>NC_138984.1:128115690-129518080 GCF_964341445.2 Mesoplodon mirus
GTTCCCGGTGGGTGGCTGAGACTTTGGTTCATTCTTCTTCCTGCTGGGAAATTAGAGTGACATGTGCCCATCCAAATGCCTAACAGCTACTCTCTCATTGGTTCTCCCTCTTCCCTTTCATCCTCTGCCAAATTGGCAACCTGTGCGAACCAGGAGCTTAAAGGGGCTGTCTCTCCAAGTTGGGAGATTGATAGGAAAGCAGTTGGAAAGTCAAACCGGAGCACCAGGAGAGGGGCTCTTCGTTGAGTTTTAGAAACCTTTCGTATTCACAGTGTGTCCATTCTCTAGGTTTCCCGTACTCGTTATAGCTGTAGTAATATTCCCTTCAACATGGAGAGCTGGGACCCATGGAATGGGTGCCATGCATTATTGCTTTAAAGGGTCTGCATTTGCTCACCCAATCTCACCAATCCTCTCAGTCCCAAGTGTCCAGCCTTATGCCACATCCAGCTGTCATTGTAGATAGGGTCATTCCAGGTTGCATCAGAGACCCTGAAGGAATTGTAAAGAATTTCCCTGTTTCTTTGTTCTGTTTTTGAAATTCCTTTTTAGAGTGGGTTTGAGCTGATTCTCGCTGCCATGTTTAAGCCAGTCTAGACACACTTGATTCCCTTACGGAGATATATCAACACATAGGTTTTAAGATTCTTACTAGTCAGATCTATTCCTCTGCGGGAAATATGGGGTTTTGAGTCCCTTCCACTGAGGAAGGTGTAGGTCTTGTCTATTCCATAGTTGGGTTTTGGAACGGTACCTGTGCTTATATCAAACTCTGGTTAGATGCATCACCCCACCTCTCCTTCCCCCTTAAGCAGGCATAAGAGTGTTTTCTAAATGTGAGACTCTGTTCTCTTGCCTAACTCAGTTCATGTGTAGCCATGTTTACAGGATCTTCCTAAGTGATATCTTATGATAAGTTTCTTTTCCTGTGTGACTTCTTTCACTTAGAATCATCGTACCTGAATCCACTCATTTTGCTGCTACTGGTCTTATGACATTGATTTCATGGCTGAGGGATATTCCATCGTACGTAAGTTCCACAATGTTTGGAACCATTTTTATATTTCCTGGGATATTTCAGGTGTACCCAGGTTGAGGTTCTTGTAAGCAGTGCAGCCCTCAATTTGGGGGTGCCTCTGTCTTATGGATTTTCAGTTTTCCCAAGGTATATTCCCTAGACTGGAAGTGCCCTTGGCTCTGTAGCTCTGTTGTTTACTTGTTTTAGGGAACACAATGCACTCCTCCAGTGAGGCAGTTGGCAGCTTACATCCCGCCCATCAGCATAACAAGGCTCCCTGTTCTCCAGGGCCTGTCTTGCCTTTCTGGTTTTTACACATTTTGTGGATGTCCCTTTTGACCGGTGGGAAGTGATACTTCTTTGTAGTGCAGATTTGCATTGCCCGCTTGCTTGCTTGGCCAAAAAGGGCGTATGCGTTTTCTCCTGAATATATTCAGAAGAAAACGCATATGCCCTTTTTGGCCAAGTGCATCATTGTCGAAGTTGTGCCCCTCTTCCTGTGCTTTACAGGCGATTCCAACGTACCTCTTGAAATCTGTTTCCTGCTATTCTGCCTCGCTTTCAAGTCCGCCTCGTTGCCTTCCCTCAACAGATTTTTGGACGATAGTTGGCCTTGATTACTCTGCCAGTTTGTGAATTGCTGTGCCCCTGAGCTCCATTTTTCAACTCGTTTTTTGTGAGCTGAACGCAAGTCCAAACTTTTGGTTCAGGACCTATACTGGTTCCTGGTGGGTGGCTGAGACATTGGTTAATTCTTCTTCCTGCCGGGAAATTAGAGTGACATGTGCCCATCCAAATGCCTAACAGCTACTCTCTCATTGGTTCTCCCTCTTCCCTTTCATCCTCTGCCAAATTGGCAACCTGTGTGAACCAGGAGCTTAAAGGGGCTGTCTCTCCAAGTTGGGAGATTGATAGGAAAGCAGTTGGAAAGTCAAACCGGAGCACCAGGAGAGGGGCTCTTCGTTGAGTTTTAGAAACCTTTCGTATTCACAGTGTGTCCATTCTCTAGGTTTCCCGTACACGTTATAGCTGTAGTAATATTCCCTTCAACCTGGAGAGCTGGGACCCATGGAATGGGTGCCATGCATTATTGCTTTAAAGGGTCTGCATTTGCTCACCCAATCTCACCAATCCTCTCAGTCCCAAGTGTCCATCCTTATGCCACATCCAGCTGTCATTGTAGATAGGGTCATTCCAGGTTGCATCAGAGACCCTGAAGGAATTGTAAAGAATTTCCCTGTTTCTTTGTTCTGTTTTTGAAATTCCTTTTTAGAGTGGGTTTGAGCTGATTCTCGCTGCCATGTTTAAGCCAGTCTAGACACACTTGATTCCCTTACGGAGACATATCAACACATAGGTTTTAAGATTCTTACTAGTCAGATCTATTCCTCTGCGGGAAATATGGGGTTTTGAGTCCCTTCCACTGAGGAAGGTGTAGGTCTTGTCTATTCCATAGTTGGGTTTTGGAACGGTACCTGTGCTTATATCAAACTCTGGTTTGATGCATCACCCCACCTCTCCTTCCCCCTTAAGCAGGCATAAGAGTGTTTTCTAAATGTGAGACTCTGTTCTCTTGCCTAACTCAGTTCATGTGTAGCCATGTTTACAGGATCTTCCTAAGTGATATCTTATGATAAGTTTCTTTTCCTGTGTGACTTCTTTCACTTAGAATCATCGTACCTGAATCCACTCATTTTGCTGCTACTGGTCTTATGACATTGATTTCGTGGCTGAGGGATATTCCATCGTACGTAAGTTCCACAATGTTTGGAACCATTTTTATATTTCCTGGGATATTTCAGGTGTACCCAGGTTGAGGTTCTTGTAAGCAGTGCAGCCCTCAATTTGGGGGTGCCTTTGTCTTATGGATTTTCAGTTTTCCCAAGGTATATTCCCTAGACTGGAAGTGCCCTTGGCTCTGTAGCTCTGTTGTTTACTTGTTTTAGGGAACACAATGCACTCCTCCAGTGAGGCAGTTGGCAACTTACATCCCGCCCATCAGCATAACAAGGCTCCCTGTTCTCCAGGGCCTGTCTTGCCTTTCTGGTTTTTACACATTATGTGGATGTCCCTTTTGACCGGTGGGAAGTGATACTTCTTTGTAGTGCAGATTTGCATTGCCCGCTTGCTTGCTTGGCCAAAAAGGGCGTATGCGTTTTCTCCTGAATATATTCAGGAGAAAACGCATACGCCCTTTTTGGCCAAGTGCATCATTGTCGAAGTTGTGCCCCTCTTCCTGTGCTTTACAGGCGATTCCAACGTACCTCTTGAAATCTGTTTCCTGCTATTCTGCCTCGCTTTAAAGTGCGCCTCGTTGCCTTCCCTCAACAGATTTTTGGACGATAGTTGGCCTTGATTACTCTGCCAGTTTGTGAATTGCTGTGCCCCTGAGCTCCATTTTTCAACTCGTTTTTTGTGAGCTGAACGCAAGTCCAAACTTTTGGTTCAGGACCTATACTGGTTCCCGGTGGGTGGCTGAGACTTTGGTTCATTCTTCTTCCTGCCGGGAAATTAGAGTGACATGTGCCCATCCAAATGCCTAACAGCTACTCTCTCATTGGTTCTCCCTCTTCCCTTTCATCCTCTGCCAAATTGGCAACCTGTGCCAACCAGGAGCTTAAAGGGGCTGTCTCTCCAAGTTGGGAGATTGATAGGAAAGCAGTTGGAAAGTCAAACCGGAGCACCAGGAGAGGGGCTCTTCGTTGAGTTTTAGAAACCTTTCGTATTCACAGTGTGTCCATTCTCTAGGTTTCCCGTACACGTTATAGCTGTAGTAATATTCCCTTCAACCTGGAGAGCTGGGACCCATGGAATGGGTGCCATGCATTATTGCTTTAAAGGGTCTGCATTTGCTCACCCAATCTCACCAATCCTCTCAGTCCCAAGTGTCCAGCCTTATGACACATCCAGCTGTCATTGTAGATAGGGTCATTCCAGGTTGCATCAGAGACCCTGAAGGAATTGTAAAGAATTTCCCTGTTTCTTTGTTCTGTTTTTGAAATTCCTTTTTAGAGTGGGTTTGAGCTGATTCTCGCTGCCATGTTTATGCCAGTCTAGACACACTTGATTCCCTTACGGAGACATATCAACACATATGTTTTAAGATTCTTACTAGTCAGATCGATTCCTCTGCGGGAAATATGGGGTTTTGAGTCCCTTTCACTGAGGAAGGTGTAGGTCTTGTCTATTCCATAGTTGGTTTTTGGAACGGTACCTGTGCTTATATCAAACTCTGGTTTGATGCATCACCCCACCACTCCTTCCCCCTTAAGCAGGCATAAGAGTGTTTTCTAAATGTGAGACTCTGTTCTCTTGCCTAACTCAGTTCATGTGTAACCATGTTTACAGGATCTTCCTAAGTGATATCTTATGATAAGTTTCTTTTCCTGTGTGACTTCTTTCACTTAGAATCATCGTACCTGAATCCACTCATTTTGCTGCTACTGGTCTTATGACATTGATTTCGTGGCTGAGGGATATTCCATCGTACGTAAGTTCCACAATGTTTGGAACCATTTTTATATTTCCTGGGATATTTCAGGTGTACCCAGGTTGAGATTCTTGTAAGCAGTGCAGCCCTCAATTTGGGGGTGCCTCTGTCTTATGGATTTTCAGTTTTCCCAAGGTATATTCCCTAGACTGGAAGTGCCCTTGGCTCTGTAGCTCTGTTGTTTACTTGTTTTAGGGAACACAATGCACTCCTCCAGTGAGGCAGTTGGCAACTTACATCCCGCCCATCAGCATAACAAGGCTCCCTGTTCTCCAGGGCCTGTCTTGCCTTTCTGGTTTTTACACATTTTGTGGATGTCCCTTTTGACCGGTGGGAAGTGATACTTCTTTGTAGTGCAGATTTGCATTGCCCGCTTGCTTGCTTGGCCAAAAAGGGCGTATGCGTTTTCTCCTGAATATATTCAGGAGAAAACGCATACGCCCTTTTTGGCCAAGTGCATCATTGTCGAAGTTGTGCCCCTCTTCCTGTGCTTTACAGGCGATTCCAACGTACCTCTTGAAATCTGTTTCCTGCTATTCTGCCTCGCTTTAAAGTGCGCCTCGTTGCCTTCCCTCAACAGATTTTTGGACGATAGTTGGCCTTGATTACTCTGCCAGTTTGTGAATTGCTGTGCCCCTGAGCTCCATTTTTCAACTCGTTTTTTGTGAGCTGAACGCAAGTCCAAACTTTTGGTTCAGGACCTATACTGGTTCCCGTTGGGTGGCTGAGACTTTGGTTCATTCTTCTTCCTGCCGGGAAATTAGAGTGACATGTGCCCATCCAAATGCCTAACAGCTACTCTCTCATTGGTTCTCCCTCTTCCCTTTCATCCTCTGCCAAATTGGCAACCTGTGCGAACCAGGAGCTTAAAGGGGCTGTCTCTCCAAGTTGGGAGATTGATAGGAAAGCAGTTGGAAAGTCAAACCGGAGCACCAGGAGAGGGGCTCTTCGTTGAGTTTTAGAAACCTTTCGTATTCACAGTGTGTCCATTCTCTAGGTTTCCCGTACACGTTATAGCTGTAGTAATATTCCCTTCAACCTGGAGAGCTGGGACCCATGGAATGGGTGCCATGCATTATTGCTTTAAAGGGTCTGCATTTGCTCACCCAATCTCACCAATCCTCTCAGTCCCAAGTGTCCAGCCTTATGCCACATCCAGCTGTCATTGTAGATAGGGTCATTCCAGGTTGCATCAGAGACCCTGAAGGAATTGTAAAGAATTTCCCTGTTTCTTTGTTCTGTTTTTGAAATTCCTTTTTAGAGTGGGTTTGAGCTGATTCTCGCTGCCATGTTTATGCCAGTCTAGACACACTTGATTCCCTTACGCAGACATATCAACACATAGGTTTTAAGATTCTTACTAGTCAGATCGATTCCTCTGCGGGAAATATGGGGTTTTGAGTCCCTTTGACTGAGGAAGGTGTAGGTCTTGTCTATTCCATAGTTGGTTTTTGGAACGGTACCTGTGCTTATATCAAACTCTGGTTTGATTCATCACCCCACCTCTCCTTCCCCCTTAAGCAGGCATAAGAGTGTTTTCTAAATGTGAGACTCTGTTCTCTTGCCTAACTCAGTTCATGTGTAGCCATGTTTACAGGATCTTCCTAAGTGATATCTTATGATAAGTTTCTTTTCCTTTGTGACTTCTTTCACTTAGAATCATCGTACCTGTATCCACTCATTTTGCTGCTACTGGTCTTATGACATTGATTTCATGGCTGAGGGATATTCCATCGTACGTAAGTTCCACAATGTTTGGAACCATTTTTATATTTCCTGGGATATTTCAGGTGTACCCAGGTTGAGGTTCTTGTAAGCAGTGCAGCCCTCAATTTGGGGGTGCCTCTGTCTTATGGATTTTCAGTTTTCCCAAGGTATATTCCCTAGACTGGAAGTGCCCTTGGCTCTGTAGCTCTGTTGTTTACTTGTTTTAGGGAACACAATGCACTCCTCCAGTGAGGCAGTTGGCAACTTACATCCCGCCCATCAGCATAACAAGGCTCCCTGTTCTCCAGGGCCTGTCTTGCCTTTCTGGTTTTTACACATTTTGTGGATGTCCCTTTTGACCGGTGGGAAGTGATACTTCTTTGTAGTGCAGATTTGCATTGCCCGCTTGCTTGCTTGGCCAAAAAGGGCGTATGCGTTTTCTCCTGAATATATTCAGGAGAAAACGCATACGCCCTTTTTGGCCAAGTGCATCATTGTCGAAGTTGTGCCCCTCTTCCTGTGCTTTACAGGCGATTCCAACATACCTCTTGAAATCTGATTCCAGCAATTCTGCCTCGCTTTCAAGTCCGCCTCGTTGCCTTCCCTCAACAGATTTTTGGACGATAGTTGGCCTTGATTACTCTGCCAGTTTGTGAATTGCTGTGCCCCTGAGCTCCATTTTTCAACTCCTTGTTTTGTGAGCTGAACGCAAGTCCAAACTTTTGGTTCAGGACCTATACTGGTTCCTGGTGGGTGGCTGAGACTTTGGTTAATTCTTCTTCCTGCCGGGAAATTAGAGTGACATGTGCCCATCCAAATGCCTAACAGCTACTCTCTCATTGGTTCTCCCTCTTCCCTTTCATCCTCTGTCAAATTGGCAACCTGTGCGAACAAGGAGCTTAAAGGGCCTGTCTCTCCAAGTTGGGAGATTGATAGGAAAGCAGTTGGAAAGTCAAACCGGAGCACCAGGAGAGGGGCTCTTCGTTGAGTTTTAGAAACCTTTCGTATTCAGAGTGTGTCCATTCTCTAGGTTTCCCGTACACGTTATTGCTGTACTAATATTCCCTTCAACATGGAGAGCTGGGACCCATGGAATGGGTGCCATGCATTATTGCTTTAAAGGGTCTGCATTTGCTCACCCAATCTCACCAATCCTCTCAGTCCCAAGTGTCCAGCCTTATGCCACATCCAGCTGTCATTGTAGATAGGGTCATTCCAGGTTGCATCAGAGACCCTGAAGGAATTGTAAAGAATTTCCCTGTTTCTTTGTTCTCTTTTTGAAATTCCTTTTTAGAGTGGGTTTGAGCTGATTCTCGCTGCCATGTTTATGCCAGTCTAGACACACTTGATTCCCTTACGCAGACATATCAACACATAGGTTTTAAGATTCTTACTAGTCAGATCGATTCCTCTGCGGGAAATATGGGGTTTTGAGTCCCTTTCACTGAGGAAGGTGTAGGTCTTGTCTATTCCATAGTTGGTTTTTGGAACGGTACCTGTGCTTATATCAAACTCTGGTTTGATGCATCACCCCACCTCTCCTTCCCCCTTAAGCAGGCATAAGAGTGTTTTCTAAATGTGAGACTCTGTTCTCTTGCCTAACTCAGTTCATGTGTAGCCATGTTTACAGGATCTTCCTAAGTGATATCTTATGATAAGTTTCTTTTCCTTTGTGACTTCTTTCACTTAGAATCATCGTACCTGTATCCACTCATTTTGCTGCTACTGGTCTTATGACATTGATTTCATGGCTGAGGGATATTCCATCGTACGTAAGTTCCACAATGTTTGGAACCATTTTTATATTTCCTGGGATATTTCAGGTGTACCCAGGTTGAGGTTCTTGTAAGCAGTGCAGCCCTCAATTTGGGGGTGCCTCTGTCTTATGGATTTTCAGTTTTCCCAAGGTATATTCCCTAGACTGGAAGTGCCCTTGGCTCTGTAGCTCTGTTGTTTACTTGTTTTAGGGAACACAATGCACTCCTCCAGTGAGGCAGTTGGCAACTTACATCCCGCCCATCAGCATAACAAGGCTCCCTGTTCTCCAAGGCCTGTCTTGCCTTTCTGGTTTTTACACATTTTGTGGATGTCCCTTTTGACAGGTGGGAAGTGATACTTCTTTGTAGTGCAGATTTGCATTGCCCGCTTGCTTGCTTGGCCAAAAAGGGCGTATGCGTTTTCTCCTGAATATATTCAGGAGCAAACGCATACGCCCTTTTTGGCCAAGTGCATCATTGTCGAAGTTGTGCCCCTCTTCCTGTGCTTTACAGGCGATTCCAACGTACCTCTTGAAATCTGTTTCCTGCTATTCTGCCTCGCTTTCAAGTCCGCCTCGTTGCCTTCCCTCAACAGATTTTTGGACGATAGTTGGCCTTGATTACTCTGCCAGTTTGTGAATTGCTGTGCCCCTGAGCTCCATTTTTCAACTCGTTTCTTGTGAGCTGAACGCAAGTCCAAACTTTTGGTTCAGGACCTATCCTGGTTCCCGGTGGGTGGCTGAGACTTTGGTTCATTCTTCTTCCTGCTGGGAAATTAGAGTGACATGTGCCCATCCAAATGCCTAACAGCTACTCTCTCATTGGTTCTCCCTCTTCCCTGTCATCCTCTGCCAAATTGGCAACCTGTGCGAACCAGGAGCTTAAAGGGGCTGTCTCTCCAAGTTGGGAGATTGATAGAAAAGCAGTTGGAAAGTCAAACCGGAGCACCAGGAGAGGGGCTCTTCGTTGAGTTTTAGAAACCTTTCGTATTCACAGTGTGTCCATTCTCTAGGTTTCCCGTACACGTTATAGCTGTAGTAATATTCCCTTCAACATGGAGAGCTGGGACCCATGGAATGGGAGCCATGCATTATTGTTTTAAAGGGTCTGCATTTGCTCACCCAATCTCACCAATCCTCTCAGTCCCAAGTGTCCAGCCTTATGCCACATCCAGCTGTCATTGTAGATAGGGTCATTCCAGGTTGCATCAGAGACCCTGAAGGAATTGTAAAGAATTTCCCTGTTTCTTTGTTCTGTTTTTGAAATTCCTTTTTAGAGTGGGTTTGAGCTGATTCTCGCTGCCATGTTTATGCCAGTCTAGACACACTTGATTCCCTTACGCAGACATATCAACACATAGGTTTTAAGATTCTTACTAGTCAGATCGATTCCTCTGCGGGAAATATGGGGTTTTGAGTCCCTTTGACTGAGGAAGGTGTAGGTCTTGTCTATTCCATAGTTGGTTTTTGGAACGGTACCTGTGCTTATATCAAACTCTGGTTTGATGCATCACCCCACCTCTCCTTCCCCCTTAAGCAGGCCTAAGAGTGTTTTCTAAATGTGAGACTCTGTTCTCTTGCCTAACTCAGTTCATGTGTAGCCATGTTTACAGGATCTTCCTAAGTGATATCTTATGATAAGTTTCTTTTCCTTTGTGACTTCTTTCACTTAGAATCATCGTACCTGTATCCACTCATTTTGCTGCTACTGGTCTTATGACATTGATTTCATGGCTGAGGGATATTCCATCGTACGTAAGTTCCACAATGTTTGGAACCATTTTTATATTTCCTGGGATATTTCAGGTGTACCCAGGTTGAGGTTCTTGTAAGCAGTGCAGCCCTCAATTTGGGGGTGCCTCTGTCTTATGGATTTTCAGTTTTCCCAAGGTATATTCCCTAGACTGGAAGTGCCCTTGGCTCTGTAGCTCTGTTGTTTACTTGTTTTAGGGAACACAATGCACTCCTCCAGTGAGGCAGTTGGCAACTTACATCCCGCCCATCAGCATAACAAGGCTCCCTGTTCTCCAGGGCCTGTCTTGCCTTTCTGGTTTTTACACATTTTGTGGATGTCCCTTTTGACCGGTGGGAAGTGATACTTCTTTGTAGTGCAGATTTGCATTGCCCGCTTGCTTGCTTGGCCAAAAAGGGCGTATGCGTTTTCTCCTGAATATATTCAGGAGAAAACGCATACGCCCTTTTTGGCCAAGTGCATCATTGTCGAAGTTGTGCCCCTCTTCCTGTGCTTTACAGGCGATTCCAACATACCTCTTGAAATCTGATTCCAGCAATTCTACCTCGCTTTCAAGTCCGCCTCGTTGCCTTCCCTCAACAGATTTTTGGACGATAGTTGGCCTTGATTACTCTGCCAGTTTGTGAATTGCTGTGCCCCTGAGCTCCATTTTTCAACTCCTTGTTTTGTGAGCTGAACGCAAGTCCAAACTTTTGGTTCAGGACCTATACTGGTTCCTGGTGGGTGGCTGAGACTTTGGTTAATTCTTCTTCCTGCCGGGAAATTAGAGTGACATGTGCCCATCCAAATGCCTAACAGCTACTCTCTCATTGGTTCTCCCTCTTCCCTTTCATCCTCTGTCAAATTGGCAACCTCTGCGAACCAGGAGCTTAAAGGGGCTGTCTCTCCAAGTTGGGAGATTGATAGGAAAGCAGTTGGAAAGTCAAACCGGAGCACCAGGAGAGGGGCTCTTCGTTGAGTTTTAGAAACCTTTCGTATTCACAGTGTGTCCATTCTCTAGGTTTCCGTACACGTTATAGCTGTAGTAATATTCCCTTCAACATGGAGAGCTGGGACCCATGGAATGGGTGCCATGCATTATTGCTTTAAAGGGTCTGCATTTGCTCACCCAATCTCACCAATCCTCTCAGTCCCAAGTGTCCAGCCTTATGCCACATCCAGCTGTCATTGTAGATAGGGTCATTCCAGGTTGCATCAGAGACCCTGAAGGAATTGTAAAGAATTTCCCTGTTTCTTTGTTCTCTTTTTGAAATTCCTTTTTAGAGTGGGTTTGAGCTGATTCTCGCTGCCATGTTTATGCCAGTCTAGACACAGTTGATTCCCTTACGCAGACATATCAACACATAGGTTTTAAGATTCTTACTAGTCAGATCGATTCCTCTGCGGGAAATATGGGGTTTTGAGTCCCTTTGACTGAGGAAGGTGTAGGTCTTGTCTATTCCATAGTTGGTTTTTGGAACGGTACCTGTGCTCATATCAAACTCTGGTTTGATGAATCACCCCACCTCTCCTTCCCCCTTAAGCAGGCATAAGAGTGTTTTCTAAATGTGAGACTCTGTTCTCTTGCCTAACTCAGTTCATGTGTAGCCATGTTTACAGGATCTTCCTAAGTGATATCTTATGATAAGTTTCTTTTCCTTTGTGACTTCTTTCACTTAGAATCATCGTACCTGTATCCACTCATTTTGCTGCTACTGGTCTTATGACATTGATTTCATGGCTGAGGGATATTCCATCGTACGTAAGTTCCACAATGTTTGGAACCATTTTTATATTTCCTGGGATATTTCAGGTGTACCCAGGTTGAGGTTCTTGTAAGCAGTGCAGCCCTCAATTTGGGGGTGCCTCTGTCTTATGGATTTTCAGTTTTCCCAAGGTATATTCCCTAGACTGGAAGTGCCCTTGGCTCTGTAGCTCTGTTGTTTACTTGTTTTAGGGAACACAATGCACTCCTCCAGTGAGGCAGTTGGCAACTTACATCCCGCCCATCAGCATAACAAGGCTCCCTGTTCTCCAGGGCCTGTCTTGCCTTTCTGGTTTTTACACATTTTGTGGATGTCCCTTTTGACCGGTGGGAAGTGATACTTCTTTGTAGTGCAGATTTGCATTGCCCGCTTGCTTGCTTGGCCAAAAAGGGCGTATGCGTTTTCTCCTGAATATATTCAGGAGAAAACGCATACGCCCTTTTTGGCCAAGTGCATCATTGTCGAAGTTGTGCCCCTCTTCCTGTGCTTTACAGGCGATTCCAACATACCTCTTGAAATCTGATTCCAGCAATTCTGCCTCGCTTTCAAGTCCGCCTCGTTGCCTTCCCTCAACAGATTTTTGGACGATAGTTGGCCTTGATTACTCTGCCAGTTTGTGAATTGCTGTGCCCCTGAGCTCCATTTTTCAACTCCTTGTTTTGTGAGCTGAACGCAAGTCCAAACTTTTGGTTCAGGACCTATACTGGTTCCTGGTGGGTGGCTGAGACTTTGGTTAATTCTTCTTCCTGCCGGGAAATTAGAGTGACATGTGCCCATCCAAATGCCTAACAGCTACTCTCTCATTGGTTCTCCCTCTTCCCTTTCATCCTCTGTCAAATTGGCAACCTGTGCGAACAAGGAGCTTAAAGGGCCTGTCTCTCCAAGTTGGGAGATTGATAGGAAAGCAGTTGGAAAGTCAAACCGGAGCACCAGGAGAGGGGCTCTTCGTTGAGTTTTAGAAACCTTTCGTATTCAGAGTGTGTCCATTCTCTAGGTTTCCCGTACACGTTATTGCTGTACTAATATTCCCTTCAACATGGAGAGCTGGGACCCATGGAATGGGTGCCATGCATTATTGCTTTAAAGGGTCTGCATTTGCTCACCCAATCTCACCAATCCTCTCAGTCCCAAGTGTCCAGCCTTATGCCACATCCAGCTGTCATTGTAGATAGGGTCATTCCAGGTTGCATCAGAGACCCTGAAGGAATTGTAAAGAATTTCCCTGTTTCTTTGTTCTCTTTTTGAAATTCCTTTTTAGAGTGGGTTTGAGCTGATTCTCGCTGCCATGTTTATGCCAGTCTAGACACACTTGATTCCCTTACGCAGACATATCAACACATAGGTTTTAAGATTCTTACTAGTCAGATCGATTCCTCTGCGGGAAATATGGGGTTTTGAGTCCCTTTCACTGAGGAAGGTGTAGGTCTTGTCTATTCCATAGTTGGTTTTTGGAACGGTACCTGTGCTTATATCAAACTCTGGTTTGATGCATCACCCCACCTCTCCTTCCCCCTTAAGCAGGCATAAGAGTGTTTTCTAAATGTGAGACTCTGTTCTCTTGCCTAACTCAGTTCATGTGTAGCCATGTTTACAGGATCTTCCTAAGTGATATCTTATGATAAGTTTCTTTTCCTTTGTGACTTCTTTCACTTAGAATCATCGTACCTGTATCCACTCATTTTGCTGCTACTGGTCTTATGACATTGATTTCATGGCTGAGGGATATTCCATCGTACGTAAGTTCCACAATGTTTGGAACCATTTTTATATTTCCTGGGATATTTCAGGTGTACCCAGGTTGAGGTTCTTGTAAGCAGTGCAGCCCTCAATTTGGGGGTGCCTCTGTCTTATGGATTTTCAGTTTTCCCAAGGTATATTCCCTAGACTGGAAGTGCCCTTGGCTCTGTAGCTCTGTTGTTTACTTGTTTTAGGGAACACAATGCACTCCTCCAGTGAGGCAGTTGGCAACTTACATCCCGCCCATCAGCATAACAAGGCTCCCTGTTCTCCAGGGCCTGTCTTGCCTTTCTGGTTTTTACACATTTTGTGGATGTCCCTTTTGACAGGTGGGAAGTGATACTTCTTTGTAGTGCAGATTTGCATTGCCCGCTTGCTTGCTTGGCCAAAAAGGGCGTATGCGTTTTCTCCTGAATATATTCAGGAGCAAACGCATACGCCCTTTTTGGCCAAGTGCATCATTGTCGAAGTTGTGCCCCTCTTCCTGTGCTTTACAGGCGATTCCAACGTACCTCTTGAAATCTGTTTCCTGCTATTCTGCCTCGCTTTCAAGTCCGCCTCGTTGCCTTCCCTCAACAGATTTTTGGACGATAGTTGGCCTTGATTACTCTGCCAGTTTGTGAATTGCTGTGCCCCTGAGCTCCATTTTTCAACTCGTTTCTTGTGAGCTGAACGCAAGTCCAAACTTTTGGTTCAGGACCTATCCTGGTTCCCGGTGGGTGGCTGAGACTTTGGTTCATTCTTCTTCCTGCTGGGAAATTAGAGTGACATGTGCCCATCCAAATGCCTAACAGCTACTCTCTCATTGGTTCTCCCTCTTCCCTGTCATCCTCTGCCAAATTGGCAACCTGTGCGAACCAGGAGCTTAAAGGGGCTGTCTCTCCAAGTTGGGAGATTGATAGAAAAGCAGTTGGAAAGTCAAACCGGAGCACCAGGAGAGGGGCTCTTCGTTGAGTTTTAGAAACCTTTCGTATTCACAGTGTGTCCATTCTCTAGGTTTCCCGTACACGTTATAGCTGTAGTAATATTCCCTTCAACATGGAGAGCTGGGACCCATGGAATGGGAGCCATGCATTATTGTTTTAAAGGGTCTGCATTTGCTCACCCAATCTCACCAATCCTCTCAGTCCCAAGTGTCCAGCCTTATGCCACATCCAGCTGTCATTGTAGATAGGGTCATTCCAGGTTGCATCAGAGACCCTGAAGGAATTGTAAAGAATTTCCCTGTTTCTTTGTTCTGTTTTTGAAATTCCTTTTTAGAGTGGGTTTGAGCTGATTCTCGCTGCCATGTTTATGCCAGTCTAGACACACTTGATTCCCTTACGCAGACATATCAACACATAGGTTTTAAGATTCTTACTAGTCAGATCGATTCCTCTGCGGGAAATATGGGGTTTTGAGTCCCTTTGACTGAGGAAGGTGTAGGTCTTGTCTATTCCATAGTTGGTTTTTGGAACGGTACCTGTGCTTATATCAAACTCTGGTTTGATGCATCACCCCACCTCTCCTTCCCCCTTAAGCAGGCCTAAGAGTGTTTTCTAAATGTGAGACTCTGTTCTCTTGCCTAACTCAGTTCATGTGTAGCCATGTTTACAGGATCTTCCTAAGTGATATCTTATGATAAGTTTCTTTTCCTTTGTGACTTCTTTCACTTAGAATCATCGTACCTGTATCCACTCATTTTGCTGCTACTGGTCTTATGACATTGATTTCATGGCTGAGGGATATTCCATCGTACGTAAGTTCCACAATGTTTGGAACCATTTTTATATTTCCTGGGATATTTCAGGTGTACCCAGGTTGAGGTTCTTGTAAGCAGTGCAGCCCTCAATTTGGGGGTGCCTCTGTCTTATGGATTTTCAGTTTTCCCAAGGTATATTCCCTAGACTGGAAGTGCCCTTGGCTCTGTAGCTCTGTTGTTTACTTGTTTTAGGGAACACAATGCACTCCTCCAGTGAGGCAGTTGGCAACTTACATCCCGCCCATCAGCATAACAAGGCTCCCTGTTCTCCAGGGCCTGTCTTGCCTTTCTGGTTTTTACACATTTTGTGGATGTCCCTTTTGACAGGTGGGAAGTGATACTTCTTTGTAGTGCAGATTTGCATTGCCCGCTTGCTTGCTTGGCCAAAAAGGGCGTATGCGTTTTCTCCTGAATATATTCAGGAGAAAACGCATACGCCCTTTTTGGCCAAGTGCATCATTGTCGAAGTTGTGCCCCTCTTCCTGTGCTTTACAGGCGATTCCAACATACCTCTTGAAATCTGTTTCCTGCAATTCTGCCTCGCTTTCAAGTCCGCCTCGTTGCCTTCCCTCAACAGATTTTTGGACGATAGTTGGCCTTGATTACTCTGCCAGTTTGTGAATTGCTGTGCCCCTGAGCTCCATTTTTCAACTCCTTGTTTTGTGAGCTGAACGCAAGTCCAAACTTTTGGTTCAGGACCTATACTGGTTCCCGGTGGGTGGCTGAGACTTTGGTTAATTCTTCTTCCTGCCGGGAAATTAGAGTGACATGTGCCCATCCAAATGCCTAACAGCTACTCTCTCATTGGTTCTCCCTCTTCCCTTTCATCCTCTGCCAAATTGGCAACCTGTGCGAACCAGGAGCTTAAAGGGGCTGTCTCTCCAAGTTGGGAGATTGATAGGAAAGCAGTTGGAAAGTCAAACCGGAGCACCAGGAGAGGGGCTCTTCGTTGAGTTTTAGAAACCTTTCGTATTCACAGTGTGTCCATTCTCTAGGTTTCCGTACACGTTATAGCTGTAGTAATATTCCCTTCAACATGGAGAGCTGGGACCCATGGAATGGGTGCCATGCATTATTGCTTTAAAGGGTCTGCATTTGCTCACCCAATCTCACCAATCCTCTCAGTCCCAAGTGTCCAGCCTTATGCCACATCCAGCTGTCATTGTAGATAGGGTCATTCCAGGTTGCATCAGAGACCCTGAAGGAATTGTAAAGAATTTCCCTGTTTCTTTGTTCTCTTTTTGAAATTCCTTTTTAGAGTGGGTTTGAGCTGATTCTCGCTGCCATGTTTATGCCAGTCTAGACACACTTGATTCCCTTACGCAGACATATCAACACATAGGTTTTAAGATTCTTACTAGTCAGATCGATTCCTCTGCGGGAAATATGGGGTTTTGAGTCCCTTTCACTGAGGAAGGTGTAGGTCTTGTCTATTCCATAGTTGGTTTTTGGAACGGTACCTGTGCTTATATCAAACTCTGGTTTGATGCATCACCCCACCTCTCCTTCCCCCTTAAGCAGGCATAAGAGTGTTTTCTAAATGTGAGACTCTGTTCTCTTGCCTAACTCAGTTCATGTGTAGCCATGTTTACAGGATCTTCCTAAGTGATATCTTATGATAAGTTTCTTTTCCTTTGTGACTTCTTTCACTTAGAATCATCGTACCTGTATCCACTCATTTTGCTGCTACTGGTCTTATGACATTGATTTCATGGCTGAGGGATATTCCATCGTACGTAAGTTCCACAATGTTTGGAACCATTTTTATATTTCCTGGGATATTTCAGGTGTACCCAGGTTGAGGTTCTTGTAAGCAGTGCAGCCCTCAATTTGGGGGTGCCTCTGTCTTATGGATTTTCAGTTTTCCCAAGGTATATTCCCTAGACTGGAAGTGCCCTTGGCTCTGTAGCTCTGTTGTTTACTTGTTTTAGGGAACACAATGCACTCCTCCAGTGAGGCAGTTGGCAACTTACATCCCGCCCATCAGCATAACAAGGCTCCCTGTTCTCCAGGGCCTGTCTTGCCTTTCTGGTTTTTACACATTTTGTGGATGTCCCTTTTGACCGATGGGAAGTGATACTTCTTTGTAGTGCAGATTTGCATTGCCCGCTTGCTTGCTTGGCCAAAAAGGGCGTATGCGTTTTCTCCTGAATATATTCAGGAGAAAACGCATACGCCCTTTTTGGCCAAGTGCATCATTGTCGAAGTTGTGCCCCTCTTCCTGTGCTTTACAGGCGATTCCAACATACCTCTTGAAATCTGTTTCCTGCAATACTGCCTCGCTTTCAAGTCCGCCTCGTTGCCTTCCCTCAACAGATTTTTGGACGATAGTTGGCCTTGATTACTCTGCCAGTTTGTGAATTGCTGTGCCCCTGAGCTCCATTTTTCAACTCGTGTTTTGTGAGCTGAACGCAAGTCCAAACTTTTGGTTCAGGACCTATACTGGTTCCCGGTGGGTGGCTGAGACTTTGGTTAATTCTTCCTCCTGCCGGGAAATTAGAGTGACATGTGCCCATCCAAATGCCTAACAGCTACTCTCTCATTGGTTCTCCCTCTTCCCTTTCATCCTCTGCCAAATTGGCAACCTGTGCGAACCAGGAGCTTAAAGGGGCTGTCTCTCCAAGTTGGGAGATTGATAGGAAAGCAGTTGGAATGTCAAACCGGAGCACCAGGAGAGGGGCTCTTCGTTGAGTTTTAGAAACCTTTCGTATTCACAGTGTGTCCATTCTCTAGGTTTCCCGTACACGTTATAGCTGTAGTAATATTCCCTTCAACATGGAGAGCTGGGACCCATGGAATGGGTGCCATGCATTATTGCTTTAAAGGGTCTGCATTTGCTCACCCAATCTCACCAATCCTCTCAGTCCCAAGTGTCCAGCCTTATGCCACATCCAGCTGTCATTGTAGATAGGGTCATTCCAGGTTGCATCAGAGACCCTGAAGGAATTGTAAAGAATTTCCCTGTTTCTTTGTTCTCTTTTTGAAATTCCTTTTTAGAGTGGGTTTGAGCTGATTCTCGCTGCCATGTTTATGCCAGTCTAGACACACTTGATTCCCTTACGCAGACATATCAACACATAGGTTTTAAGATTCTTACTAGTCAGATCGATTCCTCTGTGGGAAATATGGGGTTTTGAGTCCCTTTGACTGAGGAAGGTGTAGGTCTTGTCTATTCCATAGTTGGTTTTTGGAACGGTACCTGTGCTTATATCAAACTCTGGTTTGATGCATCACCCCACCTCTCCTTCCCCCTTAAGCAGGCATAAGAGTGTTTTCTAAATGTGAGACTCTGTTCTCTTGCCTAACTCTGTTCATGTGTAGCCATGTTTACAGGATCTTCCTAAGTGATATCTTATGATAAGTTTCTTTTCCTGTGTGACTTCTTTCACTTAGAATCATCGTACCTGTATCCACTCATTTTGCTGCTACTGGTCTTATGACATTGATTTCATGGCTGAGGGATATTCCATCGTACGTAAGTTCCACAATGTTTGGAACCATTTTTATATTTCCTGGGATATTTCAGGTGTACCCAGGTTGAGGTTCTTGTAAGCAGTGCAGCCCTCAATTTGGGGGTGCCTCTGTCTTATGGATTTTCAGTTTTCCCAAGGTATATTCCCTAGACTGGAAGTGCCCTTGGCTCTGTAGCTCTGTTGTTTACTTGTTTTAGGGAACACAATGCACTCCTCCAGTGAGGCAGTTGGCAACTTACATCCCGCCCATCAGCATAACAAGGCTCCCTGTTCTCCAGGGCCTGTCTTGCCTTTCTGGTTTTTACACATTTTGTGGATGTCCCTTTTGACCGGTGGGAAGTGATACTTCTTTGTAGTGCAGATTTGCATTGCCCGCTTGCTTGCTTGGCCAAAAAGGGCGTATGCGTTTTCTCCTGAATATATTCAGGAGAAAACGCATACGCCCTTTTTGGCCAAGTGCATCATTGTCGAAGTTGTGCCCCTCTTCCTGTGCTTTACAGGCGATTCCAACATACCTCTTGAAATCTGTTTCCTGCAATTCTGCCTCGCTTTCAAGTCCGCCTCGTTGCCTTCCCTCAACAGATTTTTGGACGATAGTTGGCCTTGATTACTCTGCCAGTTTGTGAATTGCTGTTCCCCTGAGCTCCATTATTCAACTCCTTGTTTTGTGAGCTGAACGCAAGTCCAAACTTTTGGTTCAGGACCTATACTGGTTCCCGGTGGGTGGCTGAGACTTTGGTTAATTCTTCTTCCTGCCGGGAAATTAGAGTGACATGTGCCCATCCAAATGCCTAACAGCTACTCTCTCATTGGTTCTCCCTCTTCCCTTTCATCCTCTGCCAAATTGGCAACCTGTGCGAACCAGGAGCTTAAAGGGGCTGTCTCTCCAAGTTGGGAGATTGATAGGAAAGCAGTTGGAAAGTCAAACCGGAGCACCAGGAGAGGGGCTCTTCGTTGAGTTTTAGAAACCTTTCGTATTCACAGTGTGTCCATTCTCTAGGTTTCCGTACACGTTATAGCTGTAGTAATATTCCCTTCAACATGGAGAGCTGGGACCCATGGAATGGGTGCCATGCATTATTGCTTTAAAGGGTCTGCATTTGCTCACCCAATCTCACCAATCCTCTCAGTCCCAAGTGTCCAGCCTTATGCCACATCCAGCTGTCATTGTAGATAGGGTCATTCCAGGTTGCATCAGAGACCCTGAAGGAATTTTAAAGAATTTCCCTGTTTCTTTGTTCTGTTTTTGAAATTCCTTTTTAGAGTGGGTTTGAGCTGATTCTCGCTGCCATGTTTATGCCAGTCTAGACACACTTGATTCCCTTACGCAGACATATCAACACATAGGTTTTAAGATTCTTACTAGTCAGATCGATTCCTCTGCGGGAAATATGGGTTTTGAGTCCCTTTCACTGAGGAAGGTGTAGGTCTTGTCTATTCCATAGTTGGTTTTTGGAACGGTACCTGTGCTTATATCAAACTCTGGTTTGATGCATCACCCCACCTCTCCTTCCCCCTTAAGCAGGCATAAGAGTGTTTTCTAAATGTGAGACTCTGTTCTCTTGCCTAACTCAGTTCATGTGTAGCCATGTTTACAGGATCTTCCTAAGTGATATCTTATGATAAGTTTATTTTCCTGTGTGACTTCTTTCACTTAGAATCATCGTACCTGAATCCACTCATTTTGCTGCTACTGGTCTTATGACATTGATTTCGTGGCTGAGGGATATTCCATCGTACGTAAGTTCCACAATGTTTGGAAACATTTTTATATTTCCTGGGATATTTCAGGTGTACCCAGGTTGAGGTTCTTGTAAGCAGTGCAGCCCTCAATTTGGGGGTGCCTCTGTCTTATGGATTTTCAGTTTTCCCAAGGTATATTCCCTAGACTGGAAGTGCCCTTGGCTCTGTATCTCTGTTGTTTACTTGTTTTAGGGAACACAATGCACTCCTCCAGTGAGGCAGTTGGCAACTTACATCCCGCCCATCAGCATAACAAGGCTCCCTGTTCTCCAGGGCCTGTCTTGCCTTTCTGGTTTTTACACATTTTGTGGATGTCCCTTTTGACCGGTGGGAAGTGATACTTCTTTGTAGTGCAGATTTGCATTGCCCGCTTGCTTGCTTGGCCAAAAAGGGCGTATGCGTTTTCTCCTGAATATATTCAGGAGAAAACGCATACGCCCTTTTTGGCCAAGTGCATCATTGTCGAAGTTGTGCCCCTCTTCCTGTGCTTTACAGGCGATTCCAACATACCTCTTGAAATCTGTTTCCTGCAATTCTGCCTCGCTTTCAAGTCCGCCTCGTTGCCTTCCCTCAACAGATTTTTGGACGATAGTTGGCCTTGATTACTCTGCCAGTTTGTGAATTGCTGTTCCCCTGAGCTCCATTATTCAACTCCTTGTTTTGTGAGCTGAACGCAAGTCCAAACTTTTGGTTCAGGACCTATACTGGTTCCCGGTGGGTGGCTGAGACTTTGGTTAATTCTTCTTCCTGCCGGGAAATTAGAGTGACATGTGCCCATCCAAATGCCTAACAGCTACTCTCTCATTGGTTCTCCCTCTTCCCTTTCATCCTCTGCCAAATTGGCAACCTGTGCGAACCAGGAGCTTAAAGGGGCTGTCTCTCCAAGTTGGGAGATTGATAGGAAAGCAGTTGGAAAGTCAAACCGGAGCACCAGGAGAGGGGCTCTTCGTTGAGTTTTAGAAACCTTTCGTATTCACAGTGTGTCCATTCTCTAGGTTTCCGTACACGTTATAGCTGTAGTAATATTCCCTTCAACATGGAGAGCTGGGACCCATGGAATGGGTGCCATGCATTATTGCTTTAAAGGGTCTGCATTTGCTCACCCAATCTCACCAATCCTCTCAGTCCCAAGTGTCCAGCCTTATGCCACATCCAGCTGTCATTGTAGATAGGGTCATTCCAGGTTGCATCAGAGACCCTGAAGGAATTTTAAAGAATTTCCCTGTTTCTTTGTTCTGTTTTTGAAATTCCTTTTTAGAGTGGGTTTGAGCTGATTCTCGCTGCCATGTTTATGCCAGTCTAGACACACTTGATTCCCTTACGCAGACATATCAACACATAGGTTTTAAGATTCTTACTAGTCAGATCGATTCCTCTGCGGGAAATATGGGTTTTGAGTCCCTTTCACTGAGGAAGGTGTAGGTCTTGTCTATTCCATAGTTGGTTTTTGGAACGGTACCTGTGCTTATATCAAACTCTGGTTTGATGCATCACCCCACCTCTCCTTCCCCCTTAAGCAGGCATAAGAGTGTTTTCTAAATGTGAGACTCTGTTCTCTTGCCTAACTCAGTTCATGTGTAGCCATGTTTACAGGATCTTCCTAAGTGATATCTTATGATAAGTTTCTTTTCCTGTGTGACTTCTTTCACTTAGAATCATCGTACCTGAATCCACTCATTTTGCTGCTACTGGTCTTATGACATTGATTTCGTGGCTGAGGGATATTCCATCGTACGTAAGTTCCACAATGTTTGGAAACATTTTTATATTTCCTGGGATATTTCAGGTGTACCCAGGTTGAGTTTCCTGTAAGCAGTGCAGCCCTCAATTTGGGGGTGCCTCTGTCTTATGGATTTTCAGTTTTCCCAAGGTATATTCCCTAGACTGGAAGTGCCCTTGGCTCTGTAGCTCTGTTGTTTACTTGTTTTAGGGAACACAATGCACTCCTCCAGTGAGGCAGTTGGCAACTTACATCCCGCCCATCAGCATAACAAGGCTCCCTGTTCTCCAGGGCCTGTCTTGCCTTTCTGGTTTTTACACATTTTGTGGATGTCCCTTTTGACCGGTGGGAAGTGATACTTCTTTGTAGTGCAGATTTGCATTGCCCGCTTGCTTGCTTGGCCAAAAAGGGCGTATGCGTTTTCTCCTGAATATATTCAGGAGAAAACGCATACGCCGTTTTTGGCCAAGTGCATCATTGTTGAAGTTGTGCCCCTCTTCCTGTGCTTTACAGGCGATTCCAACATACCTCTTGAAATCTGTTTCCTGCTATTCTGCCTCGCTTTCAAGTCCGCCTCGTTGCCTTCCCTCAACAGATTTTTGGACTATAGTTGGCCTTGATTATTCTGCCAGTTTGTGAATTGCTGTGCCCCTGAGCTCCATTTTTCAACTCGTTTCTTGTGAGCTGAACGCAAGTCCAAACTTTTGGTTCAGGACCTATACTGGTTCCCAGTGGGTGGCTGAGACTTTGGTTCATTCTTCTTCCTGCCGGGAAATTAGAGTGACATGTGCCCATCCAAATGCCTAACAGCTACTCTCTCTTTGGTTCTCCCTCTTCCCTTTCATCCTCTGCCAAATTGGCAACCTGTGCGAACCAGGAGCTTAAAGGGGCTGTCTCTCCAAGTTGGGAGATTGATAGGAAAGCAATTGGAAAGTCAAACCGGAGCACCAGGAGAGGGGCTCTTCGTTGAGTTTTAGAAACCTTTCATATTCACAGTGTGTCCATTATCTAGGTTTCCCGTACACGTTATAGCTGTAGTAATATTCCCTTCAACATGGAGAGCTGGGACCCATGGAATGGGTGCCATGCATTATTGCTTTAAAGGGTCTGCATTTGCTCACCCAATCTCACCAATCCTCTCAGTCCCAAGTGTCCAGCCTTATGCCACATCCAGCTGTCATTGTAGATAGGGTCATTCCAGGTTGCATCAGAGACCCTGAAGGAATTGTAAAGAATTTCCCTGTTTCTTTGTTCTGTTTTTGAAATTCCTTTTTAGAGTGGGTTTGAGCTGATTCTCGCTGCCATGTTTATGCCAGTCTAGACACACTTGATTCCCTTACGCAGACATATCAACACATAGGTTTTAAGATTCTTACTAGTCAGATCGATTCCTCTGCGGGAAATATGGGGTTTTGAGTCCCTTTCACTGAGGAAGGTGTAGGTCTTGTCTATTCCATAGTTGGTTTTTGGAACGGTACCTGTGCTTATATCAAACTCTGGTTTGATGCATCACCCCACCTCTCCTTCCCCCTTAAGCAGGCATAAGAGTGTTTTCTAAATGTGAGACTCTGTTCTCTTGCCTAACTCAGTTCATGTGTAGCCATGTTTACAGGATCTTCCTAAGTGATATCTTATGATAAGTTTCTTTTCCTGTGTGACTTCTTTCACTTAGAATCATCGTACCTGAATCCACTTATTTTGCTGCTACTGGTCTTATGACATTGATTTCATGGCTGAGGGATATTCCATCGTACGTAAGTTCCACAATGTTTGGAACCATTTTTATATTTCCTGGGATATTTCAGGTGTACCCAGGTTGAGGTTCTTGTAAGCAGTGCAGCCCTCAATTTGGGGGTGCCTCTGTCTTATGGATTTTCAGTTTTCCCAAGGTATATTCCCTAGACTGGAAGTGCCCTTGGCTCTGTAGCTCTGTTGTTTACTTGTTTTAGGGAACACAATGCACTCCTCCAGTGAGGCAGTTGGCAACTTACATCCCGCCCATCAGCATAACAAGGCTCCCTGTTCTCCAGGGCCTGTCTTGCCTTTCTGGTTTTTACACATTTTGTGGATGTCCCTTTTGACCGGTGGGAAGTGATACTTCTTTGTAGTGCAGATTTGCATTGCCCGCTTGCTTGCTTGGCCAAAAAGGGCGTATGCGTTTTCTCCTGAATATATTCAGGAGAAAACGCATACGCCCTTTTTGGCCAAGTGCATCATTGTCGAAGTTGTGCCCCTCTTCCTGTGCTTTACAGGCGATTCCAACGTACCTCTTGAAATCTGTTTCCTGCTATTCTGCCTCGCTTTCAAGTCCGCCTCGTTGCCTTCCCTCAACAGATTTTTGGACGATAGTTGGCCTTGATTACTCTGCCAGTTTGTGAATTGCTGTGCCCCTGAGCTCCATTTTTCAACTCGTTTTTTGTGAGCTGAACGCAAGTCCAAACTTTTGGTTCAGGACCTATACTGGTTCCCGGTGGGTGGCTGAGACTTTGGTTCATTCTTCTTCCTGCCGGGAAATTAGAGTGACATGTGCCCATCCAAATGCCTAACAGCTACTCTCTCATTGGTTCTCCCTCTTCCCTTTCATCCTCTGCCAAATTGGCAACCTGTGCGAACCAGGAGCTTAAAGGGGCTGTCTCTCCAAGTTGGGAGATTGATAGGAAAGCAGTTGGAAAGTCAAACCGGAGCACCAGGAGAGGGGCTCTTCGTTGAGTTTTAGAAACCTTTCGTATTCACAGTGTGTCCATTCTCTAGGTTTCCCGTACTCGTTATAGCTGTAGTAATATTCCCTTCAACCTGGAGAGCTGGGACCCATGGAATGGGTGCCATGCATTATTGCTTTAAAGGGTCTGCATTTGCTCACCCAATCTCACCAATCCTCTCAGTCCCAAGTGTCCAGCCTTATGCCACATCCAGCTGTCATTGTAGATAGGGTCATTCCAGGTTGCATCAGAGACCCTGAAGGAATTGTAAAGAATTTCCCTGTTTCTTTGTTCTGTTTTTGAAATTCCTTTTTAGAGTGGGTTTGAGCTGATTCTCGCTGCCATGTTTATGCCAGTCTAGACACACTTGATTCCCTTACGCAGACATATCAATACATAGGTTTTAAGATTCTTACTAGTCAGATCGATTCCTCTGTGGGAAATATGGGGTTTTGAGTCCCTTTGACTGAGGAAGGTGTAGGTCTTGTCTATTCCATAGTTGGTTTTTGGAACGGTACCTTTGCTTATATCAAACTCTGGTTTGATGCATCACCCCACCTCTCCTTCCCCCTTAAGCAGGCATAAGAGTGTTTTCTAAATGTGAGACTCTGTTCTCTTGCCTAACTCAGTTCATGTGTAGCCATGTTTACAGGATCTTCCTAAGTGATATCTTATGATAAGTTTCTTTTCCTTTGTGACTTCTTTCACTTAGAATCATCGTACCTGTATCCACTCATTTTGCTGCTACTGGTCTTATGACATTGATTTCATGGCTGAGGGATATTCCATCGTACGTAAGTTCCACAATGTTTGGAACCATTTTTATATTTCCTGGGATATTTCAGGTGTACCCAGGTTGAGGTTCTTGTAAGCAGTGCAGCCCTCAATTTGGGGGTGGCTCTGTCTTATGGATTTTCAGTTTTCCCAAGGTATATTCCCTAGACTGGAAGTGCCCTTGGCTCTGTAGCTCTGTTGTTTACTTGTTTTAGGGAACACAATGCACTCCTCCAGTGAGGCAGTTGGCAACTTACATCCCGCCCATCAGCATAACAAGGCTCCCTGTTCTCCAGGGCCTGTCTTGCCTTTCTGGTTTTTACACATTTTGTGGATGTCCCTTTTGACCGGTGGGAAGTGATACTTCTTTGTAGTGCAGATTTGCATTGCCCGCTTGCTTGCTTGGCCAAAAAGGGCGTATGCGTTTTCTCCTGAATATATTCAGGAGAAAACGCATACGCCCTTTTTGGCCAAGTGCATCATTGTCGAAGTTGTGCCCCTCTTCCTGTGCTTTACAGGCGATTCCAACGTACCTCTTGAAATCTGTTTCCTGCTATTCTGCCTCGCTTTCAAGTCCGCCTCGTTGCCTTCCCTCAACAGATTTTTGGACGATAGTTGGCCTTGATTACTCTGCCAGTTTGTGAATTGCTGTGCCCCTGAGCTCCATTTTTCAACTCGTTTTTTGTGAGCTGAACGCAAGTCCAAACTTTTGGTTCAGGACCTATACTGGTTCCCGGTGGGTGGCTGAGACTTTGGTTCATTCTTCTTCCTGCCGGGAAATTAGAGTGACATGTGCCCATCCAAATGCCTAACAGCTACTCTCTCATTGGTTCTCCCTCTTCCCTTTCATCCTCTGCCAAATTGGCAACATGTGCGAACCAGGAGCTTAAAGGGTCTGTCTCTCCAAGTTGGGAGATTGATAGGAAAACAGTTGGAAAGTCAAACCGGAGCACCAGGAGAGGGGCTCTTCGTTGAGTTTTAGAAACCTTTTGTATTCACAGTGTGTCCATTCTCTAGGTTTCCCGTACTCGTTATAGCTGTAGTAATATTCCCTTCAACATGGAGAGCTGGGACCCATGGAATGGGTGCCATGCATTATTGCTTTAAAGGGTCTGCATTTGCTCACCCAATCTCACCAATCCTCTCAGTCCCAAGTGTCCAGCCTTATGCCACATCCAGCTGTCATTGTAGATAGGGTCATTCCAGGTTGCATCAGAGACCCTGAAGGAATTGTAAAGAATTTCCCTGTTTCTTTGTTCTGTTTTTGAAATTCCTTTTTAGAGTGGGTTTGAGCTGATTCTCGCTGCCATGTTTATGCCAGTCTAGACACACTTGATTCCCTTACGCAAACATATCAATACATAGGTTTAAGATTCTTACTAGTCAGATCGATTCCTCTGTGGGAAATATGGGGTTTTGAGTCCCTTTGACTGAGGAAGGTGTAGGTCTTGTCTATTCCATAGTTGGTTTTTGGAACGGTACCTTTGCTTATATCAAACGCTGGTTTGATGCATCACCCCACCTCTCCTTCCCCCTTAAGCAGGCCTAAGAGTGTTTTCTAAATGTGAGACTCTGTTCTCTTGCCTAACTCAGTTCATGTGTAGCCATGTTTACAGGATCTTCCTAAGTGATATCTTATGATAAGTTTCTTTTCCTGTGTGACTTCTTTCACTTAGAATCATCGTACCTGAATCCACTCATTTTGCTGCTACTGGTCTTCTGATATTGATTTCATGGCTGAGGGATATTCCATCGTACGTAAGTTCCACAATGTTTGGAACCATTTTTATATTTCCTGGGATATTTCAGGTGTACCCAGGTTGAGGTTCTTGTAAGCAGTGCAGCCCTCAATTTGGGGGTGGCTCTGTCTTATGGATTTTCAGTTTTCCCAAGGTATATTCCCTAGACTGGAAGTGCCCTTGGCTCTGTAGCTCTGTTGTTTACTTGTTTTAGGGAACACAATGCACTCCTCCAGTGAGGCAGTTGGCAACTTACATCCCGCCCATCAGCATAACAAGGCTCCCTGTTCTCCAGGGCCTGTCTTGCCTTTCTGGTTTTTACACATTTTGTGGATGTCCCTTTTGACCGGTGGGAAGTGATACTTCTTTGTAGTGCAGATTTGCATTGCCCGCTTGCTTGCTTGGCCAAAAAGGGCGTATGCGTTTTCTCCTGAATATATTCAGGAGAAAACGCATACGCCCTTTTTGGCCAAGTGCATCATTGTCGAAGTTGTGCCCCTCTTCCTGTGCTTTACAGGCGATTCCAACGTACCTCTTGAAATCTGTTTCCTGCTATTCTGCCTCGCTTTCAAGTCCGCCTCGTTGCCTTCCCTCAACAGATTTTTGGACGATAGTTGGCCTTGATTACTCTGCCAGTTTGTGAATTGCTGTGCCCCTGAGCTCCATTTTTCAACTCGTTTTTTGTGAGCTGAACGCAAGTCCAAACTTTTGGTTCAGGACCTATACTGGTTCCCGGTGGGTGGCTGAGACTTTGGTTCATTCTTCTTCCTGCCGGGAAATTAGAGTGACATGTGCCCATCCAAATGCCTAACAGCTACTCTCTCATTGGTTCTCCCTCTTCCCTTTCATCCTCTGCCAAATTGGCAACCTGTGCGAACCAGGAGCTTAAAGGGGCTGTCTCTCCAAGTTGGGAGATTGATAGGAAAGCAGTTGGAAAGTCAAACCGGAGCACCAGGAGAGGGGCTCTTCGTTGAGTTTTAGAAACCTTTCGTATTCACAGTGTGTCCATTCTCTAGGTTTCCCGTACTCGTTATAGCTGTAGTAATATTCCCTTCAACATGGAGAGCTGGGACCCATGGAATGGGTGCCATGCATTATTGCTTTAAAGGGTCTGCATTTGCTCACCCAATCTCACCAATCCTCTCAGTCCCAAGTGTCCAGCCTTATGCCACATCCAGCTGTCATTGTAGATAGGGTCATTCCAGGTTGCATCAGAGACCCTGAAGGAATTGTAAAGAATTTCCCTGTTTCTTTGTTCTGTTTTTGAAATTCCTTTTTAGAGTGGGTTTGAGCTGATTCTCGCTGCCATGTTTATGCCAGTCTAGACACACTTGATTCCCTTACGCAGACATATCAAAACATAGGTTTTAAGATTCTTACTAGTCAGATCGATTCCTCTGTGGGAAATATGGGGTTTTGAGTCCCTTTGACTGAGGAAGGTGTAGGTCTTGTCTATTCCATAGTTGGTTTTTGGAACGGTACCTTTGCTTATATCAAACTCTGGTTTGATGCATCACCCCACCTCTCCTTCCCCCTTAAGCAGGCATAAGAGTGTTTTCTAAATGTGAGACTCTGTTCTCTTGCCTAACTCAGTTCATGTGTAGCCATGTTTACAGGATCTTCCTAAGTGATATCTTATGATAAGTTTCTTTTCCTTTGTGACTTCTTTCACTTAGAATCATCGTACCTGTATCCACTCATTTTGCTGCTACTGGTCTTATGACATTGATTTCATGGCTGAGGGATATTCCATCGTACGTAAGTTCCACAATGTTTGGAACCATTTTTATATTTCCTGGGATATTTCAGGTGTACCCAGGTTGAGGTTCTTGTAAGCAGTGCAGCCCTCAATTTGGGGGTGCCTCTGTCTTATGGATTTTCAGTTTTCCCAAGGTATATTCCCTAGACTGGAAGTGCCCTTGGCTCTGTAGCTCTGTTGTTTACTTGTTTTAGGGAACACAATGCACTCCTCCAGTGAGGCAGTTGGCAACTTACATCCCGCCCATCAGCATAACAAGGCTCCCTGTTCTCCAGGGCCTGTCTTGCCTTTCTGGTTTTTACACATTTTGTGGATGTCCCTTTTGACCGGTGGGAAGTGATACTTCTTTGTAGTGCAGATTTGCATTGCCCGCTTGCTTGCTTGGCCAAAAAGGGCGTATGCGTTTTCTCCTGAATATATTCAGGAGAAAACGCATACGCCCTTTTTGGCCAAGTGCATCATTGTCGAAGTTGTGCCCCTCTTCCTGTGCTTTACAGGCGATTCCAACGTACCTCTTGAAATCTGTTTCCTGCTATTCTGCCTCGCTTTCAAGTCCGCCTCGTTGCCTTCCCTCAACAGATTTTTGGACGATAGTTGGCCTTGATTACTCTGCCAGTTTGTGAATTGCTGTGCCCCTGAGCTCCATTTTTCAACTCGTTTTTTGTGAGCTGAACGCAAGTCCAAACTTTTGGTTCAGGACCTATACTGGTTCCCGGTGGGTGGCTGAGACTTTGGTTCATTCTTCTTCCTGCCGGGAAATTAGAGTGACATGTGCCCATCCAAATGCCTAACAGCTACTCTCTCATTGGTTCTCCCTCTTCCCTTTCATCCTCTGCCAAATTGGCAACATGTGCGAACCAGGAGCTTAAAGGGTCTGTCTCTCCAAGTTGGGAGATTGATAGGAAAGCAGTTGGAAAGTCAAACCGGAGCACCAGGAGAGGGGCTCTTCGTTGAGTTTTAGAAACCTTTTGTATTCACAGTGTGTCCATTCTCTAGGTTTCCCGTACTCGTTATAGATGTAGTAATATTCCCTTCAACATGGAGAGCTGGGACCCATGGAATGGGTGCCATGCATTATTGCTTTAAAGGGTCTGCATTTGCTCACCCAATCTCACCAATCCTCTCAGTCCCAAGTGTCCAGCCTTATGCCACATCCAGCTGTCATTGTAGATAGGGTCATTCCAGGTTGCATCAGAGACCCTGAAGGAATTGTAAAGAATTTCCCTGTTTCTTTGTTCTGTTTTTGAAATTCCTTTTTAGAGTGGGTTTGAGCTGATTCTCGCTGCCATGTTTATGCCAGTCTAGACACACTTGATTCCCTTACGCAAACATATCAATACATAGGTTTTAAGATTCTTACTAGTCAGATCGATTCCTCTGTGGGAAATATGGGGTTTTGAGTCCCTTTGACTGAGGAAGGTGTAGGTCTTGTCTATTCCATAGTTGGTTTTTGGAACGGTACCTTTGCTTATATCAAACGCTGGTTTGATGCATCACCCCACCTCTCCTTCCCCCTTAAGCAGGCATAAGAGTGTTTTCTAAATGTGAGACTCTGTTCTCTTGCCTAACTCAGTTCATGTGTAGCCATGTTTACAGGATCTTCCTAAGTGATATCTTATGATAAGTTTCTTTTCCTGTGTGACTTCTTTCACTTAGAATCATCGTACCTGAATCCACTCATTTTGCTGCTACTGGTCTTCTGATATTGATTTCATGGCTGAGGGATATTCCATCGTACGTAAGTTCCACAATGTTTGGAACCATTTTTATATTTCCTGGGATATTTCAGGTGTACCCAGGTTGAGGTTCTTGTAAGCAGTGCAGCCCTCAATTTGGGGGTGCCTCTGTCTTATGGATTTTCAGTTTTCCCAAGGTATATTCCCTAGACTGGAAGTGCCCTTGGCTCTGTAGCTCTGTTGTTTACTTGTTTTAGGGAACACAATGCACTCCTCCAGTGAGGCAGTTGGCAACTTACATCCCGCCCATCAGCATAACAAGGCTCCCTGTTCTCCAGGGCCTGTCTTGCCTTTCTGGTTTTTACACATTTTGTGGATGTCCCTTTTGACCGGTGGGAAGTGATACTTCTTTGTAGTGCAGATTTGCATTGCCCGCTTGCTTGCTTGGCCAAAAAGGGCGTATGCGTTTTCTCCTGAATATATTCAGGAGAAAACGCATACGCCCTTTTTGGCCAAGTGCATCATTGTCGAAGTTGTGCCCCTCTTCCTGTGCTTTACAGGCGATTCCAACGTACCTCTTGAAATCTGTTTCCTGCTATTCTGCCTCGCTTTCAAGTCCGCCTCGTTGCCTTCCCTCAACAGATTTTTGGACGATAGTTGGCCTTGATTACTCTGCCAGTTTGTGAATTGCTGTGCCCCTGAGCTCCATTTTTCAACTCGTTTCTTGTGAGCTGAACGCAAGTCCAAACTTTTGGTTCAGGACCTATACTGGTTCCCGGTGGGTGGCTGAGACTTTGGTTAATTCTTCTTCCTGCTGGGCAATTAGAGTGACATGTGCCCATCCAAATGCCTAACAGCTACTCTCTCATTGGTTCTCCCTCTTCCCTGTCATCCTCTGCCAAATTGGCAACCTGTGCGAACCAGGAGCTTAAAGGGGCTGTCTCTCCAAGTTGGGAGATTGATAGGAAAGCAGTTGGAAAGTCAAACCGGAGCACCAGGAGAGGGGCTCTTCGTTGAGTTTTAGAAACCTTTCGTATTCACAGTGTGTCCATTCTCTAGGTTTCCCGTACTCGTTATAGCTGTAGTAATATTCCCTTCAACCTGGAGAGCTGGGACCCATGGAATGGGTGCCATGCATTATTGCTTTAAAGGGTCTGCATTTGCTCACCCAATCTCACCAATCCTCTCAGTCCCAAGTGTCCAGCCTTATGCCACATCCAGCTGTCATTGTAGATAGGGTCATTCCAGGTTGCATCAGAGACCCTGAAGGAATTGTAAAGAATTTCCCTGTTTCTTTGTTCTGTTTTTGAAATTCCTTTTTAGAGTGGGTTTGAGCTGATTCTCGCTGCCATGTTTATGCCAGTCTAGACACACTTGATTCCCTTACGCAGACATATCAACACATAGGTTTTAAGATTCTTACTAGTCAGATCGATTCCTCTGCGGGAAATATGGGTTTTGAGTCCCTTTCACTGAGGAAGGTGTAGGTCTTGTCTATTCCATAGTTGGTTTTTGGAACGGTACCTGTGCTTATATCAAACTCTGGTTTGATGCATCACCCCACCTCTCCTTCCCCCTTAAGCAGGCATAAGAGTGTTTTCTAAATGTGAGACTCTGTTCTCTTGCCTAACTCAGTTCATGTGTAGCCATGTTTACAGGATCTTCCTAAGTGATATCTTATGATAAGTTTCTTTTCCTGTGTGACTTCTTTCACTTAGAATCATCGTACCTGAATCCACTCATTTTGCTGCTACTGGTCTTATGACATTGATTTCGTGGCTGAGGGATATTCCATCGTACGTAAGTTCCACAATGTTTGGAACCATTTTTATATTTCCTGGGATATTTCAGGTGTACCCAGGTTGAGGTTCTTGTAAGCAGTGCAGCCCTCAATTTTGGGGTGCCTCTGTCTTATGGATTTTCAGTTTTCCCAAGGTATATTCCCTAGACTGGAAGTGCCCTTGGCTCTGTAGCTCTGTTGTTTACTTGTTTTAGGGAACACAATGCACTCCTCCAGTGAGGCAGTTGGCAACTTACATCCCGCCCATCAGCATAACAAGGCTCCCTGTTCTCCAGGGCCTGTCTTGCCTTTCTGGTTTTTACACATTTTGTGGATGTCCCTTTTGACCGGTGGGAAGTGATACTTCTTTGTAGTGCAGATTTGCATTGCCCGCTTGCTTGCTTGGCCAAAAAGGGCGTATGCGTTTTCTCCTGAATATATTCAGGAGAAAACGCATACGCCCTTTTTGGCCAAGTGCATCATTGTTGAAGTTGTGCCCCTCTTCCTGTGCTTTACAGGCGATTCCAACGTACCTCTTGAAATCTGTTTCCTGCTATTCTGCCTCGCTTTCAAGTCCGCCTCGTTGCCTTCCCTCAACAGATTTTTGGACGATAGTTGGACTTGATTACTCTGCCAGTTTGTGAATTGCTGTGCCCCTGAGCTCCATTTTTCAACTCGTTTCTTGTGAGCTGAACGCAAGTCCAAACTTTTGGTTCAGGACCTATACTGGTTCCCGGTGGGTGGCTGAGACATTGGTTAATTCTTCTTCCTGCCGGGAAATTAGAGTGACATGTGCCCATCCAAATGCCTAACAGCTACTCTCTCATTGGTTCTCCCTCTTCCCTTTCATCCTCTGCCAAATTGGCAACCTGTGCGAACCAGGAGCTTAAAGGGGTTGTCTCTCCAAGTTGGGAGATTGATAGGAAAGCAATTGGAAAGTCAAACCGGAGCACCAGGAGAGGGGCTCTTCGTTGAGTTTTAGAAACCTTTCGTATTCACAGTGTGTCCATTCTCTAGGTTTCCCGTACACGTTATAGCTGTAGTAATATTCCCTTCAACCTGGAGAGCTGGGACCCATGGAATGGGTGCCATGCATTATTGCTTTAAAGGGTCTGCATTTGCTCACCCAATCTCACCAATCCTCTCAGTCCCAAGTGTCCAGCCTTATGCCACATCCAGCTGTCATTGTAGATAGGGTCATTCCAGGTTGCATCAGAGACCCTGAAGGAATTGTAAAGAATTTCCCTGTTTCTTTGTTCTCTTTTTGAAATTCCTTTTTAGAGTGGGTTTGAGCTGATTCTCGCTGCCATGTTTATGCCAGTCTAGACACACTTGATTCCCTTACGCAGACATATCAACACATAGGTTTTAAGATTCTTACTAGTCAGATCGATTCCTCTGCGGGAAATATGGGGTTTTGAGTCCCTTTGACTGAGGAAGGTGTAGGTCTTGTCTATTCCATAGTTGGTTTTTGGAACGGTACCTTTGCTTATATCAAACTCTGGTTTGATGCATCACCCCACCTCTCCTTCCCCCTTAAGCAGGCATAAGAGTGTTTTCTAAATGTGAGACTCTGTTCTCTTGCCTAACTCAGTTCATGTGTAGCCATGTTTACAGGATCTTCCTAAGTGATATCTTATGATAAGTTTCTTTTCCTGTGTGACTTCTTTCACTTAGAATCATCGTACCTGAATCCACTCATTTTGCTGCTACTGGTCTTATGACATTGATTTCATGGCTGAGGGATATTCCATCGTACGTAAGTTCCACAATGTTTGGAACCAGTTTTGTATTTCCTGGGATATTTCAGGTGTACCCAGGTTGAGGTTCTTGTAAGCAGTGCAGCCCTCAATTTGGGGGTGGCTCTGTCTTATGGATTTTCAGTTTTCCCAAGGTATATTCCCTAGACTGGAAGTGCCCTTGGCTCTGTAGCTCTGTTGTTTACTTGTTTTAGGGAACACAATGCACTCCTCCAGTGAGGCAGTTGGCAACTTACATCCCGCCCATCAGCATAACAAGGCTCCCTGTTCTCCAGGGCCTGTCTTGCCTTTCTGGTTTTTACACATTTTGTGGATGTCCCTTTTGACCGGTGGGAAGTGATACTTCTTTGTAGTGCAGATTTGCATTGCCCGCTTGCTTGCTTGGCCAAAAAGGGCGTATGCGTTTTCTCCTGAATATATTCAGGAGAAAACGCATACGCCATTTTTGGCCAAGTGCATCATTGTCGAAGTTGTGCCCCTCTTCCTGTGCTTTACAGGCGATTCCAACGTACCTCTTGAAATCTGTTTCCTGCTATTCTGCCTCGCTTTCAAGTCCGCCTCGTTGCCTTCCCTCAACAGATTTTTGGACGATAGTTGGCCTTGATTACTCTGCCAGTTTGTGAATTGCTGTGCCCCTGAGCTCCATATTTCAACTCGTTTCTTGTGAGCTGAACGCAAGTCCAAAATTTTGGTTCAGGACCTATACTGGTTCCCGGTGGGTGGCTGAGACTTTGGTTAATTCTTCTTCCTGCTGGGAAATTAGAGTGACATGTGCCCATCCAAATGCCTAACAGCTACTCTCTCATTGGTTCTCCCTCTTCCCTGTCATCCTCTGCCAAATTGGCAACCTGTGCGAACCAGGAGCTTAAAGGGGCTGTCTCTCCAAGTTGGGAGATTGATAGAAAAGCAGTTGGAAAGTCAAACCGGAGCACCAGGAGAGGGGCTCTTCGTTGAGTTTTAGAAACCTTTCGTATTCACAGTGTGTCCATTCTCTAGGTTTCCCGTACACGTTATAGCTGTAGTAATATTCCCTTCAACCTGGAGAGCTGGGACCCATGGAATGGGTGCCATGCATTATTGCTTTAAAGGGTCTGCATTTGCTCACCCAATCTCACCAATCCTCTCAGTCCCAAGTGTCCAGCCTTATGCCACATCCAGCTGTCATTGTAGATAGGGTCATTCCAGGTTGCATCAGAGACCCTGAAGGAATTGTAAAGAATTTCCCTGTTACTTTGTTCTGTTTTTGAAATTCCTTTTTAGAGTGGGTTTGAGCTGATTCTCGCTGCCATGTTTATGCCAGTCTAGACACACTTGATTCCCTTACGCAGACATATCAACACATAGGTTTTAAGATTCTTACTAGTCAGATCGATTCCTCTGCGGGAAATATGGGGTTTTGAGTCCCTTTGACTGAGGAAGGTGTAGGTCTTGTCTATTCCATAGTTGGTTTTTGGAACGGTACCTGTGCTTATATCAAACTCTGGTTTGATGCATCACCCCACCTCTCCTTCCCCCTTAAGCAGGCATAAGAGTGTTTTCTAAATGTGAGACTCTGTTCTCTTGCCTAACTCAGTTCATGTGTAGCCATGTTTACAGGATCTTCCTAAGTGATATCTTATGATAAGTTTCTTTTCCTGTGTGACTTCTTTCACTTAGAATCATCGTACCTGAATCCACTCATTTTGCTGCTACTGGTCTTATGACATTGATTTCATGGCTGAGGGATATTCCATCGTACGTATGTTCCACAATGTTTGGAACCATTTTTATATTTCCTGGGATATTTCAGGTGTACCCAGGTTGAGGTTCCTGTAAGCAGTGCAGCCCTCAATTTGGGGGTGCCTCTGTCTTATGGATTTTCAGTTTTCCCAAGGTATATTCCCTAGACTGGAAGTGCCCTTGGCTCTGTAGCTCTGTTGTTTACTTGTTTTAGGGGACACAATGCACTCCTCCAGTGAGGCAGTTGGCAACTTACATCCCGCCCATCAGCATAACAAGGCTCCCTGTTCTCCAGGGCCTGTCTTGCCTTTCTGGTTTTTACACATTTTGTGGATGTCCCTTTTGACCGGTGGGAAGTGATACTTCTTTGTAGTGCAGATTTGCATTGCCCGCTTGCTTGCTTGGCCAAAAAGGGCGTATGCGTTTTCTCCTGAATATATTCAGGAGAAAACGCATACGCCCTTTTTGGCCAAGTGCATCATTGTTGAAGTTGTGCCCCTCTTCCTGTGCTTTACAGGCGATTCCAACGTACCTCTTGAAATCTGTTTCCTGCTATTCTGCCTCGCTTTCAAGTCCGCCTCGTTGCCTTCCCTCAACAGATTTTTGGACGATAGTTGGACTTGATTACTCTGCCAGTTTGTGAATTGCTGTGCCCCTGAGCTCCATTTTTCAACTCGTTTCTTGTGAGCTGAACGCAAGTCCAAACTTTTGGTTCAGGACCTATACTGGTTCCCGGTGGGTGGCTGAGACATTGGTTAATTCTTCTTCCTGCCGGGAAATTAGAGTGACATGTGCCCATCCAAATGCCTAACAGCTACTCTCTCATTGGTTCTCCCTCTTCCCTTTCATCCTCTGCCAAATTGGCAACCTGTGCGAACCAGGAGCTTAAAGGGGTTGTCTCTCCAAGTTGGGAGATTGATAGGAAAGCAATTGGAAAGTCAAACCGGAGCACCAGGAGAGGGGCTCTTCGTTGAGTTTTAGAAACCTTTCGTATTCACAGTGTGTCCATTCTCTAGGTTTCCCGTACACGTTATAGCTGTAGTAATATTCCCTTCAACCTGGAGAGCTGGGACCCATGGAATGGGTGCCATGCATTATTGCTTTAAAGGGTCTGCATTTGCTCACCCAATCTCACCAATCCTCTCAGTCCCAAGTGTCCAGCCTTATGCCACATCCAGCTGTCATTGTAGATAGGGTCATTCCAGGTTGCATCAGAGACCCTGAAGGAATTGTAAAGAATTTCCCTGTTTCTTTGTTCTCTTTTTGAAATTCCTTTTTAGAGTGGGTTTGAGCTGATTCTCGCTGCCATGTTTATGCCAGTCTAGACACACTTGATTCCCTTACGCAGACATATCAACACATAGGTTTTAAGATTCTTACTAGTCAGATCGATTCCTCTGCGGGAAATATGGGGTTTTGAGTCCCTTTGACTGAGGAAGGTGTAGGTCTTGTCTATTCCATAGTTGGTTTTTGGAACGGTACCTTTGCTTATATCAAACTCTGGTTTGATGCATCACCCCACCTCTCCTTCCCCCTTAAGCAGGCATAAGAGTGTTTTCTAAATGTGAGACTCTGTTCTCTTGCCTAACTCTGTTCATGTGTAGCCATGTTTACAGGATCTTCCTAAGTGATATCTTATGATAAGTTTCTTTTCCTGTGTGACTTCTTTCACTTAGAATCATCGTACCTGAATCCACTCATTTTGCTGCTACTGGTCTTCTGATATTGATTTCATGGCTGAGGGATATTCCATCGTACGTAAGTTCCACAATGTTTGGAACCATTTTTATATTTCCTGGGATATTTCAGGTGTACCCAGGTTGAGGTTCTTGTAAGCAGTGCAGCCCTCAATTTGGGGGTGCCTCTGTCTTATGGATTTTCAGTTTTCCCAAGGTATATTCCCTAGACTGGAAGTGCCCTTGGCTCTGTAGCTCTGTTGTTTACTTGTTTTAGGGAACACAGTGCACTCCTCCAGTGAGGCAGTTGGCAACTTACATCCCGCCCATCAGCATAACAAGGCTCCCTGTTCTCCAGGGCCTGTCTTGCCTTTCTGGTTTTTACACATTTTGTGGATGTCCCTTTTGACCGGTGGGAAGTGATACTTCTTTGTAGTGCAGATTTGCATTGCCCGCTTGCTTGCTTGGCCAAAAAGGGCGTATGCGTTTTCTCCTGAATATATTCAGGAGAAAACGCATATGCCCTTTTTGGCCAAGTGCATCATTGTCGAAATTGTGCCCCTCTTCCTGTGCTTTACAGGCGATTCCAATGTACCTCTTGAAATCTGTTTCCTGCTATTCTGCCTCGCGTTCAAGTCTGCCTCGTTGCCTTCCCTCAACAGATTTTTGGACGATAGTTGGCCTTGATTACTCTGCCAGTTTGTGAATTGCTGTGCCCCTGAGCTCCATTTTTCAACTCGTTTCTTGTGAGCTGAACGCAAGTCCAAACTTTTGGTTCAGGACCTATACTGGTTCCCGGTGGGTGGCTGAGACATTGGTTAATTCTTCTTCCTGCCGGGAAATTAGAGTGACATGTGCCCATCCAAATGCCTAACAGCTACTCTCTCATTGGTTCTCCCTCTTCCCTTTCATCCTCTGCCAAATTGGCAACCTGTGCGAACCAGGAGCTTAAAGGGGTTGTCTCTCCAAGTTGGGAGATTGATAGGAAAGCAATTGGAAAGTCAAACCGGAGCACCAGGAGAGGGGCTCTTCGTTGAGTTTTAGAAACCTTTCGTATTCACAGTGTGTCCATTCTCTAGGTTTCCCGTACACGTTATAGCTGTAGTAATATTCCCTTCAACCTGGAGAGCTGGGACCCATGGAATGGGTGCCATGCATTATTGCTTTAAAGGGTCTGCATTTGCTCACCCAATCTCACCAATCCTCTCAGTCCCAAGTGTCCAGCCTTATGCCACATCCAGCTGTCATTGTAGATAGGGTCATTCCAGGTTGCATCAGAGACCCTGAATGAATTGTAAAGAATTTCCCTGTTTCTTTGTTCTCTTTTTGAAATTCCTTTTTAGAGTGGGTTTGAGCTGATTCTCGCTGCCATGTTTATGCCAGTCTAGACACACTTGATTCCCTTACGCAGACATATCAACACATAGGTTTTAAGATTCTTACTAGTCAGATCGATTCCTCTGCGGGAAATATGGGGTTTTGAGTCCCTTTGACTGAGGAAGGTGTAGGTCTTGTCTATTCCATAGTTGGTTTTTGGAACGGTACCTTTGCTTATATCAAACTCTGGTTTGATGCATCACCCCACCTCTCCTTCCCCCTTAAGCAGGCATAAGAGTGTTTTCTAAATGTGAGACTCTGTTCTCTTGCCTAACTCAGTTCATGTGTAGCCATGTTTACAGGATCTTCCTAAGTGATATCTTATGATAAGTTTCTTTTCCTGTGTGACTTCTTTCACTTAGAATCATCGTACCTGAATCCACTCATTTTGCTGCTACTGGTCTTATGACATTGATTTCATGGCTGAGGGATATTCCATCGTACGTAAGTTCCACAATGTTTGGAACCAGTTTTATATTTCCTGGGATATTTCAGGTGTACCCAGGTTGAGGTTCTTGTAAGCAGTGCAGCCCTCAATTTGGGGGTGCCTCTGTCTTATGGATTTTCAGTTTTCCCAAGGTATATTCCCTAGACTGGAAGTGCCCTTGGCTCTGTAGCTCTGTTGTTTACTTGTTTTAGGGAACACAATGCACTCCTCCAGTGAGGCAGTTGGCAACTTACATCCCGCCCATCAGCATAACAAGGCTCCCTGTTCTCCAGGGCCTGTCTTGCCTTTCTGGTTTTTACACATTTTGTGGATGTCCCTTTTGACCGGTGGGAAGTGATACTTCTTTGTAGTGCAGATTTGCATTGCCCGCTTGCTTGCTTGGCCAAAAAGGGCGTATGCGTTTTCTCCTGAATATATTCAGGAGAAAACGCATACGCCCTTTTTGGCCAAGTGCATCATTGTCGAAGTTGTGCCCCTCTTCCTGTGCTTTACAGGCGATTCCAACGTACCTCTTGAAATCTGTTTCCTGCTATTCTGCCTCGCTTTCAAGTCCGCCTCGTTGCCTTCCCTCAACAGATTTTTGGACGATAGTTGGCCTTGATTACTCTGCCAGTTTGTGAATTGCTGTGCCCCTGAGCTCCATATTTCAACTCGTTTCTTGTGAGCTGAACGCAAGTCCAAACTTTTGGTTCAGGACCTATACTGGTTCCCGGTGGGTGGCTGAGACTTTGGTTAATTCTTCTTCCTGCTGGGAAATTAGAGTGACATGTGCCCATCCAAATGCCTAACAGCTACTCTCTCATTGGTTCTCCCTCTTCCCTGTCATCCTCTGCCAAATTGGCAACCTGTGCGAACCAGGAGCTTAAAGGGGCTGTCTCTCCAAGTTGGGAGATTGATAGAAAAGCAGTTGGAAAGTCAAACCGGAGCACCAGGAGAGGGGCTCTTTGTTGAGTTTTAGAAACCTTTCTTATTCACAGTGTGTCCATTCTCTAGGTTTCCCGTACACGTTATAGCTGTAGTAATATTCCCTTCAACCTGGAGAGCTGGGACCCATGGAATGGGTGCCATGCATTATTGCTTTAAAGGGTCTGCATTTGCTCACCCAATCTCACCAATCCTCTCAGTCCCAAGTGTCCAGCCTTATGCCACATCCAGCTGTCATTGTAGATAGGGTCATTCCAGGTTGCATCAGAGACCCTGAAGGAATTGTAAAGAATTTCCCTGTTACTTTGTTCTGTTTTTGAAATTCCTTTTTAGAGTGGGTTTGAGCTGATTCTCGCTGCCATGTTTATGCCAGTCTAGACACACTTGATTCCCTTACGCAGACATATCAACACATAGGTTTTAAGATTCTTACTAGTCAGATCGATTCCTCTGCGGGAAATATGGGGTTTTGAGTCCCTTTGACTGAGGAAGGTGTAGGTCTTGTCTATTCCATAGTTGGTTTTTGGAACGGTACCTGTGCTTATATCAAACTCTGGTTTGATGCATCACCCCACCTCTCCTTCCCCCTTAAGCAGGCATAAGAGTGTTTTCTAAATGTGAGACTCTGTTCTCTTGCCTAACTCAGTTCATGTGTAGCCATGTTTACAGGATCTTCCTAAGTGATATCTTATGATAAGTTTCTTTTCCTGTGTGACTTCTTTCACTTAGAATCATCGTACCTGAATCCACTCATTTTGCTGCTACTGGTCTTATGACATTGATTTCATGGCTGAGGGATATTCCATCGTACGTATGTTCCACAATGTTTGGAACCATTTTTATATTTCCTGGGATATTTCAGGTGTACCCAGGTTGAGGTTCCTGTAAGCAGTGCAGCCCTCAATTTGGGGGTGCCTCTGTCTTATGGATTTTCAGTTTTCCCAAGGTATATTCCCTAGACTGGAAGTGCCCTTGGCTCTGTAGCTCTGTTGTTTACTTGTTTTAGGGAACACAGTGCACTCCTCCAGTGAGGCAGTTGGCAACTTACATCCCGCCCATCAGCATAACAAGGCTCCCTGTTCTCCAGGGCCTGTCTTGCCTTTCTGGTTTTTACACATTTTGTGGATGTCCCTTTTGACCGGTGGGAAGTGATACTTCTTTGTAGTGCAGATTTGCATTGCCCGCTTGCTTGCTTGGCCAAAAAGGGCGTATGCGTTTTCTCCTGAATATATTCAGGAGAAAACGCATATGCCCTTTTTGGCCAAGTGCATCATTGTCGAAATTGTGCCCCTCTTCCTATGCTTTACAGGCGATTCCAATGTACCTCTTGAAATCTGTTTCCTGCTATTCTGCCTCGCGTTCAAGTCTGCCTCGTTGCCTTCCCTCAACAGATTTTTGGACGATAGTTGGCCTTGATTACTCTGCCAGTTTGTGAATTGCTGTGCCCCTGAGCTCCATTTTTCAACTCGTTTCTTGTGAGCTGAACGCAAGTCCAAACTTTTGGTTCAGGACCTATACTGGTTCCCGGTGGGTGGCTGAGACATTGGTTAATTCTTCTTCCTGCCGGGAAATTAGAGTGACATGTGCCCATCCAAATGCCTAACAGCTACTCTCTCATTGGTTCTCCCTCTTCCCTTTCATCCTCTGCCAAATTGGCAACCTGTGCGAACCAGGAGCTTAAAGGGGTTGTCTCTCCAAGTTGGGAGATTGATAGGAAAGCAATTGGAAAGTCAAACCGGAGCACCAGGAGAGGGGCTCTTCGTTGAGTTTTAGAAACCTTTCGTATTCACAGTGTGTCCATTCTCTAGGTTTCCCGTACACGTTATAGCTGTAGTAATATTCCCTTCAACCTGGAGAGCTGGGACCCATGGAATGGGTGCCATGCATTATTGCTTTAAAGGGTCTGCATTTGCTCACCCAATCTCACCAATCCTCTCAGTCCCAAGTGTCCAGCCTTATGCCACATCCAGCTGTCATTGTAGATAGGGTCATTCCAGGTTGCATCAGAGACCCTGAATGAATTGTAAAGAATTTCCCTGTTTCTTTGTTCTCTTTTTGAAATTCCTTTTTAGAGTGGGTTTGAGCTGATTCTCGCTGCCATGTTTATGCCAGTCTAGACACACTTGATTCCCTTACGCAGACATATCAACACATAGGTTTTAAGATTCTTACTAGTCAGATCGATTCCTCTGCGGGAAATATGGGGTTTTGAGTCCCTTTGACTGAGGAAGGTGTAGGTCTTGTCTATTCCATAGTTGGTTTTTGGAACGGTACCTTTGCTTATATCAAACTCTGGTTTGATGCATCACCCCACCTCTCCTTCCCCCTTAAGCAGGCATAAGAGTGTTTTCTAAATGTGAGACTCTGTTCTCTTGCCTAACTCAGTTCATGTGTAGCCATGTTTACAGGATCTTCCTAAGTGATATCTTATGATAAGTTTCTTTTCCTGTGTGACTTCTTTCACTTAGAATCATCGTACCCGAATCCACTCATTTTGCTGCTACTGGTCTTATGACATTGATTTCATGGCTGAGGGATATTCCATCGTACGTAAGTTCCACAATGTTTGGAACCAGTTTTATATTTCCTGGGATATTTCAGGTGTACCCAGGTTGAGGTTCTTGTAAGCAGTGCAGCCCTCAATTTGGGGGTGGCTCTGTCTTATGGATTTTCAGTTTTCCCAAGGTATATTCCCTAGACTGGAAGTGCCCTTGGCTCTGTAGCTCTGTTGTTTACTTGTTTTAGGGAACACAATGCACTCCTCCAGTGAGGCAGTTGGCACCTTACATCCCGCCCATCAGCATAACAAGGCTCCCTGTTCTCCAGGGCCTGTCTTGCCTTTCTGGTTTTTACACATTTTGTGGATGTCCCTTTTGACCGGTGGGAAGTGATACTTCTTTGTAGTGCAGATTTGCATTGCCCGCTTGCTTGCTTGGCCAAAAAGGGCGTATGCGTTTTCTCCTGAATATATTCAGGAGAAAACGCATACGCCCTTTTTGGCCAAGTGCATCATTGTCGAAGTTGTGCCCCTCTTCCTGTGCTTTACAGGCGATTCCAACGTACCTCTTGAAATCTGTTTCCTGCTATTCTGCCTCGCTTTCAAGTCCGCCTCGTTGCCTTCCCTCAACAGATTTTTGGACGATAGTTGGCCTTGATTACTCTGCCAGTTTGTGAATTGCTGTGCCCCTGAGCTCCATATTTCAACTCGTTTCTTGTGAGCTGAACGCAAGTCCAAACTTTTGGTTCAGGACCTATACTGGTTCCCGGTGGGTGGCTGAGACTTTGGTTAATTCTTCTTCCTGCTGGGAAATTAGAGTGACATGTGCCCATCCAAATGCCTAACAGCTACTCTCTCATTGGTTCTCCCTCTTCCCTGTCATCCTCTGCCAAATTGGCAACCTGTGCGAACCAGGAGCTTAAAGGGGCTGTCTCTCCAAGTTGGGAGATTGATAGAAAAGCAGTTGGAAAGTCAAACCGGAGCACCAGGAGAGGGGCTCTTTGTTGAGTTTTAGAAACCTTTCGTATTCACAGTGTGTCCATTCTCTAGGTTTCCCGTACACGTTATAGCTGTAGTAATATTCCCTTCAACCTGGAGAGCTGGGACCCATGGAATGGGTGCCATGCATTATTGCTTTAAAGGGTCTGCATTTGCTCACCCAATCTCACCAATCCTCTCAGTCCCAAGTGTCCAGCCTTATGCCACATCCAGCTGTCATTGTAGATAGGGTCATTCCAGGTTGCATCAGAGACCCTGAAGGAATTGTAAAGAATTTCCCTGTTACTTTGTTCTGTTTTTGAAATTCCTTTTTAGAGTGGGTTTGAGCTGATTCTCGCTGCCATGTTTATGCCAGTCTAGACACACTTGATTCCCTTACGCAGACATATCAACACATAGGTTTTAAGATTCTTACTAGTCAGATCGATTCCTCTGCGGGAAATATGGGGTTTTGAGTCCCTTTGACTGAGGAAGGTGTAGGTCTTGTCTATTCCATAGTTGGTTTTTGGAACGGTACCTGTGCTTATATCAAACTCTGGTTTGATGCATCACCCCACCTCTCCTTCCCCCTTAAGCAGGCATAAGAGTGTTTTCTAAATGTGAGACTCTGTTCTCTTGCCTAACTCAGTTCATGTGTAGCCATGTTTACAGGATCTTCCTAAGTGATATCTTATGATAAGTTTCTTTTCCTGTGTGACTTCTTTCACTTAGAATCATCGTACCTGAATCCACTTATTTTGCTGCTACTGGTCTTATGACATTGATTTCATGGCTGAGGGATATTCCATCGTACGTATGTTCCACAATGTTTGGAACCATTTTTATATTTCCTGGGATATTTCAGGTGTACCCAGGTTGAGGTTCCTGTAAGCAGTGCAGCCCTCAATTTGGGGGTGCCTCTGTCTTATGGATTTTCAGTTTTCCCAAGGTATATTCCCTAGACTGGAAGTGCCCTTGGCTCTGTAGCTCTGTTGTTTACTTGTTTTAGGGGACACAATGCACTCCTCCAGTGAGGCAGTTGGCAACTTACATCCCGCCCATCAGCATAACAAGGCTCCCTGTTCTCCAGGGCCTGTCTTGCCTTTCTGGTTTTTACACATTTTGTGGATGTCCCTTTTGACCGGTGGGAAGTGATACTTCTTTGTAGTGCAGATTTGCATTGCCCGCTTGCTTGCTTGGCCAAAAAGGGCGTATGCGTTTTCTCCTGAATATATTCAGGAGAAAACGCATATGCCCTTTTTGGCCAAGTGCATCATTGTCGAAATTGTGCCCCTCTTCCTGTGCTTTACAGGCGATTCCAATGTACCTCTTGAAATCTGTTTCCTGCTATTCTGCCTCGCGTTCAAGTCTGCCTCGTTGCCTTCCCTCAACAGATTTTTGGACGATAGTTGGCCTTGATTACTCTGCCAGTTTGTGAATTGCTGTGCCCCTGAGCTCCATTTTTCAACTCGTTTCTTGTGAGCTGAACGCAAGTCCAAACTTTTGGTTCAGGACCTATACTGGTTCCCGGTGGGTGGCTGAGACATTGGTTCATTCTTCTTCCTGCCGGGAAATTAGAGTGACATGTGCCCATCCAAATGCCTAACAGCTACTCTCTCATTGGTTCTCCCTCTTCCCTTTCATCCTCTGCCAAATTGGCAACCTGTGCGAACCAGGAGCTTAAAGGGGTTGTCTCTCCAAGTTGGGAGATTGATAGGAAAGCAATTGGAAAGTCAAACCGGAGCACCAGGAGAGGGGCTCTTCGTTGAGTTTTAGAAACCTTTCGTATTCACAGTGTGTCCATTCTCTAGGTTTCCCGTACACGTTATAGCTGTAGTAATATTCCCTTCAACCTGGAGAGCTGGGACCCATGGAATGGGTGCCATGCATTATTGCTTTAAAGGGTCTGCATTTGCTCACCCAATCTCACCAATCCTCTCAGTCCCAAGTGTCCAGCCTTATGCCACATCCAGCTGTCATTGTAGATAGGGTCATTCCAGGTTGCATCAGAGACCCTGAATGAATTGTAAAGAATTTCCCTGTTTCTTTGTTCTCTTTTTGAAATTCCTTTTTAGAGTGGGTTTGAGCTGATTCTCGCTGCCATGTTTATGCCAGTCTAGACACACTTGATTCCCTTACGCAGACATATCAACACATAGGTTTTAAGATTCTTACTAGTCAGATCGATTCCTCTGCGGGAAATATGGGGTTTTGAGTCCCTTTCACTGAGGAAGGTGTAGGTCTTGTCTATTCCATAGTTGGTTTTTGGAACGGTACCTGTGCTTATATCAAACTCTGGTTTGATGCATCACCCCACCTCTCCTTCCCCCTTAAGCAGGCATAAGAGTGTTTTCTAAATGTGAGACTCTGTTCTCTTGCCTAACTCAGTTCATGTGTAGCCATGTTTACAGGATCTTCCTAAGTGATATCTTATGATAAGTTTCTTTTCCTGTGTGACTTCTTTCACTTAGAATCATCGTACCTGAATCCACTCGTTTTGCTGCTACTGGTCTTATGACATTGATTTCATGGCTGAGGGATATTCCATCGTACGTAAGTTCCACAATGTTTGGAACCATTTTTATATTTCCTGGGATATTTCAGGTGCAGCCAGGTTGAGGTTCTTGTAAGCAGTGCAGCCCTCAATTTGGGGGTGCCTCTGTCTTATGGATTTTCAGTTTTCCCAAGGTATATTCCCTAGACTGGAAGTGCCCTTGGCTCTGTAGCTCTGTTGTTTACTTGTTTTAGGGAACACAATGCACTCCTCCAGTGAGGCAGTTGGCAACTTACATCCCGCCCATCAGCATAACAAGGCTCCCTGTTCTCCAGGGCCTGTCTTGCCTTTCTGGTTTTTACACATTTTGTGGATGTCCCTTTTGACCGGTGGGAAGTGATACTTCTTTGTAGTGCAGATTTGCATTGCCCGCTTGCTTGCTTGGCCAAAAAGGGCGTATGCGTTTTCTCCTGAATATATTCAGGAGAAAACGCATACGCCCTTTTTGGCCAAGTGCATCATTGTTGAAGTTGTGCCCCTCTTCCTGTGCTTTACAGGCGATTCCAACGTACCTCTTGAAATCTGTTTCCTGCTATTCTGCCTCGCTTTCAAGTCCGCCTCGTTGCCTTCCCTCAACAGATTTTTGGACGATAGTTGGACTTGATTACTCTGCCAGTTTGTGAATTGCTGTGCCCCTGAGCTCCATTTTTCAACTCGTTTCTTGTGAGCTGAACGCAAGTCCAAACTTTTGGTTCAGGACCTATACTGGTTCCCGGTGGGTGGCTGAGACATTGGTTAATTCTTCTTCCTGCCGGGAAATTAGAGTGACATGTGCCCATCCAAATGCCTAACAGCTACTCTCTCATTGGTTCTCCCTCTTCCCTTTCATCCTCTGCCAAATTGGCAACCTGTGCGAACCAGGAGCTTAAAGGGGTTGTCTCTCCAAGTTGGGAGATTGATAGGAAAGCAATTGGAAAGTCAAACCGGAGCACCAGGAGAGGGGCTCTTCGTTGAGTTTTAGAAACCTTTCGTATTCACAGTGTGTCCATTCTCTAGGTTTCCCGTACACGTTATAGCTGTAGTAATATTCCCTTCAACCTGGAGAGCTGGGACCCATGGAATGGGTGCCATGCATTATTGCTTTAAAGGGTCTGCATTTGCTCACCCAATCTCACCAATCCTCTCAGTCCCAAGTGTCCAGCCTTATGCCACATCCAGCTGTCATTGTAGATAGGGTCATTCCAGGTTGCATCAGAGACCCTGAAGGAATTGTAAAGAATTTCCCTGTTTCTTTGTTCTCTTTTTGAAATTCCTTTTTAGAGTGGGTTTGAGCTGATTCTCGCTGCCATGTTTATGCCACTCTAGACACACTTGATTCCCTTACGCAGACATATCAACACATAGGTTTTAAGATTCTTACTAGTCAGATCGATTCCTCTGCGGGAAATATGGGGTTTTGAGTCCCTTTGACTGAGGAAGGTGTAGGTCTTGTCTATTCCATAGTTGGTTTTTGGAACGGTACCTTTGCTTATATCAAACTCTGGTTTGATGCATCACCCCACCTCTCCTTCCCCCTTAAGCAGGCCTAAGAGTGTTTTCTAAATGTGAGACTCTGTTCTCTTGCCTAACTCAGTTCATGTGTAGCCATGTTTACAGGATCTTCCTAAGTGATATCTTATGATAAGTTTCTTTTCCTGTGTGACTTCTTTCACTTAGAATCATCGTACCTGAATCCACTCATTTTGCTGCTACTGGTCTTATGACATTGATTTCATGGCTGAGGGATATTCCATCGTACGTAAGTTCCACAATGTTTGGAACCAGTTTTATATTTCCTGGGATATTTCAGGTGTACCCAGGTTGAGGTTCCTGTAAGCAGTGCAGCCCTCAATTTGGGGGTGCCTCTGTCTTATGGATTTTCAGTTTTCCCAAGGTATATTCCCTAGACTGGAAGTGCCCTTGGCTCTGTAGCTCTGTTGTTTACTTGTTTTAGGGGACACAATGCACTCCTCCAGTGAGGCAGTTGGCAACTTACATCCCGCCCATCAGCATAACAAGGCTCCCTGTTCTCCAGGGCCTGTCTTGCCTTTCTGGTTTTTACACATTTTGTGGATGTCCCTTTTGACCGGTGGGAAGTGATACTTCTTTGTAGTGCAGATTTGCATTGCCCGCTTGCTTGCTTGGCCAAAAAGGGCGTATGCGTTTTCTCCTGAATATATTCAGGAGAAAACGCATATGCCCTTTTTGGCCAAGTGCATCATTGTTGAAGTTGTGCCCCTCTTCCTGTGCTTTACAGGCGATTCCAACGTACCTCTTGAAATCTGTTTCCTGCTATTCTGCCTCGCTTTCAAGTCCGCCTCGTTGCCTTCCCTCAACAGATTTTTGGACGATAGTTGGACTTGATTACTCTGCCAGTTTGTGAATTGCTGTGCCCCTGAGCTCCATTTTTCAACTCGTTTCTTGTGAGCTGAACGCAAGTCCAAACTTTTGGTTCAGGACCTATACTGGTTCCCGGTGGGTGGCTGAGACATTGGTTAATTCTTCTTCCTGCCGGGAAATTAGAGTGACATGTGCCCATCCAAATGCCTAACAGCTACTCTCTCATTGGTTCTCCCTCTTCCCTTTCATCCTCTGCCAAATTGGCAACCTGTGCGAACCAGGAGCTTAAAGGGGTTGTCTCTCCAAGTTGGGAGATTGATAGGAAAGCAATTGGAAAGTCAAACCGGAGCACCAGGAGAGGGGCTCTTCGTTGAGTTTTAGAAACCTTTCGTATTCACAGTGTGTCCATTCTCTAGGTTTCCCGTACACGTTATAGCTGTAGTAATATTCCCTTCAACCTGGAGAGCTGGGACCCATGGAATGGGTGCCATGCATTATTGCTTTAAAGGGTCTGCATTTGCTCACCCAATCTCACCAATCCTCTCAGTCCCAAGTGTCCAGCCTTATGCCACATCCAGCTGTCATTGTAGATAGGGTCATTCCAGGTTGCATCAGAGACCCTGAAGGAATTGTAAAGAATTTCCCTGTTTCTTTGTTCTCTTTTTGAAATTCCTTTTTAGAGTGGGTTTGAGCTGATTCTCGCTGCCATGTTTATGCCAGTCTAGACACACTTGATTCCCTTACGCAGACATATCAACACATAGGTTTTAAGATTCTTACTAGTCAGATCGATTCCTCTGCGGGAAATATGGGGTTTTGAGTCCCTTTGACTGAGGAAGGTGTAGGTCTTGTCTATTCCATAGTTGGTTTTTGGAACGGTACCTTTGCTTATATCAAACTCTGGTTTGATGCATCACCCCACCTCTCCTTCCCCCTTAAGCAGGCATAAGAGTGTTTTCTAAATGTGAGACTCTGTTCTCTTGCCTAACTCTGTTCATGTGTAGCCATGTTTACAGGATCTTCCTAAGTGATATCTTATGATAAGTTTCTTTTCCTGTGTGACTTCTTTCACTTAGAATCATCGTACCTGAATCCACTCATTTTGCTGCTACTGGTCTTCTGATATTGATTTCATGGCTGAGGGATATTCCATCGTACGTAAGTTCCACAATGTTTGGAACCATTTTTATATTTCCTGGGATATTTCAGGTGTACCCAGGTTGAGGTTCTTGTAAGCAGTGCAGCCCTCAATTTGGGGGTGCCTCTGTCTTATGGATTTTCAGTTTTCCCAAGGTATATTCCCTAGACTGGAAGTGCCCTTGGCTCTGTAGCTCTGTTGTTTACTTGTTTTAGGGAACACAGTGCACTCCTCCAGTGAGGCAGTTGGCAACTTACATCCCGCCCATCAGCATAACAAGGCTCCCTGTTCTCCAGGGCCTGTCTTGCCTTTCTGGTTTTTACACATTTTGTGGATGTCCCTTTTGACCGGTGGGAAGTGATACTTCTTTGTAGTGCAGATTTGCATTGCCCGCTTGCTTGCTTGGCCAAAAAGGGCGTATGCGTTTTCTCCTGAATATATTCAGGAGAAAACGCATACGCCCTTTTTGGCCAAGTGCATCATTGTCGAAGTTGTGCCCCTCTTCCTGTGCTTTACAGGCGATTCCAATGTACCTCTTGAAATCTGTTTCCTGCTATTCTGCCTCGCGTTCAAGTCTGCCTCGTTGCCTTCCCTCAACAGATTTTTGGACGATAGTTGGCCTTGATTACTCTGCCAGTTTGTGAATTGCTGTGCCCCTGAGCTCCATTTTTCAACTCGTTTCTTGTGAGCTGAACGCAAGTCCAAACTTTTGGTTCAGGACCTATACTGGTTCCCGGTGGGTGGCTGAGACATTGGTTAATTCTTCTTCCTGCCGGGAAATTAGAGTGACATGTGCCCATCCAAATGCCTAACAGCTACTCTCTCATTGGTTCTCCCTCTTCCCTTTCATCCTCTGCCAAATTGGCAACCTGTGCGAACCAGGAGCTTAAAGGGGTTGTCTCTCCAAGTTGGGAGATTGATAGGAAAGCAATTGGAAAGTCAAACCGGAGCACCAGGAGAGGGGCTCTTCGTTGAGTTTTAGAAACCTTTCGTATTCACAGTGTGTCCATTCTCTAGGTTTCCCGTACACGTTATAGCTGTAGTAATATTCCCTTCAACCTGGAGAGCTGGGACCCATGGAATGGGTGCCATGCATTATTGCTTTAAAGGGTCTGCATTTGCTCACCCAATCTCACCAATCCTCTCAGTCCCAAGTGTCCAGCCTTATGCCACATCCAGCTGTCATTGTAGATAGGGTCATTCCAGGTTGCATCAGAGACCCTGAAGGAATTGTAAAGAATTTCCCTGTTTCTTTGTTCTCTTTTTGAAATTCCTTTTTAGAGTGGGTTTGAGCTGATTCTCGCTGCCATGTTTATGCCAGTCTAGACACACTTGATTCCCTTACGCAGACATATCAACACATAGGTTTTAAGATTCTTACTAGTCAGATCGATTCCTCTGCGGGAAATATGGGGTTTTGAGTCCCTTTGACTGAGGAAGGTGTAGGTCTTGTCTATTCCATAGTTGGTTTTTGGAACGGTACCTTTGCTTATATCAAACTCTGGTTTGATGCATCACCCCACCTCTCCTTCCCCCTTAAGCAGGCATAAGAGTGTTTTCTAAATGTGAGACTCTGTTCTCTTGCCTAACTCAGTTCATGTGTAGCCATGTTTACAGGATCTTCCTAAGTGATATCTTATGATAAGTTTCTTTTCCTGTGTGACTTCTTTCACTTAGAATCATCGTACCTGAATCCACTCATTTTGCTGCTACTGGTCTTATGACATTGATTTCATGGCTGAGGGATATTCCATCGTACGTAAGTTCCACAATGTTTGGAACCATTTTTATATTTCCTGGGATATTTCAGGTGTACCCAGGTTGAGGTTCTTGTAAGCAGTGCAGCCCTCAATTTGGGGGTGCCTCTGTCTTATGGATTTTCAGTTTTCCCAAGGTATATTCCCTAGACTGGAAGTGCCCTTGGCTCTGTAGCTCTGTTGTTTACTTGTTTTAGGGAACACAATGCACTCCTCCAGTGAGGCAGTTGGCAACTTACATCCCGCCCATCAGCATAACAAGGCTCCCTGTTCTCCAGGGCCTGTCTTGCCTTTCTGGTTTTTACACATTTTGTGGATGTCCCTTTTGACCGGTGGGAAGTGATACTTCTTTGTAGTGCAGATTTGCATTGCCCGCTTGCTTGCTTGGCCAAAAAGGGCGTATGCGTTTTCTCCTGAATATATTCAGGAGAAAACGCATACGCCCTTTTTGGCCAAGTGCATCATTGTCGAAGTTGTGCCCCTCTTCCTGTGCTTTACAGGCGATTCCAACGTACCTCTTGAAATCTGTTTCCTGCTATTCTGCCTCGCTTTCAAGTCCGCCTCGTTGCCTTCCCTCAACAGATTTTTGGACGATAGTTGGCCTTGATTACTCTGCCAGTTTGTGAATTGCTGTGCCCCTGAGCTCCATTTTTCAACTCGTTTTTTGTGAGCTGAACGCAAGTCCAAACTTTTGGTTCAGGACCTATACTGGTTCCCGGTGGGTGGCTGAGACTTTGGTTAATTCTTCTTCCTGCTGGGAAATTAGAGTGACATGTGCCCATCCAAATGCCTAACAGCTACTCTCTCATTGGTTCTCCCTCTTCCCTTTCATCCTCTGCCAAATTGGCAACCTGTGCGAACCAGGAGCTTAAAGGGGCTGTCTCTCCAAGTTGGGAGATTGATAGGAAAGCAGTTGGAAAGTCAAACCGGAGCACCAGGAGAGGGGCTCTTCGTTGAGTTTTAGAAACCTTTCGTATTCACAGTGTGTCCATTCTCTAGGTTTCCCGTACACGTTATAGCTGTAGTAATATTCCCTTCAACATGGAGAGCTGGGACCCATGGAATGGGTGCCATGCATTATTGCTTTAAAGGGTCTGCATTTGCTCACCCAATCTCACCAATCCTCTCAGTCCCAAGTGTCCAGCCTTATGCCACATCCAGCTGTCATTGTAGATACGGTCATTCCAGGTTGCATCAGAGACCCTGAAGGAATTGTAAAGAATTTCCCTGTTTCTTTGTTCTGTTTTTGAAATTCCTTTTTAGAGTGGGTTTGAGCTGATTCTCGCTGCCATGTTTATGCCAGTCTAGACACACTTGATTCCCTTACGCAAACATATCAATACATAGGTTTTAAGATTCTTACTAGTCAGATCGATTCCTCTGTGGGAAATATGGGGTTTTGAGTCCCTTTGACTGAGGAAGGTGTAGGTCTTGTCTATTCCATAGTTGGTTTTTGGAACGGTACCTGTGCTTATATCAAACTCTGGTTTGATGCATCACCCCACCTCTCCTTCCCCCTTAAGCAGGCATAAGAGTGTTTTCTAAATGTGAGACTCTGTTCTCTTGCCTAACTCAGTTCATGTGTAGCCATGTTTACAGGATCTTCCTAAGTGATATCTTATGATAAGTTTCTTTTCCTGTGTGACTTCTTTCACTTAGAATCATCGTACCTGAATCCACTCATTTTGCAGCTACTGGTCTTCTGATATTGATTTCATGGCTGAGGGATATTCCATCGTACGTAAGTTCCACAATGTTTGGAACCATTTTTATATTTCCTGGGATATTTCAGGTGTACCCAGGTTGAGGTTCTTGTAAGCAGTGCAGCCCTCAATTTGGGGGTGCCTCTGTCTTATGGATTTTCAGTTTTCCCAAGGTATATTCCCTAGACTGGAAGTGCCCTTGGCTCTGTAGCTCTGTTGTTTACTTGTTTTAGGGAACACAATGCACTCCTCCAGTGAGGCAGTTGGCAACTTACATCCCGCCCATCAGCATAACAAGGCTCCCTGTTCTCCAGGGCCTGTCTTGCCTTTCTGGTTTTTACACATTTTGTGGATGTCCCTTTTGACCGGTGGGAAGTGATACTTCTTTGTAGTGCAGATTTGCATTGCCCGCTTGCTTGCTTGGCCAAAAAGGGCGTATGCGTTTTCTCCTGAATATATTCAGGAGAAAACGCATATGCCCTTTTTGGCCAAGTGCATCATTGTCGAAGTTGTGCCCCTCTTCCTGTGCTTTACAGGCGATTCCAATGTACCTCTTGAAATCTGTTTCCTGCTATTCTGCCTCGCGTTCAAGTCTGCCTCGTTGCCTTCCCTCAACAGATTTTTGGACGATAGTTGGCCTTGATTACTCTGCCAGTTTGTGAATTGCTGTGCCCCTGAGCTCCATTTTTCAACTCGTTTTTTGTGAGCTGAACGCAAGTCCAAACTTTTGGTTCAGGACCTATACTGGTTCCCGGTGGGTGGCTGAGACTTTGGTTAATTCTTCTTCCTGCCGGGAAATTAGAGTGACATGTGCCCATCCAAATGCCTAGCAGCTACTCTCTCATTGGTTCTCCCTCTTCCCTTTCATCCTCTGCCAAATTGGCAACCTGTGCGAACCAGGAGCTTAAAGGGGCTGTCTCTCCAAGTTGGAAGATTGATAGGAAAGCAGTTGGAAAGTCAAACCGGAGCACCAGGAGAGGGGCTCTTCGTTGAGTTTTAGAAACCTTTCGTATTCACAGTGTGTCCATTCTCTAGGTTTCCCGTACACGTTATAGCTGTAGTAATATTCCCTTCAACCTGGAGAGCTGGGACCCATGGAATGGGTGCCATGCATTATTGCTTTAAAGGGTCTGCATTTGCTCACCCAATCTCACCAATCCTCTCAGTCCCAAGTGTCCAGCCTTATGCCACATCCAGCTGTCATTGTAGATAGGGTCATTCCAGGTTGCATCAGAGACCCTGAAGGAATTGTAAAGAATTTCCCTGTTTCTTTGTTCTGTTTTTGAAATTCCTTTTTAGAGTGGGTTTGAGCTGATTCTCGCTGCCATGTTTATGCCAGTCTAGACACACTTGATTCCCTTACGCAAACATATCAATACATAGGTTTTAAGATTCTTACTAGTCAGATCGATTCCTCTGTGGGAAATATGGGGTTTTGAGTCCCTTTGACTGAGGAAGGTGTAGGTCTTGTCTATTCCATAGTTGGTTTTTGGAACGGTACCTTTGCTTATATCAAACTCTGGTTTGATGCATCACCCCACCTCTCCTTCCCCCTTAAGCAGGCATAAGAGTGTTTTCTAAATGTGAGACTCTGTTCTCTTGCCTAACTCAGTTCATGTGTAGCCATGTTTACAGGATCTTCCTAAGTGATATCTTATGATAAGTTTCTTTTCCTGTGTGACTTCTTTCACTTAGAATCATCGTACCTGAATCCACTCATTTTGCTGCTACTGGTCTTATGACATTGATTTCATGGCTGAGGGATATTCCATCGTACATATGTTCCACAATGTTTGGAACCATTTTTATATTTCCTGGGATATTTCAGGTGTACCCAGGTTGAGGTTCTTGTAAGCAGTGCAGCCCTCAATTTGGGGGTGCCTCTGTCTTATGGATTTTCAGTTTTCCCAAGGTATATTCCCTAGACTGGAAGTGCCCTTGGCTCTGTAGCTCTGTTGTTTACTTGTTTTAGGGAACACAATGCACTCCTCCAGTGAGGCAGTTGGCAACTTACATCCCGCCCATCAGCATAACAAGGCTCCCTGTTCTCCAGGGCCTGTCTTGCCTTTCTGGTTTTTACACATTTTGTGGATGTCCCTTTTGACCGGTGGGAAGTGATACTTCTTTGTAGTGCAGATTTGCATTGCCCGCTTGCTTGCTTGGCCAAAAAGGGCGTATGCGTTTTCTCCTGAATATATTCAGGAGAAAACGCATACGCCCTTTTTGGCCAAGTGCATCATTGTCGAAGTTGTGCCCCTCTTCCTGTGCTTTACAGGCGATTCCAACGTACCTCTTGAAATCTGTTTCCTGCTATTCTGCCTCGCTTTCAAGTCCGCCTCGTTGCCTTCCCTCAACAGATTTTTGGACGATAGTTGGCCTTGATTACTCTGCCAGTTTGTGAATTGCTGTGCCCCTGAGCTCCATTTTTCAACTCGTTTTTTGTGAGCTGAACGCAAGTCCAAACTTTTGGTTCAGGACCTATACTGGTTCCCGGTGGGTGGCTGAGACATTGGTTAATTCTTCTTCCTGCCGGGAAATTAGAGTGACATGTGCCCATCCAAATGCCTAACAGCTACTCTCTCATTGGTTCTCCCTCTTCCCTTTCATCCTCTGCCAAATTGGCAACCTGTGCGAACCAGGAGCTTAAAGGGGCTGTCTCTCCAAGTTGGGAGATTGATAGGAAAGCAGTTGGAAAGTCAAACCGGAGCACCAGGAGAGGGGCTCTTCGTTGAGTTTTAGAAACCTTTCGTATTCACAGTGTGTCCATTCTCTAGGTTTCCCGTACACGTTATAGCTGTAGTAATATTCCCTTCAACATGGAGAGCTGGGACCCATGGAATGGGTGCCATGCATTATTGCTTTAAAGGGTCTGCATTTGCTCACCCAATCTCACCAATCCTCTCAGTCCCAAGTGTCCAGCCTTATGCCACATCCAGCTGTCATTGTAGATAGGGTCATTCCAGGTTGCATCAGAGACCCTGAAGGAATTGTAAAGAATTTCCCTGTTTCTTTGTTCTGTTTTTGAAATTCCTTTTTAGAGTGGGTTTGAGCTGATTCTCGCTGCCATGTTTATGCCAGTCTAGGCACACTTGATTCCCTTACGCAAACATATCAATACATAGGTTTTAAGATTCTTACTAGTCAGATCGATTCCTCTGTGGGAAATATGGGGTTTTGAGTCCCTTTGACTGAGGAAGGTGTAGGTCTTGTCTATTCCATAGTTGGTTTTTGGAACGGTACCTTTGCTTATATCAAACTCTGGTTTGATGCATCACCCCACCTCTCCTTCCCCCTTAAGCAGGCATAAGAGTGTTTTCTAAATGTGAGACTCTGTTCTCTTGCCTAACTCAGTTCATGTGTAGCCATGTTTACAGGATCTTCCTAAGTGATATCTTATGATAAGTTTCTTTTCCTGTGTGACTTCTTTCACTTAGAATCATCGTACCTGAATCCACTCATTTTGCTGCTACTGGTCTTATGACATTGATTTCATGGCTGAGGGATATTCCATCGTACGTAAGTTCCACAATGTTTGGAACCATTTTTATATTTCCTGGGATATTTCAGGTGTACCCAGGTTGAGGTTCTTGTAAGCAGTGCAGCCCTCAATTTGGGGGTGCCTCTGTCTTATGGATTTTCAGTTTTCCCAAGGTATATTCCCTAGACTGGAAGTGCCCTTGGCTCTGTAGCTCTGTTGTTTACTTGTTTTAGGGAACACAATGCACTCCTCCAGTGAGGCAGTTGGCAACTTACATCCCGCCCATCAGCATAACAAGGCTCCCTGTTCTCCAGGGCCTGTCTTGCCTTTCTGGTTTTTACACATTTTGTGGATGTCCCTTTTGACCGGTGGGAAGTGATACTTCTTTGTAGTGCAGATTTGCATTGCCCGCTTGCTTGCTTGGCCAAAAAGGGCATAAGCGTTTTCTCCTGAATATATTCAGAAGAAAACGCATACGCCATTTTTGGCCAAGTGCATCATTGTCGAAGTTGTGCCCCTCTTCCTGTGCTTTACAGGCGATTCCAACGTACCTCTTGAAATCTGTTTCCTGCTATTCTGCCTCGCTTTCAAGTCCGCCTCGTTGCCTTCCCTCAACAGATTTTTGGACGATAGTTGGCCTTGATTACTCTGCCAGTTTGTGAATTGCTGTGCCCCTGAGCTCCATTTTTCAACTCGTTTTTTGTGAGCTGAACGCAAGTCCAAACTTTTGGTTCAGGACCTATACTGGTTCCTGGTGGGTGGCTGAGACATTGGTTAATTCTTCTTCCTGCCGGGAAATTAGAGTGACATGTGCCCATCCAAATGCCTAACAGCTACTCTCTCATTGGTTCTCCCTCTTCCCTTTCATCCTCTGCCAAATTGGCAACCTGTGCGAACCAGGAGCTTAAAGGGGCTGTCTCTCCAAGTTGGGAGATTGATAGGAAAGCAGTTGGAAAGTCAAACGGGAGCACCAGGAGAGGGGCTCTTCGTTGAGTTTTAGAAACCTTTCGTATTCACAGTGTGTCCATTCTCTAGGTTTCCCATACACGTTATAGCTGTAGTAATATTCCCTTCAACCTGGAGAGCTGGGACCCATGGAATGGGTGCCATGCATTATTGCTTTAAAGGGTCTGCATTTGCTCACCCAATCTCACCAATCCTCTCAGTCCCAAGTGTCCAGCCTTATGCCACATCCAGCTGTCATTGTAGATAGGGTCATTCCAGGTTGCATCAGAGACCCTGAAGGAATTGTAAAGAATTTCCCTGTTTCTTTGTTCTGTTTTTGAAATTCCTTTTTAGAGTGGGTTTGAGCTGATTCTCGCTGCCATGTTTATGCCAGTCTAGACACACTTGATTCCCTTACGCAGACATATCAATACATAGGTTTTATGATTCTTACTAGTCAGATCGATTCCTCTGCGGGAAATATGGGGTTTTGAGTCCCTTTGACTGAGGAAGGTGTAGGTCTTGTCTATTCCATAGTTGGTTTTTGGAACGGTACCTTTGCTTATATCAAACTCTGGTTTGATGCATCACCCCACCTCTCCTTCCCCCTTAAGCAGGCATAAGAGTGTTTTCTAAATGTGAGACTCTGTTCTCTTGCCTAACTCAGTTCATGTGTAGCCATGTTTACAGGATCTTCCTAAGTGATATCTTATGATAAGTTTCTTTTCCTGTGTGACTTCTTTCACTTAGAATCATCGTACCTGAATCCACTCATTTTGCTGCTACTGGTCTTATGACATTGATTTCGTGGCTGAGGGATATTCAATCGTACGTAAGTTCCACAATGTTTGGAACCATTTTTATATTTCCTGGGATATTTCAGGTGTACCCAGGATGAGGTTCTTGTAAGCAGTGCAGCCCTCAATTTGGGGGTGGCTCTGTCTTATGGATTTTCAGTTTTCCCAAGGTATATTCCCTAGACTGGAAGTGCCCTTGGCTCTGTAGCTCTGTTGTTTACTTGTTTTAGGGAACACAATGCACTCCTCCAGTGAGGCAGTTGGCAACTTACATCCCGCCCATCAGCATAACAAGGCTCCCTGTTCTCCAGGGCCTGTCTTGCCTTTCTGGTTTTTACACATTTTGTGGATGTCCCTTTTGACCGGTGGGAAGTGATACTTCTTTGTAGTGCAGATTTGCATTGCCCGCTTGCTTGCTTGGCCAAAAAGGGCGTATGCGTTTTCTCCTGAATATATTCAGGAGAAAACGCATACGCCCTTTTTGGCCAAGTGCATCATTGTCGAAGTTGTGCCCCTCTTCCTGTGCTTTACAGGCGATTCCAACGTACCTCTTGAAATCTCTTTCCTGCTATTCTGCCTCGCTTTCAAGTCCGCCTCGTTGCCTTCCCTCAACAGATTTTTGGACGATAGTTGGCCTTGATTACTCTGCCAGTTTGTGAATTGCTGTGCCCCTGAGCTCCATTTTTCAACTCGTTTTTTGTGAGCTGAACGCAAGTCCAAACTTTTGGTTCAGGACCTATACTGGTTCCCGGTGGGTGGCTGAGACTTTGGTTCATTCTTCTTCCTGCCGGGAAATTAGAGTGACATGTGCCCATCCAAATGCCTAACAGCTACTCTCTCATTGGTTCTCCCTCTTCCCTTTCATCCTCTGCCAAATTGGCGACCTGTGCGAACCAGGAGCTTAAAGGGGCTGTCTCTCCAAGTTGGGAGATTGATAGGAAAGCAGTTGGAAAGTCAAACCGGAGCACCAGGAGAGGGGCTCTTCGTTGAGTTTTAGAAACCTTTCGTATTCACAGTGTGTCCATTCTCTAGGTTTCCCGTACACGTTATAGCTGAAGTAATATTCCCTTCAACCTGGAGAGCTGGGACCCATGGAATGGGTGCCATGCATTATTGCTTTAAAAGGTCTGCATTTGCTCACCCAATCTCACCAATCCTCTCAGTCCCAAGTGTCCAGTCTTATGCCACATCCAGCTGTCATTGTAGATAGGGTCATTCCAGGTTGCATCAGAGACCCTGAAGGAATTGTAAAGAATTTCCCTGTTTCTTTGTTCTGTTTTTGAAATTCCTTTTTAGAGTGGGTTTGAGCTGATTCTCGCTGCCATGTTTATGCCAGTCTAGACACAGTTGATTCCCTTACGGAGACATATCAACACATAGGTTTTAAGATTCTTACTAGTCAGATCGATTCCTCTGCGGGAAATATGGGGTTTTGAGTCCCTTTCACTGAGGAAGGTGTAGGTCTTGTCTATTCCATAGTTGGTTTTTGGAACAGTACCTCTGCTTATATCAAACTCTGGTTTGATGCATCACCCCAGCTCTCCTTCCCCCTTAAGCAGGCATAAGAGTGTTTTCTAAATGTGAGACTCTGTTCTCTTGCCTAACTCAGTTCATGTGTAGCCATGTTTACAGGATCTTCCTAAGTGATATCTTATGATAAGTTTCTTTTCCTGTGTGACTTCTTTCACTTAGAATCATCGTACCTGAATCCACTCATTTTGCTGCTACTGGTCTTATGACATTGATTTCATGGCTGAGGGATATTCCATCGTACGTAAGTTCCACAATGTTTGGAACCATTTTTATATTTCCTGGGATATTTCAGGTGTACCCAGGTTGAGGTTCTTGTAAGCAGTGCAGCCCTCAATTTGGGGGTGGCTCTGTCTTATGGATTTTCAGTTTTCCCAAGGTATATTCCCTAGACTGGAAGTGCCCTTGGCTCTGTAGCTCTGTTGTTTACTTGTTTTAGGGAACACAATGCACTCCTCCAGTGAGGCAGTTGGCAACTTACATCCCGCCCATCAGCATAACAAGGCTCCCTGTTCTCCAGGGCCTGTCTTGCCTTTCTGGTTTTTACACATTTTGTGGATGTCCCTTTTGACCGGTGGGAAGTGATACTTCTTTGTAGTGCAGATTTGCATTGCCCGCTTGATTGCTTGGCCAAAAAGGGCATATGCGTTTTCTCCTGAATATATTCAGGAGAAAACGCATACGCCCTTTTTGGCCAAGTGCATCATTGTCGAAGTTGTGCCCCTCTTCCTGTGCTTTACAGGCAATTCCAACGTACCTCTTGAAATCTGTTTCCTGCTATTCTGCCTCGCTTTCAAGTCCGCCTCGTTGCCTTCCCTCAACAGATTTTTGGACGATAGTTGGCCTTGATTACTCTGCCAGTTTGTGAATTGCTGTGCCCCTGAGCTCCATTTTTCAACTCGTTTCTTGTGAGCTGAACGCAAGTCCAAACTTTTGGTTCAGGACCTATACTGGTTCCCGGTGGGTGGCTGAGACTTTGGTTCATTCTTCTTCCTGCCCGGAAATTAGAGTGACATGTGCCCATCCAAATGCCTAACAGCTACTCTCTCATTGGTTCTCCCTCTTCCCTTTCATCCTCTGCCAAATTGGCAACCTGTGCGAACCAGGAGCTTAAAGGGGCTGTCTCTCCAAGTTGGGAGATTGATAGGAAAGCAGTTGGAAAGTCAAACCGGAGCACCAGGAGAGGGGCTCTTCGTTGAGTTTTAGAAACCTTTCGTATTCACAGTGTGTCCATTCTCTAGGTTTCCCGTACACGTTATAGCTGTAGTAATATTCCCTTCAACCTGGAGAGCTGGGACCCATGGAATGGGTGCCATGCATTATTGCTTTAAAGGGTCTGCATTTGCTCACCCAATCTCACCAATCCTCTCAGTCCCAAGTGTCCAGCCTTATGCCACATCCAGCTGTCATTGTAGATAGGGTCATTCCAGGTTGCATCAGAGACCCTGAAGGAATTGTAAAGAATTTCCCTGTTTCTTTGTTCTGTTTTTGAAATTCCTTTTTAGAGTGGGTTTGAGCTGATTCTCGCTGCCATGTTTATGCCAGTCTAGACACACTTGATTCCCTTACGGAGACATATCAACACATAGGTTTTAAGTTTCTTACTAGTCAGATTGATTCCTCTGCGGGAAATATGGGGTTTTGAGTCCCTTTCACTGAGGAAGGTGTAGGTCTTGTCTATTCCATAGTTGGTTTTTGGAACGGTACCTGTGCTTATATCAAACTCTGGTTTGATGCATCACCCCACCTCTCCTTCCCCCTTAAGCAGGCATAAGAGTGTTTTCTAAATGTGAGACTCTGTTCTCTTGCCTAACTCAGTTCATGTGTAGCCATGTTTACAGGATCTTCCTAAGTGATATCTTATGATAAGTTTCTTTTCCTGTGTGACTTCTTTCACTTAGAATCATCGTACCTGAATCCACTCATTTTGCTGCTACTGGTCTTATGACATTGATTTCGTGGCTGAGGGATATTCCATCGTACGTAAGTTCCACAATGTTTGGAACCATTTTTATATTTCCTGGGATATTTCAGGTGTACCCAGGTTGAGGTTCTTGTAAGCAGTGCAGCCCTCAATTTGGGGGTGGCTCTGTCTTATGGATTTTCAGTTTTCCCAAGGTATATTCCCTAGACTGGAAGTGCCCTTGGCTCTGTAGCTCTGTTGTTTACTTGTTTTAGGGAACACAATGCACTCCTCCAGTGAGGCAGTTGGCAACTTACATCCCGCCCATCAGCATAACAAGGCTCCCTGTTCTCCAGGGCCTGTCTTGCCTTTCTGGTTTTTACACATTTTGTGGATGTCCCTTTTGACCGGTGGGAAGTGATACTTCTTTGTAGTGCAGATTTGCATTGCCCGCTTGCTTGCTTGGCCAAAAAGGGCGTATGCGTTTTCTCCTGAATATATTCAGGAGAAAACGCATACACCCTTTTTGGCCAAGTGCATCATTGTCGAAGTTGTGCCCCTCTTCCTGTGCTTTACAGGCGATTCCAACGTACCTCTTGAAATCTGTTTCCTGCTATTCTGCCTCGCGTTCAAGTCCGCCTCGTTGCCTTCCCTCAACAGATTTTTGGACGATAGTTGGCCTTGATTACTCTGCCAGTTTGTGAATTGCTGTGCCCCTGAGCTCCATTTTTCAACTCGTTTTTTGTGAGCTGAACGCAAGTCCAAACTTTTGGTTCAGGACCTATACTGGTTCCCGGTGGGTGGCTGAGACTTTGGTTCATTCTTCTTCCTGCCGGGAAATTAGAGTGACATGTGCCCATCCAAATGCCTAGCAGCTACTCTTTCATTGGTTCTCCCTCTTCCCTTTCATCCTCTGCCAAATTGGCAACGTGTGCGAACCAGGAGCTTAAAGGGGCTGTCTCTCCAAGTTGGGAGCTTGATAGGAAAGCAGTTGGAAAGTCAAACCGGAGCACCAGGAGAGGGGCTCTTCGTTGAGTTTTAGAAACCTTTCGTATTCACAGTGTGTCCATTCTCTAGGTTTCCCGTACACGTTATAGCTGTAGTAATATTCCCTTCAACCTGGAGAGCTGGGACCCATGGAATGGGTGCCATGCATTATTGCTTTAAAGGGTCTGCATTTGCTCACCCAATCTCACCAATCCTCTCAGTCCCAAGTGTCCAGCCTTATGCCACATCCAGCTGTCATTGTAGATAGGGTCATTCCAGGTTGCATCAGAGACCCTGAAGGAATTGTAAAGAATTTCCCTGTTTCTTTGTTCTGTTTTTGAAATTCCTTTTTAGAGTGGGTTTGAGCTGATTCTCGCTGCCATGTTTATGCCAGTCTAGACACACTTGATTCCCTGACGGAGACATATCAATGCATACGTTTTAAGATTCTTACTAGTCAGATCTATTCCTCTGCGGGAAATATGGGGTTTTGAGTCCCTTTCACTGAGGAAGGTGGAGGTCTTGTCTATTCCATAGTTGGTTTTTGGAACGGTACCTGTGCTTATATCAAACTCTGGTTTGATGCATCACCCCACCTCTCCTTCCCCCTTAAGCAGGCATAAGAGTGTTTTCTAAATGTGAGACTCTGTTCTCTTGCCTAACTCAGTTCATGTGTAGCCATGTTTACAGGATCTTCCTAAGTGATATCTTATGATAAGTTTCTTTTCCTGTGTGACTTCTTTCACTTAGAATCATCGTACCTGAATCCACTCATTTTGCTGCTACTGGTCTTATGACATTGATTTCGTGGCTGAGGGATATTCCATCGTACGTAAGTTCCACAATGTTTGGAACCATTTTTATATTTCCTGGGATATTTCAGGTGTACCCAGGTTGAGGTTCTTGTAAGCAGTGCAGCCCTCAATTTGGGGGTGGCTCTGTCTTATGGATTTTCAGTTTTCCCATGGTATATTCCCTAGACTGGAAGTGCCCTTGGCTCTGTAGCTCTGTTGTTTACTTGTTTTAGGGAACACAATGCACTCCTCCAGTGAGGCAGTTGGCACCTTACATCCCGCCCATCAGCATAACAAGGCTCCCTGTTCTCCAGGGCCTGTCTTGCCTTTCTGGTTTTTACACATTTTGTGGATGTCCCTTTTGACCGGTGGGAAGTGATACTTCTTTGTAGTTCAGATTTGCATTGCCCGCTTGCTTGCATGGCCAAAAAGGGCGTATGCGTTTTCTCCTGAATATATTCAGGAGAAAACGCATACGCCCTTTTTGGCCAAGTGCATCATTGTCGAAGTTGTGCCCTCTTCCTGTGCTTTACAGGCGATTCCAACGTACCTCTTGAAATCTGTTTCCTGCTATTCTGCCTCGCGTTCAAGTCCGCCTCGTTGCCTTCCCTCAACAGATTTTTGGACGATAGTTGGCCTTGATTACTCTGCCAGTTTGTGAATTGCTGTGCCCCTGAGCTCCATTTTTCAACTCGTTTTTTGTGAGCTGAACGCAAGTCCAAACTTTTGGTTCAGGACCTATACTGGTTCCCGGTGGGTGGCTGAGACTTTGGTTAATTCTTCTTCCTGCCGGGAAATTAGAGTGACATGTGCCCATCCAAATGCCTAGCAGCTACTCTCTCATTGGTTCTCCCTCTTCCCTTTCATCCTCTGCCAAATTGGCAACCTGTGCGAACCAGGAGCTTAAAGGGGCTGTCTCTCCAAGTTGGGAGATTGATAGGAAAGCAGTTGGAAAGTCAAACCGGAGCACCAGGAGAGGGGCTCTTCGTTGAGTTTTAGAAACCTTTCGTATTCACAGTGTGTCCATTCTCTAGGTTTCCCGTACACGTTATAGCTGTAGTAATATTCCCTTCAACCTGGAGAGCTGGGACCCATGGAATGGGTGCCATGCATTATTGCTTTAAAGGGTCTGCATTTGCTCACCCAATCTCCCCAATCCTCTCAGTCCCAAGTGTCCAGCCTTATGCCACATCCAGCTGTCATTGTAGATAGGGTCATTCCAGGTTGCATCAGAGACCCTGAAGGAATTGTAAAGAATTTCCCTGTTTCTTTGTTCTGTTTTTGAAATTCCTTTTTAGAGTGGGTTTGAGCTGATTCTCGCTGCCATGTTTATGCCAGTCTAGACACACTTGATTCCCTTACGGAGACATATCAATACATAGGTTTTAAGATTCTTACTAGTCAGATCTATTCCTCTGCGGGAAATATGGGGTTTTGAGTCCCTTTCACTGAGGAAGGTGGAGGTCTTGTCTATTCCATAGTTGGTTTTTGGAACGGTACCTGTGCTTATATCAAACTCTGGTTTGATGCATCACCCCACCTCTCCTTCCCCCTTAAGCAGGCATAAGAGTGTTTTCTAAATGTGAGACTCTGTTCTCTTGCCTAACTCAGTTCATGTGTAGCCATGTTTACAGGATCTTCCTAAGTGATATCTTATGATAAGTTTCTTTTCCTGTGTGACTTCTTTCACTTAGAATCATCGTACCTGAATCCACTCATTTTGCTGCTACTGGTCTTATGACATTGATTTCGTGGCTGAGGGATATTCCATCGTACGTAAGTTCCACAATGTTTGGAACCATTTTTATATTTCCTGGGATATTTCAGGTGTACCCAGGTTGAGGTTCTTGTGAGCAGTGCAGCCCTCAATTTTGGGGTGGCTCTGTCTTATGGATTTTCAGTTTTCCCCAGGTATATTCCCTAGACTGGAAGTGCCCTTGGCTCTGTAGCCCTGTTGTTTACTTGTTTTAGGGAACACAATGCACTCCTCCAGTGAGGCAGTTGGCAACTTACATCCCGCCCATCAGCATAACAAGGCTCCCTGTTCTCCAGGGCCTGTCTTGCCTTTCTGGTTTTTACACATTTTGTGGATGTCCCTTTTGACCGGTGGGAAGTGATACTTCTTTGTAGTGCAGATTTGCATTGCCCGCTTGCTTGCTTGGCCAAAAAGGGCGTATGCGTTTTCTCCTGAATATATTCAGGAGAAAACGCATACGCCCTTTTTGGCCAAGTGCATCATTGTCGAAGTTGTGCCCCTCTTCCTGTGCTTTACAGGCGATTCCAATATACCTCTTGAAATCTGTTTCCTGCTATTCTGCCTCGCGTTCAAGTCTGCCTCGTTGCCTTCCCTCAACAGATTTTTGGATGATAGTTGGCCTTGATTACTCTGCCAGTTTGTGAATTGCTGTGCCCCTGAGCTCCATTTTTCAACTCGTTTTTTTGTGAGCTGAACGCAAGTCCAAACTTTTGGTTCAGGACCTATACTGGTTCCCGGTGGGTGGCTGAGACTTTGGTTAATTCTTCTTCCTGCCGGGAAATTAGAGTGACATGTGCCCATCCAAATGCCTAGCAGCTACTCTCTCATTGGTTCTCCCTCTTCCCTTTCATCCTCTGCCAAATTGGCAACCTGTGCGAACCAGGAGCTTAAAGGGGCTGTCTCTCCAAGTTGGGAGATTGATAGGAAAGCAGTTGGAAAGTCAAACCGGAGCACCAGGAGAGGGGCTCTTCGTTGAGTTTTAGAAACCTTTCGTATTCACAGTGTGTCCATTCTCTAGGTTTCCCGTACACGTTATAGCTGTAGTAATATTCCCTCCAACCTGGAGAGCTGGGACCCATGGAATGGGTGCCATGCATTATTGCTTTAAAGGGTCTGCATTTGCTCACCCAATCTCACCAATCCTCTCAGTCCCAAGTGTCCAGCCTTATGCCACATCCAGCTGTCATTGTAGATAGGGTCATTCCAGGTTGCATCAGAGACCCTGAAGGAATTGTAAAGAATTTCCCTCTTTCTTTGTTCTGTTTTTGAAATTCCTTTTTAGAGTGGGTTTGAGCTGATTCTCGCTGCCATGTTTATGCCAGTCTAGACACACTTGATTCCCTTACGGAGACATATCAATACATAGGTTTTAAGATTCTTACTAGTCAGATCTATTCCTCTGTGGGAAATATGGTGTTTTGAGTCCCTTTCACTGAGGAAGGTGGAGGTCTTGTCTATTCCATAGTTGGTTTTTGGAACGGTACCTGTGCTTATATCAAACTCTGGTTTGATGCATCACCCCAGCTCTCCTTCCCCCTTAAGCAGGCATAAGAGTGTTTTCTAAATGTGAGACTCTGTTCTCTTGCCTAACTCAGTTCATGTGTAGCCATGTTTACAGGATCTTCCTAAGTGATATCTTATGATAAGTTTCTTTTCCTGTGTGACCTCTTTCACTTAGAATCATCGTACCTGAATCCACTCATTTTGCTGCTACTGGTCTTATGACATTGATTTCGTGGCTGAGGGATATTCCATCGTACGTAAGTTCCACAATGTTTGGAACCATTTTTATATTTCCTGGGATATTTCAGGTGTACCCAGGTTGAGGTTCTTGTAAGCAGTGCAGCCCTCAATTTGGGGGTGGCTCTGTCTTATGGATTTTCAGTTTTCCCAAGGTATATTCCCTAGACTGGAAGTGCCCTTGGCTCTCTAGCTCTGCTGTTTACTTGTTTTAGGGAACACAATGCACTCCTCCAGTGAGGCAGTTGGCAACTTACATCCCGCCCATCAGCATAACAAGGCCCCCTGTTCTCCAGGGCCTGTCTTGCCTTTCTGGTTTTTACACATTTTGTGGATGTCCCTTTTGACCGGTGGGAAGTGATACTTCTTTGTAGTGCAGATTTGCATTGCCCGCTTGCTTGCTTGGCCAAAAAGGGCGTATGCGTTTTCTCCTGAATATATTCAGGAGAAAACGCATACGCCCTTTTTGGCCAAGTGCATCATTGTCGAAGTTGTGCCCCTCTTCCTGTGCTTTACAGGCGATTCCAACGTACCTCTTGAAATCTGTTTCCTGCTATTCTGCCTCGCTTTCAAGTCCGCCTCGTTGCCTTCCCTCAACAGATTTTTGGACGATAGTTGGCCTTGATTACTCTGCCAGTTTGTGAATTGCTGTGCCCCTGAGCTCCATTTTTCAACTCGTTTTTTGTGAGCTGAACGCAAGTCCAAACTTTTGGTTCAGGACCTATACTGGTTCCCGGTGGGTGGCTGAGACTTTGGTTCATTCTTCTTCCTGCCGGGAAATTAGAGTGACATGTGCCCATCCAAATGCCTAACAGCTACTCTCTCATTGGTTCTCCCTCTTCCCTTTCATCCTCTGCCAAATTGGCAACCTGTGCGAACCAGGAGCTTAAAGGGGCTGTCTCTCCAAGTTGGGAGATTGATAGGAAAGCAGTTGGAAAGTCAAACCGGAGCACCAGGAGAGGGGCTCTTCGTTGAGTTTTAGAAACCTTTCGTATTCACAGTGTGTCCATTCTCTAGGTTTCCCGTACACGTTATAGCTGTAGTAATATTCCCTTCAACCTGGAGAGCTGGGACCCATGGAATGGGTGCCATGCATTATTGCTTTAAAGGGTCTGCATTTGCTCACCCAATCTCACCAATCCTCTCAGTCCCAAGTGTCCAGCCTTATGCCACATCCAGCTGTCATTGTAGATAGGGTCATTCCAGGTTGCATCAGAGACCCTGAAGGAATTGTAAAGAATTTCCCTGTTTCTTTGTTCTGTTTTTGAAATTCCTTTTTAGAGTGGGTTTGAGCTGATTCTCGCTGCCATGTTTATGCCAGTCTAGACACACTTGATTCCCTTACGGAGACATATCAATACATAGGTTTTAAGATTCTTACTAGTCAGATCTATTCCTCTGTGGGAAATATGGTGTTTTGAGTCCCTTTCACTGAGGAAGGTGGAGGTCTTGTCTATTCCATAGTTGGTTTTTGGAACGGTACCTGTGCTTATATCAAACTCTGGTTTGATGCATCACCCCACCTCTCCTTCCCCCTTAAGCAGGCATAAGAGTGTTTTCTAAATGTGAGACTCTGTTCTCTTGCCTAACTCAGTTCATGTGTAGCCATGTTTACAGGATCTTCCTAAGTGATATCTTATGATAAGTTTCTTTTCCTGTGTGACTTCTTTCACTTAGAATCATCGTACCTGAATCCACTCATTTTGCTGCTACTGGTCTTATGACATTGATTTCGTGGCTGAGGGATATTCCATCGTACGTAAGTTCCACAATGTTTGGAACCATTTTTATATTTCCTGGGATATTTCAGGTGTACCCAGGTTGAGGTTCTTGTAAGCAGTGCAGCCCTCAATTTGGGGGTGGCTCTGTCTTATGGATTTTCAGTTTTCCCAAGGTATATTCCCTAGACTGGAAGTGCCCTTGGCTCTGTAGCTCTGTTGTTTACTTGTTTTAGGGAACACAATGCACTCCTCCAGTGAGGCAGTTGGCAACTTACATCCCGCCCATCAGCATAACAAGGCTCCCTGTTCTCCAGGGCCTGTCTTGCCTTTCTGGTTTTTACACATTTTGTGGATGTCCCTTTTGACCGGTGGGAAGTGATACTTCTTTGTAGTGCAGATTTGCATTGCCCGCTTGCTTGCTTGGCCAAAAAGGGCGTATGCGTTTTCTCCTGAATATATTCAGGAGAAAACGCATACGCCCTTTTTGGCCAAGTGCATCATTGTCGAAGTTGTGCCCCTCTTCCTGTGCTTTACAGGCGATTCCAACGTACCTCTTGAAATCTGTTTCCTGCTATTCTGCCTCGCGTTCAAATCCGCCTCGTTGCCATCCCTCAACAGATTTCTGGACGATAGCTGGCCTTGATTACTCTGCCAGTTTGTGAATTGCTGTGCCCCTGAGCTCCATTTTTCAACTCGTTTTTTGTGAGCTGAACGCAAGTCCAAACTTTTGGTTCAGGACCTATACTGGTTCCCGGTGGGTGGCTGAGACTTTGGTTAATTCTTCTTCCTGCCGGGAAATTAGAGTGACATGTGCCCATCCAAATGCCTAGCAGCTACTCTCTCATTGGTTCTCCCTCTTCCCTTTCATCCTCTGCCAAATTGGCAACCTGTGCGAACCAGGAGCTTAAAGGGGCTGTCTCTCCAAGTTGGGAGATTGATAGGAAAGCAGTTGGAAAGTCAAACCGGAGCACCAGGAGAGGGGCTCTTCGTTGAGTTTTAGAAACCTTTCGTATTCACAGTGTGTCCATTCTCTAGGTTTCCCGTACACGTTATAGCTGTAGTAATATTCCCTTCCACCTGGAGAGCTGGGACCCATGGAATGGGTGCCATGCATTATTGCTTTAAAGGGTCTGCATTTGCTCACCCAATCTCACCAATCCTCTCAGTCCCAAGTGTCCAGCCTTATGCCACATCCAGCTGTCATTGTAGATAGGGTCATTCCAGGTTGCATCAGAGACCCTGAAGGAATTGTAAAGAATTTCCCTGTTTCTTTGTTCTGTTTTTGAAATTCCTTTTTAGAGTGGGTTTGAGCTGATTCTCGCTGCCATGTTTATGCCAGTCTAGACACACTTGATTCCCTTACGGAGACATATCAATACATAGGTTTTAAGATTCTTACTAGTCAGATCTATTCCTCTGCGGGAAATATGGGGTTTTGAGTCCCTTTCACTGAGGAAGGTGGAGGTCTTGTCTATTCCATAGTTGGTTTTTGGAACGGTACCTGTGCTTATATCAAACTCTGGTTTGATGCATCACCCCACCTCTCCTTCCCCCTTAAGCAGGCATAAGAGTGTTTTCTAAATGTGAGACTCTGTTCTCTTGCCTAACTCAGTTCATGTGTAGCCATGTTTACAGGATCTTCCTAAGTGATATCTTATGATAAGTTTCTTTTCCTGTGTGACTTCTTTCACTTAGAATCATCGTACCTGAATCCACTCATTTTGCTGCTACTGGTCTTATGACATTGATTTCGTGGCTGAGGGATATTCCATCGTACGTAAGTTCCACAATGTTTGGAACCATTTTTATATTTCCTGGGATATTTCAGGTGTACCCAGGTTGAGGTTCTTGTAAGCAGTGCAGCCCTCAATTTGGGGGTGGCTCTGTCTTATGGATTTTCAGTTTTCCCAAGGTATATTCCCTAGACTGGAAGTGCCCTTGGCTCTGTAGCTCTGTTGTTTACTTGTTTTAGGGAACACAATGCACTCCTCCAGTGAGGCAGTTGGCACCTTACATCCCGCCCATCAGCATAACAAGGCTCCCTGTTCTCCAGGGCCTGTCTTGCCTTTCTGGTTTTTACACATTTTGTGGATGTCCCTTTTGACCGGTGGGAAGTGATACTTCTTTGTAGTGCAGATTTGCATTGCCCGCTTGCTTGCTTGGCCAAAAAGGGCGTATGCATTTTCTCCTGAATATATTCAGGAGAAAACGCATACTCCCTTTTTGGCCAAGTGCATCATTGTCGAAGTTGTGCCCCTCTTCCTGTGCTTTACAGGCGATTCCAACGTACCTCTTGAAATCTGTTTCCTGCTATTCTGCCTCGCTTTCAAGTCCGCCTCGATGCCTTCCCTCAACAGATTTTTGGACGATAGCTGGCCTTGATTACTCTGCCAGTTTGTGAATTGCTGTGCCCCTGAGCTCCATTTTTCAACTCGTTTTTTGTGAGCTGAACGCAAGTCCAAACTTTTGGTTCAGGACCTATACTGGTTCCCGTTGGGTGGCTGAGACTTTGGTTAATTCTTCTTCCTGCCGGGAAATTAGAGTGACATGTGCCCATCCAAATGCCTAGCAGCTACTCTCTCATTGGTTCTCCCTCTTCCCTTTCATCCTCTGCCAAATTGGCAACCTGTGCGAACCAGGAGCTTAAAGGGGCTGTCTCTCCAATTTGGGAGATTGATAGGAAAGCAGTTGGAAAGTCAAACCGGAGCACCAGGAGAGGGGCTCTTCGTTGAGTTTTAGAAACCTTTCGTATTCACAGTGTGTCCATTCTCTAGGTTTCCCGTACACGTTATAGCTGTAGTAATATTCCCTTCCACCTGGAGAGCTGGGACCCATGGAATGGGTGCCATGCATTATTGCTTTAAAGGGTCTGCATTTGCTCACCCAATCTCACCAATCCTCTCAGTCCCAAGTGTCCAGCCTCATGCCACATCCAGCTGTCATTGTAGATAGGGTCATTCCAGGTTGCATCAGAGACCCTGAAGGAATTGTAAAGAATTTCCCTGTTTCTTTGTTCTGTTTTTGAAATTCCTTTTTAGAGTGGGTTTGAGCTGATTCTCGCTGCCATGTTTATGCCAGTCTAGACACACTTGATTCCCTTACGCAGACATATCAACACATAGGTTTTAAGATTCTTACTAGTCAGATCGATTCCTCTGTGGGAAATATGGGGTTTTGAGTCCCTTTGACTGAGGAAGGTGGAGGTCTTGTCTATTCCATAGTTGGTTTTTGGAACGGTACCTGTGCTTATATCAAACTCTGGTTTGATGCATCACCCCACCTCTCCTTCCCCCTTAAGCAGGCATAAGAGTGTTTTCTAAATGTGAGACTCTGTTCTCTTGCCTAACTCAGTTCATGTGTAGCCATGTTTACAGGATCTTCCTAAGTGATATCTTATGATAAGTTTCTTTTCCTGTGTGACTTCTTTCACTTAGAATCATCGTACCTGAATCCACTCATTTTGCTGCTACTGGTCTTATGACATTGATTTCGTGGCTGAGGGATATTCCATCGTACGTAAGTTCCACAATGTTTGGAAGCATTTTTATATTTCCTGGGATATTTCAGGTGTACCCAGGTTGAGGTTCTTGTAAGCAGTGCAGCCCTCAATTTGGGGGTGGCTCTGTCTTATGGATTTTCAGTTTTCCCAAGGTATATTCCCTAGACTGGAAGTGCCCTTGGCTCTGTAGCTCTGTTGTTTACTTGTTTTAGGGAACACAATGCACTCCTCCAGTGAGGCAGTTGGCAAATTACATCCCGCCCATCAGCATAAAAAGGCTCCCTGTTCTCCAGGGCCTGTCTTGCCTTTCTGGTTTTTACACATTTTGTGGATGTCCCTTTTGACCGGTGGGAAGTGATACTTCTTTGTAGTGCAGATTTGCATTGCCCGCTTGCTTGCTTGGCCAAAAAGGGCGTATGCGTTTTCTCCTGAATATATTCAGGAGAAAACGCATACGCCCTTTTTGGCCAAGTGCATCATTGTCGAAGTTGTGCCCCTCTTCCTGTGCTTTACAGGCGATTCCAACGTACCTCTTGAAATCTGTTTCCTGCTATTCTGCCTCGCGTTCAAGTCCGCCTCGTTGCCTTCCCTCAACAGATTTTTGGACCATAGTTGGCCTTGATTACTCTGCCAGTTTGTGAATTGCTGTGCCCCTGAGCTCCATTTTTCAACTCGTTTTTTTGTGAGCTGAACGCAAGTCCAAACTTTTGGTTCAGGACCTATACTGGTTCCCGGTGGGTGGCTGAGACTTTGGTTAATTCTTATTCCTGCCGGGAAATTAGAGTGACATGTGCCCATCCAAATGCCTAGCAGCTACTCTCTCATTGGTTCTCCCTCTTCCCTTTCATCCTCTGCCAAATTGGCAACCTGTGCGAACCAGGAGCTTAAAGGGGCTGTCTCTCCAAGTTGGGAGATTGATAGGAAAGCAGTTGGAAAGTTAAACCGGAGCACCAGGAGAGGGGCTCTTCGTTGAGTTTTACAAATCTTTCGTATTCACAGTTTGTCCATTCTCTAGGTTTCCCGTACACGTTATAGCTGTAGTAATATTCCCTTCAACCTGGAGAGCTGGGACCCATGGAATGGGTGCCATGCATTATTGCTTTAAAGGGTCTGCATTTGCTCACCCAATCTCACCAATCCTCTCAGTCCCAAGTGTCCAGCCTTATGCCACATCCAGCTGTCATTGTAGATAGGGTCATTCCAGGTTGCATCAGAGACCCTGAAGGAATTGTAAAGAATTTCCCTGTTTCTTTGTTCTGTTTTTAAAATTCATTTTTAGAGTGGGTTTGAGCTGATTCTCGCTGCCATGTTTATGCCAGTCTAGTCACACCTGATTCCCTTACGGAGACATATCAATACATAGGTTTTAAGATTCTTACTAGTCAGATCTATTCCTCTGCGGGAAATATGGGGTTTTGAGTCCCTTTGACTGAGGAAGGTGTAGGTCTTGTCTATTCCATAGTTGGTTTTTGGAACGGTACCTGTGCTTATATCAAACTCTGGTTTGATGCATCACCCCACCTCTCCTTCCCCCTTAAGCAGGCATAAGATTGTTTTCTAAAAGTGAGACTCTGTTCTCTTGCCTAACTCAGTTCATGTGTAGCCATGTTTACAGGATCTTCCTAAGTGATATCTTATGATAAGTTTCTTTTCCTGTGACTTCTTTCACTTAGAATCATCGTACCTGAATCCACTCATTTTGCTGCTACTGGTCTTATGACATTGATTTCATGGCTGAGGGATATTCCATCGTACGTAAGTTCCACAATGTTTGGAACCATTTTTATATTTCCTGGGATATTTCAGGTGTACCCAGGTTGAGGTTCTTGTAAGCAGTGCAGCCCTCAATTTAGGGGTGGCTCTGTCTTATGGATTTTCAGTTTTCCCAAGGTATATTCCCTAGACTGGAAGTGCCCTTGGCTCTGTAGCTCTGTTGTTTACTTGTTTTAGGGAGCACAATGCACTCCTCCAGTGAGGCAGTTGGCAACTTACATCCCGCCCATCAGCATATCAAGGCTCCCTGTTCGCCAGGGCCAGTCTTGCCTTTTGAAACAGTCATTTTGAAATATGGACGTCCTTTGAATTTCTTGGTCGATATGTGACCCCAGGATTTGTTATCAGGGCAGGTGTCATTTACAGGCCTGCAATGATTTTGAATATCAACTGACCATTAGCGCTGGGATTAAAGCTGCTGTTGTGTGAAACGGCCAAAAGGTGGCAGCAGTTCTCCCTTACAAAACATGGTTACTAGGGCAACAGAGCCTCAAAGGAAGTGGTGTTCTAGATTGGAATTTAGAAAGGAGTATGCCAGGAGAAAGCCCCTCAAGTTTGTCTCACTACTTCTTCTTCGTGTTTTTAATTTATTATTTTTATTTTTTATTACAGCAAGTTTGATTACAATGTTTGGCTTGTTGTAGGTGTGGAAGATATGGTTCTTTTACACATATACAGATGTCTGTTCTTCCTGGGGTCCTTTTCCCATGTACATTATGACAGAATGTTGAGTAGTCCTCTCTTGGTATTCTGTAGGTCTTTGGTGATTATATATGTCACCTGTGTTTGTATATGTCTGTTAACCCCGATATCGTAATGAAACCAATCCTCACACCTTTCCATTGGTGAACCATAAGTTTGTTTAATGAATCTGTGATTGCCCTTCTCCGTGGAAATATCTGCCCTGGTATCCATTTATAGGTAACACCTATAAGTGATATGATACGATATGTGTCTTTCACTTTCTGACTTACTACAAGTCACGTGATTACCTCTAGACTCATCTATGGGGCTGCAAATGGCATTGTGTCCTTTTTTTCCTTGGCTTCTCTTCTGCCTTAGCGAGGTCCATTTTCAACAATGTGATTCCCTGAGGGTTGTGGATTAGCTGACCTGGGCAGCCTTACCCTGCCGGCCCGCCCTCCCCAGGTGTGCCTCGTTGAGGTCAATATAAACAGCGCTCCAGGCAGCAATAGCCGCTGAAGCTGTGCCTGACTCCATATTCTCTGCCCCGTCAGCAGTCTCGGGGCTGTGCTGGTGGGAGGGAGTGAGGGGCCACAGCTTTGTGGGTGGCCCGGTGTGAGTGGGGTTCTGCTGGCCTTTCTGCAGGAGTTGCCAGGCTGCCGCCTGTAAAGAAGAGGTTGTGTCACCCATACCTTCCGCTGGAAATTCTCTCCGGACAGAGGTGAGGAAGGAAAAAAGCAGTGGGGGCCGGGACAGGAGGGGTATCTCAGGCAGGGCAATGGAAAGCTTCTGGAAGAGCGCCCGGGGCCAGGACCACCCTGGCTGGCCTGCAGGCACAAAGTTGGCCTGCGTGCTGTCGCTGGTGTGGCTCCTCGGTCCTTCCTCTAGGCTTTCAAGCCCTTGTACATATTCAGGTGTTTTACCTGGAAAGGGTGGGAACAGTTCAGCAGCAGCTGGCCTGGGGCTCAGCTCACGTTTACTCACAGATGCCTCGGCACGGTCCCCCAGCTTTGCAATGAGGACGCACCTTGAGTGGGGTGTGGGTTGCTGGCTCTATGGGAGATGATTCCCCACCTCTGACCAATTTCAGAATTGTTTACCAGTGGAGCAAGTGCCCTGATAGGGTTTGCCTCTGTATAACTCGTGGGTTCAGGTTTTTTTTTTTCTTTTATGGTTCAAGTTAGATTTTATTCCTCTTTTATGTATTTATAGATATAAGCATGGAAATAATTCATTCCTATAAATACATCTGTGTGACGGGAAGAATTTTTTCTGTTTTATTTTTAAATTTTATTTTTTAAAATTTTGAAATTTAATTTTATTTATTTTTTTATACAGCACGTTATTATTAGTTATGTATTTTATGCTTATACATGTATACAGGTCAATCCCAAACTCCCAACTCATCCCAACACCACCACCCCATGGCTTCCCACACTTGGTGTCCATACGTTTGTTCTCTACCTCTGTGTCTCTATTTCTTCCCTGCAAAGCAGTTCATCTGTACCATTTTTAGGCTCCACATATATGCATTAATATACAATATTTGTTTTCCTCTTTCTGACTTACTTCATTCTGGATGACAGTCTCTCGATCCATCGATGTCTCTACAAATGACCCAGTTTCATTCCTTTTAATGGCCGAGTAATATTCCATTTTATATATGTACCACATCTTTATCCATTCATCTGTCTGTGGGCATTTAGGTTGCTTCCATTACCTGGCTATTGTAAATAGTGCTGCAACGAACATTGTGGTGAATGTGCCTTTTTGAAATGCGGTTTTCTCTGGGTATATGCCCAGAAGTGGGATTGCTGGATCAGATGGTAATTCTATTTCTAATTTTTTTAAGGAAACTCCATACTGTTCTCCATAGTGACTGTATCAATTTACATTCCCACCAATAGTGGAAGAGGGCTCCTTTTGTCCACACCCTCCCCAGAATTGGTTGTTTGTAGATTTTCTGATGATGCCGATTCTAACAGGTGTGAGGTGATACCACATTGTAGTTTTGATTTGAATTTCTCTAATAATTAGTGCGGTTGAGCAGTTTTTCATGTGCGTCTTGGCCATCTCTGTGTCTTCTTTGAAGAAACGTCTCTTTAGATATTCTGCCCATTTTTTTGGGGTTGTTTGTTTTTTTAATATTAAGCTGCATGTGCTGTTTATATATATATTGGAGATTAAACCTCTGTCCATTGATTCGTCTGCAACGATTTTCGCCCATTCTGAGGGATGCCTTTTTCCATTCCCGTGTTTTTTAACAAAAAAGAAAAGAAAGGTAAAGAAGCTGAACACTAATGTGCGTAAAATATGCCTTTTGAAACGGTCGTTTTGAAATATGGACGTCCTTTGAATTTTTTGGTCGATATGTGACCCCAGGATTTGTTTTCAGGGCAGGTGTCATTTACAGGCCTGCAATGATTTTGAATATCAACTGACCATTAGCATTGGGATTAAAGCTGCTGTTGTGTTGAACGGCCACAAGGAGGCAGCAGTTCACCCTTACCAAATCTGGTTACTAGGGCAAGAGAGCCTCAGTGGAAGTGGTGTTCTAGATTGGAGTTTAAAATGGAATGTGCCAGGAGAAAGCCCCTCACGTTTGTCTCACTACTTCTTGTTCGTGTTTTTAATTTAATTTTTTATTTTTTATTACAGCCAGTTTGATTACAATGTTTGGCTTGTTGTAGGTGTGGAAGATGTGGTTCTTTTACACATATACAGATGACTGTTCTTCCTGGGATCCTTTTCCCATGTACGTTATGACAGAATGTTGAGTAGTCCTCTCTTGGTATTCTGTAGGTCTTTGGTGATTATATATGTCACCTGTGTTTTTATATGTCTGTTAACCCCGATATCATAATGAAACCAATCCTCACACCTTTCCATTGGTGAACCATAAGTTTGTTTAGTGAATCTGTGATTGCCCTTCTGCGTCGAAATATCTGCCCTGGTATCCATTTTTAGGTAACACCTATAAGTGATATGATATGATATGTGTCTTTCACTTTTTGACTTACTACAAGTCACGTGATTACTTCTAGACTCATCTACGGTGCTGCAAATTGCATTGTGTCCTTTTTTCCCTTGGCTTCTCTTCTGCCTTAGCGGGGTCCATTTTCAACAATGTGATTCCCTGAGTGTTGTGGATTAGCTGAACTGGGCAGCCTTACCCTGCAGTCCCGCCCTCCCCAGGTGTGCCTCATTGAGGTCAATATAAACAGCGCTCCAGGCAGCAATAGCCCCTGAAGCTGTGCCTGACTCCATATTCTCTGCCCTGTCAGCAGTCTCGGGGCTGTGCTGGTGGGAGGGAGTGATGGGCCACAGCTTTGTGGGAGGCCTGGTGTGAGTGGGGTTCTGCTGGCCTTTCTGCAGGAGTTGCCAGGCTGCCGCCTGTAAAGAAGAGGTTGTGTCACCCATACCTTCCGCTGGAATTTCTCTCCGGACAGAGGTGAGGAAGGAAAAAAGCAGTGGGGGCCGGGACAGGATGGGTATCTCAGGCAGGGCAATGGAAAGCTTCTGGAAGAGCGCCCGGGGCCAGGACCACCCTGGCTGGCCTGCAGGCACCAAGTTGGCCTGCGTGCTGTCACTGGTGTGGCTCCACGGACTTTCCTCTAAGCTTTCAAGCCCTTGTACATATTCAGGTGTTTTACCTGGAAAGGGTGGGAACAGTTCAGCAGCAGCTGGCCTGGGGCTCAGCTCACGTTTACTCACAGATGCCTCGGCACGGTCCCCCAGCTTTGCAATGAGGACGCTCCTTGCGTGGGGGGTGGGTTGCTGGCTGTATGGGAGATGATTCCCCACCTCTGACCTATTTCAGAATTGTTTACCACTGGAGCAAGTGCCCTGATAGGGTTTTCCTCTGTATAACACGTGGGTTCAGGTTTTTTTTTTCTTTTATGGTTCAAGTTACATTTTATTCCTCTTTTATGTATTTATAGATATAAGCATGGAAATAATTCATTCCTATAAATACATCTGTGTGACGGGAAGAACTTTTTTCTGTTTTATTTTTAAATTTTATTTTTTAAAATTTTGAAATTTAATTTTATTTATTTTTTTATACAGCTCGTTATTATTAGTTATGTATTTTATGCATATACATGTATACAGGTCAATCCCAAACTCCCAACTCATCCCACCACCACCACCCCATGGCTTCCCACACTTGGTGTCCATACGTTTGTTCTCTACCTCTGTGTCTCTATTTCTTCCCTGCAAACCAGTTCATCTGTACCATTTTTAGGCTCCACATATATGCATTAATATACAATATTTGTTTTCCTCTTTCTGACTTACTTCATTCTGGATGACAGTCTCTCGATCCATCGATGTCTCTACAAATGACCCAGTTTCATTCCTTTTAATGGCCGTGAAATATTCATTTTATATATGTACCACATCTTTATCCATTCATCTGTCTGTGGGCATTTAGGTTGCTTCCATTACCTGGCTATTGTAAATAGTGCTGCAACGAACATTGTGGTGAATGTGCCTTTTTGAAATACGGTATTCTCTGGGTATATGCCCAGAAGTGGGATTGCTGGATCAGATGGTAATTCTATTTCTAATTTTTTTAAGGAAACTCCATACTGTTCTCCATAGTGACTGTATCAATTTACATTCCCACCAATAGTGGAAGAGGGCTCCTTTTGTCCACACCCTCCCCAGAATTGGTTGTTTGTAGATTTTCTGATGATGCCGATTCTAACAGGTGTGAGGTGATACCTCATTGTAGTTTTGATTTGCATTTCTCTAATAATTAGTGCTGTTGAGCAGCTTTTCATGTGCGTCTCGGCCATCTCTGTGTCTCCTTTGAAGAAACGTCTCTTTAGATCTTCTGCCCATTTTTTGGGGGGTTGTTTGTTTTTTTTAATATTAAGCTGCATGAGTTGTTTATATATATTGGTGATTAAACCTCTGTCCATTGATTCGTCTGCAACGATTTTGGCACATTCTGAGGGATGCCTTTTTCCATTCCCGTGTTTTTTGAACAAAAAAGGAAAGAAAGGAAAAGAAGCAGAACACTAATGTGCGTAAAATATGCCTTTTGAAACGGTCGTTTTGAAATATGGGCGTCCTTTGAATTTTTTGGTCGATATGTGACCCCAGGATTTGTTTTCAGGGCAGGTGTCATTTACAGGCCTGCAATGATTTTGAATATCAACTGACCGTTAGCGCTGGTATTAAAGCTGCTGTTGTGTGAAACGGCCACAAGGTGGCAGCAGTTCACCCTTACCAAATCTGGTTACTAGGGCAAGAGAGCCTCAATGGAAGTGGTGTTCTAGATTGGAATTTAGAATGGAATGTGCCAGGAGAAAGCCCCTCACGTTTGTCTCACTACATCTTGTTCGTGTTTTTAATTTAATTTTTTTTATTTTTTATAACAGCAAGTTTGATTACAATGATTGACTTGTTGTAGGTGTGGAAGATGTGGTTCTTTTACACATATACAGATGTCTGTTCTTCCTGGGATCCTTTTCCCATGTACATTATGACAGAATGTTGAGTAGTCCTCTCTTGGTACTCTGTAGGTCTTTGGTGATTATATATGTCACCTGTGTTTGTATATGTCTGTTAACCCCGATATCGTAATGAAACCAATCCTCACACCTTTCCTTTGGTGAACCATAAGTTTGTTTAATGAATCTGTGATTGCCCTTCTCCGTGGAAATATCTGTCCTGGTATCCATTTCTAGGTAACACCTATAAGTGATATGATATGATATGTGTCTTTCACTTTCTGACTTACTACAAGTCACGTGATTACTTCTAGACTCATCTACGGTGCTGCAAATGGCATTGTGTCCTTTTGTCCCTTGGTTTCTCTTCTGCCTTAGCGGGGTCCATTTTCAACAATGTGATTCCCTGTGGGTTGTGGATTAGCTGACCTGGGCAGCCTTACCCTGCCGGCCCGCCCTCCCCATGTGTGCCTCGTTGAGGTCAATATAAACAGAGCTCCACGCAGCAATATCCGCTGAATCTGTGCCTGACTCCATATTCTCTGCCCCGTCAGCAGTCTCGGGGCTGTGCTAGTGGGAGGGAGTGAGGGGCCACAGCTTTGTGGGTGGCCCGGTGTGAGTGGGGTTCTGCTGGCCTTTCTGCAGGAGTTGCCAGGCTGCTGCCTGTAAAGAAGAGGTTGTGTCACCCATACCTTCCGCTGGAATTTCTCTCCGGACAGAGGTGAGGAAGGAAAAAAGCAGTGGGGGCCGGGACAGGAGGGGTAACTCAGGCAGGGCAATGGAAAGCTTCTGGAAGAGCGCCCGTGGCCAGGACCACCCTGACTGGCCTGCAGGCACCAAGTTGGCCTGCGTGCTGTTGCTGGTGTGGCTCCACGGTCCTTCCTCTAGGCTTTCAAGCCCTTGTACATATTCAGGTGTTTTACCTGGAAAGGGTGGGAACAGTTCAGCAGCAGCTGGCCTGGGGCTCAGCTCACGTTTACTCACAGATGCCTCGGCACGGTCCCCCAGCTTTGCAATGAGGATGCTCCTTGCGTGGGGGGTGGGTTGCTGGCTGTATGGGAGATGGTTCCCCACCTCTGACCAATTTCAAAATTGTTTACCACTGGAGCAAGTGCTCTGATAGGGTTTTCCTCTGTATAACTCGTGGGTTCAATTTTTTTTTCTTTTATGGTTCAAGTTAGATTTTATTCCTCTTTCATGTATTTATAGATATAAGCATGGAAATAATTCATTCCTATAAATTCATCTGTGTGACGGGAAGAATTTTTTCTGTTTTATTTTTAAATTATATTTTTAAAATTTTGAAATTTAATTTTATTTATTTTTTTATACAGCACGTTATTATTAGTTATGAATTTTATGCATATACATGTATACAGGTCAATCCCAAACTCCCAACTCATCCCACCACCAACACCCCATGGCTTCCCACACTTGGTGTCCATACGTTTGTTCTCTACCTCTGTGTCTCTATTTCTTCCCTGCAAACCAGTTCATCTGTACCATTTTTAGGCTCCACATATATGCATTAATATACAATATTTGTTTTCCTCTTTCTGACTTACTTCATTCTGGATGACAGTCTCTCGATCCATCGATGTCTCTACAAATGACCCAGTTTCATTCCTTTTAATGGCCGAGTAATATTCCATTTTATATATGTACCACATCTTTATCCATTCATCTGTCTGTGGGCATTTAGATTGCTTCCATTACCTGGCTATTGTAAATAGTGCTGCAACGAACATTGTGGTGAATGTGCCTTTTTGAAATACGGTTTTCTCTGGGTATATGCCCAGAAGTGGGATTGCTGCATCAGATGGTAATTCTATTTCTAATTTTTTTAAGGAAACTCCATACTGTTCTCCATAGTGACTGTATCAATTTACATTCCCACCAATAGTGGAAGAGGGCTCCTTTTGTCCACAACCTCCCCAGAATTGGTTGTTTGTAGATTTTCTGATGATGCCGATTCTAACAGGTGTGAGGTGATACCTCATTGTAGTTTTGATTTGCATTTCTCTAATAATTAGTGCTGTTGAGCAGCTTTTCATGTGCGTCGTGGCCATCTCTGTGTCTTCTTTGAAGAAACGTCTCTTTAGATCTTCTGCCCATTTTTGTATTGGGTTGTTTGTTTATTTAATATTAAGCTGCATGAGCTGTTTATATATATTGGAGATTAAAGCTCTGTCCATTGATTCGTCTGCAACGATTTTCGGCCATTCTGAGGGATGCCTTTTTCCATTCCCGTGTTTTTTAACAAAAAAGGAAAGAAAGGAAAAGAAGCAGAACACTAATGTGCGTAAAATATGCCTTTTGAAACGGTCGTTTTGAAATATGGACGTCCTTTGAATTTTTTGGTCGATATGTGACCCCAGGATTTGTTTTCAGGGCAGGTGTCATTTACAGGCCTGCAATGATTTTGAATATCAACTGACCATTAGCGCTGGGATTAAAGCTGCTGTTGTGTGAAACGGCCACAAGGTGGCAGCAGTTCACCCTTACCAAATCTGGTTACTAGGGCAAGAGAGCCTCAGTGGAAGTGGTGTTCTAGATTGGAATTTAAAATGGAATGTGCCAGGAGAAAGCCCCTCACGTTTGTCTCACTACATCTTGTTCGTGTTTTTAATTTAATTTTTTTATTTTTTATTACAGCAAGTTTCATTACAATGTTTGGCTTGTTGTAGGTGTGGAAGATGTGGTTCTTTTACACATATACAGATGTCTGTTCTTCCTGGGATCCTTTTCCCATGTACGTTATGACAGAATGTTGAGTAGTCCTCTCTTGGTATTCTGTAGGCCTTTGGTGATTATATATGTCACCTGTGTTTGTATATGTCTGTTAACCCCGATATCGTAATGAAACCAATCCTCACACCTTTCCATTGGTGAACCATAAGTTTGTTTAATGAATCTGTGATTGCCCTTCTCCGTGGAAATATCTGCCCTGGAATCCATTTTTAGGTAACACCTATAAGTGATATGATAGGATATGTGTCTTTCACTTTCTGACTTACTACAAGTCACGTGATTACTTCTAGACTCATCTACGGTGCTGCAAATGGCATTGTGTCCTTTTTTCCCTTGGCTTCTCTTCTGCCTTAGTGGGGTCCATTTTCAACAATGTGATTCCCTGAGGGTTGTGGATTAGCTGACCTGGGCAGCCTTACCCTGCCGGCCCGCCCTCCCCATGTGTGCCTCGTTGAGGTCAATATAAACAGAGCTCCACGCAGCAATATCCGCTGAAGCTTTGCCTGACTCCATATTCACTGCCCCGTCAGCAGTCTCAGGGCCGTGCTGGTGGGATGGAGTGAGGGGCCACAGCTTTGTGGGTGGCCCGGAGTGAGTGGGGTTCTGCTGGCCTTTCTGCAGGAGTTGCCAGGCTGCCGCCTGTTAAGAAGAGGATGTGTCACTCATACCTTCCGCTGGAATTTCTCTCCGGACAGAGGTGAGGAATGAAAAAAGCAGTGGGGGCCGCGACAGGAGGGGTATCTCAGGCAGGGCAATGGAAAGCTTCCGGAAGAGCGCCCGGTGCCACGACCACCCTGGCTGGCCTGCAGGCACCAAGTTGGCCTGCGTGCTGTCGCTGGGGTGGCTCCACGGTCCTTCCTCTAGGCTTTCAAGCCCTTGTACATATTCAGGTGTTTTACCTGGAAAGGGTGGGAACAGTTCAGCAGCAGCTGGCCTGGGGCTCAGCTCACGTTTACTCACAGATGCCTCGGCACTGTCCCCCAGCTTTGCAATGAGGACACTCCTTGCGTGGGGGGTGGGTTGCTGGCTGTATGGGAGATGGTTCCCCACCTCTGACCAATTTCAGAATTGTTTACCGCTGGAGCAAGTGCCGTGATAGGGTTTTCCTCTGTATAACTCGTGGGTTCACTTTTTTTTTCTTTTATGGTTCAAGTTAGATTTTATTCCTCTTTTATGTATTTATAAATATAAGCATGGAAATAATTCATTCCTATAAATACATCTGTGTGACGGGAAGAGTTTTTTCTGTTTTATTTTTTTATTTTTTAAAATTTTGAAATTTACTTTTATTTGTTTTTATACAGCACATTATTATTAGTTATGTATTTTATGCATATACATGTATACAGGTCAATCCCAAACTCCCAACTCATCCCACCACCACCACCCCATGGCTTCCCACACTTGGTGTCCATACGTTTGTTCTCTACCTCTGTGTCTCTATTTCTTCCCTGCAAACCAGTTCATCTGTACCATTTTTAGGCTCCACATACATGTATTAATATACAATATTTGTTTTCCTCTTTCTGACTTACTTCATTCTGGATGACAGTCTCTCGATCCATCGATGTCTCTACAAATGACCCAGTTTCATTCCTTTTAATGGCCGAGTAATATTCCATTTTATATATGTACCACATCTTTATCCATTCATCTGTCTGTGGGCATTTAGATTGCTTCCATTACCTGGCTATTGTAAATAGTGCTGCAACGAACACTGTGGTGAATGTGCCTTTTTGAAATACGGTTTTCTCTGGGTATATGCCCAGAAGTGGGATTGCTGCATCAGATGGTAATTCTATTTCTAATTTTTTTAAGGAAACTCCATACTGTTCTCCATAGTGACTGTATCAATTTACATTCCCACCAATAGTGGAAGAGGGCTCCTTTTGTCCACAACCTCCCCAGAATTGGTTGTTTGTAGATTTTCTGATGATGCCGATTCTAACAGGTGTGAGGTGAAACCTCATTGTAGTTTTGATTTGCATTTCTCTAATAATTAGTGCTGTTGAGCAGCTTTTCATATGCGTCTTGGCCATCTCTGTGTCTTCTTTGAAGAAACGTCTCTTTAGATCTTCTGCCCATTTTTGTATTGGGTTGTTTGTTTATTTAATATTAAGCTGCATGAGCTGTTTATATATATTGGAGATTAAAGCTCTGTCCATTGATTCGTCTGCAACGATTTTCGCCCATTCTGAGGGATGCCTTTTTCCATTCCCGTGTTTTTTAACAAAAAAGGAAAGAAAGGAAAAGAAGCAGAACACTAATGTGCGTAAAATATGCCTTTTGAAACGGTCGTTTTGAAATATGGACGTCCTTTGAATTTTTTGGTCGATATGTGACCCCAGGATTTGTTTTCAGGGCAGGTGTCATTTACAGGCCTGCAATGATTTTGAATATCAACTGACCATTAGCGTTGGGATTAAAGCTGCTGTTGTGTGAAACGGCCACAAGGTGGCAGCAGTTCACCCTTACCAAATCTGGTTACTAGGGCAAGAGATCCTCAGTGGAAGTGCTGTTCTAGATAGGAGTTTAGAATGGAATGTGCCAGGAGAAAGCCCCTCACGTTTGTCTCACTACTTCTTGTTCGTGTTTTTAATTTAATATTTTATTTTTTATTACAGCAAGTTTGATTACAATGTTTGGCTTGTTGTAAGTGTGGAAGATGTGGTTGTTTTACACATATACAGATGTATGTTCTTCCTGGGATCCTTTTCCCATGTACGTTATGACAGAATGTTGAGTAGTCCTCTCTTGGTATTCTGTAGGTCTTTGGTGATTATATATGTCACCTGTGTTTGTATATGTCTGTTAACCCCGATATCGTAATGAAACCAATCCTCACACCTTTCCATTGGTGAACCATAAGTTTGTTTAATGAATCTGTGATTGCCCTTCTCCGTGGAAATATCTGCCCTGGTATCCATTTTTAGGTAACACCTATAAGTGATATGATAGGATATGTGTCTTTCACTTTCTGACTTACTACAAGTCACGTGATTACTTCTAGACTCATCTACGGTGCTGCAAATGGCATTGTGTCCTTTTTTCCCTTGGCTTCTCTTCTGCCTTAGTGGGGTCCATTTTCAACAATGTGATTCCCTGAGGGTTGTGGATTAGCTGACCTGGGCAGCCTTACCCTGCCGGCCCGCCCTCCCCATGTGTGCCTCGTTGAGGTCAATATAAACAGAGCTCCACGCAGCAATATCCGCTGAAGCTGTGCCAGACTCCATATTCTCTGCCCCGTCAGCAGTTTCGGGGCTGTGCTGGTGGGAGGGAGTGAGGGGCCACAGCTTTGTGGGTGGCCCGGAGTGAGTGGGGTTCTGCTGGCCTTTCTGCAGGAGTTGCCAGGCTGCCGCCTGTAAAGAAGAGGATGTGTCACTCATACCTTCCGCTGGAATTTCTCTCCGGACAGAGGTGAGGAAGGAAAAAAGCAGTGGGGGCCGGGACAGGAGGGATATCTCAGGCAGGGCAATGGAAAGTTTCCGGAAGAGCGCCCGGGGCCAGAAACACCCCGGCTGGCCTGCAGGCACCAAGTTGGCCTGCGTGCTGTCGCTGGTGTGGCTCCACGGTCCTTCCTCTAGGCTTTCAAGCCCTTGTACATATTCAGGTGTTTTACCTGGAAAGGGTGGGAACAGTTCAGCAGCAGCTGGCCTGGGGCTCAGCTCACGTTTACTCACAGATGCCTTGGCACGGTCCCCCAGCTTTGCAATGAGGACACTCCTTGCGTGGGGGGTGGGTTGCTGGCTGTATGGGAGATGGTTCCCCACCTCTGACCAATTTCAGAATTGTTTACCGCTGGAGCAAGTGCCGTGATAGGGTTTTCCTCTGTATAACTCGTGGGTTCACTTTTTTTTTCTTTTATGGTTCATGTTAGATTTTATTCCTCTTTTATGTATTTATAAATATAAGCATGGAAATAATTCATTCCTATAAACACATCTGTGTGGCGGGAAGAATTTTTTCTGTTTTATTTTTTAATTTTATTTTTTAAAATTTTGAAATTTACTTTTATTTACGTTTTTATACAGCACATTATTATTAGTTATGTATTTTATGCATATACATGTATACAGGTCAATCCCAATCTCCCAACTCATCCCACCACCAACACCCCATGGCTTCCCACACTTGGTGTCCATACGTTTGTTCTCTACCTCTGTGTCTCTATTTCTTCCCTGCAAACCAGTTTATCTGTACCATTTTTTTGGTTCCACATATATGCATTAATATACAATATTTGTTTTCCTCTTTCTGACTTACTTCATTCTGTATGACAGTCTCTCGATCCATCGATGTCTCTACAAATGACCCAGTTTCATTCCTTTTTATGGACGAGTAATATTCCATTTCATATATGTACCACATCTTTATCCATTCATCTGTCTGTGGGCATGTAGGTTGCTTCCATTACCTGGCTAATGTAAATAGTGCTGCAACGAACATTGTGGTGAATGTGCCTTTTTGAAATACGGTTTTCTCTGGGTATATGCCCAGAAGTGGGATTGCTGGATCAGATGCTAATTCTATTTCTAGTTTTTTTAAGGAAACTCCATAATGTTCTCCATAGTGACTGTATCAATTTACATTCCCACCAATAGTGGAAGAGAGCTCCTTTTGTCCACACCCTCCCCAGTATTGGTTGTTTGTAGATTTTCTGATGATGCCGATTCTAACAGGTGTGAGGAGATACCTCATTGTAGTTTTGATTTGCATTTCTCTAATAATTAGTGCTGTTGAGCAGCTTTTCATGTGCGTCTTGGCCATCTCTGTGCGTTCTTTGAAGAAACGTCTCTTTAGATATTCTGCCCATTTTTGTATTGGGTTGTTTGTTTTTTCAATATTAAGCTGCATGAGTTGTTTATATATATTGGAGATTAAACCTCTGTCCATTGATTCGTCTGCAACGATTTTCGCCCATTCTGAGGGATGCCTTTTTCCATTCCCGTGTTTTTTAGCAAAAAAGTAAAGAAAGGAAAAGAAGCAGGACACTAATGTGCGTAAAATATGCCTTTTGAAACGGTCGTTTTGAAATATGGACGTCCTTTGAATTTTTTGGTCGATATGTGACCCCAGGATTTGTTTTCAGGGCTGGTGTCATTTACAGGCCTGCAATGATTTTGAATATCAACTGACCATTAGCGCTGGTATTAAAGCTGCTGTTGTGTGAAACGGCCACAAGGTGGCAGCAGTTCACCCTTACCAAATCTGGTTATTAGGGCAAGAGAGTCACAGTGGAAGTGGTGTTCTAGATTGGAGTTTAGAATGGAATGTGCCAGGAGAAAGCCCCTCACGTTTGTCTCACTACATCTTGTGCATATTTTTAATTTACTTTTTTTATTTTTTATTACAGCAAGTTTGATTACAATGTTGGGCTTGTTGTAGGTGTGGAAGATGTGGTTCTTTTAAACATATACAGATATCTGTACTTCCTGGGATCCTTTCCCCATGTACGTTATGACAGAATGTTGAGTAGTCCTCTCTTGGTATTCTGTAGGTCTTTGGTGATTATATATGTCACCTGTGTTTGTATATGTCTGTTAACCCCGATATCATAATGAAACCAATCCTCACACCTTTCCATTGGTGAACCATAAGTTTGTTTAATGAATCTGTGATTGCCCTTCTCTGTGGAAATATCTGCCCTGGTATCCATTTTTAGGTAACACCTATAAGTGATATGATATGATATGTGTCTTTCACTTTCTGACTTACTACAAGTCACGTGATTACTTCTGGACTCATCTACGGTGCTGCAAATGGCATTGTGTCCTTTTTTTCCTTGGCTTCTCTTCTGCATTAGCGGTGTCCATTTTCAACAATGTGATTCCCTGAGGGTTGTGGATTAGCTGACCTGGGCAGCCTTACCCTGCCGGCCCGCCCTCCCCAGGTGTGCCTCATTGAGGTCAATATAAACAGCGCTCCAGGCAGCAATAGCCCCTGAAGCTGTGCCTGACTCCATATTCTCTGCCCCGTCAGCAGTCTCGGGGCTGTGCTGGTGGGAGGGATTGTGGGGACACAGCTTTGTGGGTGGCCCGGTGTGAGTGGGGTTCTGCTGGCCTTTCTGCAGGAGTTGCCAGGCTGCCGCCTGTAAAGAAGAAGATGTGTCACCCATACCTTCCGCTGGAATTTCTCTCCGGACAGAGGTGAGGAAGGAAAAAAGCAGTGGGGGCCGGGACAGGAGGGGTATCTCAGGCAGGGCAATGGAAAGCTTCTGGAAGAGCGCCCGGGGCCAGGACCACCCTGGCTGGCCTGCAGGCACCAAGTTGGCCTGCGTGCTGTCGCTGGTGTGGCTCCACGGTCCTTCCTCTAGGCTTTCAAGCCCTTGTACATATTCAGGTGTTTTACCTGGAAAGGGTGGGAACAGTTCAGCAGCAGCTGGCCTGGGGCTCAGCTCACGTTTACTCACAGATGCCTCGGCACGGTCCCCCAGCTTTGCAATGAGGACGCTCCTGGCGTGGGGGGGTGGGTTGCTGGCTGTATGGGAGATGATTCCCCACCTCTTACCTATTTCAGAATTGTTTACCACTGGAGCAAGTGCCCTGCTAGGGTTTTCCTGTGTATAACTGGTGGGTTCAGGTTTTTTTTTTCTTTTATGGTTCAAGTTAGATTTTATTCCTCTTTTATGTATTTATAGATATAAGCATGGAAATAATTCATTCCTATAAATACATCTGTGTGACAGGAAGAACTTTTTTCTGTTTTATTTTTAAATTTTATTTTTTTAAATTTTGAAATTTAATTTTATTTATTTATTTATACAGCACGTTATTATTAGTTATGTATTTTATGCATATACATGTTTACAGGTCAATCCCAAACTCCCAACTCATCCCACCACCACCACCCCATGGCTTCCCACACTTGGTGTCCATACGTTTGTTCTCTACCTCTGTGTCTCTATTTCTTCCCTGCAAACCAGTTCATCTGTACCATTTTTAGGCTCCACATACATGTATTAATATACAATATTTGTTTTCCTCTTTCTGACTTACTTCATTCTGGATGACAGTCTCTCGATCCATCGATGTCTCTACAAATGACCCAGTTTCATTCCTTTTAAAGGCCGAGTAATATTCCATTTTATATATGTACCACATCTTTATCCATTCATCTGTCTGTGGGCATTTAGGTTGCTTCCATTACCTGGCTATTGTAAATAGTGCTGCAACGAACACTGTGGTGAATGTGCCTTTTTGAAATACGGTTTTCTCTGGGTATATGCCCAGAAGTGGGATTGCTGCATCAGATGGTAATTCTATTTCTAATTTTTTTAAGGAAACTCCATACTGTTCTCCATAGTGACTGTATCAATTTACATTCCCACCAATAGTGGAAGAGGGCTCCTTTGGTCCACAACCTCCCCAGAATTGGTTGTTTGTAGATTTTCTGATGATGCCGATTCTAACAGGTGTGAGGTGAAACCTCATTGTAGTTTTGATTTGCATTTCTCTAATAATTAGTGATGTTGAGCAGCTTTTCATGTGCGTCTTGGCCATCTCTGTGTCTCCTTTGAAGAAACGTCTCTTTAGATCTTCTGCCCATTTTTTTTGGGTTGTTTGTTTTTTTTTAATATTAAGCTGCATGAGCTGTTTATATATATTGGAGTTTAAACCTCTGTCCATTGATTCGTCTGCAACGATTTTCGCCCATTCTGAGGGATGCCTTTTTCCATTCCCGTGATTTTTAACAAAAAAGGAAAGAAAGGAAAAGAAGCAGAACACTAATGTGCGTAAAATATGCCTTTTGAAACGGTCGTTTTGAAATATGGACGTCCTTTGAATTTTTTGGTCGATATGTGACCCCAGGATTTGTTTTCAGGGCAGGTGTCATTTACAGGCCTGCAATGATTTTGAATATCAACTGACCATTAGCCTTGGGATTAAAGCTGCTGTTGTGTGAAACGGCCACAAGGTGGCAGCAGTTCACCCTTACCAAATCTGAGTACTAGTGCAAGAGAGCCTCAGTGGAAGTGGTGTTCTAGATTGGAGTTTAGAATGGAATGTGCCAGGAGAAAGCCCCTCACGTTTGTCTCACTACTTCTTGTTCGTGTTTTTAATTTAATTTTTTATTTATTTTTTTTTTCTTTTCTTTTTTTTTTTTTGCGGTATGCGGGCCTCTCACCACTGTCGCCTCTCCCGCTGCGGAGCACAGGCTCCAGACGCGCAGGCCCAGTGGCCATGGCTCACGGGCCCAGCCGCTCCGCGGTATATGGGATCCCCCCAGACCGGGGCACAAACCCGTATCCCCTGCATCGGCAGGCGGACTCCCAACCACTGCGCCACCAGGAAGACCCTAATTTTTTATTTTTTATTACAGCAAGTTTGATTACAAAGTTTGGATTGTTGTAGGTGTGGAAGATGTGGTTCTTTTACACATATACAGATGACTGTTCTTCCTGGGATCCTTTTCCCATGTACGTTATGACAGAATGTTGAGTAGTCCTCTCTTGGTATTCTGTAGGACTTTGGTGATTATATATATCACCTGTGTTTGTATATGTCTGTTAACCCCGATATCGTAATGAAACCAATCCTCACACCTTTCCATTGGTGAACCATAAGTTTGTTTAATGAATCTGTGATTGCCCTTCTCCGTGGAAATATCTGTCCTGGTATCCATTTCTAGGTAACACCTATAAGTGATATGATATGATATGTGTCTTTCACTTTCTGACTTACTACAAGTCACGTGATTACTTCTGGACTCATCTACGGTGCTGCAAATGGCATTGTGTCCTTTTTTCCCTTGGCTTCTCTTCTGCCTTAGCGGGGTCCATTTTCAACAATGTGATTCCCTGAGGGTTGTGGATTAGCTGACCTGGGCAGCCTTACCCTGCCATCCCGCCCTCCCCAGGTGTGCCTCCTTGAGTTCAATATAAACAGCGCTCCAGGCAGCAATAGCCCCTGAAGCTGTGCCTGACTCCATATTCTCTGCCCCGTCAGCAGTCTCGGGGCTGTGCTGGTGGGAGGGAGTGAGGGGCCACAGCTTTGTGGGTGGCCCGGTGTGAGTGGGGTTCTGCTGGCCTTTCTGCAGGAGTTGCCAGGCTGCCGCCTGTAAAGAAGAGGATGTGTCACCCATACCTTCCGCTGGAAATTCTCTCCGGACAGAGGTGAGGAAGGAAAAAAGCAGTGGGGGCCGGGACAGGAGGGGTATCTCAGGCAGGGCAATGGAAAGCTTCTGGAAGAGTGCCCGGGGCCAGGACCACCCTGGCTGGTCTGCAGGCACCAAGTTGGCCTGCGTGCTGTCGCTGGTGTGGCTCCACGGTCCTTCCTCTAGGCTTTCAAGCCCTTGTACATATTCAGGTGTTTTACCTGGAAAGGGTGGGAACAGTTCAGCAGCAGCTGGCCTGGGGCTCAGCTCACGTTTACTCACAGATGCCTCGGCACGGTCCCCCAGCTTTGCAATGAGGACGCTCCTTGCGTGGGGGGTGGGTTGCTGGCTCTATGGGAGATGGTTCCCCACCTCTGACCAATTTCAGAATTGTTTACCACTGGAGCAAGTGCCCTGATAGGGTTTTCCTCTGTATAACTCGTGGGTTCAGGTTTTTTTTTTCTTTTATGGTTCAAGTTAGATTTTATTCCTCTTTTATGTATTTATAGATATAAGCATGGAAATAATTCATTCCTATAAATACATCTGTGTGACGGGAAGAATTTTTTCTGTTTTATTTTTAAATTTTATTTTTTAAAATTTTGAAATTTAATTTTATTTATTTTTTTATACAGCACGTTATTATTATTTATGTATTTTATGCTTATACATGTATACATGTCAATCCCAATCTCCCAACTCATCCCACCACCACCACCCCATGGCTTCCCACACTTGGTGTCCATACGTTTGTTCTCTACCTCTGTGTCTATTTCTTCCCTGCAAACCAGTTCATCTGTACCATTTTTAGGCTCCACATATATGCATTAATATACAATATTTGTTTTCCTCTTTCTGACTTACTTCATTCTGGATGACAGTCTCTCGATCCATCGATGTCTCTACAAATGACCCAGTTTCATTCCTTTTAATGGCCGAGTAATATTCCATTTTATATATGTACCACATCTTTATCCATTCATCTGTCTGTGGGCATTTAGGTTGCTTCCATTACCTGGCTATTGTAAATAGTGATGCAACGAACATTGTGGTGAATGTGCCTTTTTGAAATACGGTTTTCTCTGGGTATATGCCCAGAAGTGGGATTGCTGGATCAGATGGTAATTCTATTTCTAATTTTTTTAAGGAAACTCCATACTGTTCTCCATAGTGACTGTATCAATTTACATTCCCACCAATAGTGGAAGAGGGCTCCTTTTGTCCACACCCTCCCCAGAATTGGTTGTTTGTAGATTTTCTGATGATGCTGATTCTAACAGGTGTGAGGTGAAACCTCATTGTAGTTTTGATTTGCATTTCTCTAATAATGAGTGCTGTTGAGCAGCTTTTCATGTGCGTCTTGGCCATCTCTGTGTCTCCTTTGAAGAAACGTCTCTTTAGATCTTCTGCCCATTTTTTGGGGGGGTTGTTTGTTTTTTTAATATTAAGCTGCATGAGCTGTTTATATATATATTGGAGATTAAACCTCTGTCCATTGATTCGTCTGCAACGATTTTCGCCCATTCTGAGGGATGCCTTTTTCCATTCCCGTGTTTTTTAACAAAAAAGAAAAGAAAGGAAAAGAAGCAGAACACTAATGTGCGTAAAATATGCCTTTTGAAACGGTCGTTTTGAAATATGGACGTCCTTTGAATTTTTTGGTCGATATGTGACCCCAGGATTTGTTTTCAGGGCAGGTGTCATTTACAGGCCTGCAATGATTTTGAATATCAACTGACCATTAGCGCTGGTATTAAAGCTGCTTTTGAGTGAAACGGCCACAAGGTGGCAGCAGTTCACCCTTACCAAATCTGGTTATTATGGCAAGAGAGTCACAGTGGAAGTGGTGTTCTAGATTGGAGTTTAGAATGGAATGTGCCAGGAGAAAGCCCCTCACGTTTGTCTCACTACATCTTGTTCATGTTTTTAATTTAATTTTTTATTTTTTATTACAGCCAGTTTGATTACAATGTTTGGCTTGTTGTAGGTGTGGAAGATGTGGTTCTTTTACACATATACAGATGACTGTTCTTCCTGGGATCCTTTTCCCATGTACGTTATGACAGAATGTTGAGTAGTCCTCTCTTGGTATTCTGTAGGTCTTTGGTGATTATATATGTCACCTGTGTTTGTATATGTCTGTTAACCCCGATATCATAATGAAACCAATCCTCACACCTTTCCATTGGTGAACCATAAGTTTGTTTAATGAATCTGTGATTGCCCTTCTCTGTGGAAATATCTGCCCTGGTATCCATTTTTAGGTAACACCTATAAGTGATATGATATGATATGTGTCTTTCACTTTCTGACTTACTACAAGTCACGTGATTACTTCTGGACTCATCTACGGTGCTGCAAATGGCATTGTGTCCTTTTTTTCCTTGGCTTCTCTTCTGCATTAGCGGTGTCCATTTTCAACAATGTGATTCCCTGAGGGTTGTGGATTAGCTGACCTGGGCAGCCTTACCCTGCCGGCCCGCCCTCCCCAGGTGTGCCTCATTGAGGTCAATATAAACAGCGCTCCAGGCAGCAATAGCCCCTGAAGCTGTGCCTGACTCCATATTCTCTGCCCCGTCAGCAGTCTCGGGGCTGTGCTGGTGGGAGGGATTGTGGGGACACAGCTTTGTGGGTGGCCCGGTGTGAGTGGGGTTCTGCTGGCCTTTCTGCAGGAGTTGCCAGGCTGCCGCCTGTAAAGAAGAGGATGTGTCACCCATACCTTCCGCTGGAATTTCTCTCCGGACAGAGGTGAGGAAGGAAAAAAGCAGTGGGGGCCGGGACAGGAGGGGTATCTCATGCAGGGCAATGGAAAGCTTCTGGAAGAGTGCCCGGGGCCAGGACCACCCTGGCTGGCCTGCAGGCACCAAGTTGGCCTGCGTGCTGTCGCTGGTGTGGCTCCACGGTCCTTCCTCTAGGCTTTCAAGCCCTTGTACATATTCAGGTGTTTTACCTGGAAAGGGTGGGAACAGTTCAGCAGCAGCTGGCCTGGGGCTCAGCTCACGTTTACTCACAGATGCCTCGGCACGGTCCCCCAGCTTTGCAATGAGGACGCTCCTTGCGTGGGGGGTGGGTTGCTGGCTGTATGGGAGATGATTCCCCACCTCTTACCTATTTCAGAATTGTTTACCACTGGAGCAAGTGCCCTGCTAGGGTTTTCCTGTGTATAACTGGTGGGTTCAGGTTTTTTTTTTCTTTTATGGTTCAAGTTAGATTTTATTCCTCTTTTATGTATTTATAGATATAAGCATGGAAATAATTCATTCCTATAAATACATCTGTGTGACAGGAAGTACTTTTTTCTGTTTTATTTTTAAATTTTATTTTTTTAAATTTTGAAATTTAATTTTATTTATTTATTTATACAGCACGTTATTATTAGTTATGTATTTTATGCATATACATGTTTACAGGTCAATCCCAAACTCCCAACTCATCCCACCACCACCACCCCATGGCTTCCCACACTTGGTGTCCATACGTTTGTTCTCTACCTCTGTGTCTCTATTTCTTCCCTGCAAACCAGTTCATCTGTACCATTTTTAGGCTCCACATACATGTATTAATATACAATATTTGTTTTCCTCTTTCTGACTTACTTCATTCTGGATGACAGTCTCTCGATCCATCGATGTCTCTACAAATGACCCAGTTTCATTCCTTTTAATGGCCGAGTAATATTCCATTTTATATATGTACCACATCTTTATCCATTCATCTGTCTGTGGGCATTTAGGTTGCTTCCATTACCTGGCTATTGTAAATAGTGCTGCAACGAACACTGTGGTGAATGTGCCTTTTTGAAATACGGTTTTCTCTGGGTATATGCCCAGAAGTGGGATTGCTGCATCAGATGGTAATTCTATTTCTAATTTTTTTAAGGAAACTCCATACTGTTCTCCATAGTGACTGTATCAATTTACATTCCCACCAATAGTGGAAGAGGGCTCCTTTTGTCCACAACCTCCCCAGAATTGGTTGTTTGTAGATTTTCTGATGATGCCGATTCTAACAGGTGTGAGGTGAAACCTCATTGTAGTTTTGATTTGCATTTCTCTAATAATTAGTGATGTTGAGCAGCTTTTCATGTGCGTCTTGGCCATCTCTGTGTCTCCTTTGAAGAAACGTCTCTTTAGATCTTCTGCCCATTTTTTTGGGGTTGTTTGTTTTTTTTTAATATTAAGCTGCATGAGCTGTTTATATATATTGGAGTTTAAACCTCTGTCCATTGATTCGTCTGCAACGATTTTCGCCCATTCTGAGGGATGCCTTTTTCCATTCCCGTGATTTTTAACAAAAAAGGAAAGAAAGGAAAAGAAGCAGAACACTAATGTGCGTAAAATATGCCTTTTGAAACGGTCGTTTTGAAATATGGACGTCCTTTGAATTTTTTGGTCGATATGTGAACCCAGGATTTGTTTTCAGGGCAGGTGTCATTTACAGGCCTGCAATGATTTGGAATATCAACTGACCATTAGCGTTGGGATTAAAGCTGCTGTTGTGTGAAACGGCCACAAGGTGGCAGCAGTTCACCCTTACCAAATCTGAGTACTAGTGCAAGAGAGCCTCAGTGGAAGTGGTGTTCTAGATTGGAGTTTAGAATGGAATGTGCCAGGAGAAAGCCCCTCACGTTTGTCTCACTACTTCTTGTTCGTGTTTTTATTTTAATTTTTTATTTATTTTTTTTTTCTTTTCTTTTTTTTTTTTTTTGCGGTATGCGGGCCTCTCACCGCTGTCGCCTCTCCCGCTGTGAAGCACAGGCTCCGGACGCGCAGGCCCAGTGGCCATGGCTCACGGGCCCAGCCGCTCCGCGGTATATGGGATCCCCCCAGACCGGGGCACAAACCCGTATCCCCTGCATCGGCAGGCGGACTCCCAACCACTGCGCCACCAGGAAGGCCCTAATTTTTTATTTTTTATTACAGCAAGTTTGATTACAAAGTTTGGCTTGTTGTAGGTGTGGAAGATGTGGTTCTTTTACACATATACAGATGACTGTTCTTCCTGGGATCCTTTTCCCATGTACGTTATGACAGAATGTTGAGTAGTCCTCTCTTGGTATTCTGTAGGACTTTGGTGATTATATATGTCACCTGTGTTTGTATATGTCTGTTAACCCCGATATCGTAATGAAACCAATCCTCACACCTTTCCATTGGTGAACCATAAGTTTGTTTAATGAATCTGTGATTGCCCTTCTCCGTGGAAATATCTGTCCTGGTATCCATTTCTAGGTAACACCTATAAGTGATATGATATGATATGTGTCTTTCACTTTCTGACTTACTACAAGTCACGTGATTACTTCTGGACTCATCTACGGTGCTGCAAATGGCATTGTGTCCTTTTTTCCCTTGGCTTCTCTTCTGCCTTAGCGGGGTCCATTTTCAACAATGTGATTCCCTGAGGGTTGTGGATTAGCTGACCTGGGCAGCCTTACCCTGCCATCCCGCCCTCCCCAGGTGTGCCTCCTTGAGTTCAATATAAACAGCGCTCCAGGCAGCAATAGCCCCTGAAGCTGTGCCTGACTCCATATTCTCTGCCCCGTCAGCCGTCTCGGGGCTGGGCTGGTGGGAGGGAGTGAGGGGCCACAGCTTTGTGGGTGGCCCGGTGTGAGTGGGGTTCTGCTGGCCTTTCTGCAGGAGTTGCCAGGCTGCCGCCTGTAAAGAAGAGGATGTGTCACCCATACCTTCCGCTGGAAATTCTCTCCGGACAGAGGTGAGGAAGGAAAAAAGCAGTGGGGGCCGGGACAGGAGGGGTATCTCAGGCAGGGCAATGGAAAGCTTCTGGAAGAGTGCCCGGGGCCAGGACCACCCTGGCTGGCCTGCAGGCACCAAGTTGGCCTGCGTGCTGTCGCTGGTGTGGCTCCACGGTCCTTCCTCTAGGCTTTCAAGCCCTTGTACATATTCAGGTGTTTTACCTGGAAAGGGTGGGAACAGTTCAGCAGCAGCTGGCCTGGGGCTCAGCTCACGTTTACTCACAGATGCCTCGGCACGGTCCCCCAGCTTTGCAATGAGGACGCTCCTTGCGTGGGGGGTGGGTTGCTGGCTCTATGGGAGATGGTTCCCCACCTCTGACCAATTTCAGAATTGTTTACCACTGGAGCAAGTGCCCTGATAGGGTTTTCCTCTGTATAACTCGTGGGTTCAGGTTTTTTTTTTTCTTTTATGGTTCAAGTTAGATTTTATTCCTCTTTTATGTATTTATAGATATAAGCATGGAAATAATTCATTCCTATAAATACATCTGTGTGACGGGAAGAATTTTTTCTGTTTTATTTTTAAATTTTATTTTTTAAAATTTTGAAATTTAATTTTATTTTTTTATACAGCACGTTATTATTAGTTATGTATTTTATGCTTATACATGTATACAGGTCAATCCCAATCTCCCAACTCATCCCACCACCACCACCCCATGGCTTCCCACACTTGGTGTCCATACGTTTGTTCTCTACCTCTGTGTCTATTTCTTCCCTGCAAACCAGTTCATCTGTACCATTTTTAGGCTCCACATATATGCATTAATATACAATATTTGTTTTCCTCTTTCTGACTTACTTCATTCTGGATGACAGTCTCTCGATCCATCGATGTCTCTACACATGACCCAGTTTCATTCCTTTTAATGGCCGAGTAATATTCCATTTTATATATGTACCACATCTTTATCCATTCATCTGTCTGTGGGCATTTAGGTTGCTTCCATTACCTGGCTATTGTAAATAGTGATGCAACGAACATTGTGGTGAATGTGCCTTTTTGAAATACGGTTTTCTCTGTGTATATGCCCAGAAGTGGGATTGCTGGATCAGATGGTAATTCTATTTCTAATTTTTTTAAGGAAACTCCATACTGTTCTCCATAGTGACTGTATCAATTTACATTCCCACCAATAGTGGAAGAGGGCTCCTTTTGTCCACACCCTCCCCAGAATTGGTTGTTTGTAGATTTTCTGATGATGCTGATTCTAACAGGTGTGAGGTGAAACCTCATTGTAGTTTTGATTTGCATTTCTCTAATAATGAGTGCTGTTGAGCAGCTTTTCATGTGCGTCTTGGCCATCTCTGTGTCTCCTTTGAAGAAACGTCTCTTTAGATCTTCTGCCCATTTTTTTGGGGGGTTGTTTGTTTTTTTAATATTAAGCTGCATGAGCTGTTTATATATATATTGGAGATTAAACCTCTGTCCATTGATTCGTCTGCAACGATTTTCGCCCATTCTGAGGGATGCCTTTTTCCATTCCCGTGTTTTTTAACAAAAAAGAAAAGAAAGGAAAAGAAGCAGAACACTAATGTGCGTAAAATATGCCTTTTGAAACGGTCGTTTTGAAATATGGACGTCCTTTGAATTTTTTGGTCGATATGTGACCCCAGTATTTGTTTTCAGGGCAGGTGTCATTTACAGGCCTGCAATGATTTTGAATATCAACTGACCATTAGCGCTGGTATTAAAGCTGCTTTTGAGTGAAACGGCCACAAGGTGGCAGCAGTTCACCCTTACCAAATCTGGTTATTATGGCAAGAGAGTCACAGTGGAAGTGGTGTTCTAGATTGGAGTTTAGAATGGAATGTGCCAGGAGAAAGCCCCTCACGTTTGTCTCACTACATCTTGTTCATGTTTTTAATTTAATTTTTTTTATTTTTTATTACAGCAAGTTTGATTACAATGTTTGGCTTGTTGTAGGTGTGGAAGATGTGGTTCTTTTAAACATATACAGATGTCTGTACTTCCTGGGATCCTTTTCCCATGTACGTTATGACAGAATGTTGAGTAGTCCTCTCTTGGTATTCTGTAGGTCTTTGGTGATTATATATGTCTCCTGTGTTTGTATATGTCTGTTAACCCAGATATCATAATGAAACCAATACTCACACCTTTCCATTGGTGAACCATAAGTTTGTTTAATGAATCTGTGATTGCCCTTCTCTGTGGAAATATCTGCCCTGGTATCCATTTTTAGGTAACACCTATAAGTGATATGATAGGATATGTTTCTTTCACTTTCTGACTTACTACAAGTCACGTGATTACTTCTAGACTCATCTACGGTGCTGCAAATGGCATTGTGTCCTTTTTTTCCTTGGCTTCTCTTCTGCATTAGCGGGGTCCATTTTCAACAATGTGATTCCCTGAGGGTTGTGGATTAGCTGACCTGGGCAGCCTTACCCTGCCGGCCCGCCCTCCCCAGGTGTGCCTCATTGAGGTCAATATAAACAGCGCTCCAGGCAGCAATAGCCCCTGAAGCTGTGCCTGACTCCATATTCTCTGCCCCGTCAGCAGTCTCGGGGCTGTGCTGGTGGGAGGGATTCAGGGGACACAGCTTTGTGGGTGGCCCGGTGTGAGTGGGGTTCTGCTGGCCTTTCTGCAGGAGTTGCCAGGCTGCCGCCTGTAAAGAAGAGGTTGTGTCACCCATACCTTAGGCTGGAATTTCTCTCCGGACAGAGGTGAGGAAGGAAAAAAGCAGTGGGGGCCGGGACAGGAAGGGTATCTCAGGCAGGGTAATGGAAAGCTTCTGGAAGAGCGCCCGGGGCCAGGACCACCCTGGCTGGCCTGCAGGCACCAAGTTGGCCTGCGTGCTGTCGCTGGTGTGGCTCCATGGTCCTTCCTCTAGGCTTTCAAGCCCTTGTACATATTCAGGTGTTTTACCTGGAAAGGGTGGGAGCCGTTCAGCAGCAGCTGGCCTGGGGCTCAGCTCACGTTTACTCACAGATGCCTCGGCACGGTCCCCCAGCTTTGCAATGAGGACGCTCCTTGCGTGGGGGGTTGGTTGCTGGCTGTATGGGAGATGGTTCCCCACCTCTGACCAATTGCAGAATTGTTTACCACTGGAGCAAGTGCCGTGATAGGGTTTTCCTCTGTATAACTCGTGGGTTCAGGTTTTTTTTTTTTTATGGTTCAAGTTAAATTTTATTCCTCTTTTATGTGTTTATAGATATAAGCATGGAAATAATTCATTCCTATAAATACATCTGTGTGACGGGAAGAATTTTTTCTGTTTTATTTTTAAATTTTATTTTTTAAAATTTTGAAATTTAATTTTATTTATTTTTTTTATACAGCACGTTATTATTAGTTATGTATTTTATGCATATACATGTATACAGGTCAATCCCAAACTCCCAACTCATCCCACCACCACCACCCCATGGCTTCCCACACTTGGTGTCCATACGTTTGTTCTCTACCTCTGTGTCTCTATTTCTTCCCTGCAATCCAGTTCATCTGTACCATTTTTAGGCTCCACATATATGCATTAATATACAATATTTGTTTTCCTCTTTCTGACTTACTTCATTCTGGATGACAGTCTCTCGATCCATCGATGTCTCTACAAATGACCCAGTTTCATTCCTTTTAATGGCCGGGTAATATTCCATTTTATATATGTACCACATTTTTATCCATTCATCTGTCTGTGGGCATTTAGGTTGCTTCCATTACCTGGCTATTGTAAATAGTGATGCAACGAACATTGTGGTGAATGTGCCTTTTTGAAATACGGTTTTCTCTGTGTATATGCCCAGAAGTGGGATTGCTGGATCAGATGGTAATTCTATTTCTAATTTTTTTAAGGAAACTCCATACTGTTCTCCATAGTGACTGTATCAATTTACATTCCCACCAATAGTGGAAGAGGGCTCCTTTTGTCCACACCCTCCCCAGAATTGGTTGTTTGTAGATTTTCTGATGATGCCGATTCTAACAGCTGTGAGGTGATACCTCATTGTAGTTTTGAATTGCATTTCTCTAATAATTAGTGCTGTTGAGCAGCTTTTCATGTGCGTCTTGGCCATCTCTGTGTCTCCTTTGAAGAAACGTCTCTTTAGATCTTCTGGCCATTTTTTTTTGGGTTGTTTGTTTTTTTAATATTAAGCTGCATGAGTTGTTTATATATATTGGAGATTAAACCTCTCTCCATTGATTCGTCTGCAACGATTTTGGCCCATTCTGAGGGATGCCTTTTTCCATTCCCGTTTTTTTTTAACAAAAAAAGGAAAGAAAGGAAAAGAAGCAGAACACTAATGTGCGTAAAATATGCCTTTTGAAACGGTCGTTTTGAAATATGGACGTCCTTTGAATTTTTTGGTCGATATGTGACCCCAGGATTTGTTTTCAGGGCAGGTGTCATTTACAGGCCTGCAATGATTTGGAATATCAACTGACCATTAGCGTTGGGATTAAAGCTGCTGTTGTGTGAAACGGCCACAAGGTGGCAGCAGTTCACCCTTACCAAATCTGGTTACTAGGGCAAGAGATCCTCAGTGGAAGTGCTGTTCTAAATAGGAGTTTAGAATGGAATGTGCCAGGAGAAAGCCCCTCACGTTTGTCTCACTACTTCTTGTTCGTGTTTTTAATTTAATTTTTATTTTATTTATTTTTTTTTCTTTTCTTTTTTTTTTGCGGTATGCGGGCCTCTCACCGCTGTCGCCTCTCCCGCTGCGGAGCACAGGCTCCAGACGCGCAGTCCCAGCGGCCATGGCTCTCGGGCCCAGCCGCTCCGCGGCATATGGGATCCCCCCAGACTGGGGCACAAACCCGTATCCCCTGCATCGGCAGGCGGACTCCCAACCACTGCGCCACCAGGAAGGCCCTAATTTTTTATTTTTTATTACAGCAAGTTTGATTACAATGTTTGGCTTGTTGTAGGTGTGGAAGATGTGGTTCTTTTACACATATACAGATGTCTGTTCTTCCTGGGATCCTTTTCCCATGTACGTTATGACAGAATGTTGAGTAGTCCTCTCTTGGTATTCTGTAGGTCTTTGGTGATTATATATGTCACCTGTGTTTGTATATGTCTGTTAACCCCGATATCGTAATGAAACCAATCCTCACACCTTTCCATTGGTGAACCATAAGTTTGTTTAATGAATCTGTGATTGCCCTTCTCCGTGGAAATATCTCTCCTGGTATCCATTTCTAGGTAACACCTATAAGTGATATGATATGATATGTGTCTTTCACTTTCTGACTTACTACAAGTCACGTGATTACTTCTGGACTCATCTACGGTGCTGCAAATGGCATTGTGTCCTTTTTTCCCTTGGCTTCTCTTCTGCCTTAGCGGGGTCCATTTTCAACAATGTGATTCCCTGAGGGTTGTGGATTAGCTGACCTGGGCAGCCTTACCCTGCCAGCCCGCCCTCCCCAGGTGTGCCTCGTTGAGTTCAATATAAACAGCGCTCCAGGCAGCAATAGCCCCTGAAGCTGTGCCTGACACCATATTCTCTGCCCCGTCAGCAGTCTCGGGGCTATGCTGGTGGGAGGGAGTGAGGGGCCACAGCTTTGTGGGTGGCCCGGTGTGAGTGGGGTTCTGCTGGCCTTTCTGCAGGAGTTGCCAGGCTGCCGCCTGTAAAGAAGAGGTTGTGTCACCCATACCTTCCGCTGGAAATTCTCTCCGGACAGAGGTGAGGAAGGAAAAAAGCAGTGGGGGCCGGGACAGGAGGGGTATCTCAGGCAGGGCAATGGAAAGCTTCTGGAAGAGTGCCCGGGGCCAGGACCACCCTGGCTGGCCTGCAGGCACCAAGTTGGCCTGCGTGCTGTCGCTGGTGTGGCTCCACGGTCCTTCCTCTAGGCTTTCAAGCCCTTGTACATATTCAGGTGTTTTACCTGGAAAGGGTGGGAACAGTTCAGCAGCAGCTGGCCTGGGGCTCAGCTCACGTTTACTCACAGATGCCTCGGCACGGTCCCCCAGCTTTGCAATGAGGACGCTCCTTGCGTGGGGGGTGGGTTGCTGGTTCTATGGGAGATGGTTCCCCACCTCTGACCAATTTCAGAATTGTTTACCACTGGAGCAAGTTCCCTGATAGGGTTTTCCTCTGTATAACTCGTGGGTTCAGGTTTTTTTTTTCTTTTATGGTTCAAGTTAGATTTTATTCCTCTTTTATGTATTTATAGATATAAGCATGGAAATAATTCATTCCTATAAATACATCAGTGTGACGGGAAGAATTTTTTCTGTTTTATTTTTAAATTTTATTTTTTAAAATTTTGAAATTTAATTTTATTTATTTTTTTATACAGCACGTTATTATTAGTTATGTATTTTATGCTTATACATGTATACAGGTCAATCCCAAACTCCCAACTCATCCCACCACCACCACCCCATGGCTTCCCACACTTGGTGTCCATACGTTTGTTCTCTACCTCTGTGTCTCTATATCTTCCCTGCAAACCAGTTCATCTGTACCATTTTTTGGCTCCACATATATGCATTAATATACAATATTTGTTTTCGTCTTTCTGACTTACTTCATTCTGTATGACAGTCTCTCGATCCATCGATGTCTCTACAAATGACCCAGTTTCATTCCTTTTAATGGCCGAGTAATATTCCATTTTATATATGTACCACATCTTTATCCATTCATCTGTCTGTGGGCATTTAGGTTGCTTCCATTACCTGGCTATTGTAAATAGTGCTGCAATGAACATTGTGGTGAATGTGCCTTTTTGAAATACGGTTTTCTCTGGGTATATGCCCAGAAGTGGGATTGCTGGATCAGATGGTAATTCTATTTCTAATTTTTTTTAAGGAAACTCCATACTGTTCTCCATAGTGACTGTATCAATTTACATTCCCACCAATATTGGAAGAGGGCTCCTTTTGTCCACACCCTCCCCAGAATTGGTTGTTTGTAGATTTTCTGATGATGCCGATTCTAACAGGTGTGAGGTGAAACCTCATTGTACTTTTGATTTGCATTTCTCTAATAATTAGTGCTGTTGAGCAGCTTTTCATGTGCGTCTTGGCCATCTCTGTGTCTCCTTTGAAGAAACGTCTCTTTAGATCTTCTGCCCATTTTTTTGGGGGGTTGTTTGTTTTTTTAATATTAAGCTGCATGAGCTGTTTATATATATATTGGAGATTAAACCTCTGTCCATTGATTCGTCTGCAACGATTTTCGCCCATTCTGAGGGATGCCTTTTTCCATTCCCGTTTTTTTTAACAAAAAAGGAAAGAAAGGAAAAGAAGCAGAACACTAATGTGCGTAAAATATGCCTTTTGAAACGGTCGTTTTGAAATATGGACGTCCTTTGAATTTTTTGGTCGCTATGTGACCCCAGGATTTGTTTTCAGGGCAGGTGCCATTTACAGGCCTGCAATGATTTTGAATATCAACTGACCATTAGCGTTGGGATTAAAGCTGCTGTTGTGTGAAACGGCCACAAGGAGGCAGCAGTTCACCCTTACCAAATCTGGTTATTAGGGCAAGAGAGCCTCAGTGGAAGTGGTGTTCTAGATTGGAGTTTAGAATGGAATGTGCCAGAAGAAAGCCCCTCACGTTTGTCTCACTACTTCTTGTTCGTATTTTTAATTTAATTTTTTATTTTTTCTTACAGCAAGTTTGATTACAATGTTTGGCTTGTTGTAGGTGTGGAAAATGTGGTTCTTTTACACATATACAGATGACTGTTCTTCCTGGGATCCTTTTCCCATGTACGTTATGACAGAATGTTGAGTAGTCCTCTCTTGCTATTCTGTAGGTCTTTGGTGATTATAAATGTCACCTGTGTTTTTACATGTCTGTTAACCCCGATATCATAATGAAACCAATCCTCACACCTTTCCATTGGTGAACCATAAGTTTGTTTAATGAATCTGTGATTGCCCTTCTCCGTGGAAATATCTGCCCTGGTATCCATTTTTAGGTAACACCTATAAGTGATATGATATGATATGTGTCTTTCACTTTCTGACTTACTACAAGTCACGTGATTACTTCTAGACTCATCTACGGTGCTGCAAATGGCATTGTGTCCTTTTTTCCCTTGGCTTCTCTTCTGCCTTAGCGGGGTCCATTTTCAACAATGTGATTCCCTGAGGGTTGTGGATTAGCTGACCTGGGCAGCCTTACCCTGCCGGCCCGCCCTCCCCAGGTGTGCCTCGTTGAGGTCAATATAAACAGCGCTCCAGGCAGCAATAGCCGCTGAAGCTGTGCCTGACTCCATATTCTCTGCCCCGTCAGCAGTCTCGGGGCTGTGCTGGTGGGAGGGAGTGAGGGGCCACAGCTTTGTGGGTGGCCCGGTGTGAGTGGGGTTCTGCTGGCCTTTCTGCAGGAGTTGCCAGGCTGCCGCCTGTAAAGAAGAGGATGTGTCACCCATACCTTCCGCTGGAAATTCTCTCCGGACAGAGGTGAGGAAGGAAAAAAGCAGTGGGGGCCGGGACAGGAGGGGTATCTCAGGCAGGGCAATGGAAAGCTTCTGGAAGAGTGCCCGGGGCCAGGACCACCCTGGCTGGCCTGCAGGCACCAAGTTGGCCTGCGTGCTGTCGCTGGTGTGGCTCCACGGTCCTTCCTCTAGGCTTTCAAGCCCTTGTACATATTCAGGTGTTTTACCTGGAAAGGGTGGGAACAGTTCAGCAGCAGCTGGCCTGGGGCTCAGCTCACGTTTACTCACAGATGCCTCGGCACGGTCCCCCAGCTTTGCAATGAGGACGCTCCTTGCGTGGGGGGTGGGTTGCTGGCTCTATGGGAGATGGTTCCCCACCTCTGACCAATTTCAGAATTGTTTACCACTGGAGCAAGTGCCCTGATAGGGTTTTCCTCTGTATAACTCGTGGGTTCAGGTTTTTTTTTTTCTTTTATGGTTCAAGTTAGATTTTATTCCTCTTTTATGTATTTATAGATATAAGCATGGAAATAATTCATTCCTATAAATACATCTGTGTGACGGGAAGAATTTTTTCTGTTTTATTTTTAAATTTTATTTTTTAAAATTTTGAAATTTAATTTTATTTTTTTATACAGCACGTTATTATTAGTTATGTATTTTATGCTTATACATGTATACAGGTCAATCCCAATCTCCCAACTCATCCCACCACCACCACCCCATGGCTTCCCACACTTGGTGTCCATACGTTTGTTCTCTACCTCTGTGTCTATTTCTTCCCTGCAAACCAGTTCATCTGTACCATTTTTAGGCTCCACATATATGCATTAATATACAATATTTGTTTTCCTCTTTCTGACTTACTTCATTCTGGATGACAGTCTCTCGATCCATCGATGTCTCTACACATGACCCAGTTTCATTCCTTTTAATGGCCGAGTAATATTCCATTTTATATATGTACCACATCTTTATCCATTCATCTGTCTGTGGGCATTTAGGTTGCTTCCATTACCTGGCTATTGTAAATAGTGATGCAACGAACATTGTGGTGAATGTGCCTTTTTGAAATACGGTTTTCTCTGGGTATATGCCCAGAAGTGGGATTGCTGGATCAGATGGTAATTCTATTTCTAATTTTTTTAAGGAAACTCCATACTGTTCTCCATAGTGACTGTATCAATTTACATTCCCACCAATAGTGGAAGAGGGCTCCTTTTGTCCACACCCTCCCCAGAATTGGTTGTTTGTAGATTTTCTGATGATGCTGATTCTAACAGGTGTGAGGTGAAACCTCATTGTAGTTTTGATTTGCATTTCTCTAATAATGAGTGCTGTTGAGCAGCTTTTCATGTGCGTCTTGGCCATCTCTGTGTCTCCTTTGAAGAAACGTCTCTTTAGATCTTCTGCCCATTTTTTTGGGGGGTTGTTTGTTTCTTTAATATTAAGCTGCATGAGCTGTTTATATATATATTGGAGATTAAACCTCTGTCCATTGATTCGTCTGCAACGATTTTCGCCCATTCTGAGGGATGCCTTTTTCCATTCCCGTGTTTTTTAACAAAAAAGAAAAGAAAGGAAAAGAAGCAGAACACTAATGTGCGTAAAATATGCCTTTTGAAACGGTCGTTTTGAAATATGGACGTCCTTTGAATTTTTTGGTCGATATGTGACCCCAGTATTTGTTTTCAGGGCAGGTGTCATTTACAGGCCTGCAATGATTTTGAATATCAACTGACCATTAGCGCTGGTATTAAAGCTGCTTTTGAGTGAAACGGCCACAAGGTGGCAGCAGTTCACCCTTACCAAATCTGGTTATTATGGCAAGAGAGTCACAGTGGAAGTGGTGTTCTAGATTGGAGTTTAGAATGGAATGTGCCAGGAGAAAGCCCCTCACGTTTGTCTCACTACATCTTGTTCATGTTTTTAATTTAATTTTTTTTATTTTTTATTACAGCAAGTTTGATTACAATGTTTGGCTTGTTGTAGGTGTGGAAGATGTGGTTCTTTTAAACATATACAGATGTCTGTACTTCCTGGGATCCTTTTCCCATGTACGTTATGACAGAATGTTGAGTAGTCCTCTCTTGGTATTCTGTAGGTCTTTGGTGATTATATATGTCTCCTGTGTTTGTATATGTCTGTTAACCCAGATATCATAATGAAACCAATACTCACACCTTTCCATTGGTGAACCATAAGTTTGTTTAATGAATCTGTGATTGCCCTTCTCTGTGGAAATATCTGCCCTGGTATCCATTTTTAGGTAACACCTATAAGTGATATGATAGGATATGTTTCTTTCACTTTCTGACTTACTACAAGTCACGTGATTACTTCTAGACTCATCTACGGTGCTGCAAATGGCATTGTGTCCTTTTTTTCCTTGGCTTCTCTTCTGCATTAGCGGGGTCCATTTTCAACAATGTGATTCCCTGAGGGTTGTGGATTAGCTGACCTGGGCAGCCTTACCCTGCCGGCCCGCCCTCCCCAGGTGTGCCTCATTGAGGTCAATATAAACAGCGCTCCAGGCAGCAATAGCCCCTGAAGCTGTGCCTGACTCCATATTCTCTGCCCCTACAGCAGTCTCGGGGCTGTGCTGGTGGGAGGGATTCAGGGGACACAGCTTTGTGGGTGGCCCGGTGTGAGTGGGGTTCTGCTGGCCTTTCTGCAGGAGTTGCCAGGCTGCCGCCTGTAAAGAAGAGGTTGTGTCACCCATACCTTAGGCTGGAATTTCTCTCCGGACAGAGGTGAGGAAGGAAAAAAGCAGTGGGGGCCGGGACAGGAAGGGTATCTCAGGCAGGGTAATGGAAAGCTTCTGGAAGAGCGCCCGGGGCCAGGACCACCCTGGCTGGCCTGCAGGCACCAAGTTGGCCTGCGTGCTGTCGCTGGTGTGGCTCCATGGTCCTTCCTCTAGGCTTTCAAGCCCTTGTACATATTCAGGTGTTTTACCTGGAAAGGGTGGGAGCAGTTCAGCAGCAGCTGGCCTGGGGCTCAGCTCACGTTTACTCACAGATGCCTCGGCACGGTCCCCCAGCTTTGCAATGAGGACGCTCCTTGCGTGGGGGGTTGGTTGCTGGCTGTATGGGAGATGGTTCCCCACCTCTGACCAATTGCAGAATTGTTTACCACTGGAGCAAGTGCCGTGATAGGGTTTTCCTCTGTATAACTCGTGGGTTCAGGTTTTTTTTTTTTTATGGTTCAAGTTAAATTTTATTCCTCTTTTATGTGTTTATAGATATAAGCATGGAAATAATTCATTCCTATAAATACATCTGTGTGACGGGAAGAATTTTTTCTGTTTTATTTTTAAATTTTATTTTTTAAAATTTTGAAATTTAATTTTATTTATTTTTTTTATACAGCACGTTATTATTAGTTATGTATTTTATGCATATACATGTATACAGGTCAATCCCAAACTCCCAACTCATCCCACCACCACCACCCCATGGCTTCCCACACTTGGTGTCCATACGTTTGTTCTCTACCTCTGTGTCTCTATTTCTTCCCTGCAATCCAGTTCATCTGTACCATTTTTAGGCTCCACATATATGCATTAATATACAATATTTGTTTTCCTCTTTCTGACTTACTTCATTCTGTATGACAGTCTCTCGATCCATCGATGTCTCTACAAATGACCCAGTTTCATTCCTTTTAATGGCCGGGTAATATTCCATTTTATATATGTACCACATCTTTATCCATTCATCTGTCTGTGGGCATTTAGGTTGCTTCCATTACCTGGCTATTGTAAATAGTGATGCAACGAACATTGTGGTGAATGTGCCTTTTTGAAATACGGTTTTCTCTGGGTATATGCCCAGAAGTGGGATTGCTGGATCAGATGGTAATTCTATTTCTAATTTTTTTAAGGAAACTCCATACTGTTCTCCATAGTGACTGTATCAATTTACATTCCCACCAATAGTGGAAGAGGGCTCCTTTTGTCCACACCCTCCCCAGAATTGGTTGTTTGTAGATTTTCTGATGATGCCGATTCTAACAGCTGTGAGGTGATACCTCATTGTAGTTTTGAATTGCATTTCTCTAATAATTAGTGCTGTTGAGCAGCTTTTCATGTGCGTCTTGGCCATCTCTGTGTCTCCTTTGAAGAAACGTCTCTTTAGATCTTCTGGCCATTTTTTTTTGGGTTGTTTGTTTTTTTAATATTAAGCTGCATGAGTTGTTTATATATATTGGAGATTAAACCTCTCTCCATTGATTCGTCTGCAACGATTTTGGCCCATTCTGAGGGATGCCTTTTTCCATTCCCGTTTTTTTTTAACAAAAAAAGGAAAGAAAGGAAAAGAAGCAGAACACTAATGTGCGTAAAATATGCCTTTTGAAACGGTCGTTTTGAAATATGGACGTCCTTTGAATTTTTTGGTCGATATGTGACCCCAGGATTTGTTTTCAGGGCAGGTGTCATTTACAGGCCTGCAATGATTTGGAATATCAACTGACCATTAGCGTTGGGATTAAAGCTGCTGTTGTGTGAAACGGCCACAAGGTGGCAGCAGTTCACCCTTACCAAATCTGGTTACTAGGGCAAGAGATCCTCAGTGGAAGTCCTGTTCTAAATAGGAGTTTAGAATGGAATGTGCCAGGAGAAAGCCCCTCACGTTTGTCTCACTACTTCTTGTTCGTGTTTTTAATTTAATTTTTTATTTATTTATTTTTTTTTCTTTTCTTTTTTTTTTTGTGGTATGCGGGCCTCTCACCGCTGTCGCCTCTCCCGCTGCGGAGCACAGGCTCCGGACGCGCAGTCCCAGCGGCCATGGCTCTCGGGCCCAGCCGCTCCGCGGCATATGGGATCCCCCCAGACTGGGGCACAAACCCGTATCCCCTGCATCGGCAGGCGGACTCCCAACCACTGCGCCACCAGGAAGGCCCTAATTTTTTATTTTTTATTACAGCAAGTTTGATTACAATGTTTGGCTTGTTGTAGGTGTGGAAGATGTGGTTCTTTTACACATATACAGATGTCTGTTCTTCCTGGGATCCTTTTCCCATGTACGTTATGACAGAATGTTGAGTAGTCCTCTCTTGGTATTCTGTAGGTCTTTGGTGATTATATATGTCACCTGTGTTTGTATATGTCTGTTAACCCCGATATCGTAATGAAACCAATCCTCACACCTTTCCATTGGTGAACCATAAGTTTGTTTAATGAATCTGTGATTGCCCTTCTCCGTGGAAATATCTGTCCTGGTATCCATTTCTAGGTAACACCTATAAGTGATATGATATGATATGTGTCTTTCACTTTCTGACTTACTACAAGTCACGTGATTACTTCTGGACTCATCTACGGTGCTGCAAATGGCATTGTGTCCTTTTTTCCCTTGGCTTCTCTTCTGCCTTAGCGGGGTCCATTTTCAACAATGTGATTCCCTGAGGGTTGTGGATTAGCTGACCTGGGCAGCCTTACCCTGCCAGCCCGCCCTCCCCAGGTGTGCCTCGTTGAGTTCAATATAAACAGCGGTCCAGGCAGCAATAGCCCCTGAAGCTGTGCCTGACACCATATTCTCTGCCCCGTCAGCAGTCTCGGGGCTATGCTGGTGGGAGGGAGTGAGGGGCCACAGCTTTGTGGGTGGCCCGGTGTGAGTGGGGTTCTGCTGGCCTTTCTGCAGGAGTTGCCAGGCTGCCGCCTGTAAAGAAGAGGTTGTGTCACCCATACCTTCCGCTGGAAATTCTCTCCGGACAGAGGTGAGGAAGGAAAAAAGCAGTGGGGGCCGGGACAGGAGGGGTATCTCAGGCAGGGCAATGGAAAGCTTCTGGAAGAGTGCCCGGGGCCAGGACCACCCTGGCTGGCCTGCAGGCACCAAGTTGGCCTGCGTGCTGTCGCTGGTGTGGCTCCACGGTCCTTCCTCTAGGCTTTCAAGCCCTTGTACATATTCAGGTGTTTTACCTGGAAAGGGTGGGAACAGTTCAGCAGCAGCTGGCCTGGGGCTCAGCTCACGTTTACTCACAGATGCCTCGGCACGGTCCCCCAGCTTTGCAATGAGGACGCTCCTTGCGTGGGGGGTGGGTTGCTGGTTCTATGGGAGATGGTTCCCCACCTCTGACCAATTTCAGAATTGTTTACCACTGGAGCAAGTTCCCTGATAGGGTTTTCCTCTGTATAACTCGTGGGTTCAGGTTTTTTTTTTCTTTTATGGTTCAAGTTAGATTTTATTCCTCTTTTATGTATTTATAGATATAAGCATGGAAATAATTCATTCCTATAAATACATCAGTGTGACGGGAAGAATTTTTTCTGTTTTATTTTTAAATTTTATTTTTTAAAATTTTGAAATTTAATTTTATTTATTTTTTTATACAGCACGTTATTATTAGTTATGTATTTTATGCTTATACATGTATACAGGTCAATCCCAAACTCCCAACTCATCCCACCACCACCACCCCATGGCTTCCCACACTTGGTGTCCATACGTTTGTTCTCTACCTCTGTGTCTCTATATCTTCCCTGCAAACCAGTTCATCTGTACCATTTTTTGGCTCCACATATATGCATTAATATACAATATTTGTTTTCGTCTTTCTGACTTACTTCATTCTGTATGACAGTCTCTCGATCCATCGATGTCTCTACAAATGACCCAGTTTCATTCCTTTTAATGGCCGAGTAATATTCCATTTTATATATGTACCACATCTTTATCCATTCATCTGTCTGTGGGCATTTAGGTTGCTTCCATTACCTGGCTATTGTAAATAGTGCTGCAACGAACATTGTGGTGAATGTGCCTTTTTGAAATACAGTTTTCTCTGGGTATATGCCCAGAAGTGGGATTGCTGGATCAGATGGTAATTCTATTTCTAATTTTTTTTAAGGAAACTCCATACTGTTCTCCATAGTGACTGTATCAATTTACATTCCCACCAATATTGGAAGAGGGCTCCTTTTGTCCACACCCTCCCCAGAATTGGTTGTTTGTAGATTTTCTGATGATGCCGATTCTAACAGGTGTGAGGTGAAACCTCATTGTACTTTTGATTTGCATTTCTCTAATAATTAGTGCTGTTGAGCAGCTTTTCATGTGCGTCTTGGCCATCTCTGTGTCTCCTTTGAAGAAACGTCTCTTTAGATCTTCTGCCCATTTTTTTGGGGGGTTGTTTGTTTTTTTAATATTAAGCTGCATGAGCTGTTTATATATATATTGGAGATTAAACCTCTGTCCATTGATTCGTCTGCAACGATTTTCGCCCATTCTGAGGGATGCCTTTTTCCATTCCCGTTTTTTTTAACAAAAAAGGAAAGAAAGGAAAAGAAGCAGAACACTAATGTGCGTAAAATATGCCTTTTGAAACGGTCGTTTTGAAATATGGACGTCCTTTGAATTTTTTGGTCGCTATGTGACCCCAGGATTTGTTTTCAGGGCAGGTGTCATTTACAGGCCTGCAATGATTTTGAATATCAACTGACCATTAGCGTTGGGATTAAAGCTGCTGTTGTGTGAAACGGCCACAAGGAGGCAGCAGTTCACCCTTACCAAATCTGGTTATTAGGGCAAGAGAGCCTCAGTGGAAGTGGTGTTCTAGATTGGAGTTTAGAATGGAATGTGCCAGAAGAAAGCCCCTCACGTTTGTCTCACTACTTCTTGTTCGTATTTTTAATTTAATTTTTTATTTTTTCTTACAGCAAGTTTGATTACAATGTTTGGCTTGTTGTAGGTGTGGAAAATGTGGTTCTTTTACACATATACAGATGACTGTTCTTCCTGGGATCCTTTTCCCATGTACGTTATGACAGAATGTTGAGTAGTCCTCTCTTGCTATTCTGTAGGTCTTTGGTGATTATAAATGTCACCTGTGTTTTTACATGTCTGTTAACCCCGATATCATAATGAAACCAATCCTCACACCTTTCCATTGGTGAACCATAAGTTTGTTTAATGAATCTGTGATTGCCCTTCTCCGTGGAAATATCTGCCCTGGTATCCATTTTTAGGTAACACCTATAAGTGATATGATATGATATGTGTCTTTCACTTTCTGACTTACTACAAGTCACGTGATTACTTCTAGACTCATCTACGGTGCTGCAAATGGCATTGTGTCCTTTTTTCCCTTGGCTTCTCTTCTGCCTTAGCGGGGTCCATTCTCAACAATGTGATTCCCTGAGGGTTGTGGATTAGCTGACCTGGGCAGCCTTACCCTGCCGGCCCGCCCTCCCCAGGTGTGCCTCGTTGAGGTCAATATAAACAGCGCTCCAGGCAGCAATAGCCGCTGAAGCTGTGCCTGACTCCATATTCTCTGCCCCGTCAGCAGTCTCGGGGCTGTGCTGGTGGGAGGGAGTGAGGGGCCACAGCTTTGTGGGTGGCCCGGTGTGAGTGGGGTTCTGCTGGCCTTTCTGCAGGAGTTGCCAGGCTGCCGCCTGTAAAGAAGAGGATGTGTCACCCATACCTTCCGCTGGAATTTCTCTCCGGACAGAGGTGAGGAAGGAAAAAAGCAGTGGGTTCCGGGACAGGAGGGGTATCTCAGGCAGGGCAATGGAAAGATTCTTGAAGAGAGCCCGGGGCCAGAAACACCCTGGCTGGCCTGCAGGCACCAAGTTGGCCTGCGTGCTGTCGCTGGTGTGGCTCCACGGTCCTTCCTCTAGGCTTTCAAGCCCTTGTACATATTCAGGTGTTTTACCTGGAAAGGGTGGGAACAGTTCAGCAGCAGCTGGCCTGGGGCTCAGCTCACGTTTACTCACAGATGCCTCGGCACGGTCCCCCAGCTTTGCAATGAGGACACTCCTTGCGTGGGGGGTGGGTTGCTGGCTGTATGGGAGATGGTTCCCCACCTCTGACCAATTTCAGAATTGTTTACTGCTGGAGCAAGTGCCGTGATAGGGTTTTCCTCTGTATAACTCGTGGGTTCACTTTTTTTTTCTTTTATGGTTCAAGTTAGGTTTTATTCCTCTTTTATGTATTTATAAATATAAGCATGGAAATAATTCATTCCTATAAATACATCTGTGTGACGGGAAGAATTTTTTCTGTTTTATTTTTTAATTTTATTTTTTAAAATTTTGAAATTTACTTTTATTTACGTTTTTATACAGCACATTATTATTAGTTATGTATTTTATGCTTATACATGTATACAGGTCAATCCCAATCTCCCAACTCATCCCACCACCAACACCCCATGGCTTCCCACACTTGGTGTCCATACGTTTGTTCTCTACCTCTGTGTCTCTATTTCTTCCCTGCAAACCAGTTCATCTGTACCATTTTTAGGTTCCACATATATGCATTAATATACAATATTTGTTTTCCTCTTTCTGACTTACTTCATTCTGTATGACAGTCTCTCGATCCATCGATGACTCTACAAATGACCCAGTTTAATTCCTTTTTATGGCCGAGTAATATTCCATTTCATATATGTACCACATCTTTATCCATTCATCTGTCTGTGGGCATGTAGGTTGCTTCCATTACCTGGCTATTGTAAATAGTGCTGCAACGAACATTGCGGTGAATGTGCCTTTTTGAAATACGGTTTTCTCTGGGTATATGCCCAGAAGTGGGATTGCTGGATCAGATGCTAATTCTATTTCTAGTTTTTTTAAGGAAACTCCATAATGTTCTCCATAGTGACTGTATCAATTTACATTCCCACCAATAGTGGAAGAGGGCTCCTTTTGTCCACAACCTCCCCAGAATTGGTTGTTTGTAGATTTTCTGATGATGCTGATTCTAACAGGTGTGAGGTGAAACCTCATTGTAGTTTTGATTTGCATTTCTCTAATAATTAGTGCTGTTGAGCAGCTTTTCATGTGCGTCTTGGCCATCTCTGTGTCTCCTTTGAAGAAACGTCTCTTTAGATCTTCTGCCCATTTTTTTTGGGTTGTTTGTTTTTTTTTAATATTAAGCTGCATGAGCTGTTTATATATATTCGAGATTAAACATCTGTCCATTGATTCATCTGCAACGATTTTCGCCCATTCTGAGGGATGCCTTTTTCCATTCCAGTGATTTTTAACAAAAAAGGAAAGAAAGGAAAAGAAGCAGAACACTAATGTGCGTAAAATATGCCTTTTGAAACGGTCGTTTTGAAATATGGACGTCCTTTGAATTTTTTGGTCGATATGTCACCCCAGGATTTGTTTTCAGGGCAGGTGTCATTTACAGGCCTGCAATGATTTTGAATATCAACTGACCATTAGCGTTGGGATTAAAGCTGCTGTTGTGTGAAACGGCCACAAGGTGAAAGCAGTTCACCCTTACCAAATCTGATTACTAGGGCAAGAGAGCCTCAGTGGAAGTGGTGTTCTAGATTGGAGTTTAGAATGGAATGTGCCAGGAGAAAGCCCCTCACGTTTGTCTCACTACATCTTGTTCGTGTTTTTAATTTAATTTTTTATTTATTTATTTTTTTTTTCTTTTCTTTTTTTTTTTTTTTGCAGTATGCGGGCCTCTCACCGCTGTCGCCTCTCCCGCTGCGGAGCACAGGCTCCGGACGCGCAGGCCCAGCGGCCATGGCTCACGGGCCCAGCCGCTCCGCGGCATATGGGATCCCCCCCAGACCGGGGCACAAACCCGTATCCCCTGCATCGCCAGGCGGACTCCAAACCACTGCGCCACCAGGAAGGCCCTAATTTTTTATTTTTTATTACAGCAAGTTTGATTACAAAGTTTGGCTTGTTGTAGGTGTGGAAGATGTGGTTCTTTTACACATAAACAGATGTCTGTTCTTCCTGGGATCCTTTTCCCATGTACGTTATGACAGAATGTTGAGTAGTCCTCTCTTGGTATTCTGTAGGTCTTTGGTGATTATATATGTCACCTGTGTTTGTATATGTCTGTTAACCCCGATATCGTAATGAAACCAATCCTCACACCTTTCCATTGGTGAACCATAAGTTTGTTTAATGAATCTGTGATTGCCCTTCTCCGTGGAAATATCTGCCCTGGTATCCATTTTTAGGTAACATCTATAAGTGATATGATAGGATATGTGTCTTTCTCTTTCTGACATACTACAAGTCACGTGATTACTTCTAGACTCATCTACGGTGCTGCAAATGGCATTGTGTCCTTTTTTCCCTTGGCTTCTCTTCTGCCTTAGCGGGGTCCATTCTCAACAATGTGATTCCCTGAGGGTTGTGGATTAGCTGACCTGGGCAGCCTTACCCTGCCGGCCCGCCCTCCCCAGGTGTGCCTCGTTGAGGTCAATATAAACAGCGCTCCAGGCAGCAATAGCCGCTGAAGCTGTGCCTGACTCCATATTCTCTGCCCCGTCAGCAGTCTCGGGGCTGTGCTGGTGGGAGGGAGTGAGGGGCCACAGCTTTGTGGATGGCCCGGTGTGAGTGGGGTTCTGCTGGCCTTTCTGCAGGAGTTGCCAGGCTGCCGCCTGTAAATAAGAGGATGTGTCACCCATACCTTCCGCTGGAATTTCTCTCCGGACAGAGGTGAGGAAGGAAAAAAGCAGTGGGTTCCGGGACAGGAGGGGTATCTCAGGCAGGGCAATGGAAAGCTTCTGGAAGAGCGCCCGGTGCCAGGACCACCCTGGCTGGCCTGCAGGCACCATGTTGGCCTACGTGCTGTCGCTGGTGTGGCTCCATGGTCCTTCCTCTAGGCTTTCAAGCCCTTGTACATATTCAGGTGTTTTACCTGGTAAGGGTGGGAACAGTTCAGCAGCAGCTGGCCTGGGGCTCAGCTCACGTTTACTCAGAGATGCCTCGGCACGGTCCCCCAGCTTTGCAATGAGGACGCTCCTTGTGTGGGGGGTGTGTTGATGGCTGTATGGGAGATGGTTCCCCACCTCTGACCAATTTCAGAATTGTTTACCACTGGAGCAAGTGCCCTGATAGGGTTTTCCTCTGTATAACTCGTGGGTTCAGGTTTTTTTTTTCTTTTATGGTTCAAGTTAGATTTTATTCCTCTTTTATGTATTTATAGATATAAGCATGGAAATAATTCATTCCTATAAATACATCTGTGTGACGGGAAGAACTTTTTTCTGTTTTATTTTTAAATTTTATTTTTTAAAATTTTGAAATTTAATTTTATTTATTTTTTTTATACAGCACGTTATTATTAGTTATGTATTTTATGCATATACATGTACACAGGTCAATCCCAAACTCCCAACTCATCCCACCACCACAACCCCATGGCTTCCAACACTTGGTGTCCATACGTTTGTTCTCTACCTCTGTGTCTCTATTTCTTCCCTGCAAACCAGTTCACCTGTACCATTTTTAGGCTCCACATATATGCATTAATATACAATATTTGTTTTCCTCTTTCTGACTTACTTCATTTTGTATGACAGTCTCTCGATCCATCGATGTCTCTACAAATGACCCAGTTTCATTCCTTTTTATGGCCGAGTAATATTCCATTTCATATATGTACCACATCTTTATCCATTCATCTGTCTGTGGGCATGTAGGTTGCTTCCATTACATGGCTATTGTAAATAGTGCTGCAACGAACATTGTGGTGAATGTGCCTTTTTGAAATACGGTTTTCTCTGGGTATATGCCCAGAAGTGGGATTGCTGGACCAGATGATAATTCTATTTCTAGTTTTTTTAAGGAAACTCCATAATGTTCTCCATAGTGACTGTATCAATTTACATTCCCACCAATAGTGGAAGAGGGCTCCTTTTGTCCACACCCTCCCCAGAATTGGTTGTTTGTAGATTTTCTGATGATGCCGATTCTAACATGTGTGAGGTGATACCTCATTGTAGTTTTGATTTGCATTTCTCTAATAATTAGTGCTGTTGAGCAGCTTTTCATGTGCGTCTTGGCCATCTCTGTATCTCCTTTGAAGAAACGTCTCTTTAGATCTTCTGCCCATTTTATTTTGGGTTGTTTGTTTTTTTAATATTAAGCTGCATGAGCTGTTTATATATATTGGAGATTAAGCCTCTGTCCATTGATTCGTCTGCAACGATTTTCGCCCATTCTGAGGGATGCCTTTTTCCATTCCCGTGTTTTTTAACAAAAAAGGAAAGAAAGGAAAAGAAGCAGAACACTAATGTGCGTAAAATATGCCTTTTGAAACGGTCGTTTTGAAATATGGACGTCCTTTGAATATTTTGGTCGATATGTGACCCCAGGATTTGTTTTCAGGGCAGGTGTCATTTACAGGCCTGCAATGATTTTGAATATCAACTGACCATTAGCGTTGGGATTAAAGCTGCTGTTGTGTGAAACGGCCACAAGGTGGCAGCAGTTCACCCTTACCAAATCTGGTTACTAGGGCAAGAGAGCCTCAGTGGAAGTGGTGTTCTAGATTGGAGTTTAGAATGGAATGTGCCAGGAGAAAGCCCCTCACGTTTGTCTCACTACTTCTTGTTCGTGTTTTTAATTTAATTTTTTATTTTTTCTTACAGCAAGTTTGATTACAATGTTTGGCTTGTTGTAGGTGTGGAAGATGTGGTTCTTTTACACATATACACATGTCTGTTCTTCCTGGGATCCTTTTCCCATGTACGTTATGACAGAATGTTGAGTAGTCCTCTCTTGGTATTCTGTAGGTGTTTGGTGATTATATATGTCACTTGTGTTTGTAGATGTCTGTTAACCCCGATATCGTAATGAAACCAATCCTCACACTTTACCTTTGGTGAACCATATGTTTGTTTAATGAATCTGTGATTGTCCTTCTCCGTGGAAATATCTGCTCTGGTATCCATTTTTAGGTAACACCTATAAGTGATATGATATGATATGTGTGTTTCACTTTCTGACTTACTACAAGTCACGTGATTACTTCTAGACTCATCTACGGTGCTGCAAATGGCATTGTGTCCTTTTTTCCCTTGGCTTCTCTTCTGCCTTAGCGGGGTCCATTTTCAACAATGTGATTCCCTGAGGGTTGTGGATTAGCTGACCTGGGCAGCCTTACCCTGCCGGCCCGCCCTCCCCAGGTGTGCCTCGTTGAGGTCAATATAAACAGCGCTCCAGGCAGCAATAGCCGCTGAAGCTGTGCCTGACTCCATATTCTCTGCCCCGTCAGCAGTCTCGGGGCTGTGCTGGTGGGAGGGAGTGAGGGGCCACAGCTTTGTGGGTGGCCCGGTGTGAGTGGGGTTCTGCTGGCCTTTCTGCAGGAGTTGCCAGGCTGCCGCCTGTAAAGAAGAGGTTGTGTCACCCATACCTTCCACTGGAATTTCTCTCCGGACAGAGGTGAGGAAGGAAAAAATCAGTGGGGGCCGGGACAGGAGGGGTATCTCAGGCAGGGCAATGGAAAGCTTCTGGAAGAGCGCCCGGGGCCAGGACCACCCTGGCTGGCCTGCAGGCACCAAGTTGGCCTGCGTGCTGTCGCTGGTGTGGCTCCACGGTCCTTCCTCTAGGCTTTCAAGCCCTTGTACATATTCAGGTGTTTTACCTGGAAAGGGTGGGAACAGTTCAGCAGCAGCTGGCCTGGGGCTCAGCTCACGTTTACTCACAGATGCCTCGGCACGGTCCCCCAGCTTTGCAATGAGGATGCTCCTTGCGTGGGGGGTGGGTGGCTGGCTGTATGGGAGATGGTTCCCCACCTCTGACCAATTTCAGAATTGTTTACCGCTGGAGCAAGTGTCGTGATAAGGTTTTCCTCTGTATAACACGTGGGTTCAATTTTTTTTTCTTTTATGGTTCAAGTTAGATTTTATTCCTCTTTTATGTATTTATAAATATAAGCATGGAAATAATTCATTCCTATAAATACATCTGTGTGACGGGAAGAATTTTTATTGTTTTATTTTTAAATTTTATTTTTTAAAATTTTGAAATTTAATTTCATTTATGTTTTTATACAGCAGGTTATTATTAGTTATGTATTTTATGCATATACATGTATACAGGTCAATCCCAATCTCCCAACTCATCCCACCACCACCACCCCATGGCTTCCCACACTTGGTGTCCATACGTTTGTTCTCTACGTCTGTGTCTCTATTTCTTCCCTGCAAACCAGTTCATCTGTACCATTTTTAGGCTCCACATATATGCATTAATATACAATATTTGTTTTCCTCTTTCTGACTTACTTCATTCTGTTTGACAGTCTCACGATCCATCGATGTCTCTACAAATGACCCAGTTTCATTCCTTTTTATGGCCGAGTAATATTCCATTTTATATATGTACCACATCTTTATCCACTCATCTGTCTGTGGGCATTTAGGTTGCTTCCATTACCTGGCTATTGTAAATAGTGCTGCAACGAACATTGTGCTGAATGTGCCTTTTTGAAATACGGTTTTCTCTGGGTATATGCCCAGAAGTGGGATTGCTGGATCAGATGGTAATTCTATTTCTAGATTTTTTAAGGAAACTCCATACTGTTCTCCATAGTGACTGTATCAATTTACATTCCCACCAATAGTGGAAGAGGGCTCCTTTTGTCCACACCCTCCCCAGAATTGGTTGTTTGTATATTTTCTGATGATTCCGATTCTAACAGGTGTGAGGTGATACCTCATTGTAGTTTTGATTTGCATTTCTCTAATAATTAGTGCTGTTCAGCAGCTTTTCTGTGCCTCTTGGCCATCTCTGTGTCTCCTTTGAAGAAACGTCTCTTTAGATCTTCTGCCCATTTTTTTGGGTTGTTTGTTTTTTTAATATTAAGCTGCATGAGCTGTTTATATATATTGGAGATTAAACCTGTGTCCATTGATTCGTTTGCAACGATTTTCACCCATCCTGAGGGATGCCTTTTTCCATTCCCGTTTTTTTTAACAAAAAAGGAAAGAAAGGAAAAGAAGCAGAACACTAATGTGCGTAAAATATGCCTTTTGATACGGTCGTTTTGAAATATGGACGTCCTTTGAATTTTTTGGTCGATATGTGACCCCAGGATTTGTTTTCAGGGCAGGTGTCATTTACAGGCCTGCAATGATTTTGAATATCAACTGACCATTAGCATTGGGATTAAAGCTGCTGTTGTGTGAAACGGCCACAAGGTGGCAGCAGTTCACCCTTACCAAATCTGGTTACTAGGGCAAGAGAGCCTCAGTGGAAGTGGTGTTCTAGATTGGAGTTTAGAATGGAATGTACCAGGAGAAAGCTGCTCACGTTTGTCTCACTACTTCTTGTTCGTGTTTTTAATATAATTTTTTATTTTTTATTACAGCAAGTTTGATTACAATGTTTGGCTTGTTGTAGGTGTGGAAGATGTGGTTCTTTTACACATATACAGATGACTGTTCTTCCTGGGATTCTTGTCCCATGTACGTTATGACAGAATGTTGAGTAGTCCTCTCTTGGTATTCTGTAGGTCTTTGGTGATTATATATGTCACCTGTGTTTGTATATGTCTGTTAACCCCGATATCGTAATGAAACCAATCCTCACACCTTTCCATTGGTGAACCATAAGTTTGTTTCATGAATCTGTGATTGCCCTTCTCCGTGGAAATATCTGCCCTGGTATCCATTTTTAGGTAACACCTATAAGTGATATGATAGGATATGTGTCTTTCACTTTCTGACTTACTACAAGTCACGTGATTACTTCTAGACTCATCTACGGTGCTGCAAATGGCATTGTGTCCTTTTTTCCCTTGGCTTCTCTTCTGCCTTAGCGGGGTCCATTTTCAACAATGTGATTCCCTGAGGGTTGTGGATTAGCTGACCTGGGCAGCCTTACCCTGCTGGCCCGCCCTCCCCAGGTGTGCCTCGTTGAGGTCAATATAAACAGAGCTCCAGGCAGCAATAGCCCCTGAAGCTGTGCCTGACTCCATATTCTCTGCCCCTTCAGCAGTCTCGGGGCTGTGCTGGTGGGAGGGAGTGAGGGGCCACAGCTTTGTGGGTGGCCCGGTGTGAGTGGGGTTCTGCTGGCCTTTCTGCAGGAGTTGCCAGGCTGCCGCCTGTAAAGAAGAGGATGTGTCACCCATACCTTCCGCTGGAATTTCTCTCCGGACAGAGGTGAGGAAGGAAAAAAGCAGTGGGGGCCGGGACAGGAGGGGTATCTCAGGCAGGGCAATGGAAAGCTTCTGGAAGAGCGCCAGGGTCCAGGACCAGTGGGCTGGCTGGCCTGCAGGCACCAAGTTGGCCTGCGTGCTGTCGCTGGTGTGGCTCCATGGTCCTTCCTCTAGGCTTTCAAGCCCTTGTACATATTCAGGTGTTTTACCTGGAAAGGGTGGGAACAGTTCAGCAGCAGCTGGCCTGGGGCTCAGCTCACGTTTACTCACAGATGCCTCGGCACGGTCCCCAGCTTTGAAATGAGGACGCTCCTTGCGTGGGGGGTGGGTGGCAGGCTGTATGGGAGATGGTTCCCCACCTCTGACCAATTTCAGAATTGTTTACCGCTGGAGCAAGTGCCCTGATAGGGTTTTCCTCTGTATAACTCGTGGGTTCAATTTTTTTTTCTTTTATGGTTCAAGTTAGATTTTATTCCTCTTTTATGTATTTATAAATATAAGCATGGAAATAATTCATTCCTATAAATACATCTGTGTGACGGGAAGAATTTTTATTGTTTTATTTTTAAATTTTATTTTTTTTATATTTTGAAATTTAATTTCATTTATGTTTTTATACAGCAGGTTATTATTAGTTATGTATTTCATGCATATACATGTATACAGGTCAATCCCAATCTCCCAACTCATCCCACCACCACCACCCCATGGCTTCCCACACTTGGTGTCCATACGTTTGTTCTCTATGTCTGTGTCTCTATTTCTTCCCTGCAAACCAGTTCATCTGTAACATTTTTAGGCTCCACATATATGCATTAATATACAATATTTGTTTTCCTCTTTCTGACTTACTTCATTCTGTATGACAGTCTCTCGATCCATCGATGTCTCTACAAATGACCCAGTTTCATTCCTTTTTATGGCCGAGTAATATTCCATTTTATATATGTACCACATCTTTATCCACTCATCTGTCTGTGGGCATTTAGGTTGCTTCCATTACCTGGCTATTGTAAATAGTGCTGCAACGAACATTGTGCTGAATGTGCCTTTTTGAAATACGGTTTTCTCTGGGTATATGCCCAGAAGTGGGATTGCTGGATCAGATGGTAATTCTATTTCTAGTTTTTTTAAGGAAACTCCATACTGTTCTCCATAGTGACTGTATCAATTTACATTCCCACCAATAGTGGAAGAGGGCTCCTTTTGTCCACACCCTCCCCAGAATTGGTTGTTTGTAGATTTTCTGATGATGCCGATTCTAACAGGTGTGAGGTGATACCTCATTGTAGTTTTGATTTGCATTTCTCTAATAATTAGTGCTGTTGAGCAGCTTTTCATGTGCGTCTTGGCCATCTCTGTGTCTCCTTTGAAGAAACGTCTCTTTAGATCTTCTGCCCATTTTTTTTGGGTTGTTTGTTTTTTTTTAATATTAAGCTGCATGAGCTGTTTATATATATTGGAAATTAAACCTGTGTCCATTGATTCGTCTGCAACGATTTTCGCCCATTCTGAGGGATGCCTTTTTCCATTCCCGTTTTTTTTAACAAAAAAGGAAAGAAAGGAAAAGAAGCAGAACACTAATGTGCGTAAAATATGCCTTTTGAAACGGTCGTTTTGAAATATGGACGTCCTTTGAATTTTTTGGTCGATATGTGAACCCAGGATTTGTTTTCAGGGCAGGTGTCATTTACAGGCCTGCAATGATTTTGAATATCAACTGACCATTAGCGTTGGGATTAAAGCTGCTGTTGTGTGAAACGGCCACAAGGTGGCAGCAGTTCACCCTTACCAAATCTGGTTACTAGGGCAAGAGAGCCTCAGTGGAAGTGGTGTTCTAGATTGGAGTTTAGAATGGAATGTGCCAGGAGAAAGCCCCTCACGTTTGTCTCACTACTTCTTGTTCGTGTTTTTAATTTAATTTTTTTATTTTTTATTACAGCAAGTTTGATTACAATGTTTGGCTTGTTGTAGGTGTGGAAGATGTGGTTCTTTTACACATATACAGATGTCTGTTCTTCCTGGGATTCTTTTCCCATGTACGTTATGACAGAATGTTGAGTAGTCCTCTCTTGGTATTCTGTAGGTGTTTGGTGATTATATATGTCACCTGTGTTTGTATATGTCTGTTAACCCCGATATCGTAATGAAACCAATCCTCACACCTTTCCATTGGTGAACCATAAGTTTGTTTCATGAATCTGTGATTGCCCTTCTCCGTGGAAATATCTGCCCTGGTATCCATTTTTAGGTAACACCTATAAGTGATATGATAGGATATGTGTCTTTCACTTTCTGACTTACTACAAGTCACGTGATTACTTCTAGACTCATCTACGGTGCTGCAAATGGCATTGTGTCCTTTTTTCCCTTGGCTTCTCTTCTGCCTTAGCGGGGTCCATTTTCAACAATGTGATTCCCTGAGGGTTGTGGATTAGCTGACCTGGGCAGCCTTACCCTGCCGGCCCGCCCTCCCCAGGTGTGCCTCGTTGAGGTCAATATAAACAGAGCTCCAGGCAGCAATAGCCCCTGAAGCTGTGCCTGACTCCATATTCTCTGCCCCGTCAGCAGTCTCGGGGCTGTGCTGGTGGGAGGGAGTGAGGGGCCACAGCTTTGTGGGTGGCCCGGTGTGAGTGGGGTTCTGCTGGCCTTTCTGCAGGAGTTGCCAGGCTGCCGCCTGTAAAGAAGAGGATGTGTCACCCATACCTTCCGCTGGAATTTCTCTCCGGACAGAGGTGAGGAAGGAAAAAAGCAGTGGGGGCCGGGACAGGAGGGGTATCTCAGGCAGGGCAATGGAAAGCTTCTGGAAGAGCGCCAGGTTCCAGGACCAGTGGGCTGGCTGGCCTGCAGGCACCAAGTTGGCCTGCGTGCTGTCGCTGGTGTGGCTCCATGGTCCTTCCTCTAGGCTTTCAAGCCCTAGTACATATTCAGGTGTTTTACCTGGAAAGGGTGGGAACAGTTCAGCAGCAGCTGGCCTGGGGCTCAGCTCACGTTTACTCACAGATGCCTCGGCACGGTCCCCAGCTTTGAAATGAGGACGCTCCTTGCGTGGGGGGTGGGTGGCAGGCTGTATGGGAGATGGTTCCCCACCTCTGACCAATTTCAGAATTGTTTACCGCTGGAGCAAGTGCCCTGATAGGGTTTTCCTCTGTATACCTCGTGGGTTCAGGATTTTTGTTTCTTTTATGGTTCAAGTTAGATTTTATTCCTCTTTTATGTATTTATAGATATAAGCATGGAAATCATTCATTCCTATAAATACATCTGTGTGACGGGAAGAACTTTTTTCTGTTTTATTTTTAAATTTTATTTTTTAAAATTTTGAAATTTAATTTTATTTATTTTTTTATACAGCACGTTATTATTAGTTATGTATTTTATGCATATACATGTATACAGGTCAATCCCAAACTCCCAACTCATCCCACCACCACCACCCCATGGCTTCCCACACTTGGTGTCCATACGTTTGTTCTCTACCTGTGTGTCTCTATTTCTTCCCTGCAAACCAGTTCATCTGTACCATTTTTAGGCTCCACATATATGCATTAATATACAATATTTGTTTTCCTCTTTCTGACTTACTTCATTCTGTATGACAGTCTCTCGATCCATCGATGTCTCTACAAATGACCCAGTTTCATTCCTTTTTATGGCCGAGTAATATTCCATTTTATATATGTACCACATCTTTATCCATTCATCTGTCTGTGGGCATTTAGGTTGCTTCCATTACCTGGCTATTGTAAATAGTGCTGCAACGAACATTGTGCTGAATGTGCCTTGTTGTAATACGGTTTTCTCTGGGTATATGCCCAGAAGTGGGATTGCTGGATCAGATGGTAATTCTATTTCTAGATTTTTTAAGGAAACTCCATACTGTTCTCCATAGTGACTGTATCAATTTACATTCCCACCAATAGTGGAAGAGGTCTCCTTTTGTCCACACCCTCCCCAGAATTGGTTGTCTGTAGATTTTCTGATGATGCCGATTCTAACAGGTGTGAGGTGATACCTCATTGTAGTTTTGATTTGCATTTCTCTAATAATTAGTGCTGTTGAGCAGCTTTTCTGTGCGTCTTGGCCATCTCTGTGTCTCCTTTGAAGAAACGTCTCTTTAGATCTTCTGCCCATTTTTTTGGGTTGTTTGTTTTTTTAATATTAAGCTGCATGAGCTGTTTATATATATTGGCTATTAAACCCCTGTCCATTGATTCGTCTGCAACGATTTTCGCCCATTCTGAGGCATGCCTTTTTCCATTCCCGTGTTTTTTAACAAAAAAGGAAAGAAAGGAAAAGAAGCAGAAGACTAATGTGCGTAAAATATGCCTTTTGAAACGGTCGTTTTGAAATATGGACGTCCTTTGAATTTTTTGGTCGATATGTGCCCCCAGGATTTGTTTTCAGGGCAGGTGTCATTTACAGGCCTGCAATGATTTTGAATATCAACTGACCATTAGCGTTGGGATTAAAGCTGCTGTTGCGTGAAACGGCCACAAGGTGGCAGCAGTTCACCCTTACCAAATCTGGTTACTAGGGCAAGAGAGCCTCAGTGGAAGTGGTGTTCTAGATTGGAGTTTAGAATGGAATGTGCCAGGAGAAAGCCCCTCACGTTTTTCTCACTACTTCTTGTTCGTGTTTTTAATTTAATTTTTTATTTTTTATTACAGCAAGTTTGATTACAATGTTTGGCTTGTTGTTGGTGTGGAGGATGTGGTTCTTTTACACATATACACATGTCTGTTCTTCCTGGGATCCTTTTCCCATGTACGTTATGACAGAATGTTGCGTAGTCCTCTCTTGGTATTCTGTAGGTCTTTGGTGATTATATATGTCACCTGTGTTTGTATATGTCTGTTAACCCCGATATCGTAATGAAACCAATCCTCACACCTTTCCATTGGTGAACCATAAGTTTGTTAATGAATCTGTGATTGCCCTTCTCCGTGGAAATATCTGCCCTGGTATCCATTTTTAGGTAACACCTATAAGTGATATGATATGATATGTGTCTTTCACTTTCTGACTTACTACAAGTCACGTGATTACTTCTAGACTCATCTACGGTGCTGCAAATGGCATTGTGTCCTTTTTTTCCCTTGGCTTCTCTTCTGCCTTAGCGGGGTCCATTTTCAACAATGTGATTCCCTGAGGCTTGTGGATTAGCTGACCTGTGCAGCCTTACCCTGCCGGCCCGCCCTCCCCAGGTGTGCTTTGTTGAGGTCAATATAAACAGCGCTCCAGGCAGCAATAGCCCCTGAAGCTGTGCCTGACACCATATTCTCTGCCGCGTCAGCAGTCTCGGGGCTGTGCTGGTGGGAGGGAGTGAGGGGCCACAGCTTTGTGGGTTGCCCGGTGTGAGTGGGGTTCTGCTGGCCTTTCTGCAGGAGTTGCCAGGCTGCCGCCTGTAAAGAAGAGGTTGTGTCACCCATACCTTCCGCTGGAATTTCTCTCCGGACAGAGGTGAGGAAGGAAAAAAGCAGCGGGGGCCCGGACAGGAGGGGTATCTCAGGCAGGGCAGTGGAAAGCTTCTGGAAGAGCGCCCGAGGCCAGGACCACCCTGGCTGGCTTGCAGGCACCAAGTTGGCCTGCGTGCTTGCCCTGGTGTGGCTCCACGGTCCTTCCTCTAGGCTTTCAAGCCCTTGTACATATTCAGGTGTTTTACCTGGAAAGGGTGGGAACAGTTCAGCAGCAGCTGGCCTGGGTCTCAGCTCATGTTTACTCACAGATGCCTCGGCACCGTCCCCCAGCTTTGCAATGAGGACGCTCCTTGCGTGGGGGGTGGGTTGATGGCTGTATGGGAGATGGTTCCCCACCTCTGACCAATTTCAGAATTGTTTACCGCTGGAGCAAGTGCCGTAATAGCGTATTCCTCTGTATAACTCGTGGGTTCACTTTTTTTTTCTTTTATGGTTCAATTTAGATTTTATTCCTCTTTTACGTATTTTTTTTTTTTCGTACGCGGGCCTCTCACTGCTGTGGCCTCTCCCGTTGCGGAGCACAGGCTCCGGATGCGCAGGCTCAGCGGCCATGGCTCACGGGCCCAGCTGCTCCGCGGCATATGGGATCCTCCCAGGCCGGGGCACGAACCGGTATCCCCTGCATCAGCAGGCGGACTCTCAACCACTGCGCCACCAGGGAGGCCCTCCTTTACGTATTTATAGATATAAGCATGGAAATAATTCATTCCTATAAATACATCTGTGTGACGGGAAGAACATTTTTCTGTTTTATTTTTAAATTTTATTTTTTAAAATTTTGAAATTTAATTTTATTTATTTTTTTATACACCACGTTATTATTAGTTATGTATTTTATGCATATACATGTATACAGGTCAATCCCAAACTCCCAACTCATCCCACCACCACCACCCCATGGCTTCCCACACTTGGTGTCCATACGTTTGTTCTCTACCTCTGTGTCTCTATTTCTTCCCTGCAAACCAGTTCATCTGTACCATTTTTAGGCTCCACATATATGCGTTAATATACAATATTTGTTTTCCTCTTTCTGACTTACTTCATTCTGTATGACAGTCTCTCGATCCATCGATGTCTCTACAAATGACCCAGTTTCATTCCTTTTTATGGCCGAGTAATATTCCATTTTATATATGTATCACATCTTTATCCATTCATCTGTCTGTGGGCTTTTAGGTTGCTTCCATTACCTGGCTATTGTAAATAGTGCTGCAACGAACATTGTGGTGAATGTGCCTTTTTGAAATACGGTTTTCTCTGGGTATATGCCCAGAAGTGGGATTGCTGGATCAGATGGTAATTCTATTTCTAGTTTTTTTAAGGAAACTCCATACTGTTCTCCATAGTGACTGTATCAATTTACATTCCCACCAATAGTGGAAGAGGGCTCCTTTTGTCCACACCCTCCCCAGAATTGGTTGTTTGTAGATTTTCTGATGATGCCGATTCTAACAGGTGTGAGGTGATACCTCATTGTAGTTTTGATTTGCATTTCTCTAATAATTAGTGCTGTTGAGCAGCTTTTCATGTGCGTCTTGGCCATCTCTGTGTCTCCTTTGAAGAAACGTCTCTTTAGATCTTCTGCCCATTTTTTTTGGGTTGTTTGTTTTTTTTTAATATTAAGCTGCATGAGCTGTTTATATATATTGGAAATTAAACCTGTGTCCATTGATTCGTTTGCAACGATTTTCACCCATCCTGAGGGATGCCTTTTTCCATTCCCGTTTTTTTTAACAAAAAAGGAAAGAAAGGAAAAGAAGCAGAACACTAATGTGCGTAAAATATGCCTTTTGAAACGGTCGTTTTGAAATATGGACGTCCTTTGAATTTTTTGGTCGATAGGTGAACCCAGGATTTGTTTTCAGGGCAGGTGTCATTTACAGGCCTGCAATGATTTGGAATATCAACTGACCATTAGCGTTGGGATTAAAGCTGCTGTTGTGTGAAACGGCCACAAGGTGGCAGCAGTTCACCCTTACCAAATCTGGTTACTAGGGCAAGAGAGCCTCAGTGGAAGTGGTGTTCTAGATTGGAGTTTAGAATGGAATGTGCCAGGAGAAAGCCCCTCACGTTTGTCTCACTACTTCTTGTTCGTGTTTTTAATTTAATTTTTTTTATTTTTTATTACAGCAAGTTTGATTACAATGTTTGGCTTGTTGTAGGTGTGGAAGATGTGGTTCTTTTACACATATACAGATGTCTGTTCTTCCTGGGATTCTTTTCCCATGTACCTTATGACAGAATGTTGAGTAGTCCTCTTTTGGTATTCTGTAGGTCTTTGGTGATTATATATGTCACCTGTGTTTGTATATGTCTGTTAACCCCGATATTGTAATGAAACCAATCCTCACACCATTCCATTGGTGAACCATAAGTTTGTTTCATGAATCTGTGATTGCCCTTCTCCGTGGAAATATCTGCCCTGGTATCCATTTTTAGGTAACACCTATAAGTGATATGATAGGATATGTGTCTTTCACTTTCTGACTTACTACAAGTCACGTGATTACTTCTAGACTCATCTACGGTGCTGCAAATGGCATTGTGTCCTTTTTTCCCTTGGCTTCTCTTCTGCCTTAGCGGGGTTCATTTTCAACAATGTGATTCCCTGAGGGTTGTGGATTAGCTGACCTGTGCAGCCTTACCCTGCCGGCCCGCCCTCCCCAGGTGTGCCTCGTTGAGGTCAATATAAACAGAGCTCCAGGCAGCAATAGCCCCTGAAGCTGTGCCTGACTCCATATTCTCTGCCCCGTCAGCAGTCTCGGGGCTGTGCTGGTGGGAGGGAGTGAGGGGCCACAGCTTTGTGGGTGGCCCGGTGTGAGTGGGGTTCTGCTGGCCTTTCTGCAGGAGTTGCCAGGCTGCCGCCTGTAAAGAAGAGGATGTGTCACCCATACCTTCCGCTGGAATTTCTCTCCGGACAGAGGTGAGGAAGGAAAAAAGCAGTGGGGGCCGGGACAGGAGGGGTATCTCAGGCAGGGCAATGGAAAGCTTCTGGAAGAGCGCCAGTGTCCAGGACCAGTGGGCTGGCTGGCCTGCAGGCACCAAGTTGGCCTGCATGCTGTCGCTGGTGTGGCTCCACGGTCCTTCCTCTAGGCTTTCAAGCCCTTGTACATATTCAGGTGTTTTACCTGGAAAGGGTGGGAACAGTTCAGCAGCCGCTGGCCTGGAGCTCTGCTCACGTTTACTCACAGATGCCTCGGCACGGTCCCCCAGCTTTGCAATGAGGACGCTCCTTGTGTGGGGGGTGGGTGGCTGGCTGTATGGGAGATGGTTCCCCACCTCTGACCAATTTCAGAATTGTTTACCGCTGGAGCAAGTGCCGTGATAGGGTTTTCCTCTGTATAACTCGTGGGTTCAATTTTTTTTTCTTTTATGGTTCAAGTTAGATTTTATTCCTCTTTTATGTATTTATAAATATAAGCATGGAAATAATTCATTCCTATAAATACATCTGTGTGACGGGAAGAATTTTTATTGTTTTATTTTTAAATTTTATTTTTTAAAATTTTGAAATTTAATTTTATTTATTTTTTATACACCACGTTATTATTAGTTATGTATTTTATGCATATACATGTATACAGGTCAATCCCAATCTCCCAACTCATCCCACCACCACCACCCCATGGCTTCCCACACTTGGTGTCCATACGTTTGTTCTCTACGTCTGTGTCTCTATTTCTTCCCTGCAAACCAGTTCATCTGTACCATTTTTAGGCTCCACATATATGCATTAATATACAATATTTGTTTTCCTCTTTCTGACTTACTTCATTCTGTATGACAGTCTCTCGATCCATCGATGTCTCTACAAATGACCCAGTTTCATTCCTTTTTATGGCCGAGTAATATTCCATTTTATATATGTACCACATCTTTATCCACTCATCTGTCTGTGGGCATTTAGGTTGCTTCCATTACCTGGCTATTGTAAATAGTGCTGCAACGAACATTGTGGTGAAGGTGCCTTTTTGAAATACGGTTTTCTCTGGGTATATGCCCAGAAGTGGGATTGCTGGATCAGATGGTAATTCTATTTCTAATTTTTTTAAGGAAACTCCATACTGTTCTCCATAGTGACTGTATCAATTTACATTCCCACCAATAGTGGAAGAGGGCTCCTTTTGTCCACACCCTCCCCAGAATTGGTTGTTTGTAGATTTTCTGATGATGCCGATTCTAACAGGTGTGAGGTGATACCTCATTGTAGTTTTGATTTGCATTTCTCTAATAATTAGTGCTGTTGAGCAGCTTTTCATGTGCGTCTTGGCCATCTCTGTGTCTCCTTTGAAGAAACGTCTCTTTAGATCTTCTGCCCATTTTTTTTGGGTTGTTTGTTTTTTTAATATTATGCTGCATGAGCTGCTTATATATATTGGAGATTAAACCTGTGTCCATTGATTCATTTGCAACGATTTTCACCCATCCTGAGGGATGCCTTTTTCCATTCCCGTTTTTTTAACAAAAAAGGAAAGAAAGGAAAAGAAGCAGAACACTAATGTGCGTAAAATATGCCTTTTGAAACAGTCGTTTTGAAATATGGACGTCCTTTGAAATATTTGGTCGATATGTGACCCCAGGATTTGTTTTCAGGGCAGGTGTCATTTACAGGCATGCAATGATTTTGAATATCAACTGACCATTAGCATTGGGATTAAAGCTGCTGTTGTGTGAAACGGCCACAAGGTGGCAGCAGTTCACCCTTACCAAATCTTGTTACTAGGGCAAGAGAGCCTCAGTGGAAGTGGTGTTCTAGATTGGAGTTTAGAATGGAATGTACCAGGAGAAAGCCCCTCACGTTTGTCTCACTACTTCTTGTTCGTGTTTTTAATTTAAATTTTTATTTTTTATTACAGCAAGTTTGATTACAATGTTTGGCTTGTTGTAGGTGTGGAAGATGTGGTTCTTTTACACATATACACATGTCTGTTCTTCCTGGGATCCTTTTCCCATGTACGTTATGACAGAATGTTGAGTAGTCCTCTCTTGGTATTCTGTAGGTCTTTGGTGATTATATATGTCACCTGTGTTTGTATATGTCTGTTAACCCCGATATCGTAATGAAACCAATCCTCACACCTTTCCATTGGTGAACCATAAGTTTGTTTAATGAATCTGTGATTGCCCTTCTCCGTGGAAATATCTGCCCTGGTATCCATTTTTAGGTAACACGTATAAGTGATATGATAGGATATGTGTCTTTCACTTTCTGACTTACTACAAGTCACGTGATTACTTCTAGACTCATCTACGGTGCTGCAAATGGCATTGTGTCCTTTTTTCCCTTGGCTTCTCTTCTGCCTTAGCGGGGTCCATTTTCAACAATGTGATTCCCTGAGGGTTGTGGATTAGCTGACCTGGGCAGCCTTAACCTGCCGGCCCGCCCTCCCCAGGTGTGCCTCGTTGAGGTCAATATAAACAGAGCTCCACGCAGCAATAGCCCCTGAAGCTGTGCCTGACTCCATATTCTCTGCCCCGTCAGCAGTCTCGGAGCTGTGCTGGTGGGAGGGAGTGAGGGGCCACAGCTTTGTGGGTGGCCCGGTGTGAGTGGGGTTCTGCTGGCCTTTCTGCAGGAGTTGCCAGGCTGCCGCCTGTAAAGAAGAGGATGTGTCACCCATACCTTCCGCTGGAATTTCTCTCCGGACAGAGGTGAGGAAGGAAAAATGCAGTGGGGGCAGGGACAGGAGGGGTATCTCACGCAGGGCAATGGAAAGCTTCCGGAAGAGCACCCGGGGCCAGGACCACCCTGGCTGGCCTGCTGGCACCAAGTTGGCCTGCGTGCTGTCGCTGGTGTGGCTCCACGGTCCTTCCTCTAGGCTTTCAAGCCCTTGTACATATTCAGGTGTTTTACCTGGAAAGGGTGGGAACAGTTCAGCAGCAGCTGGCCTGTGGCTCAGCTCACGTTTACTCACAGATGCCTCAGCACGGTCCCCCAGCTTTGCAATGAGGATGCTCCTTGCGTATGGGTTGGGTTGCTGGCTGTATGGGAGATGGTTCCCCACCTCTGACCAATTTTAGAATTGTTTACCGCTGGAGCAAGTGCCGTGATAGGGTTTTCCTCTGTATAACTAGTGGGTTCACTTTTTTTTTCTTTTATGGTTCAAGTTAGATTTTATTCCTCTTTTATGTATTTATAGATATAAGCATGGAAATAATTCATTCCTATAAATACAACTGTGTGCCGGGAAGAATTTTTTCTGTTTTATTTTTAAATTTTATTTTTTAAAATTTTGAAATTTAATTTCATTTATGTTTTTATACAGCAGGTTATTATTAGTTATGTATTTTATGCATATACATGTATACAGGTCAATCCCAAACTCCCAACTCATCCCACCACCACCACCCCATGGCTTCCCACACTTGGTGTCCATACGTTTGTTCTCTACCTCTGTGTCTCTATTTCTTCCCTGCAAACCAGTTCATCTGTACCATTTTTAGGCTCCACATATATGCATTAATATACAATATTTGCTTTCCTCTTTCTGACTTACTTCATTCTGTATGACAGTCTCTCGATCCATCGATGTCTCTACAAATGACCCAGTTTCATTCCTTTTTATGGCCGAGTAATATTCCATTTTATATATGTACCACATCTTTATCCATTCATCTGTCTGTGGGCATTTAGGTTGCTTCCATTACCTGGCTATTGTAAATAGTGCTGCAACGAACATTGTGGTGAAGGTGCCTTTTTGAAATACGGTTTTCTCTGGGTATATGCCCAGAAGTGGGATTGCTGGATCAGATGATAATTCTATTTCTAGTTTTTTTAAGGAAACTCCATACTGTTCTCCATAGTGACTGTATCAATTTACATTCCCACCAATAGTGGAAGAGGGCTCCTTTTGTCCACACCCTCCCCAGAATTGGTTGTTTGTAGAATTGCTGATGATGCCGATTCTAACAGGTGTGAGGTGATACCTCATTGTAGTTTTGATTTGCATTTCTCTAATAATTAGTGCTGTTGAGCAGCTTTTCATGTGCGTCTTGGCCATCTCTGTGTCTCCTTTGAAGAAACGTCTCTTTAGATCTTCTGCCCATTTTTTTGGGTTGTTTGTTTTTTTAATATTAAGCTGCATGAGCTCTTTATATATATTGGAGATTAAACCTCTGTCCATTGATTCGTCTACAACGATTTTCGCCCATACTGAGGGATGCCTTTTTCCATTCCCGTGTTTTTTAACAAAAAAGGGAAGAAAGGAAAAGAAGCAGAACACTAATGTGCGTAAAATATGCCTTTTGAAATGGTCGTTTTGAAATATGGACGTCCTTTGAATTTTTTGGTCGATATGTGACCCCAGGATTTGTTTTCAGGTTAGGTGTCATTTACAGGCCTGCAATGATTTTGAATACCAACTGACCATTAGCGTTGGGATTAAAGCTGCTGTTGTGTGAAACGGCCAGAAGGTGGCAGCAGTTCACCCTTACCAATATATTTCCTGGGATATTTCAGGTGTACCCAGGTTGAGGTTCCTGTAAGCAGTGCAGCCCTCAATTTGGGGGTGGCTCTGTCTTATGGATTTTCAGTTTTCCCAAGGTATATTCCCTAGACTGGAAGTGCCCTTGGCTCTGGAGCTCTGTTGTTTACTTGTTTTAGGGAACACAATGCACTCCTCCAGTGAGGCAGTTGGCAACCTTCATCCCGCCCATCAGCATAACAAGGCTCCCTGTTCTCCAGGGCCTGTCTTCCTTTCTGGTTTTTACATATTTTGTGGATGTCCCTTTTGACCGGTGGGAAGTGATACTTCTTTGTAGTGCAGATTTGCATTGCCCGCTTGCTTGCTTGGCCAAAAAGGGCGTATGCGTTTTCTCCTGAATATATTCAGGAGAAAACACATACGCCCTTTTTGGCCAAGTGCATCATTTTCGAAGTTGTGCCCCTCTTCCTGTGCTTTACTGGCGATTCCTACGTACCTCTTGAAATCTGTTTCCTGCTATTCTGCCTCGCTTTCAAGTCCGCCTCGTTGCCTTCCCTCAACAGATTTTTGGACGATAGTTGGCCTTGATTACTCTGCCAGTTTGTGAATTGCTGTGCCCCTGAGCTCCATTTTTCAACTCGTTTTTTGTGAGCTGAACGCAAGTCCAAACTTTTGGTTCAGGACCTCGACTGGTTCCCGGTGGGTGGCTGAGACTTTGGTTAATTCTTCTTCCTGCCGGGAAATTAGAGTGACATGTGCCCATCCAAATGCCTAACAGCTACTCTCTCATTGGTTCTCCCTCTTCCCTTTCATCCTCTGCCAAATTGGCAACCTGTGCGCACCAGGAGCTTAAAGGGGCTGTCTCTCCAAGTTGGGAGATTGATAGGAAAGCAGTTGGAAAGTCAAACCGGAGCACCAGGAGAGGGGCTCTTTGTTGAGTTTTAGAAACCTTTCGTATTCACAGTGTGTCCATTCTCTAGGTTTCCCGTACACGTTATAGCTGTAGTAAAATTCCCTTCCACCTGGAGAGCTGGGACCCATGGAATGGGTGCCATGCATTATTGCTTTAAAGGGTCTGCATTTGCTCACCCAATCTCACCAATCCTCTCATTCCCAAGTGTCCAGCCTTATGCCACATCCAGCTGTCATTGTAGATAGGGTCATTCCAGGTTGCATCAGAGACCCTGAAGGAATTGTAAAGAATTTCCCTGTTTCTTTGTTCTGTTTTTGAAATTCCTTTTTAGAGTGGGTTTGAGCTGGTTCTCGCTGCCATGTTTATGCCAGTCTAGACACACTTGATTCCCTTACGGAGACATATCAATACATAGGTTTTAAGATTCTTACTAGTCAGATCTATTCCTCTGCGGGAAATATGGAGTTTTGAGTCCCTTTCACTGAGGAAGGTGTAGGTCTTGTCTATTCCATAGTTGGTTTTTGGAACGGTACCTGTGCTTATATCAAACTCTGGTTTGATGCATCACCCCACCTCTCCTTCCCTCTTAAGCAGGCATAAGAGTGTTTTCTAAATGTGACACTCTGTTCTCTTGCCTAACTCAGTTCATGTGTAGCCATGTTTACAGGATCTTCCTAAGTGATATCTTATGATAAGTTTCTTTTCCTGTGTGACTTCTTTCACTTAGAATCATCGTACCTGAATCCACTCATTTTGCTGCTACTGGTCTTATGACATTGATTTCGTGGCTGAGGGATATTCCATCGTACGTAAGTTCCACAATGTTTGGAACCATTTTTATATTTCCTGGGATATTTCAGGTGTACCCAGGTTGAGGTTCCTGTAAGCAGTGCAGCCCTCAATTTGGGGGTGGCTCTGTCTTATGGATTTTCAGTTTTCCCAAGGTATATTCCCTAGACTGGAAGTGCCCTTGGCTCTGGAGCTCTGTTGTTTACTTGTTTTAGGGGACACAATGCACTCCTCCAGTGAGGCAGTTGGCAACTTACATCCCGCCCATCAGCATAACAAGGCTCCCTGTTCTCCAGGGCCTGTCTTCCTTTCTGGTTTTTACACATTTTGTGGACGTCCCTTTTGACCGGTGGGAAGTGATACTTCTTTGTAGTGCAGATTTGCATTGCCCGCTTGCTTGCTTGGCCAAAAAGGGCGTATGCGTTTTCTCCTGAATATATTCAGGAGAAAACACATACGCCCTTTATGGCCAAGTGCATCATTGTCGAAGTTGTGCCCCTCTTCCTGTGCTTTACAGGCGATTCCAACGTACCTCTTGAAATCTGTTTCCTGCTATTCTGCCTCGCTTTCAAGTCCACCTCGTTGCCTTCCCTCAACAGATTTTTGGACGATAGTTGGCCTTGATTACTCTGCCAGTTTGTGAATTGCTGTGCCCCTGAGCTCCATTTATCAACTCGTTTTTTGTGAGCTGAAAGCAAGTCCAAACTTTTGGTTCAGGACCTCTACTGGTTCCCGGTGGGTGGCTGAGACTTTGGTTCATTCTTCTTCCTGCAGGGAAATTAGAGTGACATGTGCCCATCCAAATGCCTAACAGCTACTCTCTCATTGGTTCTCCCTCTTCCCTTTCATCCTCTGCCAAATTGGCAACCTGTGCGAACCAGGAGCTTAAAGGGGCTGTCTCTCCAAGTTGGGAGATTGATAGGAAAGCAGTTGGAAAGTCAAACCGGAGCACCAGGAGAGGGGCTCTTCGTTGAGTTTTAGAAACCTTTCGTATTCACAGTGTGTCCATTCTCTAGGTTTCCCATACACGTTATAGCTGTAGTAATATTCACTTCCACCTGGAGAGCTGGGACCCATGGAATGGGTGCCATGCATTATTGCTTTAAAGGGTCTGCATTTGCTCACCCAATCTCACCAATCCTCTCAGTCCCAAGTGTCCAGCCTTATGCCACATCCAGCTGTCATTGTAGATAGGGTCATTCCAGGTTGCATCAGAGACCCTGAAGGAATTGTAAAGAATTTCCCTGTTTCTTTGTTCTGTTTTTGAAATTCCTTTTTAGAGTGGGTTTGAGCTGATTCTCGCTGCCCTGTTTATGCCAGTCTAGACACACTTGATTCCCTTACGGAGACATATCAATACATAGGTTTTAAGATTCTTACTAGTCAGATCTATTCCTCTGCGGGAAATATGGGGTTTTGAGTCCCTTTCACTGAGGAAGGTGTAGGTCTTGTCTATTCCATAGTTGGTTTTTGGAACGGTACCTGTGCTTATATCAAACTCGGGTTTGATGCATCACCCCACCTCTCCTTCCCCCTTAAGCAGGCATAAGAGTGTTTTCTAAATGTGAGACTCTGTTCTCTTGCCTAACTCAGTTCATGTGTAGCCATGTTTACAGGATCTTCCTAAGTGATATCTTATGATAAGTTTCTTTTCCTGTGTGACTTCTTTCACTTAGAATCATCGTACCTGAATCCACTCATTTTGCTGCTACTGGTCTTATGACATTGATTTCGTGGCTGAGGGATATTCCATCGTACGTAAGTTCCACAATGTTTGGAACCATTTTTATATTTCCTGGGATATTTCAGGTGTACCCAGGTTGAGGTTCCTGTAAGCAGTGCAGCCCTCAATTTGGGGGTGGCTCTGTCTTATGGATTTTCAGTTTTCCCAAGGTATATTCCCTAGACTGGACGTGCCCTTGGCTCGGGAGCTCTGTTGTTTACTTGTTTTAGGGAACACAATGCACTCCTCCAGTGAGGCAGTTGGCAACTTACATCCCGCCCATCAGCATAACAAGGCTACCTGTTCTCCAGGGCCTGTCTTGCCTTTCTGGTTTTTACACATTTTGTGGATGTCCCTTTTGACCGGTGGGAAGTGATACTTCTTTGTAGTGCAGATTTGCATTGCCCGCTTGCTTGCTTGGCCAAAAAGGGCGTATGCGTTTTCTCCTGAATATATTCAGGAGAAAACGCATACGCCCTTTTTGGCCAAGTGCATCATTGTCGAAGTTGTGCCCCTCTTCCTGTGCTTTACAGGCGATTCCAACGTACCTCTTGAAATCTGTTTCCTGCTATTCTGCCTCGCTTTCAAGTCCGCCTCGTTGCCTTCCCTCAACAGATTTTTGGACGATAGTTGGCCTTGATTACTCTGCCAGTTTGTGAATTGCTGTGCCCCTGAGCTCCATTTTTCAACTCGTTTCTTGTGAGCTGAACGCAAGTCCAAACTTTTGGTTCAGGACCTCTACTGGTTCCCGGTGGGTGGCTGAGACTTTGGTTAATTCTTCTTCCTGCCGGGAAATTAGAGTGACATGTGCCCATCCAAATGCCTAACAGCTACTCTCTCATTGGTTCTCCCTCTTCCCTTTCATCCTCTGCCAAATTGGCAACCTGTGCGAACCAGGAGCTTAAAGGGGCTGTCTCTCCAAGTTGGGAGATTGATAGGAAAGCAGTTGGAAAGTCAAACCGGAGCACCAGGAGAGGGGCTCTTCGTTGAGTTTTAGAAACCTTTCGTATTCACAGTGTGTCCATTCTCTAGGTTTCCCGTACACGTTATAGCTGTAGTAATATTCCCTTCCACCTGGAGAGCTGGGACCCATGGAATGGGTGCCATGCATTATTGCTTTAAAGGGTCTGCATTTGCTCACCCAATCTCACCAATCCTCTCAGTCCCAAGTGTCCAGCCTTATGCCACATCCAGCTGTCATTGTAGATAGGGTCATTCCAGGTTGCATCAGAGACCCTGAAGGAATTGTAAAGAATTTCCCTTTTTCTTTGTTCTGTTTTTGAAATTCCTTTTTAGAGTGGGTTTGAGCTGATTCTCGCTGCCCTGTTTATGCCAGTCTAGACACACTTGATTCCCTTACGGAGACATATCAATACATAGGTTTTAAGATTCTTACTAGTCAGATCTATTCCTCTGCGGGAAATATGGAGTTTTGAGTCCCTTTCACTGAGGAAGGTGTAGGTCTTGTCTATTCCATAGTTGGTTTTTGGAACGGTACCTGTGCTTATATCAAACTCGGGTTTGATGCATCACCCCACCTCTCCTTCCCCCTTAAGCAGGCATAAGAGTGTTTTCTAAATGTGAGACTCTGTTCTCTTGCCTAACTCAGTTCATGTGTAGCCATGTTTACAGGATCTTCCTAAGTGATATCTTATGATAAGTTTCTTTTCCTGTGTGACTTCTTTCACTTAGAATCATCGTACCTGAATCCACTCATTTTGCTGCTACTGGTCTTATGACATTGATTTCGTGGCTGAGGGATATTCCATCGTACGTAAGTTCCACAATGTTTGGAACCATTTTTATATTTCCTGGGATATTTCAGGTGTACCCAGGTTGAGGTTCCTGTAAGCAGTGCAGCCCTCAATTTGGGGGTGGCTCTGACTTATGGATTTTCAGTTTTCCCAAGGTATATTCCCTAGACTGGACGTGCCCTTGGCTCTGGAGCTCTGTTGTTTACTTGTTTTAGGGAACACAATGCACTCCTCCAGTGAGGCAGTTGGCAACTTACATCCCGCCCATCAGCATAACAAGGCTACCTGTTCTCCAGGGCCTGTCTTGCCTTTCTGGTTTTTACACATTTTGTGGATGTCCCTTTTGACCGGTGGGAAGTGATACTTCTTTGTAGTGCAGATTTGCATTGCCCGCTTGCTTGCTTGGCCAAAAAGGGCGTATGCGTTTTCTCCTGAATATATTCAGGAGAAAACGCATACGCCCTTTTTGGCCAAGTGCATCATTGTCGAAGTTGTGCCCCTCTTCCTGTGCTTTACAGGCGATTCCAACGTACCTCTTGAAATCTGTTTCCTGCTATTCTGCCTCGCTTTCAATTCCGCCTCGTTGCCTTCCCTCAACAGATTTTTGGACGATAGTTGGCCTTGATTACTCTGCCAGTTTGTGAATTGCTGTGCCCCTGAGCTCCATTTTTCAACTCGTTTTTTGTGAGAGGAACGCAAGTCCAAACTTTTGGTTCAGGACCTCGACTGGTTCCCGGTGGGTGGCTGAGACTTTGGTTCATTCTTCTTCCTGCAGGGAAATTAGAGTGACATGTGCCCATCCAAATGCCTAACAGCTACTCTCTCATTGGTTCTCCCTCTTCCCTTTCATCCTCTGCCAAATTGGCAACCTGTGCGAACCAGGAGCTTAAAGGGGCTGTCTCTCCAAGTTGGGAGATTGATAGGAAAGCAGTTGGAAAGTCAAACCGGAGCACCAGGAGAGGGGCTCTTCGTTGAGTTTTAGAAACCTTTCGTATTCACAGTGTGTCCATTCTCTAGGTTTCCCATACACGTTATAGCTGTAGTAATATTCCCTTCCACCTGGAGAGCTGGGACCCATGGAATGGGTGCCATGCATTATTGCTTTAAAGGGTCTGCATTTGCTCACCCAATCTCACCAATCCTCTCAGTCCCAAGTGTCCAGCCTTATGCCACATCCAGCTGTCATTGTAGATAGGGTCATTCCAGGTTGCATCAGAGACCCTGAAGGAATTGTAAAGAATTTCCCTGTTTCTTTGTTCTGTTTTTGAAATTCCTTTTTAGAGTGGGTTTGAGCTGATTCTCGCTGCCCTGTTTATGCCAGTCTAGACACACTTGATTCCCTTACGGAGACATATCAATACATAGGTTTTAAGATTTTTACTAGTAAGGTCTATTCCTCTGCGGGAAATATGGGGTTTTGAGTCCCTTTCACTGAGGAAGGTGTAGGTCTTGTCTATTCCATAGTTGGTTTTTGGAACGGTACCTGTGCTTATATCAAACTCGGGTTTGATGCATCACCCCACCTCTCCTTCCCCCTTAAGCAGGCATAAGAGTGTTTTCTAAATGTGAGACTCTGTTCTCTTGCCTAACTCAGTTCATGTGTAGCCATGTTTACAGGATCTTCCTAAGTGATATCTTATGATAAGTTTCTTTTCCTGTGTGACTTCTTTCACTTAGAATCATCGTACCTGAATCCACTCATTTTGCTGCTACTGGTCTTATGACATTGATTTCGTGGCTGAGGGATATTCCATCGTACGTAAGTTCCACAATGTTTGGAACCATTTTTATATTTCCTGGGATATTTCAGGTGTACCCAGGTTGAGGTTCCTGTAAGCAGTGCAGCCCTCAATTTGGGGGTGGCTCTGTCTTATGGATTTTCAGTTTTCCCAAGGTATATTCCCTAGACTGGACGTGCCCTTGGCTCTGGAGCTCTGTTGTTTACTTGTTTTAGGGAACACAATGCACTCCTCCAGTGAGGCAGTTGGCAACTTACATCCCGCCCATCAGCATAACAAGGCTACCTGTTCTCCAGGGCCTGTCTTGCCTTTCTGGTTTTTACACATTTTGTGGATGTCCCTTTTGACCGGTGGGAAGTGATACTTCTTTGTAGTGCAGATTTGCATTGCCCGCTTGCTTGCTTGGCCAAAAAGGGCGTATGCGTTTTCTCCTGAATATATTCAGGAGAAAACGCATACGCCCTTTTTGGCCCAGTGCATCATTGTCGAAGTTGTGCCCCTCTTCCTGTGCTTTACAGGCGATTCCAACGTACCTCTTGAAATCTGTTTCCTGCTATTCTGCCTCGCTTTCAAGTCCGCCTCGTTGCCTTCCCTCAACAGATTTTTGGACGATAGTTGGCCTTGATTACTCTGCCAGTTTGTGAATTGCTGTGCCCCTGAGCTCCATTTTTCAACTCGTTTCTTGTGAGCTGAACGCAAGTCCAAACTTTTGGTTCAGGACCTCTACTGGTTCCCGGTGTGTGGCTGAGACTTTGGTTAATTCTTCTTCCTGCCGGGAAATTAGAGTGACATGTGCCCATCCAAATGCCTAACAGCTACTCTCTCATTGGTTCTCCCTCTTCCCTTTCATCCTCTGCCAAATTGGCAACCTGTGCGAACCAGGAGCTTAAAGGGGCTGTCTCTCCAAGTTGGGAGATTGATAGGAAAGCAGTTGGAAAGTCAAACCGGAGCACCAGGAGAGGGGCTCTTCGTTGAGTTTTAGAAACCTTTCGTATTCACAGTGTGTCCATTCTCTAGGTTTCCCATACACGTTATAGCTGTAGTAATATTCCCTCCCACCTGGAGAGCTGGGACCCATGGAATGGGTGCCATGCATTATTGCTTTAAAGGGTCTGCATTTGCTCACCCAATCTCACCAATCCTCTCAGTCCCAAGTGTCCAGCCTTATGCCACATCCAGCTGTCATTGTAGATAGGGTCATTCCAGGTTGCATCAGAGACCCTGAAGGAATTGTAAAGAATTTCCCTGTTTCTTTGTTCTGTTTTTGAAATTCCTTTTTAGAGTGGGTTTGAGCTGATTCTCGCGGCCATGTTTATGCCAGTCTAGACACACTTGATTCCCTTACGGAGACATATCAATACATAGCTTTTAAGATTCTTACTAGTCAGATCTATTCCTCTGTGGGAAATATGGAGTTTTGAGTCCCTTTCACTGAGGAAGGTGTAGGTCTTGTCTATTCCATAGTTGGTTTTTGGAACGGTACCTGTGCTTATATCAAACTCTGGTTTGATGCATCACCCCACCTCTCCTTCCCCCTTAAGCAGGCATAAGAGTGTTTTCTAAATGTGAGACTCTGTTCTCTTGCCTAACTCAGTTCATGTGTAGCCATGTTTACAGGATCTTCCTAAGTGATATCTTATGATAAGTTTCTTTTCCTGTGTGACTTCTTTCACTTAGAATCATCGTACCTGAATCCACTCATTTTGCTGCTACTGGTCTTATGACATTGATTTCGTGGCTGAGGGATATTCCATCGTACGTAAGTTCCACAATGTTTGGAACCATTTTTATATTTCCTGGGATATTTCAGGTGTACCCAGGTTGAGGTTCCTGTAAGCAGTGCAGCCCTCAATTTGGGGGTGGCTCTGTCTTATGGATTTTCAGTTTTCCCAAGGTATATTCCCTAGACTGGACGTGCCCTTGGCTCTGGAGCTCTGTTGTTTACTTGTTTTAGGGAACACAATGCACTCCTCCAGTGAGGCAGTTGGCAACTTACATCCCGCCCATCAGCAAAACAAGGCTCTCTGTTCTCCAGGGCCTGTCTTGCCTTTCTGGTTTTTACACATTTTGTGGATGTCCCTTTTGACCGGTGGGAAGTGATACTTCTTTGTAGTGCAGATTTGCATTGCCCGCTTGCTTGCTTGGCCAAAAAGGGCGTATGCGTTTTCTCCTGAATATATTCAGGAGAAAACGCATACGCCCTTTTTGGCCAAGTGCATCATTGTCGAAGTTGTGCCCCTCTTCCTGTGCTTTACAGGCGATTCCAACGTACCTCTTGAAATCTGTTTCCTGCTATTCTGCCTCGCTTTCAAGTCCGCCTCGTTGCCTTCCCTCAACAGATTTTTGGACGATAGTTGGCCTTGATTACTCTGCCAGTTTGTGAATTGCTGTGCCCCTGAGCTCCATTTATCAACTCGTTTTTTGTGAGCTGAACGCAAGTCCAAACTTTTGGTTCAGGACCTCTACTGGTTCCCGGTGGGTGGCTGAGACCTTGGTTAATTCTTCTTCCTGCCGGGAAATTAGAGTGACATGTGCCCATCCAAATGCCTAACAGCTACTCTCTCATTGGTTCTCCCTCTTCCTTTTCATCCTCTGCCAAATTGGCAACCTGTGCGAACCAGGAGCTTAAAGGGGCTGTCTCTCCAAGTTGGGAGATTGATAGGAAAGCAGTTGGAAAGTCAAACCGGAGCACCAGGAGAGGGGCTCTTCGTTGAGTTTTAGAAACCTTTCGTATTCACAGTGTGTCCATTCTCTAGGTTTCCCGTACACGTTATAGCTGTAGTAATATTCCCTTCAACCTGGAGAGCTGGGAACCATGGAATGGGTGCCATGCATTATTGCTTTAAAGGGTCTGCATTTGCTCACCCAATCTCACCAATCCTCTCAGTCCCAAGTGTCCAGCCTTATGCCACATCCTGCTGTCATTGTAGATAGGGTCATTCCAGGTTGCATCAGAGACCCTGAAGGAATTGTAAAGAATTTCCCTGTTTCTTTGTTCTGTTTTTGAAATTCCTTTTTAGAGTGGGTTTGAGCTGATTCTCGCTGCCCAGTTTATGCCAGTCTAGACACACTTGATTCCCTTACGGAGACATATCAATACATAGGTTTTAAGATTCTTACTAGTCAGATCTATTCCTCTGCGGGAAATATGGGGTTTTGAGTCCCTTTCACTGAGGAAGGTGTAGGTCTTGTCTATTCCATAGTTGGTTTTTGGAACGGTACCTGTGCTTATATCAAACTCGGGTTTGATGCATCACCCCACCTCTCCTTCCCCCTTAAGCAGGCATAAGAGTGTTTTCTAAATGTGAGACTCTGTTCTCTTGCCTAACTCAGTTCATGTGTAGCCATGTTTACAGGATCTTCCTAAGTGATATCTTATGATAAGTTTCTTTTCCTGTGTGACTTCTTTCACTTAGAATCATCGTACCTGAATCCACTCATTTTGCTGCTACTGGTCTTATGACATTGATTTCGTGGCTGAGGGATATTCCATCGTACGTAAGTTCCACAATGTTTGGAACCATTTTTGTATTTCCTGGGATATTTCAGGTGTACCCAGGTTGAGGTTCTTGTAAGCAGTGCAGCCCTCAATTTGGGGGTGGCTCTGTCTTATGGATTTTCAGTTTTCTCAAGGTATATTCCCTAGACCGGAAGTGCCCTTGGCTCTGTAGCTCTGTTGTTTACTTGTTTTAGGGAACACAATGCACTCCTCCAGTGAGGCAGTTGGCAACTTACATCCCGCCCATCAGCATAACAAGGCTCCCTGTTCTCCAGGGCCTGTCTTGCCTTTCTGGTTTTTACACATTTTGTGGATGTCCCTTTTGACCGGTGGGAAGTGATACTTCTTTGTAGTGCAGATTTGCTTTGCCCGCTTGCTTGCTTGGCCAAAAAGGGCGTATGCGTTTTCTCCTGAATATATTCAGGAGAAAACGCATACGCCCTTTTTGGCCAAGTGCATCATTGTCGAAGTTGTGCCCCTCTTCCTGTGCTTTACAGGCGATTACAACGTACCTCTTGAAATCTGTTTCCTGCTATTCTGCCTCGCTTTCAAGTGCGCCTCGTTGCCTTCCCTCAACAGATTTTTGGACGATAGTTGGCCTTGATTACTCTGCCAGTTTGTGAATTGCTGTGCCCCTGAGCTCCATTTTTCAACTCGTTTTTTTGTGAGCTGAACGCAAGTCCAAACTTTTGGTTCAGGACCTATACTGGTTCCCGGTGGGTGGCTGAGACTTTGGTTAATTCTTCTTCCTGCCGGGAAATTAGAGTGACATGTGCCCATCCAAATGCCTAACAGCTACTCTCTCATTGGTTCTCCCTCTTCCCTTTCATCCTCTGCCAAATTGGCAACCTGTGCGAACCAGGAGCTAAAAGGGGCTGTCTCTCCAAGTTGGGAGATTGATAGGAAAGCAGTTGGAAAGTCAAACCGGAGCACCAGGAGAGGGACTCTTCGTTGAGTTTTAGAAACCTTTTGTATTCACAGTGTGTCCATTCTCTAGGTTTCCCGAACATGTTATAGCTGTAGTAATATTCCCTTCAACCTGGAGAGTTGGGACCCATGGAATGGGTGCCATGCATTATTGCTTTAAAGGGTCTGCATTTGCTCACCCAATCTCACCAATCCTCTCAGTCCCAAGTGACCAGCCTCATGCCACATCCATCTGTCATTGTAGATAGGGTCATTCCAGGTTGCATCAGAGACCCTGAAGGAATTGTAAAGAATTTCCCTGTTTCTTTGTTCTGTATTTGAAATTCTTTTTTAGAGTGGGTTTGAGCTGATTCTCGCTGCCATGTTTATGCCAGTCTAAACACACTTGATTCCCTTACGGAGACATATCAATACATAGGTTTTAAGATTCTTACTAGTCAGATCTATTCCTCTGCGGGAAATATGGGGTTTTGAGTCCCTTTCACTGAGGAAGGTGTAGGTCTTGTCTATTCCATAGTTGGTTTTTGGAACGGTACCGGTGATTATATCAAACTCTGGTTTGATGCATCTCCCCACCTCTCCTTCCCCCTTAAGCAGGCATAAGAGTGTTTTCTAAATGTGAGACTCTGTTCTCTTGCCTAATTCAGTTCATGTGCAGCCATGTTTACAGGATCTTCCTAAGTGATATCATATGATAAGTTTCTTTTTCTGTGTGACTTCTTTCTCTTAGAATCATCGTACCTGAATCCACTCATTTTGCTGCTACTGGTCTTATGACATTGATTTCATGGCTGAGGGATATTCCATCGTACGTAAGTTCCACAATGTGTGGAACCATTTTTGTATTTCCTGGGATATTTCAGGTGTACCCAGGTTGAGGTTCTTGTAAGCAGTGCAGCCCTCAATTTGGGGGTGGCTCTGTCTTATGGATTTTCAGTTTTCCCAATGTATATTCCCTAGACCGGAAGTGCCCTTGGCTCTGTAGCTCTGTTGTTTACTTGTTTTAGGGAACACAATGCACTCCTCCAGTGAGGCAGTTGGCAACTTACATCCCGCCCATCAGCATAACAAGGCTCCCTGTTCTCCAGGGCCTGTCTTGCCTTTCTGGTTTTTACACATTTTGTGGATGTCCCTTTTGACCGGTGGGAAGTGATACTTCTTTGTAGTGCAGATTTGCATTGCCCGCTTGCTTGCTTTGCGAAAAAGGGCGTATGCGTTTTCTCCTGAATATATTCAGGAGAAAACGCATACGCCCTTTTTGGCCAAGTGCATCATTGTCGAAGTTGTGCCCCTCTTCCTGTGCTTTACAGGCAATTCCAACGTACCTCTTGAAATCTGTTTCCTGCTATTCTGCCTCGCTTTCAAGTGCGCCTCGTTGCCTTCCCTCAACAGATTTTTGGACGATAGTTGGCCTTGATTACTCTGCCAGTTTGTGAATTGCTGTGCCCCTGAGCTCCATTTTTCAACTCGTTGTTTTGTGAGCTGAACGCAAGTCCAAACTTTTGGTTCAGGACCTCTACTTGTTCCCGGTGGGTGGCTGAGACTTTGGTTCATTCTTCTTCCTGCCGGGAAATTAGAGTGACATGTGCCCATCCAAATGCCTAACAGCTACTCTCTCATTGGTTCTCCCTCTTCCCTTTCATCCTCTGCCAAATTGGCAACCTGTGCGAACCAGGAGCTAAAAGGGGCTGTCTCTCCAAGTTGGGAGATTGATAGGAAAGCAGTTGGAAAGTCAAACCGGAGCACCAGGAGAGGGACTCTTCGTTGAGTTTTAGAAACCTTTTGTATTCACAGTGTGTCCATTCTCTAGGTTTCCCGAACATGTTATAGCTGTAGTAATATTCCCTTCAACCTGGAGAGTTGGGACCCATGGAATGGGTGCCATGCATTATTGCTTTAAAGGGTCTGCATTTGCTCACCCAATCTCACCAATCCTCTCAGTCCCAAGTGACCAGCCTCATGCCACATCCATCTGTCATTGTAGATAGGGTCATTCCAGGTTGCATCAGAGACCCTGAAGGAATTGTAAAGAATTTCCCTGTTTCTTTGTTCTGTTTTTGAAATTCCTTTTTAGAGTGGGTTTGAGCTGATTCTCGCTGCCATGTTTATGCCAGTCTAGACACACTTGATTCCCTTAGGGAGACATATCAATACATAGGTTTTAAGATTCTTACTAGTCAGATCTATTCCTCTGCGGGAAATATGGGGTTTTGAGTCCCTTTCACTGAGGAAGGTGTAGGTCTTGTGTATTCCATAGTTGGTTTTTGGAACGGTACCTGTGCTTATATCAAACTCTGGTTTGATGCATCACCCCACCTCTCCTTCCCCCTTAAGCAAGCATAAGAGTGTTTTCTAAATGTGAGACTCTGTTCTCTTGCCTAACTCAGTTCATGTGTAGCCATGTTTACAGGATCTTCCTAAGTGATATCTTATGATAAGTTTCTTTTCCTGTGTGATTTCTTTCACTTAGAATCATCGTACCTGAATCCACTCATTTTGCTGCTACTGGTCTTATGACATTGATTTCGTGGCTGAGGGATATTCCATCGTACGTAAGTTCCACAATGTTTGGAACCATTTTTATATTTCCTGGGATATTTCAGGTGTACCCAGGTTGAGGTTCCTGTAAGCAGTGCAGCCCTCAATTTGGGGGTGGCTCTGTTTTATGGATTTTCAGTTTTCCCAAGGTATATTCCCTAGACCGGAAGTGCCCTTGGCTCTGTAGCTCTGTTGTTTACTTGTTTTAGGGAACACAATGCACTCCTCCAGTGAGGCAGTTGGCAACTTACATCCCGCCCATCAGCATAACAAGGCTCCCTGTTCGCCAGGGCCTTTCTTGCCTTTCTGGTTTTTACACATTTTGTGGATGTCCCTTTTGACCGTTGGGAAGTGATACTTCTTTGTAGTGCAGATTTGCATTGCCCGCTTGCTTGCTTGGCCAAAAAGGGCGTATGTGTTTTCTCCTGAATATATTTAGGAGAAAATGCATACGCCCTTTTTGGCCAAGTGCATCATTGTCGAAGTTGTGCCCCTCTTCCTGTGCTTTACAGTCGAGTCCAACGTACCTCTTGAAATCTGTTTCCTGCTATTCTGCCTCGCTTTCAAGTCCGCCTCGTTGCCTTCCCTCAACAGATTTTTGGACGATAGTTGGCCTTGATTACTCTGCCAGTTTGTGAATTGCTGTGCCCCTGAGCTCCATTTTTCAACTCGTTGTTTTGTGAGCTGAACGCAAGTCCAAACTTTTGGTTCAGGACCTATACTGGTTCCCGGTGTGTGGCTGAGACTTTGGTTAATTCTTTTTCCTGCCAGGAAATTAGAGTGACATGTGCCCATCCAAATGCCTAACAGCTACTCTCTCATTGGTTCTCCCTCTTCCCTTTCATCCTCTGCCAAATTGGCAACCTGTGCGAACCAGGAGCTTAAAGGGGCTCTCTCTCCATGTTGGGAGATTGATAGGAAAGCAGTTGGAATGTCAAACCGGAGCACCAGGAGAGGGACTCTTCGTTGAGTTTTAGAAACCTTTTGTATTCACAGTGTGTCCATTCTCTAGGTTTCCCGTACATGTTATAGCTGTAGTAATATTCCCTTCAACCTGGAGAGTTGGGACCCATGGAATGGGTGCCATGCATTATTGCTTTAAAGGGTCTGCATTTGCTCACCCAATCTCACCAATCCTCTCAGTCCCAAGTGACCAGCCTCATGCCACATCCATCTGTCATTGTAGATAGGGTCATTCCAGGTTGCATCAGAGACCCTGAAGGAATTGTAAAGAATTCCCCTGTTTCTTTGTTCTGTTTTTGAAATTCCTTTTTAGAGTGGGTTTGAGCTGATTCTCGCTGCCATGTTTATGCCAGTCTAGACACACTTGATTCCCTTACGGAGACATATCAATACATAGGTTTTAAGATTCTTACTAGTCAGATCGATTCCTCTGCGGGAAATATGGGGTTTTGAGTCCCTTTCACTGAGGAAGGTGTAGGTCTTGTCTATTCCATAGTTGGTTTTTGGAACGGTACCTGTGCTTATATCAAACTCTGGTTTGATGCATCTCCCCACCTCTCCTTCCCCCTTAAGCAGGCATAAGAGTGTTTTCTAAATGTGAGACTCTGTTCTCTTGCCTAACTCAGTTCATGTGTAGCCATGTTTACAGGATCTTCCTAAGTGATATCTTATGATAAGTTTCTTTTCCTGTGTGACTTCTTTCACTTAGAATCATCGTACCTGAATCCACTCATTTTGCTGCTACTGGTCTTATGACATTGATTTCGTGGCTGAGGGATATTCCATCGTACGTAAGTTCCACAATGTTTGGAACCATTTTTATATTGCCTGGGATATTTCAGGTGTACCCAGGTTGAGGTTCTTGTAAGCAGTGCAGCCCTCAATTTGGGGGTGGCTCTGTCTTATGGATTTTCAGTTTTCCCAAGGTATATTCCCTAGACTGGAAGTGCCCTTGGCTCTGTAGCTCTGTTGTTTACTTGTTTTAGGGAACACAATGCACTCCTCCAGTGAGGCAGTTGACAACTTATATCCCGCCCATCAGCATAACAAGGCTCCCTGTTCTCCAGGGCCTGTCTTGCCTTTCTGGTTTTTACACATTTTGTGGATGTCCCTTTTGACCGGTGGGAAGTGATACTTCTTTGTAGTGCAGATTTGCATTGCCCGCTTGCTTGCTTGGCCAAAAAGGGCGTATGCGTTTTCTCCTGAATATATTCAGGAGAAAACGCATACGCCCTTTTTGGCCAAGTGCATCATGGTCGAAGTTGTGCCCCTCTTCCTGTGCTTTACAGGCGATTCCAACGTACCTCTTGAAATCTGTTTCCTGCTATTCTGCCTCGCTTTCAAGTCCGCCTCGTTGCCTTCCCTCAACAGATTTTTGGACGATAGTTGGCCTTGATTACTCTGCCAGTTTGTGAATTGCTGTGCCCCTGAGCTCCATTTTTCAACTCGTTTCTTGTGAGCTGAACGCAAGTCCAAACTTTTGGTTCAGGACCTATACTGGTTCCCGGTGGGTGGCTGAGACTTTGGTTAATTCTTCTTCCTGCCGGGAAATTAGAGTGACATGTGCCCATCCAAATGCCTAGCAGCTACTCTCTCATTGGTTCTCCCTCTTCCCTTTCATCCTCTGCCAAATTGGCAACCTGTGCGAACCAGGAGCTTAAAGGGGCTGTCTCTCCAAGTTGGGAGATTGATAGGAAAGCAGTTGGAAAGTCAAACCGGAGCACCAGGAGAGGGGCTCTTCGTTGAGTTTTAGAAACCTGTCGTATTCACAGTGTGTCCATTCTCTAGGTTTCCCGTACACGTTATAGCTGTAGTAATATTCCCTTCAACCTGGAGAGCTGGGACCCATGGAATGGGTGCCATGCATTATTGCTTTAAAGGGTCTGCATTTGCTCACCCAATCTCACCAATCCTCTCAGTCCCAAGTGTCCAGCCTTATGCCACATCCAGCTGTCATTGTAGATAGGGTCATTCCAGGTTGCATCAGAGACCCTGAAGGAATTGTGAAGAATTTCCCTGTTTCTTTGTTCTGTTTTTGAAATTCCTTTTTAGAGTGGGTTTGAGCTGATTCTCGCTGCCCTGTTTATGCCAGTCTAGACACACTTGATTCCCTTACGGAGACATATCAATACATAGGTTTTAAGATTCTTACTAGTCAGATCTATTCCTCTGCGGGAAATATGGGGTTTTGAGTCCCTTTCACTGAGGAAGGTGTAGGTCTTGTCTATTCCATAGTTGGTTTTTGGAACGGTACCTGTGCTTATATCAAACTCGGGTTTGATGCATCACCCCACCTCTCCTTCCCCCTTAAGCAGGCATAAGAGTGTTTTCTAAATGTGAGACTCTGTTCTCTTGCCTAACTCAGTTCATGTGTAGCCATGTTTACAGGATCTTCCTAAGTGATATCTTATGATAAGTTTCTTTTCCTGTGTGACTTCTTTCACTTAGAATCATCGTACCTGAATCCACTCATTTTGCTGCTACTGGTCTTATGACATTGATTTCGTGGCTGAGGGATATTCCATCGTACGTAAGTTCCACAATGTTTGGAACCATTTTTATATTGCCTGGGATATTTCAGGTGTACCCAGGTTGAGGTTCTTGTAAGCAGTGCAGCCCTCAATTTGGGGGTGGCTCTGTCTTATGGATTTTCAGTTTTCCCAAGGTATATTCCCTAGACTGGAAGTGCCCTTGGCTCTGTAGCTCTGTTGTTTACTTGTTTTAGGGAACACAATGCACTCCTCCAGTGAGGCAGTTGGCAACTTACATCCCGCCCATCAGCATAACAAGGCTCCCTGTTCTCCAGGGCCTGTCTTGCCTTTCTGGTTTTTACACATTTTGTGGATGTCCCTTTTGACCGGTGGGAAGTGATACTTCTTTGTAGTGCAGATTTGCATTGCCCGCTTGCTTGCTTGGCCAAAAAGGGCGTATGCGTTTTCTCCTGAATATATTCAGGAGAAAACGCATACGCCCTTTTTGGCCAAGTGCATCATGGTCGACGTTGTGCCCCGCTTCCTGTGCTTTACAGGCGATTCCAACGTACCTCTTGAAATCTGTTTCCTGCTATTCTGCCTCGCTTTCAAGTCCGCCTCGTTGCCTTCCCTCAACAGATTTTTGGACGATAGTTGGCCTTGATTACTCTGCCAGTTTGTGAATTGCTGTGCCCCTGAGCTCCATTTTTCAACTCGTTTCTTGTGAGCTGAACGCAAGTCCAAACTTTTGGTTCAGGACCTATACTGGTTCCCGGTGGGTGGCTGAGACTTTGGTTAATTCTTCTTCCTGCCGGGAAATTAGAGTGACATGTGCCCATCCAAACGCCTAGCAGCTACTCTCTCATTGGTTCTCCCTCTTCCCTTTCATCCTCTGCCAAATTGGCAACCTGTGCGAACCAGGAGCTTAAAGGGGCTGTCTCTCCAAGTTGGGAGATTGATAGGAAAGCAGTTGGAAAGTCAAACCGGAGCACCAGGAGAGGGGCTCTTCGTTGAGTTTTAGAAACCTGTCGTATTCACAGTGTGTCCATTCTCTAGGTTTCCCGTACACGTTATAGCTGTAGTAATATTCCCTTCAACCTGGAGAGCTGGGACCCATGGAATGGGTGCCATGCATTATTGCTTTAAAGGGTCTGCATTTGCTCACCCAATCTCACCAATCCTCTCAGTCCCAAGTGTCCAGCCTTATGCCACATCCAGCTGTCATTGTAGATAGGGTCATTCCAGGTTGCATCAGAGACCCTGAAGGAATTGTGAAGAATTTCCCTGTTTCTTTGTTCTGTTTTTGAAATTCCTTTTTAGAGTGGGTTTGAGCTGATTCTCGCTGCCCTGTTTATGCCAGTCTAGACACACTTGATTCCCTTACGGAGACATATCAATACATAGGTTTTAAGATTCTTACTAGTCAGATCTATTCCTCTGCGGGAAATATGGGGTTTTGAGTCCCTTTCACTGAGGAAGGTGTAGGTCTTGTCTATTCCATAGTTGGTTTTTGGAACGGTACCTGTGCTTATATCAAACTCGGGTTTGATGCATCACCCCACCTCTCCTTCCCCCTTAAGCAGGCATAAGAGTGTTTTCTAAATGTGAGACTCTGTTCTCTTGCCTAACTCAGTTCATGTGTAGCCATGTTTACAGGATCTTCCTAAGTGATATCTTATGATAAGTTTCTTTTCCTGTGTGACTTCTTTCACTTAGAATCATCGTACCTGAATCCACTCATTTTGCTGCTACTGGTCTTATGACATTGATTTCGTGGCTGAGGGATATTCCATCGTACGTAAGTTCCACAATGTTTGGAACCATTTTTATATTGCCTGGGATATTTCAGGTGTACCCAGGTTGAGGTTCTTGTAAGCAGTGCAGCCCTCAATTTGGGGGTGGCTCTGTCTTATGGATTTTCAGTTTTCCCAAGGTATATTCCCTAGACTGGAAGTGCCCTTGGCTCTGTAGCTCTGTTGTTTACTTGTTTTAGGGAACACAATGCACTCCTCCAGTGAGGCAGTTGGCAACTTACATCCCGCCCATCAGCATAACAAGGCTCCCTGTTCTCCAGGGCCTGTCTTGCCTTTCTGGTTTTTACACATTTTGTGGATGTCCCTTTTGACCGGTGGGAAGTGATACTTCTTTGTAGTGCAGATTTGCATTGCCCGCTTGCTTGCTTGGCCAAAAAGGGCGTATGCGTTTTCTCCTGAATATATTCAGGAGAAAACGCATACGCCCTTTTTGGCCAAGTGCATCATGGTCGACGTTGTGCCCCGCTTCCTGTGCTTTACAGGCGATTCCAACGTACCTCTTGAAATCTGTTTCCTGCTATTCTGCCTCGCTTTCAAGTCCGCCTCGTTGCCTTCCCTCAACAGATTTTTGGACGATAGTTGGCCTTGATTACTCTGCCAGTTTGTGAATTGCTGTGCCCCTGAGCTCCATTTTTCAACTCGTTTCTTGTGAGCTGAACGCAAGTCCAAACTTTTGGTTCAGGACCTATACTGGTTCCCGGTGGGTGGCTGAGACTTTGGTTAATTCTTCTTCCTGCCGGGAAATTAGAGTGACATGTGCCCATCCAAACGCCTAGCAGCTACTCTCTCATTGGTTCTCCCTCTTCCCTTTCATCCTCTGCCAAATTGGCAACCTGTGCGAACCAGGAGCTTAAAGGGGCTGTCTCTCCAAGTTGGGAGATTGATAGGAAAGCAGTTGGAAAGTCAAACCGGAGCACCAGGAGAGGGGCTCTTCGTTGAGTTTTAGAAACCTGTCGTATTCACAGTGTGTCCATTCTCTAGGTTTCCCGTACACGTTATAGCTGTAGTAATATTCCCTTCAACCTGGAGAGCTGGGACCCATGGAATGGGTGCCATGCATTATTGCTTTAAAGGGTCTGCATTTGCTCACCCAATCTCACCAATCCTCTCAGTCCCAAGTGTCCAGCCTTATGCCACATCCAGCTGTCATTGTAGATAGGGTCATTCCAGGTTGCATCAGAGACCCTGAAGGAATTGTGAAGAATTTCCCTGTTTCTTTGTTCTGTTTTTGAAATTCCTTTTTAGAGTGGGTTTGAGCTGATTCTCGCTGCCCTGTTTATGCCAGTCTAGACACACTTGATTCCCTTACGGAGACATATCAATACATAGGTTTTAAGATTCTTACTAGTCAGATCTATTCCTCTGCGGGAAATATGGGGTTTTGAGTCCCTTTCACTGAGGAAGGTGTAGGTCTTGTCTATTCCATAGTTGGTTTTTGGAACGGTACCTGTGCTTATATCAAACTCGGGTTTGATGCATCACCCCACCTCTCCTTCCCCCTTAAGCAGGCATAAGAGTGTTTTCTAAATGTGAGACTCTGTTCTCTTGCCTAACTCAGTTCATGTGTAGCCATGTTTACAGGATCTTCCTAAGTGATATCTTATGATAAGTTTCTTTTCCTGTGTGACTTCTTTCACTTAGAATCATCGTACCTGAATCCACTCATTTTGCTGCTACTGGTCTTATGACATTGATTTCGTGGCTGAGGGATATTCCATCGTACGTAAGTTCCACAATGTTTGGAACCATTTTTATATTGCCTGGGATATTTCAGGTGTACCCAGGTTGAGGTTCTTGTAAGCAGTGCAGCCCTCAATTTGGGGGTGGCTCTGTCTTATGGATTTTCAGTTTTCCCAAGGTATATTCCCTAGACTGGAAGTGCCCTTGGCTCTGTAGCTCTGTTGTTTACTTGTTTTAGGGAACACAATGCACTCCTCCAGTGAGGCAGTTGACAACTTATATCCCGCCCATCAGCATAACAAGGCTCCCTGTTCTCCAGGGCCTGTCTTGCCTTTCTGGTTTTTACACATTTTGTGGATGTCCCTTTTGACCGGTGGGAAGTGATACTTCTTTGTAGTGCAGATTTGCATTGCCCGCTTGCTTGCTTGGCCAAAAAGGGCGTATGCGTTTTCTCCTGAATATATTCAGGAGAAAACGCATACGCCCTTTTTGGCCAAGTGCATCATGGTCGAAGTTGTGCCCCTCTTCCTGTGCTTTACAGGCGATTCCAACGTACCTCTTGAAATCTGTTTCCTGCTATTCTGCCTCGCTTTCAAGTCCGCCTCGTTGCCTTCCCTCAACAGATTTTTGGACGATAGTTGGCCTTGATTACTCTGCCAGTTTGTGAATTGCTGTGCCCCTGAGCTCCATTTTTCAACTCGTTTCTTGTGAGCTGAACGCAAGTCCAAACTTTTGGTTCAGGACCTATACTGGTTCCCGGTGGGTGGCTGAGACTTTGGTTAATTCTTCTTCCTGCCGGGAAATTAGAGTGACATGTGCCCATCCAAATGCCTAGCAGCTACTCTCTCATTGGTTCTCCCTCTTCCCTTTCATCCTCTGCCAAATTGGCAACCTGTGCGAACCAGGAGCTTAAAGGGGCTGTCTCTCCAAGTTGGGAGATTGATAGGAAAGCAGTTGGAAAGTCAAACCGGAGCACCAGGAGAGGGGCTCTTCGTTGAGTTTTAGAAACCTGTCGTATTCACAGTGTGTCCATTCTCTAGGTTTCCCATACACGTTATAGCTGTAGTAATATTCCCTTCAACCTGGAGAGCTGGGACCCATGGAATGGGTGCCATGCATTATTGCTTTAAAGGGTCTGCATTTGCTCACCCAATCTCACCAATCCTCTCAGTCCCAAGTGTCCAGCCTTATGCCACATCCAGCTGTCATTGTAGATAGGGTCATTCCAGGTTGCATCAGAGACCCTGAAGGAATTGTGAAGAATTTCCCTGTTTCTTTGTTCTGTTTTTGAAATTCCTTTTTAGAGTGGGTTTGAGCTGATTCTCGCTGCCCTGTTTATGCCAGTCTAGACACACTTGATTCCCTTACGGAGACATATCAATACATAGGTTTTAAGATTCTTACTAGTCAGATCTATTCCTCTGCGGGAAATATGGGGTTTTGAGTCCCTTTCACTGAGGAAGGTGTAGGTCTTGTCTATTCCATAGTTGGTTTTTGGAACGGTACCTGTGCTTATATCAAACTCGGGTTTGATGCATCACCCCACCTCTCCTTCCCCCTTAAGCAGGCATAAGAGTGTTTTCTAAATGTGAGACTCTGTTCTCTTGCCTAACTCAGTTCATGTGTAGCCATGTTTACAGGATCTTCCTAAGTGATATCTTATGATAAGTTTCTTTTCCTGTGTGACTTCTTTCACTTAGAATCATCGTACCTGAATCCACTCATTTTGCTGCTACTGGTCTTATGACATTGATTTCGTGGCTGAGGGATATTCCATCGTACGTAAGTTCCACAATGTTTGGAACCATTTTTATATTGCCTGGGATATTTCAGGTGTACCCAGGTTGAGGTTCTTGTAAGCAGTGCAGCCCTCAATTTGGGGGTGGCTCTGTCTTATGGATTTTCAGTTTTCCCAAGGTATATTCCCTAGACTGGAAGTGCCCTTGGCTCTGTAGCTCTGTTGTTTACTTGTTTTAGGGAACACAATGCACTCCTCCAGTGAGGCAGTTGGCAACTTACATCCCGCCCATCAGCATAACAAGGCTCCCTGTTCTCCAGGGCCTGTCTTGCCTTTCTGGTTTTTACACATTTTGTGGATGTCCCTTTTGACCGGTGGGAAGTGATACTTCTTTGTAGTGCAGATTTGCATTGCCCGCTTGCTTGCTTGGCCAAAAAGGGCGTATGCGTTTTCTCCTGAATATATTCAGGAGAAAACGCATACGCCCTTTTTGGCCAAGTGCATCATGGTCGACGTTGTGCCCCGCTTCCTGTGCTTTACAGGCGATTCCAACGTACCTCTTGAAATCTGTTTCCTGCTATTCTGCCTCGCTTTCAAGTCCGCCTCGTTGCCTTCCCTCAACAGATTTTTGGACGATAGTTGGCCTTGATTACTCTGCCAGTTTGTGAATTGCTGTGCCCCTGAGCTCCATTTTTCAACTCGTTTCTTGTGAGCTGAACGCAAGTCCAAACTTTTGGTTCAGGACCTATACTGGTTCCCGGTGGGTGGCTGAGACTTTGGTTAATTCTTCTTCCTGCCGGGAAATTAGAGTGACATGTGCCCATCCAAACGCCTAGCAGCTACTCTCTCATTGGTTCTCCCTCTTCCCTTTCATCCTCTGCCAAATTGGCAACCTGTGCGAACCAGGAGCTTAAAGGGGCTGTCTCTCCAAGTTGGGAGATTGATAGGAAAGCAGTTGGAAAGTCAAACCGGAGCACCAGGAGAGGGGCTCTTCGTTGAGTTTTAGAAACCTTTCGTATTCACAGTGTGTCCATTCTCTAGGTTTCCCGTACACGTTATAGCTGTAGTAATATTCCCTTCAACCTGGAGAGCTGGGACCCATGGAATGGGTGCCATGCATTATTGCTTTAAAGGGTCTGCATTTGCTCACCCAATCTCACCAATCCTCTCAGTCCCAAGTGTCCAGCCTTATGCCACATCCAGCTGTCATTGTAGATAGGGTCATTCCAGGTTGCATCAGAGACCCTGAAGGAATTGTAAAGAATTTCCCTGTTTCTTTGTTCTGTTTTTGAAATTCCTTGTTAGAGTGGGTTTGCGCTGATTCTCGCTGCCATGTTTATGCCAGTCTAGACACACTTGATTCCCTTACGGAGACATATCAATACATAGGTTTTAAGATTCTTACTAGTCAGATCTATTCCTCTGCGGGAAATATGGGGTTTTGAGTCCCTTTCACTGAGGAAGGTGTAGGTCTTGTCTATTCCATAGTTGGTTTTTGGAACGGTACCTGTGCTTATATCAAACTCGGGTTTGATGCATCACCCCACCTCTCCTTCCCCCTTAAGCAGGCATAAGAGTGTTTTCTAAATGTGAGACTCTGTTCTCTTGCCTAACTCAGTTCATGTGTAGCCATGTTTACAGGATCTTCCTAAGTGATATCTTATGATAAGTTTCTTTTCCTGTGTGACTTCTTTCACTTAGAATCATCGTACCTGAATCCACTCATTTTGCTGCTACTGGTCTTATGACATTGATTTCGTGGCTGAGGGATATTCCATCGTACGTAAGTTCCACAATGTTTGGAACCATTTTTATATTGCCTGGGATATTTCAGGTGTACCCAGGTTGAGGTTCTTGTAAGCAGTGCAGCCCTCAATTTGGGGGTGGCTCTGTCTTATGGATTTTCAGTTTTCCCAAGGTATATTCCCTAGACTGGAAGTGCCCTTGGCTCTGTAGCTCTGTTGTTTACTTGTTTTAGGGAACACAATGCACTCCTCCAGTGAGGCAGTTGGCAACTTACATCCCGCCCATCCGCATAACAAGGCTCCCTGTTCTCCAGGGCCTGTCTTGCCTTTCTGGTTTTTACACATTTTGTGGATGTCCCTTTTGACCGGTGGGAAGTGATACTTCTTTGTAGTGCAGATTTGCATTGCCCGCTTGCTTGCTTGGCCAAAAAGGGCGTATGCGTTTTCTCCTGAATATATTCAGGAGAAAACGCATACGCCCTTTTTGGCCAAGTGCATCATGGTCGAAGTTGTGCCCCTCTTCCTGTGCTTTACAGGCGATTCCAACGTACCTCTTGAAATCTGTTTCCTGCTATTCTGCCTCGCATTCAAGTCCGCCTCGTTGCCTTCCCTCAACAGATTTTTGGACGGTACTTGGCCTTGATTACTCTGCCAGTTTGTGAATTGCTGTGCCCCTGAGCTCCATTTTTCAACTCGTTTCTTGTGAGCTGAACGCAAGTCCAAACTTTTGGTTCAGGACCTATACTGGTTCCCGGTGGGTGGCTGAGACTTTGGTTAATTCTTCTTCCTGCCGGGAAATTAGAGTGACATGTGCCCATCCAAATGCCTAGCAGCTACTCTCTCATTGGTTCTCCCTCTTCCCTTTCATCCTCTGCCAAATTGGCAACCTGTGCGAACCAGGAGCTTAAAGGGGCTGTCTCTCCAAGTTGGGAGATTGATAGGAAAGCAGTTGGAAAGTCAAACCGGAGCACCAGGAGAGGGGCTCTTCGTTGAGTTTTAGAAACCTGTCGTATTCACAGTGTGTCCATTCTCTAGGTTTCCCGTACACGTTATAGCTGTAGTAATATTCCCTTCAACCTGGAGAGCTGGGACCCATGGAATGGGTGCCATGCATTATTGCTTTAAAGGGTCTGCATTTGCTCACCCAATCTCACCAATCCTCTCAGTCCCAAGTGTCCAGCCTTATGCCACATCCAGCTGTCATTGTAGATAGGGTCATTCCAGGTTGCATCAGAGACCCTGAAGGAATTGTGAAGAATTTCCCTGTTTCTTTGTTCTGTTTTTGAAATTCCTTTTTAGAGTGGGTTTGAGCTGATTCTCGCTGCCCTGTTTATGCCAGTCTAGACACACTTGATTCCCTTACGGAGACATATCAATACATAGGTTTTAAGATTCTTACTAGTCAGATCTATTCCTCTGCGGGAAATATGGGGTTTTGAGTCCCTTTCACTGAGGAAGGTGTAGGTCTTGTCTATTCCATAGTTGGTTTTTGGAACGGTACCTGTGCTTATATCAAACTCGGGTTTGATGCATCACCCCACCTCTCCTTCCCCCTTAAGCAGGCATAAGAGTGTTTTCTAAATGTGAGACTCTGTTCTCTTGCCTAACTCAGTTCATGTGTAGCCATGTTTACAGGATCTTCCTAAGTGATATCTTATGATAAGTTTCTTTTCCTGTGTGACTTCTTTCACTTAGAATCATCGTACCTGAATCCACTCATTTTGCTGCTACTGGTCTTATGACATTGATTTCGTGGCTGAGGGATATTCCATCGTACGTAAGTTCCACAATGTTTGGAACCATTTTTATATTGCCTGGGATATTTCAGGTGTACCCAGGTTGAGGTTCTTGTAAGCAGTGCAGCCCTCAATTTGGGGGTGGCTCTGTCTTATGGATTTTCAGTTTTCCCAAGGTATATTCCCTAGACTGGAAGTGCCCTTGGCTCTGTAGCTCTGTTGTTTACTTGTTTTAGGGAACACAATGCACTCCTCCAGTGAGGCAGTTGGCAACTTACATCCCGCCCATCAGCATAACAAGGCTCCCTGTTCTCCAGGGCCTGTCTTGCCTTTCTGGTTTTTACACATTTTGTGGATGTCCCTTTTGACCGGTGGGAAGTGATACTTCTTTGTAGTGCAGATTTGCATTGCCCGCTTGCTTGCTTGGCCAAAAAGGGCGTATGCGTTTTCTCCTGAATATATTCAGGAGAAAACGCATACGCCCTTTTTGGCCAAGTGCATCATGGTCGAAGTTGTGCCCCTCTTCCTGTGCTTTACAGGCGATTCCAACATACCTCTTGAAGTCTGTTTCCTGCTATTCTGCCTCGCTTTCAAGTCCGCCTCGTTGCCTTCCCTCAACAGATTTTTGGACGATAGTTGGCCTTGATTACTCTGCCAGTTTGTGAATTGCTGTGCCCCTGAGCTCCATTTTTCAACTCGTTTCTTGTGAGCTGAACGCAAGTCCAAACTTTTGGTTCAGGACCTATACTGGTTCCCGGTGGGTGGCTGAGACTTTGGTTAATTCTTCTTCCTGCCGGGAAATTAGAGTGACATGTGCCCATCCAAATGCCTAGCAGCTACTCTCTCATTGGTTCTCCCTCTTCCCTTTCATCCTCTGCCAAATTGGCAACCTGTGCGAACCAGGAGCTTAAAGGGGCTGTCTCTCCAAGTTGGGAGATTGATAGGAAAGCAGTTGGAAAGTCAAACCGGAGCACCAGGAGAGGGGCTCTTCGTTGAGTTTTAGAAACCTGTCGTATTCACAGTGTGTCCATTCTCTAGGTTTCCCGTACACGTTATAGCTGTAGTAATATTCCCTTCCACCTGGAGAGCTGGGACCCATGGAATGGGTGCCATGCATTATTGCTTTAAAGGGTCTGCATTTGCTCACCCAATCTCACCAATCCTCTCAGTCCCAAGTGTCCAGCCTTATGCCACATCCAGCTGTCATTGTAGATAGGGTCATTCCAGGTTGCATCAGAGACCCTGAAGGAATTGTGAAGAATTTCCCTGTTTCTTTGTTCTGTTTTTGAAATTCCTTTTTAGAGTGGGTTTGAGCTGATTCTCGCTGCCCTGTTTATGCCAGTCTAGACACACTTGATTCCCTTACGGAGACATATCAATACATAGGTTTTAAGATTCTTACTAGTCAGATCTATTCCTCTGCGGGAAATATGGGGTTTTGAGTCCCTTTCACTGAGGAAGGTGTAGGTCTTGTCTATTCCATAGTTGGTTTTTGGAACGGTACCTGTGCTTATATCAAACTCGGGTTTGATGCATCACCCCACCTCTCCTTCCCCCTTAAGCAGGCATAAGAGTGTTTTCTAAATGTGAGACTCTGTTCTCTTGCCTAACTCAGTTCATGTGTAGCCATGTTTACAGGATCTTCCTAAGTGATATCTTATGATGTTTCTTTTCCTGTGTGACTTCTTTCACTTAGAATCATCGTACCTGAATCCACTCATTTTGCTGCTACTGGTCTTATGACATTGATTTCGTGGCTGAGGGATATTCCATCGTACGTAAGTTCCACAATGTTTGGAACCATTTTTATATTGCCTGGGATATTTCAGGTGTACCCAGGTTGAGGTTCTTGTAAGCAGTGCAGCCCTCAATTTGGGGGTGGCTCTGTCTTATGGATTTTCAGTTTTCCCAAGGTATATTCCCTAGACTGGAAGTGCCCTTGGCTCTGTAGCTCTGTTGTTTACCTGTTTTAGGGAACACAGTGCACTCCTCCAGTGAGGCAGTTGGCAACTTACATCCCGCCCATCAGCATAACAAGGCTCCCTGTTCTCCAGGGCCTGTCTTGCCTTTCTGGTTTTTACACATTTTGTGGATGTCCCTTTTGACCGGTGGGAAGTGATACTTCTTTGTAGTGCAGATTTGCATTGCCCGCTTGCTTGCTTGGCCAAAAAGGGCGTATGCGTTTTCTCCTGAATATATTCAGGAGAAAACGCATACGCCCTTTTTGGCCAAGTGCATCATGGTCGAAGTTGTGCCCCTCTTCCTGTGCTTTACAGGCGATTCCAACGTACCTCTTGAAATCTGTTTCCTGCTATTCTGCCTCGCTTTCAAGTCCGCCTCGTTGCCTTCCCTCAACAGATTTTTGGACGATAGTTGGCCTTGATTACTCTGCCAGTTTGTGAATTGCTGTGCCCCTGAGCTCCATTTTTCAACTCGTTTCTTGTGAGCTGAACGCAAGTCCAAACTTTTGGTTCAGGACCTATACTGGTTCCCGGTGGGTGGCTGAGACTTTGGTTAATTCTTCTTCCTGCCGGGAAATTAGAGTGACATGTGCCCATCCAAATGCCTAGCAGCTACTCTCTCATTGGTTCTCCCTCTTCCCTTTCATCCTCTGCCAAATTGGCAACCTGTGCGAACCAGGAGCTTAAAGGGGCTGTCTCTCCAAGTTGGGAGATTGATAGGAAAGCAGTTGGAAAGTCAAACCGGAGCACCAGGAGAGGGGCTCTTCGTTGAGTTTTAGAAACCTGTCGTATTCACAGTGTGTCCATTCTCTAGGTTTCCCGTACACGTTATAGCTGTAGTAATATTCCCTTCAACCTGGAGAGCTGGGACCCATGGAATGGGTGCCATGCATTATTGCTTTAAAGGGTCTGCATTTGCTCACCCAATCTCACCAATCCTCTCAGTCCCAAGTGTCCAGCCTTATGCCACATCCAGCTGTCATTGTAGATAGGGTCATTCCAGGTTGCATCAGAGACCCTGAAGGAATTGTGAAGAATTTCCCTGTTTCTTTGTTCTGTTTTTGAAATTCCTTTTTAGAGTGGGTTTGAGCTGATTCTCGCTGCCCTGTTTATGCCAGTCTAGACACACTTGATTCCCTTACGGAGACATATCAATACATAGGTTTTAAGATTCTTACTAGTCAGATCTATTCCTCTGCGGGAAATATGGGGTTTTGAGTCCCTTTCACTGAGGAAGGTGTAGGTCTTGTCTATTCCATAGTTGGTTTTTGGAACGGTACCTGTGCTTATATCAAACTCGGGTTTGATGCATCACCCCACCTCTCCTTCCCCCTTAAGCAGGCATAAGAGTGTTTTCTAAATGTGAGACTCTGTTCTCTTGCCTAACTCAGTTCATGTGTAGCCATGTTTACAGGATCTTCCTAAGTGATATCTTATGATAAGTTTCTTTTCCTGTGTGACTTCTTTCACTTAGAATCATCGTACCTGAATCCACTCATTTTGCTGCTACTGGTCTTATGACATTGATTTCGTGGCTGAGGGATATTCCATCGTACGTAAGTTCCACAATGTTTGGAACCATTTTTATATTGCCTGGGATATTTCAGGTGTACCCAGGTTGAGGTTCTTGTAAGCAGTGCAGCCCTCAATTTGGGGGTGGCTCTGTCTTATGGATTTTCAGTTTTCCCAAGGTATATTCCCTAGACTGGAAGTGCCCTTGGCTCTGTAGCTCTGTTGTTTACTTGCTTTAGGGAGCACAATGCACTCCTCCAGTGAGGCAGTTGGCAACTTACATCCCGCCCATCAGCATAACAAGGCTCCCTGTTCTCCAGGGCCTGTCTTGCCTTTCTGGTTTTTACACATTTTGTGGATGTCCCTTTTGACCGGTGGGAAGTGATACTTCTTTGTAGTGCAGATTTGCATTGCCCGCTTGCTTGCTTGGCCAAAAAGGGCGTATGCGTTTTCTCCTGAATATATTCAGGAGAAAACGCATACGCCCTTTTTGGCCAAGTGCATCATGGTCGAAGTTGTGCCCCTCTTCCTGTGCTTTACAGGCGATTCCAACGTACCTCTTGAAATCTGTTTCCTGCTATTCTGCCTCGCTTTCAAGTCCGCCTCGTTGCCTTCCCTCAACAGATTTTTGGACGATAGTTGGCCTTGATTACTCTGCCAGTTTGTGAATTGCTGTGCCCCTGAGCTCCATTTTTCAACTCGTTTCTTGTGAGCTGAACGCAAGTCCAAACTTTTGGTTCAGGACCTATACTGGTTCCCGGTGGGTGGCTGAGACTTTGGTTAATTCTTCTTCCTGCCGGGAAATTAGAGTGACATGTGCCCATCCAAATGCCTAGCAGCTACTCTCTCATTGGTTCTCCCTCTTCCCTTTCATCCTCTGCCAAATTGGCAACCTGTGCAAACCAGGAGCTTAAAGGGGCTGTCTCTCCAAGTTGGGAGATTGATAGGAAAGCAGTTGGAAAGTCAAACCGGAGCACCAGGAGAGGGGCTCTTCGTTGAGTTTTAGAAACCTGTCGTATTCACAGTGTGTCCATTCTCTAGGTTTCCCGTACACGTTATAGCTGTAGTAATATTCCCTTCCACCTGGAGAGCTGGGACCCATGGAATGGGTGCCATGCATTATTGCTTTAAAGGGTCTGCATTTGCTCACCCAATCTCACCAATCCTCTCAGTCCCAAGTGTCCAGCCTTATGCCACATCCAGCTGTCATTGTAGATAGGGTCATTCCAGGTTGCATCAGAGACCCTGAAGGAATTGTGAAGAATTTCCCTGTTTCTTTGTTCTGTTTTTGAAATTCCTTTTTAGAGTGGGTTTGAGCTGATTCTCGCTGCCCTGTTTATGCCAGTCTAGACACACTTGATTCCCTTACGGAGACATATCAATACATAGGTTTTAAGATTCTTACTAGTCAGATCTATTCCTCTGCGGGAAATATGGGGTTTTGAGTCCCTTTCACTGAGGAAGGTGTAGGTCTTGTCTATTCCATAGTTGGTTTTTGGAACGGTACCTGTGCTTATATCAAACTCGGGTTTGATGCATCACCCCACCTCTCCTTCCCCCTTAAGCAGGCATAAGAGTGTTTTCTAAATGTGAGACTCTGTTCTCTTGCCTAACTCAGTTCATGTGTAGCCATGTTTACAGGATCTTCCTAAGTGATATCTTATGATAAGTTTCTTTTCCTGTGTGACTTCTTTCACTTAGAATCATCGTACCTGAATCCACTCATTTTGCTGCTACTGGTCTTATGACATTGATTTCGTGGCTGAGGGATATTCCATCGTACGTAAGTTCCACAATGTTTGGAACCATTTTTATATTGCCTGGGATATTTCAGGTGTACCCAGGTTGAGGTTCTTGTAAGCAGTGCAGCCCTCAATTTGGGGGTGGCTCTGTCTTATGGATTTTCAGTTTTCCCAAGGTATATTCCCTAGACTGGAAGTGCCCTTGGCTCTGTAGCTCTGTTGTTTACTTGCTTTAGGGAACACAATGCACTCCTCCAGTGAGGCAGTTGGCAACTTACATCCCGCCCATCAGCATAACAAGGCTCCCTGTTCTCCAGGGCCTGTCTTGCCTTTCTGGTTTTTACACATTTTGTGGATGTCCCTTTTGACCGGTGGGAAGTGATACTTCTTTGTAGTGCAGATTTGCATTGCCCGCTTGCTTGCTTGGCCAAAAAGGGCGTATGCGTTTTCTCCTGAATATATTCAGGAGAAAACGCATACGCCCTTTTTGGCCAAGTGCATCATGGTCGAAGTTGTGCCCCTCTTCCTGTGCTTTACAGGCGATTCCAACGTACCTCTTGAAATCTGTTTCCTGCTATTCTGCCTCGCTTTCAAGTCCGCCTCGTTGCCTTCCCTCAACAGATTTTTGGACGATAGTTGGCCTTGATTACTCTGCCAGTTTGTGAATTGCTGTGCCCCTGAGCTCCATTTATCAACTCGTTTTTTGTGAGCTGAACGCAAGTCCAAACTTTTGGTTCAGGACCTCTACTGGTTCCCGGTGGGTGGCTGAGACCTTGGTTAATTCTTCTTCCTGCCGGGAAATTAGAGTGACATGTGCCCATCCAAATGCCTAACAGCTACTCTCTCATTGGTTCTCCCTCTTCCTTTTCATCCTCTGCCAAATTGGCAACCTGTGCGAACCAGGAGCTTAAAGGGGCTGTCTCTCCAAGTTGGGAGATTGATAGGAAAGCAGTTGGAAAGTCAAACCGGAGCACCAGGAGAGGGGCTCTTCGTTGAGTTTTAGAAACCTTTCGTATTCACAGTGTGTCCATTCTCTAGGTTTCCCGTACACGTTATAGCTGTAGTAATATTCCCTTCAACCTGGAGAGCTGGGAACCATGGAATGGGTGCCATGCATTATTGCTTTAAAGGGTCTGCATTTGCTCACCCAATCTCACCAATCCTCTCAGTCCCAAGTGTCCAGCCTTATGCCACATCCTGCTGTCATTGTAGATAGGGTCATTCCAGGTTGCATCAGAGACCCTGAAGGAATTGTAAAGAATTTCCCTGTTTCTTTGTTCTGTTTTTGAAATTCCTTTTTAGAGTGGGTTTGAGCTGATTCTCGCTGCCCAGTTTATGCCAGTCTAGACACACTTGATTCCCTTACGGAGACATATCAATACATAGGTTTTAAGATTCTTACTAGTCAGATCTATTCCTCTGCGGGAAATATGGGGTTTTGAGTCCCTTTCACTGAGGAAGGTGTAGGTCTTGTCTATTCCATAGTTGGTTTTTGGAACGGTACCTGTGCTTATATCAAACTCGGGTTTGATGCATCACCCCACCTCTCCTTCCCCCTTAAGCAGGCATAAGAGTGTTTTCTAAATGTGAGACTCTGTTCTCTTGCCTAACTCAGTTCATGTGTAGCCATGTTTACAGGATCTTCCTAAGTGATATCTTATGATAAGTTTCTTTTCCTGTGTGACTTCTTTCACTTAGAATCATCGTACCTGAATCCACTCATTTTGCTGCTACTGGTCTTATGACATTGATTTCGTGGCTGAGGGATATTCCATCGTACGTAAGTTCCACAATGTTTGGAACCATTTTTGTATTTCCTGGGATATTTCAGGTGTACCCAGGTTGAGGTTCTTGTAAGCAGTGCAGCCCTCAATTTGGGGGTGGCTCTGTCTTATGGATTTTCAGTTTTCTCAAGGTATATTCCCTAGACCGGAAGTGCCCTTGGCTCTGTAGCTCTGTTGTTTACTTGTTTTAGGGAACACAATGCACTCCTCCAGTGAGGCAGTTGGCAACTTACATCCCGCCCATCAGCATAACAAGGCTCCCTGTTCTCCAGGGCCTGTCTTGCCTTTCTGGTTTTTACACATTTTGTGGATGTCCCTTTTGACCGGTGGGAAGTGATACTTCTTTGTAGTGCAGATTTGCTTTGCCCGCTTGCTTGCTTGGCCAAAAAGGGCGTATGCGTTTTCTCCTGAATATATTCAGGAGAAAACGCATACGCCCTTTTTGGCCAAGTGCATCATTGTCGAAGTTGTGCCCCTCTTCCTGTGCTTTACAGGCGATTACAACGTACCTCTTGAAATCTGTTTCCTGCTATTCTGCCTCGCTTTCAAGTGCGCCTCGTTGCCTTCCCTCAACAGATTTTTGGACGATAGTTGGCCTTGATTACTCTGCCAGTTTGTGAATTGCTGTGCCCCTGAGCTCCATTTTTCAACTCGTTTTTTTGTGAGCTGAACGCAAGTCCAAACTTTTGGTTCAGGACCTATACTGGTTCCCGGTGGGTGGCTGAGACTTTGGTTAATTCTTCTTCCTGCCGGGAAATTAGAGTGACATGTGCCCATCCAAATGCCTAACAGCTACTCTCTCATTGGTTCTCCCTCTTCCCTTTCATCCTCTGCCAAATTGGCAACCTGTGCGAACCAGGAGCTAAAAGGGGCTGTCTCTCCAAGTTGGGAGATTGATAGGAAAGCAGTTGGAAAGTCAAACCGGAGCACCAGGAGAGGGACTCTTCGTTGAGTTTTAGAAACCTTTTGTATTCACAGTGTGTCCATTCTCTAGGTTTCCCGAACATGTTATAGCTGTAGTAATATTCCCTTCAACCTGGAGAGTTGGGACCCATGGAATGGGTGCCATGCATTATTGCTTTAAAGGGTCTGCATTTGCTCACCCAATCTCACCAATCCTCTCAGTCCCAAGTGACCAGCCTCATGCCACATCCATCTGTCATTGTAGATAGGGTCATTCCAGGTTGCATCAGAGACCCTGAAGGAATTGTAAAGAATTTCCCTGTTTCTTTGTTCTGTATTTGAAATTCTTTTTTAGAGTGGGTTTGAGCTGATTCTCGCTGCCATGTTTATGCCAGTCTAAACACACTTGATTCCCTTACGGAGACATATCAATACATAGGTTTTAAGATTCTTACTAGTCAGATCTATTCCTCTGCGGGAAATATGGGGTTTTGAGTCCCTTTCACTGAGGAAGGTGTAGGTCTTGTCTATTCCATAGTTGGTTTTTGGAACGGTACCGGTGATTATATCAAACTCTGGTTTGATGCATCTCCCCACCTCTCCTTCCCCCTTAAGCAGGCATAAGAGTGTTTTCTAAATGTGAGACTCTGTTCTCTTGCCTAATTCAGTTCATGTGCAGCCATGTTTACAGGATCTTCCTAAGTGATATCATATGATAAGTTTCTTTTTCTGTGTGACTTCTTTCTCTTAGAATCATCGTACCTGAATCCACTCATTTTGCTGCTACTGGTCTTATGACATTGATTTCATGGCTGAGGGATATTCCATCGTACGTAAGTTCCACAATGTTTGGAACCATTTTTGTATTTCCTGGGATATTTCAGGTGTACCCAGGTTGAGGTTCTTGTAAGCAGTGCAGCCCTCAATTTGGGGGTGGCTCTGTCTTATGGATTTTCAGTTTTCCCAAGGTATATTCCCTAGACCGGAAGTGCCCTTGGCTCTGTAGCTCTGTTGTTTACTTGTTTTAGGGAACACAATGCACTCCTCCAGTGAGGCAGTTGGCAACTTACATCCCGCCCATCAGCATAACAAGGCTCCCTGTTCTCCAGGGCCTGTCTTGCCTTTCTGGTTTTTACACATTTTGTGGATGTCCCTTTTGACCGGTGGGAAGTGATACTTCTTTGTAGTGCAGATTTGCATTGCCCGCTTGCTTGCTTTGCGAAAAAGGGCGTATGCGTTTTCTCCTGAATATATTCAGGAGAAAACGCATACGCCCTTTTTGGCCAAGTGCATCATTGTCGAAGTTGTGCCCCTCTTCCTGTGCTTTACAGGCAATTCCAACGTACCTCTTGAAATCTGTTTCCTGCTATTCTGCCTCGCTTTCAAGTGCGCCTCGTTGCCTTCCCTCAACAGATTTTTGGACGATAGTTGGCCTTGATTACTCTGCCAGTTTGTGAATTGCTGTGCCCCTGAGCTCCATTTTTCAACTCGTTGTTTTGTGAGCTGAACGCAAGTCCAAACTTTTGGTTCAGGACCTCTACTTGTTCCCGGTGGGTGGCTGAGACTTTGGTTCATTCTTCTTCCTGCCGGGAAATTAGAGTGACATGTGCCCATCCAAATGCCTAACAGCTACTCTCTCATTGGTTCTCCCTCTTCCCTTTCATCCTCTGCCAAATTGGCAACCTGTGCGAACCAGGAGCTAAAAGGGGCTGTCTCTCCAAGTTGGGAGATTGATAGGAAAGCAGTTGGAATGTCAAACCGGAGCACCAGGAGAGGGACTCTTCGTTGAGTTTTAGAAACCTTTTGTATTCACAGTGTGTCCATTCTCTAGGTTTCCCGAACATGTTATAGCTGTAGTAATATTCCCTTCAACCTGGAGAGTTGGGACCCATGGAATGGGTGCCATGCATTATTGCTTTAAAGGGTCTGCATTTGCTCACCCAATCTCACCAATCCTCTCAGTCCCAAGTGACCAGCCTCATGCCACATCCATCTGTCATTGTAGATAGGGTCATTCCAGGTTGCATCAGAGACCCTGAAGGAATTGTAAAGAATTTCCCTGTTTCTTTGTTCTGTTTTTGAAATTCCTTTTTAGAGTGGGTTTGAGCTGATTCTCGCTGCCATGTTTATGCCAGTCTAGACACACTTGATTCCCTTAGGGAGACATATCAATACATAGGTTTTAAGATTCTTACTAGTCAGATCTATTCCTCTGCGGGAAATATGGGGTTTTGAGTCCCTTTCACTGAGGAAGGTGTAGGTCTTGTGTATTCCATAGTTGGTTTTTGGAACGGTACCTGTGCTTATATCAAACTCTGGTTTGATGCATCACCCCACCTCTCCTTCCCCCTTAAGCAAGCATAAGAGTGTTTTCTAAATGTGAGACTCTGTTCTCTTGCCTAACTCAGTTCATGTGTAGCCATGTTTACAGGATCTTCCTAAGTGATATCTTATGATAAGTTTCTTTTCCTGTGTGATTTCTTTCACTTAGAATCATCGTACCTGAATCCACTCATTTTGCTGCTACTGGTCTTATGACATTGATTTCGTGGCTGAGGGATATTCCATCGTACGTAAGTTCCACAATGTTTGGAACCATTTTTATATTTCCTGGGATATTTCAGGTGTACCCAGGTTGAGGTTCCTGTAAGCAGTGCAGCCCTCAATTTGGGGGTGGCTCTGTTTTATGGATTTTCAGTTTTCCCAAGGTATATTCCCTAGACCGGAAGTGCCCTTGGCTCTGTAGCTCTGTTGTTTACTTGTTTTAGGGAACACAATGCACTCCTCCAGTGAGGCAGTTGGCAACTTACATCCCGCCCATCAGCATAACAAGGCTCCCTGTTCGCCAGGGCCTTTCTTGCCTTTCTGGTTTTTACACATTTTGTGGATGTCCCTTTTGACCGTTGGGAAGTGATACTTCTTTGTAGTGCAGATTTGCATTGCCCGCTTGCTTGCTTGGCCAAAAAGGGCGTATGTGTTTTCTCCTGAATATATTTAGGAGAAAATGCATACGCCCTTTTTGGCCAAGTGCATCATTGTCGAAGTTGTGCCCCTCTTCCTGTGCTTTACAGTCGAGTCCAACGTACCTCTTGAAATCTGTTTCCTGCTATTCTGCCTCGCTTTCAAGTCCGCCTCGTTGCCTTCCCTCAACAGATTTTTGGACGATAGTTGGCCTTGATTACTCTGCCAGTTTGTGAATTGCTGTGCCCCTGAGCTCCATTTTTCAACTCGTTGTTTTGTGAGCTGAACGCAAGTCCAAACTTTTGGTTCAGGACCTATACTGGTTCCCGGTGTGTGGCTGAGACTTTGGTTAATTCTTTTTCCTGCCAGGAAATTAGAGTGACATGTGCCCATCCAAATGCCTAACAGCTACTCTCTCATTGGTTCTCCCTCTTCCCTTTCATCCTCTGCCAAATTGGCAACCTGTGCGAACCAGGAGCTTAAAGGGGCTCTCTCTCCATGTTGGGAGATTGATAGGAAAGCAGTTGGAATGTCAAACCGGAGCACCAGGAGAGGGACTCTTCGTTGAGTTTTAGAAACCTTTTGTATTCACAGTGTGTCCATTCTCTAGGTTTCCCGTACATGTTATAGCTGTAGTAATATTCCCTTCAACCTGGAGAGTTGGGACCCATGGAATGGGTGCCATGCATTATTGCTTTAAAGGGTCTGCATTTGCTCACCCAATCTCACCAATCCTCTCAGTCCCAAGTGTCCAGCCTCATGCCACATCCATCTGTCATTGTAGATAGGGTCATTCCAGGTTGCATCAGAGACCCTGAAGGAATTGTAAAGAATTCCCCTGTTTCTTTGTTCTGTTTTTGAAATTCCTTTTTAGAGTGGGTTTGAGCTGATTCTCGCTGCCCTGTTTATGCCAGTCTAGACACACTTGATTCCCTTACGGAGACATATCAATACATAGGTTTTAAGATTCTTACTAGTCAGATCGATTCCTCTGCGGGAAATATGGGGTTTTGAGTCCCTTTCACTGAGGAAGGTGTAGGTCTTGTCTATTCCATAGTTGGTTTTTGGAACGGTACCTGTGCTTATATCAAACTCTGGTTTGATGCATCTCCCCACCTCTCCTTCCCCCTTAAGCAGGCATAAGAGTGTTTTCTAAATGTGAGACTCTGTTCTCTTGCCTAACTCAGTTCATGTGTAGCCATGTTTACAGGATCTTCCTAAGTGATATCTTATGATAAGTTTCTTTTCCTGTGTGACTTCTTTCACTTAGAATCATCGTACCTGAATCCACTCATTTTGCTGCTACTGGTCTTATGACATTGATTTCGTGGCTGAGGGATATTCCATCGTACGTAAGTTCCACAATGTTTGGAACCATTTTTATATTGCCTGGGATATTTCAGGTGTACCCAGGTTGAGGTTCTTGTAAGCAGTGCAGCCCTCAATTTGGGGGTGGCTCTGTCTTATGGATTTTCAGTTTTCCCAAGGTATATTCCCTAGACTGGAAGTGCCCTTGGCTCTGTAGCTCTGTTGTTTACTTGTTTTAGGGAACACAATGCACTCCTCCAGTGAGGCAGTTGACAACTTATATCCCGCCCATCAGCATAACAAGGCTCCCTGTTCTCCAGGGCCTGTCTTGCCTTTCTGGTTTTTACACATTTTGTGGATGTCCCTTTTGACCGGTGGGAAGTGATACTTCTTTGTAGTGCAGATTTGCATTGCCCGCTTGCTTGCTTGGCCAAAAAGGGCGTATGCGTTTTCTCCTGAATATATTCAGGAGAAAACGCATACGCCCTTTTTGGCCAAGTGCATCATGGTCGAAGTTGTGCCCCTCTTCCTGTGCTTTACAGGCGATTCCAACGTACCTCTTGAAATCTGTTTCCTGCTATTCTGCCTCGCTTTCAAGTCCGCCTCGTTGCCTTCCCTCAACAGATTTTTGGACGATAGTTGGCCTTGATTACTCTGCCAGTTTGTGAATTGCTGTGCCCCTGAGCTCCATTTTTCAACTCGTTTCTTGTGAGCTGAACGCAAGTCCAAACTTTTGGTTCAGGACCTATACTGGTTCCCGGTGGGTGGCTGAGACTTTGGTTAATTCTTCTTCCTGCCGGGAAATTAGAGTGACATGTGCCCATCCAAATGCCTAGCAGCTACTCTCTCATTGGTTCTCCCTCTTCCCTTTCATCCTCTGCCAAATTGGCAACCTGTGCGAACCAGGAGCTTAAAGGGGCTGTCTCTCCAAGTTGGGAGATTGATAGGAAAGCAGTTGGAAAGTCAAACCGGAGCACCAGGAGAGGGGCTCTTCGTTGAGTTTTAGAAACCTGTCATATTCACAGTGTGTCCATTCTCTAGGTTTCCCGTACACGTTATAGCTGTAGTAATATTCCCTTCAACCTGGAGAGCTGGGACCCATGGAATGGGTGCCATGCATTATTGCTTTAAAGGGTCTGCATTTGCTCACCCAATCTCACCAATCCTCTCAGTCCCAAGTGTCCAGCCTTATGCCACATCCAGCTGTCATTGTAGATAGGGTCATTCCAGGTTGCATCAGAGACCCTGAAGGAATTGTGAAGAATTTCCCTGTTTCTTTGTTCTGTTTTTGAAATTCCTTTTTAGAGTGGGTTTGAGCTGATTCTCGCTGCCCTGTTTATGCCAGTCTAGACACACTTGATTCCCTTACGGAGACATATCAATACATAGGTTTTAAGATTCTTACTAGTCAGATCTATTCCTCTGCGGGAAATATGGGGTTTTGAGTCCCTTTCACTGAGGAAGGTGTAGGTCTTGTCTATTCCATAGTTGGTTTTTGGAACGGTACCTGTGCTTATATCAAACTCGGGTTTGATGCATCACCCCACCTCTCCTTCCCCCTTAAGCAGGCATAAGAGTGTTTTCTAAATGTGAGACTCTGTTCTCTTGCCTAACTCAGTTCATGTGTAGCCATGTTTACAGGATCTTCCTAAGTGATATCTTATGATAAGTTTCTTTTCCTGTGTGACTTCTTTCACTTAGAATCATCGTACCTGAATCCACTCATTTTGCTGCTACTGGTCTTATGACATTGATTTCGTGGCTGAGGGATATTCCATCGTACGTAAGTTCCACAATGTTTGGAACCATTTTTATATTGCCTGGGATATTTCAGGTGTACCCAGGTTGAGGTTCTTGTAAGCAGTGCAGCCCTCAATTTGGGGGTGGCTCTGTCTTATGGATTTTCAGTTTTCCCAAGGTATATTCCCTAGACTGGAAGTGCCCTTGGCTCTGTAGCTCTGTTGTTTACTTGTTTTAGGGAACACAATGCACTCCTCCAGTGAGGCAGTTGGCAACTTACATCCCGCCCATCAGCATAACAAGGCTCCCTGTTCTCCAGGGCCTGTCTTGCCTTTCTGGTTTTTACACATTTTGTGGATGTCCCTTTTGACCGGTGGGAAGTGATACTTCTTTGTAGTGCAGATTTGCATTGCCCGCTTGCTTGCTTGGCCAAAAAGGGCGTATGCGTTTTCTCCTGAATATATTCAGGAGAAAACGCATACGCCCTTTTTGGCCAAGTGCATCATGGTCGACGTTGTGCCCCGCTTCCTGTGCTTTACAGGCGATTCCAACGTACCTCTTGAAATCTGTTTCCTGCTATTCTGCCTCGCTTTCAAGTCCGCCTCGTTGCCTTCCCTCAACAGATTTTTGGACGATAGTTGGCCTTGATTACTCTGCCAGTTTGTGAATTGCTGTGCCCCTGAGCTCCATTTTTCAACTCGTTTCTTGTGAGCTGAACGCAAGTCCAAACTTTTGGTTCAGGACCTATACTGGTTCCCGGTGGGTGGCTGAGACTTTGGTTAATTCTTCTTCCTGCCGGGAAATTAGAGTGACATGTGCCCATCCAAACGCCTAGCAGCTACTCTCTCATTGGTTCTCCCTCTTCCCTTTCATCCTCTGCCAAATTGGCAACCTGTGCGAACCAGGAGCTTAAAGGGGCTGTCTCTCCAAGTTGGGAGATTGATAGGAAAGCAGTTGGAAAGTCAAACCGGAGCACCAGGAGAGGGGCTCTTCGTTGAGTTTTAGAAACCTGTCGTATTCACAGTGTGTCCATTCTCTAGGTTTCCCGTACACGTTATAGCTGTAGTAATATTCCCTTCAACCTGGAGAGCTGGGACCCATGGAATGGGTGCCATGCATTATTGCTTTAAAGGGTCTGCATTTGCTCACCCAATCTCACCAATCCTCTCAGTCCCAAGTGTCCAGCCTTATGCCACATCCAGCTGTCATTGTAGATAGGGTCATTCCAGGTTGCATCAGAGACCCTGAAGGAATTGTAAAGAATTTCCCTGTTTCTTTGTTCTGTTTTTGAAATTCCTTGTTAGAGTGGGTTTGCGCTGATTCTCGCTGCCATGTTTATGCCAGTCTAGACACACTTGATTCCCTTACGGAGACATATCAATACATAGGTTTTAAGATTCTTACTAGTCAGATCTATTCCTCTGCGGGAAATATGGGGTTTTGAGTCCCTTTCACTGAGGAAGGTGTAGGTCTTGTCTATTCCATAGTTGGTTTTTGGAACGGTACCTGTGCTTATATCAAACTCGGGTTTGATGCATCACCCCACCTCTCCTTCCCCCTTAAGCAGGCATAAGAGTGTTTTCTAAATGTGAGACTCTGTTCTCTTGCCTAACTCAGTTCATGTGTAGCCATGTTTACAGGATCTTCCTAAGTGATATCTTATGATAAGTTTCTTTTCCTGTGTGACTTCTTTCACTTAGAATCATCGTACCTGAATCCACTCATTTTGCTGCTACTGGTCTTATGACATTGATTTCGTGGCTGAGGGATATTCCATCGTACGTAAGTTCCACAATGTTTGGAACCATTTTTATATTGCCTGGGATATTTCAGGTGTACCCAGGTTGAGGTTCTTGTAAGCAGTGCAGCCCTCAATTTGGGGGTGGCTCTGTCTTATGGATTTTCAGTTTTCCCAAGGTATATTCCCTAGACTGGAAGTGCCCTTGGCTCTGTAGCTCTGTTGTTTACTTGTTTTAGGGAACACAATGCACTCCTCCAGTGAGGCAGTTGGCAACTTACATCCCGCCCATCCGCATAACAAGGCTCCCTGTTCTCCAGGGCCTGTCTTGCCTTTCTGGTTTTTACACATTTTGTGGATGTCCCTTTTGACCGGTGGGAAGTGATACTTCTTTGTAGTGCAGATTTGCATTGCCCGCTTGCTTGCTTGGCCAAAAAGGGCGTATGCGTTTTCTCCTGAATATATTCAGGAGAAAACGCATACGCCCTTTTTGGCCAAGTGCATCATGGTCGAAGTTGTGCCCCTCTTCCTGTGCTTTACAGGCGATTCCAACGTACCTCTTGAAATCTGTTTCCTGCTATTCTGCCTCGCATTCAAGTCCGCCTCGTTGCCTTCCCTCAACAGATTTTTGGACGGTACTTGGCCTTGATTACTCTGCCAGTTTGTGAATTGCTGTGCCCCTGAGCTCCATTTTTCAACTCGTTTCTTGTGAGCTGAACGCAAGTCCAAACTTTTGGTTCAGGACCTATACTGGTTCCCGGTGGGTGGCTGAGACTTTGGTTAATTCTTCTTCCTGCCGGGAAATTAGAGTGACATGTGCCCATCCAAATGCCTAGCAGCTACTCTCTCATTGGTTCTCCCTCTTCCCTTTCATCCTCTGCCAAATTGGCAACCTGTGCGAACCAGGAGCTTAAAGGGGCTGTCTCTCCAAGTTGGGAGATTGATAGGAAAGCAGTTGGAAAGTCAAACCGGAGCACCAGGAGAGGGGCTCTTCGTTGAGTTTTAGAAACCTGTCGTATTCACAGTGTGTCCATTCTCTAGGTTTCCCGTACACGTTATAGCTGTAGTAATATTCCCTTCAACCTGGAGAGCTGGGACCCATGGAATGGGTGCCATGCATTATTGCTTTAAAGGGTCTGCATTTGCTCACCCAATCTCACCAATCCTCTCAGTCCCAAGTGTCCAGCCTTATGCCACATCCAGCTGTCATTGTAGATAGGGTCATTCCAGGTTGCATCAGAGACCCTGAAGGAATTGTGAAGAATTTCCCTGTTTCTTTGTTCTGTTTTTGAAATTCCTTTTTAGAGTGGGTTTGAGCTGATTCTCGCTGCCCTGTTTATGCCAGTCTAGACACACTTGATTCCCTTACGGAGACATATCAATACATAGGTTTTAAGATTCTTACTAGTCAGATCTATTCCTCTGCGGGAAATATGGGGTTTTGAGTCCCTTTCACTGAGGAAGGTGTAGGTCTTGTCTATTCCATAGTTGGTTTTTGGAACGGTACCTGTGCTTATATCAAACTCGGGTTTGATGCATCACCCCACCTCTCCTTCCCCCTTAAGCAGGCATAAGAGTGTTTTCTAAATGTGAGACTCTGTTCTCTTGCCTAACTCAGTTCATGTGTAGCCATGTTTACAGGATCTTCCTAAGTGATATCTTATGATAAGTTTCTTTTCCTGTGTGACTTCTTTCACTTAGAATCATCGTACCTGAATCCACTCATTTTGCTGCTACTGGTCTTATGACATTGATTTCGTGGCTGAGGGATATTCCATCGTACGTAAGTTCCACAATGTTTGGAACCATTTTTATATTGCCTGGGATATTTCAGGTGTACCCAGGTTGAGGTTCTTGTAAGCAGTGCAGCCCTCAATTTGGGGGTGGCTCTGTCTTATGGATTTTCAGTTTTCCCAAGGTATATTCCCTAGACTGGAAGTGCCCTTGGCTCTGTAGCTCTGTTGTTTACTTGTTTTAGGGAACACAATGCACTCCTCCAGTGAGGCAGTTGGCAACTTACATCCCGCCCATCAGCATAACAAGGCTCCCTGTTCTCCAGGGCCTGTCTTGCCTTTCTGGTTTTTACACATTTTGTGGATGTCCCTTTTGACCGGTGGGAAGTGATACTTCTTTGTAGTGCAGATTTGCATTGCCCGCTTGCTTGCTTGGCCAAAAAGGGCGTATGCGTTTTCTCCTGAATATATTCAGGAGAAAACGCATACGCCCTTTTTGGCCAAGTGCATCATGGTCGAAGTTGTGCCCCTCTTCCTGTGCTTTACAGGCGATTCCAACATACCTCTTGAAGTCTGTTTCCTGCTATTCTGCCTCGCTTTCAAGTCCGCCTCGTTGCCTTCCCTCAACAGATTTTTGGACGATAGTTGGCCTTGATTACTCTGCCAGTTTGTGAATTGCTGTGCCCCTGAGCTCCATTTTTCAACTCGTTTCTTGTGAGCTGAACGCAAGTCCAAACTTTTGGTTCAGGACCTATACTGGTTCCCGGTGGGTGGCTGAGACTTTGGTTAATTCTTCTTCCTGCCGGGAAATTAGAGTGACATGTGCCCATCCAAATGCCTAGCAGCTACTCTCTCATTGGTTCTCCCTCTTCCCTTTCATCCTCTGCCAAATTGGCAACCTGTGCGAACCAGGAGCTTAAAGGGGCTGTCTCTCCAAGTTGGGAGATTGATAGGAAAGCAGTTGGAAAGTCAAACCGGAGCACCAGGAGAGGGGCTCTTCGTTGAGTTTTAGAAACCTGTCGTATTCACAGTGTGTCCATTCTCTAGGTTTCCCGTACACGTTATAGCTGTAGTAATATTCCCTTCCACCTGGAGAGCTGGGACCCATGGAATGGGTGCCATGCATTATTGCTTTAAAGGGTCTGCATTTGCTCACCCAATCTCACCAATCCTCTCAGTCCCAAGTGTCCAGCCTTATGCCACATCCAGCTGTCATTGTAGATAGGGTCATTCCAGGTTGCATCAGAGACCCTGAAGGAATTGTGAAGAATTTCCCTGTTTCTTTGTTCTGTTTTTGAAATTCCTTTTTAGAGTGGGTTTGAGCTGATTCTCGCTGCCCTGTTTATGCCAGTCTAGACACACTTGATTCCCTTACGGAGACATATCAATACATAGGTTTTAAGATTCTTACTAGTCAGATCTATTCCTCTGCGGGAAATATGGGGTTTTGAGTCCCTTTCACTGAGGAAGGTGTAGGTCTTGTCTATTCCATAGTTGGTTTTTGGAACGGTACCTGTGCTTATATCAAACTCGGGTTTGATGCATCACCCCACCTCTCCTTCCCCCTTAAGCAGGCATAAGAGTGTTTTCTAAATGTGAGACTCTGTTCTCTTGCCTAACTCAGTTCATGTGTAGCCATGTTTACAGGATCTTCCTAAGTGATATCTTATGATGTTTCTTTTCCTGTGTGACTTCTTTCACTTAGAATCATCGTACCTGAATCCACTCATTTTGCTGCTACTGGTCTTATGACATTGATTTCGTGGCTGAGGGATATTCCATCGTACGTAAGTTCCACAATGTTTGGAACCATTTTTATATTGCCTGGGATATTTCAGGTGTACCCAGGTTGAGGTTCTTGTAAGCAGTGCAGCCCTCAATTTGGGGGTGGCTCTGTCTTATGGATTTTCAGTTTTCCCAAGGTATATTCCCTAGACTGGAAGTGCCCTTGGCTCTGTAGCTCTGTTGTTTACCTGTTTTAGGGAACACAGTGCACTCCTCCAGTGAGGCAGTTGGCAACTTACATCCCGCCCATCAGCATAACAAGGCTCCCTGTTCTCCAGGGCCTGTCTTGCCTTTCTGGTTTTTACACATTTTGTGGATGTCCCTTTTGACCGGTGGGAAGTGATACTTCTTTGTAGTGCAGATTTGCATTGCCCGCTTGCTTGCTTGGCCAAAAAGGGCGTATGCGTTTTCTCCTGAATATATTCAGGAGAAAACGCATACGCCCTTTTTGGCCAAGTGCATCATGGTCGAAGTTGTGCCCCTCTTCCTGTGCTTTACAGGCGATTCCAACGTACCTCTTGAAATCTGTTTCCTGCTATTCTGCCTCGCTTTCAAGTCCGCCTCGTTGCCTTCCCTCAACAGATTTTTGGACGATACTTGGCCTTGATTACTCTGCCAGTTTGTGAATTGCTGTGCCCCTGAGCTCCATTTTTCAACTCGTTTCTTGTGAGCTGAACGCAAGTCCAAACTTTTGGTTCAGGACCTATACTGGTTCCCGGTGGGTGGCTGAGACTTTGGTTAATTCTTCTTCCTGCCGGGAAATTAGAGTGACATGTGCCCATCCAAATGCCTAGCAGCTACTCTCTCATTGGTTCTCCCTCTTCCCTTTCATCCTCTGCCAAATTGGCAACCTGTGCGAACCAGGAGCTTAAAGGGGCTGTCTCTCCAAGTTGGGAGATTGATAGGAAAGCAGTTGGAAAGTCAAACCGGAGCACCAGGAGAGGGGCTCTTCGTTGAGTTTTAGAAACCTGTCGTATTCACAGTGTGTCCATTCTCTAGGTTTCCCGTACACGTTATAGCTGTAGTAATATTCCCTTCAACCTGGAGAGCTGGGACCCATGGAATGGGTGCCATGCATTATTGCTTTAAAGGGTCTGCATTTGCTCACCCAATCTCACCAATCCTCTCAGTCCCAAGTGTCCAGCCTTATGCCACATCCAGCTGTCATTGTAGATAGGGTCATTCCAGGTTGCATCAGAGACCCTGAAGGAATTGTGAAGAATTTCCCTGTTTCTTTGTTCTGTTTTTGAAATTCCTTTTTAGAGTGGGTTTGAGCTGATTCTCGCTGCCCTGTTTATGCCAGTCTAGACACACTTGATTCCCTTACGGAGACATATCAATACATAGGTTTTAAGATTCTTACTAGTCAGATCTATTCCTCTGCGGGAAATATGGGGTTTTGAGTCCCTTTCACTGAGGAAGGTGTAGGTCTTGTCTATTCCATAGTTGGTTTTTGGAACGGTACCTGTGCTTATATCAAACTCGGGTTTGATGCATCACCCCACCTCTCCTTCCCCCTTAAGCAGGCATAAGAGTGTTTTCTAAATGTGAGACTCTGTTCTCTTGCCTAACTCAGTTCATGTGTAGCCATGTTTACAGGATCTTCCTAAGTGATATCTTATGATAAGTTTCTTTTCCTGTGTGACTTCTTTCACTTAGAATCATCGTACCTGAATCCACTCATTTTGCTGCTACTGGTCTTATGACATTGATTTCGTGGCTGAGGGATATTCCATCGTACGTAAGTTCCACAATGTTTGGAACCATTTTTATATTGCCTGGGATATTTCAGGTGTACCCAGGTTGAGGTTCTTGTAAGCAGTGCAGCCCTCAATTTGGGGGTGGCTCTGTCTTATGGATTTTCAGTTTTCCCAAGGTATATTCCCTAGACTGGAAGTGCCCTTGGCTCTGTAGCTCTGTTGTTTACTTGCTTTAGGGAACACAATGCACTCCTCCAGTGAGGCAGTTGGCAACTTACATCCCGCCCATCAGCATAACAAGGCTCCCTGTTCTCCAGGGCCTGTCTTGCCTTTCTGGTTTTTACACATTTTGTGGATGTCCCTTTTGACCGGTGGGAAGTGATACTTCTTTGTAGTGCAGATTTGCATTGCCCGCTTGCTTGCTTGGCCAAAAAGGGCGTATGCGTTTTCTCCTGAATATATTCAGGAGAAAACGCATACGCCCTTTTTGGCCAAGTGCATCATGGTCGAAGTTGTGCCCCTCTTCCTGTGCTTTACAGGCGATTCCAACGTACCTCTTGAAATCTGTTTCCTGCTATTCTGCCTCGCTTTCAAGTCCGCCTCGTTGCCTTCCCTCAACAGATTTTTGGACGATAGTTGGCCTTAATTACTCTGCCAGTTTGTGAATTGCTGTGCCCCTGAGCTCCATTTTTCAACTCGTTTCTTGTGAGCTGAACGCAAGTCCAAACTTTTGGTTCAGGACCTATACTGGTTCCCGGTGGGTGGCTGAGACTTTGGTTAATTCTTCTTCCTGCCGGGAAATTAGAGTGACATGTGCCCATCCAAATGCCTAGCAGCTACTCTCTCATTGGTTCTCCCTCTTCCCTTTCATCCTCTGCCAAATTGGCAACCTGTGCAAACCAGGAGCTTAAAGGGGCTGTCTCTCCAAGTTGGGAGATTGATAGGAAAGCAGTTGGAAAGTCAAACCGGAGCACCAGGAGAGGGGCTCTTCGTTGAGTTTTAGAAACCTGTCGTATTCACAGTGTGTCCATTCTCTAGGTTTCCCGTACACGTTATAGCTGTAGTAATATTCCCTTCCACCTGGAGAGCTGGGACCCATGGAATGGGTGCCATGCATTATTGCTTTAAAGGGTCTGCATTTGCTCACCCAATCTCACCAATCCTCTCAGTCCCAAGTGTCCAGCCTTATGCCACATCCAGCTGTCATTGTAGATAGGGTCATTCCAGGTTGCATCAGAGACCCTGAAGGAATTGTGAAGAATTTCCCTGTTTCTTTGTTCTGTTTTTGAAATTCCTTTTTAGAGTGGGTTTGAGCTGATTCTCGCTGCCCTGTTTATGCCAGTCTAGACACACTTGATTCCCTTACGGAGACATATCAATACATAGGTTTTAAGATTCTTACTAGTCAGATCTATTCCTCTGCGGGAAATATGGGGTTTTGAGTCCCTTTCACTGAGGAAGGTGTAGGTCTTGTCTATTCCATAGTTGGTTTTTGGAACGGTACCTGTGCTTATATCAAACTCGGGTTTGATGCATCACCCCACCTCTCCTTCCCCCTTAAGCAGGCATAAGAGTGTTTTCTAAATGTGAGACTCTGTTCTCTTGCCTAACTCAGTTCATGTGTAGCCATGTTTACAGGATCTTCCTAAGTGATATCTTATGATAAGTTTCTTTTCCTGTGTGACTTCTTTCACTTAGAATCATCGTACCTGAATCCACTCATTTTGCTGCTACTGGTCTTATGACATTGATTTCGTGGCTGAGGGATATTCCATCGTACGTAAGTTCCACAATGTTTGGAACCATTTTTATATTGCCTGGGATATTTCAGGTGTACCCAGGTTGAGGTTCTTGTAAGCAGTGCAGCCCTCAATTTGGGGGTGGCTCTGTCTTATGGATTTTCAGTTTTCCCAAGGTATATTCCCTAGACTGGAAGTGCCCTTGGCTCTGTAGCTCTGTTGTTTACTTGTTTTAGGGAACACAATGCACTCCTCCAGTGAGGCAGTTGGCAACTTACATCCCGCCCATCAGCATAACAAGGCTCCCTGTTCTCCAGGGCCTGTCTTGCCTTTCTGGTTTTTACACATTTTGTGGATGTCCCTTTTGACCGGTGGGAAGTGATACTTCTTTGTAGTGCAGATTTGCATTGCCCGCTTGCTTGCTTGGCCAAAAAGGGCGTATGCGTTTTCTCCTGAATATATTCAGGAGAAAACGCATACGCCCTTTTTGGCCAAGTGCATCATGGTCGAAGTTGTGCCCCTCTTCCTGTGCTTTACAGGCGATTCCAACGTACCTCTTGAAATCTGTTTCCTGCTATTCTGCCTCGCTTTCAAGTCCGCCTCGTTGCCTTCCCTCAACAGATTTTTGGACGATAGTTGGCCTTGATTACTCTGCCAGTTTGTGAATTGCTGTGCCCCTGAGCTCCATTTTTCAACTCGTTTCTTGTGAGCTGAACGCAAGTCCAAACTTTTGGTTCAGGACCTATACTGGTTCCCGGTGGGTGGCTGAGACTTTGGTTAATTCTTCTTCCTGCCGGGAAATTAGAGTGACATGTGCCCATCCAAATGCCTAGCAGCTACTCTCTCATTGGTTCTCCCTCTTCCCTTTCATCCTCTGCCAAATTGGCAACCTGTGCGAACCAGGAGCTTAAAGGGGCTGTCTCTCCAAGTTGGGAGATTGATAGGAAAGCAGTTGGAAAGTCAAACCGGAGCACCAGGAGAGGGGCTCTTCGTTGAGTTTTAGAAACCTGTCGTATTCACAGTGTGTCCATTCTCTAGGTTTCCCGTACACGTTAGAGCTGTAGTAATATTCCCTTCAACCTGGAGAGCTGAGACCCATGGAATGGGTGCCATGCATTATTGCTTTAAAGGGTCTGCATTTGCTCACCCAATCTCACCAATCCTCTCAGTCCCAAGTGTCCAGCCTTATGCCACATCCAGCTGTCATTGTAGATAGGGTCATTCCAGGTTGCATCAGAGACCCTGTAGGAATTGTGAAGAATTTCCCTGTTTCTTTGTTCTGTTTTTGAAATTCCTTTTTAGAGTGGGTTTGAGCTGATTCTCGCTGCCCTGTTTATGCCAGTCTAGACACACTTGATTCCCTTACGGAGACATATCAATACATAGGTTTTAAGATTCTTACTAGTCAAATCAATTCCTCTGCGGGAAATATGGGGTTTTGAGTCCCTTTCACTGAGGAAGGTGTAGGTCTTGTCTATTCCATAGTTGGTTTTTGGAACGGTACCTGTGCTTATATCAAACTCGGGTTTGATGCATCACCCCACCTCTCCTTCCCCCTTAAGCAGGCATAAGAGTGTTTTCTAAATGTGAGACTCTGTTCTCTTGCCTAACTCAGTTCATGTGTAGCCATGTTTACAGGATCTTCCTAAGTGATATCTTATGATAAGTTTCTTTTCCTGTGTGACTTCTTTCACTTAGAATCATCGTACCTGAATCCACTCATTTTGCTGCTACTGGTCTTATGACATTGATTTCGTGGCTGAGGGATATTCCATCGTACGTAAGTTCCACAATGTTTGGAACCATTTTTATATTGCCTGGGATATTTCAGGTGTACCCAGGTTGAGGTTCTTGTAAGCAGTGCAGCCCTCAATTTGGGGGTGGCTCTGTCTTATGGATTTTCAGTTTTCCCAAGGTATATTCCCTAGACTGGAAGTGCCCTTGGCTCTGTAGCTCTGTTGTTTACCTGTTTTAGGGAACACAGTGCACTCCTCCAGTGAGGCAGTTGGCAACTTACATCCCGCCCATCAGCATAACAAGGCTCCCTGTTCTCCAGGGCCTGTCTTGCCTTTCTGGTTTTTACACATTTTGTGGATGTCCCTTTTGACCGGTGGGAAGTGATACTTCTTTGTAGTGCAGATTTGCATTGCCCGCTTGCTTGCTTGGCCAAAAAGGGCGTATGCGTTTTCTCCTGAATATATTCAGGAGAAAACGCATACACCCTTTTTGGCCAAGTGCATCATGGTCGAAGTTGTGCCCCTCTTCCTGTGCTTTACAGGCGATTCCAACGTACCTCTTGAAATCTGTTTCCTGCTATTCTGCCTCGCTTTCAAGTCCGCCTCGTTGCCTTCCCTCAACAGATTTTTGGACGATAGTTGGCCTTGATTACTCTGCCAGTTTGTGAATTGCTGTGCCCCTGAGCTCCATTTTTCAACTCGTTTCTTGTGAGCTGAACGCAAGTCCAAACTTTTGGTTCAGGACCTATACTGGTTCCCGGTGGGTGGCTGAGACTTTGGTTAATTCTTCTTCCTGCCGGGAAATTAGAGTGACATGTGCCCATCCAAATGCCTAGCAGCTACTCTCTCATTGGTTCTCCCTCTTCCCTTTCATCCTCTGCCAAATTGGCAACCTGTGCGAACCAGGAGCTTAAAGGGGCTGTCTCTCCAAGTTGGGAGATTGATAGGAAAGCAGTTGGAAAGTCAAACCGGAGCACCAGGAGAGGGGCTCTTCGTTGAGTTTTAGAAACCTGTCGTATTCACAGTGTGTCCATTCTCTAGGTTTCCCGTACACGTTAGAGCTGTAGTAATATTCCCTTCAACCTGGAGAGCTGAGACCCATGGAATGGGTGCCATGCATTATTGCTTTAAAGGGTCTGCATTTGCTCACCCAATCTCACCAATCCTCTCAGTCCCAAGTGTCCAGCCTTATGCCACATCCAGCTGTCATTGTAGATAGGGTCATTCCAGGTTGCATCAGAGACCCTGAAGGAATTGTGAAGAATTTCCCTGTTTCTTTGTTCTGTTTTTGAAATTCCTTTTTAGAGTGGGTTTGAGCTGATTCTCGCTGCCCTGTTTATGCCAGTCTAGACACACTTGATTCCCTTACGGAGACATATCAATACATAGGTTTTAAGATTCTTACTAGTCAAATCAATTCCTCTGCGTGAAATATGGGGTTTTGAGTCCCTTTCACTGAGGAAGGTGTAGGTCTTGTCTATTCCATAGTTGGTTTTTGGAACGGTACCTGTGCTTATATCAAACTCGGGTTTGATGCATCACCCCACCTCTCCTTCCCCCTTAAGCAGGCATAAGAGTGTTTTCTAAATGTGAGACTCTGTTCTCTTGCCTAACTCAGTTCATGTGTAGCCATGTTTACAGGATCTTCCTAAGTGATATCTTATGATAAGTTTCTTTTCCTGTGTGACTTCTTTCACTTAGAATCATCGTACCTGAATCCACTCATTTTGCTGCTACTGGTCTTATGACATTGATTTCGTGGCTGAGGGATATTCCATCGTACGTAAGTTCCACAATGTTTCGAACCATTTTTATATTGCCTGGGATATTTCAGGTGTACCCAGGTTGAGGTTCTTGTAAGCAGTGCAGCCCTCAATTTGGGGGTGGCTCTGTCTTATGGATTTTCAGTTTTCCCAAGGTATATTCCCTAGACTGGAAGTGCCCTTGGCTCTGTAGCTCTGTCGTTTACCTGTTTTAGGGAACACAATGCACTCCTCCAGTGAGGCAGTTGGCAACTTACATCCCGCCCATCAGCATAACAAGGCTCCCTGTTCTCCAGGGCCTGTCTTGCCTTTCTGGTTTTTACACATTTTGTGGATGTCCCTTTTGACCGGTGGGAAGTGATACTTCTTTGTAGTGCAGATTTGCATTGCCCGCTTGCTTGCTTGGCCAAAAAGGGCGTATGCGTTTTCTCCTGAATATATTCAGGAGAAAACGCATACGCCCTTTTTGGCCAAGTACATCATGGTCGAAGTTGTGCCCCTCTTCCTGTGCTTTACAGGCGATTCCAACGTACCTCTTGAAATCTGTTTCCTGCTATTCTGCCTCGCTTTCAAGTCCGCCTCGTTGCCTTCCCTCAACAGATTTTTGGACGATAGTTGGCCTTGATTACTCTGCCAGTTTGTGAATTGCTGTGCCCCTGAGCTCCATTTTTCAACTCGTTTCTTGTGAGCTGAACGCAAGTCCAAACTTTTGGTTCAGGACCTATACTGGTTCCCGGTGGGTGGCTGAGACTTTGGTTAATTCTTCTTCCTGCCGGGAAATTAGAGTGACATGTGCCCATCCAAATGCCTAGCAGCTACTCTCTCATTGGTTCTCCCTCTTCCCTTTCATCCTCTGCCAAATTGGCAACCTGTGCGAACCAGGAGCTTAAAGGGGCTGTCTCTCCAAGTTGGGAGATTGATAGGAAAGCAGTTGGAAAGTCAAACCGGAGCACCAGGAGAGGGGCTCTTCGTTGAGTTTTAGAAACCTGTCGTATTCACAGTGTGTCCATTCTCTAGGTTTCCCGTACACGTTATAGCTTTAGTAATATTCCCTTCAACCTGGAGAGCTGGGACCCATGGAATGGGTGCCATGCATTATTGCTTTAAAGGGTCTGCATTTGCTCACCCAATCTCACCAATCCTCTCAGTCCCAAGTGTCCAGCCTTATGCCACATCCAGCTGTCATTGTAGATAGGGTCATTCCAGGTTGCATCAGAGACCCTGAAGGAATTGTGAAGAATTTCCCTGTTTCTTTGTTCTGTTTTTGAAATTCCTTTTTAGAGTGGGTTTGAGCTGATTCTCGCTGCCCTGTTTATGCCAGTCTAGACACACTTGATTCCCTTACGGAGACATATCAATACATAGGTTTTAAGATTCTTACTAGTCAAATCAATTCCTCTGCGGGAAATATGGGGTTTTGAGTCCCTTTCACTGAGGAAGGTGTAGGTCTTGTCTATTCCATAGTTGGTTTTTGGAACGGTACCTGTGCTTATATCAAACTCGGGTTTGATGCATCACCCCACCTCTCCTTCCCCCTTAAGCAGGCATAAGAGTGTTTTCTAAATGTGAGACTCTGTTCTCTTGCCTAACTCAGTTCATGTGTAGCCATGTTTACAGGATCTTCCTAAGTGATATCTTATGATAAGTTTCTTTTCCTGTGTGACTTCTTTCACTTAGAATCATCGTACCTGAATCCACTCATTTTGCTGCTACTGGTCTTATGACATTGATTTCGTGGCTGAGGGATATTCCATCGTACGTAAGTTCCACAATGTTTGGAACCATTTTTATATTGCCTGGGATATTTCAGGTGTACCCAGGTTGAGGTTCTTGTAAGCAGTGCAGCCCTCAATTTGGGGGTGGCTCTGTCTTATGGATTTTCAGTTTTCCCAAGGTATATTCCCTAGACTGGAAGTGCCCTTGGCTCTGTAGCTCTGTTGTTTACCTGTTTTAGGGAACACAGTGCACTCCTCCAGTGAGGCAGTTGGCAACTTACATCCCGCCCATCAGCATAACAAGGCTCCCTGTTCTCCAGGGCCTGTCTTGCCTTTCTGGTTTTTACACATTTTGTGGATGTCCCTTTTGACCGGTGGGAAGTGATACTTCTTTGTAGTGCAGATTTGCATTGCCCGCTTGCTTGCTTGGCCAAAAAGGGCGTATGCGTTTTCTCCTGAATATATTCAGGAGAAAACGCATACGCCCTTTTTGGCCAAGTGCATCATGGTCGAAGTTGTGCCCCTCTTCCTGTGCTTTACAGGCGATTCCAACGTACCTCTTTAAATCTGTTTCCTGCTATTCTGCCTCGCTTTCAAGTCCGCCTCGTTGCCTTCCCTCAACAGATTTTTGGACGATAGTTGGCCTTGATTACTCTGCCAGTTTGTGAATTGCTGTGCCCCTGAGCTCCATTTTTCAACTCGTTTCTTGTGAGCTGAACGCAAGTCCAAACTTTTGGTTCAGGACCTATACTGGTTCCCGGTGGGTGGCTGAGACTTTGGTTAATTCTTCTTCCTGCCGGGAAATTAGAGTGACATGTGCCCATCCAAATGCCTAGCAGCTACTCTCTCATTGGTTCTCCCTCTTCCCTTTCATCCTCTGCCAAATTGGCAACCTGTGCGAACCAGGAGCTTAAAGGGGCTGTCTCTCCAAGTTGGGAGATTGATAGGAAAGCAGTTGGAAAGTCAAACCGGAGCACCAGGAGAGGGGCTCTTCGTTGAGTTTTAGAAACCTGTCGTATTCACAGTGTGTCCATTCTCTAGGTTTCCCGTACACGTTAGAGCTGTAGTAATATTCCCTTCAACCTGGAGAGCTGGGACCCATGGAATGGGTGCCATGCATTATTGCTTTAAAGGGTCTGCATTTGCTCACCCAATCTCACCAATCCTCTCAGTCCCAAGTGTCCAGCCTTATGCCACATCCAGCTGTCATTGTAGATAGGGTCATTCCAGGTTGCATCAGAGACCCTGAAGGAATTGTGAAGAATTTCCCTGTTTCTTTGTTCTGTTTTTGAAATTCCTTTTTAGAGTGGGTTTGAGCTGATTCTCGCTGCCCTGTTTATGCCAGTCTAGACACACTTGATTCCCTTACGGAGACATATCAATACATAGGTTTTAAGATTCTTACTAGTCAGATCTATTCCTCTGCGGGAAATATGGGGTTTTGAGTCCCTTTCACTGAGGAAGGTGGAGGTCTTGTCTATTCCATAGTTGGTTTTTGGAACGGTACCTGTGCTTATATCAAACTCGGGTTTGATGCATCACCCCACCTCTCCTTCCCCCTTAAGCAGGCATAAGAGTGTTTTCTAAATGTGAGACTCTGTTCTCTTGCCTAACTCAGTTCATGTGTAGCCATGTTTACAGGATCTTCCTAAGTGATATCATATGATAAGTTTCTTTTCCTGTGTGACTTCTTTCACTTAGAATCATCGTACCTGAATCCACTCATTTTGCTGCTACTGGTCTTATGACATTGATTTCGTGGCTGAGGGATATTCCATCGTACGTAAGTTCCACAATGTTTGGAACCATTTTTATATTGCCTGGGATATTTCAGGTGTACCCAGGTTGAGGTTCTTGTAAGCAGTGCAGCCCTCAATTTGGGGGTGGCTCTGTCTTATGGATTTTCAGTTTTCCCAAGGTATATTCCCTAGACTGGAAGTGCCCTTGGCTCTGGAGCTCTGTTGTTTACTTGTTTTAGGGAACACAATGCACTCCTCCAGTGAGGCAGTTGGCAACTTACATCCCGCCCATCAGCATAACAAGGCTCCCTGTTCTCCAGGGCCTGTCTTGCCTTTCTGGTTTTTACACATTTTGTGGATGTCCCTTTTGACCGGTGGGAAGTGATACTTCTTTGTAGTGCAGATTTGCATTGCCCGCTTGCTTGCTTGGCCAAAAAGGGCGTATGCGTTTTCTCCTGAATATATTCAGGAGAAAACGCATACGCCCTTTTTGGCCAAGTGCATCATGGTCGAAGTTGTGCCCCTCTTCCTGTGCTTTACAGGCGATTCCAACGTACCTCTTGAAATCTGTTTCCTGCTATTCTGCCTCGCTTTCAAGTCCGCCTCGTTGCCTTCCCTCAACAGATTTTTGGACGATACTTGGCCTTGATTACTCTGCCAGTTTGTGAATTGCTGTGCCCCTGAGCTCCATTTTTCAACTCGTTTCTTGTGAGCTGAACGCAAGTCCAAACTTTTGGTTCAGGACCTATACTGGTTCCCGGTGGGTGGCTGAGACTTTGGTTAATTCTTCTTCCTGCCGGGAAATTAGAGTGACATGTGCCCATCCAAATGCCTAGCAGCTACTCTCTCATTGGTTCTCCCTCTTCCCTTTCATCCTCTGCCAAATTGGCAACCTGTGCGAACCAGGAGCTTAAAGGGGCTGTCTCTCCAAGTTGGGAGATTGATAGGAAAGCAGTTGGAAAGTCAAACCGGAGCACCAGGAGAGGGGCTCTTCGTTGAGTTTTAGAAACCTGTCGTATTCACAGTGTGTCCATTCTCTAGGTTTCCCGTACACGTTATAGCTGTAGTAATATTCCCTTCCACCTGGAGAGCTGGGACCCATGGAATGGGTGCCATGCATTATTGCTTTAAAGGGTCTGCATTTGCTCACCCAATCTCACCAATCCTCTCAGTCCCAAGTGTCCAGCCTTATGCCACATCCAGCTGTCATTGTAGATAGGGTCATTCCAGGTTGCATCAGAGACCCTGAAGGAATTGTGAAGAATTTCCCTGTTTCTTTGTTCTGTTTTTGAAATTCCTTTTTAGAGTGGGTTTGAGCTGATTCTCGCTGCCCTGTTTATGCCAGTCTAGACACACTTGATTCCCTTACGGAGACATATCAATACATAGGTTTTAAGATTCTTACTAGTCAGATCTATTCCTCTGCGGGAAATATGGGGTTTTGAGTCCCTTTCACTGAGGAAGGTGTAGGTCTTGTCTATTCCATAGTTGGTTTTTGGAACGGTACCTGTGCTTATATCAAACTCGGGTTTGATGCATCACCCCACCTCTCCTTCCCCCTTAAGCAGGCATAAGAGTGTTTTCTAAATGTGAGACTCTGTTCTCTTGCCTAACTCAGTTCATGTGTAGCCATGTTTACAGGATCTTCCTAAGTGATATCATATGATAAGTTTCTTTTCCTGTGTGACTTCTTTCACTTAGAATCATCGTACCTGAATCCACTCATTTTGCTGCTACTTGTCTTATGACATTGATTTCGTGGCTGAGGGATATTCCATCGTACGTAAGTTCCACAATGTTTGGAACCATTTTTATATTGCCTGGGATATTTCAGGTGTACCCAGGTTGAGGTTCTTGTAAGCAGTGCAGCCCTCAATTTGGGGGTGGCTCTGTCTTATGGATTTTCAGTTTTCCCAAGGTATATTCCCTAGACTGGAAGTGCCCTTGGCTCTGTAGCTCTGTTGTTTACTTGTTTTAGGGAACACAATGCACTCCTCCAGTGAGGCAGTTGGCAACTTACATCCCGCCCATCAGCATAACAAGGCTCCCTGTTCTCCAGGGCCTGTCTTGCCTTTCTGGTTTTTACACATTTTGTGGATGTCCCTTTTGACCGGTGGGAAGTGATACTTCTTTGTAGTGCAGATTTGCATTGCCCGCTTGCTTGCTTGGCCAAAAAGGGCGTATGCGTTTTCTCCTGAATATATTCAGGAGAAAACGCATACGCCCTTTTTGGCCAAGTGCATCATGGTCGAAGTTGTGCCCCTCTTCCTGTGCTTTACAGGCGATTCCAACGTACCTCTTGAAATCTGTTTCCTGCTATTCTGCCTCGCTTTCAAGTCCGCCTCGTTGCCTTCCCTCAACAGATTTTTGGACGATACTTGGCCTTGATTACTCTGCCAGTTTGTGAATTGCTGTGCCCCTGAGCTCCATTTTTCAACTCGTTTCTTGTGAGCTGAACGCAAGTCCAAACTTTTGGTTCAGGACCTATACTGGTTCCCGGTGGGTGGCTGAGACTTTGGTTAATTCTTCTTCCTGCCGGGAAATTAGAGTGACATGTGCCCATCCAAATGCCTAGCAGCTACTCTCTCATTGGTTCTCCCTCTTCCCTTTCATCCTCTGCCAAATTGGCAACCTGTGCGAACCAGGAGCTTAAAGGGGCTGTCTCTCCAAGTTGGGAGATTGATAGGAAAGCAGTTGGAAAGTCAAACCGGAGCACCAGGAGAGGGGCTCTTCGTTGAGTTTTAGAAACCTGTCGTATTCACAGTGTGTCCATTCTCTAGGTTTCCCGTACACGTTATAGCTGTAGTAATATTCCCTTCAACCTGGAGAGCTGGGACCCATGGAATGGGTGCCATGCATTATTGCTTTAAAGGGTCTGCATTTGCTCACCCAATCTCACCAATCCTCTCAGTCCCAAGTGTCCAGCCTTATGCCACATCCAGCTGTCATTGTAGATAGGGTCATTCCAGGTTGCATCAGAGACCCTGAAGGAATTGTGAAGAATTTCCCTGTTTCTTTGTTCTGTTTTTGAAATTCCTTTTTAGAGTGGGTTTGAGCTGATTCTCGCTGCCCTGTTTATGCCAGTCTAGACACACTTGATTCCCTTACGGAGACATATCAATACATAGGTTTTAAGATTCTTACTAGTCAGATCTATTCCTCTGCGGGAAATATGGGGTTTTGAGTCCCTTTCACTGAGGAAGGTGGAGGTCTTGTCTATTCCATAGTTGGTTTTTGGAACGGTACCTGTGCTTATATCAAACTCGGGTTTGATGCATCACCCCACCTCTCCTTCCCCCTTAAGCAGGCATAAGAGTGTTTTCTAAATGTGAGACTCTGTTCTCTTGCCTAACTCAGTTCATGTGTAGCCATGTTTACAGGATCTTCCTAAGTGATATCATATGATAAGTTTCTTTTCCTGTGTGACTTCTTTCACTTAGAATCATCGTACCTGAATCCACTCATTTTGCTGCTACTGGTCTTATGACATTGATTTCGTGGCTGAGGGATATTCCATCGTACGTAAGTTCCACAATGTTTGGAACCATTTTTATATTGCCTGGGATATTTCAGGTGTACCCAGGTTGAGGTTCTTGTAAGCAGTGCAGCCCTCAATTTGGGGGTGGCTCTGTCTTATGGATTTTCAGTTTTCCCAAGGTATATTCCCTAGACTGGAAGTGCCCTTGGCTCTGTAGCTCTGTTGTTTACTTGTTTTAGGGAACACAATGCACTCCTCCAGTGAGGCAGTTGGCATCTTACATCCCGCCCATCAGCATAACAAGGCTCCCTGTTCTCCAGGGCCTGTCTTGCCTTTCTGGTTTTTACACATTTTGTGGATGTCCCTTTTGACCGGTGGGAAGTGATAATTCTTTGTAGTGCAGATTTGCATTGCCCGCTTGCTTGCTTGGCCAAAAAGGGCGTATGCGTTTTCTCCTGAATATATTCAGGAGAAAACGCATACGCCCTTTTTGGCCAAGTGCATCATGGTCGAAGTTGTGCCCCTCTTCCTGTGCTTTACAGGCGATTCCAACGTACCTCTTGAAATCTGTTTCCTGCTATTCTGCCTCGCATTCAAGTCCGCCTCGTTGCCTTCCCTCAACAGATTTTTGGACGATAGTTGGCCTTGATTACTCTGCCAGTTTGTGAATTGCTGTGCCCCTGAGCTCCATTTCTCAACTCGTTTCTTGTGAGCTGAACGCAAGTCCAAACTTTTGGTTCAGGACCTCTACTGGTTCCCGGTGGGAGGCTGAGACTTTTGTTCATTCTTCTTCCTGCCGGGAAATTAGAGTGACATGTGCCCATCCAAATGCCTAACAGCTACTCTCTCATTGGTTCTCCCTCTTCCCTTTCATCCTCTGCCAAATTGGCAACCTGTGCGAACCAGGAGCTTAAAGGGGCTGTCTCTCCAAGTTGGGAGATTGATAGGAAAGCAGTTGGAAAGTCAAACCGGAGCACCAGGAGAGGGGCTCTTCGTTGAGTTTTAGAAACCTTTCGTATTCACAGTGTGTCCATTCTCTAGGTTTCCCGTACACGTTATAGTTGTAGTAATATTCCCTTCAACCTGGAGAGCTGGGACCCATGGAATGGGTGCCATGCATTATTGCTTTAAAGGGTCTGCATTTGCTCACCCAATCTCACCAATCCTCTCAGTCCCAAGTGTCCAGCCTTATGCCACATCCAGCTGTCATTGTAGATAGGGTCATTCCAGGTTGCATCAGAGACCCTGAAGGAATTGTAAAGAATTTCCCTGTTTCTTTGTTCTGTTTTTGAAATTCCTTTTTAGAGTGGGTTTGAGCTGATTCTCGCTGCCATGTTTATGCCAGTCTAGACACACTTGATTCCCTTACGGATACATATCAATACATAGGTTTTAAGATTCTTACTAGTCATATCTATTCCTCTGCGGGAAATATGGGGTTTTGAGTCCCTTTCACTGAGGAAGGTGGAGGTCTTGTCTATTCCATAGTTGGTTTTTGGAACGGTACCTGTGCTTATATCAAACTCTGGTTTGATGCATCACCCCACCTCTCCTTCCCCCTTAAGCAGGCATAAGAGTGTTTTCTAAATGTGAGACTCTGTTCTCTTGCCTAACTCAGTTCATGTGTAGCCATGTTTACAGGATCTTCCTAAGTGATATCTTATGATAAGTTTCTTTTCCTGTGTGACTTCTTTCACTTAGAATCATCGTACCTGAATCCACTCATTTTGCTGCTACTGGTCTTATGACATTGATTTCGTGGCTGAGGGATATTCCATCGTACGTAAGTTCCACAATGTTTGGAACCATTTTTATATTTCCTGGGATATTTCAGGTGTACCCAGGTTGAGGTTCCTGTAAGCAGTGCAGCCCTCAATTTGGGGGTGGCTCTGTCTTATGGATTTTCAGTTTTCCCAAGGTATATTCCCTAGACTGGAAGTGCCCTTGGCTCTGTAGCTCTGTTGTTTACTTGTTTTAGGGGACACAATGCACTCCTCCAGTGAGGCAGTTGGCAACTTACATCCCGCCCATCAGCATAACAAGGCTCCCTGTTCTCCAGGGCCTGTCTTGCCTTTCTGGTTTTTACACATTTTGTGGATGTCCCTTTTGACCGGTGGGAAGTGATACTTCTTTGTAGTGCAGATTTGCATTGCCCGCTTGCTTGCTTGGCCAAAAAGGGCGTATGCGTTTTCTCCTGAATATATTCAGGAGAAAACGCATACGCCCTTTTTGGCCAAGTGCATCATTGTCGAAGTTGTGCCCCTCTTCCTGTGCTTTACAGGCGATTCCAACGTACCTCTTGAAATCTGTTTCCTGCTATTCTGCCTCGCTTTCAAGTCTGCCTCGTTGCCTTCCCTCAACAGATTTTTGGACGATACTTGGCCTTGATTACTCTGCCAGTTTGTGAATTGCTGTGCCCCTGAGCTCCATTTTTCAACTCGTTTTTTGTGAGCTGAACGCAAGTCCAAACTTTTGGTTCAGGACCTATACTGGTTCCCGGTGGGTGGCTGAGACTTTGGTTCATTCTTCTTCCTGCCGGGAAATTAGAGTGACATGTGCCCATCCAAATGCCTAACAGCTACTCTCTCATTGGTTCTCCCTCTTCCCTTTCATCCTCTGCCAAATTGTCAACCTGTGCGAACCAGGAGCTTAAAGGGGCTGCCTCTCCAAGTTGGGAGATTGATAGGAAAGCAGTTGGAAAGTCAAACCGGAGCACCAGGAGAGGGGCTCTTCGTTGAGTTTTAGAAACCTTTCGTATTCACAGTGTGTCCATTCTCTAGGTTTCCCGTACACGTTATAGCTGTAGTAATATTCCCTTCCACCTGGAGAGCTGGGACCCATGGAATGGGTGCCATACATTATTGCTTTAAAGGGTCTGCATTTGCTCACCCAATCTCACCAATCCTCTCAGTCCCAAGTGTCCAGCCTTATGCCACATCCAGCTGTCATTGTAGATAGGGTCATTCCAGGTTGCATCAGAGACCCTGAAGGAATTGTAAAGAATTTCCCTGTTTCTTTGTTCTGTTTTTGAAATTCCTTTTTAGAGTGGGTTTGAGCTGATTCTCGCGGCCATGTTTATGCCAGTCTAGACACACTTGATTCCCTTATGGAGACATATCAATACATAGGTTTTAAGATTCTTACTAGTCAGATCTATTCCTCTGCGGGAAATATGGGGTTTTGAGTCCCTTTCACTGAGGAATGTGGAGGTCTTGTCTATTCCATAGTTGGTTTTTGGAACGGTACCTGTGCTTATATCAAAGTCTGGTTTGATGCATCACCCCACCTCTCCTTCCCCATTAAGCAGGCAAAAGAGTGTCTTCTAAATGTGAGACTCTGTTCTCTTGCCTAACTCAGTTCATGTGTAGCCATGTTTACAGGATCTTCCTAAGTGATATCTTTTGATAAGTTTCTTTTCCTGTGTGACTTCTTTCACTTAGAATCATCGTACCTGAATCCACTCATTTTGCTGCTACTGGTCTTATGACATTGATTTCGTGGCTGAGGGATATTCCATCGTACGTAAGTTCCACAATGTTTGGAACCATTTTTATATTTCCTGGGATATTTCAGGTGTACCCAGGTTGAGGTTCCTGTAAGCAGTGCAGCCCTCAATTTGGGGGTGGCTCTGTCTTATGGATTTTCAGTTTTCCCAAGGTATATTCCCTAGACTGGAAGTGCCCTTGGCTCTGTAGCTCTGTTGTTTACTTGTTTTAGGGGACACAATGCACTCCTCCAGTGAGGCAGTTGGCAACTTACATCCCGCCCATCAGCATAACAAGGCTCCCTGTTCTCCAGGGCCTGTCTTGCCTTTCTGGTTTTTACACATTTTGTGGATGTCCCTTTTGACCGGTGGGAAGTGATACTTCTTTGTAGTGCAGATTTGCATTGCCCGCTTGCTTGCTTGGCCAAAAAGGGCGTATGCGTTTTCTCCTGAATATATTCAGGAGAAAACGCATACGCCCTTTTTGGCCAAGTGCATCATGGTCGAAGTTGTGCCCCTCTTCCTGTGCTTTACAGGCGATTCCAACGTACCTCTTGAAATCTGTTTCCTGCTATTCTGCCTCGCTTTCAAGTCCGCCTCGTTGCCTTCCCTCAACAGATTTTTGGACGATACTTGGCCTTGATTACTCTGCCAGTTTGTGAATTGCTGTGCCCCTGAGCTCCATTTTTCAACTCGTTTTTTGTGAGCTGAACGCAAGTCCAAACTTTTGGTTCAGGACCTCTACTGGTTCCCGGTGGGAGGCTGAGACTTTGGTTCATTCTTCTTCCTGCCGGGAAATTAGAGTGACATGTGCCCATCCAAATGCCTAACAGCTACTCTCTCATTGGTTCTCCCTCTTCCCTTTCATCCTCTGCCAAATTGGCAACCTGTGCGAACCAGGAGCTTAAAGGGGCTGTCTCTCCAAGTTGGGAGATTGATAGGAAAGCAGTTGGAAAGTCAAACCGGAGCACCAGGAGAGGGGCTCTTCGTTGAGTTTTAGAAACCTTTCGTATTCACAGTGTGTCCATTCTCTAGGTTTCCCGTACACGTTATAGCTGTAGTAATATTCCCTTCCACCTGGAGAGCTGGGACCCATGGAATGGGTGCGATGCATTATTGCTTTAAAGGGTCTGCATTTGCTCACCCAATCTCACCAATCCTCTCAGTCCCAAGTGTCCAGCCTTATGCCACATCCAGCTGTCATTGTAGATAGGGTCATTCCAGGTTGCATCAGAGACCCTGAAGGAATTGTAAAGAATTTCCCTCTTTCTTTGTTCTGTTTTTGAAATTCCTTTTTAGAGTGGGTTTGAGCTGATTCTCGCTGCCATGTTTATGCCAGTCTAGACACACTTGATTCCCTTACGGATACATATCAATACATAGGTTTTAAGATTCTTACTAGTCAGATCTATTCCTCTGCGGGAAATATGGGGTTTTGAGTCCCTTTCACTGAGGAAGGTGGAGGTCTTGTCTATTCCATAGTTGGTTTTTGGAACGGTACCTGTGCTTATATCAAACTCTGGTTTGATGCATCACCCCACCTCTCCTTCCCCCTTAAGCAGGCATAAGAGTGTTTTCTAAATGTGAGACTCTGTTCTCTTGCCTAACTCAGTTCATGTGTAGCCATGTTTACAGGATCTTCCTAAGTGATATCTTATGATAAGTTTCTTTTCCTGTGTGATTTCTTTCACTTAGAATCATCGTACCTGAATCCACTCATTTTGCTGCTACTGGTCTTATGACATTGATTTCGTGGCTGAGGGATATTCCATCGTACGTAAGTTCCACAATGTTTGGAACCATTTTTATATTTCCTGGGATATTTCAGGTGTACCCAGGTTGAGGTTCCTGTAAGCAGTGCAGCCCTCAATTTGGGGGTGGCTCTGTCTTATGGATTTTCAGTTTTCCCAAGGTATATTCCCTAGACTGGAAGTGCCCTTGGCTCTGTAGCTCTGTTGTTTACTTGTTTTAGGGAACACAATGCACTCCTCCAGTGAGGCAGTTGGCAACTTACATCCCGCCCATCAGCATAACAAGGCTCCCTGTTCTCCAGGGCCTGTCTTGCCTTTCTGGTTTTTACACATTTTGTGGATGTCCCTTTTGACCGGTGGGAAGTGATACTTCTTTGTAGTGCAGATTTGCATTGCCCGCTTGCTTGCTTGGCCAAAAAGGGCGTATGCGTTTTCTCCTGAATATATTCAGGAGAAAACGCATACGCCCTTTTTGGCCAAGTGCATCATGGTCGAAGTTGTGCCCCTCTTCCTGTGCTTTACAGGCGATTCCAACGTACCTCTTGAAATCTGTTTCCTGCTATTCTGCCTCGCTTTCAAGTCCGCCTCGTTGCCTTCCCTCAACAGATTTTTGGACGATACTTGGCCTTGATTACTCTGCCAGTTTGTGAATTGCTGTGCCCCTGAGCTCCATTTTTCAACTCGTTTCTTGTGAGCTGAACGCAAGTCCAAACTTTTGGTTCAGGACCTATACTGGTTCCCGGTGGGTGGCTGAGACTTTGGTTAATTCTTCTTCCTGCCGGGAAATTAGAGTGACATGTGCCCATCCAAATGCCTAGCAGCTACTCTCTCATTGGTTCTCCCTCTTCCCTTTCATCCTCTGCCAAATTGGCAACCTGTGCGAACCAGGAGCTTAAAGGGGCTGTCTCTCCAAGTTGGGAGATTGATAGGAAAGCAGTTGGAAAGTCAAACCGGAGCACCAGGAGAGGGGCTCTTCGTTGAGTTTTAGAAACCTGTCGTATTCACAGTGTGTCCATTCTCTAGGTTTCCCGTACACGTTATAGCTGTAGTAATATTCCCTTCCACCTGGAGAGCTGGGACCCATGGAATGGGTGCCATGCATTATTGCTTTAAAGGGTCTGCATTTGCTCACCCAATCTCACCAATCCTCTCAGTCCCAAGTGTCCAGCCTTATGCCACATCCAGCTGTCATTGTAGATAGGGTCATTCCAGGTTGCATCAGAGACCCTGAAGGAATTGTGAAGAATTTCCCTGTTTCTTTGTTCTGTTTTTGAAATTCCTTTTTAGAGTGGGTTTGAGCTGATTCTCGCTGCCCTGTTTATGCCAGTCTAGACACACTTGATTCCCTTATGGAGACATATCAATACATAGGTTTTAAGATTCTTACTAGTCAGATCTATTCCTCTGCGGGAAATATGGGGTTTTGAGTCCCTTTCACTGAGGAAGGTGTAGGTCTTGTCTATTCCATAGTTGGTTTTTGGAACGGTACCTGTGCTTATATCAAACTCGGGTTTGATGCATCACCCCACCTCTCCTTCCCCCTTAAGCAGGCATAAGAGTGTTTTCTAAATGTGAGACTCTGTTCTCTTGCCTAACTCAGTTCATGTGTAGCCATGTTTACAGGATCTTCCTAAGTGATATCATATGATAAGTTTCTTTTCCTGTGTGACTTCTTTCACTTAGAATCATCGTACCTGAATCCACTCATTTTGCTGCTACTGGTCTTATGACATTGATTTCGTGGCTGAGGGATATTCCATCGTACGTAAGTTCCACAATGTTTGGAACCATTTTTATATTGCCTGGGATATTTCAGGTGTACCCAGGTTGAGGTTCTTGTAAGCAGTGCAGCCCTCAATTTGGGGGTGGCTCTGTCTTATGGATTTTCAGTTTTCCCAAGGTATATTCCCTAGACTGGAAGTGCCCTTGGCTCTGTAGCTCTGTTGTTTACTTGTTTTAGGGAACACAATGCACTCCTCCAGTGAGGCAGTTGGCATCTTACATCCCGCCCATCAGCATAACAAGGCTCCCTGTTCTCCAGGGCCTGTCTTGCCTTTCTGGTTTTTACACATTTTGTGGATGTCCCTTTTGACCGGTGGGAAGTGATAATTCTTTGTAGTGCAGATTTGCATTGCCCGCTTGCTTGCTTGGCCAAAAAGGGCGTATGCGTTTTCTCCTGAATATATTCAGGAGAAAACGCATACGCCCTTTTTGGCCAAGTGCATCATGGTCGAAGTTGTGCCCCTCTTCCTGTGCTTTACAGGCGATTCCAACGTACCTCTTGAAATCTGTTTCCTGCTATTCTGCCTCGCTTTCAAGTCCGCCTCGTTGCCTTCCCTCAACAGATTTTTGGACGATAGTTGGCCTTGATTACTCTGCCAGTTTGTGAATTGCTGTGCCCCTGAGCTCCATTTCTCAACTCGTTTCTTGTGAGCTGAACGCAAGTCCAAACTTTTGGTTCAGGACCTCTACTGGTTCCCGGTGGGAGGCTGAGACTTTTGTTCATTCTTCTTCCTGCCGGGAAATTAGAGTGACATGTGCCCATCCAAATGCCTAACAGCTACTCTCTCATTGGTTCTCCCTCTTCCCTTTCATCCTCTGCCAAATTGGCAACCTGTGCGAACCAGGAGCTTAAAGGGGCTGTCTCTCCAAGTTGGGAGATTGATAGGAAAGCAGTTGGAAAGTCAAACCGGAGCACCAGGAGAGGGGCTCTTCGTTGAGTTTTAGAAACCTTTCGTATTCACAGTGTGTCCATTCTCTAGGTTTCCCGTACACGTTATAGTTGTAGTAATATTCCCTTCAACCTGGAGAGCTGGGACCCATGGAATGGGTGCCATGCATTATTGCTTTAAAGGGTCTGCATTTGCTCACCCAATCTCACCAATCCTCTCAGTCCCAAGTGTCCAGCCTTATGCCACATCCAGCTGTCATTGTAGATAGGGTCATTCCAGGTTGCATCAGAGACCCTGAAGGAATTGTAAAGAATTTCCCTGTTTCTTTGTTCTGTTTTTGAAATTCCTTTTTAGAGTGGGTTTGAGCTGATTCTCGCGGCCATGTTTATGCCAGTCTAGACACACTTGATTCCCTTACGGATACATATCAATACATAGGTTTTAAGATTCTTACTAGTCATATCTATTCCTCTGCGGGAAATATGGGGTTTTGAGTCCCTTTCACTGAGGAAGGTGGAGGTCTTGTCTATTCCATAGTTGGTTTTTGGAACGGTACCTGTGCTTATATCAAACTCTGGTTTGATGCATCACCCCACCTCTCCTTCCCCCTTAAGCAGGCATAAGAGTGTTTTCTAAATGTGAGACTCTGTTCTCTTGCCTAACTCAGTTCATGTGTAGCCATGTTTACAGGATCTTCCTAAGTGATATCTTATGATAAGTTTCTTTTCCTGTGTGACTTCTTTCACTTAGAATCATCGTACCTGAATCCACTCATTTTGCTGCTACTGGTCTTATGACATTGATTTCGTGGCTGAGGGATATTCCATCGTACGTAAGTTCCACAATGTTTGGAACCATTTTTATATTTCCTGGGATATTTCAGGTGTACCCAGGTTGAGGTTCCTGTAAGCAGTGCAGCCCTCAATTTGGGGGTGGCTCTGTCTTATGGATTTTCAGTTTTCCCAAGGTATATTCCCTAGACTGGAAGTGCCCTTGGCTCTGTAGCTCTGTTGTTTACTTGTTTTAGGGGACACAATGCACTCCTCCAGTGAGGCAGTTGGCAACTTACATCCCGCCCATCAGCATAACAAGGCTCCCTGTTCTCCAGGGCCTGTCTTGCCTTTCTGGTTTTTACACATTTTGTGGATGTCCCTTTTGACCGGTGGGAAGTGATACTTCTTTGTAGTGCAGATTTGCATTGCCCGCTTGCTTGCTTGGCCAAAAAGGGCGTATGCGTTTTCTCCTGAATATATTCAGGAGAAAACGCATACGCCCTTTTTGGCCAAGTGCATCATTGTCGAAGTTGTGCCCCTCTTCCTGTGCTTTACAGGCGATTCCAACGTACCTCTTGAAATCTGTTTCCTGCTATTCTGCCTCGCTTTCAAGTCTGCCTCGTTGCCTTCCCTCAACAGATTTTTGGACGATACTTGGCCTTGATTACTCTGCCAGTTTGTGAATTGCTGTGCCCCTGAGCTCCATTTTTCAACTCGTTTTTTGTGAGCTGAACGCAAGTCCAAACTTTTGGTTCAGGACCTATACTGGTTCCCGGTGGGTGGCTGAGACTTTGGTTCATTCTTCTTCCTGCCGGGAAATTAGAGTGACATGTGCCCATCCAAATGCCTAACAGCTACTCTCTCATTGGTTCTCCCTCTTCCCTTTCATCCTCTGCCAAATTGTCAACCTGTGCGAACCAGGAGCTTAAAGGGGCTGCCTCTCCAAGTTGGGAGATTGATAGGAAAGCAGTTGGAAAGTCAAACCGGAGCACCAGGAGAGGGGCTCTTCGTTGAGTTTTAGAAACCTTTCGTATTCACAGTGTGTCCATTCTCTAGGTTTCCCGTACACGTTATAGCTGTAGTAATATTCCCTTCCACCTGGAGAGCTGGGACCCATGGAATGGGTGCCATACATTATTGCTTTAAAGGGTCTGCATTTGCTCACCCAATCTCACCAATCCTCTCAGTCCCAATTGTCCAGCCTTATGCCACATCCAGCTGTCATTGTAGATAGGGTCATTCCAGGTTGCATCAGAGACCCTGAAGGAATTGTAAAGAATTTCCCTGTTTCTTTGTTCTGTTTTTGAAATTCCTTTTTAGAGTGGGTTTGAGCTGATTCTCGCTGCCATGTTTATGCCAGTCTAGACACACTTGATTCCCTTATGGAGACATATCAATACATAGGTTTTAAGATTCTTACTAGTCAGATCTATTCCTCTGCGGGAAATATGGGGTTTTGAGTCCCTTTCACTGAGGAATGTGGAGGTCTTGTCTATTCCATAGTTGGTTTTTGGAACGGTACCTGTGCTTATATCAAAGTCTGGTTTGATGCATCACCCCACCTCTCCTTCCCCATTAAGCAGGCAAAAGAGTGTCTTCTAAATGTGAGACTCTGTTCTCTTGCCTAACTCAGTTCATGTGTAGCCATGTTTACAGGATCTTCCTAAGTGATATCTTTTGATAAGTTTCTTTTCCTGTGTGACTTCTTTCACTTAGAATCATCGTACCTGAATCCACTCATTTTGCTGCTACTGGTCTTATGACATTGATTTCGTGGCTGAGGGATATTCCATCGTACGTAAGTTCCACAATGTTTGGAACCATTTTTATATTTCCTGGGATATTTCAGGTGTACCCAGGTTGAGGTTCCTGTAAGCAGTGCAGCCCTCAATTTGGGGGTGGCTCTGTCTTATGGATTTTCAGTTTTCCCAAGGTATATTCCCTAGACTGGAAGTGCCCTTGGCTCTGTAGCTCTGTTGTTTACTTGTTTTAGGGGACACAATGCACTCCTCCAGTGAGGCAGTTGGCAACTTACATCCCGCCCATCAGCATAACAAGGCTCCCTGTTCTCCAGGGCCTGTCTTGCCTTTCTGGTTTTTACACATTTTGTGGATGTCCCTTTTGACCGGTGGGAAGTGATACTTCTTTGTAGTGCAGATTTGCATTGCCCGCTTGCTTGCTTGGCCAAAAAGGGCGTATGCGTTTTCTCCTGAATATATTCAGGAGAAAACGCATACGCCCTTTTTGGCCAAGTGCATCATGGTCGAAGTTGTGCCCCTCTTCCTGTGCTTTACAGGCGATTCCAACGTACCTCTTGAAATCTGTTTCCTGCTATTCTGCCTCGCTTTCAAGTCCGCCTCGTTGCCTTCCCTCAACAGATTTTTGGACGATACTTGGCCTTGATTACTCTGCCAGTTTGTGAATTGCTGTGCCCCTGAGCTCCATTTTTCAACTCGTTTCTTGTGAGCTGAACGCAAGTCCAAACTTTTGGTTCAGGACCTCTACTGGTTCCCGGTGGGAGGCTGAGACTTTGGTTCATTCTTCTTCCTGCCGGGAAATTAGAGTGACATGTGCCCATCCAAATGCCTAACAGCTACTCTCTCATTGGTTCTCCCTCTTCCCTTTCATCCTCTGCCAAATTGGCAACCTGTGCGAACCAGGAGCTTAAAGGGGCTGTCTCTCCAAGTTGGGAGATTGATAGGAAAGCAGTTGGAAAGTCAAACCGGAGCACCAGGAGAGGGGCTCTTCGTTGAGTTTTAGAAACCTTTCGTATTCACAGTGTGTCCATTCTCTAGGTTTCCCGTACACGTTATAGCTGTAGTAATATTCCCTTCCACCTGGAGAGCTGGGACCCATGGAATGGGTGCGATGCATTATTGCTTTAAAGGGTCTGCATTTGCTCACCCAATCTCACCAATCCTCTCAGTCCCAAGTGTCCAGCCTTATGCCACATCCAGCTGTCATTGTAGATAGGGTCATTCCAGGTTGCATCAGAGACCCTGAAGGAATTGTAAAGAATTTCCCTGTTTCTTTGTTCTGTTTTTGAAATTCCTTTTTAGAGTGGGTTTGAGCTGATTCTCGCGGCCATGTTTATGCCAGTCTAGACACACTTGATTCCCTTACGGATACATATCAATACATAGGTTTTAAGATTCTTACTAGTCAGATCTATTCCTCTGCGGGAAATATGGGGTTTTGAGTCCCTTTCACTGAGGAAGGTGGAGGTCTTGTCTATTCCATAGTTGGTTTTTGGAACGGTACCTGTGCTTATATCAAACTCTGGTTTGATGCATCACCCCACCTCTCCTTCCCCCTTAAGCAGGCATAAGAGTGTTTTCTAAATGTGAGACTCTGTTCTCTTGCCTAACTCAGTTCATGTGTAGCCATGTTTACAGGATCTTCCTAAGTGATATCTTATGATAAGTTTCTTTTCCTGTGTGATTTCTTTCACTTAGAATCATCGTACCTGAATCCACTCATTTTGCTGCTACTGGTCTTATGACATTGATTTCGTGGCTGAGGGATATTCCATCGTACGTAAGTTCCACAATGTTTGGAACCATTTTTATATTTCCTGGGATATTTCAGGTGTACCCAGGTTGAGGTTCCTGTAAGCAGTGCAGCCCTCAATTTGGGGGTGGCTCTGTCTTATGGATTTTCAGTTTTCCCAAGGTATATTCCCTAGACTGGAAGTGCCCTTGGCTCTGTAGCTCTGTTGTTTACTTGTTTTAGGGGACACAATGCACTCCTCCAGTGAGGCAGTTGGCAACTTACATCCCGCCCATCAGCATAACAAGGCTCCCTGTTCTCCAGGGCCTGTCTTGCCTTTCTGGTTTTTACACATTTTGTGGATGTCCCTTTTGACCGGTGGGAAGTGATACTTCTTTGTAGTGCAGATTTGCATTGCCCGCTTGCTTGCTTGGCCAAAAAGGGCGTATGCGTTTTCTCCTGAATATATTCAGGAGAAAACGCATACGCCCTTTTTGGCCAAGTGCATCATTGTCGAAGTTGTGCCCCTCTTCCTGTGCTTTACAGGCGATTCCAACGTACCTCTTGAAATCTGTTTCCTGCTATTCTGCCTCGCTTTCAAGTCTGCCTCGTTGCCTTCCCTCAACAGATTTTTGGACGATACTTGGCCTTGATTACTCTGCCAGTTTGTGAATTGCTGTGCCCCTGAGCTCCATTTTTCAACTCGTTTTTTGTGAGCTGAACGCAAGTCCAAACTTTTGGTTCAGGACCTATACTGGTTCCCGGTGGGAGGCTGAGACTTTGGTTCATTCTTCTTCCTGCCGGGAAATTAGAGTGACATGTGCCCATCCAAATGCCTAACAGCTACTCTCTCATTGGTTCTCCCTCTTCCCTTTCATCCTCTGCCAAATTGGCAACCTGTGCGAACCAGGAGCTTAAAGGGGCTGTCTCTCCAAGTTGGGAGATTGATAGGAAAGCAGTTGGAAAGTCAAACCGGAGCACCAGGAGAGGGGCTCTTCGTTGAGTTTTAGAAACCTTTCGTATTCACAGTGTGTCCATTCTCTAGGTTTCCCGTACACGTTATAGCTGTAGTAATATTCCCTTCCACCTGGAGAGCTGGGACCCATGGAATGGGTGCCATACATTATTGCTTTAAAGGGTCTGCATTTGCTCACCCAATCTCACCAATCCTCTCAGTCCCAAGTGTCCAGCCTTATGCCACATCCAGCTGTCATTGTAGATAGGGTCATTCCAGGTTGCATCAGAGACCCTGAAGGAATTGTAAAGAATTTCCCTGTTTCTTTGTTCTGTTTTTGAAATTCCTTTTTAGAGTGGGTTTGAGCTGATTCTCGCGGCCATGTTTATGCCAGTCTAGACACACTTGATTCCCTTATGGAGACATATCAATACATAGGTTTTAAGATTCTTACTAGTCAGATCTATTCCTCTGCGGGAAATATGGGGTTTTGAGTCCCTTTCACTGAGGAATGTGGAGGTCTTGTCTATTCCATAGTTGGTTTTTGGAACGGTACCTGTGCTTATATCAAAGTCTGGTTTGATGCATCACCCCACCTCTCCTTCCCCCTTAAGCAGGCAAAAGAGTGTCTTCTAAATGTGAGACTCTGTTCTCTTGCCTAACTCAGTTCATGTGTAGCCATGTTTACAGGATCTTCCTAAGTGATATCTTATGATAAGTTTCTTTTCCTGTGTGACTTCTTTCACTTAGAATCATCGTACCTGAATCCACTCATTTTGCTGCTACTGGTCTTATGACATTGATTTCGTGGCTGAGGGATATTCCATCGTACGTAAGTTCCACAATGTTTGGAACCATTTTTATATTTCCTGGGATATTTCAGGTGTACCCAGGTTGAGGTTCCTGTAAGCAGTGCAGCCCTCAATTTGGGGGTGGCTCTGTCTTATGGATTTTCAGTTTTCCCAAGGTATATTCCCTAGACTGGAAGTGCCCTTGGCTCTGTAGCTCTGTTGTTTACTTGTTTTAGGGGACACAATGCACTCCTCCAGTGAGGCAGTTGGCAACTTACATCCCGCCCATCAGCATAACAAGGCTCCCTGTTCTCCAGGGCCTGTCTTGCCTTTCTGGTTTTTACACATTTTGTGGATGTCCCTTTTGACCGGTGGGAAGTGATACTTCTTTGTAGTGCAGATTTGCATTGCCCGCTTGCTTGCTTGGCCAAAAAGGGCGTATGCGTTTTCTCCTGAATATATTCAGGAGAAAACGCATACGCCCTTTTTGGCCAAGTGCATCATGGTCGAAGTTGTGCCCCTCTTCCTGTGCTTTACAGGCGATTCCAACGTACCTCTTGAAATCTGTTTCCTGCTATTCTGCCTCGCTTTCAAGTCCGCCTCGTTGCCTTCCCTCAACAGATTTTTGGACGATACTTGGCCTTGATTACTCTGCCAGTTTGTGAATTGCTGTGCCCCTGAGCTCCATTTTTCAACTCGTTTCTTGTGAGCTGAACGCAAGTCCAAACTTTTGGTTCAGGACCTATACTGGTTCCCGGTGGGTGGCTGAGACTTTGGTTAATTCTTCTTCCTGCCGGGAAATTAGAGTGACATGTGCCCATCCAAATGCCTAGCAGCTACTCTCTCATTGGTTCTCCCTCTTCCCTTTCATCCTCTGCCAAATTGGCAACCTGTGCGAACCAGGAGCTTAAAGGGGCTGTCTCTCCAAGTTGGGAGATTGATAGGAAAGCAGTTGGAAAGTCAAACCGGAGCACCAGGAGAGGGGCTCTTCGTTGAGTTTTAGAAACCTGTCGTATTCACAGTGTGTCCATTCTCTAGGTTTCCCGTACACGTTATAGCTGTAGTAATATTCCCTTCAACCTGGAGAGCTGGGACCCATGGAATGGGTGCCATGCATTATTGCTTTAAAGGGTCTGCATTTGCTCACCCAATCTCACCAATCCTCTCAGTCCCAAGTGTCCAGCCTTATGCCACATCCAGCTGTCATTGTAGATAGGGTCATTCCAGGTTGCATCAGAGACCCTGAAGGAATTGTGAAGAATTTCCCTGTTTCTTTGTTCTGTTTTTGAAATTCCTTTTTAGAGTGGGTTTGAGCTGATTCTCGCTGCCCTGTTTATGCCAGTCTAGACACACTTGATTCCCTTATGGAGACATATCAATACATAGGTTTTAAGATTCTTACTAGTCAGATCTATTCCTCTGCGGGAAATATGGGGTTTTGAGTCCCTTTCACTGAGGAAGGTGTAGGTCTTGTCTATTCCATAGTTGGTTTTTGGAACGGTACCTGTGCTTATATCAAACTCGGGTTTGATGCATCACCCCACCTCTCCTTCCCCCTTAAGCAGGCATAAGAGTGTTTTCTAAATGTGAGACTCTGTTCTCTTGCCTAACTCAGTTCATGTGTAGCCATGTTTACAGGATCTTCCTAAGTGATATCATATGATAAGTTTCTTTTCCTGTGTGACTTCTTTCACTTAGAATCATCGTACCTGAATCCACTCATTTTGCTGCTACTGGTCTTATGACATTGATTTCGTGGCTGAGGGATATTCCATCGTACGTAAGTTCCACAATGTTTGGAACCATTTTTATATTGCCTGGGATATTTCAGGTGTACCCAGGTTGAGGTTCTTGTAAGCAGTGCAGCCCTCAATTTGGGGGTGGCTCTGTCTTATGGATTTTCAGTTTTCCCAAGGTATATTCCCTAGACTGGAAGTGCCCTTGGCTCTGTAGCTCTGTTGTTTACTTGTTTTAGGGAACACAATGCACTCCTCCAGTGAGGCAGTTGGCATCTTACATCCCGCCCATCAGCATAACAAGGCTCCCTGTTCTCCAGGGCCTGTCTTGCCTTTCTGGTTTTTACACATTTTGTGGATGTCCCTTTTGACCGGTGGGAAGTGATAATTCTTTGTAGTGCAGATTTGCATTGCCCGCTTGCTTGCTTGGCCAAAAAGGGCGTATGCGTTTTCTCCTGAATATATTCAGGAGAAAACGCATACGCCCTTTTTGGCCAAGTGCATCATGGTCGAAGTTGTGCCCCTCTTCCTGTGCTTTACAGGCGATTCCAACGTACCTCTTGAAATCTGTTTCCTGCTATTCTGCCTCGCTTTCAAGTCCGCCTCGTTGCCTTCCCTCAACAGATTTTTGGACGATAGTTGGCCTTGATTACTCTGCCAGTTTGTGAATTGCTGTGCCCCTGAGCTCCATTTCTCAACTCGTTTCTTGTGAGCTGAACGCAAGTCCAAACTTTTGGTTCAGGACCTCTACTGGTTCCCGGTGGGAGGCTGAGACTTTTGTTCATTCTTCTTCCTGCCGGGAAATTAGAGTGACATGTGCCCATCCAAATGCCTAACAGCTACTCTCTCATTGGTTCTCCCTCTTCCCTTTCATCCTCTGCCAAATTGGCAACCTGTGCGAACCAGGAGCTTAAAGGGGCTGTCTCTCCAAGTTGGGAGATTGATAGGAAAGCAGTTGGAAAGTCAAACCGGAGCACCAGGAGAGGGGCTCTTCGTTGAGTTTTAGAAACCTTTCGTATTCACAGTGTGTCCATTCTCTAGGTTTCCCGTACACGTTATAGTTGTAGTAATATTCCCTTCAACCTGGAGAGCTGGGACCCATGGAATGGGTGCCATGCATTATTGCTTTAAAGGGTCTGCATTTGCTCACCCAATCTCACCAATCCTCTCAGTCCCAAGTGTCCAGCCTTATGCCACATCCAGCTGTCATTGTAGATAGGGTCATTCCAGGTTGCATCAGAGACCCTGAAGGAATTGTAAAGAATTTCCCTGTTTCTTTGTTCTGTTTTTGAAATTCCTTTTTAGAGTGGGTTTGAGCTGATTCTCGCTGCCATGTTTATGCCAGTCTAGACACACTTGATTCCCTTACGGATACATATCAATACATAGGTTTTAAGATTCTTACTAGTCATATCTATTCCTCTGCGGGAAATATGGGGTTTTGAGTCCCTTTCACTGAGGAAGGTGGAGGTCTTGTCTATTCCATAGTTGGTTTTTGGAACGGTACCTGTGCTTATATCAAACTCTGGTTTGATGCATCACCCCACCTCTCCTTCCCCCTTAAGCAGGCATAAGAGTGTTTTCTAAATGTGAGACTCTGTTCTCTTGCCTAACTCAGTTCATGTGTAGCCATGTTTACAGGATCTTCCTAAGTGATATCTTATGATAAGTTTCTTTTCCTGTGTGACTTCTTTCACTTAGAATCATCGTACCTGAATCCACTCATTTTGCTGCTACTGGTCTTATGACATTGATTTCGTGGCTGAGGGATATTCCATCGTACGTAAGTTCCACAATGTTTGGAACCATTTTTATATTTCCTGGGATATTTCAGGTGTACCCAGGTTGAGGTTCCTGTAAGCAGTGCAGCCCTCAATTTGGGGGTGGCTCTGTCTTATGGATTTTCAGTTTTCCCAAGGTATATTCCCTAGACTGGAAGTGCCCTTGGCTCTGTAGCTCTGTTGTTTACTTGTTTTAGGGGACACAATGCACTCCTCCAGTGAGGCAGTTGGCAACTTACATCCCGCCCATCAGCATAACAAGGCTCCCTGTTCTCCAGGGCCTGTCTTGCCTTTCTGGTTTTTACACATTTTGTGGATGTCCCTTTTGACCGGTGGGAAGTGATACTTCTTTGTAGTGCAGATTTGCATTGCCCGCTTGCTTGCTTGGCCAAAAAGGGCGTATGCGTTTTCTCCTGAATATATTCAGGAGAAAACGCATACGCCCTTTTTGGCCAAGTGCATCATTGTCGAAGTTGTGCCCCTCTTCCTGTGCTTTACAGGCGATTCCAACGTACCTCTTGAAATCTGTTTCCTGCTATTCTGCCTCGCTTTCAAGTCTGCCTCGTTGCCTTCCCTCAACAGATTTTTGGACGATACTTGGCCTTGATTACTCTGCCAGTTTGTGAATTGCTGTGCCCCTGAGCTCCATTTTTCAACTCGTTTTTTGTGAGCTGAACGCAAGTCCAAACTTTTGGTTCAGGACCTATACTGGTTCCCGGTGGGTGGCTGAGACTTTGGTTCATTCTTCTTCCTGCCGGGAAATTAGAGTGACATGTGCCCATCCAAATGCCTAACAGCTACTCTCTCATTGGTTCTCCCTCTTCCCTTTCATCCTCTGCCAAATTGGCAACCTGTGCGAACCAGGAGCTTAAAGGGGCTGTCTCTCCAAGTTGGGAGATTGATAGGAAAGCAGTTGGAAAGTCAAACCGGAGCACCAGGAGAGGGGCTCTTCGTTGAGTTTTAGAAACCTGTCGTATTCACAGTGTGTCCATTCTCTAGGTTTCCCGTACACGTTATAGCTGTAGTAATATTCCCTTCAACCTGGAGAGCTGGGACCCATGGAATGGGTGCCATGCATTATTGCTTTAAAGGGTCTGCATTTGCTCACCCAATCTCACCAATCCTCTCAGTCCCAAGTGTCCAGCCTTATGCCACATCCAGCTGTCATTGTAGATAGGGTCATTCCAGGTTGCATCAGAGACCCTGAAGGAATTGTGAAGAATTTCCCTGTTTCTTTGTTCTGTTTTTGAAATTCCTTTTTAGAGTGGGTTTGAGCTGATTCTCGCTGCCCTGTTTATGCCAGTCTAGACACACTTGATTCCCTTATGGAGACATATCAATACATAGGTTTTAAGATTCTTACTAGTCAGATCTATTCCTCTGCGGGAAATATGGGGTTTTGAGTCCCTTTCACTGAGGAAGGTGTAGGTCTTGTCTATTCCATAGTTGGTTTTTGGAACGGTACCTGTGCTTATATCAAACTCGGGTTTGATGCATCACCCCACCTCTCCTTCCCCCTTAAGCAGGCATAAGAGTGTTTTCTAAATGTGAGACTCTGTTCTCTTGCCTAACTCAGTTCATGTGTAGCCATGTTTACAGGATCTTCCTAAGTGATATCATATGATAAGTTTCTTTTCCTGTGTGACTTCTTTCACTTAGAATCATCGTACCTGAATCCACTCATTTTGCTGCTACTGGTCTTATGACATTGATTTCGTGGCTGAGGGATATTCCATCGTACGTAAGTTCCACAATGTTTGGAACCATTTTTATATTGCCTGGGATATTTCAGGTGTACCCAGGTTGAGGTTCTTGTAAGCAGTGCAGCCCTCAATTTGGGGGTGGCTCTGTCTTATGGATTTTCAGTTTTCCCAAGGTATATTCCCTAGACTGGAAGTGCCCTTGGCTCTGTAGCTCTGTTGTTTACTTGTTTTAGGGAACACAATGCACTCCTCCAGTGAGGCAGTTGGCATCTTACATCCCGCCCATCAGCATAACAAGGCTCCCTGTTCTCCAGGGCCTGTCTTGCCTTTCTGGTTTTTACACATTTTGTGGATGTCCCTTTTGACCGGTGGGAAGTGATAATTCTTTGTAGTGCAGATTTGCATTGCCCGCTTGCTTGCTTGGCCAAAAAGGGCGTATGCGTTTTCTCCTGAATATATTCAGGAGAAAACGCATACGCCCTTTTTGGCCAAGTGCATCATGGTCGAAGTTGTGCCCCTCTTCCTGTGCTTTACAGGCGATTCCAACGTACCTCTTGAAATCTGTTTCCTGCTATTCTGCCTCGCTTTCAAGTCCGCCTCGTTGCCTTCCCTCAACAGATTTTTGGACGATAGTTGGCCTTGATTACTCTGCCAGTTTGTGAATTGCTGTGCCCCTGAGCTCCATTTCTCAACTCGTTTCTTGTGAGCTGAACGCAAGTCCAAACTTTTGGTTCAGGACCTCTACTGGTTCCCGGTGGGAGGCTGAGACTTTTGTTCATTCTTCTTCCTGCCGGGAAATTAGAGTGACATGTGCCCATCCAAATGCCTAACAGCTACTCTCTCATTGGTTCTCCCTCTTCCCTTTCATCCTCTGCCAAATTGGCAACCTGTGCGAACCAGGAGCTTAAAGGGGCTGTCTCTCCAAGTTGGGAGATTGATAGGAAAGCAGTTGGAAAGTCAAACCGGAGCACCAGGAGAGGGGCTCTTCGTTGAGTTTTAGAAACCTTTCGTATTCACAGTGTGTCCATTCTCTAGGTTTCCCGTACACGTTATAGTTGTAGTAATATTCCCTTCAACCTGGAGAGCTGGGACCCATGGAATGGGTGCCATGCATTATTGCTTTAAAGGGTCTGCATTTGCTCACCCAATCTCACCAATCCTCTCAGTCCCAAGTGTCCAGCCTTATGCCACATCCAGCTGTCATTGTAGATAGGGTCATTCCAGGTTGCATCAGAGACCCTGAAGGAATTGTAAAGAATTTCCCTGTTTCTTTGTTCTGTTTTTGAAATTCCTTTTTAGAGTGGGTTTGAGCTGATTCTCGCTGCCATGTTTATGCCAGTCTAGACACACTTGATTCCCTTACGGATACATATCAATACATAGGTTTTAAGATTCTTACTAGTCATATCTATTCCTCTGCGGGAAATATGGGGTTTTGAGTCCCTTTCACTGAGGAAGGTGGAGGTCTTGTCTATTCCATAGTTGGTTTTTGGAACGGTACCTGTGCTTATATCAAACTCTGGTTTGATGCATCACCCCACCTCTCCTTCCCCCTTAAGCAGGCATAAGAGTGTTTTCTAAATGTGAGACTCTGTTCTCTTGCCTAACTCAGTTCATGTGTAGCCATGTTTACAGGATCTTCCTAAGTGATATCTTATGATAAGTTTCTTTTCCTGTGTGACTTCTTTCACTTAGAATCATCGTACCTGAATCCACTCATTTTGCTGCTACTGGTCTTATGACATTGATTTCGTGGCTGAGGGATATTCCATCGTACGTAAGTTCCACAATGTTTGGAACCATTTTTATATTTCCTGGGATATTTCAGGTGTACCCAGGTTGAGGTTCCTGTAAGCAGTGCAGCCCTCAATTTGGGGGTGGCTCTGTCTTATGGATTTTCAGTTTTCCCAAGGTATATTCCCTAGACTGGAAGTGCCCTTGGCTCTGTAGCTCTGTTGTTTACTTGTTTTAGGGGACACAATGCACTCCTCCAGTGAGGCAGTTGGCAACTTACATCCCGCCCATCAGCATAACAAGGCTCCCTGTTCTCCAGGGCCTGTCTTGCCTTTCTGGTTTTTACACATTTTGTGGATGTCCCTTTTGACCGGTGGGAAGTGATACTTCTTTGTAGTGCAGATTTGCATTGCCCGCTTGCTTGCTTGGCCAAAAAGGGCGTATGCGTTTTCTCCTGAATATATTCAGGAGAAAACGCATACGCCCTTTTTGGCCAAGTGCATCATTGTCGAAGTTGTGCCCCTCTTCCTGTGCTTTACAGGCGATTCCAACGTACCTCTTGAAATCTGTTTCCTGCTATTCTGCCTCGCTTTCAAGTCTGCCTCGTTGCCTTCCCTCAACAGATTTTTGGACGATACTTGGCCTTGATTACTCTGCCAGTTTGTGAATTGCTGTGCCCCTGAGCTCCATTTTTCAACTCGTTTTTTGTGAGCTGAACGCAAGTCCAAACTTTTGGTTCAGGACCTATACTGGTTCCCGGTGGGTGGCTGAGACTTTGGTTCATTCTTCTTCCTGCCGGGAAATTAGAGTGACATGTGCCCATCCAAATGCCTAACAGCTACTCTCTCATTGGTTCTCCCTCTTCCCTTTCATCCTCTGCCAAATTGTCAACCTGTGCGAACCAGGAGCTTAAAGGGGCTGCCTCTCCAAGTTGGGAGATTGATAGGAAAGCAGTTGGAAAGTCAAACCGGAGCACCAGGAGAGGGGCTCTTCGTTGAGTTTTAGAAACCTTTCGTATTCACAGTGTGTCCATTCTCTAGGTTTCCCGTACACGTTATAGCTGTAGTAATATTCCCTTCCACCTGGAGAGCTGGGACCCATGGAATGGGTGCCATACATTATTGCTTTAAAGGGTCTGCATTTGCTCACCCAATCTCACCAATCCTCTCAGTCCCAATTGTCCAGCCTTATGCCACATCCAGCTGTCATTGTAGATAGGGTCATTCCAGGTTGCATCAGAGACCCTGAAGGAATTGTAAAGAATTTCCCTGTTTCTTTGTTCTGTTTTTGAAATTCCTTTTTAGAGTGGGTTTGAGCTGATTCTCGCTGCCATGTTTATGCCAGTCTAGACACACTTGATTCCCTTATGGAGACATATCAATACATAGGTTTTAAGATTCTTACTAGTCAGATCTATTCCTCTGCGGGAAATATGGGGTTTTGAGTCCCTTTCACTGAGGAATGTGGAGGTCTTGTCTATTCCATAGTTGGTTTTTGGAACGGTACCTGTGCTTATATCAAAGTCTGGTTTGATGCATCACCCCACCTCTCCTTCCCCATTAAGCAGGCAAAAGAGTGTCTTCTAAATGTGAGACTCTGTTCTCTTGCCTAACTCAGTTCATGTGTAGCCATGTTTACAGGATCTTCCTAAGTGATATCTTTTGATAAGTTTCTTTTCCTGTGTGACTTCTTTCACTTAGAATCATCGTACCTGAATCCACTCATTTTGCTGCTACTGGTCTTATGACATTGATTTCGTGGCTGAGGGATATTCCATCGTACGTAAGTTCCACAATGTTTGGAACCATTTTTATATTTCCTGGGATATTTCAGGTGTACCCAGGTTGAGGTTCCTGTAAGCAGTGCAGCCCTCAATTTGGGGGTGGCTCTGTCTTATGGATTTTCAGTTTTCCCAAGGTATATTCCCTAGACTGGAAGTGCCCTTGGCTCTGTAGCTCTGTTGTTTACTTGTTTTAGGGGACACAATGCACTCCTCCAGTGAGGCAGTTGGCAACTTACATCCCGCCCATCAGCATAACAAGGCTCCCTGTTCTCCAGGGCCTGTCTTGCCTTTCTGGTTTTTACACATTTTGTGGATGTCCCTTTTGACCGGTGGGAAGTGATACTTCTTTGTAGTGCAGATTTGCATTGCCCGCTTGCTTGCTTGGCCAAAAAGGGCGTATGCGTTTTCTCCTGAATATATTCAGGAGAAAACGCATACGCCCTTTTTGGCCAAGTGCATCATGGTCGAAGTTGTGCCCCTCTTCCTGTGCTTTACAGGCGATTCCAACGTACCTCTTGAAATCTGTTTCCTGCTATTCTGCCTCGCTTTCAAGTCCGCCTCGTTGCCTTCCCTCAACAGATTTTTGGACGATACTTGGCCTTGATTACTCTGCCAGTTTGTGAATTGCTGTGCCCCTGAGCTCCATTTTTCAACTCGTTTTTTGTGAGCTGAACGCAAGTCCAAACTTTTGGTTCAGGACCTCTACTGGTTCCCGGTGGGAGGCTGAGACTTTGGTTCATTCTTCTTCCTGCCGGGAAATTAGAGTGACATGTGCCCATCCAAATGCCTAACAGCTACTCTCTCATTGGTTCTCCCTCTTCCCTTTCATCCTCTGCCAAATTGGCAACCTGTGCGAACCAGGAGCTTAAAGGGGCTGTCTCTCCAAGTTGGGAGATTGATAGGAAAGCAGTTGGAAAGTCAAACCGGAGCACCAGGAGAGGGGCTCTTCGTTGAGTTTTAGAAACCTTTCGTATTCACAGTGTGTCCATTCTCTAGGTTTCCCGTACACGTTATAGCTGTAGTAATATTCCCTTCCACCTGGAGAGCTGGGACCCATGGAATGGGTGCGATGCATTATTGCTTTAAAGGGTCTGCATTTGCTCACCCAATCTCACCAATCCTCTCAGTCCCAAGTGTCCAGCCTTATGCCACATCCAGCTGTCATTGTAGATAGGGTCATTCCAGGTTGCATCAGAGACCCTGAAGGAATTGTAAAGAATTTCCCTGTTTCTTTGTTCTGTTTTTGAAATTCCTTTTTAGAGTGGGTTTGAGCTGATTCTCGCTGCCATGTTTATGCCAGTCTAGACACACTTGATTCCCTTACGGATACATATCAATACATAGGTTTTAAGATTCTTACTAGTCATATCTATTCCTCTGCGGGAAATATGGGGTTTTGAGTCCCTTTCACTGAGGAAGGTGGAGGTCTTGTCTATTCCATAGTTGGTTTTTGGAACGGTACCTGTGCTTATATCAAACTCTGGTTTGATGCATCACCCCACCTCTCCTTCCCCCTTAAGCAGGCATAAGAGTGTTTTCTAAATGTGAGACTCTGTTCTCTTGCCTAACTCAGTTCATGTGTAGCCATGTTTACAGGATCTTCCTAAGTGATATCTTATGATAAGTTTCTTTTCCTGTGTGATTTCTTTCACTTAGAATCATCGTACCTGAATCCACTCATTTTGCTGCTACTGGTCTTATGACATTGATTTCGTGGCTGAGGGATATTCCATCGTACGTAAGTTCCACAATGTTTGGAACCATTTTTATATTTCCTGGGATATTTCAGGTGTACCCAGGTTGAGGTTCCTGTAAGCAGTGCAGCCCTCAATTTGGGGGTGGCTCTGTCTTATGGATTTTCAGTTTTCCCAAGGTATATTCCCTAGACTGGAAGTGCCCTTGGCTCTGTAGCTCTGTTGTTTACTTGTTTTAGGGGACACAATGCACTCCTCCAGTGAGGCAGTTGGCAACTTACATCCCGCCCATCAGCATAACAAGGCTCCCTGTTCTCCAGGGCCTGTCTTGCCTTTCTGGTTTTTACACATTTTGTGGATGTCCCTTTTGACCGGTGGGAAGTGATACTTCTTTGTAGTGCAGATTTGCATTGCCCGCTTGCTTGCTTGGCCAAAAAGGGCGTATGCGTTTTCTCCTGAATATATTCAGGAGAAAACGCATACGCCCTTTTTGGCCAAGTGCATCATTGTCGAAGTTGTGCCCCTCTTCCTGTGCTTTACAGGCGATTCCAACGTACCTCTTGAAATCTGTTTCCTGCTATTCTGCCTCGCTTTCAAGTCTGCCTCGTTGCCTTCCCTCAACAGATTTTTGGACGATACTTGGCCTTGATTACTCTGCCAGTTTGTGAATTGCTGTGCCCCTGAGCTCCATTTTTCAACTCGTTTTTTGTGAGCTGAACGCAAGTCCAAACTTTTGGTTCAGGACCTATACTGGTTCCCGGTGGGAGGCTGAGACTTTGGTTCATTCTTCTTCCTGCCGGGAAATTAGAGTGACATGTGCCCATCCAAATGCCTAACAGCTACTCTCTCATTGGTTCTCCCTCTTCCCTTTCATCCTCTGCCAAATTGGCAACCTGTGCGAACCAGGAGCTTAAAGGGGCTGTCTCTCCAAGTTGGGAGATTGATAGGAAAGCAGTTGGAAAGTCAAACCGGAGCACCAGGAGAGGGGCTCTTCGTTGAGTTTTAGAAACCTTTCGTATTCACAGTGTGTCCATTCTCTAGGTTTCCCGTACACGTTATAGCTGTAGTAATATTCCCTTCCACCTGGAGAGCTGGGACCCATGGAATGGGTGCCATACATTATTGCTTTAAAGGGTCTGCATTTGCTCACCCAATCTCACCAATCCTCTCAGTCCCAAGTGTCCAGCCTTATGCCACATCCAGCTGTCATTGTAGATAGGGTCATTCCAGGTTGCATCAGAGACCCTGAAGGAATTGTAAAGAATTTCCCTGTTTCTTTGTTCTGTTTTTGAAATTCCTTTTTAGAGTGGGTTTGAGCTGATTCTCGCGGCCATGTTTATGCCAGTCTAGACACACTTGATTCCCTTATGGAGACATATCAATACATAGGTTTTAAGATTCTTACTAGTCAGATCTATTCCTCTGCGGGAAATATGGGGTTTTGAGTCCCTTTCACTGAGGAATGTGGAGGTCTTGTCTATTCCATAGTTGGTTTTTGGAACGGTACCTGTGCTTATATCAAAGTCTGGTTTGATGCATCACCCCACCTCTCCTTCCCCATTAAGCAGGCAAAAGAGTGTCTTCTAAATGTGAGACTCTGTTCTCTTGCCTAACTCAGTTCATGTGTAGCCATGTTTACAGGATCTTCCTAAGTGATATCTTATGATAAGTTTCTTTTCCTGTGTGACTTCTTTCACTTAGAATCATCGTACCTGAATCCACTCATTTTGCTGCTACTGGTCTTATGACATTGATTTCGTGGCTGAGGGATATTCCATCGTACGTAAGTTCCACAATGTTTGGAACCATTTTTATATTTCCTGGGATATTTCAGGTGTACCCAGGTTGAGGTTCCTGTAAGCAGTGCAGCCCTCAATTTGGGGGTGGCTCTGTCTTATGGATTTTCAGTTTTCCCAAGGTATATTCCCTAGACTGGAAGTGCCCTTGGCTCTGTAGCTCTGTTGTTTACTTGTTTTAGGGGACACAATGCACTCCTCCAGTGAGGCAGTTGGCAACTTACATCCCGCCCATCAGCATAACAAGGCTCCCTGTTCTCCAGGGCCTGTCTTGCCTTTCTGGTTTTTACACATTTTGTGGATGTCCCTTTTGACCGGTGGGAAGTGATACTTCTTTGTAGTGCAGATTTGCATTGCCCGCTTGCTTGCTTGGCCAAAAAGGGCGTATGCGTTTTCTCCTGAATATATTCAGGAGAAAACGCATACGCCCTTTTTGGCCAAGTGCATCATGGTCGAAGTTGTGCCCCTCTTCCTGTGCTTTACAGGCGATTCCAACGTACCTCTTGAAATCTGTTTCCTGCTATTCTGCCTCGCTTTCAAGTCCGCCTCGTTGCCTTCCCTCAACAGATTTTTGGACGATACTTGGCCTTGATTACTCTGCCAGTTTGTGAATTGCTGTGCCCCTGAGCTCCATTTTTCAACTCGTTTTTTGTGAGCTGAACGCAAGTCCAAACTTTTGGTTCAGGACCTCTACTGGTTCCCGGTGGGAGGCTGAGACTTTGGTTCATTCTTCTTCCTGCCGGGAAATTAGAGTGATATGTGCCCATCCAAATGCCTAACAGCTACTCTCTCATTGGTTCTCCCTCTTCCCTTTCATCCTCTGCCAAATTGGCAACCTGTGCGAACCAGGAGCTTAAAGGGGCTGTCTCTCCAAGTTGGGAGATTGATAGGAAAGCAGTTGGAAAGTCAAACCGGAGCACCAGGAGAGGGGCTCTTCGTTGAGTTTTAGAAACCTTTTGTATTCACAGTGTGTCCATTCTCTAGGTTTCCCGTACACGTTATAGCTGTAGTAATATTCCCTTCCACCTGGAGAGCTGGGACCCATGGAATGGGTGCCATGCATTATTGCTTTAAAGGGTCTGCATTTGCTCACCCAATCTCACCAATCCTCTCAGTCCCAAGTGTCCAGCCTTATGCCACATCCAGCTGTCATTGTAGATAGGGTCATTCCAGGTTGCATCAGAGACCCTGAAGGAATTGTAAAGAATTTCCCTGTTTCTTTGTTCTGTTTTTGAAATTCCTTTTTAGAGTGGGTTTGAGTTGATTCTCGCGGCCATGTTTATGCCAGTCTAGTCACACTTGATTCCCTTACGGAGACATATCAATACATAGGTTTTAAGATTCTTACTAGTCAGATCTATTCCTCTGCGGGAAATATTTGGTTTTGAGTCCCTTTCACTGAGGAAGGTGGAGGTCTTGTCTATTCCATAGTTGGTTTTTGGAACGGTACCTGTGCTTATATCAAAGTCTGGTTTGATGCATCACCCCACCACTCCTTCCCCCTTAAGCAGGCAAAAGAGTGTTTTCTAAATGTGAGACTCTGTTCTCTTGCCTAACTCAGTTCATGTGTAGCCATGTTTACAGGATCTTCCTAAGTGATATCTTATGATAAGTTTCTTTTCCTGTGTGACTTCTTTCACTTAGAATCATCGTACCTGAATCCACTCATTTTGCTGCTACTGGTCTTATGACATTGATTTCGTGGCTGAGGGATATTCCATCGTACGTAAGTTCCACAATGTTTGGAACCATTTTTATATTTCCTGGGATATTTCAGGTGTACCCAGGTTGAGGTTCCTGTAAGCAGTGCAGCCCTCAATTTGGGGGTGGCTCTGTCTTATGGATTTTCAGTTTTCCCAAGGTATATTCCCTAGACTGGAAGTGCCCTTGGCTCTGTAGCTCTGTTGTTTACTTGTTTTAGGGGACACAATGCACTCCTCCAGTGAGGCAGTTGGCAACTTACATCCCGCCCATCAGCATAACAAGGCTCCCTGTTCTCCAGGGCCTGTCTTGCCTTTCTGGTTTTTACACATTTTCTGGATGTCCCTTTTGAGCGCTGGGAAGTGATACTTCTTTGTAGTGCAGATTTGCATTGCCCGCTTGCTTGCTTGGCCAAAAAGGGCGTATGCGTTTTCTCCTGAATATATTCAGGAGAAAACGCATACGCCCTTTTTGGCCAAGTGCATCATTGTCGAAGTTGTGCCCCTCTTCCTGTGCTTTACAGGCGATTCCAACGTACCTCTTGAAATCTGTTTCCTGCTATTCTGCCTTGCTTTCAAGTCCGCCTCGTTGCCTTCCCTCAACAGATTTTTGGACGATAGTTGGCCTTGACTACTCTGCCAGTTTGTGAATTGCTGAGCCCCTGAGCTCCATTTTTCAACTCGTTTTTTGTGAGCTGAACGCAAGTCCAAACTTTTGGTTCAGGACCTATACTGGTTCCCGGTGGGTGGCTGAGACTTTGGTTCATTCTTCTTCCTGCCGGGAAATTAGAGTGACATGTGCCCATCCAAATGCCTAACAGCTACTCTCTCATTGGTTCTCCCTCTTCCCTTTCATCCTCTGCCAAATTGGCAACCTGTGCGAACCAGGAGCTTAAAGGGGCTGTCTCTCCAAGTTGGGAGATTGATAGGAAAGCAGTTGGAAAGTCAAACCGGAGCACCAGGAGAGGGGCTCTTCGTTGAGTTTTAGAAACCTGTCGTATTCACAGTGTGTCCATTCTCTAGGTTTCCCGTACACGTTATAGCTGTAGTAATATTCCCTTCCACCTGGAGAGCTGGGACCCATGGAATGGGTGGCATACATTATTGCTTTAAAGGGTCTGCATTTGCTCACGCAATCTCACCAATCCTCTCAGTCCCAAGTGTCCAGCCTTATGCCACATCCAGTTGTCATTGTAGATAGGGTCATTCCAGGTTGCATCAGAGACCCTGAAGGAATTGTAAAGAATTTCCCTGTTTCTTTGTTCTGTTTTTGAAATTCCTTTTTAGAGTGGGTTTGAGCTGATTCTCGCGGCCATGTTTATGCCAGTCTAGACACACTTGATTCCCTTATGGAGACATATCAATACATAGGTTTTAAGATTCTTACTAGTCAGATCTATTCCTCTGCGGTAAATATGGGGTTTTGAGTCCCTTTCACTGAGGAACGTGGAGGTCTTGTCTATTCCATAGTTGGTTTTTGGAACGGTACCTGTGCTTATATCAAAGTCTGGTTTGATGCATCACCCCACCACTCCTTCCCCCTTAAGCAGGCAAAAGAGTGTTTTCTAAATGTGAGACTCTGTTCTCTTGCCTAACTCAGTTCATGTGTAGCCATGTTTACAGGATCTTCCTAAGTGATATCTTATGATAAGTTTCTTTTCCTGTGTGACTTCTTTCACTTAGAATCATCGTACCTGAATCCACTCATTTTGCTGCTACTGGTCTTATGACATTGATTTCGTGGCTGAGGGATATTCCATCGTACGTAAGTTCCACAATGTTTGGAACCATTTTTATATTTCCTGGGATATTTCAGGTGTACCCAGGTTGAGGTTCCTGTAAGCAGTGCAGCCCTCAATTTGGGGGTGGCTCTGTCTTATGGATTTTCAGTTTTCCCAAGGTATATTCCCTAGACTGGAAGTGCCCTTGGCTCTGTAGCTCTGTTGTTTACTTGTTTTAGGGGACACAATGCACTCCTCCAGTGAGGCAGTTGGCAACTTACATCCCGCCCATCAGCATAACAAGGCTCCCTGTTCTCCAGGGCCTGTCTTGCCTTTCTGGTTTTTACACATTTTGTGGATGTCCCTTTTGACCGGTGGGAAGTGATACTTCTTTGTAGTGCAGATTTGCATTGCCCGCTTGCTTGCTTGGCCAAAAAGGGCATATGCGTTTTCTCCTGAATATATTCAGGAGAAAACGCATACGCCCTTTTTGGCCAAGTGCATCATGGTCGAAGTTGTGCCCCTCTTCCTGTGCTTTACAGGCGATTCCAACGTACCTCTTGAAATCTGTTTCCTGCTATTCTGCCTCGCTTTCAAGTCTGCCTCGTTGCCTTCCCTCAACAGATTTTTGGACGATACTTGGCCTTGATTACTCTGCCAGTTTGTGAATTGCTGTGCCCCTGAGCTCCATTTTTCAACTCGTTTTTTGTGAGCTGAACGCAAGTCCAAACTTTTGGTTCAGGACCTCTACTGTTTCCCGGTGGGAGGCTGAGACTTTGGTTCATTCTTCTTCCTGCCGGGAAATTAGAGTGATATGTGCCCATCCAAATGCCTAACAGCTACTCTCTCATTGGTTCTCCCTATTCCCTTTCATCCTCTGCCAAATTGGCAACCTGTGCGAACCAGGAGCTTAAAGGGGCTGTCTCTCCAAGTTGGGAGATTGATAGGAAAGCAGTTGGAAAGTCAAACCGGAGCACCAGGAGAGGGGCTCTTCGTTGAGTTTTAGAAACCTGTCGTATTCACAGTGTGTCCATTCTCTAGGTTTCCCGTACACGTTATAGCTGTAGTAATATTCCCTTCCACCTGGAGAGCTGGGACCCATGGAATGGGTGCCATGCATTATTGCTTTAAAGGGTCTGCATTTGCTCACCCAATCTCACCTATCCTCTCAGTCCCAAGTGTCCAGCCTTATGCCACATCCAGCTGTCATTGTAGATAGGGTCATTCCAGGTTGCATCAGAGACCCTGAAGGAATTGTAAAGAATTTCCCTGTTTCTTTGTTCTGTTTTTGAAATTCCTTTTTAGAGTGGGTTTGAGTTGATTCTCGCGGCCATGTTTATGCCAGTCTAGTCACACTTGATTCCCTTACGGAGACATATCAATACATAGGTTTTAAGATTCTTACTAGTCAGATCTATTCCTCTGCGGGAAATATGGGGTTTAGAGTCCCTTTCACTGAGGAAGGTGGAGGTCTTGTCTATTCCATAGTTGGTTTTTGGAACGGTACCTGTGCTTATATCAAAGTCTGGTTTGATGCATCACCCCACCACTCCTTCCCCCTTAAGCAGGCAAAAGAGTGTTTTCTAAATGTGAGACTCTGTTCTCTTGCCTAACTCAGTTCATGTGTAGCCATGTTTACAGGATCTTCCTAAGTGATATCTTATGATAAGTTTCTTTTCCTGTGTGACTTCTTTCACTTAGAATCATCGTACCTGAATCCACTCATTTTGCTGCTACTGGTCTTATGACATTGATTTCGTGGCTGAGGGATATTCCATCGTACGTAAGTTCCACAATGTTTGGAACCATTTTTATATTTCCTGGGATATTTCAGGTGTACCCAGGTTGAGGTTCCTGTAAGCAGTGCAGCCCTCAATTTGGGGGTGGCTCTGTCTTATGGATTTTCAGTTTTCCCAAGGTATATTCCCTAGACTGGAAGTGCCCTTGGCTCTGTAGCTCTGTTGTTTACTTGTTTTAGGGGACACAATGCACTCCTCCAGTGAGGCAGTTGGCAACTTACATCCCGCCCATCAGCATAACAAGGCTCCCTGTTCTCCAGGGCCTGTCTTGCCTTTCTGGTTTTTACACATTTTGTGGATGTCCCTTTTGACCGGTGGGAAGTGATACTTCTTTGTAGTGCAGATTTGCATTGCCCGCTTGCTTGCTTGGCCAAAAAGGGCGTATGCGTTTTCTCCTGAATATATTCAGGAGAAAACGCATACGCCCTTTTTGGCCAAGTGCATCATGGTCGAAGTTGTGCCCCTCTTCCTGTGCTTTACAGGCGATTCCAACGTACCTCTTGAAATCTGTTTCCTGCTATTCTGCCTCGCTTTCAAGTCCGCCTCGTTGCCTTCCCTCAACAGATTTTTGGACGATAGTTGGCCTTGATTACTCTGCCAGTTTGTGAATTGCTGTGCCCCTGAGCTCCATTTTTCAACTCGTTTTTTGTGAGCTGAACGCAAGTCCAAACTTTTGGTTCAGGACCTATACTGGTTCCCGGTGGGTGGCTGAGACTTTGGTGAATTCTTCTTCCTGCCGGGAAATTAGAGTGACATGTGCCCATCCAAATGCCTAACAGCTACTCTCTCATTGGTTCTCCCTCTTCCCTTTCATCCTCTGCCAAATTGGCAACCTGTGCGAACCAGGAGCTTAAAGGGGCTGTCTCTCCAAGTTGGGAGATTGATAGGAAAGCAGTTGGAAAGTCAAACCGGAGCACCAGGAGAGGGGCTCTTCGTTGAGTTTTAGAAACCTTTCGTATTCACAGTGTGTCCATTCTCTAGGTTTCCCGTACACGTTATAGCTGTAGTAATATTCCCTTCCACCTGGAGAGCTGGGACCCATGGAATGGGTGCCATGCATTATTGCTTTAAAGGGTCTGCATTTGCTCACCCAATCTCACCAATCCTCTCAGTCCCAAGTGTCCAGCCTTATGCCACATCCAGCTGTCATTGTAGATAGGGTCATTCCAGGTTGCATCAGAGACCCTGAAGGAATTGTAAAGAATTTCCCTCTTTCTTTGTTCTGTTTTTGAAATTCCTTTTTAGAGTGGGTTTGAGCTGATTCTCGCGGCCATGTTTATGCCAGTCTAGACACACTTGATTCCCTTACGGAGACATATCAATACATAGGTTTTAAGATTCTTACTAGTCAGATCTATTCCTCTGCGGGAAATATGGGGTTTTGAGTCCCTTTCACTGAGGAAGGTGTAGGTCTTGTCTATTCCATAGTTGGTTTTTGGAACGGTACCTGTGCTTATATCAAACTCGGGTTTGATGCATCACCCTACCTCTCCTTCCCCCTTAAGCAGGCATAAGAGTGTTTTCTAAATGTGAGACTCTGTTCTCTTGCCTAACTCAGTTCATGTGTAGCCATGTTTACAGGATCTTCCTAAGTGATATCTTATGATAAGTTTCTTTTCCTGTGTGACTTCTTTCACTTAGAATCATCGTACCTGAATCCACTCATTTTGCTGCTACTGGTCTTATGACATTGATTTCGTGGCTGAGGGATATTCCATCGTACGTAAGTTCCACAATGTTTGGAACCATTTTTATATTTCCTGGGATATTTCAGGTGTACCCAGGTTGAGGTTCCTGTAAGCAGTGCAGCCCTCAATTTGGGGGTGGCTCTGTCTTATGGATTTTCAGTTTTCCCAAGGTATATTCCCTAGACTGGAAGTGCCCTTTGCTCTGTAGCTCTGTTGTTTACTTGTTTTAGGGGACACAATGCACTCCTCCAGTGAGGCAGTTGGCAACTTACATCCCACCCATCAGCATAACAAGGCTCCCTGTTCTCCAGGGCCTGTCTTGCCTTTCTGGTTTTTACACATTTTGTGGATGTCCCTTTTGACCGGTGGGAAGTGATACTTCTTTGTAGTGCAGATTTGCATTGCCCGCTTGCTTGCTTGGCCAAAAAGGGCGTATGCGTTTTCTCCTGAATATATTCAGGAGAAAACGCATACGCCCTTTTTGGCCAAGTGCATCATTGTCGAAGTTGTGCCCCTCTTCCTGTGCTTTACAGGCGATTCCAACGTACCTCTTGAACTCTGTTTCCTGCTATTCTGCCTCACTTTCAAGTCCGCCTCATTGCCTTCCCACAACAGATTTTGGGACGATAGTTGGCCTTGATTACTCTGCCAGTTTTTGAATTGCTGTTCCCCTGAGCTCCATTTTTCAACTCGTTTTTTGTGAGCTGAACGCAAGTCCAAACTTTTGGTTCAGGACCTATACTGGTTCCCGGTGGGAGGCTGAGACTTTGGTTCATTCTTCTTCCTGCCGGGAAATTAGAGTGACATGTGCCCATCCAAATGCCTAACAGCTACTCTCTCATTGGTTCTCCCTCTTCCCTTTCATCCTCTGCCAAATTGGCAACCTGTGCGAACCAGGAGCTTAAAGGGGCTGTCTCTCCAAGTTGGGAGATTGATAGGAAAGCAGTTGGAAAGTCAAACCGGAGCACCAGGAGAGGGGCTCTTCGTTGAGTTTTAGAAACCTGTCGTATTCACAGTGTGTCCATTCTCTAGGTTTCCCGTACACGTTATAGCTGTAGTAATATTCCCTTCCACCTGGAGAGCTGGGACCCATGGAATGGGTGCCATGCATTATTGCTTTAAAGGGTCTGCATTTGCTCACCCAATCTCACCAATCCTCTCAGTCCCAAGTGTCCAGCCTTATGCCACATCCAGCTGTCATTGTAGATAGGGTCATTCCAGGTTGCATCAGAGACCCTGAAGGAATTGTGAAGAATTTCCCTGTTTCTTTGTTCTGTTTTTGAAATTCCTTTTTAGAGTGGGTTTGAGCTGATTCTCGCGGCCCTGTTTATGCCAGTCTAGACACACTTGATTCCCTTACGGAGACATATCAATACATAGGTTTTAAGATTCTTACTAGTCAGATCTATTCCTCTGCGGGAAATATGGGGTTTTGAGTCCCTTTCACTGAGGAAGGTGTAGGTCTTGTCTATTCCATAGTTGGTTTTTGGAACGGTACCTGTGCTTATATCAAAGTCTGGTTTGATGCATCACCCCACCTCTCCTTCCCCCTTAAGCAGGCATAAGAGTGTTTTCTAAATGTGAGACTCTGTTCTCTTGCCTAACTCAGTTCATGTGTAGCCATGTTTACAGGATCTTCCTAAGTGATATCTTATGATAAGTTTCTTTTCCTGTGTGACTTCTTTCACTTAGAATCATCGTACCTGAATCCACTCATTTTGCTGCTACTGGTCTTATGACATTGATTTCGTGGCTGAGGGATATTCCATCGTACGTAAGTTCCACAATGTTTGGAACCATTTTTATATTTCCTGGGATATTTCAGGTGTACCCAGGTTGAGGTTCCTGTAAGCAGTGCAGCCCTCAATTTGGGGGTGGCTCTGTCTTATGGATTTTCAGTTTTCCTAAGGTATATTCCCTAGACTGGAAGTGCCCTTGGCTCTGTAGCTCTGTTGTTTACTTCTTTTAGGGGACACAATGCACTCCTCCAGTGAGGCAGTTGGCAACTTACATCCCGCCCATCAGCATAACAAGGCTCCCTGTTCTCCAGGGCCTGTCTTGCCTTTCTGGTTTTTACACATTTTGTGGATGTCCCCTTTGACCGGTGGGAAGTGATACTTCTTTGTACTGCAGATTTGAATTGCCCGCTTGCTTGCTTGGCCAAAAACGGCGTATGCGTTTTCTCCTGAATATATTCAGGAGAAAACGCATATGCCCTTTTTGGCCAAGTGCATCATTGTCGAAGTTGTGCCCCTCTTCCTGTGCTTTACAGGCGATTCCAACGTACCTCTTGAACTCTGTTTCCTGCTATTCTGCCTCGCTTTCAAGTCCGCCTCGTTGCCTTCCCTCAACAGATTTTTGGACGATAGTTGGCCTTGATTACTCTGCCAGTTTGTGAATTGCTGTGCCCCTGAGCTCCATTTTTCAACTCGTTTTTTGTGAGCTGAACGCAAGTCCAAACTTTTGGTTCAGGACCTCTACTGGTTCCCGGTGGGTGGCTGAGACTTTGGTTCATTCTTCTTCCTGACGGGAAATTAGAGTGACATGTGCCCATCCAAATGCCTAACAGCTACTCTCTCATTGGTTCTCCCTCTTCCCTTTCATCCTCTGCCAAATTGGCAACCTGTGCGAACCAGGAGCTTAAAGGGGCTGTCTCTCCAAGTTGGGAGATTGATAGGAAAGCAGTTGGAAAGTCAAACCGGAGCACCAGGAGAGGGGCTCTTCGTTGAGTTTTAGAAACCTTTTGTATTCACAGTGTGTCCATTCTCTAGGTTTCCCGTACACGTTATAGCTGTAGTAATATTCCCTTCCACCTGGAGAGCTGGGACCCATGGAATGGGTGCCATGCATTATTGCTTTAAAGGGTCTGCATTTGCTCACCCAATCTCACCAATCCTCTCAGTCCCAAGTGTCCAGCCTTATGCCACATCCAGCTGTCATTGTAGATAGGGTCATTCCAGGTTGCATCAGAGACCCTGAAGGAATTGTAAAGAATTTCCCTGTTTCTTTGTTCTGTTTCTGAAATTCCTTTTTAGAGTGGGTTTGAGCTGATTCTCGCTGCCATGTTTATGCCAGTCTAGACACACTTGATTCCCTTACGGAGACATATCAGTACATAGGTTTTAAGATTCTTACTAGTCAGATCTATTCCTCTGCGGGAAATATGGGGTTTTGAGTCCCTTTCACTGAGGAAGGTGTAGGTCTTGTCTATTCCATAGTTGGTTTTTGGAACGGTACCTGTGCTTATATCAAACTCGGGTTTGATGCATCACCCCACCTCTCCTTCCCCCTTAAGCAGGCATAAGAGTGTTTTCTAAATGTGAGACTCTGTTCTCTTGCCTAACTCAGTTCATGTGTAGCCATGTTTACAGGACCTTCCTAAGTGATATCTTATGATAAGTTTCTTTTCCTGTGTGACTTCTTTCACTTAGAATCATCGTACCTGAATCCACTCATTTTGCTGCTACTGGTCTTATGACATTGATTTCGTGGCTGAGGGATATTCCATCGTACGTAAGTTCCACAATGTTTGGAACCATTTTTATATTTCCTGGGATATTTCAGGTGTACCCAGGTTAAGTTTCCTGTAAGCAGTGCAGCCCTCAATTTGGGGTGGCTCTGTCTTATGGATTTTCAGTTTTCCCAAGGTATATTCCCTAGACTGGAAGTGCCCTTGGCTCTGTAGCTCTGTTGTTTACTTGTTTTAGGGGACACAATGCACTCCTCCAGTGAGGCAGTTGTCATCTTACATCCCGCCCATCAGCATAACAAGGCTCCCTGTTCTCCAGGGCCTGTCTTGCCTTTCTGGTTTTTACACATTTACTGGATGTCCTTTTGACCGGTGGGAAGTGATACTCCTTTGTAGTGCAGATTTGCATTGCCCGCTTGCTTGCTTGGCCAAAAAGGGCGTATGCGTTTTCTCCTGAATATATTCAGGAGAAAACGCATACACCCTTTTTGGCCAAGTGCATCATTGTCGAAGTTGTGCCCCTCTTCCTGTGCTTTACAGGCGATTCCAACGTACCTCTTGAAATCTGTTTCCTGCTATTCTGCCTCGCTTTCAAGTCCGCCTCGTTGCCTTCCCTCAACAGATTTTTGGACGATAGTTGGCCTTGATTACTCTGCCAGTTTGTGAATTGCTGTGCCCCTGAGCTCCATTTTTCAACTCGTTTTTTGTGAGCTGAACGCAAGTCCAAACTTTTGGTTCAGGACCTATACTGGTTCCCGGTGGGTGGCTGAGACTTTGGTTGATTCTTCTTCCTGACGGGAAATTAGAGTGACATGTGCCCTTCCAAATGCCTAACAGCTACTCTCTCATTGGTTCTCCCTCTTTCCTTTCATCCTCTGCCAAATTGGCAACGTGTGCGAACCAGGAGCTTAAAGGGGCTGTCTCTCCAAGTTGGGAGATTGATAGGAAAGCAGTTGGAAAGTCAAACTGGAGCACCACGAGAGGGGCTCTTCGTTGAGTTTTAGAAACCTTTCGTATTCACAGTGTGTCCATTCTCTAGGTTTCCCGTACACGTTATAGCTGTAGTAATATTCCCTTCAACCTGGAGAGCTGGGACCCATGGAATGGGTGCCATGCATTAATGCTTTAAAGGGTCTGCATTTGCTCACCCAATCTCACCAATCCTCTCAGTCCCAAGTGTCCAGCCTTATGCCACATCCAACTGTCATTGTAGATAGGGTCATTCCAGGTTGCATCAGAGACCCTGAAGGAATTGTAAAGAATTTCCCTGTTTCTTTGTTCTGTTTTTGAAATTCCTTTTTAGAGTGGGTTTGAGCTGATTCTCGCTGCCATGTTTATGCCAGTCTAGACACACTTGATTCCCTTACGGAGACATATCAATACATAGGTTTTAAGATTCTTACTAGCCAGATCTATTCCTCTGTGGGAAATATGGGGTTTTGAGTCCCTTTCACTGAGGAAGGTGTACGTCTTGTCTATTCCATAGTTGGTTTTTGGAACGGTACCTGTGCTTATATCAAAGTCTGGTTTGATGCATCACCCCACCTCTCCTTCCCCCTTAAGCAGGCATAAGAGTGTTTTCTAAATGTGAGACTCTGTTCTCTTGCCTAACTCAGTTCATGTGTAGCCATGTTTACAGGATCTTCCTAAGTGATATCTTATGATAAGTTTCTTTTCCTGTGTGACTTCTTTCACTTAGAATCATCGTACCTGAATCCACTCATTTTGCTGCTACTGGTCTTATGACATTGATTTCGTGGCTGAGGGATATTCCATCGTACGTAAGTTCCACAATGTTTGGAACCATTTTTATATTGCCTGGGATATTTCAGGTGTACCCAGGTTGAGGTTCTTGTAAGCAGTGCAGCCCTCAATTTGGGGGTGGCTCTGTCTTATGGATTTTCAGTTTTCCCAAGGTATATTCCCTAGACTGGAAGTGCCCTTGGCTCTGTAGCTCTGTTGTTTACTTGTTTTAGGGAACACAATGCACTCCTCCAGTGAGGCAGTTGGCAACTTACATCCCGCCCATCAGCATAACAAGGCTCCCTGTTCTCCAGGGCCTGTCTTGCCTTTCTGGTTTTTACACATTTTGTGGATGTCCCTTTTGACCGGTGGGAAGTGATACTTCTTTGTAGTGCAGATTTGCATTGCCCGCTTGCTTGCTTGGCCAAAAACGGCGTATGCGTTTTCTCCTGAATATATTCAGGAGAAAACGCATACGCCCTTTTTGGCCAAGTGCATCATTGTCGAAGTTGTGCCCCTCTTCCTGTGCTTTACAGGCGATTCCAACGTACCTCTTGAAATCTGTTTCCTGCTATTCTGCCTCGCTTTCAAGTCCGCCTCGTTGCCTTCCCTCAACAGATTTTTGGACGATAGTTGGCCTTGATTACTCTGCCAGTTTGTGAATTGCTGTGCCCCTGAGCTCCATTTTTCAACTCGTTTTTTGTGAGCTGAACGCAAGTCCAAACTTTTGGTTCAGGACCTATACTGGTTCCCGGTGTGTGGCTGAGACTTTGGTTCATTCTTCTTCCTGCCGGGAAATTAGAGTGACATGTGCCCATCCAAATGCCTAGCAGCTACTCTCTCATTGGTTCTCCCTCTTCCCTTTCATCCTCTGCCAAATTGGCAACATGTGCGAACCAGGAGCTTAAAGGGGCTGTCTCTCCAAGTTGGGAGATTGATAGGAAAGCAGTTGGAAAGTCAAACCGGAGCACCAGGAGAGGGGTTCTTCGTTGAGTTTTAGAAACCTGTCGTATTCACAGTGTGTCCATTCTCTAGGTTTCCCGTACACGTTATAGCTGTAGTAATATTCCCTTCAACCTGGAGAGCTGGGACCCATGGAATGGGTGCCATGCATTATTGCTTTAAAGGGTCTGCATTTGCTCACCCAATCTCACCAATCCTCTCAGTCCCAAGTGTCCAGCCTTATGCCACATCCAGCTGTCATTGTAGATAGGGTCATTCCAGGTTGCATCAGAGACCCTGAAGGAATTGTGAAGAATTTCCCTGTTTCTTTGTTCTGTTTTTGAAATTCCTTTTTAGAGTGGGTTTGAGCTGATTCTCGCTGCCCTGTTTATGCCAGTCTAGACACACTTGATTCCCTTACGGAGACATATCAGTACATAGGTTTTAAGATTCTTACTAGTCAGATCTATTCCTCTGCGGGAAATATGGGGTTTTCAGTCCCTTTCACTGTGGATGGTGTAGGTCTTGTCTATTCCATAGTTGGTTTTTGGAACGGTACCTGTGCTTATATCAAACTCAGGTTTGATGCATCACCCCACCTCTCCTTCCCCTTAAGCAGGCATAAGAGTGTTTTCTAAATGTGAGACTCTGTTCTCTTGCCTAACTCAGTTCATGTGTAGCCATGTTTACAGGATCTTCCTAAGTGATATCTTATGATAAGTTTCTTTTCCTGTGTGACTTCTTTCACTTAGAATCATCGTACCTGAATCCACTCATTTTGCTGCTACTGGTCTTATGACATTGATTTCGTGGCTGAGGGATATTCCATCGTACGTAAGTTCCACAATGTTTGGAACCATTTTTATATTTCCTGGGATATTTCAGGTGTACCCAGGTTGAGGTTCTTGTAAGCAGTGCAGCCCTCAATTAGGGGGTGGCTCTGTCTTATGGATTTTCAGTTTTCCCAAGGTATATTCCCTAGACTGGAAGTGCCCTTGGCTCTGTAGCTCTGTTGTTTACTTGCTTTAGGGAACACAATGCACTCCTCCAGTGAGGCAGTTGGCAACTTACATCCCGCCCATCAGCATAACAGGGCTCCCTGTTCTCCAGGGCCTGTCTTGCCTTTCTGGTTTTTTACACATTTTGTGGATGTCCCTTTTGACCGGTGGGAAGTGATACTTCTTTGTAGTGCAGATTTGCATTGCCCGCTTGCTTGCTTGGCCAAAAAGGGCGTATGCGTTTTCTCCTGAATATATTCAGGAGAAAACGCATACGCCCTTTTTGGCCAAGTGCATCATTGTCGAAGTTTTGCCCCTCTTCCTGTGCTTTACAGGCGATTCCAACGTACCTCTTGAAATCTGTTTCCTGCTATTCTGCCTCGCTTTCAAGTCCGCCTCGTTGCCTTCCCACAACAGATTTTTGGACGATAGTTGGCCTTGATTACTCTGCCAGTTTGTGAATTGCTGTGCCCCTGAGCTCCATTTTTCAACTCGTTACTTGTGAGTTGAACGCAAGTCCAAACTTTTGGTTCAGGACCTATACTGGTTCCGGTGGGTGGCTGAGACTTTGGTTCATTCTTCTTCCTGCCGGGAAATTAGAGTGACATGTGCCCATCCAAATGCCTAACAGATACTCTCTCATTGGTTCTCCCTCTTCCCTTTCATCCTCTGCCAAATTGGCAACCTGTGCGAACCAGGAGCTTAAAGGGGCTGTCTCTCCAAGTTGGGAGATTGATAGGAAAGCAGTTGGAAAGTCAAACTGGAGCACCAGGAGAGGGGCTCTTCCTTGAGTTTTAGAAACCTTTTGTATTCACAGTGTGTCCATTCTCTAGGTTTCCCGTACACGTTATAGCTGTAGTAATATTCCCTTCCACCTGGAGAGCTGGGACCCATGGAATGGGTGCCATGCATTATTGCTTTAAAGGGTCTGCATTTGCTCACCCAATCTCACCAATCCTCTCAGTCCCAAGTGTCCAGCCTTATGCCACATCCAGCTGTCATTGTAGATAGGGTCATTCCAGGTTGCATCAGAGACCCTGAAGGAATTGTAAAGAATTTCCCTGTTTCTTTGTTCTGTTTTTGAAATTCCTTTTTAGAGTGGGTTTCAGCTGATTCTCGCGGCCATATTTATGCCAGTCTAGACACACTTGATTCCCTTACGGAGACATATCAATACATAGGTTTTAAGATTCTTACTAGTCAGATCTATTCCTCTGCGGGAAATATGGGGTTTTGAGTCCCTTTCACTGAGGAAGGTGTAGGTCTTGTCTATTCCATAGTTGGTTTTTGGAACGGTACCTGTGCTTATATCAAAGTCTGGTTTGATGCATCACCCCACCTCTCCTTCCCCCTTAAGCAGGCATAAGAGTGTTTTCTAAATGTGAGACTCTGTTCTCTTGCCTAACTCAGTTCATGTGTAGCCATGTTTACAGGATCTTCCTAAGTGATATCTTATGATAAGTTTCTTTTCCTGTGTGACTTCTTTCACTTAGAATCATCGTACCTGAATCCACTCATTTTGCTGCTACTGGTCTTATGACATTGATTTCGTGGCTGAGGGATATTCCATCGTACGTAAGTTCCACAATGTTTGGAACCATTTTTATATTTCCTGGGATATTTCAGGTGTACCCAGGTTGAGGTTCCTGTAAGCAGTGCAGCCCTCAATTTGGGGGTGGCTCTGTCTTATGGATTTTCAGTTTTCCCAAGGTATATTCCCTAGACTGGAAGTGCCCTTGGCTCTGTAGCTCTGTTGTTTACTTGTTTTAGGGGACACAATGCACTCCTCCAGTGAGGTAGTTGGCAACTTACATCCCGCCCATCAGCATAACAAGGCTCCCTGTTCTCCAGGGCCTGTCTTGCCTTTCTGGTTTTTACACATTTTCTGGATGTCCCTTTTGACCGGTGGGAAGTGATACTTCTTTGTAGTGCAGATTTGCATGGCCCGCTTGCTTGCTTTGCCAAAAAGGGCGTATGCGTTTTCTCCTGAATATATTCAGGAGAAAACGCATACGCCCTTTTTGGCCAAGTGCATCATTGTCGAAGTTGTGCCCCTCTTCCTGTGCTTTACAGTCGATTCCAACGTACCTCTTGAAATCTGTTTCCTGCTATTCTGCCTCGCTTTCAAGTCTGCCTCGTTGCCTTCCCACAACAGATTTTTGGACGATAGTTGGCCTTGATTACTCTGCCAGTTTGTGAATTGCTGTGCCCCTGAGCTCCATTTTTCAACTCGTTTTTTGTGAGCTGAACGCAAGTCCAAACTTTTGGTTCAGGACCTCTACTGGTTCCCGGTGGGAGGCTGAGACTTTGGTTCATTCTTCTTCCTGCCGGGAAATTAGAGTGACATGTGCCCATCCAAATGCCTAACAGCTACTCTCTCATTGGTTCTCCCTCTTCCCTTTCATCCTCTGCCAAATTGGCAACCTGTGCGAACCAGGAGCTTAAAGGGGCTGTCTCTCCAAGTTGGGAGATTGATAGGAAAGCAGTTGGAAAGTCAAACCGGAGCACCAGGAGAGGGGCTCTTCGTTGAGTTTTAGAAACCTTTCATATTCACAGTGTGTCCATTCTCTAGGTTTCCCGTACACGTTATAGCTGTAGTAATATTCCCTTCCACCTGGAGAGCTGGGACCCATGGAATGGGTGCCATGCATTATTGCTTTAAAGGGTCTGCATTTGCTCACCCAATCTCACCAATCCTCTCAGTCCCAAGTGTCCAGCCTTATGCCACATCCAGCTGTCATTGTAGATAGGGTCATTCCAGGTTGCATCAGAGACCCTGAAGGAATTGCAAAGAATTTCCCTGTTTCTTTGTTCTGTTTTTGAAATTCCTTTTTAGAGTGGGTTTGAGCTGATTCTCGCGGCCATATTTATGCCAGTCTAGACACACTTGATTCCCTTACGGAGACATATCAATACATAGGTTTTAAGATTCTTACTAGTCAGATCTATTCCTCTGCGGGAAATATGGGGTTTTGAGTCCCTTTCACTGAGGAAGGTGTAGGTCTTGTCTATTCCATAGTTGGTTTTTGGAACGGTACCTGTGCTTATATCAAACTCGGGTTTGATGCATCACCCCACCTCTCCTTCCCCCTTAAGCAGGCATAAGAGTGTTTTCTAAATGTGAGACTCTGTTCTCTTGCCTAACTCAGTTCATGTGTAGCCATGTTTACAGGATCTTCCTAAGTGATATCTTATGATAAGTTTCTTTTCCTGTGTGACTTCTTTCACTTAGAATCATCGTACCTGAATCCACTCATTTTGCTGCTACTGGTCTTATGACATTGATTTCATGGCTGAGGGATATTCCATCGTACGTAAGTTCCACAATGTTTGGAACCATTTTTATATTTCCTGGGATATTTCAGGTGTACCCAGGTTGAGGTTCCTGTAAGCAGTGCAGCCCTCAATTTGGGGGTGGCTCTGTCTTATGGATTTTCAGTTTTCCCAAGGTATATTCCCTAGACTGGAAGTGCCCTTGGCTCTGTAGCTCTGTTCTTTACTTGTTTTAGGGAACACAATGCACTCCTCCAGTGAGGCAGTTGGCAACTTACATCCCGCCCATCAGCATAACAAGGCTCCCTGTTCTCCAGGGCCTGTCTTGCCTTTCTGGTTTTTTACACATTTTGTGGATGTCCCTTTTGACCGGTGGGAAGTGATACTTCTTTGTAGTGCAGATTTGCATTGCCCGCTTGCTTGCTTGGCCAAAAACGGCGTATGCGTTTTCTCCTGAATATATTCAGGAGAAAACGCATACGCCCTTTTTGGCCAAGTGCATCATTGTCGAAGTTGTGCCCCTCTTCCTGTGCTTTACAGGCGATTCCAACGTACCTCTTGAAATCTGTTTCCTGCTATTCTGCCTCGATTTCACGTCCGCCTCGTTGCCTTCCCTCAACAGATTTTTGGACGATAGTTGGCCTTGATTACTCTGCCAGTTTGTGAATTGCTGTGCCCCTGAGCTCCATTTTTCAACTCGTTTCTTGTGAGCTGAACGCAAGTCAAAACTTTTGGTTCAGGACCTATACTGGTTCCCGGTGGGTGGCTGAGACTTTGGTTAATTCTTCTTCCTGCCGGGAAATTAGAGTGACATGTGCCCATCCAAATGCCTAGCAGCTACTCTCTCGTTGGTTCTCCCTCTTCCCTTTCATCCTCTGCCAAATTGGCAACCTGTGCGAACCAGGAGCTTAAAGGGGCTGTCTCTCCAAGTTGGGAGATTGATAGGAAAGCAGTTAGAAAGTCAAACCGGAGCACCAGGAGAGGGGCTCTTCGTTGAGTTTTAGAAACCTGTCGTATTCACAGTGTGTCCATTCTCTAGGTTTCCCGTACACGTTATAGCTGTAGTAATATTCCCTTCAACCTGGAGAGCTGGGACCCATGGAATGGGTGCCATGCATTATTGCTTTAAAGGGTCTGCATTTGCTCACCCAATCTCACCAATCCTCTCAGTCCCAAGTGTCCAGCCTTATGCCACATCCAGCTGTCATTGTAGATAGGGTCATTCCAGGTTGCATCAGAGACCCTGAAGGAATTGTAAAGAATTTCCCTGTTTCTTTGTTCTGTTTTTGAAATTCCTTTTTAGAGTGGGTTTGAGCTGATTCTCGCTGCCCTGTTTATGCCAGTCTAGACACACTTGATTCCCTTACGGAGACATATCAGTACATAGGTTTTAAGATTCTTACTAGTCAGATCTATTCCTCTGCGGGAAATATGGGGTTTTGAGTCCCTTTCACTGAGGAAGGTGTAGGTCTTGTCTATTCCATAGTTGGTTTTTGGAACGGTACCTGTGCTTATATCAAAGTCTGGTTTGATGCATCACCCCACCTCTCCTTCCCCCTTAAGCAGGCATAAGAGTGTTTTCTAAATGTGAGACTCTGTTCTCTTGCCTAACTCAGTACATGTGTAGCCATGTTTACAGGATCTTCCTAAGTGATATCTTATGATAAGTTTCTTTTCCTGTGTGACTTCTTTCACTTAGAATCATCGTACCTGAATCCACTCATTTTGCTGCTACTGGTCTTATGACATTGATTTCGTGGCTGAGGGATATTCCATCGTACGTAAGTTCCACAATGTTTGGAACCATTTTTATATTTCCTGGGATATTTCAGGTGTACCCAGGTTGAGGTTCCTGTAAGCAGTGCAGCCCTCAATTTGGGGGTGGCTCTGTCTTATGGATTTTCAGTTTTCCCAAGGTATATTCCCTAGACTGGAAGTGCCCTTGGCTCTGTAGCTCTGTTGTTTACTTGTTTTAGGGGACACAATGCACTCCTCCAGTGAGGCAGTTGGCAACTTACATCCCGCCCATCAGCATAACAAGGCTCCCTGTTCTCCAGGGCCTGTCTTGCCTTTCTGGTTTTTTACACATTTTGTGGATGTCCCATTTGACCGGTGGGAAGTGATACTTCTTTGTAGTGCAGATTTGCATTGCCCGCTTGCTTGCTTGGCCAAAAAGGGCGTATGCGTTTTCTCCTGAATATATTCAGGAGAAAACGCATACGCCCTTTTTGGCCAAGTGCATCATTGTCGAAGTTGTGCCCCTCTTCCTGTGCTTTACAGGCGATTCCAACGTACCTCTTGAAATCTGTTTCCTGCTATTCTGCCTCGATTTCAAGTCCGCCTCGTTGCCTTCCCACAACAGATTTTTGGACGATAGTTGGCCTTGATTACTCTGCCAGTTTGTGAATTGCTGTGCCCCTGAGCTCCATTTTTCAACTCGTTTCTTGTGAGCTGAACGCAAGTCCAAACTTTTGGTTCAGGACGTATACTGGTTCCGGTGTGTGGCTGAGACTTTGGTTCATTCTTCTTCCTGCCGGGAAATTAGAGTGACATGTGCCCATCCAAATGCCTAACAGCTACTCTCTCATTGGTTCTCCCTCTTCCCTTTCATCCTCTGCCAAATTGGCAACCTGTGCGAACCAGGAGCTTAAAGGGGCTGTCTCTCCACGTTGGGAGATTGATAGGAATGCAGTTGGAAAGTCAAACCGGAGCACCAGGAGAGGGGCTCTTCCTTGAGTTTTAGAAACCTGTCGTATTCACAGTGTGTCCATTCTCTAGGTTTCCCGTACACGTTATAGCTGTAGTAATATTCCCTTCCACCTGGAGAGCTGGGACCCATGGAATGGGTGCCATGCATTATTGCTTTAAAGGGTCTGCATTTGCTCACCCAATCTCACCAATCCTCTCAGTCCCAAGTGTCCAGCCTTATGCCACATCCAGCTGTCATTGTAGATAGGGTCATTCCAAGTTGCATCAGAGACCCTGAAGGAATTGTAATGAATTTCCCTGTTTCTTTGTTCTCTTTTTGAAATTCCTTTTTAGTGTGGGTTTGAGCTGATTCTCGCGGCCATATTTATGCCAGTCTAGACACACTTGATTCCCTTACGGAGACATATCAATACATAGGTTTTAAGATTCTTACTAGTCAGATCTATTCCTCTGCGGGAAATATGGGGTTTTGAGTCCCTTTCACTGAGGAAGGTGTAGGTCTTGTCTATTCCATAGTTGGTTTTTGGAACGGTACCTGTGCTTATATCAAAGTCTGGTTTGATGCATCACCCCACCTCTCCTTCCCCCTTAAGCAGGCATAAGAGTGTTTTCTAAATGTGAGACTCTGTTCTCTTGCCTAACTCAGTTCATGTGTAGCCATGTTTACAGGATCTTCCTAAGTGATATCTTATGATAAGTTTCTTTTCCTGTGTGACTTCTTTCACTTAGAATCATCGTACCTGAATCCACTCATTTTGCTGCTACTGGTCTTATGACATTGATTTCGTGGCTGAGGGATATTCCATCGTACGTAAGTTCCACAATGTTTGGAACCATTTTTATATTTCCTGGGATATTTCAGGTGTACCCAGGTTGAGGTTCCTGTAAGCAGTGCAGCCCTCAATTTGGGGGTGGCTCTGTCTTATGGATTTTCAGTTTTCCCAAGGTATATTCCCTAGACTGGAAGTGCCCTTGGCTCTGTAGCTCTGTTGTTTACTTGTTTTAGGGGACACAATGCACTCCTCCAGTGAGGCAGTTGGCAACTTACATCCCGCCCATCAGCATAACAGGGCTCCCTGTTCTCCAGGGCCTGTCTTGCCTTTCTGGTTTTTACACATTTACTGGATGTCCCTTTTGACCGGTGGGAAGTGATACTTCTTTGTAGTGCAGATTTGCATGGCCCGCTTGCTTGCTTTGCCAAAAAGGGCGTATGCGTTTTCTCCTGAATATATTCAGGAGAAAACGCATACGCCCTTTTTGGCCAAGTGCATCATTGTCGAAGTTGTGCCCCTCTTCCTGTGCTTTACAGGCGATTCCAACGTACCTCTTGAAATCTGTTTCCTGCTATTCTGCCTTGCTTTCAAGTCCGCCTCGTTGCCTTCCCACAACAGATTTTTGGACGATAGTTGGCCTTGATTACTCTGCCAGTTTGTGAATTGCTGTGCCCCTGAGCTCCATTTTTCAACTCGTTTTTTGTGAGCTGAACGCAAGTCCAAACTTTTGGTTCAGGACCTCTACTGGTTCCCGGTGGGAGGCTGAGACTTTGGTTCATTCTCCTTCCTGCCGGGAAATTAGAGTGACATGTGCCCATCTAAATGCCTAACAGCTACTCTCTCATTGGTTCTCCCTCTTCCCTTTCATCCTCTGCCAAATTGGCAACCTGTGCGAACCAGGAGCTTAAAGGGGCTGTCTCTCCAAGTTGGGAGATTGATAGGAAAGCAGTTGGAAAGTCAAACCGGAGCACCAGGAGAGGGGCTCTTCGTTGAGTTTTAGAAACCTTTCATATTCACAGTGTGTCCATTCTCTAGGTTTCCCGTACACGTTATAGCTGTAGTAATATTCCCTTCCACCTGGAGAGCTGGGACCCATGGAATGGGTGCCATGCATTATTGCTTTAAAGGGTCTGCATTTGCTCACCCAATCTCACCAATCCTCTCAGTCCCAAGTGTCCAGCCTTATGCCACATCCAGCTGTCATTGTAGATAGGGTCATTCCAGGTTGCATCAGAGACCCTGAAGGAATTGTAAAGAATTTCCCTGTTTCTTTGTTCTGTTTTTGAAATTCCTTTTTAGAGTGGGTTTGAGCTGATTCTCGCTGCCATGTTTATGCCAGTCTAGACACACTTGATTCCCTTACGGAGACATATCAGTACATAGGTTTTAAGATTCTTACTAGTCAGATCTATTCCTCTGCGGGAAATATGGGGTTTTGAGTCCCTTTCACTGAGGAAGGTGTAGGTCTTGTCTATTCCATAGTTGGTTTTTGGAACGGTACCTGTGCTTATATCAAAGTCTGGTTTGATGCATCACCCCACCTCTCCTTCCCCCTTAAGCAGGCATAAGAGTGTTTTCTAAATGTGAGACTCTGTTCTCTTGCCTAACTCAGTACATGTGTAGCCATGTTTACAGGATCTTCCTAAGTGATATCTTATGATAAGTTTCTTTTCCTGTGTGACTTCTTTCACTTAGAATCATCGTACCTGAATCCACTCATTTTGCTGCTACTGGTCTTATGACATTGATTTCGTGGCTGAGGGATATTCCATCGTACGTAAGTTCCACAATGTTTGGAACCATTTTTATATTTCCTGGGATATTTCAGGTGTACCCAGGTTGAGGTTCCTGTAAGCAGTGCAGCCCTCAATTTGGGGGTGGCTCTGTCTTATGGATTTTCAGTTTTCCCAAGGTATATTCCCTAGACTGGAAGTGCCCTTGGCTCTGTAGCTCTGTTGTTTACTTGTTTTAGGGGACACAATGCACTCCTCCAGTGAGGCAGTTGGCAACTTACATCCCGCCCATCAGCATAACAAGGCTCCCTGTTCTCCAGGGCCTGTCTTGCCTTTCTGGTTTTTTACACATTTTGTGGATGTCCCATTTGACCGGTGGGAAGTGATACTTCTTTGTAGTGCAGATTTGCATTGCCCGCTTGCTTGCTTGGCCAAAAAGGGCGTATGCGTTTTCTCCTGAATATATTCAGGAGAAAACGCATACGCCCTTTTTGGCCAAGTGCATCATTGTCGAAGTTGTGCCCCTCTTCCTGTGCTTTACAGGCGATTCCAACGTACCTCTTGAAATCTGTTTCCTGCTATTCTGCCTCGATTTCAAGTCCGCCTCGTTGCCTTCCCACAACAGATTTTTGGACGATAGTTGGCCTTGATTACTCTGCCAGTTTGTGAATTGCTGTGCCCCTGAGCTCCATTTTTCAACTCGTTTCTTGTGAGCTGAACGCAAGTCCAAACTTTTGGTTCAGGACGTATACTGGTTCCGGTGTGTGGCTGAGACTTTGGTTCATTCTTCTTCCTGCCGGGAAATTAGAGTGACATGTGCCCATCCAAATGCCTAACAGCTACTCTCTCATTGGTTCTCCCTCTTCCCTTTCATCCTCTGCCAAATTGGCAACCTGTGCGAACCAGGAGCTTAAAGGGGCTGTCTCTCCACGTTGGGAGATTGATAGGAATGCAGTTGGAAAGTCAAACCGGAGCACCAGGAGAGGGGCTCTTCGTTGAGTTTTAGAAACCTGTCGTATTCACAGTGTGTCCATTCTCTAGGTTTCCCGTACACGTTATAGCTGTAGTAATATTCCCTTCCACCTGGAGAGCTGGGACCCTTGGAATGGGTGCCATGCATTATTGCTTTAAAGGGTCTGCATTTGCTCACCCAATCTCACCAATCCTCTCAGTCCCAAGTGTCCAGCCTTATGCCACATCCAGCTGTCATTGTAGATAGGGTCATTCCTGGTTGCATCAGAGACCCTGAAGGAATTGTAAAGAATTTCCCTGTTTCTTTGTTCTGTTTTTGAAATTCCTTTTTAGAGTGGGTTTGAGCTGATTCTCGCGGCCATATTTATGCCAGTCTAGACACACTTGATTCCCTTACGGAGACATATCAATACATAGGTTTTAAGATTCTTACTAGTCAGATCTATTCCTCTGTGGGAAATATGGGGTTTTGAGTCCCTTTCACTGAGGAAGGTGTAGGTCTTGTCTATTCCATAGTTGGTTTTTGGAACGGTACCTGTGCTTATATCAAAGTCTGGTTTGATGCATCACCCCACCTCTCCTTCCCCCTTAAGCAGGCATAAGAGTGTTTTCTAAATGTGAGACTCTGTTCTCTTGCCTAACTCAGTTCATGTGTAGCCATGTTTACAGGATCTTCCTAAGTGATATCTTATGATAAGTTTCTTTTCCTGTGTGACTTCTTTCACTTAGAATCATCGTACCTGAATCCACTCATTTTGCTGCTACTGGTCTTATGACATTGATTTCGTGGCTGAGGGATATTCCATCGTACGTAAGTTCCACAATGTTTGGAACCATTTTTATATTTCCTGGGATATTTCAGGTGTACCCAGGTTGAGGTTCCTGTAAGCAGTGCAGCCCTCAATTTGGGGGTGGCTCTGTCTTATGGATTTTCAGTTTTCCCAAGGTATATTCCCTAGACTGGAAGTGCCCTTGGCTCTGTAGCTCTGTTGTTTACTTGTTTTAGGGGACACAATGCACTCCTCCAGTGAGGCAGTTGGCAACTTACATCCCGCCCATCAGCATAACAGGGCTCCCTGTTCTCCAGGGCCTGTCTTGCCTTTCTGGTTTTTACACATTTACTGGATGTCCCTTTTGACCGGTGGGAAGTGATACTTCTTTGTAGTGCAGATTTGCATGGCCCGCTTGCTTGCTTTGCCAAAAAGGGCGTATGCGTTTTCTCCTGAATATATTCAGGAGAAAACGCATACGCCCTTTTTGGCCAAGTGCATCATTGTCGAAGTTGTGCCCCTCTTCCTGTGCTTTACAGTCGATTCCAGCGTACCTCTTGAAATCTGTTTCCTGCTATTCTGCCTTGCTTTCAAGTCCGCCTCGTTGCCTTCCCACAACAGATTTTTGGACGATAGTTGGCCTTGATTACTCTGCCAGTTTGTGAATTGCTGTGCCCCTGAGCTCCATTTTTCAACTCGTTTTTTGTGAGCTGAACGCAAGTCCAAACTTTTGGTTCAGGACCTCTACTGGTTCCCGGTGGGAGGCTGAGACTTTGGTTCATTCTTCTTCCTGCCGGGAAATTAGAGTGACATGTGCCCATCCAAATGCCTAACAGCTACTCTCTCATTGGTTCTCCCTCTTCCCTTTCATCCTCTGCCAAATTGGCAACCTGTGCGAACCAGGAGCTTAAAGGGGCTGTCTCTCCAAGTTGGGAGATTGATAGGAAAGCAGTTGGAAAGTCAAACCGGAGCACCAGGAGAGGGGCTCTTCGTTGAGTTTTAGAAACCTTTCATATTCACAGTGTGTCCATTCTCTAGGTTTCCCGTACACGTTATAGCTGTAGTAATATTCCCTTCCACCTGGAGAGCTGGGACCCATGGAATGGGTGCCATGCATTATTGCTTTAAAGGGTCTGCATTTGCTCACCCAATCTCACCAATCCTCTCAGTCCCAAGTGTCCAGCCTTATGCCACATCCAGCTGTCATTGTAGATAGGGTCATTCCAAGTTGCATCAGAGACCCTGAAGGAATTGTAATGAATTTCCCTGTTTCTTTGTTCTCTTTTTGAAATTCCTTTTTAGAGTGGGTTTGAGCTGATTCTCGCGGCCATATTTATGCCAGTCTAGACACACTTGATTCCCTTACGGAGACATATCAATACATAGGTTTTAAGATTCTTACTAGTCAGATCTATTCCTCTGTGGGAAATATGGGGTTTTGAGTCCCTTTCACTGAGGAAGGTGTAGGTCTTGTCTATTCCATAGTTGGTTTTTGGAACGGTACCTGTGCTTATATCAAAGTCTGGTTTGATGCATCACCCCACCTCTCCTTCCCCCTTAAGCAGGCATAAGAGTGTTTTCTAAATGTGAGACTCTGTTCTCTTGCCTAACTCAGTTCATGTGTAGCCATGTTTACAGGATCTTCCTAAGTGATATCTTATGATAAGTTTCTTTTCCTGTGTGACTTCTTTCACTTAGAATCATCGTACCTGAATCCACTCATTTTGCTGCTACTGGTCTTATGACATTGATTTCGTGGCTGAGGGATATTCCATCGTACGTAAGTTCCACAATGTTTGGAACCATTTTTATATTTCCTGGGATATTTCAGGTGTACCCAGGTTGAGGTTCCTGTAAGCAGTGCAGCCCTCAATTTGGGGGTGGCTCTGTCTTATGGATTTTCAGTTTTCCCAAGGTATATTCCCTAGACTGGAAGTGCCCTTGGCTCTGTAGCTCTGTTGTTTACTTGTTTTAGGGGACACAATGCACTCCTCCAGTGAGGCAGTTGGCAACTTACATCCCGCCCATCAGCATAACAGGGCTCCCTGTTCTCCAGGGCCTGTCTTGCCTTTCTGGTTTTTACACATTTACTGGATGTCCCTTTTGACCGGTGGGAAGTGATACTTCTTTGTAGTGCAGATTTGCATGGCCCGCTTGCTTGCTTTGCCAAAAAGGGCGTATGCGTTTTCTCCTGAATATATTCAGGAGAAAACGCATACGCCCTTTTTGGCCAAGTGCATCATTGTCGAAGTTGTGCCCCTCTTCCTGTGCTTTACAGGCGATTCCAACGTACCTCTTGAAATCTGTTTCCTGCTATTCTGCCTTGCTTTCAAGTCCGCCTCGTTGCCTTCCCACAACAGATTTTTGGACGATAGTTGGCCTTGATTACTCTGCCAGTTTGTGAATTGCTGTGCCCCTGAGCTCCATTTTTCAACTCGTTTTTTGTGAGCTGAACGCAAGTCCAAACTTTTGGTTCAGGACCTCTACTGGTTCCCGGTGGGAGGCTGAGACTTTGGTTCATTCTCCTTCCTGCCGGGAAATTAGAGTGACATGTGCCCATCCAAATGCCTAACAGCTACTCTCTCATTGGTTCTCCCTCTTCCCTTTCATCCTCTGCCAAATTGGCAACCTGTGCGAACCAGGAGCTTAAAGGGGCTGTCTCTCCAAGTTGGGAGATTGATAGGAAAGCAGTTGGAAAGTCAAACCGGAGCACCAGGAGAGGGGCTCTTCGTTGAGTTTTAGAAACCTTTCATATTCACAGTGTGTCCATTCTCTAGGTTTCCCGTACACGTTATAGCTGTAGTAATATTCCCTTCCACCTGGAGAGCTGGGACCCATGGAATGGGTGCCATGCATTATTGCTTTAAAGGGTCTGCATTTGCTCACCCAATCTCACCAATCCTCTCAGTCCCAAGTGTCCAGCCTTATGCCACATCCAGCTGTCATTGTAGATAGGGTCATTCCAAGTTGCATCAGAGACCCTGAAGGAATTGTAATGAATTTCCCTGTTTCTTTGTTCTGTTTTTGAAATTCCTTTTTAGAGTGGGTTTGAGCTGATTCTCGCGGCCATGTTTATGCCAGTCTAGACACACTTGATTCCCTTACGGAGACATATCAATACATAGGTTTTAAGATTCTTACTAGTCAGATCTATTCCTCTGCGGGAAATATGGGGTTTTGAGTCCCTTTCACTGAGGAAGGTGTAGGTCTTGTCTATTCCATAGTTGGTTTTTGGAACGGTACCTGTGCTTATATCAAAGTCTGGTTTGATGCATCACCCCACCTCTCCTTCCCCCTTAAGCAGGCATAAGAGTGTTTTCTAAATGTGAGACTCTGTTCTCTTGCCTAACTCAGTTCATGTGTAGCCATGTTTACAGGATCTTCCTAAGTGATATCTTATGATAAGTTTCTTTTCCTGTGTGACTTCTTTCACTTAGAATCATCGTACCTGAATCCACTCATTTTGTTGCTACTGGTCTTATGACATTGATTTCATGGCTGAGGGATATTCCATCGTACGTAAGTTCCACAATGTTTGGAACAATTTTATATTTCCTGGGATATTTCAGGTGTACCCAGGTTGAGGTTCCTGTAAGCAGTGCAGCCCTCAATTTGGGGGTGGCTCTGTCTTATGGATTTTCAGTTTTCCCAAGGTATATTCCCTAGACTGGAAGTGCCCTTGGCTCTGTAGCTCTGTTGTTTACTTGTTTTAGGGAACACAATGCACTCCTCCAGTGAGGCAGTTGGCAACTTACATCCCGCCCATCAGCATAACAAGGCTCCCTGTTCTCCAGGACCTGTCTTGCCTTTCTGGTTTTTACATATTTTGTGGATGTCCCCTTTGACCGGTGGGAAGTGATACTTCTTTGTAGTGCAGATTTGCATTGCCCGCTTGCTTGCTTGGCCAAAAAGGGCGTATGCGTTTTCTCCTGAATATATTCAGGAGAAAACGCATATGCCCTTTTTGGCCAAGTGCATCATTGTCGAAGTTGTGCCCCTCTTCCTGTGCTTTACAGGCGATTCCAACATACCTCTTGAAATCTGTTTCCTGCTATTTTGCCTCGCTTTCAAGTCCGCCTCGTTGCCTTCCCACAACAGATTTTTGGACGATAGTTGGCCTTGATTACTCTGCCAGTTTGTGAATTGCTGTGCCCCTGAGCTCCATTTTTCAACTCGTTTCTTGTGAGCTGAACGCAAGTCCAAACTTTTGGTTCAGGACCTCTACTGGTTCCGGTTGGTGGCTGAGACTTTGGTTCATTCTTCTTCCTGCCGGGAAATTAGAGTGACATGTGCCCATCCAAATGCCTAACAGCTACTCTCTCATTGGTTCTCCCTCTTCCCTTTCATCCTCTGCCAAATTGGCAACCTGTGCGAACCAGGAGCTTAAAGGGGCTGTCTCTCCAAGTTGGGAGATTGATAGGAAAGCAGTTGGAAAGTCAAACCGGAGCACCAGGAGAGGGGCTCTTCGTTGAGTTTTAGAAACCTGTCGTATTCACAGTGTGTCCATTCTCTAGGTTTCCCGTACACGTTATAGCTGTAGTAATATTCCCTTCCACCTGGAGAGCTGGGACCCATGGAATGGGTGCCATGCATTATTGCTTTAAAGGGTCTGCATTTGCTCACCCAATCTCACCAATCCTCTCAGTCCCAAGTGTCCAGCCTTATGCCACATCCAGCTGTCATTGTAGATAGGGTCATTCCAGGTTGCATCAGAGACCCTGAAGGAATTGTAAAGAATTTCCCTGTTTCTTTGTTCTGTTTTTGAAATTCCTTTTTAGAGTGGGTTTGAGCTGATTCTCGCGGCCATATTTATGCCAGTCTAGACACACTTGATTCCCTTACGGAGACATATCAATACATAGGTTTTAAGATTCTTACTAGTCAGATCTATTCCTCTGCGGGAAATATGGGGTTTTGAGTCCCTTTCACTGAGGAAGGTGTAGGTCTTGTCTATTCCATAGTTGGTTTTTGGAACGGTACCTGTGCTTATATTAAAGTCTGGTTTGATGCATCATTCCACCTCTCCTTCCCCCTTAAGCAGGCATAAGAGTGTTTTCTAAATGTGAGACTCTGTTCTCTTGCCTAACTCAGTTCATGTGTAGCCATGTTTACAGGATCTTCCTAAGTGATATCTTATGATAAGTTTCTTTTCCTGTGTGACTTCTTTCACTTAGAATCATCGTACCTGAATCCACTCATTTTGCTGCTACTGGTCTTATGACATTGATTTCATGGCTGAGGGATATTCCATCGTACGTAAGTTCCACAATGTTTGGAACCATTTTTATATTTCCTGGGATATTTCAGGTGTACCCAGGTTGAGGTTCCTGTAAGCAGTGCAGCCCTCAATTTGGGGGTGGCTCTGTCTTATGGATTTTCAGTTTTCCCAAGGTATATTCCCTAGACTGGAAGTGCCCTTGGCTCTGTAGCTCTGTTCTTTACTTGTTTTAGGGAACACAATGCACTCCTCCAGTGAGGCAGTTGGCAACTTACATCCCGCCCATCAGCATAACAAGGCTCCCTGTTCTCCAGGGCCTGTCTTGCCTTTCTGGTTTTTTACACATTTTGTGGATGTCCCTTTTGACCGGTGGGAAGTGATACTTCTTTGTAGTGCAGATTTGCATTGCCCGCTTGCTTGCTTGGCCAAAAACGGCGTATGCGTTTTCTCCTGAATATATTCAGGAGAAAACGCATACGCCCTTTTTGGCCAAGTGCATCATGGTCGAAGTTGTGCCCCTCTTCCTGTGCTTTACAGGCGATTCCAACGTACCTCTTGAAATCTGTTTCCTGCTATTCTGCCTCGCTTTCAAGTCCGCCTCGTTGCCTTCCCTCAACAGATTTTTGGACGATAGTTGGCCTTGATTACTCTGCCAGTTTGTGAATTGCTGTGCCCCTGAGCTCCATTTTTCAACTCGTTTCTTGTGAGCTGAACGCAAGTCCAAACTTTTGGTTCAGGACCTATACTGGTTCCCGGTGGGTGGCTGAGACTTTGGTTAATTCTTCTTCCTGCCGGGAAATTAGAGTGACATGTGCCCATCCAAATGCCTAGCAGCTACTCTCTCGTTGGTTCTCCCTCTTCCCTTTCATCCTCTGCCAAATTGGCAACCTGTGCGAACCAGGAGCTTAAAGGGGCTGTCTCTCCAAGTTGGGAGATTGATAGGAAAGCAGTTGGAAAGTCAAACCGGAGCACCAGGAGAGGGGCTCTTCGTTGAGTTTTAGAAACCTTTCGTATTCACAGTGTGTCCATTCTCTAGGTTTCCCGTACATGTTATAGCTGTAGTAATATTCCCTTCAACCTGGAGAGCTGGGACCCATGGAATGGGTGCCATGCATTATTGCTTTAAAGGGTCTGCATTTGCTCACCCAATCTCACCAATCCTCTCAGTCCCAAGTGTCCAGCCTTATGCCACATCCAGCTGTCATTGTAGATAGGGTCATTCCAGGTTGCATCAGAGACCCTGAAGGAATTGTAAAGAATTTCCCTGTTTCTTTGTTCTGTTTTTGAAATTCCTTTTTAGAGTGGGTTTGAGCTGATTCTCGCGGCCATGTTTATGCCAGTCTAGACACACTTGATTCCCTTACGGAGACATATCAATACATAGGTTTTTAGATTCTTACTAGTCAGATCTATTCCTCTGCGGGAAATATGGGGTTTTGAGTCCCTTTCACTGAGGAAGGTGTAGGTCTTGTCTATTCCATAGTTGGTTTTTGGAACGGTACCTGTGCTTATATCAAAGTCTGGTTTGATGCATCACCCCACCTCTCCTTCCCCCTTAAGCAGGCATAAGAGTGTTTTCTAAATGTGAGACTCTGTTCTCTTGCCTAACTCAGTTCATGTGTAGCCATGTTTACAGGATCTTCCTAAGTGATATCTTATGATAAGTTTCTTTTCCTGTGTGACTTCTTTCACTTAGAATCATCGTACCTGAATCCACTCATTTTGTTGCTACTGGTCTTATGACATTGATTTCGTGGCTGAGGGATATTCCATCGTACGTAAGTTCCACAATGTTTGGAACCATTTTTATATTTCCTGGGATATTTCAGGTGTACCCAGGTTGAGGTTCCTGTAAGCAGTGCAGCCCTCAATTTGGGGGTGGCTCTGTCTTATGGATTTTCAGTTTTCCCAAGGTATATTCCCTAGACTGGAAGTGCCCTTGGCTCTGTAGCTCTGTTGTTTACTTGTTTTAGGGAACACAATGCACTCCTCCAGTGAGGCAGTTGGCAACTTACATCCCGCCCATCAGCATAACAAGGCTCCCTGTTCTCCAGGGCCTGTCTTGCCTTTCTGGTTTTTTACACATTTTGTGGATGTCCCTTTTGACCGGTGGGAAGTGATACTTCTTTGTAGTGCAGATTTGCATTGCCCGCTTGCTTGCTTGGCCAAAAACGGCGTATGCGTTTTCTCCTGAATATATTCAGGAGAAAACGCATACGCCCTTTTTGGCCAAGTGCATCATTGTCGAAGTTGTGCCCCTCTTCCTGTGCTTTACAGGCGATTCCAACGTACCTCTTGAAATCTGTTTCCTGCTATTCTGCCTCGCTTTCAAGTCCGCCTCGTTGCCTTCCCTCAACAGATTTTTGGACGATAGTTGGCCTTGATTACTCTGCCAGTTTGTGAATTGCTGTGCCCCTGAGCTCCATTTTTCAACTCGTTTCTTGTGAGCTGAACGCAAGTCCAAACTTTTGGTTCAGGACCTATACTGGTTCCCGGTGTGTGGCTGAGACTTTGGTTAATTCTTCTTCCTGCCGGGAAATTAGAGTGACATGTGCCCATCCAAATGCCTAGCAGCTACTCTCTCATTGGTTCTCCCTCTTCCCTTTCATCCTCTGCCAAATTGGCAACCTGTGCGAACCAGGAGCTTAAAGGGGCTGTCTCTCCAAGTTGGGAGATTGATAGGAAAGCAGTTGGAAAGTCAAACCGGAGCACCAGGAGAGGGGCTCTTCGTTGAGTTTTAGAAACCTGTCGTATTCACAGTGTGTCCATTCTCTAGGTTTCCCGTACACGTTATAGCTGTAGTAATATTCCCTTCAACCTGGAGAGCTGGGACCCATGGAATGGGTGCCATGCATTATTGCTTTAAAGGGTCTGCATTTGCTCACCCAATCTCACCAATCCTCTCAGTCCCAAGTGTCCAGCCTTATGCCACATCCAGCTGTCATTGTAGATAGGGTCATTCCAGGTTGCATCAGAGACCCTGAAGGAATTGTAAAGAATTTCCCTGTTTCTTTGTTCTGTTTCTGAAATTCCTTTTTAGAGTGGGTTTGAGCTGATTCTCGCTGCCATGTTTATGCCAGTCTAGACACACTTGATTCCCTTACGGAGACATATCAGTACATAGGTTTTAAGATTCTTACTAGTCAGATCTATTCCTCTGCGGGAAATATGGGGTTTTGAGTCCCTTTCACTGAGGAAGGTGTAGGTCTTGTCTATTCCATAGTTGGTTTTTGGAACGGTACCTGTGCTTATATCAAAGTCTGGTTTGATGCATCACCCCACCTCTCCTTCCCCCTTAAGCAGGCATAAGAGTGTTTTCTAAATGTGAGACTCTGTTCTCTTGCCTAACTCAGTACATGTGTAGCCATGTTTACAGGATCTTCCTAAGTGATATCTTATGATAAGTTTCTTTTCCTGTGTGACTTCTTTCACTTAGAATCATCGTACCTGAATCCACTCATTTTGCTGCTACTGGTCTTATGACATTGATTTCGTGGCTGAGGGATATTCCATCGTACGTAAGTTCCACAATGTTTGGAACCATTTTTATATTTCCTGGGATATTTCAGGTGTACCCAGGTTGAGGTTCCTGTAAGCAGTGCAGCCCTCAATTTGGGGGTGGCTCTGTCTTATGGATTTTCAGTTTTCCCAAGGTATATTCCCTAGACTGGAAGTGCCCTTGGCTCTGTAGCTCTGTTGTTTATTTGTTTTAGGGGACACAATGCACTCCTCCAGTGAGGCAGTTGGCAACTTACATCCCGCCCATCAGCATAACAAGGCTCCCTGTTCTCCAGGGCCTGTCTTGCCTTTCTGGTTTTTACATATTTTGTGGATGTCCCCTTTGACCGGTGGGAAGTGATACTTCTTTGTAGTGCAGATTTGCATTGCCCGCTTGCTTGCTTGGCCAAAAAGGGCGTATGCGTTTTCTCCTGAATATATTCAGGAGAAAACGCATACGCCCTTTTTGCCCAAGTGCATCATTGTCGAAGTTGTGCCCCTCTTCCTGTGCTTTACAGGCGATTCCAACATACCTCTTGAAATCTGTTTCCTGCTATTCTGCCTCGCTTTCAAGTCCGCCTCGTTGCCTTCCCACAACAGATTTTTGGACGATAGTTGGCCTTGATTACTCTGCCAGTTTGTGAATTGCTGTGCCCCTGAGCTCCATTTTTCAACTCGTTTCTTGTGAGCTGAACGCAAGTCCAAACTTTTGGTTCAGGACCTATACTGGTTCCGGTTGGTGGCTGAGACTTTGGTTCATTCTTCTTCCTGCCGGGAAATTAGAGTGACATGTGCCCATCCAAATGCCTAACAGCTACTCTCTCATTGGTTCTCCCTCTTCCCTTTCATCCTCTGCCAAATTGGCAACCTGTGCGAACCAGGAGCTTAAAGGGGCTGTCTCTCCAAGTTGGGAGATTGATAGGAAAGCAGTTGGAAAGTCAAACCGGAGCACCAGGAGAGGGGCTCTTCGTTGAGTTTTAGAAACCTTTCGTATTCACAGTGTGTCCATTCTCTAGGTTTCCCGTACACGTTATAGCTGTAGAAATATTCCCTTCAACCTGGAGAGCTGGGACCCATGGAATGGGTGCCATGCATTATTGCTTTAAAGGGTCTGCATTTGCTCACCCAATCTCACCAATCCTCTCAGTCCCAAGTGTCCAGCCTTATGCCACATCCAGCTGTCATTGTAGATAGGGTCATTCCAGGTTGCATCAGAGACCCTGAAGGAATTGTAAAGAATTTCCCTGTTTCTTTGTTCTGTTTTTGAAATTCCTTTTTAGAGTGGGTTTGAGCTGATTCTCGCGGCCATGTTTATGCCAGTCTAGACACACTTGATTCCCTTACGGAGACATATCAATACATAGGTTTTAAGATTCTTACTAGTCAGATCTATTCCTCTGCGGGAAATATGGGGTTTTGAGTCCCTTTCACTGAGGAAGGTGTAGGTCTTGTCTATTCCATAGTTGCTTTTTGGAACGGTACCTGTGCTTATATCAAAGTCTGGTTTGATGCATCACCCCACCTCTCCTTCCCCCTTAAGCAGGCATAAGAGTGTTTTCTAAATGTGAGACTCTGTTCTCTTGCCTAACTCAGTTCATGTGTAGCCATGTTTACAGGATCTTCCTAAGTGATATCTTATGATAAGTTTCTTTTCCTGTGTGACTTCTTTCACTTAGAATCATCGTACCTGAATCCACTCATTTTGCTGCTACTGGTCTTATGACATTGATTTCGTGGCTGAGGGATATTCCATCGTACGTAAGTTCCACAATGTTTGGAACCATTTTTATATTTCCTGGGATATTTCAGGTGTACCCAGGTTGAGGTTCTTGTAAGCAGTGCAGCCCTCAATTTGGGGGTGGCTCTGTCTTATGGATTTTCAGTTTTCCCAAGGTATATTCCCTAGACTGGAAGTGCCCTTGGCTCTGTAGCTCTGTTCTTTACTTGTTTTAGGGAACACAATGCACTCCTCCAGTGAGGCAGTTGGCAACTTACATCCCGCCCATCAGCATAACAAGGCTCCCTGTTCTCCAGGGCCTGTCTTGCCTTTCTGGTTTTTTACACATTTTGTGGATGTCCCTTTTGACCGGTGGGAAGTGATACTTCTTTGTAGTGCAGATTTGCATTGCCCGCTTGCTTGCTTGGCCAAAAACGGCGTATGCGTTTTCTCCTGAATATATTCAGGAGAAAACGCATACGCCCTTTTTGGCCAAGTGCATCATTGTCGAAGTTGTGCCCCTCTTCCTGTGCTTTACAGGCGATTCCAACGTACCTCTTGAAATCTGTTTCCTGCTATTCTGCCTCGCTTTCAAGTCCGCCTCGTTGCCTTCCCTCAACAGATTTTTGGACGATAGTTGGCCTTGATTACTCTGCCAGTTTGTGAATTGCTGTGCCCCTGAGCTCCATTTTTCAACTCGTTTCTTGTGAGCTGAACGCAAGTCCAAACTTTTGGTTCAGGACCTATACTGGTTCCCGGTGGGTGGCTGAGACTTTGGTTAATTCTTCTTCCTGCCGGGAAATTAGAGTGACATGTGCCCATCCAAATGCCTAGCAGCTACTCTCTCATTGGTTCTCCCTCTTCCCTTTCATCCTCTGCCAAATTGGCAACCTGTGCGAACCAGGAGCTTAAAGGGGCTGTCTCTCCAAGTTGGGAGATTGATAGGAAAGCAGTTGGAAAGTCAAACCGGAGCACCAGGAGAGGGGCTCTTCGTTGAGTTTTAGAAACCTGTCGTATTCACAGTGTGTCCATTCTCTAGGTTTCCCGTACACGTTATAGCTGTAGTAATATTCCCTTCCACCTGGAGAGCTGGGACCCATGGAATGGGTGCCATGCATTATTGCTTTAAAGGGTCTGCATTTGCTCACCCAATCTCACCAATCCTCTCAGTCCCAAGTGTCCAGCCTTATGCCACATCCAGCTGTCATTGTAGATAGGGTCATTCCAGGTTGCATCAGAGACCCTGAAGGAATTGTAAAGAATTTCCCTGTTTCTTTGTTCTGTTTCTGAAATTCCTTTTTAGAGTGGGTTTGAGCTGATTCTCGCTGTCATGTTCATGCCAGTCTAGACACACTTGATTCCCTTACGGAGACATATCAGTACATAGGTTTTAAGATTCTTACTAGTCAGATCTATTCCTCTGCGGGAAATATGGGGTTTTGAGTCCCTTTCACTGAGGAAGGTGTAGGTCTTGTCTATTCCATAGTTGGTTTTTGGAACGGTACCTGTGCTTATATCAAAGTCTGGTTTGATGCATCACCCCACCTCTCCTTCCCCCTTAAGCAGGCATAAGAGTGTTTTCTAAATGTGAGACTCTGTTCTCTTGCCTAACTCAGTACATGTGTAGCCATGTTTACAGGATCTTCCTAAGTGATATCTTATGATAAGTTTCTTTTCCTGTGTGACTTCTTTCACTTAGAATCATCGTACCTGAATCCACTCATTTTGCTGCTACTGGTCTTATGACATTGATTTCGTGGCTGAGGGATATTCCATCGTACGTAAGTTCCACAATGTTTGGAACCATTTTTATATTTCCTGGGATATTTCAGGTGTACCCAGGTTGAGGTTCCTGTAAGCAGTGCAGCCCTCAATTTGGGGGTGGCTCTGTCTTATGGATTTTCAGTTTTCCCAAGGTATATTCCCTAGACTGGAAGTGCCCTTGGCTCTGTAGCTCTGTTGTTTACTTGTTTTAGGGGACACAATGCACTCCTCCAGTGAGGCAGTTGGCAACTTACATCCCGCCCATCAGCATAACAAGGCTCCCTGTTCTCCAGGGCCTGTCTTGCCTTTCTGGTTTTTTACACATTTTGTGGATGTCCCATTTGACCGGTGGGAAGTGATACTTCTTTGTAGTGCAGATTTGCATTGCCCGCTTGCTTGCTTGGCCAAAAAGGGCGTATGCGTTTTCTCCTGAATATATTCAGGAGAAAACGCATACGCCCTTTTTGGCCAAGTGCATCATTATCGAAGTTGTGCCCCTCTTCCTGTGCTTTACAGGCGATTCCAACGTACCTCTTGAAATCTGTTTCCTGCTATTCTGCCTCGCTTTCAAGTCCGCCTCGTTGCCTTCCCACAACAGATTTTTGGACGATAGTTGGCCTTGATTACTCTGCCAGTTTGTGAATTGCTGTGCCCCTGAGCTCCATTTTTCAACTCGTTTCTTGTGAGCTGAACGCAAGTCCAAACTTTTGGTTCAGGACGTATACTGGTTCCGGTGGGTGGCTGAGACTTTGGTTCATTCTTCTTCCTGCCGGGAAATTAGAGTGACATGTGCCCATCCAAATGCCTAACAGCTACTCTCTCATTGGTTCTCCCTCTTCCCTTTCATCTTCTGCCAAATTGGCAACCTGTGCGAACCAGGAGCTTAAAGGGGCTGTCTCTCCAAGTTGGGAGATTGATAGGAATGCAGTTGGAAAGTCAAACCGGAGCACCAGGAGAGGGGCTCTTCCTTGAGTTTTAGAAAACTGTCGTATTCACAGTGTGTCCATTCTCTAGGTTTCCCGTACACGTTATAGCTGTAGTAATATTCCCTTCCACCTGGAGAGCTGGGACCCTTGGAATGGGTGCCATGCATTATTGCTTTAAAGGGTCTGCATTTGCTCACCCAATCTCACCAATCCTCTCAGTCCCAAGTGTCCAGCCTTATGCCACATCCAGCTGTCATTGTAGATAGGGTCATTCCAGGTTGCATCAGAGACCCTGAAGGAATTGTAAAGAATTTCCCTGTTTCTTTGTTCTGTTTTTGAAATTCCTTTTTAGAGTGGGTTTGAGCTGATTCTCGCGGCCATGTTTATGCCAGTCTAGACACACTTGATTCCCTTACGGAGACATATCAATACATAGGTTTTAAGATTCTTACTAGTCAGATCTATTCCTCTGCGGGAAATATGGGGTTTTGAGTCCCTTTCACTGAGGAAGGTGTAGGTCTTGTCTATTCCATAGTTGGTTTTTGGAACGGTACCTGTGCTTATATCAAAGTCTGGTTTGATGCATCACCCCACCTCTCCTTCCCCCTTAAGCAGGCATAAGAGTGTTTTCTAAATGTGAGACTCTGTTCTCTTGCCTAACTCAGTTCATGTGTAGACATGTTTACAGGATCTTCCTAAGTGATATCTTATGATAAGTTTCTTATCCTGTGTGACTTCTTTCACTTAGAATCATCGTACCTGAATCCACTCATTTTGCTGCTTCTGGTCTTATGACATTGATTTCATGGCTGAGGGATATTCCATCGTACGTAAGTTCCACAATGTTTGGAACCATTTTTATATTTCCTGGGATATTTCAGGTGTACCCAGGTTGAGGTTCCTCTAAGCAGTGCAGCCCTCAATTTGGGGGTGGCTCTGTCTTATGGATTTTCAGTTTTCCCAAGGTATATTCCCTAGACTGGAAGTGCCCTTGGCTCTGTAGCTCTGTTGTTTACTTGTTTTAGGGAACACAATGCACTCCTCCAGTGAGGCAGTTGGCAACTTACATCCCGCCCATCAGCATAACAAGGCTCCCTGTTCTCCAGGGCCTGTCTTGCCTTTCTGGTTTTTACACATTTTGTGGATGTCCCCTTTGACCGGTGGGAAGTGATACTTCTTTGTAGTGCAGATTTGCATTGCCCGCTTGCTTGCTTGGCCAAAAAGGGCGTATGCGTTTTCTCCTGAATATATTCAGGAGAAAACGCATACGCCCTTTTTGGCCAAGTGCATCATTGTCGAAGTTGTGCCCCTCTTCCTGTGCTTTACAGGCGATTCCAACATACCTCTTGAAATCTGTTTCCTGCTATTCTGCCTCGCTTTCAAGTCCGCCTCGTTGCCTTCCCACAACAGATTTTTGGACGATAGTTGGCCTTGATTACTCTGCCAGTTTGTGAATTGCTGTGCCCCTGAGCTCCATTTTTCAACTCGTTTCTTGTGAGCTGAACGCAAGTCCAAACTTTTGGTTCAGGACCTATACTGGTTCCGGTGGGTGGCTGAGACTTTGGTTCATTCTTCTTCCTGCCGGGAAATTAGAGTGACATGTGCCCATCCAAATGCCTAACAGCTACTCTCTCATTGGTTCTCCCTCTTCCCTTTCATCCTCTGCCAAATTGGCAACCTGTGCGAACCAGGAGCTTAAAGGGGCTGTCTCTCCAATTTGGGAGATTGATAGGAAAGCAGTTGGAAAGTCAAACCGGAGCACCAGGAGAGGGGCTCTTCGTTGAGTTTTAGAAACCTTTCGTATTCACAGTGTGTCCATTCTCTAGGTTTCCCGTACACGTTATAGCTGTAGTAATATTTCCTTCCACCTGGAGAGCTGGGACCCTTGGAATGGGTGCCATGCATTATTGCTTTTAAGGGTCTGCATTTGCTCACCCAATCTCACCAATCCTCTCAGTCCCAAGTGTCCAGCCTTATGCCACATCCAGCTGTCATTGTAGATAGGGTCATTCCAGGTTGCATCAGAGACCCTGAAGGAATTGTAAAGAATTTCCCTGTTTCTTTGTTCTGTTTTTGAAATTCCTTTTTAGAGTGGGTTTGAGCTGATTCTCGCGGCCATATTTATGCCAGTCTAGACACACTTGATTCCCTTACGGAGACATATCAATACATAGGTTTTAAGATTCTTACTAGTCAGATCTATTCCTCTGCGGGAAATATGGGGTTTTGAGTCCCTTTCACTGAGGAAGGTGTAGGTCTTGTCTATTCCATAGTTGGTTTTTGGAACGGTACCTGTGCTTATATCAAAGTCTGGTTTGATGCATCACCCCACCTCTCCTTCCCCCTTAAGCAGGCATAAGAGTGTTTTCTAAATGTGAGACTCTGTTCTCTTGCCTAACTCAGTTCATGTGTAGCCATGTTTACAGGATCTTCCTAAGTGATATCTTATGATAAGTTTCTTTTCCTGTGTGACTTATTTCACTTAGAATCATCGTACCTGAATCCACTCATTTTGCTGCTACTGGTCTTATGACATTGATTTCGTGGCTGAGGGATATTCCATCGTACGTAAGTTCCACAATGTTTGGAACCATTTTTATATTTCCTGAGATATTTCAGGTGTACCCAGTTTGAGGTTCTTGTAAGCAGTGCAGCCCTCAATTTGGGTGTGGCTCTGTCTTATGGATTTTCAGTTTTCCCAAGGTATATTCCCTAGACTGGAAGTGCCCTTGGCTCTGTAGCTCTGTTCTTTACTTGTTTTAGGGAACACAATGCACTCCTCCAGTGAGGCAGTTGGCAACTTACATCCCGCCCATCAGCATAACAAGGCTCCCTGTTCTCCAGGGCCTGTCTTGCCTTTCTGGTTTTTTACACATTTTGTGGATGTCCCTTTTGACCGGTGGGAAGTGATACTTCTTTGTAGTGCAGATTTGCATTGCCCGCTTGCTTGCTTGGCCAAAAACGGCGTATGCGTTTTCTCCTGAATATATTCAGGAGAAAACGCATACGCCCTTTTTGGCCAAGTGCATCATTGTCGAAGTTGTGCCCCTCTTCCTGTGCTTTACAGGCGATTCCAACGTACCTCTTGAAATCTGTTTCCTGCTATTCTGCCTCGCTTTCAAGTCCGCCTCGTTGCCTTCCCTCAACAGATTTTTGGACGATACTTGGCCTTGATTACTCTGCCAGTTTGTGAATTGCTGTGCCCCTGAGCTCCATGTTTCAACTCGTTTCTTGTGAGCTGAACGCAAGTCCAAACTTTTGGTTCAGGACCTATACTGGTTCCCGGTGGGTGGCTGAGACTTTGGTTAATTCTTCTTCCTGCCGGGAAATTAGAGTGACATGTGCCCATCCAAATGCCTAGCAGCTACTCTCTCATTGGTTCTCCCTCTTCCCTTTCATCCTCTGCCAAATTGGCAACCTGTGCGAACCAGGAGCTTAAAGGGGCTGTCTCTCCAAGTTGGGAGATTGATAGGAAAGCAGTTGGAAAGTCAAACCGGAGCACCAGGAGAGGGGCTCTTCGTTGAGTTTTAGAAACCTGTCGTATTCACAGTGTGTCCATTCTCTAGGTTTCCCGTACACGTTATAGCTGTAGTAATATTCCCTTCCACCTGGAGAGCTGGGACCCATGGAATGGGTGCCATGCATTATTGCTTTAAAGGGTCTGCATTTGCTCACCCAATCTCACCAATCCTCTCAGTCCCAAGTGTCCAGCCTTATGCCACATCCAGCTGTCATTGTAGATAGGGTCATTCCAGGTTGCATCAGAGACCCTGAAGGAATTGTAAAGAATTTCCCTGTTTCTTTGTTCTGTTTTTGAAATTCCTTTTTAGAGTGGGTTTGAGCTGATTCTCGCGGCCATGTTTATGCCAGTCTAGACACACTTGATTCCCTTACGGAGACATATCAGTACATAGGTTTTAAGATTCTTACTAGTCAGATCTATTCCTCTGCGGGAAATATGGGGTTTTGAGTCCCTTTCACTGAGGAAGGTGTAGGTCTTGTCTATTCCATAGTTGGTTTTTGGAACGGTACCTGTGCTTATATCAAAGTCTGGTTTGATGCATCACCCCACCTCTCCTTCCCCCTTAAGCAGGCATAAGAGTGTTTTCTAAATGTGAGACTCTGTTCTCTTGCCTAACTCAGTACATGTGTAGCCATGTTTACAGGATCTGCCTAAGTGATATCTTATGATAAGTTTCTTTTCCTGTGTGACTTCTTTCACTTAGAATCATCGTACCTGAATCCACTCATTTTGCTGCTACTGGTCTTATGACATTGATTTCGTGGCTGAGGGATATTCCATCGTACGTAAGTTCCACAATGTTTGGAACAATTTTTATATTTCCTGGGATATTTCAGGTGTACCCAGGTTGAGGTTCCTCTAAGCAGTGCAGCCCTCAATTTGGGGGTGGCTCTGTCTTATGGATTTTCAGTTTTCCCAAGGTATATTCCCTAGACTGGAAGTGCCCTTGGCTCTGTAGCTCTGTTGTTTACTTGCTTTAGGGAACACAATGCACTCCTCCAGTGAGGCAGTTGGCAACTTACATCCCGCCCATCAGCATAACAAGGCTCCCTGTTCTCCAGGGCCTGTCTTGCCTTTCTGGTTTTTACACATTTTGTGGATGTCCCCTTTGACCGGTGGGAAGTGATACTTCTTTGTAGTGCAGATTTGCATTGCCCGCTTGCTTGCTTTCCCAAAAAGGGCGTATGCGTTTTCTCCTGAATATATTCAGGAGAAAACGCATACGCCCTTTTTGGCCAAGTGCATCATTGTCGAAGTTGTGCCCCTCTTCCTGTGCTTTACAGGCGATTCCAACATACCTCTTGAAATCTGTTTCCTGCTATTCTGCCTCGCTTTCAAGTCCGCCTCGTTGCCTTCCCACAACAGATTTTTGGACGATAGTTGGCCTTGATTACTCTGCCAGTTTGTGAATTGCTGTGCCCCTGAGCTCCATTTTTCAACTCGTTTCTTGTGAGCTGAACGCAAGTCCAAACTTTTGGTTCAGGACCTATACTGGTTCCGGTGGGTGGCTGAGACTTTGGTTCATTCTTCTTCCTGCCGGGAAATTAGAGTGACATGTGCCCATCCAAATGCCTAACAGCTACTCTCTCATTGGTTCTCCCTCTTCCCTTTCATCCTCTGCCAAATTGGCAACCTGTGCGAACCAGGAGCTTAAAGGGGCTGTCTCTCCAAGTTGGGAGATTGATAGGAAAGCAGTTGGAAAGTCAAACCGGAGCACCAGGAGAGGGGCTCTTCGTTGAGTTTTAGAAACCTTTCGTATTCACAGTGTGTCCATTCTCTAGGTTTCCCGTACACGTTATAGCTGTAGTAATATTTCCTTCCACCTGGAGAGCTGGGACCCTTGGAATGGGTGCCATGCATTATTGCTTTAAAGGGTCTGCATTTGCTCACCCAATCTCACCAATCCTCTCAGTCCCAAGTGTCCAGCCTTATGCCACATCCAGCTGTCATTGTAGATAGGGTCATTCCAGGTTGCATCAGAGACCCTGAAGGAATTGTAAAGAATTTCCCTGTTTCTTTGTTCTGTTTTTGAAATTCCTTTTTAGAGTGGGTTTGAGCTGATTCTCGCGGCCATATTTATGCCAGTCTAGACACACTTGATTCCCTTACGGAGACATATCAATACATAGGTTTTAAGATTCTTACTAGTCAGATCTATTCCTCTGCGGGAAATATGGGGTTTTGAGTCCCTTTCACTGAGGAAGGTGTAGGTCTTGTCTATTCCATAGTTGGTTTTTGGAACGGTACCTGTGCTTATATCAAAGTCTGGTTTGATGCATCACCCCACCTCTCCTTCCCCCTTAAGCAGGCATAAGAGTGTTTTCTAAATGTGAGACTCTGTTCTCTTGCCTAACTCAGTTCATGTGTAGCCATGTTTACAGGATCTTCCTAAGTGATATCTTATGATAAGTTTCTTTTCCTGTGTGACTTATTTCACTTAGAATCATCGTACCTGAATCCACTCATTTTGCTGCTACTGGTCTTATGACATTGATTTCGTGGCTGAGGGATATTCCATCGTACGTAAGTTCCACAATGTTTGGAACCATTTTTATATTTCCTGAGATATTTCAGGTGTACCCAGTTTGAGGTTCTTGTAAGCAGTGCAGCCCTCAATTTGGGTGTGGCTCTGTCTTATGGATTTTCAGTTTTCCCAAGGTATATTCCCTAGACTGGAAGTGCCCTTGGCTCTGTAGCTCTGTTCTTTACTTGTTTTAGGGAACACAATGCACTCCTCCAGTGAGGCAGTTGGCAACTTACATCCCGCCCATCAGCATAACAAGGCTCCCTGTTCTCCAGGGCCTGTCTTGCCTTTCTGGTTTTTTACACATTTTGTGGATGTCCCTTTTGACCGGTGGGAAGTGATACTTCTTTGTAGTGCAGATTTGCATTGCCCGCTTGCTTGCTTGGCCAAAAACGGCGTATGCGTTTTCTCCTGAATATATTCAGGAGAAAACGCATACGCCCTTTTTGGCCAAGTGCATCATTGTCGAAGTTGTGCCCCTCTTCCTGTGCTTTACAGGCGATTCCAACGTACCTCTTGAAATCTGTTTCCTGCTATTCTGCCTCGCTTTCAAGTCCGCCTCGTTGCCTTCCCTCAACAGATTTTTGGACGATACTTGGCCTTGATTACTCTGCCAGTTTGTGAATTGCTGTGCCCCTGAGCTCCATGTTTCAACTCGTTTCTTGTGAGCTGAACGCAAGTCCAAACTTTTGGTTCAGGACCTATACTGGTTCCCGGTGGGTGGCTGAGACTTTGGTTAATTCTTCTTCCTGCCGGGAAATTAGAGTGACATGTGCCCATCCAAATGCCTAGCAGCTACTCTCTCATTGGTTCTCCCTCTTCCCTTTCATCCTCTGCCAAATTGGCAACCTGTGCGAACCAGGAGCTTAAAGGGGCTGTCTCTCCAAGTTGGGAGATTGATAGGAAAGCAGTTGGAAAGTCAAACCGGAGCACCAGGAGAGGGGCTCTTCGTTGAGTTTTAGAAACCTGTCGTATTCACAGTGTGTCCATTCTCTAGGTTTCCCGTACACGTTATAGCTGTAGTAATATTCCCTTCCACCTGGAGAGCTGGGACCCATGGAATGGGTGCCATGCATTATTGCTTTAAAGGGTCTGCATTTGCTCACCCAATCTCACCAATCCTCTCAGTCCCAAGTGTCCAGCCTTATGCCACATCCAGCTGTCATTGTAGATAGGGTCATTCCAGGTTGCATCAGAGACCCTGAAGGAATTGTAAAGAATTTCCCTGTTTCTTTGTTCTGTTTTTGAAATTCCTTTTTAGAGTGGGTTTGAGCTGATTCTCGCGGCCATGTTTATGCCAGTCTAGACACACTTGATTCCCTTACGGAGACATATCAGTACATAGGTTTTAAGATTCTTACTAGTCAGATCTATTCCTCTGCGGGAAATATGGGGTTTTGAGTCCCTTTCACTGAGGAAGGTGTAGGTCTTGTCTATTCCATAGTTGGTTTTTGGAACGGTACCTGTGCTTATATCAAAGTCTGGTTTGATGCATCACCCCACCTCTCCTTCCCCCTTAAGCAGGCATAAGAGTGTTTTCTAAATGTGAGACTCTGTTCTCTTGCCTAACTCAGTACATGTGTAGCCATGTTTACAGGATCTGCCTAAGTGATATCTTATGATAAGTTTCTTTTCCTGTGTGACTTCTTTCACTTAGAATCATCGTACCTGAATCCACTCATTTTGCTGCTACTGGTCTTATGACATTGATTTCGTGGCTGAGGGATATTCCATCGTACGTAAGTTCCACAATGTTTGGAACCATTTTTATATTTCCTGGGATATTTCAGGTGTACCCAGGTTGAGGTTCCTGTAAGCAGTGCAGCCCTCAATTTGGGGGTGGCTCTGTCTTATGGATTTTCAGTTTTCCCAAGGTATATTCCCTAGACTGGAAGTGCCCTTGGCTCTGTAGCTCTGTTGTTTACTTGTTTTAGGGGACACAATGCACTCCTCCAGTGAGGCAGTTGGCAACTTACATCCCGCCCATCAACATAACAAGGCTCCCTGTTCTCCAGGGCCTGTCTTGCCTTTCTGGTTTTTTACACATTTTGTGGATGTCCCATTTGACCGGTGGGAAGTGATACTTCTTTGTAGTGCAGATTTGCATTGCCCGCTTGCTTGCTTGGCCAAAAACGGCGTATGCGTTTTCTCCTGAATATATTCAGGAGAAAACGCATACGCCCTTTTTGGCCAAGTGCATCATTGTCGAAGTTGTGCCCCTCTTCCTGTGCTTTACAGGCGATTCCAACGTACCTCTTGAAATCTGTTTCCTACTATTCTGCCTCGCTTTCAAGTCCGCCTCGTTGCCTTCCCACAACAGATTTTTGGACGATAGTTGGCCTTGATTACTCTGCCAGTTTGTGAATTGCTGTGCCCCTGAGCTCCATTTTTCAACTCGTTTCTTGTGAGCTGAACGCAAGTCCAAACTTTTGGTTCAGGACCTCTACTGGTTCCCGGTGGGTGGCTGAGACTTTGGTTCATTCTTCTTCCTGCCGGGAAATTAGAGTGACATGTGCCAATCCAAATGCCTAGCAGCTACTCTCTCATTGGTTCTCCCTCTTCCCTTTCATCCTCTGCCAAATTGGCAACCTGTGCGAACCAGGAGCTTAAAGGGGCTGTCTCTCCAAGTTGGGAGATTGATAGGAATGCAGTTGGAAAGTCAAACCGGAGCACCAGGAGAGGGGCTCTTCCTTGAGTTTTAGAAACCTGTCGTATTCACAGTGTGTCCATTCTCTAGGTTTCCCGTACACGTTATAGCTGTAGTAATATTCCCTTCCACCTGGAGAGCTGGGACCCTTGGAATGGGTGCCATGCATTATTGCTTTAAAGGGTCTGCATTTGCTCACCCAATCTCACCAATCCTCTCAGTCCCAATTGTCCAGCCTTATGCCACATCCAGCTGTCATTGTAGATAGGGTCATTCCAGGTTGCATCAGAGACCCTGAAGGAATTGTAAAGAATTTCCCTGTTTCTTTGTTCTGTTTTTGAAATTCCTTTTTAGAGTGGGTTTGAGCTGATTCTCGCGGCCATATTTATGCCAGTCTAGACACACTTGATTCCCTTACGGAGACATATCAATACATAGGTTTTAAGATTCTTACTAGTCAGATCTATTCCTCTGCGGGAAATATGGGGTTTTGAGTCCCTTTCACTGAGGAAGGTGTAGGTCTTGTCTATTCCACAGTTGGTTTTTGGAACGGTACCTGTGCTTATATCAAAGTCTGGTTTGATGCATCACCCCACCTCTCCTTCCCCCTTAAGCAGGCATAAGAGTGTTTTCTAAATGTGAGACTCTGTTCTCTTGCCTAACTCAGTTCATGTGTAGCCATGTTTACAGGATCTTCCTAACTGATATCTTATGATAAGTTTCTTTTCCTGTGTGACTTCTTTCACTTAGAATCATCGTACCTGAATCCACTCATTTTGCTGCTACTGGTCTTATGACATTGATTTCGTGGCTGAGGGATATTCCATCGTACGTAAGTTCCACAATGTTTGGAACCATTTTTATATTTCCTGGGATATTTCAGGTGTACCCAGGTTGAGGTTCCTGTAAGCAGTGCAGCCCTCAATTTGGGGGTGGCTCTCTCTTATGGATTTTCAGTTTTCCCAAGGTATATTCCCTAGACTGGAAGTGCCCTTGGCTCTGTAGCTCTGTTGTTTACTTGTTTTAGGGGACACAATGCACTCCTCCAGTGAGGCAGTTGGCAACTTACATCCCGCCCATCAGCATAACAGGGCTCCCTGTTCTCCAGGGCCTGTCTTGCCTTTCTGGTTTTTACACATTTACTGGATGCCCCTTTTGACCGGTGGGAAGTGATACTTCTTTGTAGTGCAGATTTTCATGGCCCGCTTGCTTGCTTTGCCAAAAAGGGCGTATGCGTTTTCTCCTGAATATATTCAGGAGAAAACGCATATGCCCTTTTTGGCCAAGTGCATCATTGTCGAAGTTGTGCCCCTCTTCCTGTGCTTTACAGGCGATTCCAACGTACCTCTTGAAATCTGTTTCCTGCTATTCTGCCTTGCTTTCAAGTCCGCCTCGTTGCCTTCCCACAACAGATTTTTGGACGATAGTTGGCCTTGATTACTCTGCCAGTTTGTGAATTGCTGTGCCCCTGAGCTCCATTTTTCAACTCGTTTCTTGTGAGCTGAACGCAAGTCCAAACTTTTGGTTCAGGACCTCTACTGGTTCCCGGTGGGAGGCTGAGACTTTGGTTAATTCTTCTTCCTGCCGGGAAATTAGAGTGACATGTGCCCATCCAAATGCCTAACAGCTACTCTCTCATTGGTTCTCCCTCTTCCCTTTCATCCTCTGCCAAATTGGCAACCTGTGCGAACCAGGAGCTTAAAGGGGCTGTCTCTCCAAGTTGGGAGATTGATAGGAAAGCAGTTGGAAAGTCAAACCGGAGCACCAGGAGAGGGGCTCTTCGTTGAGTTTTAGAAACCTGTCGTATTCACAGTGTGTCCATTCTCTAGGTTTCCCGTACACGTTATAGCTGTAGTAATATTCCCTTCCACCTGGAGAGCTGGGACCCATGGAATGGGTGCCATGCATTATTGATTTAAAGGGTCTGCATTTGCTCACCCAATCTCACCAATCCTCTCAGTCCCAAGTGTCCAGCCTTATGCCACATCCAGCTGTCATTGTAGATAGCGTCATTCCAGGTTGCATCAGAAACCCTGAAGGAATTGTAAAGAATTTCCCTGTTTCTTTGTTCTGTTTTTGAAATTCCTTTTTAGAGTGGGTTTGAGCTGATTCTCGTGGCCATGTTTATGCCAGTCTAGACACACTTGATTCCCTTACGGAGACATATCAATACATAGGTTTTAAGATTCTTACTAGTCAGATCTATTCCTCTGCGGGAAATATGGGGTTTTGAGTCCCTTTCACTGAGGAAGGTGTAGGTCTTGTCTATTCCATAGTTGGTTTTTGGAACGGTACCTGTGCTTATATCAAAGTCTGGTTTGATGCATCACCCCACCTCTCCTTCCCCCTTAAGCAGGCATAAGAGTGTTTTCTAAATGTGAGACTCTGTTCTCTTGCCTAACTCAGTTCATGTGTAGCCATGTTTACAGGATCTTCCTAAGTGATATCTTATGATAAGTTTCTTTTCCTGTGTGACTTCTTTCACTTAGAATCATCGTACCTGAATCCACTCATTTTGCTGCTTCTGGTCTTATGACATTGATTTCATGGCTGAGGGATATTCCATCGTACGTAAGTTCCACAATGTTTGGAACCATTTTTATATTTCCTGGGATATTTCAGGTGTACCCAGGTTGAGGTTCCTCTAAGCAGTGCAGCCCTCAATTTGGGGGTGGCTCTGTCTTATGGATTTTCAGTTTTCCCAAGGTATATTCCCTAGACTGGAAGTGCCCTTGGCTCTGTAGCTCTGTTGTTTACTTGTTTTAGGGAACACAATGCACTCCTCCAGTGAGGCAGTTGGCAACTTACATCCCGCCCATCAGCATAACAAGGCTCCCTGTTCTCCAGGGCCTGTCTTGCCTTTCTGGTTTTTACACATTTTGTGGATGTCCCCTTTGACCGGTGGGAAGTGATACTTCTTTGTAGTGCAGATTTGCATTGCCCGCTTGCTTGCTTGGCCAAAAAGGGCGTATGCGTTTTCTCCTGAATATATTCAGGAGAAAACGCATACGCCCTTTTTGGCCAAGTGCATCATTGTCGAAGTTGTGCCCCTCTTCCTGTGCTTTACAGGCGATTCCAACATACCTCTTGAAATCTGTTTCCTGCTATTCTGCCTCGCTTTCAAGTCCGCCTCGTTGCCTTCCCACAACAGATTTTTGGACGATAGTTGGCCTTGATTACTCTGCCAGTTTGTGAATTGCTCTGCCCCTGAGCTCCATTTTTCAACTCGTTTCTTGTGAGCTGAACGCAAGTCCAAACTTTTGGTTCAGGACCTATACTGGTTCCGGTTGGTGGCTGAGACTTTGGTTCATTCTTCTTCCTGCCGGGAAATTAGAGTGACATGTGCCCATCCAAATGCCTAACAGCTACTCTCTCATTGGTTCTCCCTCTTCCCTTTCATCCTCTGCCAAATTGGCAACCTGTGCGAACCAGGAGCTTAAAGGGGCTGTCTCTCCAAGTTGGGAGATTGATAGGAAAGCAGTTGGAAAGTCAAACCGGAGCACCAGGAGAGGGGCTCTTCGTTGAGTTTTAGAAACCTTTCGTATTCACAGTGTGTCCATTCTCTAGGTTTCCTGTACACGTTATAGCTGTAGTAATATTCCCTTCCACCTGGAGAGCTGGGACCCATGGAATGGGTGCCATGCATTATTGCTTTAAAGGGTCTGCATTTGCTCACCCAATCTCACCAATCCTCTCAGTCCCAAGTGTCCAGCCTTATGCCACATCCAGCTGTCATTGTAGATAGGGTCATTCCAGGTTGCATCAGAGACCCTGAAGGAATTGTAAAGAATTTCCCTGTTTCTTTGTTCTGTTTTTGAAATTCCTTTTTAGAGTGGGTTTGAACTGATTCTCGCGGCCATATTTATGCCAGTCTAGACACACTTGATTCCCTTACGGAGACATATCAATACATAGGTTTTAAGATTCTTACTAGTCAGATCTATTCCTCTGCGGGAAATATGGGGTTTTGAGTCCCTTTCACTGAGGAAGGTGTAGGTCTTGTCTATTCCATAGTTGGTTTTTGGAACGGTACCTGTGCTTCTATCAAAGTCTGGTTTGATGCATCACCCCACCTCTCCTTCCCCCTTAAGCAGGCATAAGAGTGTTTTCTAAATGTGAGACTCTGTTCTCTTGCCTAACTCAGTTCATGTGTAGCCATGTTTACAGGATCTTCCTAAGTGATATCTTATGATAAGTTTCTTTTCCTGTGTGACTTCTTTCACTTAGAATCATCGTACCTGAATCCACTCATTTTGCTGCTACTGGTCTTATGACATTGATTTCGTGGCTGAGGGATATTCCATCGTATGTAAGTTCCACAATGTTTGGAACCATTTTTATATTTCCTGAGATATTTCAGGTGTACCCAGTTTGAGGTTCTTGTAAGCAGTGCAGCCCTCAATTTGGGGGTGGCTCTGTCTTATGGATTTTCAGTTTTCCCAAGGTATATTCCCTAGACTGGAAGTGCCCTTTTCTCTGTAGCTCTGTTCTTTACTTGTTTTAGGGAACACAATGCACTCCTCCAGTGAGGCAGTTGGCAACTTACATCCCGCCCATCAGCATAACAAGGCTCCCTGTTCTCCAGGGCCTGTCTTGCCTTTCTGGTTTTTTACACATTTTGTGGATGTCCCTTTTGACCGGTGGGAAGTGATACTTCTTTGTAGTGCAGATTTGCATTGCCCGCTTGCTTGCTTGGCCAAAAACGGCGTATGCGTTTTCTCCTGAATATATTCAGGAGAAAACGCATACGCCCTTTTTGGCCAAGTGCATCATTGTCGAAGTTGTGCCCCTCTTCCTGTGCTTTACAGGCGATTCCAACGTACCTCTTGAAATCTGTTTCCTGCTATTCTGCCTCGCTTTCAAGTCCGCCTCGTTGCCTTCCCTCAACAGATTTTTGGACGATAGTTGGCCTTGATTACTCTGCCAGTTTGTGAATTGCTGTGCCCCTGAGCTCCATTTTTCAACTCGTTTCTTGTGAGCTGAACGCAAGTCCAAACTTTTGGTTCAGGACCTATACTGGTTCCCGGTGGGTGGCTGAGACTTTGGTTCATTCTTCTTCCTGCCGGGAAATTAGAGTGACATGTGCCCATCCAAATGCCTAGCAGCTACTCTCTCATTGGTTCTCCCTCTTCCCTTTCATCCTCTGCCAAATTGGCAACCTGTGCGAACCAGGAGCTTAAAGGGGCTGTCTCTCCAAGTTGGGAGATTGATAGGAAAGCAGTTGGAAAGTCAAACCGGAGCACCAGGAGAGGGGCTCTTCGTTGAGTTTTAGAAACCTGTCGTATTCACAGTGTGTCCATTCTCTAGGTTTCCCGTACACGTTATAGCTGTAGTAATATTCCCTTCCACCTGGAGAGCTGGGACCCATGGAATGGGTGCCATGCATTATTGCTTTAAAGGGTCTGCATTTGCTCACCCAATCTCACCAATCCTCTCAGTCCCAAGTGTCCAGCCTTATGCCACATCCAGCTGTCATTGTAGATAGGGTCATTCCAGGTTGCATCAGAGACCCTGAAGGAATTGTAAAGAATTTCCCTGTTTCTTTGTTCTGTTTTTGAAATTCCTTTTTAGAGTGGGTTTGAGCTGATTCTCGCGGCCATGTTTATGCCAGTCTAGACACACTTGATTCCCTTACGGAGACATATCAGTACATAGGTTTTAAGATTCTTACTAGTCAGATCTATTCCTCTGCGGGAAATATGGGGTTTTGAGTCCCTTTCACTGAGGAAGGTGTAGGTCTTGTCTATTCCATAGTTGGTTTTTGGAACGGTACCTGTGCTTATATCAAAGTCTGGTTTGATGCATCACCCCACCTCTCCTTCCCCCTTAAGCAGGCATAAGAGTGTTTTCTAAATGTGAGACTCTGTTCTCTTGCCTAACTCAGTTCATGTGTAGCCATGTTTACAGGATCTTCCTAAGTGATATCTTATGATAAGTTTCTTTTCCTGTGTGACTTCTTTCACTTAGAATCATCGTACCTGAATCCACTCATTTTGCTGCTACTGGTCTTATGACATTGATTTCGTGGCTGAGGGATATTCCATCGTACGTAAGTTCCACAATGTTTGGAACCATTTTTATATTTCCTGGCATATTTCAGGTGTACCCAGGTTGAGGTTCCTGTAAGCAGTGCAGCCCTCAATTTGGGGGTGGCTCTGTCTTATGGATTTTCAGTTTTCCCAAGGTATATTCCCTAGACTGGAAGTGCCCTTGGCTCTGTAGCTCTGTTGTTTACTTGTTTTAGGGGACACAATGCACTCCTCCAGTGAGGCAGTTGGCAACTTACATCCCGCCCATCAGCATAACAAGGCTCCCTGTTCTCCAGGGCCTGTCTTGCCTTTCTGGTTTTTACACATTTTCTGGATGTCCCTTTTGACCGGTGGGAAGTGATACTTCTTTGTAGTGCAGATTTGCATGGCCCGCTTGCTTGCTTTGCCAAAAAGGGCGTATGCGTTTTCTCCTGAATATATTCAGGAGAAAACGCATACGCCCTTTTTGGCCAAGTGCATCATTGTCGAAGTTGTGCCCCTCTTCCTGTGCTTTACAGGCGATTCCAACGTACCTCTTGAAATCTGTTTCCTGCTATTCTGCCTCGCTTTCAAGTCCGCCTCGTTGCCTTCCCACAACAGATTTTTGGACGATAGTTGGCCTTGATTACTCTGCCAGTTTGTGAATTGCTGTGCCCCTGAGCTCCATTTTTCAACTCGTTTTTTGTGAGCTGAACGCAAGTCCAAACTTTTGGTTCAGGACCTCTACTGGTTCCCGGTGGGAGGCTGAGACTTTGGTTCATTCTTCTTTCTGCCGGGAAATTAGAGTGACATGTGCCCATCCAAATGCCTAACAGCTACTCTCTCATTGGTTCTCCCTCTTCCCTTTCATCCTCTGCCAAATTGGCAACCTGTGCGAACCAGGAGCTTAAAGGGGCTGTCTCTCCAAGTTGGGAGATTGATAGGAAAGCAGTTGGAAAGTCAAACCGGAGCACCAGGAGAGGGGCTCTTCGTTGAGTTTTAGAAACCTGTCGTATTCACAGTGTGTCCATTCTCTAGGTTTCCCGTACACGTTATAGCTGTAGTAATATTCCCTTCCACCTGGAGAGCTGGGACCCATGGAATGGGTGCCATGCATTATTGCTTTAAAGGGTCTGCATTTGCTCACCCAATCTCACCAATCCTCTCAGTCCCAAGTGTCCAGCCTTATGCCACATCCAGCTGTCATTGTAGATAGGGTCATTCCTGGTTGCATCAGAGACCCTGAAGGAATTGTAAAGAATTTCCCTGTTTCTTTGTTCTGTTTTTGAAATTCCTTTTTAGAGTGGGTTTGAGCTGATTCTCGCGGCCATATTTATGCCAGTCTAGACACACTTGATTCCCTTACGGAGACATATCAATACATAGGTTTTAAGGTTCTTACTAGTCAGATCTATTCCTCTGCGGGAAATATGGGGTTTTGAGTCCCTTTCACTGAGGAAGGTGTAGGTCTTGTCTATTCCATAGTTGGTTTTTGGAACGGTACCTGTGCTTATATCAAAGTCTGGTTTGATGCATCACCCCACCTCTCCTTCCCCCTTAAGCAGGCATAAGAGTGTTTTCTAAATGTGAGACTCTGTTCTCTTGCCTAACTCAGTTCATGTGTAGCCATGTTTACAGGATCTTCCTAAGTGATATCTTATGATAAGTTTCTTTTCCTGTGTGACTTCTTTCACTTAGAATCATCGTACCTGAATCCACTCATTTTGCTGCTACTGGTCTTATGACATTGATTTCGTGGCTGAGGGATATTCCATCGTACGTAAGTTCCACAATGTTTGGAAACATTTTTATATTTCCTGGGATATTTCAGGTGTACCCAGGTTGAGGTTCCTGTAAGCAGTGCAGCCCTCAATTTGGGGGTGGCTCTGTCTTATGGATTTTCAGTTTTCCCAAGGTATATTCCCTAGACTGGAAGTGCCCTTGGCTCTGTAGCTCTGTTGTTTACTTGTTTTAGCGGACACAATGCACTCCTCCAGTGAGGCAGTTGGCAACTTACATCCCGCCCATCAGCATAACAAGGCTCCCTGTTCTCCAGGGCCTGTCTTGCCTTTCTGGTTTTTACACATTTTCTGGATGTCCCTTTTGACCGGTGGGAAGTGATACTTCTTTGTAGTGCAGATTTGCATGGCCCGCTTGCTTGCTTTGCCAAAAAGGGCATATGCGTTTTCTCCTGAATATATTCAGGAGAAAACGCATACGCCCTTTTTGGCCAAGTGCATCATTGTCGAAGTTGTGCCCCTCTTCCTGTGCTTTACAGGCGATTCCAACGTACCTCTTGAAATCTGTTTCCTGCTATTCTGCCTCGCTTTCAAGTCCGCCTCGTTGCCTTCCCACAACAGATTTTTGGACGATAGTTGGCCTTGATTACTCTGCCAGTTTGTGAACTGCTGTGCCCCTGAGCTCCATTTTTCAACTCGTTTCTTGTGAGCTGAACGCAAGTCCAAACTTTTGGTTCAGGACGTATACTGGTTCCGGTGGGTGGCTGAGACTTTGGTTCATTCTTCTTCCTGCCGGGAAATTAGAGTGACATGTGCCCATCCAAATGCCTAACAGCTACTCTCTCATTGGTTCTCCCTCTTCCCTTTCATCCTCTGCCAAATTGGCAACCTGTGCGAACCAGGAGCTTAAAGGGGCTGTCTCTCCAAGTTGGGAGATTGATAGGAAAGCAGTTGGAAAGTCAAACCGGAGCACCAGGAGAGGGGCTCTTCGTTGAGTTTTAGAAACCTGTCGTATTCACAGTGTGTCCATTCTCTAGGTTTCCCGTACACGTTATAGCTGTAGTAATATTCCCTTCCACCTGGAGAGCTGGGACCCATGGAATGGGTGCCATGCATTATTGCTTTAAAGGGTCTGCATTTGCTCACCCAATCTCACCAATCCTCTCAGTCCCAAGTGTCCAGCCTTATGCCACATCCAGCTGTCATTGTAGATAGGGTCATTCCAGGTTGCATCAGAGACCCTGAAGGAATTGTAAAGAATTTCCCTGTTTCTTTGTTCTGTTTTTGAAATTCCTTTTTAGAGTGGGTTTGAGCTGATTCTCGCGGCCATATTTATGCCAGTCTAGACACACTTGATTCCCTTACGGAGACATATCAGTACATAGGTTTTAAGATTCTTACTAGTCAGATCTATTCCTCTGCGGGAAATATGGGGTTTTGAGTCCCTTTCACTGAGGAAGGTGTAGGTCTTGTCTATTCCATAGTTGGTTTTTGGAACGGTCCCTGTGCTTATATCAAACTCTGGTTTGATGCATCACCCCACCTCTCCTTCCCCCTTAAGCAGGCATAAGAGTGTTTTCTAAATGTGAGACTCTGTTCTCTTGCCTAACTCAGTTCATGTGTAGCCATGTTTACAGGATCTTCCTAAGTGATATCTTATGATAAGTTTCTTTTCCTGTGTGACTTCTTTCACTTAGAATCATCGTACCTGAATCCACTCATTTTGCTGCTACTGGTCTTATGACATTGATTTCGTGGCTGAGGGATATTCCATCGTACGTAAGTTCCACAATGTTTGGAACCATTTTTATATTTCCTGGCATATTTCAGGTGTACCCAGGTTGAGGTTCCTGTAAGCAGTGCAGCCCTCAATTTGGGGGTGGCTCTGTCTTATGGATTTTCAGTTTTCCCAAGGTATATTCCCTAGACTGGAAGTGCCCTTGGCTCTGTAGCTCTGTTGTTTACTTGTTTTAGGGGACACAATGCACTCCTCCAGTGAGGCAGTTGGCAACTTACATCCCGCCCATCAGCATAACAAGGCTCCCTGTTCTCCAGGGCCTGTCTTGCCTTTCTGGTTTTTACACATTTTCTGGATGTCCCTTTTGACCGGTGGGAAGTGATACTTCTTTGTAGTGCAGATTTGCATGGCCCGCTTGCTTGCTTTGCCAAAAAGGGCGTATGCGTTTTCTCCTGAATATATTCAGGAGAAAACGCATACGCCCTTTTTGGCCAAGTGCATCATTGTCGAAGTTGTGCCCCTCTTCCTGTGCTTTACAGGCGATTCCAACGTACCTCTTGAAATCTGTTTCCTGCTATTCTGCCTCGCTTTCAAGTCCGCCTCGTTGCCTTCCCACAACAGATTTTTGGACGATAGTTGGCCTTGATTACTCTGCCAGTTTGTGAATTGCTGTGCCCCTGAGCTCCATTTTTCAACTCGTTTCTTGTGAGCTGAACGCAAGTCCAAACTTTTGGTTCAGGACCTATACTGGTTCCGGTGGGTGGCTGAGACTTTGGTTCATTCTTCTTCCTGCCGGGAAATTAGAGTGACATGTGCCCATCCAAATGCCTAACAGCTACTCTCTCATTGGTTCTCCCTCTTCCCTTTCATCCTCTGCCAAATTGGCAACCTGTGCGAACCAGGAGCTTAAAGGGGCTGTCTCTCCAAGTTGGGAGATTGATAGGAAAGCAGTTGGAAAGTCAAACCGGAGCACCAGGAGAGGGGCTCTTCGTTGAGTTTTAGAAACCTGTCGTATTCACAGTGTGTCCATTCTCTAGGTTTCCCGTACACGTTATAGCTGTAGTAATATTCCCTTCCACCTGGAGAGCTGGGACCCATGGAATGGGTGCCATGCATTATTGCTTTAAAGGGTCTGCATTTGCTCACCCAATCTCACCAATCCTCTCAGTCCCAAGTGTCCAGCCTTATGCCACATCCAGCTGTCATTGTAGATAGGGTCATTCCAGGTTGCATCAGAGACCCTGAAGAAATTGTAAAGAATTTCCCTGTTTCTTTGTTCTGTTTTTGAAATTCCTTTTTAGAGTGGGTTTGAGCTGATTCTCGCGGCCAAGTTTATGCCAGTCTAGACACACTTGATTCCCTTACGGAGACATATCAATACATAGGTTTTAAGATTCTTACTAGTCAGATCTATTCCTCTGCGGGAAATATGGGGTTTTGAGTCCCTTTCACTGAGGAAGGTGTAGGTCTTGTCTATTCCATAGTTGGTTTTTGGAATGGTACCTGTGCTTATATCAAACTCTGGTTTGATGCATCACCCCACCTCTCCTTCCCCCTTAAGCAGGCATAAGAGTGTTTTCTAAATGTGAGACTCTGTTCTCTTGCCTAACTCAGTTCATGTGTAGCCATGTTTACAGGATCTTCCTAAGTGATATCTTATGATAAGTTTCTTTTCCTGTGTGACTTCTTTCACTTAGAATCATCGTACCTGAATCCACTCATTTTGCTGCTACTGGTCTTATGACATTGATTTCGTGGCTGAGGGATATTCCATCGTACGTAAGTTCCACAATGTTTGGAACCATTTTTATATTTCCTGGGATATTTCAGGTGTACCCAGGTTGAGGTTCCTGTAAGCAGTGCAGCCCTCAATTTGGGGATGTCTCTGTCTTATGGATTTTCAGTTTTCCCAAGGTATATTCCCTAGACTGGAAGTGCCCTTGGCTCTGTAGCTCTGTTGTTTACTTGTTTTAGGGAACACAATGCACTCCTCCAGTGAGGCAGTTGGCAACTTACATCCCGCCCATCAGCATAACAAGGCTCCCTGTTCTCCAGGGCCTGTCTTGCCTTTCTGGTTTTTACACATTTTGTGGATGTCCCCTTTGACCGGTGGGAAGTGATACTTCTTTGTACTGCAGATTTGCATTGCCCGCTTCCTTGCTTGGCCAAAAAGGGCGTATGCGTTTTCTCCTGAATATATTCAGGAGAAAACGCATACGCCCTTTTTGGCCAAGTGCATCATTGTCGAAGTTGTGCCCCTCTTCCTGTGCCTTACAGGCGATTCCAACGTACCTCTTGAACTCTGTTTCCTGCTATTCTGCCTCGCTTTCAAGTCCGCCTCGTTGCCTTCCCACAACAGATTTTTGGACGATAGTTGGCCTTGATTACTCTGCCAGTTTGTGAATTGCTGTGCCCCTGAGCTCCATTTTTCAACTCGTTTTTTGTGAGCTGAACGCAAGTCCAAACTTTTGGTTCAGGACCTCTACTGGTTCCCGGTGGGAGGCTGAGACTTTGGTTCATTCTTCTTCCTGCCGGGAAATTAGAGTGACATGTGCCCATCCAAATGCCTAACAGCTACTCTCTCATTGGTTCTCCCTGTTCCCTTTCATCCTCTGCCAAATTGGCAACCTGTGCGAACCAGGAGCTTAAAGGGGCTGTCTCTCCAAGTTGGGAGATTGATAGGAAAGCAGTTGGAAAGTCAAACCGGAGCACCAGGAGAGGGGCTCTTCGTTGAGTTTTAGAAACCTGTCGTATTCACAGTGTGTCCATTCTCTAGGTTTCCCGTACACGTTATAGCTGTAGTAATATTCCCTTCCACCTGGAGAGCTGGGACCCATGGAATGGGTGCCATGCATTATTGCTTTAAAGGGTCTGCATTTGCTCACCCAATCTCACCAATCCTCTCAGTCCCAAGTGTCCAACCTTATGCCACATCCAGCTGTCATTGTAGATAGGGTCATTCCAGGTTGCATCAGAGACCCTGAAGGAATTGTAAAGAATTTCCCTGTTTCTTTGTTCTGTTTTTGAAATTCCTTTTTAGAGTGGGTTTGAGCTGATTCTCGCGGCCATGTTTATGCCAGTCTAGACACACTTGATTCCCTTACGGAGACATATCAATACATAGGTTTTAAGATACTTACTAGTCAGATCTATTCCTCTGCGGGAAATATGGGGTTTTGAGTCCCTTTCACTGAGGAAGGTGTAGGTCTTGTCTATTCCATAGTTGGTTTTTGGAACGGTACCTGTGCTTATATCAAAGTCTGGTTTGATGCATCACCCCACCTCTCCTTCCCCCTTAAGCAGGCATAAGAGTGTTTTCTAAATGTGAGACTCTGTTCTCTTGCCTAACTCAGTTCATGTGTAGCCATGTTTACAGGATCTTCCTAAGTGATATCTTATGATAAGTTTCTTTTCCTGTGTGACTTCTTTCACTTAGAATCATCGTACCTGAATCCACTCATTTTGCTGCTACTGGTCTTATGACATTGATTTCATGGCTGAGGGATATTCCATCGTACGTAAGTTCCACAATGTTTGGAACCATTTTTATATTTCCTGGGATATTTCAGGTGTACCCAGGTTGAGGTTCCTGTAAGCAGTGCAGCCCTCAATTTGGGGGTGGCTCTGTCTTATGGATTTTCATTTTTCCCAAGGTATATTCCCTAGACTGGAAGTGCCCTTGGCTCTGTAGCTCTGTTGTTTACTTGTTTTATGGAACACAATGCACTCCTCCAGTGGGGCAGTTGGCAACTTACATCCCGCCCATCAGCATAACAAGGCTCCCTGTTCTCCAGGGCCTGTCTTGCCTTTCTGGTTTTTACACATTTTGTGGATGTCCCCTTTGACCGGTGGGAAGTGATACTTCTTTGTAGTGCAGATTTGCATTGCCCGCTTGCTTGCTTGGCCAAAAAGGGCGTATGCGTTTTCTCCTGAATATATTCAGGAGAAAACGCATACGCCCTTTTTGGCCAAGTGCATCATTGTCGAAGTTGTGCCCCTCTTCCTGTGCTTTACAGGCGATTCCAACGTACCTCTTGAACTCTGTTTCCTGCTATTCTGCCTCGCTTTCAAGTCCGCCTCGTTGCCTTCCCACAACAGATTTTTGGACGATAGTTGTCCTTGATTAATCTGCCAGTTTGTGAATTGCTGTGCCCCTGAGCTCCATTTTTCAACTCGTTTCTTGTGAGCTGAACGCAAGTCCAAACTTTTGGTTCAGGACCTATACTGGTTCCGGTGGGTGGCTGAGACTTTGGTTCATTCTTCTTCCTGCCGGGATATTAGAGTGACATGTGCCCATCCAAATGCCTAACAGCTACTCTCTCATTGGTTCTCCCTCTTCCCTTTCATCCTCTGCCAAATTGGCAACCTGTGCGAACCAGGAGCTTAAAGGGGCTGTCTCTCCAAGTTGGGAGATTGATAGGAAAGCAGTTGGAAAGTCAAACCGGAGCACCAGGAGAGGGGCTCTTCGTTGAGTTTTAGAAACCTTTCGTATTCACAGTGTGTCCATTCTCTAGGTTTCCCGTACACGTTATAGCTGTAGTAATATTCCCTTCCACCTGGAGAGCTGGGACCCATGGAATGGGTGCCATGCATTATTGCTTTAAAGGGTCTGCATTTGCTCACCCAATCTCACCAATCCTCTCAGTCCCAAGTGTCCAGCCTTATGCCACATCCAGCTGTCATTGTAGATAGGGTCATTCCAGGTTGCATCAGAGACCCTGAAGAAATTGTAAAGAATTTCCCTGTTTCTTTGTTCTGTTTTTGAAATTCCTTTTTAGAGTGGGTTTGAGCTGATTCTCGCGGCCATATTTATGCCAGTCTAGACACACTTGATTCCCTTACGGAGACATATCAATACATAGGTTTTAAGATTCTTACTAGTCAGATCTATTCCTCTGCGGGAAATATGGGGTTTTGAGTCCCTTTCACTGAGGAAGGTGTAGGTCTTGTCTATTCCATAGTTGGTTTTTGGAACGGTACCTGTGCTTATATCAAACTCGGGTTTGATGCATCACCCCACCTCTCCTTCCCCCTTAAGCAGGCATAAGAGTGTTTTCTAAATGTGAGACTCTGTTCTCTTGCCTAACTCAGTTCATGTGTAGCCATGTTTACAGGATCTTCCTAAGTGATATCTTATGATAAGTTTCTTTTCCTGTGTGACTTCTTTCACTTAGAATCATCGTACCTGAATCCACTCATTTTGCTGCTACTGGTCTTATGACATTGATTTCGTGGCTGAGGGATATTCCATCGTACGTAAGTTCCACAATGTTTGGAACCATTTTTATATTTCCTGGGATATTTCAGGTGTACCCAGGTTGAGGTTCCTGTAAGCAGTGCAGCCCTCAATTTGGGGGTGGCTCTGTCTTATGGATTTTCAGTTTTCCCAAGGTATATTCCCTAGACTGGAAGTGCCCTTGGCTCTGTAGCTCTGTTGTTTACTTGTTTTAGGGAACACAATGCACTCCTCCAGTGAGGCAGTTGGCAACTTACATCCCGCCCATCAGCATAACAAGGCTCCCTGTTCTCCAGGGCCTGTCTTGCCTTTCTGGTTTTTACACATTTTGTGGATGTCCCCTTTGACCGGTGGGAAGTGATACTTCTTTGTAGTGCAGATTTGCATGGCCCGCTTGCTTGCTTGGCCAAAAAGGGCGTATGCGTTTTCTCCTGAATATATTCAGGAGAAAACGCATACGCCCTTTTTGGCCAAGTGCATCATTGTCGAAGTTGTGCCCCTCTTCCTGTGCTTTACAGGCGATTCCAACGTACCTCTTGAAATCTGTTTCCTGCTATTCTGCCTCGCTTTCAAGTCTGCCTCGTTGCCTTCCCACAACAGATTTTTGGATGATAGTTGGCCTTGATTACTCTGCCAGTTTGTGAATTGCTGTGCCCCTGAGCTCCATTTTTCAACTCGTTTCTTGTGAGCTGAACGCAAGTCCAAACTTTTGGTTCAGGACCTATACTGGTTCCGGTGGGTGGCTGAGACTTTGGTTCATTCTTCTTCCTGCCGGGAAATTAGAGTGACATGTGCCCATCCAAATGCCTAACAGCTACTCTCTCATTGGTTCTCCCTCTTCCCTTTCATCCTCTGCCAAATTGGCAACCTGTGCGAACCAGGAGCTTAAAGGGGCTGTCTCTCCAAGTTGGGAGATTGATAGGAAAGCAGTTGGAAAGTCAAACCGGAGCACCAGGAGAGGGGCTCTTCGTTGAGTTTTAGAAACCTGTCGTATTCACAGTGTGTCCATTCTCTAGGTTTCCCGTACACGTTAGAGCTGTAGTAATATTCCCTTCCACCTGGAGAGCTGGGACCCATGGAATGGGTGCCATGCATTATTGCTTTAAAGGGTCTGCATTTGCTCACCCAATCTCACCAATCCTCTCAGTCCCAAGTGTCCAGCCTTATGCCACATCCAGCTGTCATTGTAGATAGGGTCATTCCAGGTTGCATCAGAGACCCTGAAGGAATTGTAAAGAATTTCCCTGTTTCTTTGTTCTGTTTTTGAAATTCCTTTTTAGAGTGGGTTTGAGCTGATTCTCGCGGCCATGTTTATGCCAGTCTAGACACACTTGATTCCCTTACGGAGACATATCAATACATAGGTTTTAAGATTCTTACTAGTCAGATCTATTCCTCTGCGGGAAATATGGGGTTTTGAGTCCCTTTCACTGAGGAAGGTGTAGGTCTTGTCTATTCCATAGTTGGTTTTTGGAACGGTACCTGTGCTTATATCAAACTCTGGTTTGATGCATCACCCCACCTCTCCTTCCCCCTTAAGCAGGCATAAGAGTGTTTTCTAAATGTGAGACTCTGTTCTCTTGCCTAACTCAGTTCATGTGTAGCCATGTTTACAGGATCTTCCTAAGTGATATCTTATGATAAGTTTCTTTTCCTGTGTGACTTCTTTCACTTAGAATCATCGTACCTGAATCCACTCATTTTGCTGCTACTGGTCTTATGACATTGATTTCGTGGCTGAGGGATATTCCATCGTACGTAAGTTCCACAATGTTTGGAACCATTTTTATATTTCCTGGGATATTTCAGGTGTACCCAGGTTGAGGTTCCTGTAAGCAGTGCAGCCCTCAATTTGGGGGTGGCTCTGTCTTATGGATTTTCAGTTTTCCCAAGGTATATTCCCTAGACTGGAAGTGCCCTTGGCTCTGTAGCTCTGTTGTTTACTTGTTTTAGGGGACACAATGCACTCCTCCAGTGAGGCAGTTGGCAACTTACATCCCGCCCATCAGCATAACAAGGCTCCCTGTTCTCCAGGGCCTGTCTTGCCTTTCTGGTTTTTACACATTTTGTGGATGTCCCCTTTGACCGGTGGGAAGTGATACTTCTTTGTAGTGCAGATTTGCATTGCCCGCTTGCTTGCTTGGCCAAAAACGGCGTATGCGTTTTCTCCTGAATATATTCAGGAGAAAACGCATACGCCCTTTTTGGCCAAGTGCATCATTGTCGAAGTTGTGCCCCTCTTCCTGTGCTTTACAGGCGATTCCAACATACCTCTTGAAATCTGTTTCCTGCTATTCTGCCTCGCTTTCAAGTCCGCCTCGTTGCCTTCCCTCAACAGATTTTTGGACGATAGTTGGCCTTGATTACTCTGCCAGTTTGTGAATTGCTGTGCCCCTGAGCTCCATTTTTCAACTCGTTTCTTGTGAGCTGAACGCAAGTCCAAACTTTTGGTTCAGGACCTATACTGGTTCCCGGTGGGTGGCTGAGACTTTGGTTAATTCTTCTTCCTGCCGGGAAATTAGAGTGACATGTGCCCATCCAAATGCCTAGCAGCTACTCTCTCATTGGTTCTCCCTCTTCCCTTTCATCCTCTGCCAAATTGGCAACCTGTGCGAACCAGGAGCTTAAAGGGGCTGTCTCTCCAAGTTGGGAGATTGATAGGAAAGCAGTTGGAAAGTCAAACCGGAGCACCAGGAGAGGGGCTCTTCGTTGAGTTTTAGAAACCTGTCGTATTCACAGTGTGTCCATTCTCTAGGTTTCCCGTACACGTTATAGCTGTAGTAATATTCCCTTCCACCTGGAGAGCTGGGACCCATGGAATGGGTGCCATGCATTATTGCTTTAAAGGGTCTGCATTTGCTCACCCAATCTCACCAATCCTCTCAGTCCCAAGTGTCCAGCCTTATGCCACATCCAGCTGTCATTGTAGATAGGGTCATTCCAGGTTGCATCAGAGACCCTGAAGGAATTGTAAAGAATTTCCCTGTTTCTTTGTTCTGTTTTTGAAATTCCTTTTTAGAGTGGGTTTGAGCTGATTCTCGCGGCCATGTTTATGCCAGTCTAGACACACTTGATTCCCTTACGGAGACATATCAATACATAGGTTTTAAGATTCTTACTAGTCAGATCTATTCCTCTGCGGGAAATATGGGGTTTTGAGTCCCTTTCACTGAGGAAGGTGTAGGTCTTGTCTATTCCATAGTTGGTTTTTGGAACGGTACCTGTGCTTATATCAAAGTCTGGTTTGATGCATCACCCCACCTCTCCTTCCCCCTTAAGCAGGCATAAGAGTGTTTTCTAAATGTGAGACTCTGTTCTCTTGCCTAACTCAGTTCATGTGTAGCCATGTTTACAGGATCTTCCTAAGTGATATCTTATGATAAGTTTCTTTTCCTGTGTGACTTCTTTCACTTAGAATCATCGTACCTGAATCCACTCATTTTGCTGCTACTGGTCTTATGACATTGATTTCGTGGCTGAGGGATATTCCATCGTACGTAAGTTCCACAATGTTTGGAACCATTTTTATATTTCCTGGGATATTTCAGGTGTACCCAGGTTGAGGTTCCTGTAAGCAGTGCAGCCCTCAATTTGGGGGTGGCTCTGTCTTATGGATTTTCAGTTTTCCCAAGGTATATTCCCTAGACTGGAAGTGCCCTTGGCTCTGTAGCTCTGTTGTTTACTTGTTTTAGGGGACACAATGCACTCCTCCAGTGAGGCAGTTGGCAACTTACATCCCGCCCATCAGCATAACAAGGCTCCCTGTTCTCCAGGGCCTGTCTTGCCTTTCTGGTTTTTTACACATTTTGTGGATGTCCCATTTGACCGGTGGGAAGTGATACTTCTTTGTAGTGCAGATTTGCATTGCCCGCTTGCTTGCTTGGCCAAAAAGGGCGTATGCGTTTTCTCCTGAATATATTCAGGAGAAAACGCATACGCCCTTTTTGGCCAAGTGCATCATTATCGAAGTTGTGCCCCTCTTCCTGTGCTTTACAGGCGATTCCAACGTACGTCTTGAAATCTGTTTCCTGCTATTCTGCCTCGCTTTCAAGTCCGCCTCGTTGCCTTCCCACAACAGATTTTTGGACGATAGTTGGCCTTGATTACTCTGCCAGTTTGTGAATTGCTGTGCCCCTGAGCTCCATTTTTCAACTCGTTTCTTGTGAGCTGAACGCAAGTCCAAACTTTTGGTTCAGGACGTATACTGGTTCCGGTGGGTGGCTGAGACTTTGGTTCATTCTTCTTCCTGCCGGGAAATTAGAGTGACATGTGCCCATCCAAATGCCTAACAGCTACTCTCTCATTGGTTCTCCCTCTTCCCTTTCATCTTCTGCCAAATTGGCAACCTGTGCGAACCAGGAGCTTAAAGGGGCTGTCTCTCCAAGTTGGGAGATTGATAGGAATGCAGTTGGAAAGTCAAACCGGAGCACCAGGAGAGGGGCTCTTCCTTGAGTTTTAGAAAACTGTCGTATTCACAGTGTGTCCATTCTCTAGGTTTCCCGTACACGTTATAGCTGTAGTAATATTCCCTTCCACCTGGAGAGCTGGGACCCTTGGAATGGGTGCCATGCATTATTGCTTTAAAGGGTCTGCATTTGCTCACCCAATCTCACCAATCCTCTCAGTCCCAAGTGTCCAGCCTTATGCCACATCCAGCTGTCATTGTAGATAGGGTCATTCCAGGTTGCATCAGAGACCCTGAAGGAATTGTAAAGAATTTCCCTGTTTCTTTGTTCTGTTTTTGAAATTCCTTTTTAGAGTGGGTTTGAGCTGATTCTCGCGGCCATGTTTATGCCAGTCTAGACACACTTGATTCCCTTACGGAGACATATCAATACATAGGTTTTAAGATTCTTACTAGTCAGATCTATTCCTCTGCGGGAAATATGGGGTTTTGAGTCCCTTTCACTGAGGAAGGTGTAGGTCTTGTCTATTCCATAGTTGGTTTTTGGAACGGTACCTGTGCTTATATCAAAGTCTGGTTTGATGCATCACCCCACCTCTCCTTCCCCCTTAAGCAGGCATAAGAGTGTTTTCTAAATGTGAGACTCTGTTCTCTTGCCTAACTCAGTTCATGTGTAGACATGTTTACAGGATCTTCCTAAGTGATATCTTATGATAAGTTTCTTTTCCTGTGTGACTTCTTTCACTTAGAATCATCGTACCTGAATCCACTCATTTTGCTGCTTCTGGTCTTATGACATTGATTTCATGGCTGAGGGATATTCCATCGTACGTAAGTTCCACAATGTTTGGAACCATTTTTATATTTCCTGGGATATTTCAGGTGTACCCAGGTTGAGGTTCCTCTAAGCAGTGCAGCCCTCAATTTGGGGGTGGCTCTGTCTTATGGATTTTCAGTTTTCCCAAGGTATATTCCCTAGACTGGAAGTGCCCTTGGCTCTGTAGCTCTGTTGTTTACTTGTTTTAGGGAACACAATGCACTCCTCCAGTGAGGCAGTTGGCAACTTACATCCCGCCCATCAGCATAACAAGGCTCCCTGTTCTCCAGGGCCTGTCTTGCCTTTCTGGTTTTTACACATTTTGTGGATGTCCCCTTTGACCGGTGGGAAGTGATACTTCTTTGTAGTGCAGATTTGCATTGCCCGCTTGCTTGCTTGGCCAAAAAGGGCGTATGCGTTTTCTCCTGAATATATTCAGGAGAAAACGCATACGCCCTTTTTGGCCAAGTGCATCATTGTCGAAGTTGTGCCCCTCTTCCTGTGCTTTACAGGCGATTCCAACATACCTCTTGAAATCTGTTTCCTGCTATTCTGCCTCGCTTTCAAGTCCGCCTCGTTGCCTTCCCACAACAGATTTTTGGACGATAGTTGGCCTTGATTACTCTGCCAGTTTGTGAATTGCTGTGCCCCTGAGCTCCATTTTTCAACTCGTTTCTTGTGAGCTGAACGCAAGTCCAAACTTTTGGTTCAGGACCTATACTGGTTCCGGTGGGTGGCTGAGACTTTGGTTCATTCTTCTTCCTGCCGGGAAATTAGAGTGACATGTGCCCATCCAAATGCCTAGCAGCTACTCTCTCATTGGTTCTCCCTCTTCCCTTTCATCCTCTGCCAAATTGGCAACCTGTGCGAACCAGGAGCTTAAAGGGGCTGTCTCTCCAAGTTGGGAGATTGATAGGAAAGCAGTTGGAAAGTCAAACCGGAGCACCAGGAGAGGGGCTCTTCGTTGAGTTTTAGAAACCTTTCGTATTCACAGTGTGTCCATTCTCTAGGTTTCCCGTACACGTTATAGCTGTAGTAATATTTCCTTCCACCTGGAGAGCTGGGACCCTTGGAATGGGTGCCATGCATTATTGCTTTAAAGGGTCTGCATTTGCTCACCCAATCTCACCAATCCTCTCAGTCCCAAGTGTCCAGCCTTATGCCACATCCAGCTGTCATTGTAGATAGGGTCATTCCAGGTTGCATCAGAGACCCTGAAGGAATTGTAAAGAATTTCCCTGTTTCTTTGTTCTGTTTTTGAAATTCCTTTTTAGAGTGGGTTTGAGCTGATTCTCGCGGCCATATTTATGCCAGTCTAGACACACTTGATTCCCTTACGGAGACATATCAATACATAGGTTTTAAGATTCTTACTAGTCAGATCTATTCCTCTGCGGGAAATATGGGGTTTTGAGTCCCTTTCACTGAGGAAGGTGTAGGTCTTGTCTATTCCATAGTTGGTTTTTGGAACGGTACCTGTGCTTATATCAAAGTCTGGTTTGATGCATCACCCCACCTCTCCTTCCCCCTTAAGCAGGCATAAGAGTGTTTTCTAAATGTGAGACTCTGTTCTCTTGCCTAACTCAGTTCATGTGTAGCCATGTTTACAGGATCTTCCTAAGTGATATCTTATGATAAGTTTCTTTTCCTGTGTGACTTATTTCACTTAGAATCATCGTACCTGAATCCACTCATTTTGCTGCTACTGGTCTTATGACATTGATTTCGTGGCTGAGGGATATTCCATCGTACGTAAGTTCCACAATGTTTGGAACCATTTTTATATTTCCTGAGATATTTCAGGTGTACCCAGTTTGAGGTTCTTGTAAGCAGTGCAGCCCTCAATTTGGGTGTGGCTCTGTCTTATGGATTTTCAGTTTTCCCAAGGTATATTCCCTAGACTGGAAGTGCCCTTGGCTCTGTAGCTCTGTTCTTTACTTGTTTTAGGGAACACAATGCACTCCTCCAGTGAGGCAGTTGGCAACTTACATCCCGCCCATCAGCATAACAAGGCTCCCTGTTCTCCAGGGCCTGTCTTGCCTTTCTGGTTTTTTACACATTTTGTGGATGTCCCTTTTGACCGGTGGGAAGTGATACTTCTTTGTAGTGCAGATTTGCATTGCCCGCTTGCTTGCTTGGCCAAAAACGGCGTATGCGTTTTCTCCTGAATATATTCAGGAGAAAACGCATACGCCCTTTTTGGCCAAGTGCATCATTGTCGAAGTTGTGCCCCTCTTCCTGTGCTTTACAGGCGATTCCAACGTACCTCTTGAAATCTGTTTCCTGCTATTCTGCCTCGCTTTCAAGTCCGCCTCGTTGCCTTCCCTCAACAGATTTTTGGACGATACTTGGCCTTGATTACTCTGCCAGTTTGTGAATTGCTGTGCCCCTGAGCTCCATGTTTCAACTCGTTTCTTGTGAGCTGAACGCAAGTCCAAACTTTTGGTTCAGGACCTATACTGGTTCCCGGTGGGTGGCTGAGACTTTGGTTAATTCTTCTTCCTGCCGGGAAATTAGAGTGACATGTGCCCATCCAAATGCCTAGCAGCTACTCTCTCATTGGTTCTCCCTCTTCCCTTTCATCCTCTGCCAAATTGGCAACCTGTGCGAACCAGGAGCTTAAAGGGGCTGTCTCTCCAAGTTGGGAGATTGATAGGAAAGCAGTTGGAAAGTCAAACCGGAGCACCAGGAGAGGGGCTCTTCGTTGAGTTTTAGAAACCTGTCGTATTCACAGTGTGTCCATTCTCTAGGTTTCCCGTACACGTTATAGCTGTAGTAATATTCCCTTCCACCTGGAGAGCTGGGACCCATGGAATGGGTGCCATGCATTATTGCTTTAAAGGGTCTGCATTTGCTCACCCAATCTCACCAATCCTCTCAGTCCCAAGTGTCCAGCCTTATGCCACATCCAGCTGTCATTGTAGATAGGGTCATTCCAGGTTGCATCAGAGACCCTGAAGGAATTGTAAAGAATTTCCCTGTTTCTTTGTTCTGTTTTTGAAATTCCTTTTTAGAGTGGGTTTGAGCTGATTCTCGCGGCCATGTTTATGCCAGTCTAGACACACTTGATTCCCTTACGGAGACCTATCAGTACATAGGTTTTAAGATTCTTACTAGTCAGATCTATTCCTCTGCGGGAAATATGGGGTTTTGAGTCCCTTTCACTGAGGAAGGTGTAGGTCTTGTCTATTCCATAGTTGGTTTTTGGAACGGTACCTGTGCTTATATCAAAGTCTGGTTTGATGCATCACCCCACCTCTCCTTCCCCCTTAAGCAGGCATAAGAGTGTTTTCTAAATGTGAGACTCTGTTCTCTTGCCTAACTCAGTACATGTGTAGCCATGTTTACAGGATCTGCCTAAGTGATATCTTATGATAAGTTTCTTTTCCTGTGTGACTTCTTTCACTTAGAATCATCGTACCTGAATCCACTCATTTTGCTGCTACTGGTCTTATGACATTGATTTCGTGGCTGAGGGATATTCCATCGTACGTAAGTTCCACAATGTTTGGAACCATTTTTATATTTCCTGGGATATTTCAGGTGTACCCAGGTTGAGGTTCCTCTAAGCAGTGCAGCCCTCAATTTGGGGGTGGCTCTGTCTTATGGATTTTCAGTTTTCCCAAGGTATATTCCCTAGACTGGAAGTGCCCTTGGCTCTGTAGCTCTGTTGTTTACTTGTTTTAGGGAACACAATGCACTCCTCCAGTGAGGCAGTTGGCAACTTACATCCCGCCCATCAGCATAACAAGGCTCCCTGTTCTCCAGGGCCTGTCTTGCCTTTCTGGTTTTTACACATTTTGTGGATGTCCCCTTTGACCGGTGGGAAGTGATACTTCTTTGTAGTGCAGATTTGCATTGCCCGCTTGCTTGCTTGGCCAAAAAGGGCGTATGCGTTTTCTCCTGAATATATTCAGGAGAAAACGCATACGCCCTTTTTGGCCAAGTGCATCATTGTCGAAGTTGTGCCCCTCTTCCTGTGCTTTACAGGCGATTCCAACATACCTCTTGAAATCTGTTTCCTGCTATTCTGCCTCGCTTTCAAGTCCGCCTCGTTGCCTTCCCACAACAGATTTTTGGACGATAGTTGGCCTTGATTACTCTGCCAGTTTGTGAATTGCTGTGCCCCTGAGCTCCATTTTTCAACTCGTTTCTTGTGAGCTGAACGCAAGTCCAAACTTTTGGTTCAGGACCTATACTGGTTCCGGTGGGTGGCTGAGACTTTGGTTCATTCTTCTTCCTGCCGGGAAATTAGAGTGACATGTGCCCATCCAAATGCCTAACAGCTACTCTCTCATTGGTTCTCCCTCTTCCCTTTCATCCTCTGCCAAATTGGCAACCTGTGCGAACCAGGAGCTTAAAGGGGCTGTCTCTCCAAGTTGGGAGATTGATAGGAAAGCAGTTGGAAAGTCAAACCGGAGCACCAGGAGAGGGGCTCTTCGTTGAGTTTTAGAAACCTTTCGTATTCACAGTGTGTCCATTCTCTAGGTTTCCCGTACACGTTATAGCTGTAGTAATATTTCCTTCCACCTGGAGAGCTGGGACCCTTGGAATGGGTGCCATGCATTATTGCTTTAAAGGGTCTGCATTTGCTCACCCAATCTCACCAATCCTCTCAGTCCCAAGTGTCCAGCCTTATGCCACATCCAGCTGTCATTGTAGATAGGGTCATTCCAGGTTGCATCAGAGACCCTGAAGGAATTGTAAAGAATTTCCCTGTTTCTTTGTTCTGTTTTTGAAATTCCTTTTTAGAGTGGGTTTGAGCTGATTCTCGCGGCCATATTTATGCCAGTCTAGACACACTTGATTCCCTTACGGAGACATATCAATACATAGGTTTTAAGATTCTTACTAGTCAGATCTATTCCTCTGCGGGAAATATGGGGTTTTGAGTCCCTTTCACTGAGGAAGGTGTAGGTCTTGTCTATTCCATAGTTGGTTTTTGGAACGGTACCTGTGCTTATATCAAAGTCTGGTTTGATGCATCACCCCACCTCTCCTTCCCCCTTAAGCAGGCATAAGAGTGTTTTCTAAATGTGAGACTCTGTTCTCTTGCCTAACTCAGTTCATGTGTAGCCATGTTTACAGGATCTTCCTAAGTGATATCTTATGATAAGTTTCTTTTCCTGTGTGACTTATTTCACTTAGAATCATCGTACCTGAATCCACTCATTTTGCTGCTACTGGTCTTATGACATTGATTTCGTGGCTGAGGGATATTCCATCGTACGTAAGTTCCACAATGTTTGGAACCATTTTTATATTTCCTGAGATATTTCAGGTGTACCCAGTTTGAGGTTCTTGTAAGCAGTGCAGCCCTCAATTTGGGTGTGGCTCTGTCTTATGGATTTTCAGTTTTCCCAAGGTATATTCCCTAGACTGGAAGTGCCCTTGGCTCTGTAGCTCTGTTGTTTACTTGTTTTAGGGAACACAATGCACTCCTCCAGTGAGGCAGTTGGCAACTTACATCCCGCCCATCAGCATAACAAGGCTCCCTGTTCTCCAGGGCCTGTCTTGCCTTTCTGGTTTTTACACATTTTGTGGATGTCCCTTTTGACCGGTGGGAAGTGATACTTCTTTGTAGTGCAGATTTGCATTGCCCGCTTGCTTGCTTGGCCAAAAAGGGCGTATGCGTTTTCTCCTGAATATATTCAGGAGAAAACGCATACGCCCTTTTTGGCCAAGTGCATCATTGTCGAAGTTGTGCCCCTCTTCCTGTGCTTTACAGGCGATTCCAACGTACCTCTTGAAATCTGTTTCCTGCTATTCTGCCTCGCTTTCAAGTCCGCCTCGTTGCCTTCCCACAACAGATTTTTGGACGATAGTTGGCCTTGATTACTCTGCCAGTTTGTGAATTGCTGTACCCCTGAGCTCCATTTTTCAACTCGTTTTTTGTGAGCTGAACGCAAGTCCAAACTTTTGGTTCAGGACCTCTACTGGTTCCCGGTGGGAGGCTGAGACTTTGGTTCATTCTTCTTTCTGCCGGGAAATTAGAGTGACATGTGCCCATCCAAATGCCTAACAGCTACTCTCTCATTGGTTCTCCCTCTTCCCTTTCATCCTCTGCCAAATTGGCAACCTGTGCGAACCAGGAGCTTAAAGGGGCTGTCTCTCCAAGTTGGGAGATTGATAGGAAAGCAGTTGGAAAGTCAAACCGGAGCACCAGGAGAGGGGCTCTTCGTTGAGTTTTAGAAACCTGTCGTATTCACAGTGTGTCCATTCTCTAGGTTTCCCGTACACGTTATAGCTGTAGTAATATTCCCTTCCACCTGGAGAGCTGGGACCCATGGAATGGGTGCCATGCATTATTGCTTTAAAGGGTCTGCATTTGCTCACCCAATCTCACCAATCCTCTCAGTCCCAAGTGTCCAGCCTTATGCCACATCCAGCTGTCATTGTAGATAGGGTCATTCCTGGTTGCATCAGAGACCCTGAAGGAATTGTAAAGAATTTCCCTGTTTCTTTGTTCTGTTTTTGAAATTCCTTTTTAGAGTGGGTTTGAGCTGATTCTCGCGGCCATATTTATGCCAGTCTAGACACACTTGATTCCCTTACGGAGACATATCAATACATAGGTTTTAAGGTTCTTACTAGTCAGATCTATTCCTCTGCGGGAAATATGGGGTTTTGAGTCCCTTTCACTGAGGAAGGTGTAGGTCTTGTCTATTCCATAGTTGGTTTTTGGAACGGTACCTGTGCTTATATCAAAGTCTGGTTTGATGCATCACCCCACCTCTCCTTCCCCCTTAAGCAGGCATAAGAGTGTTTTCTAAATGTGAGACTCTGTTCTCTTGCCTAACTCAGTTCATGTGTAGCCATGTTTACAGGATCTTCCTAAGTGATATCTTATGATAAGTTTCTTTTCCTGTGTGACTTCTTTCACTTAGAATCATCGTACCTGAATCCACTCATTTTGCTGCTACTGGTCTTATGACATTGATTTCGTGGCTGAGGGATATTCCATCGTACGTAAGTTCCACAATGTTTGGAAACATTTTTATATTTCCTGGGATATTTCAGGTGTACCCAGGTTGAGGTTCCTGTAAGCAGTGCAGCCCTCAATTTGGGGGTGGCTCTGTCTTATGGATTTTCAGTTTTCCCAAGGTATATTCCCTAGACTGGAAGTGCCCTTGGCTCTGTAGCTCTGTTGTTTACTTGTTTTAGCGGACACAATGCACTCCTCCAGTGAGGCAGTTGGCAACTTACATCCCGCCCGTCAGCATAACAAGGCTCCCTGTTCTCCAGGGCCTGTCTTGCCTTTCTGGTTTTTACACATTTTCTGGATGTCCCTTTTGACCGGTGGGAAGTGATACTTCTTTGTAGTGCAGATTTGCATGGCCCGCTTGCTTGCTTTGCCAAAAAGGGCATATGCGTTTTCTCCTGAATATATTCAGGAGAAAACGCATACGCCCTTTTTGGCCAAGTGCATCATTGTCGAAGTTGTGCCCCTCTTCCTGTGCTTTACAGGCGATTCCAACGTACCTCTTGAAATCTGTTTCCTGCTATTCTGCCTCGCTTTCAAGTCTGCCTCGTTGCCTTCCCACAACAGATTTTTGGACGATAGTTGGCCTTGATTACTCTGCCAGTTTGTGAATTGCTGTGCCCCTGAGCTCCATTTTTCAACTCGTTTCTTGTGAGCTGAACGCAAGTCCAAACTTTTGGTTCAGGACCTATACTGGTTCCGGTGGGTGGCTGAGACTTTGGTTCATTCTTCTTCCTGCCGGGAAATTAGAGTGACATGTGCCCATCCAAATGCCTAACAGCTACTCTCTCATTGGTTCTCCCTCTTCCCTTTCATCCTCTGCCAAATTGGCAACCTGTGCGAACCAGGAGCTTAAAGGGGCTGTCTCTCCAAGTTGGGAGATTGATAGGAAAGCAGTTGGAAAGTCAAACCGGAGCACCAGGAGAGGGGCTCTTCGTTGAGTTTTAGAAACCTGTCGTATTCACAGTGTGTCCATTCTCTAGGTTTCCCGTACACGTTATAGCTGTAGTAATATTCCCTTCCACCTGGAGAGCTGGGACCCATGGAATGGGTGCCATGCATTATTGCTTTAAAGGGTCTGCATTTGCTCACCCAATCTCACCAATCCTCTCAGTCCCAAGTGTCCAGCCTTATGCCACATCCAGCTGTCATTGTAGATAGGGTCATTCCAGGTTGCATCAGAGACCCTGAAGAAATTGTAAAGAATTTCCCTGTTTCTTTGTTCTGTTTTTGAAATTCCTTTTTAGAGTGGGTTTGAGCTGATTCTCGCGGCCAAGTTTATGCCAGTCTAGACACACTTGATTCCCTTACGGAGACATATCAATACATAGGTTTTAAGATTCTTACTAGTCAGATCTATTCCTCTGCGGGAAATATGGGGTTTTGAGTCCCTTTCACTGAGGAAGGTGTAGGTCTTGTCTATTCCATAGTTGGTTTTTGGAATGGTACCTGTGCTTATATCAAACTCTGGTTTGATGCATCACCCCACCTCTCCTTCCCCCTTAAGCAGGCATAAGAGTGTTTTCTAAATGTGAGACTCTGTTCTCTTGCCTAACTCAGTTCATGTGTAGCCATGTTTACAGGATCTTCCTAAGTGATATCTTATGATAAGTTTCTTTTCCTGTGTGACTTCTTTCACTTAGAATCATCGTACCTGAATCCACTCATTTTGCTGCTACTGGTCTTATGACATTGATTTCGTGGCTGAGGGATATTCCATCGTACGTAAGTTCCACAATGTTTGGAACCATTTTTATATTTCCTGGGATATTTCAGGTGTACCCAGGTTGAGGTTCCTGTAAGCAGTGCAGCCCTCAATTTGGGGATGGCTCTGTCTTATGGATTTTCAGTTTTCCCAAGGTATATTCCCTAGACTGGAAGTGCCCTTGGCTCTGTAGCTCTGTTGTTTACTTGTTTTAGGGAACACAATGCACTCCTCCAGTGAGGCAGTTGGCAACTTACATCCCGCCCATCAGCATAACAAGGCTCCCTGTTCTCCAGGGCCTGTCTTGCCTTTCTGGTTTTTACACATTTTGTGGATGTCCCCTTTGACCGGTGGGAAGTGATACTTCTTTGTACTGCAGATTTGCATTGCCCGCTTGCTTGCTTGGCCAAAAAGGGCGTATGCGTTTTCTCCTGAATATATTCAGGAGAAAACGCATACGCCCTTTTTGGCCAAGTGCATCATTGTCGAAGTTGTGCCCCTCTTCCTGTGCCTTACAGGCGATTCCAACGTACCTCTTGAACTCTGTTTCCTGCTATTCTGCCTCGCTTTCAAGTCCGCCTCGTTGCCTTCCCACAACAGATTTTTGGACGATAGTTGGCCTTGATTACTCTGCCAGTTTGTGAATTGCTGTGCCCCTGAGCTCCATTTTTCAACTCGTTTTTTGTGAGCTGAACGCAAGTCCAAACTTTTGGTTCAGGACCTCTACTGGTTCCCGGTGGGAGGCTGAGACTTTGGTTCATTCTTCTTCCTGCCGGGAAATTAGAGTGACATGTGCCCATCCAAATGCCTAACAGATACTCTCTCATTGGTTCTCCCTGTTCCCTTTCATCCTCTGCCAAATTGGCAACCTGTGCGAACCAGGAGCTTAAAGGGGCTGTCTCTCCAAGTTGGGAGATTGATAGGAAAGCAGTTGGAAAGTCAAACCGGAGCACCAGGAGAGGGGCTCTTCGTTGAGTTTTAGAAACCTGTCGTATTCACAGTGTGTCCATTCTCTAGGTTTCCCGTACACGTTATAGCTGTAGTAATATTCCCTTCCACCTGGAGAGCTGGGACCCATGGAATGGGTGCCATGCATTATTGCTTTAAAGGGTCTGCATTTGCTCACCCAATCTCACCAATCCTCTCAGTCTCAAGTGTCCAACCTTATGCCACATCCAGCTGTCATTGTAGATAGGGTCATTCCAGGTTGCATCAGAGACCCTGAAGGAATTGTAAAGAATTTCCCTGTTTCTTTGTTCTGTTTTTGAAATTCCTTTTTAGAGTGGGTTTGAGCTGATTTTCGCGGCCATGTTTATGCCAGTCTAGACACACTTGATTCCCTTACGGAGACATATCAATACATAGGTTTTAAGATACTTACTAGTCAGATCTATTCCTCTGCGGGAAATATGGGGTTTTGAGTCCCTTTCACTGAGGAAGGTGTAGGTCTTGTCTATTCCATAGTTGGTTTTTGGAACGGTACCTGTGCTTATATCAAAGTCTGGTTTGATGCATCACCCCACCTCTCCTTCCCCCTTAAGCAGGCATAAGAGTGTTTTCTAAATGTGAGACTCTGTTCTCTTGCCTAACTCAGTTCATGTGTAGCCATGTTTACAGGATCTTCCTAAGTGATATCTTATGATAAGTTTCTTTTCCTGTGTGACTTCTTTCACTTAGAATCATCGTACCTGAATCCACTCATTTTGCTGCTACTGGTCTTATGACATTGATTTCATGGCTGAGGGATATTCCATCGTACGTAAGTTCCACAATGTTTGGAACCATTTTTATATTTCCTGGGATATTTCAGGTGTACCCAGGTTGAGGTTCCTGTAAGCAGTGCAGCCCTCAATTTGGGGGTGGCTCTGTCTTATGGATTTTCAGTTTTCCCAAGGTATATTCCCTAGACTGGAAGTGCCCTTGGCTCTGTAGCTCTGTTGTTTACTTGTTTTATGGAACACAATGCACTCCTCCAGTGGGGCAGTTGGCAACTTACATCCCGCCCATCAGCATAACAAGGCTCCCTGTTCTCCAGGGCCTGTCTTGCCTTTCTGGTTTTTACACATTTTGTGGATGTCCCCTTTGACCGGTGGGAAGTGATACTTCTTTGTAGTGCAGATTTGCATTGCCCGCTTGCTTGCTTGGCCAAAAAGGGCGTATGCGTTTTCTCCTGAATATATTCAGGAGAAAACGCATACGCCCTTTTTGGCCAAGTGCATCATTGTCGAAGTTGTGCCCCTCTTCCTGTGCTTTACAGGCGATTCCAACGTACCTCTTGAACTCTGTTTCCTGCTATTCTGCCTCGCTTTCAAGTCCGCCTCGTTGCCTTCCCACAACAGATTTTTGGACGATAGTTGTCCTTGATTAATCTGCCAGGTTTTGAATTGCTGTGCCCCTGAGCTCCATTTTTCAACTCGTTTCTTGTGAGCTGAACGCAAGTCCAAACTTTTGGTTCAGGACCTATACTGGTTCCGGTGGGTGGCTGAGACTTTGGTTCATTCTTCCTCCTGCCGGGAAATTAGAGTGACATGTGCCCATCCAAATGCCTAACAGCTACTCTCTCATTGGTTCTCCCTCTTCCCTTTCATCCTCTGCCAAATTGGCAACCTGTGTGAACCAGGAGCTTAAAGGGGCTGTCTCTCCAAGTTGGGAGATTGATAGGAAAGCAGTTGGAAAGTCAAACCGGAGCACCAGGAGAGGGGCTCTTCGTTGAGTTTTAGAAACCTGTCGTATTCACAGTGTGTCCATTCTCTAGGTTTCCCGTACACGTTAGAGCTGTAGTAATATTCCCTTCCACCTGGAGAGCTGGGACCCATGGAATGGGTGCCATGCATTATTGCTTTAAAGGGTCTGCATTTGCTCACCCAATCTCACCAATCCTCTCAGTCCCAAGTGTCCAGCCTTATGCCACATCCAGCTGTCATTGTAGATAGGGTCATTCCAGGTTGCATCAGAGACCCTGAAGGAATTGTAAAGAATTTCCCTGTTTCTTTGTTCTGTTTCTGAAATTCCTTTTTAGAGTGGGTTTGAGCTGATTCTCGCGGCCATGTTTATGCCAGTCTAGACACACTTGATTCCCTTACGGAGACATATCAATACATAGGTTTTAAGATTCTTACTAGTCAGATCTATTCCTCTGCGGGAAATATGGGGTTTTGAGTCCCTTTCACTGAGGAAGGTGTAGGTCTTGTCTATTCCATAGTTGGTTTTTGGAACGGTACCTGTGCTTATATCAAACTCGGGTTTGATGCATCACCCCACCTCTCCTTCCCCCTTAAGCAGGCATAAGAGTGTTTTCTAAATGTGAGACTCTGTTCTCTTGCCTAACTCAGTTCATGTGTAGCCATGTTTACAGGATCTTCCTAAGTGATATCTTATGATAAGTTTCTTTTCCTGTGTGACTTCTTTCACTTAGAATCATCGTACCTGAATCCACTCATTTTGCTGCTACTGGTCTTATGACATTGATTTCGTGGCTGAGGGATATTCCATCGTACGTAAGTTCCACAATATTTGGAAACATTTTTATATTTCCTGGGATATTTCAGGTGTACCCAGGTTGAGGTTCCTGTAAGCAGTGCAGCCCTCAATTTGGGGGTGGCTCTGTCTTATGGATTTTCAGTTTTCCCAAGGTATATTCCCTAGACTGGAAGTGCCCTTGGCTCTGTAGCTCTGTTGTTTACTTGTTTTAGGGAACACAATGCACTCCTCCAGTGAGGCAGTTGGCAACTTACATCCCGCCCATCAGCATAACAAGGCTCCCTGTTCTCCAGGGCCTGTCTTGCCTTTCTGGTTTTTACACATTTTGTGGATGTCCCCTTTGACCGGTGGGAAGTGATACTTCTTTGTAGTGCAGATTTGCATGGCCCGCTTGCTTGCTTGGCCAAAAAGGGCGTATGCGTTTTCTCCTGAATATATTCAGGAGAAAACGCATACGCCCTTTTTGGCCAAGTGCATCATTGTCGAAGTTGTGCCCCTCTTCCTGTGCTTTACAGGCGATTCCAACGTACCTCTTGAAATCTGTTTCCTGCTATTCTGCCTCGCTTTCAAGTCTGCCTCGTTGCCTTCCCACAACAGATTTTTGGATGATAGTTGGCCTTGATTACTCTGCCAGTTTGTGAATTGCTGTGCCCCTGAGCTCCATTTTTCAACTCGTTTCTTGTGAGCTGAACGCAAGTCCAAACTTTTGGTTCAGGACCTATACTGGTTACGGTGGGTGGCTGAGACTTTGGTTCATTCTTCTTCCTGCCGGGAAATTAGAGTGACATGTGCCCATCCAAATGCCTAACAGCTACTCTCTCATTGGTTCTCCCTGTTCCCTTTCATCCTCTGCCAAATTGGCAACCTGTGCGAACCAGGAGCTTAAAGGGGCTGTCTCTCCAAGTTGGGAGATTGATAGGAAAGCAGTTGGAAAGTCAAACCGGAGCACCAGGAGAGGGGCTCTTCGTTGAGTTTTAGAAACCTGTCGTATTCACAGTGTGTCCATTCTCTAGGTTTCCCGTACACGTTATAGCTGTAGTAATATTCCCTTCCACCTGGAGAGCTGGGACCCATGGAATGGGTGCCATGCATTATTGCTTTAAAGGGTCTGCATTTGCTCACCCAATCTCACCAATCCTCTCAGTCTCAAGTGTCCAACCTTATGCCACATCCAGCTGTCATTGTAGATAGGGTCATTCCAGGTTGCATCAGAGACCCTGAAGGAATTGTAAAGAATTTCCCTGTTTCTTTGTTCTGTTTTTGAAATTCCTTTTTAGAGTGGGTTTGAGCTGATTTTCGCGGCCATGTTTATGCCAGTCTAGACACACTTGATTCCCTTACGGAGACATATCAATACATAGGTTTTAAGATACTTACTAGTCAGATCTATTCCTCTGCGGGAAATATGGGGTTTTGAGTCCCTTTCACTGAGGAAGGTGTAGGTCTTGTCTATTCCATAGTTGGTTTTTGGAACGGTACCTGTGCTTATATCAAAGTCTGGTTTGATGCATCACCCCACCTCTCCTTCCCCCTTAAGCAGGCATAAGAGTGTTTTCTAAATGTGAGACTCTGTTCTCTTGCCTAACTCAGTTCATGTGTAGCCATGTTTACAGGATCTTCCTAAGTGATATCTTATGATAAGTTTCTTTTCCTGTGTGACTTCTTTCACTTAGAATCATCGTACCTGAATCCACTCATTTTGCTGCTACTGGTCTTATGACATTGATTTCATGGCTGAGGGATATTCCATCGTACGTAAGTTCCACAATGTTTGGAACCATTTTTATATTTCCTGGGATATTTCAGGTGTACCCAGGTTGAGGTTCCTGTAAGCAGTGCAGCCCTCAATTTGGGGGTGGCTCTGTCTTATGGATTTTCAGTTTTCCCAAGGTATATTCCCTAGACTGGAAGTGCCCTTGGCTCTGTAGCTCTGTTGTTTACTTGTTTTATGGAACACAATGCACTCCTCCAGTGGGGCAGTTGGCAACTTACATCCCGCCCATCAGCATAACAAGGCTCCCTGTTCTCCAGGGCCTGTCTTGCCTTTCTGGTTTTTACACATTTTGTGGATGTCCCCTTTGACCGGTGGGAAGTGATACTTCTTTGTAGTGCAGATTTGCATTGCCCGCTTGCTTGCTTGGCCAAAAAGGGCGTATGCGTTTTCTCCTGAATATATTCAGGAGAAAACGCATACGCCCTTTTTGGCCAAGTGCATCATTGTCGAAGTTGTGCCCCTCTTCCTGTGCTTTACAGGCGATTCCAACGTACCTCTTGAACTCTGTTTCCTGCTATTCTGCCTCGCTTTCAAGTCCGCCTCGTTGCCTTCCCACAACAGATTTTTGGACGATAGTTGTCCTTGATTAATCTGCCAGTTTTTGAATTGCTGTGCCCCTGAGCTCCATTTTTCAACTCGTTTCTTGTGAGCTGAACGCAAGTCCAAACTTTTGGTTCAGGACCTATACTGGTTCCGGTGGGTGGCTGAGACTTTGGTTCATTCTTCCTCCTGCCGGGAAATTAGAGTGACATGTGCCCATCCAAATGCCTAACAGCTACTCTCTCATTGGTTCTCCCTCTTCCCTTTCATCCTCTGCCAAATTGGCAACCTGTGTGAACCAGGAGCTTAAAGGGGCTGTCTCTCCAAGTTGGGAGATTGATAGGAAAGCAGTTGGAAAGTCAAACCGGAGCACCAGGAGAGGGGCTCTTCGTTGAGTTTTAGAAACCTGTCGTATTCACAGTGTGTCCATTCTCTAGGTTTCCCGTACACGTTAGAGCTGTAGTAATATTCCCTTCCACCTGGAGAGCTGGGACCCATGGAATGGGTGCCATGCATTATTGCTTTAAAGGGTCTGCATTTGCTCACCCAATCTCACCAATCCTCTCAGTCCCAAGTGTCCAGCCTTATGCCACATCCAGCTGTCATTGTAGATAGGGTCATTCCAGGTTGCATCAGAGACCCTGAAGGAATTGTAAAGAATTTCCCTGTTTCTTTGTTCTGTTTCTGAAATTCCTTTTTAGAGTGGGTTTGAGCTGATTCTCGCGGCCATGTTTATGCCAGTCTAGACACACTTGATTCCCTTACGGAGACATATCAATACATAGGTTTTAAGATTCTTACTAGTCAGATCTATTCCTCTGCGGGAAATATGGGGTTTTGAGTCCCTTTCACTGAGGAAGGTGTAGGTCTTGTCTATTCCATAGTTGGTTTTTGGAACGGTACCTGTGCTTATATCAAACTCGGGTTTGATGCATCACCCCACCTCTCCTTCCCCCTTAAGCAGGCATAAGAGTGTTTTCTAAATGTGAGACTCTGTTCTCTTGCCTAACTCAGTTCATGTGTAGCCATGTTTACAGGATCTTCCTAAGTGATATCTTATGATAAGTTTCTTTTCCTGTGTGACTTCTTTCACTTAGAATCATCGTACCTGAATCCACTCATTTTGCTGCTACTGGTCTTATGACATTGATTTCGTGGCTGAGGGATATTCCATCGTACGTAAGTTCCACAATATTTGGAAACATTTTTATATTTCCTGGGATATTTCAGGTGTACCCAGGTTGAGGTTCCTGTAAGCAGTGCAGCCCTCAATTTGGGGGTGGCTCTGTCTTATGGATTTTCAGTTTTCCCAAGGTATATTCCCTAGACTGGAAGTGCCCTTGGCTCTGTAGCTCTGTTGTTTACTTGTTTTAGGGAACACAATGCACTCCTCCAGTGAGGCAGTTGGCAACTTACATCCCGCCCATCAGCATAACAAGGCTCCCTGTTCTCCAGGGCCTGTCTTGCCTTTCTGGTTTTTACACATTTTGTGGATGTCCCCTTTGACCGGTGGGAAGTGATACTTCTTTGTAGTGCAGATTTGCATGGCCCGCTTGCTTGCTTGGCCAAAAAGGGCGTATGCGTTTTCTCCTGAATATATTCAGGAGAAAACGCATACGCCCTTTTTGGCCAAGTGCATCATTGTCGAAGTTGTGCCCCTCTTCCTGTGCTTTACAGGCGATTCCAACGTACCTCTTGAAATCTGTTTCCTGCTATTCTGCCTCGCTTTCAAGTCTGCCTCGTTGCCTTCCCACAACAGATTTTTGGATGATAGTTGGCCTTGATTACTCTGCCAGTTTGTGAATTGCTGTGCCCCTGAGCTCCATTTTTCAACTCGTTTCTTGTGAGCTGAACGCAAGTCCAAACTTTTGGTTCAGGACCTATACTGGTTCCGGTGGGTGGCTGAGACTTTGGTTCATTCTTCTTCCTGCCGGGAAATTAGAGTGACATGTGCCCATCCAAATGCCTAACAGCTACTCTCTCATTGGTTCTCCCTCTTCCCTTTCATCCTCTGCCAAATTGGCAACCTGTGTGAACCAGGAGCTTAAAGGGGCTGTCTCTCCAAGTTGGGAGATTGATAGGAAAGCAGTTGGAAAGTCAAACCGGAGCACCAGGAGAGGGGCTCTTCGTTGAGTTTTAGAAACCTGTCGTATTCACAGTGTGTCCATTCTCTAGGTTTCCCGTACACGTTAGAGCTGTAGTAATATTCCCTTCCACCTGGAGAGCTGGGACCCATGGAATGGGTGCCATGCATTATTGCTTTAAAGGGTCTGCATTTGCTCACCCAATCTCACCAATCCTCTCAGTCCCAAGTGTCCAGCCTTATGCCACATCCAGCTGTCATTGTAGATAGGGTCATTCCAGGTTGCATCAGAGACCCTGAAGGAATTGTAAAGAATTTCCCTGTTTCTTTGTTCTGTTTCTGAAATTCCTTTTTAGAGTGGGTTTGAGCTGATTCTCGCGGCCATGTTTATGCCAGTCTAGACACACTTGATTCCCTTACGGAGACATATCAATACATAGGTTTTAAGATTCTTACTAGTCAGATCTATTCCTCTGCGGGAAATATGGGGTTTTGAGTCCCTTTCACTGAGGAAGGTGTAGGTCTTGTCTATTCCATAGTTGGTTTTTGGAACGGTACCTGTGCTTATATCAAACTCTGGTTTGATGCATCACCCCACCTCTCCTTCCCCCTTAAGCAGGCATAAGAGTGTTTTCTAAATGTGAGACTCTGTTCTCTTGCCTAACTCAGTTCATGTGTAGCCATGTTTACAGGATCTTCCTAAGTGATATCTTATGATAAGTTTCTTTTCCTGTGTGACTTCTTTCACTTAGAATCATCGTACCTGAATCCACTCATTTTGCTGCTACTGGTCTTATGACATTGATTTCGTGGCTGAGGGATATTCCATCGTACGTAAGTTCCACAATGTTTGGAACCATTTTTATATTTCCTGGGATATTTCAGGTGTACCCAGGTTGAGGTTCCTGTAAGCAGTGCAGCCCTCAATTTGGGGGTGGCTCTGTCTTATGGATTTTCAGTTTTCCCAAGGTATATTCCCTAGACTGGAAGTGCCCTTGGCTCTGTAGCTCTGTTGTTTACTTGTTTTAGGGGACACAATGCACTCCTCCAGTGAGGCAGTTGGCAACTTACATCCCGCCCATCAGCATAACAAGGCTCCCTGTTCTCCAGGGCCTGTCTTGCCTTTCTGGTTTTTACACATTTTGTGGATGTCCCCTTTGACCGGTGGGAAGTGATACTTCTTTGTAGTGCAGATTTGCATTGCCCGCTTGCTTGCTTGGCCAAAAACGGCGTATGCGTTTTCTCCTGAATATATTCAGGAGAAAACGCATACGCCCTTTTTGGCCAAGTGCATCATTGTCGAAGTTGTGCCCCTCTTCCTGTGCTTTACAGGCCATTCCAACGTACCTCTTGAAATCTGTTTCCTGCTACTCTACCACGCTTTAAAGTCCGCCTCGTTGCCTTCCCACAACAGATTTTTGGACGATAGTTGGCCTTGATTACTCTGCCAGTTTGTGAATTGCTGTGCCCCTGAGCTCCATTTTTCAACTCGTTTCTTGTGAGCTGAACGCAAGTCCAAACTTTTGGTTCAGGACCTATACTGGTTCCGGTGGGTGGCTGAGACTTTGGTTCATTCTTCTTCCTGCCGGGAAATTAGAGTGACATGTGCCCATCCAAATGCCTAGCAGCTACTCTCTCATTGGTTCTCCCTCTTCCCTTTCATCCTCTGCCAAATTGGCAACCTGTGCGAACCAGGAGCTTAAAGGGTCTGTCTCTCCAAGTTGGGAGATTGATAGGAAAGCAGTTGGAAAGTCAAACCGGAGCACCAGGAGAGGGGCTCTTCGTTGAGTTTTAGAAACCTTTCGTATTCACAGTGTGTCCATTCTCTAGGTTTCCCGTACACGTTATAGCTGTAGTAATATTCCCTTCCACCTGGAGAGCTGGGACCCATGGAATGGGTGCCATGCATTATTGCTTTAAAGGGTCTGCATTTGCTCACCCAATCTCACCAATCCTCTCAGTCCCAAGTGTCCAGCCTTATGCCACATCCAGCTGTCATTGTAGATAGGGTCATTCCAGGTTGCATCAGAGACCCTGAAGGAATTGTAAAGAATTTCCCTGTTTCTTTGTTCTGTTTTTGAAATTCCTTTTTAGAGTGGGTTTGAGCTGATTCTCGCGGCCATGTTTATGCCAGTCTAGACACACTTGATTCCCTTACGGAGACATATCAATACATAGGTTTTAAGATTCTTACTAGTCAGATCTATTCCTCTGCGGGAAATATGGGGTTTTGAGTCCCTTTCACTGAGGAAGGTGTAGGTCTTGTCTATTCCATAGTTGGTTTTTGGAACGGTACCTGTGCTTATATCAAACTCTGGTTTGATGCATCACCCCACCTCTCCTTCCCCCTTAAGCAGGCATAAGAGTGTTTTCTAAATGTGAGACTCTGTTCTCTTGCCTAACTCAGTTCATGTGTAGCCATGTTTACAGGATCTTCCTAAGTGATATCTTATGATAAGTTTCTTTTCCTGTGTGACTTCTTTCACTTAGAATCATCGTACCTGAATCCACTCATTTTGCTGCTACTGGTCTTATGACATTGATTTCGTGGCTGAGGGATATTCCATCGTACGTAAGTTCCACAATGTTTGGAACCATTTTTATATTTCCTGGGATATTTCAGGTGTACCCAGGTTGAGGTTCCTGTAAGCAGTGCAGCCCTCAATTTGGGGGTGGCTCTGTCTTATGGATTTTCAGTTTTCCCAAGGTATATTCCCTAGACTGGAAGTGCCCTTGGCTCTGTAGCTCTGTTGTTTACTTGTTTTAGGGGACACAATGCACTCCTCCAGTGTGGCAGTTGGCAACATACCTCCCGCCCATCAGCATAACAAGGCTCCCTGTTCTCCAGGGCCTGTCTTGCCTTTCTGGTTTTTACACATTTTGTGGATGCCCCTTTTGACCGGTGGGAAGTGATACTTCTTTGTAGTGCAGATTTGCATTGCCCGCTTGCTTGCTTGGCCAAAAAGGGCGTATGCGTTTTCTCCTGAATATATTCAGGAGAAAACGCATACGCCCTTTTTGGCCAAGTGCATCATTGTCGAAGTTGTGCCCCTCTTCCTGTGCTTTACAGGCGATTCCAACGTACCTTTTGAAATCTGTTTCCTGCTATTCTGCCTCGCTTTCAAGTCCGCCTCGTTGCCTTCCCACAACAGATTTTTGGACGATAGTTGGCCTTGATTACTCTGCCAGTTTGTGAATTGCTGTGCCACTGAGCTCCATTTTTCAACTCGTTTTTTGTGAGCTGAACGCAAGTCCAAACTTTTGGTTCAGGACCTCTACTGGTTCCCGGTGGGAGGCTGAGACTTTGGTTCATTCTTCTTCCTGCCGGGAAATTAGAGTGACATGTGCCCATCCAAATGCCTAACAGCTACTCTCTCATTGGTTCTCCCTCTTCCCTTTCATCCTCTGCCAAATTGGCAACCTGTGCGAACCAGGAGCTTAAAGGGGCTGTCTCTCCAAGTTGGGAGATTGATAGGAAAGCAGTTGGAAAGTCAAACCGGAGCACCAGGAGAGGGGCTCTTCGTTGAGTTTTAGAAACCTGTCGTATTCACAGTGTGTCCATTCTCTAGGTTTCCCGTACACGTTAGAGCTGTAGTAATATTCCCTTCCACCTGGAGAGCTGGGACCCATGGAATGGGTGCCATGCATTATTGCTTTAAAGGGTCTGCATTTGCTCACCCAATCTCACCAATCCTCTCAGTCCCAAGTGTCCAGCCTTATGCCACATCCAGCTGTCATTGTAGATAGGGTCATTCCAGGTTGCATCAGAGACCCTGAAGGAATTGTAAAGAATTTCCCTGTTTCTTTGTTCTGTTTTTGAAATTCCTTTTTAGAGTGGGTTTGAGCTGATTCTCGCGGCCATGTTTATGCCAGTCTAGACACACTTGATTCCCTTACGGAGACATATCAATACATAGGTTTTAAGATTCTTACTAGTCAGATCTATTCCTCTGCGGGAAATATGAGGTTTTGAGTCCCTTTCACTGAGGAAGGTGTAGGTCTTGTCTATTCCATAGTTGGTTTTTGGAACGGTACCTGTGCTTATATCAAAGTCTGGTTTGATGCATCACCCCACCTCTCCTTCCCCCTTAAGCAGGCATAAGAGTGTTTTCTAAATGTGAGACCCTGTTCTCTTGCCTAACTCAGTTCATGTGTAGCCATGTTTACAGGATCTTCCTAAGTGATATCTTATGATAAGTTTCTTTTCCTGTGTGACTTCTTTCACTTAGAATCATCGTACCTGAATCCACTCATTATGCTGCTACTGGTCTTATGACATTGATTTCGTGGCTGAGGGATATTCCATCGTACGTAAGTTCCACAATGTTTGGAACCATTTTTATATTTCCTGGGATATTTCAGGTGTACCCAGGTTGAGGTTCCTGTAAGCAGTGCAGCCCTCAATTTGGGGGTGGCTCTGTCTTATGGATTTTCAGTTTTCCCAAGGTATATTCCCTAGACTGGAAGTGCCCTTGGCTCTGGAGCTCTGTTCTTTACTTGTTTTAGGGGACACAATGCACTCCTCCAGTGTGGCAGTTGGCAACTTACATCCCGCCCATCAGCATAACAAGGCTCCCTGTTCTCCAGGGCCTGTCTTGCCTTTCTGGTATTTACACATTTTGTGGATGCCCCATTTGACCGGTGGGAAGTGATACTTCTTTGTAGTGCAGATTTGCATTGCCCGCTTGCTTGCTTGGCCAAAAAGGGCGTATGCGTTTTCTCCTGAATATATTCAGGAGAAAACGCATACGCCCTTTTTGGCAAAGTGCATCATTGTCGAAGTTGTGCCCCTCTTCCTGTGCTTTACAGGCGATTCCAACGTACCTCTTGAACTCTGTTTCCTGCTATTCTGCCTCGCTTTCAAGTCCGCCTCGTTGCCTTCCCTCAATATATTTTTGGACGATAGTTGGCCTTGATTACTCTGCCAGTTTGTGAATTGCTGTGCCCCTGAGCTCCATTTTTCAACTCGTTTTTTGTGAGCTGAACGCAAGTCCAAACTTTTGGTTCAGGACCTATACTGGTTCCCGGTGGGTGGCTGAGACTTTGGTTCATTCTTTTTCCTGCCGGGAAATTAGAGTGACATGTGTCCATCCAAATGCCTAACAGCTACTCTCTCATTGGTTCTCCCTCTTCCCTTTCATCCTCTGCCAAATTGGCAACCTGTGCGAACCAGGAGCTTAAAGGGGCTGTCTCTCCGCAAGTCCAAACTTTTGGTTCAGCACCTCTACTGGTTCCCGGTGGGTGGCTGAGACTTTGGTTCATTCTTCTTCCTGCCGGGAAATTAGAGTGACATGTGCCCATCCAAATGCCTAACAGCTACTCTCTCATTGGTTCTCCCTCTTCCCTTTCATCCTCTGCCAAATTGGCAACCTGTGCGAACCAGGAGCTTAAAGGGGCTGTCTCTCCAAGTTGGGAGATTGATAGGAAAGCAGTTGGAAAGTCAAACCGGAGCACCAGGAGAGGGGCTCTTCGTTGAGTTTTAGAAACCTGTCGTATTCACAGTGTGTCCATTCTCTAGGTTTCCCGTACACGTTATAGCTGTAGTAATATTCCCTTCCACCTGGAGAGCTGGGACCCATGGAATGGGTGCCATGCATTATTGCTTTAAAGGGTCTGCATTTGCTCACCCAATCTCACCAATCCTCTCAGTCCCAAGAGTCCAGCCTTATGCCACATCCAGCTGTCATTGTAGATAGGGTCAATCCAGGTTGCATCAGAGACCCTGAAGGAATTGTAAAGAATTTCCCTGTTTCTTTGTTCTGTTTTTGAAATTCCTTTTTAGAGTGGGTTTGAGCTGATTCTCGCTGCCATGTTTATGCCAGTCTAGACACACTTGATCCCCTTACGTAGACATATCAGTACATAGGGTTTATGATTCTTACTAGTCAGATCTATTCCTCTGTGGGAAATATGGGGTTTTGAGTCCCTTTCACTGAGGAAGGTGTAGGTCTTGTCTATTCCATAGTTGGTTTTTGGAACGGTACCTGTGCTTATATCAAAGTCTGGTTTGATGCATCACCCCACCTCTCCTTCCCCCTTAAGCAGGCATAAGAGTGTTTTCTAAATGTGAGACTCTGTTCTCTTGCCTAACTCAGTTCATGTGTAGCCATGTTTACAGGATCTTCCTAAGTGATATCTTATGATAAGTTTCTTTTCCTGTGTGACTTCTTTCACTTAGAATCATCGTACCTGAATCCACTCATTTTGCTGCTACTGGTCTTATGACATTGATTTCGTGGCTGAGGGATATTCCATCGTACGTAAGTTCCACAAAGTTTGGAACCATTTTTATAATTCCTGGGATATTTCAGGTGTACCCAGGTTGAGGTTCTTGTAAGCAGTGCAGCCCTCAATTAGGGGGTGGCTCTGTCTTATGGACTTTCAGTTTACCCAAGGTATATTCCCTAGACTGGAAGTGCCCTTGGCTCTGTAGCTCTGTTGTTTACTTGCTTTAGGGAACACAATGCACTCCTCCAGTGAGGCAGTTGGCAACTTACATCCCGCCCATCAGCATAACAGGGCTCCCTGTTCTCCAGGGCCTGTCTTGCCTTTCTGGTTTTTTACACATTTTGTGGATGTCCCTTTTGACCGGTGGGAAGTGATACTTCTTTGTAGTGCAGATTTGCATTGCCCGCTTGCTTTCTTGGCCAAAAAGGGCGTATGCCTTTTCTCCTGAATATATTCAGGAGAAAACGCATACGCCCCTTTTGGCCAAGTGCATCATTGTCGAAGTTGTGCCCGTCTTCCTGTGCTTTACAGGCGATTCCAACGTACCTCTTGAAATCTGTTTCCTGCTATTCTCCCTCGCTTTCAAGTCCGCATCGTTGCCTTCCATCAACAGATTTTTGGACGATAGTTGGCCTTGATTACTCTGCCAGTTTGTGAATTGCTGTGCCCCTGAGCTCCATTTTTCAACTCGTTTCTTGTGAGCTGAACGCAAGTCCAAACTTTTGGTTCAGGACCTATACTGGTTCCCGGTGGGTGGCTGAGACTTTGGTTCATTCTTCTTCCTGCCGGGAAATTAGAGTGACATGTGCCCATCCAAATGCCTAGCAGCTACTCTCTCATTGGTTCTCCCTCTTCCCTTTCATCCTCTGCCAAATTGGCAACCTGTGCGAACCAGGAGCTTAAAGGGGCTGTCTCTCCAAGTTGGGAGATTGATAGGAAAGCAGTTGGAAAGTCAAACCGGAGCACCAGGAGAGGGGCTCTTCGTTGAGTTTTAGAAACCTTTCGTATTCACAGTGTGTCCATTCTCTAGGTTTCCCGTACACGTTATAGCTGTAGTAATATTCCCTTCAACCTGGAGAGCTGGGACCCATGGAATGGGTGCCATGCATTATTGCTTTAAAGGGTCTGCATTTGCTCACCCAATCTCACCAATCCTCTCAGTCCCAAGTGTCCAGCCTTATGCCACATCCAGCTGTCATTGTAGATAGGGTCATTCCAGGTTGCATCAGAGACCCTGAAGGAATTGTAAAGAATTTCCCTGTTTCTTTATTCTGTTTTTGAAATTCCTTTTTAGAGTGGGTTTGAGCTGATTCTCGCTGCCATGTTTATGCCAGTCTAGACACACTTGATTCCCTTACGGAGACATATCAGTACATAGGTTTTAAGATTCTTACTAGTCAGATCTATTCCTCTGCGGGAAATATGGGGTTTTGAGTCCCTTTCACTTAGGAAGGTGTAGGTCTTGTCTATTCCATAGTTGGTTTTTGGAACGGTACCTGTGCTTATATCAAACTCGGGTTTGATGCATCACCCCACCTCTCCTTCCCCCTTAAGCAGGCATAAGAGTGTTTTCTAAATGTGAGACTCTGTTCTCTTGCCTAACTCAGTTCATGTGTAGCCATGTTTACAGGATCTTCCTAAGTGATATCTTATGATAAGTTTCTTTTCCTGTGTGACTTCTTTCACTTAGAATCATCGTACCTGAATCCACTCATTTTGCTGCTACTGGTCTTATGACATTGATTTCGTGGCTGAGGGATATTCCATCGTACGTAAGTTCCACAATGTTTGGAACCAATTTTATATTGCCTGGGATATTTCAGGTGTACCCAGGTTGAGGTTCTTGTAAGCAGTTCAGCCCTCAATTAGGGGGTGGCTCTGTCTTATCGATTTTCAGTTTTCCCAAGGTATATTCCCTAGACTGGAAGTGCCCTTGGCTCTGTAGCTCTTTTGTTTACTTGCTTTAGGGAACACAATGCACTCCTCCAGTGAGGCAGTTGGCAACTTACATCCCGCCCATCAGCATAACAGGGCTCCCTGTTCTCCAGGGCCTGTCTTGCCTTTCTTGTTTTTTACACATTTTGTGGATGTCCCTTTTGACCGGTGGGAAGTGATACTTCTTTGTAGTGCAGATTTGCATTGCCCGCTTGCTTGCTTGGCCAAAAAGGGTGTATGCGTTTTCTCCTGAATATATTCAGGAGAAAACGCATACGCCCTTTTTGGCCAAGTGCATCATTGTCGAAGTTGTGCCCCTCTTCCTGTTCTTTACAGGCGATTCCAACGTACCTCTTGAAATCTGTTTCCTGCTATTCTGCCTCGCTTTCAAGTCCGCCTCGTTGCCTTCCCTCAACAGATTTTTGGACGATAGTTGGCCTTGATTACTCTGCCAGTTTGTGAATTGCTGTGCCCCTGAGCTCCATTTTTCAACTCGTTTCTTGTGAGCTGAACGCAAGTCCAAACTTTTGGTTCAGGACCTATACTGTTTCCCGGTGGGTGGCTGAGACTTTGGTTAATTCTTCTTCCTGCCGGGAAATTAGAGTGACATGTGCCCATCCAAATGCCTAGCAGCTACTCTCTCATTGGTTCTCCCTCTTCCCTTTCATCCTCTGCCAAATTGACAACCTGTGCGAACCAGGAGCTTAAAGGGGCTGTCTCTCCAAGTTGGGAGATTGATAGGAAAGCAGTTGGAAAGTCAAACCGGAGCACCAGGAGAGGGGCTCTTCATTGAGTTTTAGAAACCTGTCGTATTCACAGTGTGTCCATTCTCTAGGTTTCCCGTACACGTTATAGCTGTAGTAATATTCCCTTCCACCTGGAGAGCTGGGACCCATGGAATGGGTGCCATGCATTATTGCTTTAAAGGGTCTGCATTTGCTCACCCAATCTCACCAATCCTCTCAGTCCCAAGTGTCCAGCCTTATGCCACATCCAGCTGTCATTGTAGATAGGGTCATTCCAGGTTGCATCAGAGACCCTGAAGGAATTGTAAAGAATTTCCCTGTTTCTTTGTTCTGTTTTTGAAATTCCTTTTTAGAGTTGGTTTGAGCTGATTCTCGCTGCCCTGTTTATGCCAGTCTAGACACACTTGATTCCCTTACGGAGACATATCAGTACATAGGTTTTAAGATTCTTACTAGTCAGATCTATTCCTCTGCGGGAAATATGGGGTTTTGAGTCCCTTTCACTGAGGATGGTGTAGGTCTTGTCTATTCCATAGTTGGTTTTTGAAACGGTACCTGTGCTTATATCAAACTCAGGTTTGATGCATCACCCCACCTCTCCTTCCCCCTTAAGCAGGCATAAGAGTGTTTTCTAAATGTGAGACTCTGTTCTCTTGCCTAACTCAGTTCATGTGTAGCCATGTTTACAGGATCTTCCTAAGTGATATCTTATGATAAGTTTCTTTTCCTGTGTGACTTCTTTCACTTAGAATCATCGTACCTGAATCCACTCATTTTGCTGCTACTGGTCTTATGACATTGATTTCGTGGCTGAGGGATATTCCATCGTACGTAAGTTCCACAATGTTTGGAACCATTTTTATATTTCCTGGGATATTTCAGGTGTACCCAGGTTGAGGTTCTTGTAAGCAGTGCAGCCCTCAATTAGGGGGTGGCTCTGTCTTATGGATTTTCAGTTTTCCCAAGGTATATTCCCTAGAATGGAAGTCCCCTTGGCTCTGTAGCTCTGTTGTTTACTTGCTTTAGGGAACACAATGCACTCCTCCAGTGAGGCAGTTGGCAACTTATATCCCGCCCATCAGCATAACAGGGCTCCCTGTTCTCCAGGGCCTGTCTTGCCTTTCTGGTTTTTTACACATTTTGTGGATGTCCCTTTTGACAGGTGGGAAGTGATACTTCTTTGTAGTGCAGATTTGCATTGCCCGCTTGCTTGCTTGGCCAAAAACGGTGTATGCGTTTTCTCCTGAATATATTCAGGAGAAAACGCATACGCCCTTTTTGGCCAAGTGCATCATTGTCGAAGTTGTGCCCCTCTTCCTGTGCTTTACAGGCGATTCCAACGTACCTCTTGAAATCTGTTTCCTGCTATTCTGCCTCGCTTTCAAGTCCGCCTCGTTGCCTTCCCTCAACAGATTTTTGGACGATAGTTGGCCTTGATTACTCTGCCAGTTTGTGAATTGCTGTGCCCCTGAGCTCCATTTTTCAACTCGTTTCTTGTGAGCTGAACGCAAGTCCAAACTTTTGGTTCAGGACCTATACTGGTTCCCGGTGGGTGGCTGAGACTTTGGTTCATTCTTCTTCCTGCCGGGAAATTAGAGTGACATGTGCCCATCCAAATGCCTAGCAGCTACTCTCTCATTGGTTCTCCCTCTTCCCTTTCATCCTCTGCCAAATTGGCAACCTGTGTGAACCAGGAGCTTAAAGGGGCTGTCTCTCCAAGTTGGGAGATTGATAGGAAAGCAGTTGGAAAGTCAAACCGGAGCACCAGGAGAGGGGCTCTTCGTTGAGTTTTAGAAACCTGTCGTATTCACAGTGTGTCCATTCTCTAGGTTTCCCGTACACGTTAGAGCTGTAGTAATATTCCCTTCCACCTGGAGAGCTGGGACCCATGGAATGGGTGCCATGCATTATTGCTTTAAAGGGTCTGCATTTGCTCACCCAATCTCACCAATCCTCTCAGTCCCAAGTGTCCAGCCTTATGCCACATCCAGCTGTCATTGTAGATAGGGTCATTCCAGGTTGCATCAGAGACCCTGAAGGAATTGTAAAGAATTTCCCTGTTTCTTTGTTCTGTTTTTGAAATTCCTTTTTAGAGTGGGTTTGAGCTGATTCTCGCGGCCATGTTTATGCCAGTCTAGACACACTTGATTCCCTTACGGAGACATATCAATACATAGGTTTTAAGATTCTTACTAGCCAGATCTATTCCTCTGCGGGAAATATGGGGTTTTGAGTCCCTTTCACTGAGGAAGGTGTAGGTCTTGTCTATTCCATAGTTGGTTTTTGGAACGGTACCTGTGCTTATATCAAAGTCTGGTTTGATGCATCACCCCACCTCTCCTTCCCCCTTAAGCAGGCATAAGAGTGTTTTCTAAATGTGAGACTCTGTTCTCTTGCCTAACTCAGTTCATGTGTAGCCATGTTTACAGGATCTTCCTAAGTGATATCTTATGATAAGTTTCTTTTCCTGTGTGACTTCTTTCACTTAGAATCATCGTACCTGAATCCACTCATTTTGCTGCTACTGGTCTTATGACATTGATTTCGTGGCTGAGGGATATTCCATCGTACGTAAGTTCCACAATGTTTGGAACCATTTTTATATTTCCTGGGATATTTCAGGTGTACCCAGGTTGAGGTTCCTGTAAGCAGTGCAGCCCTCAATTTGGAGGTGGCTCTGTCTTATGGATTTTCAGTATTCCCAAGGTATATTCCCTAGACTGGAAGTCCCCTTGGCTCTGTAGCTCTGTTGTTTACTTTTTTTAGGGAACACAATGCACTCCTCCAGTGAGGCAGTTGGCAACATACATCCCGCCCATCAGCATAACAGGGCTCCCTGTTCTCCAGGGCCTGTCTTGCCTTTCTGGTTTTTTACACATTTTGTGGATGTCCCTTTTTACCGGTGGGAAGTGATACTTCTTTGTAGTGCAGATTTGCATTGCCCGCTTGCTTGCTTGGCCAAAAACGGCGTATGCGTTTTCTCCTGAATATATTCAGGAGAAAACGCATACGCCCTTTTTGGCCAAGTGCATCATTGTCGAAGTTGTGCCCCTCTTCCTGTGCTTTACAGGCGATTCCAACGTACCTCTTGAAATCTGTTTCCTGCTATTCTGCCTCGCTTTCAAGTCCGCCTCGTTGCCTTCCCTCAACAGATTTTTGGACGATAGTTGGCCTTGATTACTCTGCCAGTTTGTGAATTGCTGTGCCCCTGAGCTCCATTTTTCAACTCGTTTCTTGTGAGCTGAACGCAAGTCCAAACTTTTGGTTCAGGACCTATACTGGTTCCCGGTGGGTGGCTGAGACTTTGGTTAATTCTTCTTCCTGCCGGGAAATTAGAGTGACATGTGCCCATCCAAATGCCTAGCAGCTACTCTCTCATTGGTTCTCCCTCTTCCCTTTCATCCTCTGCCAAATTGGCAACCTGTGCGAACCAGGAGCTTAAAGGGGCTGTCTCTCCAAGTTGGGAGATTGATAGGAAAGCAGTTGGAAAGTCAAACCGGAGCACCAGGAGAGGGGCTCTTCGTTGAGTTTTAGAAACCTGTCGTATTCACAGTGTGTCCATTCTCTAGGTTTCCCGTACACGTTATAGCTGTAGTAATATTCCCTTCCACCTGGAGAGCTGGGACCCATGGAATGGGTGCCATGCATTATTGCTTTAAAGGGTCTGCATTTGCTCACCCAATCTCACCAATCCTCTCAGTCCCAAGTGTCCAGCCTTATGCCACATCCAGCTGTCATTGTAGATAGGGTCATTCCAGGTTGCATCAGAGACCCTGAAGGAATTGTAAAGAATTTCCCTGTTTCTTTGTTCTGTTTTTGAAATTCCTTTTTAGAGTGGGTTTGAGCTGATTCTCGCGGCCATGTTTATGCCAGTCTAGACACACTTGATTCCCTTACGGAGACATATCAATACATAGGTTGTAAGATTCTTACTAGCCAGATCTATTCCTCTGCGGGAAATATGGGGTTTTGAGTCCCTTTCACTGAGGAAGGTGTAGGTCTTGTCTATTCCATAGTTGGTTTTTGGAACGGTACCTGTGCTTATATCAAACTCGGGTTTGATGCATCACCCCACCTCTCCTTCCCCCTTAAGCAGGCATAAGAGTGTTTTCTAAATGTGAGACTCTGTTCTCTTGCCTAACTCAGTTCATGTGTAGCCATGTTTACAGGATCTTCCTAAGTGATATCTTATGATAAGTTTCTTTTCCTGTGTGACTTCTTTCACTTAGAATCATCGTACCTGAATCCACTCATTTTGCTGCTACTGGTCTTATGACATTGATTTCGTGGCTGAGGGATATTCCATCGTACGTAAGTTCCACAATGTTTGGAACCATTTTTATATTTCCTGGGATATTTCAGGTGTACCCAGGTTGAGGTTCTTTTAAGCAGTGCAGCCCTCAATTAGGGGGTGGCTCTGTCTTATGGACTTTCAGTTTTCCCAAGGTATATTCCCTAGACTGGAAGTGCCCTTGGCTCTGTAGCTCTGTTGTTTACTTGCTTTAGGGAACACAATGCACTCCTCCAGTGAGGCAGTTGGCAACTTACATCCCGCCCATCAGCATAACAGGGCTCCCTGTTCTCCAGGGCCTGTCTTGCCTTTCTGGTTTTTTACACATTTTGTGGATGTCCCTTTTGACCGGTGGGAAGTGATACTTCTTTGTAGTGCAGATTTGCATTGCCCGCTTGCTTGCTTGGCCAAAAACGGCGTATGCGTTTTCTCCTGAATATATTCAGGAGAAAACGCATACGCCCTTTTTGGCCAAGTGCATCATTGTCGAAGTTGTGCCCCTCTTCCTGTGCTTTACAGGTGATTCCAACGTACCTCTTGAAATCTGTTTCCTGCTATTCTGCCTCGCTTTCAAGTCCGCCTCGTTGCCTTCCCTCAACAGATTTTTGGACGATAGTTGGCCTTGATTACTCTGCCAGTTTGTGAATTGCTGTGCCCCTGAGCTCCATTTTTCAACTCGTTTCTTGTGAGCTGAACGCAAGTCCAAACTTTTGGTTCAGGACCTATACTGGTTCCCGGTGGGTGGCTGAGACTTTGGTTCATTCTTCTTCCTGCCGGGAAATTAGAGTGACATGTGCCCATCCAAATGCCTAGCAGCTACTCTCTCATTGGTTCTCCCTCTTCCCTTTCATCCTCTGCCAAATTGGCAACCTGTGCGAACCAGGAGCTTAAAGGGGCTGTCTCTCCAAGTTGGGAGATTGAGAGGAAAGCAGTTGGAAAGTCAAACCGGAGCACCAGGAGAGGGGCTCTTCGTTGAGTTTTAGAAACCTGTCGTATTCACAGTGTGTCCATTCTCTAGGTTTCCCGTACACGTTATAGCTGTAGTAATATTCCCTTCCACCTGGAGAGCTGGGACCCATGGAATGGGTGCCATGCATTATTGCTTTAAAGGGTCTGCATTTGCTCACCCAATCTCACCAATCCTCTCAGTCCCATGTGTCCAGCCTTATGCCACATCCAGCTGTCATTGTAGATAGGGTCATTCCAGGTTGCATCAGAGACCCTGAAGGAATTGTGAAGAATTTCCCTGTTTCTTTGTTCTGTTTTTGAAATTCCTTTTTAGAGTGGGTTTGAGCTGATTCTCGCTGCCCTGTTTATGCCAGTCTAGACACACTTGATTCCCTTACGGAGACATATCAGTACATAGGTTTTAAGATTCTTACTAGTCAGATCTATTCCTCTGCGGGAAATATGGGGTTTTGAGTCCCTTTCACTGAGGAAGGTGTAGGTCTTGTCTATTCCATAGTTGGTTTTTGGAACGGTACCTGTGCTTATATCAAACTCGGGTTTGATGCATCACCCCACCTCTCCTTCCCCCTTAAGCAGGCATAAGAGTGTTTTCTAAATGTGAGACTCTGTTCTCTTGCCTAACTCAGTTCATGTGTAGCCATGTTTACAGGATCTTCCTAAGTGATATCTTATGATAACTTTCTTTTCCTGTGTGACTTCTTTCACTTAGAATCATCGTACCTGAATCCACTCATTTTGTTGCTACTGGTCTTATGACATTGATTTCGTGGCTGAGGGATATTCCATCGTACGTAAGTTCCACAATGTTTGGAACCATTTTTATATTTCCTGGGATATTTCAGGTGTACCCAGGTTGAGGTTCCTGTAAGCAGTGCAGCCCTCAATTAGGGGGTGGCTCTGTCTTATGGATTTTCAGTTTTCCCAAGGTATATTCCCTAGACTGGAAGTGCCCTTGGCTCTGTAGCTCTGTTGTTTACTTGCTTTAGGGAACACAATGCACTCCTCCAGTGAGGCAGTTGGCAACTTACATCCCGCCCATCAGCATAACAGGGCTCCCTGTTCTCCAGGGCCTGTCTTGCCTTTCTGGTTTTTTACACATTTTGTGGATGTCCCTTTTGACCGGTGGGAAGTGATACTTCTTTGTAGTGCAGATTTGCATTGCCCGCTTGCTTGCTTGGCCAAAAACGGCGTATGCGTTTTCTCCTGAATATATTCAGGAGAAAACGCATATGCCCTTTTTGGCCAAGTGCATCATTGTCGAAGTTGTGCCCCTCTTCCTGTGCTTTACAGGCGATTCCAACGTACCTCTTGTAATCTGTTTCCTGCTATTCTGCCTCGCTTTCAAGTCCGCCTCGTTGCCTTCCCTCAACAGATTTTTGGACGATAGTTGGCCTTGATTACTCTGCCAGTTTGTGAATTGCTGTGCCCCTGAGCTCCATTTTTCAACTCGTTTCTTGTGAGCTGAACGCAAGTCCAAACTTTTGGTTCAGGACCTATACTGGTTCCCGGTGGGTGGCTGAGACTTTGGTTCATTCTTCTTCCTGCCGGGAAATTAGAGTGACATGTGCCCATCCAAATGCCTAGCAGCTACTCTCTCATTGGTTCTCCCTCTTCCCTTTCATCCTCTGCCAAATTGGCAACCTGTGCGAACCAGGAGCTTAAAGGGGCTGTCTCTCCAAGTTGGGAGATTGATAGGAAAGCAGTTGGAAAGTCAAACCGGAGCACCAGGAGAGGGGCTCTTCGTTGAGTTTTAGAAACCTGTCGTATTCACAGTGTGTCCATTCTCTAGGTTTCCCGTACACGTTATAGCTGTAGTAATATTCCCTTCAACCTGGAGAGCTGGGACCCATGGAATGGGTGCCATGCATTATTGCTTTAAAGGGTCTGCATTTGCTCACCCAATCTCACCAATCCTCTCAGTCCCAAGTGTCCAGCCTTATGCCACATCCAGCTGTCATTGTAGATAGGGTCATTCCAGGTTGCATCAGAGACCCTGAAGGAATTGTGAAGAATTTCCCTGTTTCTTTGTTCTGTTTTTGAAATTCCTTTTTAGAGTGGGTTTGAGCTGATTATCGCTGCCCTGTTTATGCCAGTCTAGACACACTTGATTCCCTTACGGAGACATATCAGTAAATAGGTTTTAAGATTCTTACTAGTCAGATCTATTCCTCTGTGGGAAATATGGGGTTTTGAGTCCCTTTCACTGAGGAAGGTGTAGGTCTTGTCTATTCCATAGTTGGTTTTTGGAACGGTACCTGTGCTTATATCAAAGTCTGGTTTGATGCATCACCCCACCTCTCCTTCCCCCTTAAGCAGGCATAAGAGTGTTTTCTAAATGTGAGACTCTGTTCTCTTGCCTAACTCAGTTCATGTGTAGCCATGTTTACAGGATCTTCCTAAGTGATATCTTATGATAAGTTTCTTTTCCTGTGTGACTTCTTTCACTTAGAATCATCGTACCTGAATCCACTCATTTTGCTGCTACTGGTCTTATGACATTGATTTCGTGGCTGAGGGATATTCCATCGTACGTAAGTTCCACAATGTTTGGAACCATTTTTATATTTCCTGGGATATTTCAGGTGTACCCAGGTTGAGGTTCTTTTAAGCAGTGCAGCCCTCAATTAGGGGGTGGCTCTGTCTTATGGACTTTCAGTTTTCCCAAGGTATATTCCCTAGACTGGAAGTGCCCTTGGCTCTGTAGCTCTGTTGTTTACTTGCTTTAGGGAACACAATGCACTCCTCCAGTGAGGCAGTTGGCAACTTACATCCCGCCCATCAGCATAACAGGGCTCCCTGTTCTCCAGGGCCTGTCTTGCCTTTCTGGTTTTTTACACATTTTGTGGATGTCCCTTTTGACCGGTGGGAAGTGATACTTCTTTGTAGTGCAGATTTGCATTGCCCGCTTGCTTGCTTGGCCAAAAACGGCGTATGCGTTTTCTCCTGAATATATTCAGGAGAAAACGCATACGCCCTTTTTGGCCAAGTGCATCATTGTCGAAGTTGTGCCCCTCTTCCTGTGCTTTACAGGTGATTCCAACGTACCTCTTGAAATCTGTTTCCTGCTATTCTGCCTCGCTTTCAAGTCCGCCTCGTTGCCTTCCCTCAACAGATTTTTGGACGATAGTTGGCCTTGATTACTCTGCCAGTTTGTGAATTGCTGTGCCCCTGAGCTCCATTTTTCAACTCGTTTTTTTGTGAGCTGAACGCAAGTCGAAACTTTTGGTTCAGGACCTATACTGGTTCCCGGTGGGTGGCTGAGACTTTGGTTAATTCTTCTTCCTGTCGGGAAATTAGAGTGGCATGTGCCCATCCAAATGCCTAGCAGCTACTCTCTCATTGGTTCTCCCTCTTCCCTTTCATCCTCTGCCAAATTGGCAACCTGTGCGAACCAGGAGCTTAAAGGGGCTGTCTCTCCAAGTTGGGAGATTGATAGGAAAGCAGTTGGAAAGTCAAACCGGAGCACCAGGAGAGGGGCTCTTCGTTGAGTTTTAGAAACCTGTCGTATTCACAGTGTGTCCATTCTCTAGGTTTCCCGTACACGTTATAGCTGTAGTAATATTCCCTTCAACCTGGAGAGCTGGGACCCATGGAATGGGTGCCATGCATTATTGCTTTAAAGGGTCTGCATTTGCTCACCCAATCTCACCAATCCTCTCAGTCCCAAGTGTCCAGCCTTATGCCACATCCAGCTGTCATTGTAGATAGGGTCATTCCAGGTTGCATCAGAGACCCTGAAGGAATTGTGAAGAATTTCCCTGTTTCTTTGTTCTGTTTTTGAAATTCCTTTTTAGAGTGGGTTTGTGCTGATTATCGCTGCCCTGTTTATGCCAGTCTAGACACACTTGATTCCCTTACGGAGACATATCAGTACATAGGTTTTAAGATTCTTACTAGTCAGATCTATTCCTCTGCGGGAAATATGGGGTTTTGAGTCCCTTTCACTGAGGAAGGTGTAGGTCTTGTCTATTCCATAGTTGGTTTTTGGAACGGTACCTGTGCTTATATCAAACTCGGGTTTGATGCATCACCCCACCTCTCCTTCCCCCTTAAGCAGGCATAAGAGTGTTTTCTAAATGTGAGACTCTGTTCTCTTGCCTAACTCAGTTCATGTGTAGCCATGTTTACAGGATTTTCCTAAGTGATATCTTATGATAAGTTTCTTTTCCTGTGTGACTTCTTTCACTTAGAATCATCGTACCTGAATCCACTCATTTTGCTGCTACTGGTCTTATGACATTGATTTCGTGGCTGAGGGATAATCCATCGTACGTAGGTTCCACAATGTTTGGAACCATTTTTATATTTCCTGGGATATTTCAGGTGTACCCAGGTTGAGGTTCCTGTAAGCAGTGCAGCCCTCAATTAGGGGGTGGCTCTGTCTTATGGATTTTCAGTTTTCCCAAGGTATATTCCCTAGACTGGAAGTGCCCTTGGCTCTGTAGCTCTGTTGTTTACTTGCTTTAGGTAACACAATGCACTCCTCCAGTGAGGCAGTTGGCAACTTACATCCCGCCCATCAGCATAACACGGCTCCCTGTTCTCCAGGGCCTGTCTTGCCTTTCTGGTTTTTTACACATTTTGTGGATGTCCCTTTTGACCGGTGGGAAGTGATACTTCTTTGTAGTGCAGATTTGCATTGCCCGCTTGCTTGCTAGGCCAAAAACGGCGTATGCGTTTTCTCCTGAATATATTCAGGAGAAAACGCATACGCCCTTTTTGGCCAAGTGCATCATTGTCGAAGTTGTGCCCCTCTTCCTGTGCTTTACAGGCGATTCCAACGTACCTCTTGAAATCTGTTTCCTGCTCTTCTGCCTCGCTTTCAAGTCCGCCTCGTTGCCTTCCCTCAACAGATTTTTGGACGATAGTTGGCCTTGATTACTCTGCCAGTTTGTGAATTGCTGTGCCCCTGAGCTCCATTTTTCAACTCGTTTCTTGTGAGCTGAACGCAAGTCCAAACTTTTGGTTCAGGACCTATACTGGTTCCCGGTGGGTGGCTGAGACTTTGGTTAATTCTTCTTCCTGCCGGGAAATTAGAGTGACATGTGCCCATCCAAATGCCTAGCAGCTACTCTCTCATTGGTTCTCCCTCTTCCCTTTCATCCTCTGCCAAATTGGCAACCTGTGCGAACCAGGAGCTTAAAGGGGCTGTCTCTCCAAGTTGGGAGATTGATAGGAAAGCAGTTGGAAAGTCAAACCGGAGCACCAGGAGAGGGGCTCTTCGTTGAGTTTTAGAAACCTGTCGTATTCACAGTGTGTCCATTCTCTAGGTTTCCCGTACACGTTATAGCTGTAGTAATATTGCCTTCAACCTGGAGAGCTGGGACCCATGGAATGGGTGCCATGCATTATTGCTTTAAAGGGTCTGCATTTGCTCACCCAATCTCACCAATCCTCTCAGTCCCAAGTGTCCAGCCTTATGCCACATCCAGCTGTCATTGTAGATAGGGTCATTCCAGGTTGCATCAGAGACCCTGAAGGAATTGTAAAGAATTTCCCTGTTTCTTTGTTCTGTTTTTGAAATTCCTTTTTAGAGTGGGTTTGAGCTGATTCTCGCTGCCCTGTTTATGCCAGTCTAGACACACTTGATTCCCTTACGGAGACATATCAGTACATAGGTTTTAAGATTCTTACTAGTCAGATCTATTCCTCTGCGGGAAATATGGGGTTTTGAGTCCCTTTCACTGAGGCAGGTGTAGGTCTTGTCTATTCCATAGTTGGTTTTTGGAACGGTACCTGTGCTTATATCAAAGTCTGGTTTGATGCATCACCCCACCTCTCCTTCCCCCTTAAGCAGGCATAAGAGTGTTTTCTAAATGTGAGACTCTGTTCTCTTGCCTAACTCAGTTCATGTGTAGCCATGTTTACAGGATCTTCCTAAGTGATATCTTATGATAAGTTTCTTTTCCTGTGTGACTTCTTTCACTTAGAATCATCGTACCTGAATCCACTCATTTTGCTGCTACTGGTCTTATGACATTGATTTCGTGGCTGATGGATATTGCATCGTACGTAAGTTCCACAATGTTTGGAACCATTTTTATATTTCCTGGGATATTTCAGGTGTACCCAGGTTGAGGTTTTTGTAAGCAGTGCAGCCCTCAATTTGGGGGTGGCTCTGTCTTATGGATTTTCAGTTTTCCCAAGGTATATTCCCTAGACTGGAAGTGCCCTTGGCTCTGTAGCTCTGTTGTTTACTTGTTTTAGGGAACACAATGCACTCCTCCAGTGAGGCAGTTGGCAACTTACATCCCGCCCATCAGCATAACAGGGCTCCCTGTTCTCCAGGGCCTGTCTTGCCTTTCTGGTTTTTTACACATTTTTTGGATGTCCCTTTTGACCTGTGGGAAGTGATACTTCTTTGTAGTGAAGATTTGCATTGCCCGCTTGCTTGCTTGGCCAAAAAGGGCGTATGCGTTTTCTCCTGAATATATTCAGGAGAAAACGCATACGCCCTTTTTGGCCAAGTGCATCATTGTCGAAGTTGTGCCCCTCTTCCTGTGCTTTACAGGCGATTCCAACGTACCTCTTGAAATCTGTTTCCTGCTCTTCTGCCTCGCTTTCAAGTCCGCCTCGTTGCCTTCCCTCAACAGATTTTTGGACGATAGTTGGCCTTGATTACTCTGCCAGTTTGTGAATTGCTGTGCCCCTGAGCTCCATTTTTCAACTCGTTTCTTGTGAGCTGAACGCAAGTCCAAACTTTTGGTTCAGGACCTATACTGGTTCCCGGTGGGTGGCTGAGACTTTGGTGAATTCTTCTTCCTGCCGGGAAATTAGAGTGACATGTGCCCATCCAAATGCCTAGCAGCTACTCTCTCATTGGTTCTCCCTCTTCCCTTTCATCCTCTGCCAAATTGGCAACCTGTGCGAACCAGGAGCTTGAAGGGGCTGTCTCTCCAAGTTGGGAGATTGATCGGAAAGCAGTTGGAAAGTCAAACCGGAGCACCAGGAGAGGGGCTCTTCGTTGAGTTTTAGAAACCTGTCGTATTCACAGTGTGTCCATTCTCTAGGTTTCCCGTACACGTTATAGCTGTAGTAATATTCCCTTCAACCTGGAGAGCTGGGACCCATGGAATGGGTGCCATGCATTATTGCTTTAAAGGGTCTGCATTTGCTCACCCAATCTCACCAATCCTCTCAGTCCCAAGTGTCCAGCCTTATGCCACATCCAGCTGTCATTGTAGATAGGGTCATTCCAGGTTGCATCAGAGACCCTGAAGGAATTGTAAAGAATTTCCCTGTTTCTTTGTTCTGTTTTTGAAATTCCTTTTTAGAGTGGGTTTGAGCTGATTCTCGCTGCCCTGTTTATGCCAGTCTAGACACACTTGATTCCCTTACGGAGACATATCAGTACATAGGTTTTAAGATTCTTACTAGTCAGATCTATTCCTCTGCGGGAAATATGGGGTTTTGAGTCCCTTTCACTTAGGAAGGTGTAGGTCTTGTCTATTCCATAGTTGGTTTTTGGAACGGTACCTGTGCTTATATCAAACTCGGGTTTGATGCATCACCCCACCTCTCCTTCCCCCTTAAGCAGGCATAAGAGTGTTTTCTAAATGTGAGACTCTGTTCTCTTGCCTAACTCAGTTCATGTGTAGCCATGTTTACAGGATCTTCCTAAGTGATATCTTATGATAACTTTCTTTTCCTGTGTGAATTCTTTCACTTAGAATCATCGTACCTGAATCCACTCATTTTGCTGCTACTGGTCTTATGACATTGATTTCGTGGCTGAGGGATATTCCATCGTACGTAAGTTCCACAATGTTTGGAACCATTTTTATATTTCCTGGGATATTTCAGGTGTACCCAGGTTGAGGTTCCTGTAAGCAGTGCAGCCCTCAATTAGGGGGTGGCTCTGTCTTATGGATTTTCAGTTTTCCCAAGGTATATTCCCTAGACTGGAAGTGCCCTTGGCTCTGTAGCTCTGTTGTTTACTTGCTTTAGGGAACACAATGCACTCCTCCAGTGAGGCAGTTGGCAACTTACATCCCGCCCATCAGCATAACAAGGCTCCCTGTTCTCCAGGGCCTGTCTTGCCTTTCTGGTTTTTTACACATTTTTTGGATGTCCCTTTTGACCGGTGGGAAGTGATACTTCTTTGTAGTGAAGATTTGCATTGCCCGCTTGCTTGCTTGGCCAAAAAGGGCGTATGTGTTTTCTCCTGAATATATTCAGGAGAAAACGCATACGCCCTTTTTGGCCAAGTGCATCATTGTCGAAGTTGTGCCCCTCTTCCTGTGCTTTACAGGCGATTCCAACGTACCTCTTGAAATCTGTTTCCTGCTCTTCTGCCTCGCTTTCAAGTCCGCCTCGTTGCCTTCCCTCAACAGATTTTTGGACGATAGTTGGCCTTGATTACTCTGCCAGTTTGTGAATTGCTGTGCCCCTGAGCTCCATTTTTCAACTCGTTTCTTGTGAGCTGAACGCAAGTCCAAACTTTTGGTTCAGGACCTATACTGGTTCCCGGTGGGTGGCTGAGACTTTGGTTCATTCTTCTTCCTGCCGGGAAATTAGAGTGACATGTGCCCATCCAAATGCCTAGCAGCTACTCTCTCATTGGTTCTCCCTCTTCCCTTTCATCCTCTGCCAAATTGGCAACCTGTGCGAACCAGGAGCTTAAAGGGGCTGTCTCTCCAAGTTGGGAGATTGATAGGAAAGCAGTTGGAAAGTCAAACCGGAGCACCAGGAGAGGGGCTCTTCGTTGAGTTTTAGAAACCTGTCGTATTCACAGTGTGTCCATTCTCTAGGTTTCCCGTACACGTTATAGCTGTAGTAATATTCCCTTCAACCTGGAGAGCTGGGACCCATGGAATGGGTGCCATGCATTATTGCTTTAAAGGGTCTGCATTTGCTCACCCAATCTCACCAATCCTCTCAGTCCCAAGTGTCCAGCCTTATGCCACATCCAGCTGTCATTGTAGATAGGGTCATTCCAGGTTGCATCAGAGACCCTGAAGGAATTGTAAAGAATTTCCCTGTTTCTTTGTTCTGTTTTTGAAATTCCTTTTTAGAGTGGGTTTGAGCTGATTCTCGCTGCCATGTTTATGCCAGTCTAGACACACTTGATTCCCTTACGGAGACATATCAGTACATAGGTTTTAAGATTCTTACTAGTCAGATCTATTCCTCTGCGGGAAATATGGGGTTTTGAGTCCCTTTCACTGAGGATGGTGTAGGTCTTGTCTATTCCATAGTTGGTTTTTGGAACGGTACCTGTGCTTATATCAAACTCGGGTTTGATGCATCACCCCACCTCTCCTTCCCCCTTAAGCAGGCATAAGAGTGTTTTCTAAATGTGAGACTCTGTTCTCTTGCCTAACTCAGTTCATGTGTAGCCATGTTTACAGGATCTTCCTAAGTGATATCTTATGATAAGTTTCTTTTCCTGTGTGACTTCTTTCACTTAGAATCATCGTACCTGAATCCACTCATTTTGCTGCTACTGGTCTTATGACATTGATTTCGTGGCTGAGGGATATTCCATCGTACGTAAGTTCCACAATGTTTGGAACCATTTTTATATTTCCTGGGATATTTCAGGTGTACCCAGGTTGAGGTTCTTGTAAGCAGTGCAGCCCTCAATTAGGGGGTGGCTCTGTCTTATGGATTTTCAGTTTTCCCAAGGTATATTCCCTAGACTGGAAGTGCCCTTGGCTCTGTAGCTCTGTTGTTTACTTGCTTTAGGGAACACAATGCACTCCTCCAGTGAGGCAGTTGGCAACTTACATCCCGCCCATCAGCATAACAGGGCTCCCTGTTCTCCAGGGCCTGTCTTGCCTTTCTGGTTTTTTACACATTTTGTGGATGTCCCTTTTGACCGGTGGGAAGTGATACTTCTTTGTAGTGCAGATTTGCATTGCCCGCTTGCTTGCTTGGCCAAAAACGGCGTATGCGTTTTCTCCTGAATATATTCAGGAGAAAACACATACGCCCTTTTTGGCCAAGTGCATCATTGTCGAAGTTGTGCCCCTCTTCCTGTGCTTTACAGGCGATTGCAACGTACCTCTTGAAATCTGTTTCCTGCTCTTCTGCCTCGCTTTCAAGTCCGCCTCGTTGCCTTCCCTCAACAGATTTTTGGACGATAGTTGGCCTTGATTACTCTGCCATTTTGTGAATTGCTGTGCCCCTGAGCTCCATTTTTCAACTCGTTTCTTGTGAGCTGAACGCAAGTCCAAACTTTTGGTTCAGGACCTATACTGGTTCCCGGTGGGTGGCTGAGACTTTGGTTCATTCTTCTTCCTGCCGGGAAATTAGAGTGACATGTGCCCATCCAAATGCCTAGCAGCTACTCTCTCATTGGTTCTCCCTCTTCCCTTTCATCCTCTGCCAAATTGGCAACCTGTGCGAACCAGGAGCTTAAAGGGGCTGTCTCTCCAAGTTGGGAGATTGATAGGAAAGCAGTTGGAAAGTCAAACCGGAGCACCAGGAGAGGGGCTCTTCGTTGAGTTTTAGAAACCTGTCGTATTCACAGTGTGTCCATTCTCTAGGTTTCCCGTACACGTTATAGCTGTAGTAATATTCCCTTCAACCTGGAGAGCTGGGACCCATGGAATGGGTGCCATGCATTATTGCTTTAAAGGGTCTGCATTTGCTCACCCAATCTCACCAATCCTCTCAGTCCCAAGTGTCCAGCCTTATGCCACATCCAGCTGTCATTGTAGATAGGGTCATTCCAGGTTGCATCAGAGACCCTGAAGGAATTGTAAAGAATTTCCCTGTTTCTTTGTTCTGTTTTGGAAATTCCTTTTTAGAGTGGGTTTGAGCTGATTCTCGCTGCCATGTTTATGCCAGTCTAGACACACTTGATTCCCTTACGGAGACATATCAGTACATAGGTTTTAAGATTCTTACTAGTCAGATCTATTCCTCTGCGGGAAATATGGGGTTTTGAGTCCCTTTCACTGAGGATGGTGTAGGTCTTGTCTATTCCATAGTTGGTTTTTGGAACGGTACCTGTGCTTATATCAAACTCGGGTTTGATGCATCACCCCACCTCTCCTTCCCCCTTAAGCAGGCATAAGAGTGTTTTCTAAATGTGAGACTCTGTTCTCTTGCCTAACTCAGTTCATGTGTAGCCATGTTTACAGGATCTTCCTAAGTGATATCTTATGATAAGTTTCTTTTCCTGTGTGACTTCTTTCATTTAGAATCATCGTACCTGAATCCACTCATTTTGCTGCTACTGGTCTTATGACATTGATTTCGTGGCTGAGGGATATTCCATCGTACGTAAGTTCCACAATGTTTGGAACCATTTTTATATTTCCTGGGATATTTCAGGTGTACCCAGGTTGAGGTTTTTGTAAGCAGTGCAGCCCTCAATTTGGGGGTGGCTCTGTCTTATGGATTTTCAGTTTTCCCAAGGTATATTCCCTAGACTGGAAGTGCCCTTGGCTCTGTAGCTCTGTTGTTTACTTGTTTTAGGGAACACAATGCACTCCTCCAGTGAGGCAGTTGGCAACTTACATCCCGCCCATCAGCATAACAGGGCTCCCTGTTCTCCAGGGCCTGTCTTGCCTTTCTGGTTTTTTACACATTTTGTGGATGTCCCTTTTGACCGGTGGGAAGTGATACTTCTTTGTAGTGCAGATTTGCATTGCCCGCTTGCTTGCTTGGCCAAAAACGGCGTATGCGTTTTCTCCTGAATATATTCAGGAGAAAACGCATACGCCCTTTTTGGCCAAGTGCATCATTGTCGAAGTTGTGCCCCTCTTCCTGTGCTTTACAGGCGATTCCAACGTACCTCTTGAAATCTGTTTCCTGCTATTCTGCCTCGCTTTCAAGTCCGCCTCGTTGCCTTCCCTCAACAGATTTTTGGACGATAGTTGGCCTTTATTACTCTGCCAGTTTGTGAATTGCTGTGCCCCTGAGCTCCATTTTTCAACTCGTTTTTTGTGAGCGGAACGCAAGTCCAAACATTTGGTTCAGGACCTATACTGGTTCCCGGTGGGTGGCTGAGACTTTGGTGAATTCTTCTTCCTGCCGGGAAATTAGAGTGACATGTGCCCATCCAAATGCCTAGCAGCTACTCTCTCATTGGTTCTCCCTCTTCCCTTTCATCCTCTGCCAAATTGGCAACCTGTGCGAACCAGGAGCTTAAAGGGGCTGTCTCTCCAAGTTGGGAGATTGATAGGAAAGCAGTTGGAAAGTCAAACCGGAGCACCAGGAGAGGGGCTCTTCGTTGAGTTTTAGAAACCTGTCGTATTCACAGTGTGTCCATTCTCTAGGTTTCCCGTACACGTTATAGCTGTAGTAATATTCCCTTCAACCTGGAGAGCTGGGACCCATGGAATGGGTGCCATGCATTATTGCTTTAAAGGGTCTGCATTTGCTCACCCAATCTCACCAATCCTCTCAGTCCCAAGTGTCCAGCCTTATGCCACATCCAGCTGTCATTGTAGATAGGGTCATTCCAGGTTGCATCAGAGACCCTGAAGGAATTGTAAAGAATTTCCCTGTTTCTTTGTTCTGTTTTTGAAATTCCTTTTTAGAGTGGGTTTGAGCTGATTCTCGCTGCCATGTTTATGCCAGTCTAGACACACTTGATTCCCTTACGGAGACATATCAGTACATAGGTTTTAAGATTCTTACTAGTCAGATCTATTCCTCTGCGGGAAATATGGGGTTTTGAGTCCCTTTCACTGAGGAAGGTGTAGGTCTTGTCTATTCCATAGTTGGTTTTTGGAACGGTACCTGTGCTTATATCAAACTCGGGTTTGATGCATCACCCCACCTCTCCTTCCCCCTTAAGCAGGCATAAGAGTGTTTTCTAAATGTGAGACTCTGTTCTCTTGCCTAACTCAGTTCATGTGTAGCCATGTTTACAGGATCTTCCTAAGTGATATCTTATGATAAGTTTCTTTTCCTGTGTGACTTCTTTCATTTAGAATCATCGTACCTGAATCCACTCATTTTGCTGCTACTGGTCTTATGACATTGATTTCGTGGCTGAGGGATATTCCATCGTACGTAAGTTCCACAATGTTTGGAACCATTTTTATATTTCCTGGGATATTTCAGGTGTACCCAGGTTGAGGTTTTTGTAAGCAGTGCAGCCCTCAATTTGCGGGTGGCTCTGTCTTATGGATTTTCAGTTTTCCCAAGGTATATTCCCTAGACTGGAAGTGCCCTTGGCTCTGTAGCTCTGTTGTTTACTTGTTTTAGGGAACACAATGCACTCCTCCAGTGAGGCAGTTGGCAACTTACATCCCGCCCATCAGCATAACAGGGCTCCCTGTTCTCCAGGGCCTGTCTTGCCTTTCTGGTTTTTTACACATTTTGTGGATGTTCCTTTTGACCGGTGGGAAGTGATACTTCTTTGTAGTGCAGATTTGCATTGCCCGCTTGCTTGCTTGGCCAAAAACGGCGTATGTGTTTTCTTCTGATTATATTCAGGAGAAAACGCATACGCCCTTTTTGGTCAAGTGCATCATTGTCGAAGTTGTGCCCCTCTTCCTGTGCTTTACAGGCGATTCCAACGTACCTCTTGAAATCTGTTTCCTGCTCTTCTGCCTCGCTTTCAAGTCCGCCTCGTTGCCTTCCCTCAACAGATTTTTGGACGATAGTTGGCCTGATTACTCTGCCAGTTTGTGAATTGCTGTGCCCCTGAGCTCCATTTTTCAACTCGTTTCTTGTGAGCTGAACGCAAGTCCAAACTTTTGGTTCAGGACCTATACTGGTTCCCAGTGGGTGGCTGAGACTTTGGTTCATTCTTCTTCCTGCCGGGAAATTAGAGTGACATGTGCCCATCCAAATGCCTAGCAGCTACTCTCTCATTGGTTCTCCCTCTTCACTTTCATCCTCTGCCAAATTGGCAACCTGTGCGAACCAGGAGCTTGAAGGGGCTGTCTCTCCAAGTTGGGAGATTGATAGGAAAGCAGTTGGAATGTCAAACCGGAGCACCAGGAGAGGGGCTCTTCGTTGAGTTTTAGAAACCTGTCGTATTCACAGTGTGTCCATTCTCTAGGTTTCCCGTACACGTTATAGCTGTAGTAATATTCCCTTCAACCTGGAGAGCTGGGACCCATGGAATGGGTGCCATGCATTATTGCTTTAAAGGGTCTGCATTTGCTCACCCAATCTCACCAATCCTCTCAGTCCCAAGTGTCCAGCCTTATGCCACATCCAGCTGTCATTGTAGATAGGGTCATTCCAGGTTGCATCAGAGACCCTGAAGGAATTGTAAAGAATTTCCCTGTTTCTTTGTTCTGTTTTGGAAATTCCTTTTTAGAGTGGGTTTGAGCTGATTCTCGCTGCCATGTTTATGCCAGTCTAGACACACTTGATTCCCTTACGGAGACATATCAGTACATAGGTTTTAAGATTCTTACTAGTCAGATCTATTCCTCTGCGGGAAATATGGGGTTTTGAGTCCCTTTCACTGAGGATGGTGTAGGTCTTGTCTATTCCATAGTTGGTTTTTGGAACGGTACCTGTGCTTATATCAAACTCGGGTTTGATGCATCACCCCACCTCTCCTTCCCCCTTAAGCAGGCATAAGAGTGTTTTCTAAATGTGAGACTCTGTTCTCTTGCCTAACTCAGTTCATGTGTAGCCATGTTTACAGGATCTTCCTAAGTGATATCTTATGATAAGTTTCTTTTCCTGTGTGACTTCTTTCATTTAGAATCATCGTACCTGAATCCACTCATTTTGCTGCTACTGGTCTTATGACATTGATTTCGTGGCTGAGGGATATTCCATCGTACGTAAGTTCCACAATGTTTGGAACCATTTTTATATTTCCTGGGATATTTCAGGTGTACCCAGGTTGAGGTTTTTGTAAGCAGTGCAGCCCTCAATTTGGGGGTGGCTCTGTCTTATGGATTTTCAGTTTTCCCAAGGTATATTCCCTAGACTGGAAGTGCCCTTGGCTCTGTAGCTCTGTTGTTTACTTGTTTTAGGGAACACAATGCACTCCTCCAGTGAGGCAGTTGGCAACTTACATCCCGCCCATCAGCATAACAGGGCTCCCTGTTCTCCAGGGCCTGTCTTGCCTTTCTGGTTTTTTACACATTTTGTGGATGTCCCTTTTGACCGGTGGGAAGTGATACTTCTTTGTAGTGCAGATTTGCATTGCCCGCTTGCTTGCTTGGCCAAAAAGGGCGTATGCGTTTTCTCCTGAATATATTCAGGAGAAAACGCATACGCCCTTTTTGGCCAAGTGCATCATTGTCGAAGTTGTGCCCCTCTTCCTGTGCTTTACAGGTGATTCCAACGTACCTCTTGAAATCTGTTTCCTGCTATTCTGCCTCGCGTTCAAGTCCGCCTCGTTGCCTTCCCTCAACAGATTTTTGGACGATAGTTGGCCTTGATTACTCTGCCAGTTTGTGAATTGCTGTGCCCCTGAGCTCCATTTTTCAACTCGTTTCTTGTGAGCTGAACGCAAGTCCAAACTTTTGGTTCAGGACCTATACTGGTTCCCGGTGGGTGGCTGAGACTTTGGTTAATTCTTCTTCCTGCCGGGAAATTAGAGTGACATGTGCCCATCCAAATGCCTAGCAGCTACTCTCTCATTGGTTCTCCCTCTTCCCTTTCATCCTCTGCCAAATTGGCAACCTGTGCGAACCAGGAGCTTAAAGGGGCTGTCTCTCCAAGTTGGGAGATTGATAGGAAAGCAGTTGGAAAGTCAAACCGGAGCACCAGGAGAGGGGCTCTTCGTTGAGTTTTAGAAACCTGTCGTATTCACAGTGTGTCCATTCTCTAGGTTTCCCGTACACGTTATAGCTGTAGTAATATTCCCTTCAACCTGGAGAGCTGGGACCCATGGAATGGGTGCCATGCATTATTGCTTTAAAGGGTCTGCATTTGCTCACCCAATCTCACCAATCCTCTCAGTCCCAAGTGTCCAGCCTTATGCCACATCCAGCTGTCATTGTAGATAGGGTCATTCCAGGTTGCATCAGAGACCCTGAAGGAATTGTAAAGAATTTCCCTGTTTCTTTGTTCTGTTTTTGAAATTCCTTTTTAGAGTGGGTTTGAGCTGATTCTCGCTGCCATGTTTATGCCAGTCTAGACACACTTGATTCCCTTACGGAGACATATCAGTACATAGGTTTTAAGATTCTTACTAGTCAGATCTATTCCTCTGCGGGAAATATGGGGTTTTGAGTCCCTTTCACTGAGGAAGGTGTAGGTCTTGTCTATTCCATAGTTGGTTTTTGGAACGGTACCTGTGCTTATATCAAACTCGGGTTTGATGTATCACCCCACCTCTCCTTCCCCCTTAAGCAGGCATAAGAGTGTTTTCTAAATGTGACACTCTGTTCTCTTGCCTAACTCAGTTCATGTGTAGCCATGTTTACAGGATCTTCCTAAGTGATATCTTATGATAAGTTTCTTTTCCTGTGTGACTTCTTTCACTTAGAATCATCGTACCTGAATCCACTCATTTTGCTGCTACTGGTCTTATGACATTGATTTCGTGGCTGAGGGATATTCCATCGTACGTAAGTTCCACAATGTTTGGAACCATTTTTATATTTCCTGGGATATTTCAGGTGTACCCAGGTTGAGGTTCTTGTAAGCAGTGCAGCCCTCAATTAGGGGGTGGCTCTGTCTTATGGATTTTCAGTTTTCCCAAGGTATATTCCCTAGACTGGAAGTGCCCTTGGCTCTGTAGCTCTGTTGTTTACTTGCTTTAGGGAACACAATGCACTCCTCCAGTGAGGCAGTTGGCAACTTACATCCCGCCCATCAGCATAACAGGGCTCCCTGTTCTCCAGGGCCTGTCTTGCCTTTCTGGTTTTTTACACATTTTGTGGATGTCCCTTTTGACCGGTGAGAAGTGATACTTCTTTGTAGTGCAGATTTGCATTGCCCGCTTGCTTGCTTGGCCAAAAACTGCGTATGCGTTTTCTCCTGAATATATTCAGGAGAAAACGCATACGCCCTTTTTGGCCAAGTGCATCATTGTCGAAGTTGTGCCCCTCTTCCTGTGCTTTACAGGCGATTCCAACGTACCTCTTGAAATCTTTTTCCTGCTATTCTGCCTCGCTTTCAAGTCCGCCTCGTTGCCTTCCCTCAACAGATTTTTGGACGATAGTTGGCCTTGATTACTCTGCCAGTTTGTGAATTGCTGTGCCCCTGAGCTCCATTTTTCAACTCGTTTCTTGTGAGCTGAACGGAAGTCCAAACTTTTGGTTCAGGACCTATACTGTTTCCCGGTGGGTGGCTGAGACTTTGGTTAATTCTTCTTCCTGCCGGGAAATTAGAGTGACATGTGCCCATCCAAATGCCTAGCAGCTACTCTCTCATTGGTTCTCCCTCTTCCCTTTCATCCTCTGCCAAATTGGCAACCTGTGCGAACCAGGAGCTTAAAGGGGCTGTCTCTCCAAGTTGGGAGATTGATAGGAAAGCAGTTGGAAAGTCAAACCGGAGCACCAGGAGAGGGGCTCTTCGTTGAGTTTTAGAAACCTGTCGTATTCACAGTGTGTCCATTCTCTAGGTTTCCCGTACACGTTATAGCTGTAGTAATATTCCCTTCAACCTGGAGAGCTGGGACCCATGGAATGGGTGCCATGCATTATTGCTTTAAAGGGTCTGCATTTGCTCACCCAATCTCACCAATCCTCTCAGTCCCAAGTGTCCAGCCTTATGCCACATCCAGCTGTCATTGTAGATAGGGTCATTCCAGGTTGCATCAGAGACCCTGAAGGAATTGTAAAGAATTTCCCTGTTTCTTTGTTCTGTTTTTGAAATTCCTTTTTAGAGTGGGTTTGAGCTGATTCTCGCGGCCATGTTTATGCCAGTCTAGACACACTTGATTCCCTTACGGAGACATATCAGTACATAGGTTTTAAGATTCTTACTAGTCAGATCTATTCCTCTGCGGGAAATATGGGGTTTTGAGTCCCTTTCACTGAGGAAGGTGTAGGTCTTGTCTATTCCATAGTTGGTTTTTGGAACGGTACCTGTGCTTATATCAAACTCGGGTTTGATGCATCACCCCACCTCTCCTTCCCCCTTAAGCAGGCATAAGAGTGTTTTCTAAATGTGACACTCTGTTCTCTTGCCTAACTCAGTTCATGTGTAGCCATGTTTACAGGATCTTCCTAAGTGATATCTTATGATAAGTTTCTTTTCCTGTGTGACTTCTTTCACTTAGAATCATCGTACCTGAATCCACTCATTTTGCTGCTACTGGTCTTATGACATTGATTTCGTGGCTGAGGGATATTCCATCGTACGTAAGTTCCACAATGTTTGGAACCATTTTTATATTTCCTGGGATATTTCAGGTGTACCCAGGTTGAGGTTCTTGTAAGCAGTGCAGCCCTCAATTAGGGGGTGGCTCTGTCTTATGGATTTTCAGTTTTCCCAAGGTATATTCCCTAGACTGGAAGTGCCCTTGGCTCTGTAGCTCTGTTGTTTACTTGCTTTAGGGAACACAATGCACTCCTCCAGTGAGGCAGTTGGCAACTTACATCCCGCCCATCAGCATAACAGGGCTCCCTGTTCTCCAGGGCCTGTCTTGCCTTTCTGGTTTTTTACACATTTTGTGGATGTCCCTTTTGACCGGTGAGAAGTGATACTTCTTTGTAGTGCAGATTTGCATTGCCCTCTTGCTTGCTTGGCCAAAAACTGCGTATGCGTTTTCTCCTGAATATATTCAGGAGAAAACGCATACGCCCTTTTTGGCCAAGTGCATCATTGTCGAAGTTGTGCCCCTCTTCCTGTGCTTTACAGGCGATTCCAACGTACCTCTTGAAATCTTTTTCCTGCTATTCTGCCTCGCTTTCAAGTCCGCCTCGTTGCCTTCCCTCAACAGATTTTTGGACGATAGTTGGCCTTGATTACTCTGCCAGTTTGTGAATTGCTGTGCCCCTGAGCTCCATTTTTCAACTCGTTTCTTGTGAGCTGAACGCAAGTCCAAACTTTTGGTTCAGGACCTATACTGGTTCCCGGTGGGTGGCTGAGACTTTGGTTAATTCTTCTTCCTGCCGGGAAATTAGAGTGACATGTGCCCATCCAAATGCCTAGCAGCTACTCTCTCATTGGTTCTCCCTCTTCCCTTTCATCCTCTGCCAAATTGGCAACCTGTGCGAACCAGGAGCTTAAAGGGGCTGTCTCTCCAAGTTGGGAGATTGATAGGAAAGCAGTTGGAAAGTCAAACCGGAGCACCAGGAGAGGGGCTCTTCGTTGAGTTTTAGAAACCTGTCGTATTCACAGTGTGTCCATTCTCTAGGTTTCCCGTACACGTTATAGCTGTAGTAATATTCCCTTCAACCTGGAGAGCTGGGACCCATGGAATGGGTGCCATGCATTATTGCTTTAAAGGGTCTGCATTTGCTCACCCAATCTCACCAATCCTCTCAGTCCCAAGTGTCCAGCCTTATGCCATATCCAGCTGTCATTGTAGATAGGGTCATTCCAGGTTGCATCAGAGACCCTGAAGGAATTGTGAAGAATTTCCCTGTTTCTTTGTTCTGTTTTTGAAATTCCTTTTTAGAGTGGGTTTGAGCTGATTCTCGCTGCCCTGTTTATGCCAGTCTAGACACACTTGATTCCCTTACGGAGACATATCAGTACATAGGTTTTAAGATTCTTACTAGTCAGATCTATTCCTCTGCGGGAAATATGGGGTTTTGAGTCCCTTTCACTGAGGAAGGTGTAGGTCTTGTCTATTCCATAGTTGGTTTTTGGAACGGTACCTGTGCTTATATCAAACTCGGGTTTGATGCATCACCCCACCTCTCCTTCCCCCTTAAGCAGGCATAAGAGTGTTTTCTAAATGTGAGACTCTGTTCTCTTGCCTAACTCAGTTCATGTGTAGCCATGTTTACAGGATCTTCCTAAGTGATATCTTATGATAAGTTTCTTTTCCTGTGTGACTTCTTTCACTTAGAATCATCGTACCTGAATACACTCATTTTGTTGCTACTGGTCTTATGACATTGATTTCGTGGCTGAGGGATATTCCATCGTACGTAAGTTCCACAATGTTTGGAACCATTTTTATATTTCCTGGGATATTTCAGGTGTACCCAGGTTGAGGTTCTTGTAAGCAGTGCAGCCCTCAATTAGGGGGTGGCTCTGTCTTATGGATTTTCAGTTTTCCCAAGGTATATTCCCTAGACTGGAAGTGCCCTTGGCTCTGTAGCTCTGTTGTTTACTTGCTTTAGGGAACACAATGCACTCCTCCAGTGAGGCAGTTGGCAACTTACATCCCGCCCACCAGCATAACAGGGCTCCCTGTTCTCCAGGGCCTGTCTTGCCTTTCTGGTTTTTTACACATTTTGTGGATGTCCCTTTTGACCGGTGGGAAGTGATACTTCTTTGTAGTGCAGATTTGCATTGCCCGCTTGCTTGCTTGGCCAAAAACGGCGTATGCGTTTTCTCCTGAATATATTCAGGAGAAAACGCATACGCCCTTTTTGGCCAAGTGCATCATTGTCGAAGTTGTGCCCCTCTTCCTGTGCTTTACAGGCGATTCCAACGTACCTCTTGAAATCTGTTTCCTGCTCTTCTGCCTCGCTTTCAAGTCCGCCTCGTTGCCTTCCCTCAACAGATTTTTGGACGATAGTTGGCCTTGATTACTCTGCCAGTTTGTGAATTGCTGTGCCCCTGAGCTCCATTTTTCAACTCGTTTCTTGTGAGCTGAACGCAAGTCCAAACTTTTGGTTCAGGACCTATACTGGTTCCCGGTGGGTGGCTGAGACTTTGGTTCATTCTTCTTCCTGCCAGGAAATTAGAGTGACATGTGCCCATCCAAATGCCTAGCAGCTACTCTCTCATTGGTTCTCCCTCTTCCCTTTCATCCTCTGCCAAATTGGCAACATGTGCGAACCAGGAGCTTAAAGGGGCTGTCTCTCCAAGTTGGGAGATTGATAGGAAAGCAGTTGGAAAGTCAAACCGGAGCACCAGGAGAGGGGCTCTTCGTTGAGTTTTAGAAACCTGTCGTATTCACAGTGTGTCCATTCTCTAGGTTTCCCGTACACGTTATAGCTGTAGTAATATTCCCTTCAACCTGGAGAGCTGGGACCCATGGAATGGGTGCCATGCATTATTGCTTTAAAGGGTCTGCATTTGCTCACCCAATCTCACCAATCCTCTCAGTCCCAAGTGTCCAGCCTTATGCCACATCCAGCTGTCATTGTAGATAGGGTCATTCCAGGTTGCATCAGAGACCCTGAAGGAATTGTAAAGAATTTCCCTGTTTCTTTGTTCTGTTTTTGAAATTCCTTTTTAGAGTGGGTTTGAGCTGATTCTCGCTGCCCTGTTTATGCCAGTCTAGACACACTTGATTCCCTTACGGAGACATATCAGTACATAGGTTTTAAGATTCTTACTAGTCAGATCTATTCCTCTGCGGGAAATATGGGGTTTTGAGTCCCTTTCACTGAGGAAGGTGTAGGTCTTGTCTATTCCATAGTTGGTTTTTGGAACGGTACCTGTGCTTATATCAAACTCGGGTTTGATGCATCACCCCACCTCTCCTTCCCCCTTAAGCAGGCATAAGAGTGTTTTCTAAATGTGAGACTCTGTTCTCTTGCCTAACTCAGTTCATGTGTAGCCATGTTTACAGGATCTTCCTAAGTGATATCTTATGATAAGTTTCTTTTCCTGTGTGACTTCTTTCACTTAGAATCATCGTACCTGAATCCACTCATTTTGCTGCTACTGGTCTTATGACATTGATTTCGTGGCTGAGGGATATTCCATCGTACGTAAGTTCCACAATGTTTGGAACCATTTTTATATTTCCTGGGATATTTCAGGTGTACCCAGGTTGAGGTTCTTGTAAGCAGTGCAGCCCTCAATTAGGGGGTGGCTCTGTCTTATGGATTTTCAGTTTTCCCAAGGTATATTCCCTAGACTGGAAGTGCCCTTGGCTCTGTAGCTCTGTTGTTTACTTGCTTTAGGGAACACAATGCACTCCTCCAGTGAGGCAGTTGGCAACTTACATCCCGCCCACCAGCATAACAGGGCTCCCTGTTCTCCAGGGCCTGTCTTGCCTTTCTGGTTTTTTACACATTTTGTGGATGTCCCTTTTGACCGGTGGGAAGTGATACTTCTTTGTAGTGCAGATTTGCATTGCCCGCTTGCTTGCTTGGCCAAAAACGGCGTATGCGTTTTCTCCTGAATATATTCAGGAGAAAACGCATACGCCCTTTTTGGCCAAGTGCATCATTGTCGAAGTTGTGCCCCTCTTCCTGTGCTTTACAGGCGATTCCAACGTACCTCTTGAAATCTGTTTCCTGCTCTTCTGCCTCGCTTTCAAGTCCGCCTCGTTGCCTTCCCTCAACAGATTTTTGGACGATAGTTGGCCTTGATTACTCTGCCAGTTTGTGAATTGCTGTGCCCCTGAGCTCCATTTTTCAACTCGTTTCTTGTGAGCTGAACGCAAGTCCAAACTTTTGGTTCAGGACCTCTACTGGTTCCCGGTGGGTGGCTGAGACTTTGGTTCATTCTTCTTCCTGCCGGGAAATTAGAGTGACATGTGCCCATCCAAATGCCTAGCAGCTACTCTCTCATTGGTTCTCCCTCTTCCCTTTCATCCTCTGCCAAATTGGCAACCTGTGCGAACCAGGAGCTTAAAGGGGCTGTCTCTCCAAGTTGGGAGATTGATAGGAAAGCAGTTGGAAAGTCAAACCGGAGCACCAGGAGAGGGGCTCTTCGTTGAGTTTTAGAAACCTGTCGTATTCACAGTGTGTCCATTCTCTAGGTTTCCCGTACACGTTATAGCTGTAGTAATATTCCCTTCAACCTGGAGAGCTGGGACCCATGGAATGGGTGCCATGCATTATTGCTTTAAAGGGTCTGCATTTGCTCACCCAATCTCACCAATCCTCTCAGTCCCAAGTGTCCAGCCTTATGCCACATCCAGCTGTCATTGTAGATAGGGTCATTCCAGGTTGCATCAGAGACCCTGAAGGAATTGTAAAGAATTTCCCTGTTTCTTTGTTCTGTTTTTGAAATTCCTTTTTAGAGTGGGTTTGAGCTGATTCTCGCTGCCCTGTTTATGCCAGTCTAGACACACTTGATTCCCTTACGGATACATATCAGTACATAGGTTTTAAGATTCTTACTAGTCAGATCTATTCCTCTGCGGGAAATATGGGGTTTTGAGTCCCTTTCACTGAGGAAGGTGTAGGTCTTGTCTATTCCATAGTTGGTTTTTGGAACGGTACCTGTGCTTATATCAAACTCGGGTTTGATGCATCACCCCACCTCTCCTTCCCCCTTAAGCAGGCATAAGAGTGTTTTCTAAATGTGAGACTCTGTTCTCTTGCCTAACTCAGTTCATGTGTAGCCATGTTTACAGGATCTTCCTAAGTGATATCTTATGATAAGTTTCTTTTCCTGTGTGACTTCTTTCACTTAGAATCATCGTACCTGAATCCACTCATTTTGCTGCTACTGGTCTTATGACATTGATTTCGTGGCTGAGGGATATTCCATCGTACGTAAGTTCCACAATGTTTGGAACCATTTTTATATTTCCTGGGATATTTCAGGTGTACCCAGGTTGAGGTTCCTGTAAGCAGTGCAGCCCTCAATTAGGGGGTGGCTCTGTCTTATGGATTTTCAGTTTTCCCAAGGTATATTCCCTAGACTGGAAGTGCCCTTGGCTCTGTAGCTCTGTTGTTTACTTGCTTTAGGGAACACAATGCACTCCTCCAGTGAGGCAGTTGGCAACTTACATCCCGCCCATCAGCATAACAGGGCTCCCTGTTCTCCAGGGCCTGTCTTGCCTTTCTGGTTTTTTACACATTTTGTGGATGTCCCTTTTGACCGGTGGGAAGTGATACTTCTTTGTAGTGCAGATTTGCATTGCCCGCTTGCTTGCTTGGCCAAAAAGGGCGTATGCGTTTTCTCCTGAATATATTCAGGAGAAAACGCATACGCCCTTTTTGGCCAAGTGCATCATTGTCGAAGTTGTGCCCCTCTTCCTGTGCTTTACAGGCGATTCCAACGTACCTCTTGAAATCTGTTTCCTGCTATTCTGCCTCGCTTTCAAGTCCGCCTCGTTGCCTTCCCTCAACAGATTTTTGGACGATAGTTGGCCTTGATTACTCTGCCAGTTTGTGAATTGCTGTGCCCCTGAGCTCCATTTTTCAACTCGTTTCTTGTGAGCTGAACGCAAGTCCAAACTTTTGGTTCAGGACCTATACTGGTTCCCGGTGGGTGGCTGAGACTTTGGTGAATTCTTCTTCCTGCCGGGAAATTAGAGTGACATGTGCCCATCCAAATGCCTAGCAGCTACTCTCTCATTGGTTCTCCCTCTTCCCTTTCATCCTCTGCCAAATTGGCAACCTGTGCGAACCAGGAGCTTGAAGGGGCTGTCTCTCCAAGTTGGGAGATTGATAGGAAAGCAGTTGGAAAGTCAAACCGGAGCACCAGGAGAGGGGCTCTTCGTTGAGTTTTAGAAACCTGTCGTATTCACAGTGTGTCCATTCTCTAGGTTTCCCGTACACGTTATAGCTGTAGTAATATTCCCTTCAACCTGGAGAGCTGGGACCCATGGAATGGGTGCCATGCATTATTGCTTTAAAGGGTCTGCATTTGCTCACCCAATCTCACCAATCCTCTCAGTCCCAAGTGTCCAGCCTTATGCCACATCCAGCTGTCATTGTAGATAGGGTCATTCCAGGTTGCATCAGAGACCCTGAAGGAATTGTGAAGAATTTCCCTGTTTCTTTGTTCTGTTTTTGAAATTCCTTTTTAGAGTGGGTTTGAGCTGATTCTCGCTGCCCTGTTTATGCCAGTCTAGACACACTTGATTCCCTTACGGAGACATATCAGTACATAGGTTTTAAGATTCTGACTAGTCAGATCTATTCCTCTGCGGGAAATATGGGGTTTTGAGTCCCTTTCACTGAGGAAGGTGTAGGTCTTGTCTATTCCATAGTTGGTTTTTGGAACGGTACCTGTGCTTATATCAAACTCGGGTTTGATGCATCACCCCACCTCTCCTTCCCCCTTAAGCAGGCATAAGAGTGTTTTCTAAATGTGAGACTCTGTTCTCTTGCCTAACTCAGTTCATGTGTAGCCATGTTTACAGGATCTTCCTAAGTGATATCTTATGATAAGTTTCTTTTCCTGTGTGACTTCTTTCACTTAGAATCATCGTACCTGAATCCACTCATTTTGCTGCTACTGGTCTTATGACATTGATTTCGTGGCTGAGGGATATTCCATCGTACGTAAGTTCCACAATGTTTGGAACCATTTTTATATTTCCTGGGATATTTCAGGTGTACCCAGGTTGAGGTTCCTGTAAGCAGTGCAGCCCTCAATTAGGGGGTGGCTCTGTCTTATGGATTTTCAGTTTTTCCAAGGTATATTCCCTAGACTGGAAGTGCCCTTGGCTCTGTAGCTCTGTTGTTTACTTGCTTTAGGGAACACAATGCACTCCTCCAGTGAGGCAGTTGGCAACTTACATCCCGCCCATCAGCATAACAGGGCTCCCTGTTCTCCAGGGCCTGTCTTGCCTTTCTGGTTTTTTACACATTTTGTGGATGTCCCTTTTGACCGGTGGGAAGTGATACTTCTTTGTAGTGCAGATTTGCATTGCCCGCTTGCTTGCTTGGCCAAAAACGGCGTATGCGTTTTCTCCTGAATATATTCAGGAGAAAACGCATACACCCTTTTTGGCCAAGTGCATCATTGTCGAAGTTGTGCCCCTCTTCCTGTGCTTTACAGGCGATTCCAACGTACCTCTTGAAATCTGTTTCCTGCTATTCTGCCTCGCTTTCAAGTCCGCCTCGTTGCCTTCCCTCAACAGATTTTTGGACGATAGTTGGCCTTGATTACTCTGCCAGTTTGTGAATTGCTGTGCCCCTGAGCTCCATTTTTCAACTCGTTTCTTGTGAGCTGAACGCAAGTCCAAACTTTTGGTTCAGGACCTATACTGGTTCCCGGTGGGTGGCTGAGACTTTGGTTCATTCTTCTTCCTGCCGGGAAATTAGAGTGACATGTGCCCATCCAAATGCCTAGCAGCTACTCTCTCATTGGTTCTCCCTCTTCCCTTTCATCCTCTGCCAAATTGGCAACCTGTGCGAACCAGGAGCTTGAAGGGGCTGTCTCTCCAAGTTGGGAGATTGATAGGAAAGCAGTTGGAAAGTCAAACCGGAGCACCAGGAGAGGGGCTCTTCGTTGAGTTTTAGAAACCTGTCGTATTCACAGTGTGTCCATTCTCTAGGTTTCCCGTACACGTTATAGCTGTAGTAATATTCCCTTCAACCTGGAGAGCTGGGACCCATGGAATGGGTGCCATGCATTATTGCTTTAAAGGGTCTGCATTTGCTCACCCAATCTCACCAATCCTCTCAGTCCCAAGTGTCCAGCCTTATGCCACATCCAGCTGTCATTGTAGATAGGGTCATTCCAGGTTGCATCAGAGACCCTGAAGGAATTGTGAAGAATTTCCCTGTTTCTTTGTTCTGTTTTTGAAATTCCTTTTTAGAGTGGGTTTGAGCTGATTCTCGCTGCCCTGTTTATGCCAGTCTAGACACACTTGATTCCCTTACGGAGACATATCAGTACATAGGTTTTAAGATTCTGACTAGTCAGATCTATTCCTCTGCGGGAAATATGGGGTTTTGAGTCCCTTTCACTGAGGAAGGTGTAGGTCTTGTCTATTCCATAGTTGGTTTTTGGAACGGTACCTGTGCTTATATCAAACTCGGGTTTGATGCATCACCCCACCTCTCCTTCCCCCTTAAGCAGGCATAAGAGTGTTTTTTAAATGTGAGACTCTGTTCTCTTGCCTAACTCAGTTCATGTGTAGCCATGTTTACAGGATCTTCCTAAGTGATATCTTATGATAAGTTTCTTTTCCTGTGTGACTTCTTTCACTTAGAATCATCGTACCTGAATCCACTCATTTTGCTGCTACTGGTCTTATGACATTGATTTCGTGGCTGAGGGATATTCCATCGTACGTAAGTTCCACAATGTTTGGAACCATTTTTATATTTCCTGGGATATTTCAGGTGTACCCAGGTTGAGCTTCCTGTAAGCAGTGCAGCCCTCAATTAGGGGGTGGCTCTGTCTTATGGATTTTCAGTTTTTCCAAGGTATATTCCCTAGACTGGAAGTGCCCTTGGCTCTGTAGCTCTGTTGTTTACTTGCTTTAGGGAACACAGTACACTCCTCCAGTGAGGCAGTTGGCAACTTACATCCCGCCCATCAGCATAACAGGGCTCCCTGTTCTCCAGGGCCTGTCTTGCCTTTCTGGTTTTTTACACATTTTGTGGATGTCCCTTTTGACCGGTGGGAAGTGATACTTCTTTGTAGTGCAGATTTGCATTGCCCGCTTGCTTGCTTGGCCAAAAACGGCGTATGCGTTTTCTCCTGAATATATTCAGGAGAAAACGCATACGCCCTTTTTGGCCAAGTGCATCATTGTCGAAGTTGTGCCCCTCTTCCTGTGCTTTACAGGCGATTCCAACGTACCTCTTGAAATCTGTTTCCTGCTATTCTGCCTCGCTTTCAAGTCCGCCTCGTTGCCTTCCCTCAACAGATTTTTGGACGATAGTTGGCCTTGATTACTCTGCCAGTTTGTGAATTGCTGTGCCCCTGAGCTCCATTTTTCAACTCGTTTCTTGTGAGCTGAACGCAAGTCCAAACTTTTGGTTCAGGACCTATACTGGTTCCCGGTGGGTGGCTGAGACTTTGGTTCATTCTTCTTCCTGCCGGGAAATTAGAGTGACATGTGCCCATCCAAATGCCTAGCAGCTACTCTCTCATTGGTTCTCCCTCTTCCCTTTCATCCTCTGCCAAATTGGCAACCTGTGCGAACCAGGAGCTTAAAGGGGCTGTCTCTCCAAGTTGGGAGATTGATAGGAAAGCAGTTGGAAAGTCAAACCGGAGCACCAGGAGAGGGGCTCTTCGTTCAGTTTTAGAAACCTGTCGTATTCACAGTGTGTCCATTCTCTAGGTTTCCCGTACACGTTATAGCTGTAGTAATATTCCCTTCAACCTGGAGAGCTGGGACCCATGGAATGGGTGCCATGCATTATTGCTTTAAAGGGTCTGCATTTGCTCACCCAATCTCACCAATCCTCTCAGTCCCAAGTGTCCAGCCTTATGCCACATCCAGCTGTCATTGTAGATAGGGTCATTCCAGGTTGCATCAGAGACCCTGAAGGAATTGTAAAGAATTTCCCTGTTTCTTTGTTCTGTTTTTGAAATTCCTTTTTAGAGTGGGTTTGAGCTGATTCTCGCTGCCATGTTTATGCCAGTCTAGACACACTTGATTCCCTTACGGAGACATATCAGTACATAGGTTTTAAGATTCATACTAGTCAGATCTATTCCTCTGCGGGAAATATGGGGTTTTGAGTCCCTTTCACTGAGGATGGTGTAGGTCTTGTCTATTCCATAGTTGGTTTTTGGAACGGTACCTGTGCTTATATCAAACTCGGGTTTGATGCATCACCCCACCTCTCCTTCCCCCTTAAGCAGGCATAAGAGTGTTTTCTAAATGTGACACTCTGTTCTCTTGCCTAACTCAGTTCATGTGTAGCCATGTTTACAGGATCTTCCTAAGTGATATCTTATGATAAGTTTCTTTTCCTGTGTGACTTCTTTCACTTAGAATCATCATACCTGAATCCACTCATTTTGCTGCTACTGGTCTTATGACATTGATTTCGTGGCTGAGGGATATTCCATCGTACGTAAGTTCCACAATGTTTGGAACCATTTTTATATTTCCTGGGATATTTCAGGTGTACCCAGGTTGAGCTTCCTGTAAGCAGTGCAGCCCTCAATTAGGGGGTGGCTCTGTCTTATGGATTTTCAGTTTTTCCAAGGTATATTCCCTAGACTGGAAGTGCCCTTGGCTCTGTAGCTCTGTTGTTTACTTGCTTTAGGGAACACAATGCACTCTTCCAGTGAGGCAGTTGGCAACTTACATCCCGCCCATCAGCATAACAGGGCTCCCTGTTCTCCAGGGCCTGTCTTGCCTTTCTGGTTTTTTACACATTTTGTGGATGTCCCTTTTGACCGGTGGGAAGTGATACTTCTTTGTAGTGCAGATTTGCATTGCCCGCTTGCTTGCTTGGCCAAAAAGGGCGTATGCGTTTTCTCCTGAATATATTCAGGAGAAAACGCATACGCCCTTTTTGGCCAAGTGCATCATTGTCGAAGTTGTGCCCCTCTTCCTGTGCTTTACAGGCGATTCCAACGTACCTCTTGAAATCTGTTTCCTGCTATTCTGCCTCGCTTTCAAGTCCGCCTCGTTGCCTTCCCTCAACAGATTTTTGGACGATAGTTGGCCTTGATTACTCTGCCAGTTTGTGAATTGCTGTGCCCCTGAGCTCCATTTTTCAACTCGTTTCTTGTGAGCTGAACGCAAGTCCAAACTTTTGGTTCAGGACCTATACTGGTTCCCGGTGGGTGGCTGAGACTTTGGTTCATTCTTCTTCCTGCCGGGAAATTAGAGTGACATGTGCCCATCCAAATGCCTAGCAGCTACTCTCTCATTGGTTCTCCCTCTTCCCTTTCATCCTCTGCCAAATTGGCAACCTGTGCGAACCAGGAGCTTGAAGGGGCTGTCTCTCCAAGTTGGGAGATTGATAGGAAAGCAGTTGGAAAGTCAAACCGGAGCACCAGGAGAGGGGCTCTTCGTTGAGTTTTAGAAACCTGTCGTATTCACAGTGTGTCCATTCTCTAGGTTTCCCGTACACGTTATAGCTGTAGTAATATTCCCTTCAACCTGGAGAGCTGGGACCCATGGAATGGGTGCCATGCATTATTGCTTTAAAGGGTCTGCATTTGCTCACCCAATCTCACCAATCCTCTCAGTCCCAAGTGTCCAGCCTTATGCCACATCCAGCTGTCATTGTAGATAGGGTCATTCCAGGTTGCATCAGAGACCCTGAAGGAATTGTGAAGAATTTCCCTGTTTCTTTGTTCTGTTTTTGAAATTCCTTTTTAGAGTGGGTTTGAGCTGATTCTCGCTGCCCTGTTTATGCCAGTCTAGACACACTTGATTCCCTTACGGAGACATATCAGTACATAGGTTTTAAGATTCTGACTAGTCAGATCTATTCCTCTGCGGGAAATATGGGGTTTTGAGTCCCTTTCACTGAGGAAGGTGTAGGTCTTGTCTATTCCATAGTTGGTTTTTTGAACGGTACCTGTGCTTATATCAAACTCGGGTTTGATGCATCACCCCACCTCTCCTTCCCCCTTAAGCAGGCATAAGAGTGTTTTCTAAATGTGAGACTCTGTTCTCTTGCCTAACTCAGTTCATGTGTAGCCATGTTTACAGGATCTTCCTAAGTGATATCTTATGATAAGTTTCTTTTCCTGTGTGACTTCTTTCACTTAGAATCATCGTACCTGAATCCACTCATTTTGCTGCTACTGGTCTTATGACATTGATTTCGTGGCTGAGGGATATTCCATCGTACGTAAGTTCCACAATGTTTGGAACCATTTTTATATTTCCTGGGATATTTCAGGTGTACCCAGGTTGAGGTTCCTGTAAGCAGTGCAGCCCTCAATTAGGGGGTGGCTCTGTCTTATGGATTTTCAGTTTTTCCAAGGTATATTCCCTAGACTGGAAGTGCCCTTGGCTCTGTAGCTCTGTTGTTTACTTGCTTTAGGGAACACAATGCACTCCTCCAGTGAGGCAGTTGGCAACTTACATCCCGCCCATCAGCATAACAGGGCTCCCTGTTCTCCAGGGCCTGTCTTGCCTTTCTGGTTTTTTACACATTTTGTGGATGTCCCTTTTGACCGGTGGGAAGTGATACTTCTTTGTAGTGCAGATTTGCATTGCCCGCTTGCTTGCTTGGCCAAAAAGGGCGTATGCGTTTTCTCCTGAATATATTCAGGAGAAAACGCATACGCCCTTTTTGGCCAAGTGCATCATTGTCGAAGTTGTGCCCCTCTTCCTGTGCTTTACAGGCGATTGCAACGTACCTCTTGAAATCTGTTTCCTGCTATTCTGCCTCGCTTTCAAGTCCGCCTCGTTGCCTTCCCTCAACAGATTTTTGGACGATAGTTGGCCTTGATTACTCTGCCAGTTTGTGAATTGCTGTGCCCCTGAGCTCCATTTTTCAACTCGTTTCTTGTGAGCTGAACGCAAGTCCAAACTTTTGGTTCAGGACCTATACTGGTTCCCGGTGGGTGGCTGAGACTTTGGTTAATTCTTCTTCCTGCCGGGAAATTAGAGTGACATGTTCCCATCCAAATGCCTAGCAGCTACTCTCTCATTGGTTCTCCCTCTTCCCTTTCATCCTCTGCCAAATTGGCAACCTGTGCGAACCAGGAGCTTGAAGGGGCTGTCTCTCCAAGTTGGGAGATTGATAGGAAAGCAGTTGGAAAGTCAAACCGGAGCACCAGGAGAGGGGCTCTTCGTTGAGTTTCAGAAACCTGTCGTATTCACAGTGTGTCCATTCTCTAGGTTTCCCGTACACGTTATAGCTGTAGTAATATTCCCTTCAACCTGGAGAGCTGGGACCCATGGAATGGGTGCCATGCATTATTGCTTTAAAGGGTCTGCATTTGCTCACCCAATCTCACCAATCCTCTCAGTCCCAAGTGTCCAGCCTTATGCCACATCCAGCTGTCATTGTAGATAGGGTCATTCCAGGTTGCATCAGAGACCCTGAAGGAATTGTGAAGAATTTCCCTGTTTCTTTGTTCTGTTTTTGAAATTCCTTTTTAGAGTGGGTTTGAGCTGATTCTCGCTGCCCTGTTTATGCCAGTCTAGACACACTTGATTCCCTTACGGAGACATATCAGTACATAGGTTTTAAGATTCTTACTAGTCAGATCTATTCCTCTGCGGGAAATATGGGGTTTTGAGTCCCTTTCACTGAGGAAGGTGTAGGTCTTGTCTATTCCATAGTTGGTTTTTGGAACGGTACCTGTGCTTATATCAAACTCGGGTTTGATGCATCACCCCACCTCTCCTTCCCCCTTAAGCAGGCATAAGAGTGTTTTCTAAATGTGAGACTCTGTTCTCTTGCCTAACTCAGTTCATGTGTAGCCATGTTTACAGGATCTTCCTAAGTGATATCTTATGATAAGTTTCTTTTCCTGTGTGACTTCTTTCACTTAGAATCATCGTACCTGAATCCACTCATTTTGCTGCTACTGGTCTTATGACATTGATTTCGTGGCTGAGGGATATTCCATCGTACGTAAGTTCCACAATGTTTGGAACCATTTTTATATTTCCTGGGATATTTCAGGTGTACCCAGGTTGAGGTTCCTGTAAGCAGTGCAGCCCTCAATTAGGGGGTGGCTCTGTCTTATGGATTTTCAGTTTTTCCAAGGTATATTCCCTAGACTGGAAGTGCCCTTGGCTCTGTAGCTCTGTTGTTTACTTGCTTTAGGGAACACAATGCACTCCTCCAGTGAGGCAGTTGGCAACTTACATCCCGCCCATCAGCATAACAGGGCTCCCTGTTCTCCAGGGCCTGTCTTGCCTTTCTGGTTTTTTACACATTTTGTGGATGTCCCTTTTGACCGGTGGGAAGTGATACTTCTTTGTAGTGCAGATTTGCATTGCCCGCTTGCTTGCTTGGCCAAAAAGGGCGTATGCGTTTTCTCCTGAATATATTCAGGAGAAAACGCATACGCCCTTTTTGGCCAAGTGCATCATGGTCGAAGTTGTGCCCCTCTTCCTGTGCTTTACAGGCGATTCCAACGTACCTCTTGAAATCTGTTTCCTGCTATTCTGCCTCGCTTTCAAGTCCGCCTCGTTGCCTTCCCTCAACAGATTTTTGGACGATAGTTGGCCTTGATTACTCTGCCAGTTTGTGAATTGCTGTGCCCCTGAGCTCCATTTTTCAACTCGTTTCTTGTGAGCTGAACGCAAGTCCAAACTTTTGGTTCAGGACCTATACTGGTTCCCGGTGGGTGGCTGAGACTTTGGTTCATTCTTCTTCCTGCCGGGAAATTAGAGTGACATGTGCCCATCCAAATGCCTAGCAGCTACTCTCTCATTGGTTCTCCCTCTTCCCTTTCATCCTCTGCCAAATTGGCAACCTGTGCGAACCAGGAGCTTGAAGGGGCTGTCTCTCCAAGTTGGGAGATTGATAGGAAAGCAGTTGGAAAGTCAAACCGGAGCACCAGGAGAGGGGCTCTTCGTTGAGTTTTAGAAACCTGTCGTATTCACAGTGTGTCCATTCTCTAGGTTTCCCGTACACGTTATAGCTGTAGTAATATTCCCTTCAACCTGGAGAGCTGGGACCCATGGAATGGGTGCCATGCATTATTGCTTTAAAGGGTCTGCATTTGCTCACCCAATCTCACCAATCCTCTCAGTCCCAAGTGTCCAGCCTTATGCCACATCCAGCTGTCATTGTAGATAGGGTCATTCCAGGTTGCATCAGAGACCCTGAAGGAATTGTGAAGAATTTCCCTGTTTCTTTGTTCTGTTTTTGAAATTCCTTTTTAGAGTGGGTTTGAGCTGATTCTCGCTGCCCTGTTTATGCCAGTCTAGACACACTTGATTCCCTTACGGAGACATATCAGAACATAGGTTTTAAGATTCTGACTAGTCAGATCTATTCCTCTGCGGGAAATATGGGGTTTTGAGTCCCTTTCACTGAGGAAGGTGTAGGTCTTGTCTATTCCATAGTTGGTTTTTGGAACGGTACCTGTGCTTATATCAAACTCGGGTTTGATGCATCACCCCACCTCTCCTTCCCCCTTAAGCAGGCATAAGAGTGTTTTCTAAATGTGAGACTCTGTTCTCTTGCCTAACTCAGTTCATGTGTAGCCATGTTTACAGGATCTTCCTAAGTGATATCTTATGATAAGTTTCTTTTCCTGTGTGACTTCTTTCACTTAGAATCATCGTACCTGAATCCACTCATTTTGCTGCTACTGGTCTTATGACATTGATTTCGTGGCTGAGGGATATTCCATCGTACGTAAGTTCCACAATGTTTGGAACCATTTTTATATTTCCTGGGATATTTCAGGTGTACCCAGGTTGAGGTTCTTGTAAGCAGTGCAGCCCTCAATTAGGGGGTGGCTCTGTCTTATGGATTTTCAGTTTTCCCAAGGTATATTCCCTAGACTGGAAGTGCCCTTGGCTCTGTAGCTCTGTTGTTTACTTGCTTTAGGGAACACAATGCACTCCTCCAGTGAGGCAGTTGGCAACTTACATCCCGCCCATCAGCATAACAGGGCTCCCTGTTCTCCAGGGCCTGTCTTGCCTTTCTGGTTTTTTACACATTTTGTGGATGTCCCTTTTGACCGGTGGGAAGTGATACTTCTTTGTAGTGCAGATTTGCATTGCCCGCTTGCTTGCTTGGCCAAAAACGGCGTATGCGTTTTCTCCTGAATATATTCAGGAGAAAACGCATATGCCGTTTTTGGCCAAGTGCATCATGGTCGAAGTTGTGCCCCTCTTCCTGTGCTTTACAGGCGATTCCAACGTACCTCTTGAAATCTGTTTCCTGCTATTCTGCCTTGCTTTCAAGTCCGCCTCGTTGCCTTCCCTCAACAGATTTTTGGACGATAGTTGGCCTTGATTACTCTGCCAGTTTGTGAATTGCTGTGCCCCTGAGCTCCATTTTTCAACTCGTTTCTTGTGAGCTGAACGCAAGTCCAAACTTTTGGTTCAGGACCTATACTGGTTCCCGGTGGGTGGCTGAGACTTTGGTTCATTCTTCTTCCTGCCGGGAAATTAGAGTGACATGTGCCCATCCAAATGCCTAGCAGCTACTCTCTCATTGGTTCTCCCTCTTCCCTTTCATCCTCTGCCAAATTGGCAACCTGTGCGAACCAGGAGCTTAAAGGGGCTGTCTCTCCAAGTTGGGAGATTGATAGGAAAGCAGTTGGAAAGTCAAACCGGAGCACCAGGAGAGGGGCTCTTCGTTGAGTTTTAGAAACCTGTCGTATTCACAGTGTGTCCATTCTCTAGGTTTCCCGTACACGTTATAGCTGTAGTAATATTCCCTTCAACCTGGAGAGCTGGGACCCATGGAATGGGTGCCATGCATTATTGCTTTAAAGGGTCTGCATTTGCTCACCCAATCTCACCAATCCTCTCAGTCCCAAGTGTCCAGCCTTATGCCACATCCAGCTGTCATTGTAGATAGGGTCATTCCAGGTTGCATCAGAGACCCTGAAGGAATTGTGAAGAATTTCCCTGTTTCTTTGTTCTGTTTTTGAAATTCCTTTTTAGAGTGGGTTTGAGCTGATTCTCGCTGCCCTGTTTATGCCAGTCTAGACACACTTGATTCCCTTACGGAGACATATCAGTACATAGGTTTTAAGATTCTGACTAGTCAGATCTATTCCTCTGCGGGAAATATGGGGTTTTGAGTCCCTTTCACTGAGGAAGGTGTAGGTCTTGTCTATTCCATAGTTGGTTTTTGGAACGGTACCTGTGCTTATATCAAACTCGGGTTTGATGCATCACCCCACCTCTCCTTCCCCCTTAAGCAGGCATAAGAGTGTTTTCTAAATGTGAGACTCTGTTCTCTTGCCTAACTCAGTTCATGTGTAGCCATGTTTACAGGATCTTCCTAAGTGATATCTTATGATAAGTTTCTTTTCCTGTGTGACTTCTTTCACTTAGAATCATCGTACCTGAATCCACTCATTTTGCTGCTACTGGTCTTATGACATTGATTTCGTGGCTGAGGGATATTCCATCGTACGTAAGTTCCACAATGTTTGGAACCATTTTTATATTTCCTGGGATATTTCAGGTGTACCCAGGTTGAGGTTCTTGTAAGCAGTGCAGCCCTCAATTAGGGGGTGGCTCTGTCTTATGGATTTTCAGTTTTCCCAAGGTATATTCCCTAGACTGGAAGTGCCCTTGGCTCTGTAGCTCTGTTGTTTACTTGCTTTAGGGAACACAATGCACTCCTCCAGTGAGGCAGTTGGCAACTTACATCCCGCCCATCAGCATAACAGGGCTCCCTGTTCTCCAGGGCCTGTCTTGCCTTTCTGGTTTTTTACACATTTTGTGGATGTCCCTTTTGACCGGTGGGATGTGATACTTCTTTGTAGTGCAGATTTGCATTGCCCGCTTGCTTGCTTGGCCAAAAACGGCGTATGCGTTTTCTCCTGAATATATTCAGGAGAAAACGCATATGCCCTTTTTGGCCAAGTGCATCATGGTCGAAGTTGTGCCCCTCTTCCTGTGCTTTACAGGCGATTCCAACGTACCTCTTGAAATCTGTTTCCTGCTATTCTGCCTTGCTTTCAAGTCCGCCTCGTTGCCTTCCCTCAACAGATTTTTGGACGATAGTTGGCCTTGATTACTCTGCCAGTTTGTGAATTGCTGTGCCCCTGAGCTCCATTTTTCAACTCGTTTCTTGTGAGCTGAACGCAAGTCCAAACTTTTGGTTCAGGACCTATACTGGTTCCCGGTGGGTGGCTGAGACTTTGGTTCATTCTTCTTCCTGCCGGGAAATTAGAGTGACATGTGCCCATCCAAATGCCTAGCAGCTACTCTCTCATTGGTTCTCCCTCTTCCCTTTCATCCTCTGCCAAATTGGCAACCTGTGCGAACCAGGAGCTTAAAGGGGCTGTCTCTCCAATTTGGGAGATTGATAGGAAAGCAGTTGGAAAGTCAAACCGGAGCACCAGGAGAGGGGCTCTTCGTTGAGTTTTAGAAACCTGTCGTATTCACAGTGTGTCCATTCTCTAGGTTTCCCGTACACGTTATAGCTGTAGTAATATTCCCTTCAACCTGGAGAGCTGGGACCCATGGAATGGGTGCCATGCATTATTGCTTTAAAGGGTCTGCATTTGCTCACCCAATCTCACCAATCCTCTCAGTCCCAAGTGTCCAGCCTTATGCCACATCCAGCTGTCATTGTAGATAGGGTCATTCCATGTTGCATCAGAGACCCTGAAGGAATTGTGAAGAGTTTCCCTGTTTCTTTGTTCTGTTTTTGAAATTCCTTTTTAGAGTGGGTTTGAGCTGATTCTCGCTGCCCTGTTTATGCCAGTCTAGACACACTTGATTCCCTTACGGAGACATATCAGTACATAGGTTTTAAGATTCTTACTAGTCAGATCTATTCCTCTGCGGGAAATATGGGGTTTTGAGTCCCTTTCACTGAGGAAGGTGTAGGTCTTGTCTATTCCATAGTTGGTTTTTGGAACGGTACCTGTGCTTATATCAAACTCGGGTTTGATGCATCACCCCACCTCTCCTTCCCCCTTAAGCAGGCATAAGAGTGTTTTCTAAATGTGAGACTCTGTTCTCTTGCCTAACTCAGTTCATGTGTAGCCATGTTTACAGGATCTTCCTAAGTGATATCTTATGATAAGTTTCTTTTCCTGTGTGACTTCTTTCACTTAGAATCATCGTACCTGAATCCACTCATTTTGCTGCTACTGGTCTTATGACATTGATTTCGTGGCTGAGGGATATTCCATCGTACGTAAGTTCCACAATGTTTGGAACCATTTTTATATTTCCTGGGATATTTCAGGTGTACCCAGGTTGAGGTTCTTGTAAGCAGTGCAGCCCTCAATTAGGGGGTGGCTCTGTCTTATGGATTTTCAGTTTTCCCAAGGTATATTCCCTAGACTGGAAGTGCCCTTGGCTCTGTAGCTCTGTTGTTTACTTGCTTTAGGGAACACAATGCACTCCTCCAGTGAGGCAGTTGGCAACTTACATCCCGCCCATCAGCATAACAGGGCTCCCTGTTCTCCAGGGCCTGTCTTGCCTTTCTGGTTTTTTACACATTTTGTGGATGTCCCTTTTGACCGGTGGGATGTGATACTTCTTTGTAGTGCAGATTTGCATTGCCCGCTTGCTTGCTTGGCCAAAAACGGCGTATGCGTTTTCTCCTGAATATATTCAGGAGAAAACGCATATGCCCTTTTTGGCCAAGTGCATCATGGTCGAAGTTGTGCCCCTCTTCCTGTGCTTTACAGGCGATTCCAACGTACCTCTTGAAATCTGTTTCCTGCTATTCTGCCTTGCTTTCAAGTCCGCCTCGTTGCCTTCCCTCAACAGATTTTTGGACGATAGTTGGCCTTGATTACTCTGCCAGTTTGTGAATTGCTGTGCCCCTGAGCTCCATTTTTCAACTCGTTTCTTGTGAGCTGAACGCAAGTCCAAACTTTTGGTTCAGGACCTATACTGGTTCCCGGTGGGTGGCTGAGACTTTGGTTCATTCTTCTTCCTGCCGGGAAATTAGAGTGACATGTGCCCATCCAAATGCCTAGCAGCTACTCTCTCATGGGTTCTCCCTCTTCCCTTTCATCCTCTGCCAAATTGGCAACCTGTGCGAACCAGGAGCTTAAAGGGGCTGTCTCTCCAAGTTGGGAGATTGATAGGAAAGCAGTTGGAAAGTCAAACCGGAGCACCAGGAGAGGGGCTCTTCGTTGAGTTTTAGAAACCTGTCGTATTCACAGTGTGTCCATTCTCTAGGTTTCCCGTACACGTTATAGCTGTAGTAATATTCCCTTCAACCTGGAGAGCTGGGACCCATGGAATGGGTGCCATGCATTATTGCTTTAAAGGGTCTGCATTTGCTCACCCAATCTCACCAATCCTCTCAGTCCCAAGTGTCCAGCCTTATGCCACATCCAGCTGTCATTGTAGATAGGGTCATTCCAGGTTGCATCAGAGACCCTGAAGGAATTGTAAAGAATTTCCCTGTTTCTTTGTTCTGTTTTTGAAATTCCTTTTTAGAGTGGGTTTGAGCTGATTCTCGGTGCCCTGTTTATGCCAGTCTAGACACACTTGATTCCCTTACGGAGACATATCAGTACATAGGTTTTAAGATTCTTACTAGTCAGATCTATTCCTCTGCGGGAAATATGGGGTTTTGAGTCCCTTTCACTGAGGAAGGTGTAGGTCTTGTCTATTCCATAGTTGGTTTTTGGAACGGTACCTGTGCTTATATCAAACTCGGGTTTGATGCATCACCCCACCTCTCCTTCCCCCTTAAGCAGGCATAAGAGTGTTTTCTAAATGTGAGACTCTGTTCTCTTGCCTAACTCAGTTCATGTGTAGCCATGTTTACAGGATCTTCCTAAGTGATATCTTATGATAAGTTTCTTTTCCTGTGTGACTTCTTTCACTTAGAATCATCGTACCTGAATCCACTCATTTTGCTGCTACTGGTCTTATGACATTGATTTCGTGGCTGAGGGATATTCCATCGTACGTAAGTTCCACAATGTTTGGAACCATTTTTATATTTCCTGGGATATTTCAGGTGTACCCAGGTTGAGGTTCTTGTAAGCAGTGCAGCCCTCAATTAGGGGGTGGCTCTGTCTTATGGATTTTCAGTTTTCCCAAGGTATATTCCCTAGACTGGAAGTGCCCTTGGCTCTGTAGCTCTGTTGTTTACTTGCTTTAGGGAACACAATGCACTCCTCCAGTGAGGCAGTTGGCAACTTACATCCCGCCCATCAGCATAACAGGGCTCCCTGTTCTCCAGGGCCTGTCTTGCCTTTCTGGTTTTTTACACATTTTGTGGATGTCCCTTTTGACCGGTGGGATGTGATACTTCTTTGTAGTGCAGATTTGCATTGCCCGCTTGCTTGCTTGGCCAAAAACGGCGTATGCGTTTTCTCCTGAATATATTCAGGAGAAAACGCATATGCCCTTTTTGGCCAAGTGCATCATGGTCGAAGTTGTGCCCCTCTTCCTGTGCTTTACAGGCGATTCCAACGTACCTCTTGAAATCTGTTTCCTGCTATTCTGCCTTGCTTTCAAGTCCGCCTCGTTGCCTTCCCTCAACAGATTTTTGGACGATAGTTGGCCTTGATTACTCTGCCAGTTTGTGAATTGCTGTGCCCCTGAGCTCCATTTTTCAACTCGTTTCTTGTGAGCTGAACGCAAGTCCAAACTTTTGGTTCAGGACCTATACTGGTTCCCGGTGGGTGGCTGAGACTTTGGTTCATTCTTCTTCCTGCCGGGAAATTAGAGTGACATGTGCCCATCCAAATGCCTAGCAGCTACTCTCTCATGGGTTCTCCCTCTTCCCTTTCATCCTCTGCCAAATTGGCAACCTGTGCGAACCAGGAGCTTAAAGGGGCTGTCTCTCCAAGTTGGGAGATTGATAGGAAAGCAGTTGGAAAGTCAAACCGGAGCACCAGGAGAGGGGCTCTTCGTTGAGTTTTAGAAACCTGTCGTATTCACAGTGTGTCCATTCTCTAGGTTTCCCGTACACGTTATAGCTGTAGTAATATTCCCTTCAACCTGGAGAGCTGGGACCCATGGAATGGGTGCCATGCATTATTGCTTTAAAGGGTCTGCATTTGCTCACCCAATCTCACCAATCCTCTCAGTCCCAAGTGTCCAGCCTTATGCCACATCCAGCTGTCATTGTAGATAGGGTCATTCCAGGTTGCATCAGAGACCCTGAAGGAATTGTAAAGAATTTCCCTGTTTCTTTGTTCTGTTTTTGAAATTCCTTTTTAGAGTGGGTTTGAGCTGATTCTCGGTGCCCTGTTTATGCCAGTCTAGACACACTTGATTCCCTTACGGAGACATATCAGTACATAGGTTTTAAGATTCTTACTAGTCAGATCTATTCCTCTGCGGGAAATATGGGGTTTTGAGTCCCTTTCACTGAGGAAGGTGTAGGTCTTGTCTATTCCATAGTTGGTTTTTGGAACGGTACCTGTGCTTATATCAAACTCGGGTTTGATGCATCACCCCACCTCTCCTTCCCCCTTAAGCAGGCATAAGAGTGTTTTCTAAATGTGAGACTCTGTTCTCTTGCCTAACTCAGTTCATGTGTAGCCATGTTTACAGGATCTTCCTAAGTGATATCTTATGATAACTTTCTTTTCCTGTGTGAATTCTTTCACTTAGAATCATCGTACCTGAATCCACTCATTTTGCTGCTACTGGTCTTATGACATTGATTTCGTGGCTGAGGGATATTCCATCGTACGTAAGTTCCACAATGTTTGGAACCATTTTTATATTTCCTGGGATATTTCAGGTGTACCCAGGTTGAGGTTCTTGTAAGCAGTGCAGCCCTCAATTAGGGGGTGGCTCTGTCTTATGGATTTTCAGTTTTCCCAAGGTATATTCCCTAGACTGGAAGTGCCCTTGGCTCTGTAGCTCTGTTGTTTACTTGCTTTAGGGAACACAATGCACTCCTCCAGTGAGGCAGTTGGCAACTTACATCCCGCCCATCAGCATAACAGGGCTCCCTGTTCTCCAGGGCCTGTCTTGCCTTTCTGGTTTTTTACACATTTTGTGGATGTCCCTTTTGACCGGTGGGAAGTGATACTTCTTTGTAGTGCAGATTTGCATTGCCCGCTTGCTTGCTTGGCCAAAAACGGTGTATGCGTTTTCTCCTGAATATATTCAGGAGAAAACGCATACGCCCTTTTTGGCCAAGTGCATCATTGTCGAAGTTGTGCCCCTCTTCCTGTGCTTTACAGGCGATTCCAACGTACCTCTTGAAATCTGTTTCCTGCTATTCTGCCTCGCATTCAAGTCCGCCTCGTTGCCTTCCCTCAACAGATTTTTGGACGATAGTTGGCCTTGATTACTCTGCCAGTTTGTGAATTGCTGTGCCCCTGAGCTCCATTTTTCAACTCGTTTCTTGTGAGCTGAACGCAAGTCCAAACTTTTGGTTCAGGACCTATACTGGTTACCGGTGGGTGGCTGAGACTTTGGTTCATTCTTCTTCCTGCCGGGAAATTAGAGTGACATGTGCCCATCCAAATGCCTAGCAGCTACTCTCTCATTGGTTCTCCCTCTTCCCTTTCATCCTCTGCCAAATTGGCAACCTGTGCGAACCAGGAGCTTAAAGGGGCTGTCTCTCCAAGTTGGGAGATTGATAGGAAAGCAGTTGGAAAGTCAAACCGGAGCACCAGGAGAGGGGCTCTTCGTTGAGTTTTAGAAACCTGTCGTATTCACAGTGTGTCCATTCTCTAGGTTTCCCGTACACGTTATAGCTGTAGTAATATTCCCTTCAACCTGGAGAGCTGGGACCCATGGAATGGGTGCCATGCATTATTGCTTTAAAGGGTCTGCATTTGCTCACCCAATCTCACCAATCCTCTCAGTCCCAAGTGTCCAGCCTTATGCCACATCCAGCTGTCATTGTAGATAGGGTCATTCCAGGTTGCATCAGAGACCCTGAAGGAATTGTGAAGAATTTCCCTGTTTCTTTGTTCTGTTTTTGAAATTCCTTTTTAGAGTGGGTTTGAGCTGATTCTCGCTGCCCTGTTTATGCCAGTCTAGACACACTTGATTCCCTTACGGAGACATATCAGTACATAGGTTTTAAGATTCTGACTAGTCAGATCTATTCCTCTGCGGGAAATATGGGGTTTTGAGTCCCTTTCACTGAGGAAGGTGTAGGTCTTGTCTATTCCATAGTTGGTTTTTGGAACGGTACCTGTGCTTATATCAAAGTCTGGTTTGATGCATCACCCCACCTCTCCTTCCCCCTTAAGCAGGCATAAGAGTGTTTTCTAAATGTGAGACTCTGTTCTCTTGCCTAACTCAGTTCATGTGTAGCCATGTTTACAGGATCTTCCTAAGTGATATCTTATGATAAGTTTCTTTTCCTGTGTGACTTCTTTCACTTAGAATCATCATACCTGAATCCACTCATTTTGCTGCTACTGGTCTTATGACATTGATTTCGTGGCTGAGGGATATTCCATCGTACGTAAGTTCCACAATGTTTGGAACCATTTTTATATTTCCTGGGATATTTCAGGTGTACCCAGGTTGAGGTTCCTGTAAGCAGTGCAGCCCTCAATTTGGGGGTGGCTCTGTCTTATGGATTTTCAGTTTTCCCAAGGTATATTCCCTAGACTGGAAGTGCCCTTGGCTCTGTAGCTCTGTTGTTTACTTGCTTTAGGGAACACAATGCACTCCTCCAGTGAGGCAGTTGGCAACTTACATCCCGCCCATCAGCATAACAGGGCTCCCTGTTCTCCAGGGCCTGTCTTGCCTTTCTGGTTTTTTACACATTTTGTGGATGTCCCTTTTGACCGGTGGGAAGTGATACTTCTTTGTAGTGCAGATTTGCATTGCCCGCTTGCTTGCTTGGCCAAAAACGGCGTATGCATTTTCCCCTGAATATATTCAGGAGAAAACGCATACGCCCTTTTTGGCCAAGTGCATCATTCTCGAAGTTGTGCCCCTCTTCCTGTGCTTTACAGGCGATTCCAACGTACCTCTTGAAATCTGTTTCCTGCTATTCTGCCTCGCTTTCAAGTCCGCCTCGTTGCCTTCCCTCAACAGATTTTTGGACGATAGTTGGCCTTGATTACTCTGCCAGTTTGTGAATTGCTGTGCCCCTGAGCTCCATTTTTCAACTCGTTTTTTGTGAGCTGAACGCAAGTCCAAACTTTTGGTTCAGGACCTATACTGGTTCCCGGTGGGTGGCTGAGACTTTGGTTCATTCTTCTTCCTGCCGGGAAATTAGAGTGACATGTGCCCATCCAAATGCCTAGCAGCTACTCTCTCATTGGTTCTCCCTCTTCCCTTTCATCCTCTGCCAAATTGGCAACCTGTGCGAACCAGGAGCTTAAAGGGGCTGTCTCTCCAAGTTGGGAGATTGATAGGAAAGCAGTTGGAAAGTCAAACCGGAGCACCAGGAGAGGGGCTCTTCGTTGAGTTTTAGAAACCTGTCGTATTCACAGTGTGTCCATTCTCTAGGTTTCCCGTACACGTTATAGCTGTAGTAATATTCCCTTCAACCTGGAGAGCTGGGACCCATGGAATGGGTGCCATGCATTATTGCTTTAAAGGGTCTGCATTTGCTCACCCAATCTCACCAATCCTCTCAGTCCCAAGTGTCCAGCCTTATGCCACATCCAGCTGTCATTGTAGATAGGGTCATTCCAGGTTGCATCAGAGACCCTGAAGGAATTGTGAAGAATTTCCCTGTTTCTTTGTTCTGTTTTTGAAATTCCTTTTTAGAGTGGGTTTGAGCTGATTCTCGCTGCCCTGTTTATGCCAGTCTAGACACACTTGATTCCCTTACGGAGACATATCAGTACATAGGTTTTAAGATTCTGACTAGTCAGATCTATTCCTCTGCGGGAAATATGGGGTTTTGAGTCCCTTTCACTGAGGAAGGTGTAGGTCTTGTCTATTCCATAGTTGGTTTTTGGAACGGTACCTGTGCTTATATCAAAGTCTGGTTTGATGCATCACCCCACCTCTCCTTCCCCCTTAAGCAGGCATAAGAGTGTTTTCTAAATGTGAGACTCTGTTCTCTTGCCTAACTCAGTTCATGTGTAGCCATGTTTACAGGATCTTCCTAAGTGATATCTTATGATAAGTTTCTTTTCCTGTGTGACTTCTTTCACTTAGAATCATCATACCTGAATCCACTCATTTTGCTGCTACTGGTCTTATGACATTGATTTCGTGGCTGAGGGATATTCCATCGTACGTAAGTTCCACAATGTTTGGAACCATTTTTATATTTCCTGGGATATTTCAGGTGTACCCAGGTTGAGGTTCCTGTAAGCAGTGCAGCCCTCAATTAGGGGGTGGCTCTGTCTTATGGATTTTCAGTTTTCCCAAGGTATATTCCCTAGACTGGAAGTGCCCTTGGCTCTGTAGCTCTGTTGTTTACTTGCTTTAGGGAACACAATGCACTCCTCCAGTGAGGCAGTTGGCAACTTACATCCCGCCCATCAGCATAACAGGGCTCCCTGTTCTCCAGGGCCTGTCTTGCCTTTCTGGTTTTTTACACATTTTGTGGATGTCCCTTTTGACCGGTGGGAAGTGATACTTCTTTGTAGTGCAGATTTGCATTGCCCGCTTGCTTGCTTGGCCAAAAACGGCGTATGCATTTTCCCCTGAATATATTCAGGAGAAAACGCATACGCCCTTTTTGGCCAAGTGCATCATTCTCGAAGTTGTGCCCCTCTTCCTGTGCTTTACAGGCGATTCCAACGTACCTCTTGAAATCTGTTTCCTGCTATTCTGCCTCGCTTTCAAGTCCGCCTCGTTGCCTTCCCTCAACAGATTTTTGGACGATAGTTGGCCTTGATTACTCTGCCAGTTTGTGAATTGCTATGCCCCTGAGCTCCATTTTTCAACTCGTTTCTTGTGAGCTGAACGCAAGTCCAAACTTTTGGTTCAGGACCTATACTGGTTCCCGGTGGGTGGCTGAGACTTTGGTTCATTCTTCTTCCTGCCGGGAAATTAGAGTGACATGTGCCCATCCAAATGCCTAGCAGCTACTCTCTCATTGGTTCTCCCTCTTCCCTTTCATCCTCTGCCAAATTGGCAACCTGTGCGAACCAGGAGCTTAAAGGGGCTGTCTCTCCAATTTGGGAGATTGATAGGAAAGCAGTTGGAAAGTCAAACCGGAGCACCAGGAGAGGGGCTCTTCGTTGAGTTTTAGAAACCTGTCGTATTCACAGTGTGTCCATTCTCTAGGTTTCCCGTACACGTTATAGCTGTAGTAATATTCCCTTCAACCTGGAGAGCTGGGACCCATGGAATGGGTGCCATGCATTATTGCTTTAAAGGGTCTGCATTTGCTCACCCAATCTCACCAATCCTCTCAGTCCCAAGTGTCCAGCCTTATGCCACATCCAGCTGTCATTGTAGATAGGGTCATTCCAGGTTGCATCAGAGACCCTGAAGGAATTGTGAAGAATTTCCCAGTTTCTTTGTTCTGTTTTTGAAATTCCTTTTTAGAGTGGGTTTGAGCTGATTCTCGCTGCCCTGTTTATGCCAGTCTAGACACACTTGATTCCCTTACGGAGACATATCAGTACATAGGTTTTAAGATTCTGACTAGTCAGATCTATTCCTCTGCGGGAAATATGGGGTTTTGAGTCCCTTTCACTGAGGAAGGTGTAGGTCTTGTCTATTCCATAGTTGGTTTTTGGAACGGTACCTGTGCTTATATCAAACTCGGGTTTGATGCATCACCCCACCTCTCCTTCCCCCTTAAGCAGGCATAAGAGTGTTTTCTAAATGTGAGACTCTGTTCTCTTGCCTAACTCAGTTCATGTGTAGCCATGTTTACAGGATCTTCCTAAGTGATATCTTATGATAAGTTTCTTTTCCTGTGTGACTTCTTTCACTTAGAATCATCGTACCTGAATCCACTCATTTTGCTGCTACTGGTCTTATGACATTGATTTCGTGGCTGAGGGATATTCCATCGTACGTAAGTTCCACAATGTTTGGAACCATTTTTATATTTCCTGGGATACTTCAGGTGTACCCAGGTTGAGGTTCCTGTAAGCAGTGCAGCCCTCAATTTGGGGGTGGCTCTGTCTTATGGATTTTCAGTTTTCCCAAGGTATATTCCCTAGACTGGAAGTGCCCTTGGCTCTGTAGCTCTGTTGTTTACTTGCTTTAGGGAACACAATGCACTCCTCCAGTGAGGCAGTTGGCAACTTACATCCCGCCCATCAGCATAACAGGGCTCCCTGTTCTCCAGGGCCTGTCTTGCCTTTCTGGTTTTTTACACATTTTGTGGATGTCCCTTTTGACCGGTGGGAAGTGATACTTCTTTGTAGTGCAGATTTGCATTGCCCGCTTGCTTGCTTGGCCAAAAACGGCGTATGCGTTTTCTCCTGAATATATTCAGGAGAAAACGCATACGCCCTTTTTGGCCAAGTGCATCATTCTCGAAGTTGTGCCCCTCTTCCTGTGCTTTACAGGCGATTCCAACGTACCTCTTGAAATCTGTTTCCTGCTATTCTGCCTCGCTTTCAAGTCCGCCTCGTTGCCTTCCCTCAACAGATTTTTGGACGATAGTTGGCCTTGATTACTCTGCCAGTTTGTGAATTGCTATGCCCCTGAGCTCCATTTTTCAACTCGTTTCTTGTGAGCTGAACGCAAGTCCAAACTTTTGGTTCAGGACCTATACTGGTTCCCGGTGGGTGGCTGAGACTTTGGTTCATTCTTCTTCCTGCCGGGAAATTAGAGTGACATGTGCCCATCCAAATGCCTAGCAGCTACTCTCTCATTGGTTCTCCCTCTTCCCTTTCATCCTCTGCCAAATTGGCAACCTGTGCGAACCAGGAGCTTAAAGGGGCTGTCTCTCCAAGTTGGGAGATTGATAGGAAAGCAGTTGGAAAGTCAAACCGGAGCACCAGGAGAGGGGCTCTTCGTTGAGTTTTAGAAACCTGTCGTATTCACAGTGTGTCCATTCTCTAGGTTTCCCGTACACGTTATAGCTGTAGTAATATTCCCTTCAACCTGGAGAGCTGGGACCCATGGAATGGGTGCCATGCATTATTGCTTTAAAGGGTCTGCATTTGCTCACCCAATCTCACCAATCCTCTCAGTCCCAAGTGTCCAGCCTTATGCCACATCCAGCTGTCATTGTAGATAGGGTCATTCCAGGTTGCATCAGAGACCCTGAAGGAATTGTGAAGAATTTCCCTGTTTCTTTGTTCTGTTTTTGAAATTCCTTTTTAGAGTGGGTTTGAGCTGATTCTCGCTGCCCTGTTTATGCCAGTCTAGACACACTTGATTCCCTTACGGAGACATATCAGTACATAGGTTTTAAGATTCTGACTAGTCAGATCTATTCCTCTGCGGGAAATATGGGGTTTTGAGTCCCTTTCACTGAGGAAGGTGTAGGTCTTGTCTATTCCATAGTTGGTTTTTGGAACGGTACCTGTGCTTATATCAAACTCGGGTTTGATGCATCACCCCACCTCTCCTTCCCCCTTAAGCAGGCATAAGAGTGTTTTCTAAATGTGAGACTCTGTTCTCTTGCCTAACTCAGTTCATGTGTAGCCATGTTTACAGGATCTTCCTAAGTGATATCTTATGATAAGTTTCTTTTCCTGTGTGACTTCTTTCACTTAGAATCATCGTACCTGAATCCACTCATTTTGCTGCTACTGGTCTTATGACATTGATTTCGTGGCTGAGGGATATTCCATCGTACGTAAGTTCCACAATGTTTGGAACCATTTTTATATTTCCTGGGATACTTCAGGTGTACCCAGGTTGAGGTTCCTGTAAGCAGTGCAGCCCTCAATTTGGGGGTGGCTCTGTCTTATGGATTTTCAGTTTTCCCAAGGTATATTCCCTAGACTGGAAGTGCCCTTGGCTCTGTAGCTCTGTTGTTTACTTGCTTTAGGGAACACAATGCACTCCTCCAGTGAGGCAGTTGGCAACTTACATCCCGCCCATCAGCATAACAGGGCTCCCTGTTCTCCAGGGCCTGTCTTGCCTTTCTGGTTTTTTACACATTTTGTGGATGTCCCTTTTGACCGGTGGGAAGTGATACTTCTTTGTAGTGCAGATTTGCATTGCCCGCTTGCTTGCTTGGCCAAAAACGGCGTATGCATTTTCCCCTGAATATATTCAGGAGAAAACGCATACGCCCTTTTTGGCCAAGTGCATCATTCTCGAAGTTGTGCCCCTCTTCCTGTGCTTTACAGGCGATTCCAACGTACCTCTTGAAATCTGTTTCCTGCTATTCTGCCTCGCTTTCAAGTCCGCCTCGTTGCCTTCCCTCAACAGATTTTTGGACGATAGTTGGCCTTGATTACTCTGCCAGTTTGTGAATTGCTGTGCCCCTGAGCTCCATTTTTCAACTCGTTTTTTGTGAGCTGAACGCAAGTCCAAACTTTTGGTTCAGGACCTATACTGGTTCCCGGTGGGTGGCTGAGACTTTGGTTCATTCTTCTTCCTGCCGGGAAATTAGAGTGACATGTGCCCATCCAAATGCCTAGCAGCTACTCTCTCATTGGTTCTCCCTCTTCCCTTTCATCCTCTGCCAAATTGGCAACCTGTGCGAACCAGGAGCTTAAAGGGGCTGTCTCTCCAAGTTGGGAGATTGATAGGAAAGCAGTTGGAAAGTCAAACCGGAGCACCAGGAGAGGGGCTCTTCGTTGAGTTTTAGAAACCTGTCGTATTCACAGTGTGTCCATTCTCTAGGTTTCCCGTACACGTTATAGCTGTAGTAATATTCCCTTCAACCTGGAGAGCTGGGACCCATGGAATGGGTGCCATGCATTATTGCTTTAAAGGGTCTGCATTTGCTCACCCAATCTCACCAATCCTCTCAGTCCCAAGTGTCCAGCCTTATGCCACATCCAGCTGTCATTGTAGATAGGGTCATTCCAGGTTGCATCAGAGACCCTGAAGGAATTGTGAAGAATTTCCCTGTTTCTTTGTTCTGTTTTTGAAATTCCTTTTTAGAGTGGGTTTGAGCTGATTCTCGCTGCCCTGTTTATGCCAGTCTAGACACACTTGATTCCCTTACGGAGACATATCAGTACATAGGTTTTAAGATTCTGACTAGTCAGATCTATTCCTCTGCGGGAAATATGGGGTTTTGAGTCCCTTTCACTGAGGAAGGTGTAGGTCTTGTCTATTCCATAGTTGGTTTTTGGAACGGTACCTGTGCTTATATCAAACTCGGGTTTGATGCATCACCCCACCTCTCCTTCCCCCTTAAGCAGGCATAAGAGTGTTTTCTAAATGTGAGACTCTGTTCTCTTGCCTAACTCAGTTCATGTGTAGCCATGTTTACAGGATCTTCCTAAGTGATATCTTATGATAAGTTTCTTTTCCTGTGTGACTTCTTTCACTTAGAATCATCGTACCTGAATCCACTCATTTTGCTGCTACTGGTCTTATGACATTGATTTCGTGGCTGAGGGATATTCCATCGTACGTAAGTTCCACAATGTTTGGAACCATTTTTATATTTCCTGGGATACTTCAGGTGTACCCAGGTTGAGGTTCCTGTAAGCAGTGCAGCCCTCAATTTGGGGGTGGCTCTGTCTTATGGATTTTCAGTTTTCCCAAGGTATATTCCCTAGACTGGAAGTGCCCTTGGCTCTGTAGCTCTGTTGTTTACTTGCTTTAGGGAACACAATGCACTCCTCCAGTGAGGCAGTTGGCAACTTACATCCCGCCCATCAGCATAACAGGGCTCCCTGTTCTCCAGGGCCTGTCTTGCCTTTCTGGTTTTTTACACATTTTGTGGATGTCCCTTTTGACCGGTGGGAAGTGATACTTCTTTGTAGTGCAGATTTGCATTGCCCGCTTGCTTGCTTGGCCAAAAACGGCGTATGCGTTTTCCCCTGAATATATTCAGGAGAAAACGCATACGCCCTTTTTGGCCAAGTGCATCATTCTCGAAGTTGTGCCCCTCTTCCTGTGCTTTACAGGCGATTCCAACGTACCTCTTGAAATCTGTTTCCTGCTATTCTGCCTCGCTTTCAAGTCCGCCTCGTTGCCTTCCCTCAACAGATTTTTGGACGATAGTTGGCCTTGATTACTCTGCCAGTTTGTGAATTGCTGTGCCCCTGAGCTCCATTTTTCAACTCGTTTTTTGTGAGCTGAACGCAAGTCCAAACTTTTGGTTCAGGACCTATACTGGTTCCCGGTGGGTGGCTGAGACTTTGGTTCATTCTTCTTCCTGCCGGGAAATTAGAGTGACATGTGCCCATCCAAATGCCTAGCAGCTACTCTCTCATTGGTTCTCCCTCTTCCCTTTCATCCTCTGCCAAATTGGCAACCTGTGCGAACCAGGAGCTTAAAGGGGCTGTCTCTCCAAGTTGGGAGATTGATAGGAAAGCAGTTGGAAAGTCAAACCGGAGCACCAGGAGAGGGGCTCTTCGTTGAGTTTTAGAAACCTGTCGTATTCACAGTGTGTCCATTCTCTAGGTTTCCCGTACACGTTATAGCTGTAGTAATATTCCCTTCAACCTGGAGAGCTGGGACCCATGGAATGGGTGCCATGCATTATTGCTTTAAAGGGTCTGCATTTGCTCACCCAATCTCACCAATCCTCTCAGTCCCAAGTGTCCAGCCTTATGCCACATCCAGCTGTCATTGTAGATAGGGTCATTCCAGGTTGCATCAGAGACCCTGAAGGAATTGTGAAGAATTTCCCTGTTTCTTTGTTCTGTTTTTGAAATTCCTTTTTAGAGTGGGTTTGAGCTGATTCTCGCTGCCCTGTTTATGCCAGTCTAGACACACTTGATTCCCTTACGGAGACATATCAGTACATAGGTTTTAAGATTCTGACTAGTCAGATCTATTCCTCTGCGGGAAATATGGGGTTTTGAGTCCCTTTCACTGAGGAAGGTGTAGGTCTTGTCTATTCCATAGTTGGTTTTTGGAACGGTACCTGTGCTTATATCAAACTCGGGTTTGATGCATCACCCCACCTCTCCTTCCCCCTTAAGCAGGCATAAGAGTGTTTTCTAAATGTGAGACTCTGTTCTCTTGCCTAACTCAGTTCATGTGTAGCCATGTTTACAGGATCTTCCTAAGTGATATCTTATGATAAGTTTCTTTTCCTGTGTGACTTCTTTCACTTAGAATCATCGTACCTGAATCCACTCATTTTGCTGCTACTGGTCTTATGACATTGATTTCGTGGCTGAGGGATATTCCATCGTACGTAAGTTCCACAATGTTTGGAACCATTTTTATATTTCCTGGGATACTTCAGGTGTACCCAGGTTGAGGTTCCTGTAAGCAGTGCAGCCCTCAATTAGGGGGTGGCTCTGTCTTATGGATTTTCAGTTTTCCCAAGGTATATTCCCTAGACTGGAAGTGCCCTTGGCTCTGTAGCTCTGTTGTTTACTTGCTTTAGGGAACACAATGCACTCCTCCAGTGAGGCAGTTGGCAACTTACATCCCGCCCATCAGCATAACAGGGCTCCCTGTTCTCCAGGGCCTGTCTGGCCTTTCTGGTTTTTTACACATTTTGTGGATGTCCCTTTTGACCGGTGGGAAGTGATACTTCTTTGTAGTGCAGATTTGCATTGCCCGCTTGCTTGCTTGGCCAAAAACGGCGTATGCGTTTTCTCCTGAATATATTCAGGAGAAAACGCATACGCCCTTTTTGGCCAAGTGCATCATTCTCGAAGTTGTGCCCCTCTTCCTGTGCTTTACAGGCGATTCCAACGTACCTCTTGAAATCTGTTTCCTGCTATTCTGCCTCGCTTTCAAGTCCGCCTCGTTGCCTTCCCTCAACAGATTTTTGGACGATAGTTGGCCTTGATTACTCTGCCAGTTTGTGAATTGCTGTGCCCCTGAGCTCCATTTTTCAACTCGTTTCTTGTGAGCTGAACGCAAGTCCAAACTTTTGGTTCAGGACCTATACTGGTTACCGGTGGGTGGCTGAGACTTTGGTTCATTCTTCTTCCTGCCGGGAAATTAGAGTGACATGTGCCCATCCAAATGCCTAGCAGCTACTCTCTCATTGGTTCTCCCTCTTCCCTTTCATCCTCTGCCAAATTGGCAACCTGTGCGAACCAGGAGCTTAAAGGGGCTGTCTCTCCAAGTTGGGAGATTGATAGGAAAGCAGTTGGAAAGTCAAACCGGAGCACCAGGAGAGGGGCTCTTCGTTGAGTTTTAGAAACCTGTCGTATTCACAGTGTGTCCATTCTCTAGGTTTCCCGTACACGTTATAGCTGTAGTAATATTCCCTTCAACCTGGAGAGCTGGGACCCATGGAATGGGTGCCATGCATTATTGCTTTAAAGGGTCTGCATTTGCTCACCCAATCTCACCAATCCTCTCAGTCCCAAGTGTCCAGCCTTATGCCACATCCAGCTGTCATTGTAGATAGGGTCATTCCAGGTTGCATCAGAGACCCTGAAGGAATTGTGAAGAATTTCCCTGTTTCTTTGTTCTGTTTTTGAAATTCCTTTTTAGAGTGGGTTTGAGCTGATTCTCGGTGCCCTGTTTATGCCAGTCTAGACACACTTGATTCCCTTACGGAGACATATCAGTACATAGGTTTTAAGATTCTGACTAGTCAGATCTATTCCTCTGCGGGAAATATGGGGTTTTGAGTCCCTTTCACTGAGGAAGGTGTAGGTCTTGTCTATTCCATAGTTGGTTTTTGGAACGGTACCTGTGCTTATATCAAACTCGGGTTTGATGCATCACCCCACCTCTCCTTCCCCCTTAAGCAGGCATAAGAGTGTTTTCTAATTGTGAGACTCTGTTCTCTTGCCTAACTCAGTTCATGTGTAGCCATGTTTACAGGATCTTCCTAAGTGATATCTTATGATAAGTTTCTTTTCCTGTGTGACTTCTTTCACTTAGAATCATCATACCTGAATCCACTCATTTTGCTGCTACTGGTCTTATGACATTGATTTCGTGGCTGAGGGATATTCCATCGTACGTAAGTTCCACAATGTTTGGAACCATTTTTATATTTCCTGGGATATTTCAGGTGTACCCAGGTTGAGGTTCCTGTAAGCAGTGCAGCCCTCAATTAGGGGGTGGCTCTGTCTTATGGATTTTCAGTTTTCCCAAGGTATATTCCCTAGACTGGAAGTGCCCTTGGCTCTGTAGCTCTGTTGTTTACTTGCTTTAGGGAACACAATGCACTCCTCCAGTGAGGCAGTTGGCAACTTACATCCCGCCCATCAGCATAACAGGGCTCCCTGTTCTCCAGGGCCTGTCTTGCCTTTCTGGTTTTTTACACATTTTGTGGATGTCCCTTTTGACCGGTGGAAAGTGATACTTCTTTGTAGTGCAGATTTGCATTGCCCGCTTGCTTGCTTGGCCAAAAACGGCGTATGCGTTTTCTCCTGAATATATTCAGGAGAAAACGCATACGCCCTTTTTGGCCAAGTGCATCATTCTCGAAGTTGTGCCCCTCTTCCTGTGCTTTACAGGCGATTCCAACGTACCTCTTGAAATCTGTTTCCTGCTATTCTGCCTCGCTTTCAAGTCCGCCTCGTTGCCTTCCCTCAACAGATTTTTGGACGATAGTTGGCCTTGATTACTCTGCCAGTTTGTGAATTGCTGTGCCCCTGAGCTCCATTTTTCAACTCGTTTCTTGTGAGCTGAACGCAAGTCCAAACTTTTGGTTCAGGACCTATACTGGTTCCCGGTGGGTGGCTGAGACTTTGGTTCATTCTTCTTCCTGCCGGGAAATTAGAGTGACATGTGCCCATCCAAATGCCTAGCAGCTACTCTCTCATTGGTTCTCCCTCTTCCCTTTCATCCTCTGCCAAATTGGCAACCTGTGCGAACCAGGAGCTTAAAGGGGCTGTCTCTCCAAGTTGGGAGATTGATAGGAAAGCAGTTGGAAAGTCAAACCGGAGCACCAGGAGAGGGGCTCTTCGTTGAGTTTTAGAAACCTGTCGTATTCACAGTGTGTCCATTCTCTAGGTTTCCCGTACACGTTATAGCTGTAGTAATATTCCCTTCAACCTGGAGAGCTGGGACCCATGGAATGGGTGCCATGCATTATTGCTTTAAAGGGTCTGCATTTGCTCACCCAATCTCACCAATCCTCTCAGTCCCAAGTGTCCAGCCTTATGCCACATCCAGCTGTCATTGTAGATAGGGTCATTCCAGGTTGCATCAGAGACCCTGAAGGAATTGTGAAGAATTTCCCTGTTTCTTTGTTCTGTTTTTGAAATTCCTTTTTAGAGTGGGTTTGAGCTGATTCTCGCTGCCCTGTTTATGCCAGTCTAGACACACTTGATTCCCTTACGGAGACATATCAGTACATAGGTTTTAAGATTCTGACTAGTCAGATCTATTCCTCTGCGGGAAATATGGGGTTTTGAGTCCCTTTCACTGAGGAAGGTGTAGGTCTTGTCTATTCCATAGTTGGTTTTTGGAACGGTACCTGTGCTTATATCAAACTCGGGTTTGATGCATCACCCCACCTCTCCTTCCCCCTTAAGCAGGCATAAGAGTGTTTTCTAAATGTGAGACTCTGTTCTCTTGCCTAACTCAGTTCATGTGTAGCCATGTTTACAGGATCTTCCTAAGTGATATCTTATGATAAGTTTCTTTTCCTGTGTGACTTCTTTCACTTAGAATCATCGTACCTGAATCCACTCATTTTGCTGCTACTGGTCTTATGACATTGATTTCGTGGCTGAGGGATATTCCATCGTACGTAAGTTCCACAATGTTTGGAACCATTTTTATATTTCCTGGGATATTTCAGGTGTACCCAGGTTGAGGTTCCTGTAAGCAGTGCAGCCCTCAATTAGGGGGTGGCTCTGTCTTATGGATTTTCAGTTTTCCCAAGGTATATTCCCTAGACTGGAAGTGCCCTTGGCTCTGTAGCTCTGTTGTTTACTTGCTTTAGGGAACACAATGCACTCCTCCAGTGAGGCAGTTGGCAACTTACATCCCGCCCATCAGCATAACAGGGCTCCCTGTTCTCCAGGGCCTGTCTTGCCTTTCTGGTTTTTTACACATTTTGTGGATGTCCCTTTTGACCGGTGGGAAGTGATACTTCTTTGTAGTGCAGATTTGCATTGCCCGCTTGCTTGCTTGGCCAAAAACGGCGTATGCGTTTTCTCCTGAATATATTCAGGAGAAAACGCATACGCCCTTTTTGGCCAAGTGCATCATTCTCGAAGTTGTGCCCCTCTTCCTGTGCTTTACAGGCGATTCCAACGTACCTCTTGAAATCTGTTTCCTGCTATTCTGCCTCGCTTTCAAGTCCGCCTCGTTGCCTTCCCTCAACAGATTTTTGGACGATAGTTGGCCTTGATTACTCTGCCAGTTTGTGAATTGCTATGCCCCTGAGCTCCATTTTTCAACTCGTTTCTTGTGAGCTGAACGCAAGTCCAAACTTTTGGTTCAGGACCTATACTGGTTCCCGGTGGGTGGCTGAGACTTTGGTTCATTCTTCTTCCTGCCGGGAAATTAGAGTGACATGTGCCCATCCAAATGCCTAGCAGCTACTCTCTCATTGGTTCTCCCTCTTCCCTTTCATCCTCTGCCAAATTGGCAACCTGTGCGAACCAGGAGCTTAAAGGGGCTGTCTCTCCAAGTTGGGAGATTGATAGGAAAGCAGTTGGAAAGTCAAACCGGAGCACCAGGAGAGGGGCTCTTCGTTGAGTTTTAGAAACCTGTCGTATTCACAGTGTGTCCATTCTCTAGGTTTCCCGTACACGTTATAGCTGTAGTAATATTCCCTTCAACCTGGAGAGCTGGGACCCATGGAATGGGTGCCATGCATTATTGCTTTAAAGGGTCTGCATTTGCTCACCCAATCTCACCAATCCTCTCAGTCCCAAGTGTCCAGCCTTATGCCACATCCAGCTGTCATTGTAGATAGGGTCATTCCAGGTTGCATCAGAGACCCTGAAGGAATTGTGAAGAATTTCCCTGTTTCTTTGTTCTGTTTTTGAAATTCCTTTTTAGAGTGGGTTTGAGCTGATTCTCGCTGCCCTGTTTATGCCAGTCTAGACACACTTGATTCCCTTACGGAGACATATCAGTACATAGGTTTTAAGATTCTTACTAGTCAGATCTATTCCTCTGCGGGAAATATGGGGTTTTGAGTCCCTTTCACTGAGGAAGGTGTAGGTCTTGTCTATTCCATAGTTGGTTTTTGGAACGGTACCTGTGCTTATATCAAACTCGGGTTTGATGCATCACCCCACCTCTCCTTCCCCCTTAAGCAGGCATAAGAGTGTTTTCTAAATGTGAGACTCTGTTCTCTTGCCTAACTCAGTTCATGTGTAGCCATGTTTACAGGATCTTCCTAAGTGATATCTTATGATAAGTTTCTTTTCCTGTGTGACTTCTTTCACTTAGAATCATCGTACCTGAATCCACTCATTTTGCTGCTACTGGTCTTATGACATTGATTTCGTGGCTGAGGGATATTCCATCGTACGTAAGTTCCACAATGTTTGGAACCATTTTTATATTTCCTGGGATACTTCAGGTGTACCCAGGTTGAGGTTCCTGTAAGCAGTGCAGCCCTCAATTTGGGGGTGGCTCTGTCTTATGGATTTTCAGTTTTCCCAAGGTATATTCCCTAGACTGGAAGTGCCCTTGGCTCTGTAGCTCTGTTGTTTACTTGCTTTAGGGAACACAATGCACTCCTCCAGTGAGGCAGTTGGCAACTTACATCCCGCCCATCAGCATAACAGGGCTCCCTGTTCTCCAGGCCCTGTCTTGCCTTTCTGGTTTTTTACACATTTTGTGGATGTCCCTTTTGACCGGTGGGAAGTGATACTTCTTTGTAGTGCAGATTTGCATTGCCCGCTTGCTTGCTTGGCCAAAAACGGCGTATGCGTTTTCTCCTGAATATATTCAGGAGAAAACGCATACGCCCTTTTTGGCCAAGTGCATCATTCTCGAAGTTGTGCCCCTCTTCCTGTGCTTTACAGGCGATTCCAACGTACCTCTTGAAATCTGTTTCCTGCTATTCTGCCTCGCTTTCAAGTCCGCCTCGTTGCCTTCCCTCAACAGATTTTTGGACGATAGTTGGCCTTGATTACTCTGCCAGTTTGTGAATTGCTGTGCCCCTGAGCTCCATTTTTCAACTCGTTTCTTGTGAGCTGAACGCAAGTCCAAACTTTTGGTTCAGGACCTATACTGGTTCCCGGTGGGTGGCTGAGACTTTGGTTCATTCTTCTTCCTGCCGGGAAATTAGAGTGACATGTGCCCATCCAAATGCCTAGCAGCTACTCTCTCATTGGTTCTCCCTCTTCCCTTTCATCCTCTGCCAAATTGGCAACCTGTGCGAACCAGGAGCTTAAAGGGGCTGTCTCTCCAATTTGGGAGATTGATAGGAAAGCAGTTGGAAAGTCAAACCGGAGCACCAGGAGAGGGGCTCTTCGTTGAGTTTTAGAAACCTGTCGTATTCACAGTGTGTCCATTCTCTAGGTTTCCCGTACACGTTATAGCTGTAGTAATATTCCCTTCAACCTGGAGAGCTGGGACCCATGGAATGGGTGCCATGCATTATTGCTTTAAAGGGTCTGCATTTGCTCACCCAATCTCACCAATCCTCTCAGTCCCAAGTGTCCAGCCTTATGCCACATCCAGCTGTCATTGTAGATAGGGTCATTCCAGGTTGCATCAGAGACCCTGAAGGAATTGTGAAGAATTTCCCTGTTTCTTTGTTCTGTTTTTGAAATTCCTTTTTAGAGTGGGTTTGAGCTGATTCTCGCTGCCCTGTTTATGCCAGTCTAGACACACTTGATTCCCTTACGGAGACATATCAGTACATAGGTTTTAAGATTCTTACTAGTCAGATCTATTCCTCTGCGGGAAATATGGGGTTTTGAGTCCCTTTCACTGAGGAAGGTGTAGGTCTTGTCTATTCCATAGTTGGTTTTTGGAACGGTACCTGTGCTTATATCAAACTCGGGTTTGATGCATCACCCCACCTCTCCTTCCCCCTTAAGCAGGCATAAGAGTGTTTTCTAAATGTGAGACTCTGTTCTCTTGCCTAACTCAGTTCATGTGTAGCCATGTTTACAGGATCTTCCTAAGTGATATCTTATGATAAGTTTCTTTTCCTGTGTGACTTCTTTCACTTAGAATCATCGTACCTGAATCCACTCATTTTGCTGCTACTGGTCTTATGACATTGATTTCGTGGCTGAGGGATATTCCATCGTACGTAAGTTCCACAATGTTTGGAACCATTTTTATATTTCCTGGGATACTTCAGGTGTACCCAGGTTGAGGTTCCTGTAAGCAGTGCAGCCCTCAATTTGGGGGTGGCTCTGTCTTATGGATTTTCAGTTTTCCCAAGGTATATTCCCTAGACTGGAAGTGCCCTTGGCTCTGTAGCTCTGTTGTTTACTTGCTTTAGGGAACACAATGCACTCCTCCAGTGAGGCAGTTGGCAACTTACATCCCGCCCATCAGCATAACAGGGCTCCCTGTTCTCCAGGGCCTGTCTTGCCTTTCTGGTTTTTTACACATTTTGTGGATGTCCCTTTTGACCGGTGGGAAGTGATACTTCTTTGTAGTGCAGATTTGCATTGCCCGCTTGCTTGCTTGGCCAAAAACGGCGTATGCGTTTTCTCCTGAATATATTCAGGAGAAAACGCATACGCCCTTTTTGGCCAAGTGCATCATTCTCGAAGTTGTGCCCCTCTTCCTGTGCTTTACAGGCGATTCCAACGTACCTCTTGAAATCTGTTTCCTGCTATTCTGCCTCGCTTTCAAGTCCGCCTCGTTGCCTTCCCTCAACAGATTTTTGGACGATAGTTGGCCTTGATTACTCTGCCAGTTTGTGAATTGCTGTGCCCCTGAGCTCCATTTTTCAACTCGTTTCTTGTGAGCTGAACGCAAGTCCAAACTTTTGGTTCAGGACCTATACTGGTTACCGGTGGGTGGCTGAGACTTTGGTTCATTCTTCTTCCTGCCGGGAAATTAGAGTGACATGTGCCCATCCAAATGCCTAGCAGCTACTCTCTCATTGGTTCTCCCTCTTCCCTTTCATCCTCTGCCAAATTGGCAACCTGTGCGAACCAGGAGCTTAAAGGGGCTGTCTCTCCAATTTGGGAGATTGATAGGAAAGCAGTTGGAAAGTCAAACCGGAGCACCAGGAGAGGGGCTCTTCGTTGAGTTTTAGAAACCTGTCGTATTCACAGTGTGTCCATTCTCTAGGTTTCCCGTACACGTTATAGCTGTAGTAATATTCCCTTCAACCTGGAGAGCTGGGACCCATGGAATGGGTGCCATGCATTATTGCTTTAAAGGGTCTGCATTTGCTCACCCAATCTCACCAATCCTCTCAGTCCCAAGTGTCCAGCCTTATGCCACATCCAGCTGTCATTGTAGATAGGGTCACTCCAGGTTGCATCAGAAACCCTGAAGGAATTGTGAAGAATTTCCCTGTTTCTTTGTTCTGTTTTTGAAATTCCTTTTTAGAGTGGGTTTGAGCTGATTCTCGGTGCCCTGTTTATGCCAGTCTAGACACACTTGATTCCCTTACGGAGACATATCAGTACATAGGTTTTAAGTTTCTTACTAGTCAGATCTATTCCTCTGCGGGAAATATGGGGTTTTGAGTCCCTTTCACTGAGGAAGGTGTAGGTCTTGTCTATTCCATAGTTGGTTTTTGGAACGGTACCTGTGCTTATATCAAACTCGGGTTTGATGCATCACCCCACCTCTCCTTCCCCCTTAAGCAGGCATAAGAGTGTTTTCTAAATGTGAGACTCTGTTCTCTTGCCTAACTCAGTTCATGTGTAGCCATGTTTACAGGATCTTCCTAAGTGATATCTTATGATAAGTTTCTTTTCCTGTGTGACTTCTTTCACTTAGAATCATCGTACCTGAATCCACTCATTTTGCTGCTACTGGTCTTATGACATTGATTTCGTGGCTGAGGGATATTCCATCGTACGTAAGTTCCACAATGTTTGGAACCATTTTTATATTTCCTGGGATATTTCAGGTGTACCCAGGTTGAGGTTCCTGTAAGCAGTGCAGCCCTCATTTAGGGGGTGGCTCTGTCTTATGGATTTTCAGTTTTCCCAAGGTATATTCCCTAGACTGGAAGTGCCCTTGGCTCTGTAACTCTGTTGTTTACTTGCTTTAGGGAACACAATGCACTCCTCCAGTGAGGCAGTTGGCAACTTACATCCCGCCCATCAGCATAACAGGGCTCCCTGTTCTCCAGGGCCTGTCTTGCCTTTCTGGTTTTTTACACATTTTGTGGATGTCCCTTTTGACCGGTGGGAAGTGATACTTCTTTGTAGTGCAGATTTGCATTGCCCGCTTGCTTGCTTGGCCAAAAACGGCATATGCGTTTTCTCCTGAATATATTCAGGTGAAAACGCATACGCCCTTTTTGGCCAAGTGCATCATTGTCGAAGTTGTGCCCCTCTTCCTGTGCTTTACAGGCGATTCCAACGTACCTCTTGAAATCTGTTTCCTGCTATTCTGCCTCGCTTTCAAGTCCGCCTCGTTGCCTTCCCTCAACAGATTTTTGGACGATAGTTGGCCTTGATTACTCTGCCAGTTTGTGAATTGCTGTGCCCCTGAGCTCCATTTTTCAACTCGTTTCTTGTGAGCTGAACGCAAGTCCAAACTTTTGGTTCAGGACCTATACTGGTTCCCGGTGGGTGGCTGAGACTTTGGTTCATTCTTCTTCCTGCCGGGAAATTAGAGTGACATGTGCCCATCCAAATGCCTAGCAGCTACTCTCTCATTGGTTCTCCCTCTTCCCTTTCATCCTCTGCCAAATTGGCAACCTGTGCGAACCAGGAGCTTAAAGGGGCTGTCTCTCCAATTTGGGAGATTGATAGGAAAGCAGTTGGAAAGTCAAACCGGAGCACCAGGAGAGGGGCTCTTCGTTGAGTTTTAGAAACCTGTCGTATTCACAGTGTGTCCATTCTCTAGGTTTCCCGTACACGTTATAGCTGTAGTAATATTCCCTTCAACCTGAAGAGCTGGGACCCATGGAATGGGTGCCATGCATTATTGCTTTAAAGGGTCTGCATTTGCTCACCCAATCTCACCAATCCTCTCAGTCCCAAGTGTCCAACCTTATGCCACATCCAGCTGTCATTGTAGATAGGGTCATTCCAGGTTGCATCAGAAACCCTGAAGGAATTGTGAAGAATTTCCCTGTTTCTTTGTTCTGTTTTTGAAATTCCTTTTTAGAGTGGGTTTGAGCTGATTCTCGGTGCCCTGTTTATGCCAGTCTAGACACACTTGATTCCCTTACGGAGACATATCAGTACATAGGTTTTAAGTTTCTTACTAGTCAGATCTATTCCTCTGCGGGAAATATGGGGTTTTGAGTCCCTTTCACTGAGGAAGGTGTAGGTCTTGTCTATTCCATAGTTGGTTTTTGGAACGGTACCTGTGCTTATATCAAACTCGGGTTTGATGCATCACCCCACCTCTCCTTCCCCCTTAAGCAGGCATAAGAGTGTTTTCTAAATGTGAGACTCTGTTCTCTTGCCTAACTCAGTTCATGTGTAGCCATGTTTACAGGATCTTCCTAAGTGATATCTTATGATAAGTTTCTTTTCCTGTGTGACTTCTTTCACTTAGAATCATCGTACCTGAATCCACTCATTTTGCTGCTACTGGTCTTATGACATTGATTTCGTGGCTGAGGGATATTCCATCGTACGTAAGTTCCACAATGTTTGGAACCATTTTTATATTTCCTGGGATATTTCAGGTGTACCCAGGTTGAGGTTCCTGTAAGCAGTGCAGCCCTCATTTAGGGGGTGGCTCTGTCTTATGGATTTTCAGTTTTCCCAAGGTATATTCCCTAGACTGGAAGTGCCCTTGGCTCTGTAACTCTGTTGTTTACTTGCTTTAGGGAACACAATGCACTCCTCCAGTGAGGCAGTTGGCAACTTACATCCCGCCCATCAGCATAACAGGGCTCCCTGTTCTCCAGGGCCTGTCTTGCCTTTCTGGTTTTTTACACATTTTGTGGATGTCCCTTTTGACCGGTGGGAAGTGATACTTCTTTGTAGTGCAGATTTGCATTGCCCGCTTGCTTGCTTGGCCAAAAACGGCATATGCGTTTTCTCCTGAATATATTCAGGTGAAAACGCATACGCCCTTTTTGGCCAAGTGCATCATTGTCGAAGTTGTGCCCCTCTTCCTGTGCTTTACAGGCGATTCCAACGTACCTCTTGAAATCTGTTTCCTGCTATTCTGCCTCGCTTTCAAGTCCGCCTCGTTGCCTTCCCTCAACAGATTTTTGGACGATAGTTGGCCTTGATTACTCTGCCAGTTTGTGAATTGCTGTGCCCCTGAGCTCCATTTTTCAACTCGTTTCTTGTGAGCTGAACGCAAGTCCAAACTTTTGGTTCAGGACCTATACTGGTTCCCGGTGGGTGGCTGAGACTTTGGTTCATTCTTCTTCCTGCCGGGAAATTAGAGTGACATGTGCCCATCCAAATGCCTAGCAGCTACTCTCTCATTGGTTCTCCCTCTTCCCTTTCATCCTCTGCCAAATTGGCAACCTGTGCGAACCAGGAGCTTAAAGGGGCTGTCTCTCCAATTTGGGAGATTGATAGGAAAGCAGTTGGAAAGTCAAACCGGAGCACCAGGAGAGGGGCTCTTCGTTGAGTTTTAGAAACCTGTCGTATTCACAGTGTGTCCATTCTCTAGGTTTCCCGTACACGTTATAGCTGTAGTAATATTCCCTTCAACCTGAAGAGCTGGGACCCATGGAATGGGTGCCATGCATTATTGCTTTAAAGGGTCTGCATTTGCTCACCCAATCTCACCAATCCTCTCAGTCCCAAGTGTCCAACCTTATGCCACATCCAGCTGTCATTGTAGATAGGGTCATTCCAGGTTGCATCAGAAACCCTGAAGGAATTGTGAAGAATTTCCCTGTTTCTTTGTTCTGTTTTTGAAATTCCTTTTTAGAGTGGGTTTGAGCTGATTCTCGGTGCCCTGTTTATGCCAGTCTAGACACACTTGATTCCCTTACGGAGACATATCAGTACATAGGTTTTAAGTTTCTTACTAGTCAGATCTATTCCTCTGCGGGAAATATGGGGTTTTGAGTCCCTTTCACTGAGGAAGGTGTAGGTCTTGTCTATTCCATAGTTGGTTTTTGGAACGGTACCTGTGCTTATATCAAACTCGGGTTTGATGCATCACCCCACCTCTCCTTCCCCCTTAAGCAGGCATAAGAGTGTTTTCTAAATGTGAGACTCTGTTCTCTTGCCTAACTCAGTTCATGTGTAGCCATGTTTACAGGATCTTCCTAAGTGATATCTTATGATAAGTTTCTTTTCCTGTGTGACTTCTTTCACTTAGAATCATCGTACCTGAATCCACTCATTTTGCTGCTACTGGTCTTATGACATTGATTTCGTGGCTGAGGGATATTCCATCGTACGTAAGTTCCACAATGTTTGGAACCATTTTTATATTTCCTGGGATATTTCAGGTGTACCCAGGTTGAGGTTCCTGTAAGCAGTGCAGCCCTCATTTAGGGGGTGGCTCTGTCTTATGGATTTTCAGTTTTCCCAAGGTATATTCCCTAGACTGGAAGTGCCCTTGGCTCTGTAACTCTGTTGTTTACTTGCTTTAGGGAACACAATGCACTCCTCCAGTGAGGCAGTTGGCAACTTACATCCCGCCCATCAGCATAACAGGGCTCCCTGTTCTCCAGGGCCTGTCTTGCCTTTCTGGTTTTTTACACATTTTGTGGATGTCCCTTTTGACCGGTGGGAAGTGATACTTCTTTGTAGTGCAGATTTGCATTGCCCGCTTGCTTGCTTGGCCAAAAACGGCATATGCGTTTTCTCCTGAATATATTCAGGTGAAAACGCATACGCCCTTTTTGGCCAAGTGCATCATTGTCGAAGTTGTGCCCCTCTTCCTGTGCTTTACAGGCGATTCCAACGTACCTCTTGAAATCTGTTTCCTGCTATTCTGCCTCGCTTTCAAGTCCGCCTCGTTGCCTTCCCTCAACAGATTTTTGGACGATAGTTGGCCTTGATTACTCTGCCAGTTTGTGAATTGCTGTGCCCCTGAGCTCCATTTTTCAACTCGTTTCTTGTGAGCTGAACGCAAGTCCAAACTTTTGGTTCAGGACCTATACTGGTTCCCGGTGGGTGGCTGAGACTTTGGTTCATTCTTCTTCCTGCCGGGAAATTAGAGTGACATGTGCCCATCCAAATGCCTAGCAGCTACTCTCTCATTGGTTCTCCCTCTTCCCTTTCATCCTCTGCCAAATTGGCAACCTGTGCGAACCAGGAGCTTAAAGGGGCTGTCTCTCCAATTTGGGAGATTGATAGGAAAGCAGTTGGAAAGTCAAACCGGAGCACCAGGAGAGGGGCTCTTCGTTGAGTTTTAGAAACCTGTCGTATTCACAGTGTGTCCATTCTCTAGGTTTCCCGTACACGTTATAGCTGTAGTAATATTCCCTTCAACCTGAAGAGCTGGGACCCATGGAATGGGTGCCATGCATTATTGCTTTAAAGGGTCTGCATTTGCTCACCCAATCTCACCAATCCTCTCAGTCCCAAGTGTCCAACCTTATGCCACATCCAGCTGTCATTGTAGATAGGGTCATTCCAGGTTGCATCAGAAACCCTGAAGGAATTGTGAAGAATTTCCCTGTTTCTTTGTTCTGTTTTTGAAATTCCTTTTTAGAGTGGGTTTGAGCTGATTCTCGGTGCCCTGTTTATGCCAGTCTAGACACACTTGATTCCCTTACGGAGACATATCAGTACATAGGTTTTAAGTTTCTTACTAGTCAGATCTATTCCTCTGCGGGAAATATGGGGTTTTGAGTCCCTTTCACTGAGGAAGGTGTAGGTCTTGTCTATTCCATAGTTGGTTTTTGGAACGGTACCTGTGCTTATATCAAACTCGGGTTTGATGCATCACCCCACCTCTCCTTCCCCCTTAAGCAGGCATAAGAGTGTTTTCTAAATGTGAGACTCTGTTCTCTTGCCTAACTCAGTTCATGTGTAGCCATGTTTACAGGATCTTCCTAAGTGATATCTTATGATAAGTTTCTTTTCCTGTGTGACTTCTTTCACTTAGAATCATCGTACCTGAATCCACTCATTTTGCTGCTACTGGTCTTATGACATTGATTTCGTGGCTGAGGGATATTCCATCGTACGTAAGTTCCACAATGTTTGGAACCATTTTTATATTTCCTGGGATATTTCAGGTGTACCCAGGTTGAGGTTCCTGTAAGCAGTGCAGCCCTCATTTAGGGGGTGGCTCTGTCTTATGGATTTTCAGTTTTCCCAAGGTATATTCCCTAGACTGGAAGTGCCCTTGGCTCTGTAACTCTGTTGTTTACTTGCTTTAGGGAACACAATGCACTCCTCCAGTGAGGCAGTTGGCAACTTACATCCCGCCCATCAGCATAACAGGGCTCCCTGTTCTCCAGGGCCTGTCTTGCCTTTCTGGTTTTTTACACATTTTGTGGATGTCCCTTTTGACCGGTGGGAAGTGATACTTCTTTGTAGTGCAGATTTGCATTGCCCGCTTGCTTGCTTGGCCAAAAACGGCATATGCGTTTTCTCCTGAATATATTCAGGTGAAAACGCATACGCCCTTTTTGGCCAAGTGCATCATTGTCGAAGTTGTGCCCCTCTTCCTGTGCTTTACAGGCGATTCCAACGTACCTCTTGAAATCTGTTTCCTGCTATTCTGCCTCGCTTTCAAGTCCGCCTCGTTGCCTTCCCTCAACAGATTTTTGGACGATAGTTGGCCTTGATTACTCTGCCAGTTTGTGAATTGCTGTGCCCCTGAGCTCCATTTTTCAACTCGTTTCTTGTGAGCTGAACGCAAGTCCAAACTTTTGGTTCAGGACCTATACTGGTTCCCGGTGGGTGGCTGAGACTTTGGTTCATTCTTCTTCCTGCCGGGAAATTAGAGTGACATGTGCCCATCCAAATGCCTAGCAGCTACTCTCTCATTGGTTCTCCCTCTTCCCTTTCATCCTCTGCCAAATTGGCAACCTGTGCGAACCAGGAGCTTAAAGGGGCTGTCTCTCCAAGTTGGGAGATTGATAGGAAAGCAGTTGGAAAGTCAAACCGGAGCACCAGGAGAGGGGCTCTTCGTTGAGTTTTAGAAACCTGTCGTATTCACAGTGTGTCCATTCTCTAGGTTTCCCGTACACGTTATAGCTGTAGTAATATTCCCTTCAACCTGGAGAGCTGGGACCCATGGAATGGGTGCCATGCATTATTGCTTTAAAGGGTCTGCATTTGCTCACCCAATCTCACCAATCCTCTCAGTCCCAAGTGTCCAGCCTTATGCCACATCCAGCTGTCATTGTAGATAGGGTCATTCCAGGTTGCATCAGAGACCCTGAAGGAATTGTGAAGAATTTCCCTGTTTCTTTGTTCTGTTTTTGAAATTCCTTTTTAGAGTGGGTTTGAGCTGATTCTCGGTGCCCTGTTTATGCCAGTCTAGACACACTTGATTCCCTTACGGAGACATATCAGTACATAGGTTTTAAGATTCTGACTAGTCAGATCTATTCCTCTGCGGGAAATATGGGGTTTTGAGTCCCTTTCACTGAGGAAGGTGTAGGTCTTGTCTATTCCATAGTTGGTTTTTGGAACGGTACCTGTGCTTATATCAAACTCGGGTTTGATGCATCACCCCACCTCTCCTTCCCCCTTAAGCAGGCATAAGAGTGTTTTCTAAATGTGAGACTCTGTTCTCTTGCCTAACTCAGTTCATGTGTAGCCATGTTTACAGGATCTTCCTAAGTGATATCTTATGATAAGTTTCTTTTCCTGTGTGACTTCTTTCACTTAGAATCATCATACCTGAATCCACTCATTTTGCTGCTACTGGTCTTATGACATTGATTTCGTGGCTGAGGGATATTCCATCGTACGTAAGTTCCACAATGTTTGGAACCATTTTTATATTTCCTGGGATATTTCAGGTGTACCCAGGTTGAGGTTCCTGTAAGCAGTGCAGCCCTCAATTAGGGGGTGGCTCTGTCTTATGGATTTTCAGTTTTCCCAAGGTATATTCCCTAGACTGGAAGTGCCCTTGGCTCTGTAGCTCTGTTGTTTACTTGCTTTAGGGAACACAATGCACTCCTCCAGTGAGGCAGTTGGCAACTTACATCCCGCCCATCAGCATAACAGGGCTCCCTGTTCTCCAGGGCCTGTCTTGCCTTTCTGGTTTTTTACACATTTTGTGGATGTCCCTTTTGACCGGTGGGAAGTGATACTTCTTTGTAGTGCAGATTTGCATTGCCCGCTTGCTTGCTTGGCCAAAAACGGCGTATGCGTTTTCTCCTGAATATATTCAGGAGAAAACGCATACGCCCTTTTTGGCCAAGTGCATCATTCTCGAAGTTGTGCCCCTCTTCCTGTGCTTTACAGGCGATTCCAACGTACCTCTTGAAATCTGTTTCCTGCTATTCTGCCTCGCTTTCAAGTCCGCCTCGTTGCCTTCCCTCAACAGATTTTTGGACGATAGTTGGCCTTGATTACTCTGCCAGTTTGTGAATTGCTGTGCCCCTGAGCTCCATTTTTCAACTCGTTTCTTGTGAGCTGAACGCAAGTCCAAACTTTTGGTTCAGGACCTATACTGGTTCCCGGTGGGTGGCTGAGACTTTGGTTCATTCTTCTTCCTGCCGGGAAATTAGAGTGACATGTGCCCATCCAAATGCCTAGCAGCTACTCTCTCATTGGTTCTCCCTCTTCCCTTTCATCCTCTGCCAAATTGGCAACCTGTGCGAACCAGGAGCTTAAAGGGGCTGTCTCTCCAAGTTGGGAGATTGATAGGAAAGCAGTTGGAAAGTCAAACCGGAGCACCAGGAGAGGGGCTCTTCGTTGAGTTTTAGAAACCTGTCGTATTCACAGTGTGTCCATTCTCTAGGTTTCCCGTACACGTTATAGCTGTAGTAATATTCCCTTCAACCTGGAGAGCTGGGACCCATGGAATGGGTGCCATGCATTATTGCTTTAAAGGGTCTGCATTTGCTCACCCAATCTCACCAATCCTCTCAGTCCCAAGTGTCCAGCCTTATGCCACATCCAGCTGTCATTGTAGATAGGGTCATTCCAGGTTGCATCAGAGACCCTGAAGGAATTGTGAAGAATTTCCCTGTTTCTTTGTTCTGTTTTTGAAATTCCTTTTTAGAGTGGGTTTGAGCTGATTCTCGGTGCCCTGTTTATGCCAGTCTAGACACACTTGATTCCCTTACGGAGACATATCAGTACATAGGTTTTAAGATTCTGACTAGTCAGATCTATTCCTCTGCGGGAAATATGGGGTTTTGAGTCCCTTTCACTGAGGAAGGTGTAGGTCTTGTCTATTCCATAGTTGGTTTTTGGAACGGTACCTGTGCTTATATCAAACTCGGGTTTGATGCATCACCCCACCTCTCCTTCCCCCTTAAGCAGGCATAAGAGTGTTTTCTAAATGTGAGACTCTGTTCTCTTGCCTAACTCAGTTCATGTGTAGCCATGTTTACAGGATCTTCCTAAGTGATATCTTATGATAAGTTTCTTTTCCTGTGTGACTTCTTTCACTTAGAATCATCGTACCTGAATCCACTCATTTTGCTGCTACTGGTCTTATGACATTGATTTCGTGGCTGAGGGATATTCCATCGTACGTAAGTTCCACAATGTTTGGAACCATTTTTATATTTCCTGGGATATTTCAGGTGTACCCAGGTTGAGGTTCCTGTAAGCAGTGCAGCCCTCAATTAGGGGGTGGCTCTGTCTTATGGATTTTCAGTTTTCCCAAGGTATATTCCCTAGACTGGAAGTGCCCTTGGCTCTGTAGCTCTGTTGTTTACTTGCTTTAGGGAACACAATGCACTCCTCCAGTGAGGCAGTTGGCAACTTACATCCCGCCCATCAGCATAACAGGGCTCCCTGTTCTCCAGGGCCTGTCTTGCCTTTCTGGTTTTTTACACATTTTGTGGATGTCCCTTTTGACCGGTGGGAAGTGATACTTCTTTGTAGTGCAGATTTGCATTGCCCGCTTGCTTGCTTGGCCAAAAACGGCGTATGCGTTTTCTCCTGAATATATTCAGGAGAAAACGCATACGCCCTTTTTGGCCAAGTGCATCATTCTCGAAGTTGTGCCCCTCTTCCTGTGCTTTACAGGCGATTCCAACGTACCTCTTGAAATCTGTTTCCTGCTATTCTGCCTCGCTTTCAAGTCCGCCTCGTTGCCTTCCCTCAACAGATTTTTGGACGATAGTTGGCCTTGATTACTCTGCCAGTTTGTGAATTGCTGTGCCCCTGAGCTCCATTTTTCAACTCGTTTCTTGTGAGCTGAACGCAAGTCCAAACTTTTGGTTCAGGACCTATACTGGTTCCCGGTGGGTGGCTGAGACTTTGGTTCATTCTTCTTCCTGCCGGGAAATTAGAGTGACATGTGCCCATCCAAATGCCTAGCAGCTACTCTCTCATTGGTTCTCCCTCTTCCCTTTCATCCTCTGCCAAATTGGCAACCTGTGCGAACCAGGAGCTTAAAGGGGCTGTCTCTCCAAGTTGGGAGATTGATAGGAAAGCAGTTGGAAAGTCAAACCGGAGCACCAGGAGAGGGGCTCTTCGTTGAGTTTTAGAAACCTGTCGTATTCACAGTGTGTCCATTCTCTAGGTTTCCCGTACACGTTATAGCTGTAGTAATATTCCCTTCAACCTGGAGAGCTGGGACCCATGGAATGGGTGCCATGCATTATTGCTTTAAAGGGTCTGCATTTGCTCACCCAATCTCACCAATCCTCTCAGTCCCAAGTGTCCAGCCTTATGCCACATCCAGCTGTCATTGTAGATAGGGTCATTCCAGGTTGCATCAGAGACCCTGAAGGAATTGTGAAGAATTTCCCTGTTTCTTTGTTCTGTTTTTGAAATTCCTTTTTAGAGTGGGTTTGAGCTGATTCTCGCTGCCCTGTTTATGCCAGTCTAGACACACTTGATTCCCTTACGGAGACATATCAGTACATAGGTTTTAAGATTCTGACTAGTCAGATCTATTCCTCTGCGGGAAATATGGGGTTTTGAGTCCCTTTCACTGAGGAAGGTGTAGGTCTTGTCTATTCCATAGTTGGTTTTTGGAACGGTACCTGTGCTTATATCAAACTCGGGTTTGATGCATCACCCCACCTCTCCTTCCCCCTTAAGCAGGCATAAGAGTGTTTTCTAAATGTGAGACTCTGTTCTCTTGCCTAACTCAGTTCATGTGTAGCCATGTTTACAGGATCTTCCTAAGTGATATCTTATGATAAGTTTCTTTTCCTGTGTGACTTCTTTCACTTAGAATCATCGTACCTGAATCCACTCATTTTGCTGCTACTGGTCTTATGACATTGATTTCGTGGCTGAGGGATATTCCATCGTACGTAAGTTCCACAATGTTTGGAACCATTTTTATATTTCCTGGGATATTTCAGGTGTACCCAGGTTGAGGTTCCTGTAAGCAGTGCAGCCCTCAATTAGGGGGTGGCTCTGTCTTATGGATTTTCAGTTTTCCCAAGGTATATTCCCTAGACTGGAAGTGCCCTTGGCTCTGTAGCTCTGTTGTTTACTTGCTTTAGGGAACACAATGCACTCCTCCAGTGAGGCAGTTGGCAACTTACATCCCGCCCATCAGCATAACAGGGCTCCCTGTTCTCCAGGGCCTGTCTTGCCTTTCTGGTTTTTTACACATTTTGTGGATGTCCCTTTTGACCGGTGGGAAGTGATACTTCTTTGTAGTGCAGATTTGCATTGCCCGCTTGCTTGCTTGGCCAAAAACGGCGTATGCGTTTTCTCCTGAATATATTCAGGAGAAAACGCATACGCCCTTTTTGGCCAAGTGCATCATTCTCGAAGTTGTGCCCCTCTTCCTGTGCTTTACAGGCGATTCCAACGTACCTCTTGAAATCTGTTTCCTGCTATTCTGCCTCGCTTTCAAGTCCGCCTCGTTGCCTTCCCTCAACAGATTTTTGGACGATAGTTGGCCTTGATTACTCTGCCAGTTTGTGAATTGCTATGCCCCTGAGCTCCATTTTTCAACTCGTTTCTTGTGAGCTGAACGCAAGTCCAAACTTTTGGTTCAGGACCTATACTGGTTCCCGGTGGGTGGCTGAGACTTTGGTTCATTCTTCTTCCTGCCGGGAAATTAGAGTGACATGTGCCCATCCAAATGCCTAGCAGCTACTCTCTCATTGGTTCTCCCTCTTCCCTTTCATCCTCTGCCAAATTGGCAACCTGTGCGAACCAGGAGCTTAAAGGGGCTGTCTCTCCAAGTTGGGAGATTGATAGGAAAGCAGTTGGAAAGTCAAACCGGAGCACCAGGAGAGGGGCTCTTCGTTGAGTTTTAGAAACCTGTCGTATTCACAGTGTGTCCATTCTCTAGGTTTCCCGTACACGTTATAGCTGTAGTAATATTCCCTTCAACCTGGAGAGCTGGGACCCATGGAATGGGTGCCATGCATTATTGCTTTAAAGGGTCTGCATTTGCTCACCCAATCTCACCAATCCTCTCAGTCCCAAGTGTCCAGCCTTATGCCACATCCAGCTGTCATTGTAGATAGGGTCATTCCAGGTTGCATCAGAGACCCTGAAGGAATTGTGAAGAATTTCCCTGTTTCTTTGTTCTGTTTTTGAAATTCCTTTTTAGAGTGGGTTTGAGCTGATTCTCGCTGCCCTGTTTATGCCAGTCTAGACACACTTGATTCCCTTACGGAGACATATCAGTACATAGGTTTTAAGATTCTTACTAGTCAGATCTATTCCTCTGCGGGAAATATGGGGTTTTGAGTCCCTTTCACTGAGGAAGGTGTAGGTCTTGTCTATTCCATAGTTGGTTTTTGGAACGGTACCTGTGCTTATATCAAACTCGGGTTTGATGCATCACCCCACCTCTCCTTCCCCCTTAAGCAGGCATAAGAGTGTTTTCTAAATGTGAGACTCTGTTCTCTTGCCTAACTCAGTTCATGTGTAGCCATGTTTACAGGATCTTCCTAAGTGATATCTTATGATAAGTTTCTTTTCCTGTGTGACTTCTTTCACTTAGAATCATCATACCTGAATCCACTCATTTTGCTGCTACTGGTCTTATGACATTGATTTCGTGGCTGAGGGATATTCCATCGTACGTAAGTTCCACAATGTTTGGAACCATTTTTATATTTCCTGGGATATTTCAGGTGTACCCAGGTTGAGGTTCCTGTAAGCAGTGCAGCCCTCAATTAGGGGGTGGCTCTGTCTTATGGATTTTCAGTTTTCCCAAGGTATATTCCCTAGACTGGAAGTGCCCTTGGCTCTGTAGCTCTGTTGTTTACTTGCTTTAGGGAACACAATGCACTCCTCCAGTGAGGCAGTTGGCAACTTACATCCCGCCCATCAGCATAACAGGGCTCCCTGTTCTCCAGGGCCTGTCTTGCCTTTCTGGTTTTTTACACATTTTGTGGATGTCCCTTTTGACCGGTGGGAAGTGATACTTCTTTGTAGTGCAGATTTGCATTGCCCGCTTGCTTGCTTGGCCAAAAACGGCGTATGCGTTTTCTCCTGAATATATTCAGGAGAAAACGCATACGCCCTTTTTGGCCAAGTGCATCATTCTCGAAGTTGTGCCCCTCTTCCTGTGCTTTACAGGCGATTCCAACGTACCTCTTGAAATCTGTTTCCTGCTATTCTGCCTCGCTTTCAAGTCCGCCTCGTTGCCTTCCCTCAACAGATTTTTGGACGATAGTTGGCCTTGATTACTCTGCCAGTTTGTGAATTGCTGTGCCCCTGAGCTCCATTTTTCAACTCGTTTCTTGTGAGCTGAACGCAAGTCCAAACTTTTGGTTCAGGACCTATACTGGTTCCCGGTGGGTGGCTGAGACTTTGGTTCATTCTTCTTCCTGCCGGGAAATTAGAGTGACATGTGCCCATCCAAATGCCTAGCAGCTACTCTCTCATTGGTTCTCCCTCTTCCCTTTCATCCTCTGCCAAATTGGCAACCTGTGCGAACCAGGAGCTTAAAGGGGCTGTCTCTCCAAGTTGGGAGATTGATAGGAAAGCAGTTGGAAAGTCAAACCGGAGCACCAGGAGAGGGGCTCTTCGTTGAGTTTTAGAAACCTGTCGTATTCACAGTGTGTCCATTCTCTAGGTTTCCCGTACACGTTATAGCTGTAGTAATATTCCCTTCAACCTGGAGAGCTGGGACCCATGGAATGGGTGCCATGCATTATTGCTTTAAAGGGTCTGCATTTGCTCACCCAATCTCACCAATCCTCTCAGTCCCAAGTGTCCAGCCTTATGCCACATCCAGCTGTCATTGTAGATAGGGTCATTCCAGGTTGCATCAGAGACCCTGAAGGAATTGTGAAGAATTTCCCTGTTTCTTTGTTCTGTTTTTGAAATTCCTTTTTAGAGTGGGTTTGAGCTGATTCTCGCTGCCCTGTTTATGCCAGTCTAGACACACTTGATTCCCTTACGGAGACATATCAGTACATAGGTTTTAAGATTCTGACTAGTCAGATCTATTCCTCTGCGGGAAATATGGGGTTTTGAGTCCCTTTCACTGAGGAAGGTGTAGGTCTTGTCTATTCCATAGTTGGTTTTTGGAACGGTACCTGTGCTTATATCAAACTCGGGTTTGATGCATCACCCCACCTCTCCTTCCCCCTTAAGCAGGCATAAGAGTGTTTTCTAAATGTGAGACTCTGTTCTCTTGCCTAACTCAGTTCATGTGTAGCCATGTTTACAGGATCTTCCTAAGTGATATCTTATGATAAGTTTCTTTTCCTGTGTGACTTCTTTCACTTAGAATCATCGTACCTGAATCCACTCATTTTGCTGCTACTGGTCTTATGACATTGATTTCGTGGCTGAGGGATATTCCATCGTACGTAAGTTCCACAATGTTTGGAACCATTTTTATATTTCCTGGGATATTTCAGGTGTACCCAGGTTGAGGTTCCTGTAAGCAGTGCAGCCCTCAATTAGGGGGTGGCTCTGTCTTATGGATTTTCAGTTTTCCCAAGGTATATTCCCTAGACTGGAAGTGCCCTTGGCTCTGTAGCTCTGTTGTTTACTTGCTTTAGGGAACACAATGCACTCCTCCAGTGAGGCAGTTGGCAACTTACATCCCGCCCATCAGCATAACAGGGCTCCCTGTTCTCCAGGGCCTGTCTTGCCTTTCTGGTTTTTTACACATTTTGTGGATGTCCCTTTTGACCGGTGGGAAGTGATACTTCTTTGTAGTGCAGATTTGCATTGCCCGCTTGCTTGCTTGGCCAAAAACGGCGTATGCGTTTTCTCCTGAATATATTCAGGAGAAAACGCATACGCCCTTTTTGGCCAAGTGCATCATTCTCGAAGTTGTGCCCCTCTTCCTGTGCTTTACAGGCGATTCCAACGTACCTCTTGAAATCTGTTTCCTGCTATTCTGCCTCGCTTTCAAGTCCGCCTCGTTGCCTTCCCTCAACAGATTTTTGGACGATAGTTGGCCTTGATTACTCTGCCAGTTTGTGAATTGCTATGCCCCTGAGCTCCATTTTTCAACTCGTTTCTTGTGAGCTGAACGCAAGTCCAAACTTTTGGTTCAGGACCTATACTGGTTCCCGGTGGGTGGCTGAGACTTTGGTTCATTCTTCTTCCTGCCGGGAAATTAGAGTGACATGTGCCCATCCAAATGCCTAGCAGCTACTCTCTCATTGGTTCTCCCTCTTCCCTTTCATCCTCTGCCAAATTGGCAACCTGTGCGAACCAGGAGCTTAAAGGGGCTGTCTCTCCAAGTTGGGAGATTGATAGGAAAGCAGTTGGAAAGTCAAACCGGAGCACCAGGAGAGGGGCTCTTCGTTGAGTTTTAGAAACCTGTCGTATTCACAGTGTGTCCATTCTCTAGGTTTCCCGTACACGTTATAGCTGTAGTAATATTCCCTTCAACCTGGAGAGCTGGGACCCATGGAATGGGTGCCATGCATTATTGCTTTAAAGGGTCTGCATTTGCTCACCCAATCTCACCAATCCTCTCAGTCCCAAGTGTCCAGCCTTATGCCACATCCAGCTGTCATTGTAGATAGGGTCATTCCAGGTTGCATCAGAGACCCTGAAGGAATTGTGAAGAATTTCCCTGTTTCTTTGTTCTGTTTTTGAAATTCCTTTTTAGAGTGGGTTTGAGCTGATTCTCGCTGCCCTGTTTATGCCAGTCTAGACACACTTGATTCCCTTACGGAGACATATCAGTACATAGGTTTTAAGATTCTTACTAGTCAGATCTATTCCTCTGCGGGAAATATGGGGTTTTGAGTCCCTTTCACTGAGGAAGGTGTAGGTCTTGTCTATTCCATAGTTGGTTTTTGGAACGGTACCTGTGCTTATATCAAACTCGGGTTTGATGCATCACCCCACCTCTCCTTCCCCCTTAAGCAGGCATAAGAGTGTTTTCTAAATGTGAGACTCTGTTCTCTTGCCTAACTCAGTTCATGTGTAGCCATGTTTACAGGATCTTCCTAAGTGATATCTTATGATAAGTTTCTTTTCCTGTGTGACTTCTTTCACTTAGAATCATCGTACCTGAATCCACTCATTTTGCTGCTACTGGTCTTATGACATTGATTTCGTGGCTGAGGGATATTCCATCGTACGTAAGTTCCACAATGTTTGGAACCATTTTTATATTTCCTGGGATACTTCAGGTGTACCCAGGTTGAGGTTCCTGTAAGCAGTGCAGCCCTCAATTTGGGGGTGGCTCTGTCTTATGGATTTTCAGTTTTCCCAAGGTATATTCCCTAGACTGGAAGTGCCCTTGGCTCTGTAGCTCTGTTGTTTACTTGCTTTAGGGAACACAATGCACTCCTCCAGTGAGGCAGTTGGCAACTTACATCCCGCCCATCAGCATAACAGGGCTCCCTGTTCTCCAGGGCCTGTCTTGCCTTTCTGGTTTTTTACACATTTTGTGGATGTCCCTTTTGACCGGTGGGAAGTGATACTTCTTTGTAGTGCAGATTTGCATTGCCCGCTTGCTTGCTTGGCCAAAAACGGCGTATGCGTTTTCTCCTGAATATATTCAGGAGAAAACGCATACGCCCTTTTTGGCCAAGTGCATCATTCTCGAAGTTGTGCCCCTCTTCCTGTGCTTTACAGGCGATTCCAATGTACCTCTTGAAATCTGTTTCCTGCTATTCTGCCTCGCTTTCAAGTCCGCCTCGTTGCCTTCCCTCAACAGATTTTTGGACGATAGTTGGCCTTGATTACTCTGCCAGTTTGTGAATTGCTGTGCCCCTGAGCTCCATTTTTCAACTCGTTTCTTGTGAGCTGAACGCAAGTCCAAACTTTTGGTTCAGGACCTATACTGGTTCCCGGTGGGTGGCTGAGACTTTGGTTCATTCTTCTTCCTGCCGGGAAATTAGAGTGACATGTGCCCATCCAAATGCCTAGCAGCTACTCTCTCATTGGTTCTCCCTCTTCCCTTTCATCCTCTGCCAAATTGGCAACCTGTGCGAACCAGGAGCTTAAAGGGGCTGTCTCTCCAATTTGGGAGATTGATAGGAAAGCAGTTGGAAAGTCAAACCGGAGCACCAGGAGAGGGGCTCTTCGTTGAGTTTTAGAAACCTGTCGTATTCACAGTGTGTCCATTCTCTAGGTTTCCCGTACACGTTATAGCTGTAGTAATATTCCCTTCAACCTGGAGAGCTGGGACCCATGGAATGGGTGCCATGCATTATTGCTTTAAAGGGTCTGCATTTGCTCACCCAATCTCACCAATCCTCTCAGTCCCAAGTGTCCAGCCTTATGCCACATCCAGCTGTCATTGTAGATAGGGTCATTCCAGGTTGCATCAGAGACCCTGAAGGAATTGTGAAGAATTTCCCTGTTTCTTTGTTCTGTTTTTGAAATTCCTTTTTAGAGTGGGTTTGAGCTGATTCTCGCTGCCCTGTTTATGCCAGTCTAGACACACTTGATTCCCTTACGGAGACATATCAGTACATAGGTTTTAAGATTCTTACTAGTCAGATCTATTCCTCTGCGGGAAATATGGGGTTTTGAGTCCCTTTCACTGAGGAAGGTGTAGGTCTTGTCTATTCCATAGTTGGTTTTTGGAACGGTACCTGTGCTTATATCAAACTCGGGTTTGATGCATCACCCCACCTCTCCTTCCCCCTTAAGCAGGCATAAGAGTGTTTTCTAAATGTGAGACTCTGTTCTCTTGCCTAACTCAGTTCATGTGTAGCCATGTTTACAGGATCTTCCTAAGTGATATCTTATGATAAGTTTCTTTTCCTGTGTGACTTCTTTCACTTAGAATCATCGTACCTGAATCCACTCATTTTGCTGCTACTGGTCTTATGACATTGATTTCGTGGCTGAGGGATATTCCATCGTACGTAAGTTCCACAATGTTTGCAACCATTTTTATATTTCCTGGGATACTTCAGGTGTACCCAGGTTGAGGTTCCTGTAAGCAGTGCAGCCCTCAATTTGGGGGTGGCTCTGTCTTATGGATTTTCAGTTTTCCCAAGGTATATTCCCTAGACTGGAAGTGCCCTTGGCTCTGTAGCTCTGTTGTTTACTTGCTTTAGGGAACACAATGCACTCCTCCAGTGAGGCAGTTGGCAACTTACATCCCGCCCATCAGCATAACAGGGCTCCCTGTTCTCCAGGGCCTGTCTTGCCTTTCTGGTTTTTTACACATTTTGTGGATGTCCCTTTTGACCGGTGGGAAGTGATACTTCTTTGTAGTGCAGATTTGCATTGCCCGCTTGCTTGCTTGGCCAAAAACGGCGTATGCGTTTTCTCCTGAATATATTCAGGAGAAAACGCATACGCCCTTTTTGGCCAAGTGCATCATTCTCGAAGTTGTGCCCCTCTTCCTGTGCTTTACAGGCGATTCCAACGTACCTCTTGAAATCTGTTTCCTGCTATTCTGCCTCGCTTTCAAGTCCGCCTCGTTGCCTTCCCTCAACAGATTTTTGGACGATAGTTGGCCTTGATTACTCTGCCAGTTTGTGAATTGCTGTGCCCCTGAGCTCCATTTTTCAACTCGTTTCTTGTGAGCTGAACGCAAGTCCAAACTTTTGGTTCAGGACCTATACTGGTTACCGGTGGGTGGCTGAGACTTTGGTTCATTCTTCTTCCTGCCGGGAAATTAGAGTGACATGTGCCCATCCAAATGCCTAGCAGCTACTCTCTCATTGGTTCTCCCTCTTCCCTTTCATCCTCTGCCAAATTGGCAACCTGTGCGAACCAGGAGCTTAAAGGGGCTGTCTCTCCAATTTGGGAGATTGATAGGAAAGCAGTTGGAAAGTCAAACCGGAGCACCAGGAGAGGGGCTCTTCGTTGAGTTTTAGAAACCTGTCGTATTCACAGTGTGTCCATTCTCTAGGTTTCCCGTACACGTTATAGCTGTAGTAATATTCCCTTCAACCTGGAGAGCTGGGACCCATGGAATGGGTGCCATGCATTATTGCTTTAAAGGGTCTGCATTTGCTCACCCAATCTCACCAATCCTCTCAGTCCCAAGTGTCCAGCCTTATGCCACATCCAGCTGTCATTGTAGATAGGGTCATTCCAGGTTGCATCAGAAACCCTGAAGGAATTGTGAAGAATTTCCCTGTTTCTTTGTTCTGTTTTTGAAATTCCTTTTTAGAGTGGGTTTGAGCTGATTCTCGGTGCCCTGTTTATGCCAGTCTAGACACACTTGATTCCCTTACGGAGACATATCAGTACATAGGTTTTAAGTTTCTTACTAGTCAGATCTATTCCTCTGCGGGAAATATGGGGTTTTGAGTCCCTTTCACTGAGGAAGGTGTAGGTCTTGTCTATTCCATAGTTGGTTTTTGGAACGGTACCTGTGCTTATATCAAACTCGGGTTTGATGCATCACCCCACCTCTCCTTCCCCCTTAAGCAGGCATAAGAGTGTTTTCTAAATGTGAGACTCTGTTCTCTTGCCTAACTCAGTTCATGTGTAGCCATGTTTACAGGATCTTCCTAAGTGATATCTTATGATAAGTTTCTTTTCCTGTGTGACTTCTTTCACTTAGAATCATCGTACCTGAATCCACTCATTTTGCTGCTACTGGTCTTATGACATTGATTTCGTGGCTGAGGGATATTCCATCGTACGTAAGTTCCACAATGTTTGGAACCATTTTTATATTTCCTGGGATATTTCAGGTGTACCCAGGTTGAGGTTCCTGTAAGCAGTGCAGCCCTCATTTAGGGGGTGGCTCTGTCTTATGGATTTTCAGTTTTCCCAAGGTATATTCCCTAGACTGGAAGTGCCCTTGGCTCTGTAACTCTGTTGTTTACTTGCTTTAGGGAACACAATGCACTCCTCCAGTGAGGCAGTTGGCAACTTACATCCCGCCCATCAGCATAACAGGGCTCCCTGTTCTCCAGGGCCTGTCTTGCCTTTCTGGTTTTTTACACATTTTGTGGATGTCCCTTTTGACCGGTGGGAAGTGATACTTCTTTGTAGTGCAGATTTGCATTGCCCGCTTGCTTGCTTGGCCAAAAACGGCATATGCGTTTTCTCCTGAATATATTCAGGTGAAAACGCATACGCCCTTTTTGGCCAAGTGCATCATTGTCGAAGTTGTGCCCCTCTTCCTGTGCTTTACAGGCGATTCCAACGTACCTCTTGAAATCTGTTTCCTGCTATTCTGCCTCGCTTTCAAGTCCGCCTCGTTGCCTTCCCTCAACAGATTTTTGGACGATAGTTGGCCTTGATTACTCTGCCAGTTTGTGAATTGCTGTGCCCCTGAGCTCCATTTTTCAACTCGTTTCTTGTGAGCTGAACGCAAGTCCAAACTTTTGGTTCAGGACCTATACTGGTTCCCGGTGGGTGGCTGAGACTTTGGTTCATTCTTCTTCCTGCCGGGAAATTAGAGTGACATGTGCCCATCCAAATGCCTAGCAGCTACTCTCTCATTGGTTCTCCCTCTTCCCTTTCATCCTCTGCCAAATTGGCAACCTGTGCAAACCAGGAGCTTAAAGGGGCTGTCTCTCCAATTTGGGAGATTGATAGGAAAGCAGTTGGAAAGTCAAACCGGAGCACCAGGAGAGGGGCTCTTCGTTGAGTTTTAGAAACCTGTCGTATTCACAGTGTGTCCATTCTCTAGGTTTCCCGTACACGTTATAGCTGTAGTAATATTCCCTTCAACCTGGAGAGCTGGGACCCATGGAATGGGTGCCATGCATTATTGCTTTAAAGGGTCTGCATTTGCTCACCCAATCTCACCAATCCTCTCAGTCCCAAGTGTCCAGCCTTATGCCACATCCAGCTGTCATTGTAGATAGGGTCATTCCAGGTTGCATCAGAGACCCTGAAGGAATTGTGAAGAATTTCCCTGTTTCTTTGTTCTGTTTTTGAAATTCCTTTTTAGAGTGGGTTTGAGCTGATTCTCGGTGCCCTGTTTATGCCAGTCTAGACACACTTGATTCCCTTACGGAGACATATCAGTACATAGGTTTTAAGATTCTGACTAGTCAGATCTATTCCTCTGCGGGAAATATGGGGTTTTGAGTCCCTTTCACTGAGGAAGGTGTAGGTCTTGTCTATTCCATAGTTGGTTTTTGGAACGGTACCTGTGCTTATATCAAACTCGGGTTTGATGCATCACCCCACCTCTCCTTCCCCCTTAAGCAGGCATAAGAGTGTTTTCTAAATGTGAGACTCTGTTCTCTTGCCTAACTCAGTTCATGTGTAGCCATGTTTACAGGATCTTCCTAAGTGATATCTTATGATAAGTTTCTTTTCCTGTGTGACTTCTTTCACTTAGAATCATCATACCTGAATCCACTCATTTTGCTGCTACTGGTCTTATGACATTGATTTCGTGGCTGAGGGATATTCCATCGTACGTAAGTTCCACAATGTTTGGAACCATTTTTATATTTCCTGGGATATTTCAGGTGTACCCAGGTTGAGGTTCCTGTAAGCAGTGCAGCCCTCAATTAGGGGGTGGCTCTGTCTTATGGATTTTCAGTTTTCCCAAGGTATATTCCCTAGACTGGAAGTGCCCTTGGCTCTGTAGCTCTGTTGTTTACTTGCTTTAGGGAACACAATGCACTCCTCCAGTGAGGCAGTTGGCAACTTACATCCCGCCCATCAGCATAACAGGGCTCCCTGTTCTCCAGGGCCTGTCTTGCCTTTCTGGTTTTTTACACATTTTGTGGATGTCCCTTTTGACCGGTGGGAAGTGATACTTCTTTGTAGTGCAGATTTGCATTGCCCGCTTGCTTGCTTGGCCAAAAACGGCGTATGCGTTTTCTCCTGAATATATTCAGGAGAAAACGCATACGCCCTTTTTGGCCAAGTGCATCATTCTCGAAGTTGTGCCCCTCTTCCTGTGCTTTACAGGCGATTCCAACGTACCTCTTGAAATCTGTTTCCTGCTATTCTGCCTCGCTTTCAAGTCCGCCTCGTTGCCTTCCCTCAACAGATTTTTGGACGATAGTTGGCCTTGATTACTCTGCCAGTTTGTGAATTGCTGTGCCCCTGAGCTCCATTTTTCAACTCGTTTCTTGTGAGCTGAACGCAAGTCCAAACTTTTGGTTCAGGACCTATACTGGTTCCCGGTGGGTGGCTGAGACTTTGGTTCATTCTTCTTCCTGCCGGGAAATTAGAGTGACATGTGCCCATCCAAATGCCTAGCAGCTACTCTCTCATTGGTTCTCCCTCTTCCCTTTCATCCTCTGCCAAATTGGCAACCTGTGCGAACCAGGAGCTTAAAGGGGCTGTCTCTCCAAGTTGGGAGATTGATAGGAAAGCAGTTGGAAAGTCAAACCGGAGCACCAGGAGAGGGGCTCTTCGTTGAGTTTTAGAAACCTGTCGTATTCACAGTGTGTCCATTCTCTAGGTTTCCCGTACACGTTATAGCTGTAGTAATATTCCCTTCAACCTGGAGAGCTGGGACCCATGGAATGGGTGCCATGCATTATTGCTTTAAAGGGTCTGCATTTGCTCACCCAATCTCACCAATCCTCTCAGTCCCAAGTGTCCAGCCTTATGCCACATCCAGCTGTCATTGTAGATAGGGTCATTCCAGGTTGCATCAGAGACCCTGAAGGAATTGTGAAGAATTTCCCTGTTTCTTTGTTCTGTTTTTGAAATTCCTTTTTAGAGTGGGTTTGAGCTGATTCTCGCTGCCCTGTTTATGCCAGTCTAGACACACTTGATTCCCTTACGGAGACATATCAGTACATAGGTTTTAAGATTCTGACTAGTCAGATCTATTCCTCTGCGGGAAATATGGGGTTTTGAGTCCCTTTCACTGAGGAAGGTGTAGGTCTTGTCTATTCCATAGTTGGTTTTTGGAACGGTACCTGTGCTTATATCAAACTCGGGTTTGATGCATCACCCCACCTCTCCTTCCCCCTTAAGCAGGCATAAGAGTGTTTTCTAAATGTGAGACTCTGTTCTCTTGCCTAACTCAGTTCATGTGTAGCCATGTTTACAGGATCTTCCTAAGTGATATCTTATGATAAGTTTCTTTTCCTGTGTGACTTCTTTCACTTAGAATCATCGTACCTGAATCCACTCATTTTGCTGCTACTGGTCTTATGACATTGATTTCGTGGCTGAGGGATATTCCATCGTACGTAAGTTCCACAATGTTTGGAACCATTTTTATATTTCCTGGGATATTTCAGGTGTACCCAGGTTGAGGTTCCTGTAAGCAGTGCAGCCCTCAATTAGGGGGTGGCTCTGTCTTATGGATTTTCAGTTTTCCCAAGGTATATTCCCTAGACTGGAAGTGCCCTTGGCTCTGTAGCTCTGTTGTTTACTTGCTTTAGGGAACACAATGCACTCCTCCAGTGAGGCAGTTGGCAACTTACATCCCGCCCATCAGCATAACAGGGCTCCCTGTTCTCCAGGGCCTGTCTTGCCTTTCTGGTTTTTTACACATTTTGTGGATGTCCCTTTTGACCGGTGGGAAGTGATACTTCTTTGTAGTGCAGATTTGCATTGCCCGCTTGCTTGCTTGGCCAAAAACGGCGTATGCGTTTTCTCCTGAATATATTCAGGAGAAAACGCATACGCCCTTTTTGGCCAAGTGCATCATTCTCGAAGTTGTGCCCCTCTTCCTGTGCTTTACAGGCGATTCCAACGTACCTCTTGAAATCTGTTTCCTGCTATTCTGCCTCGCTTTCAAGTCCGCCTCGTTGCCTTCCCTCAACAGATTTTTGGACGATAGTTGGCCTTGATTACTCTGCCAGTTTGTGAATTGCTATGCCCCTGAGCTCCATTTTTCAACTCGTTTCTTGTGAGCTGAACGCAAGTCCAAACTTTTGGTTCAGGACCTATACTGGTTCCCGGTGGGTGGCTGAGACTTTGGTTCATTCTTCTTCCTGCCGGGAAATTAGAGTGACATGTGCCCATCCAAATGCCTAGCAGCTACTCTCTCATTGGTTCTCCCTCTTCCCTTTCATCCTCTGCCAAATTGGCAACCTGTGCGAACCAGGAGCTTAAAGGGGCTGTCTCTCCAAGTTGGGAGATTGATAGGAAAGCAGTTGGAAAGTCAAACCGGAGCACCAGGAGAGGGGCTCTTCGTTGAGTTTTAGAAACCTGTCGTATTCACAGTGTGTCCATTCTCTAGGTTTCCCGTACACGTTATAGCTGTAGTAATATTCCCTTCAACCTGGAGAGCTGGGACCCATGGAATGGGTGCCATGCATTATTGCTTTAAAGGGTCTGCATTTGCTCACCCAATCTCACCAATCCTCTCAGTCCCAAGTGTCCAGCCTTATGCCACATCCAGCTGTCATTGTAGATAGGGTCATTCCAGGTTGCATCAGAGACCCTGAAGGAATTGTGAAGAATTTCCCTGTTTCTTTGTTCTGTTTTTGAAATTCCTTTTTAGAGTGGGTTTGAGCTGATTCTCGCTGCCCTGTTTATGCCAGTCTAGACACACTTGATTCCCTTACGGAGACATATCAGTACATAGGTTTTAAGATTCTTACTAGTCAGATCTATTCCTCTGCGGGAAATATGGGGTTTTGAGTCCCTTTCACTGAGGAAGGTGTAGGTCTTGTCTATTCCATAGTTGGTTTTTGGAACGGTACCTGTGCTTATATCAAACTCGGGTTTGATGCATCACCCCACCTCTCCTTCCCCCTTAAGCAGGCATAAGAGTGTTTTCTAAATGTGAGACTCTGTTCTCTTGCCTAACTCAGTTCATGTGTAGCCATGTTTACAGGATCTTCCTAAGTGATATCTTATGATAAGTTTCTTTTCCTGTGTGACTTCTTTCACTTAGAATCATCGTACCTGAATCCACTCATTTTGCTGCTACTGGTCTTATGACATTGATTTCGTGGCTGAGGGATATTCCATCGTACGTAAGTTCCACAATGTTTGGAACCATTTTTATATTTCCTGGGATACTTCAGGTGTACCCAGGTTGAGGTTCCTGTAAGCAGTGCAGCCGTCAATTTGGGGGTGGCTCTGTCTTATGGATTTTCAGTTTTCCCAAGGTATATTCCCTAGACTGGAAGTGCCCTTGGCTCTGTAGCTCTGTTGTTTACTTGCTTTAGGGAATACAATGCACTCCTCCAGTGAGGCAGTTGGCAACTTACATCCCGCCCATCAGCATAACAGGGCTCCCTGTTCTCCAGGGCCTGTCTTGCCTTTCTGGTTTTTTACACATTTTGTGGATGTCCCTTTTGACCGGTGGGAAGTGATACTTCTTTGTAGTGCAGATTTGCATTGCCCGCTTGCTTGCTTGGCCAAAAACGGCGTATGCGTTTTCTCCTGAATATATTCAGGAGAAAACGCATACGCCCTTTTTGGCCAAGTGCATCATGGTCGAAGTTGTGCCCCTCTTCCTGTGCTTTACAGGCGATTCCAACGTACCTCTTGAAATCTGTTTCCTGCTATTCTGCCTCGCTTTCAAGTCCGCCTCGTTGCCTTCCCTCAACAGATTTTTGGACGATAGTTGGCCTTGATTACTCTGCCAGTTTGTGAATTGCTGTGCCCCTGAGCTCCATTTTTCAACTCGTTTCTTGTGAGCTGAACGCAAGTCCAAACTTTTGGTTCAGGACCTATACTGGTTACCGGTGGGTGGCTGAGACTTTGGTTCATTCTTCTTCCTGCCGGGAAATTAGAGTGACATGTGCCCATCCAAATGCCTAGCAGCTACTCTCTCATTGGTTCTCCCTCTTCCCTTTCATCCTCTGCCAAATTGGCAACCTGTGCGAACCAGGAGCTTAAAGGGGCTGTCTCTCCAATTTGGGAGATTGATAGGAAAGCAGTTGGAAAGTCAAACCGGAGCACCAGGAGAGGGGCTCTTCATTGAGTTTTAGAAACCTGTCGTATTCACAGTGTGTCCATTCTCTAGGTTTCCCGTACACGTTATAGCTGTAGTAATATTCCCTTCAACCTGGAGAGCTGGGACCCATGGAATGGGTGCCATGCATTATTGCTTTAAAGGGTCTGCATTTGCTCACCCAATCTCACCAATCCTCTCAGTCCCAAGTGTCCAGCCTTATGCCACATCCAGCTGTCATTGTAGATAGGGTCATTCCAGGTTGCATCAGAAACCCTGAAGGAATTGTGAAGAATTTCCCTGTTTCTTTGTTCTGTTTTTGAAATTCCTTTTTAGAGTGGGTTTGAGCTGATTCTCGGTGCCCTGTTTATGCCAGTCTAGACACACTTGATTCCCTTACGGAGACATATCAGTACATAGGTTTTAAGTTTCTTACTAGTCAGATCTATTCCTCTGCGGGAAATATGGGGTTTTGAGTCCCTTTCACTGAGGAAGGTGTAGGTCTTGTCTATTCCATAGTTGGTTTTTGGAACGGTACCTGTGCTTATATCAAACTCGGGTTTGATGCATCACCCCACCTCTCCTTCCCCCTTAAGCAGGCATAAGAGTGTTTTCTAAATGTGAGACTCTGTTCTCTTGCCTAACTCAGTTCATGTGTAGCCATGTTTACAGGATCTTCCTAAGTGATATCTTATGATAAGTTTCTTTTCCTGTGTGACTTCTTTCACTTAGAATCATCGTACCTGAATCCACTCATTTTGCTGCTACTGGTCTTATGACATTGATTTCGTGGCTGAGGGATATTCCATCGTACGTAAGTTCCACAATGTTTGGAACCATTTTTATATTTCCTGGGATATTTCAGGTGTACCCAGGTTGAGGTTCCTGTAAGCAGTGCAGCCCTCATTTAGGGGGTGGCTCTGTCTTATGGATTTTCAGTTTTCCCAAGGTATATTCCCTAGACTGGAAGTGCCCTTGGCTCTGTAACTCTGTTGTTTACTTGCTTTAGGGAACACAATGCACTCCTCCAGTGAGGCAGTTGGCAACTTACATCCCGCCCATCAGCATAACAGGGCTCCCTGTTCTCCAGGGCCTGTCTTGCCTTTCTGGTTTTTTACACATTTTGTGGATGTCCCTTTTGACCGGTGGGAAGTGATACTTCTTTGTAGTGCAGATTTGCATTGCCCGCTTGCTTGCTTGGCCAAAAACGGCATATGCGTTTTCTCCTGAATATATTCAGGTGAAAACGCATACGCCCTTTTTGGCCAAGTGCATCATTGTCGAAGTTGTGCCCCTCTTCCTGTGCTTTACAGGCGATTCCAACGTACCTCTTGAAATCTGTTTCCTGCTATTCTGCCTCGCTTTCAAGTCCGCCTCGTTGCCTTCCCTCAACAGATTTTTGGACGATAGTTGGCCTTGATTACTCTGCCAGTTTGTGAATTGCTGTGCCCCTGAGCTCCATTTTTCAACTCGTTTCTTGTGAGCTGAACGCAAGTCCAAACTTTTGGTTCAGGACCTATACTGGTTCCCGGTGGGTGGCTGAGACTTTGGTTCATTCTTCTTCCTGCCGGGAAATTAGAGTGACATGTGCCCATCCAAATGCCTAGCAGCTACTCTCTCATTGGTTCTCCCTCTTCCCTTTCATCCTCTGCCAAATTGGCAACCTGTGCGAACCAGGAGCTTAAAGGGGCTGTCTCTCCAATTTGGGAGATTGATAGGAAAGCAGTTGGAAAGTCAAACCGGAGCACCAGGAGAGGGGCTCTTCGTTGAGTTTTAGAAACCTGTCGTATTCACAGTGTGTCCATTCTCTAGGTTTCCCGTACACGTTATAGCTGTAGTAATATTCCCTTCAACCTGGAGAGCTGGGACCCATGGAATGGGTGCCATGCATTATTGCTTTAAAGGGTCTGCATTTGCTCACCCAATCTCACCAATCCTCTCAGTCCCAAGTGTCCAGCCTTATGCCACATCCAGCTGTCATTGTAGATAGGGTCATTCCAGGTTGCATCCGAGACCCTGAAGGAATTGTAAAGAATTTCCCTGTTTCTTTGTTCTGTTTTTGAAATTCCTTTTTAGAGTGGGTTTGAGCTGATTCTCGCTGCCATGTTTATGCCAGTCTAGACACACTTGATTCCCTTACGGAGACATATCAATGCATAGGTTTTAAGATTCTTACTAGTCAGATCTATTCCTCTGCGGGAAATATGGGGTTTTGAGTCCCTTTCACTGAGGAAGGTGGAGGTCTTGTCTATTCCATAGTTGGTTTTTGGAACGGTACCTGTGCTTATATCAAACTCTGGTTTGATGCATCACCCCACCTCTCCTTCCCCCTTAAGCAGGCATAAGAGTGTTTTCTAAATGTGAGACTCTGTTCTCTTGCCTAACTCAGTTCATGTGTAGCCATGTTTACAGGATCTTCCTAAGTGATATCTTATGATAAGTTTCTTTTCCTGTGTGACTTCTTTCACTTAGAATCATCGTACCTGAATCCACTCATTTTGCTGCTACTGGTCTTATGACATTGATTTCGTGGCTGAGGGATATTCCATCGTACGTAAGTTCCACAATGTTTGGAACCATTTTTATATTTCCTGGGATACTTCAGGTGTACCCAGGTTGAGGTTCCTGTAAGCAGTGCAGCCCTCAATTTGGGGGTGGCTCTGTCTTATGGATTTTCAGTTTTCCCAAGGTATATTCCCTAGACTGGAAGTGCCCTTGGCTCTGTAGCTCTGTTGTTTACTTGCTTTAGGGAACACAATGCACTCCTCCAGTGAGGCAGTTGGCAACTTACATCCCGCCCATCAGCATAACAGGGCTCCCTGTTCTCCAGGGCCTGTCTTGCCTTTCTGGTTTTTTACACATTTTGTGGATGTCCCTTTTGACCGGTGGGAAGTGATACTTCTTTGTAGTGCAGATTTGCATTGCCCGCTTGCTTGCTTGGCCAAAAACGGCGTATGCGTTTTCTCCTGAATATATTCAGGAGAAAACGCATACGCCCTTTTTGGCCAAGTGCATCATTCTCGAAGTTGTGCCCCTCTTCCTGTGCTTTACAGGCGATTCCAACGTACCTCTTGAAATCTGTTTCCTGCTATTCTGCCTCGCTTTCAAGTCCGCCTCGTTGCCTTCCCTCAACAGATTTTTGGACGATAGTTGGCCTTGATTACTCTGCCAGTTTGTGAATTGCTGTGCCCCTGAGCTCCATTTTTCAACTCGTTTCTTGTGAGCTGAACGCAAGTCCAAACTTTTGGTTCAGGACCTATACTGGTTACCGGTGGGTGGCTGAGACTTTGGTTCATTCTTCTTCCTGCCGGGAAATTAGAGTGACATGTGCCCATCCAAATGCCTAGCAGCTACTCTCTCATTGGTTCTCCCTCTTCCCTTTCATCCTCTGCCAAATTGGCAACCTGTGCGAACCAGGAGCTTAAAGGGGCTGTCTCTCCAATTTGGGAGATTGATAGGAAAGCAGTTGGAAAGTCAAACCGGAGCACCAGGAGAGGGGCTCTTCGTTGAGTTTTAGAAACCTGTCGTATTCACAGTGTGTCCATTCTCTAGGTTTCCCGTACACGTTATAGCTGTAGTAATATTCCCTTCAACCTGAAGAGCTGGGACCCATGGAATGGGTGCCATGCATTATTGCTTTAAAGGGTCTGCATTTGCTCACCCAATCTCACCAATCCTCTCAGTCCCAAGTGTCCAGCCTTATGCCACATCCAGCTGTCATTGTAGATAGGGTCATTCCAGGTTGCATCAGAAACCCTGAAGGAATTGTGAAGAATTTCCCTGTTTCTTTGTTCTGTTTTTGAAATTCCTTTTTAGAGTGGGTTTGAGCTGATTCTCGGTGCCCTGTTTATGCCAGTCTAGACACACTTGATTCCCTTACGGAGACATATCAGTACATAGGTTTTAAGTTTCTTACTAGTCAGATCTATTCCTCTGCGGGAAATATGGGGTTTTGAGTCCCTTTCACTGAGGAAGGTGTAGGTCTTGTCTATTCCATAGTTGGTTTTTGGAACGGTACCTGTGCTTATATCAAACTCGGGTTTGATGCATCACCCCACCTCTCCTTCCCCCTTAAGCAGGCATAAGAGTGTTTTCTAAATGTGAGACTCTGTTCTCTTGCCTAACTCAGTTCATGTGTAGCCATGTTTACAGGATCTTCCTAAGTGATATCTTATGATAAGTTTCTTTTCCTGTGTGACTTCTTTCACTTAGAATCATCGTACCTGAATCCACTCATTTTGCTGCTACTGGTCTTATGACATTGATTTCGTGGCTGAGGGATATTCCAACGTACGTAAGTTCCACAATGTTTGGAACCATTTTTATATTTCCTGGGATATTTCAGGTGTACCCAGGTTGAGGTTCCTGTAAGCAGTGCAGCCCTCATTTAGGGGGTGGCTCTGTCTTATGGATTTTCAGTTTTCCCAAGGTATATTCCCTAGACTGGAAGTGCCCTTGGCTCTGTAACTCTGTTGTTTACTTGCTTTAGGGAACACAATGCACTCCTCCAGTGAGGCAGTTGGCAACTTACATCCCGCCCATCAGCATAACAGGGCTCCCTGTTCTCCAGGGCCTGTCTTGCCTTTCTGGTTTTTTACACATTTTGTGGATGTCCCTTTTGACCGGTGGGAAGTGATACTTCTTTGTAGTGCAGATTTGCATTGCCCGCTTGCTTGCTTGGCCAAAAACGGCATATGCGTTTTCTCCTGAATATATTCAGGTGAAAACGCATACGCCCTTTTTGGCCAAGTGCATCATTGTCGAAGTTGTGCCCCTCTTCCTGTGCTTTACAGGCGATTCCAACGTACCTCTTGAAATCTGTTTCCTGCTATTCTGCCTCGCTTTCAAGTCCGCCTCGTTGCCTTCCCTCAACAGATTTTTGGACGATAGTTGGCCTTGATTACTCTGCCAGTTTGTGAATTGCTGTGCCCCTGAGCTCCATTTTTCAACTCGTTTCTTGTGAGCTGAACGCAAGTCCAAACTTTTGGTTCAGGACCTATACTGGTTCCCGGTGGGTGGCTGAGACTTTGGTTCATTCTTCTTCCTGCCGGGAAATTAGAGTGACATGTGCCCATCCAAATGCCTAGCAGCTACTCTCTCATTGGTTCTCCCTCTTCCCTTTCATCCTCTGCCAAATTGGCAACCTGTGCGAACCAGGAGCTTAAAGGGGCTGTCTCTCCAAGTTGGGAGATTGATAGGAAAGCAGTTGGAAAGTCAAACCGGAGCACCAGGAGAGGGGCTCTTCGTTGAGTTTTAGAAACCTGTCGTATTCACAGTGTGTCCATTCTCTAGGTTTCCCGTACACGTTATAGCTGTAGTAATATTCCCTTCAACCTGGAGAGCTGGGACCCATGGAATGGGTGCCATGCATTATTGCTTTAAAGGGTCTGCATTTGCTCACCCAATCTCACCAATCCTCTCAGTCCCAAGTGTCCAGCCTTATGCCACATCCAGCTGTCATTGTAGATAGGGTCATTCCAGGTTGCATCAGAAACCCTGAAGGAATTGTGAAGAATTTCCCTGTTTCTTTGTTCTGTTTTTGAAATTCCTTTTTAGAGTGGGTTTGAGCTGATTCTCGCTGCCCTGTTTATGCCAGTCTAGACACACTTGATTCCCTTACGGAGACATATCAGTACATAGGTTTTAAGTTTCTTACTAGTCAGATCTATTCCTCTGCGGGAAATATGGGGTTTTGAGTCCCTTTCACTGAGGAAGGTGTAGGTCTTGTCTATTCCATAGTTGGTTTTTGGAACGGTACCTGTGCTTATATCAAACTCGGGTTTGATGCATCACCCCACCTCTCCTTCCCCCTTAAGCAGGCATAAGAGTGTTTTCTAAATGTGAGACTCTGTTCTCTTGCCTAACTCAGTTCATGTGTAGCCATGTTTACAGGATCTTCCTAAGTGATATCTTATGATAAGTTTCTTTTCCTGTGTGACTTCTTTCACTTAGAATCATCGTACCTGAATCCACTCATTTTGCTGCTACTGGTCTTATGACATTGATTTCGTGGCTGAGGGATATTCCATCGTACGTAAGTTCCACAATGTTTGGAACCATTTTTATATTTCCTGGGATATTTCAGGTGTACCCAGGTTGAGGTTCCTGTAAGCAGTGCAGCCCTCATTTAGGGGGTGGCTCTGTCTTATGGATTTTCAGTTTTCCCAAGGTATATTCCCTAGACTGGAAGTGCCCTTGGCTCTGTAACTCTGTTGTTTACTTGCTTTAGGGAACACAATGCACTCCTCCAGTGAGGCAGTTGGCAACTTACATCCCGCCCATCAGCATAACAGGGCTCCCTGTTCTCCAGGGCCTGTCTTGCCTTTCTGGTTTTTTACACATTTTGTGGATGTCCCTTTTGACCGGTGGGAAGTGATACTTCTTTGTAGTGCAGATTTGCATTGCCCGCTTGCTTGCTTGGCCAAAAACGGCATATGCGTTTTCTCCTGAATATATTCAGGTGAAAACGCATACGCCCTTTTTGGCCAAGTGCATCATTGTCGAAGTTGTGCCCCTCTTCCTGTGCTTTACAGGCGATTCCAACGTACCTCTTGAAATCTGTTTCCTGCTATTCTGCCTCGCTTTCAAGTCCGCCTCGTTGCCTTCCCTCAACAGATTTTTGGACGATAGTTGGCCTTGATTACTCTGCCAGTTTGTGAATTGCTGTGCCCCTGAGCTCCATTTTTCAACTCGTTTCTTGTGAGCTGAACGCAAGTCCAAACTTTTGGTTCAGGACCTATACTGGTTCCCGGTGGGTGGCTGAGACTTTGGTTCATTCTTCTTCCTGCCGGGAAATTAGAGTGACATGTGCCCATCCAAATGCCTAGCAGCTACTCTCTCATTGGTTCTCCCTCTTCCCTTTCATCCTCTGCCAAATTGGCAACCTGTGCGAACCAGGAGCTTAAAGGGGCTGTCTCTCCAAGTTGGGAGATTGATAGGAAAGCAGTTGGAAAGTCAAACCGGAGCACCAGGAGAGGGGCTCTTCGTTGAGTTTTAGAAACCTGTCGTATTCACAGTGTGTCCATTCTCTAGGTTTCCCGTACACGTTATAGCTGTAGTAATATTCCCTTCAACCTGGAGAGCTGGGACCCATGGAATGGGTGCCATGCATTATTGCTTTAAAGGGTCTGCATTTGCTCACCCAATCTCACCAATCCTCTCAGTCCCAAGTGTCCAGCCTTATGCCACATCCAGCTGTCATTGTAGATAGGGTCATTCCAGGTTGCATCAGAGACCCTGAAGGAATTGTGAAGAATTTCCCTGTTTCTTTGTTCTGTTTTTGAAATTCCTTTTTAGAGTGGGTTTGAGCTGATTCTCGGTGCCCTGTTTATGCCAGTCTAGACACACTTGATTCCCTTACGGAGACATATCAGTACATAGGTTTTAAGATTCTGACTAGTCAGATCTATTCCTCTGCGGGAAATATGGGGTTTTGAGTCCCTTTCACTGAGGAAGGTGTAGGTCTTGTCTATTCCATAGTTGGTTTTTGGAACGGTACCTGTGCTTATATCAAACTCGGGTTTGATGCATCACCCCACCTCTCCTTCCCCCTTAAGCAGGCATAAGAGTGTTTTCTAAATGTGAGACTCTGTTCTCTTGCCTAACTCAGTTCATGTGTAGCCATGTTTACAGGATCTTCCTAAGTGATATCTTATGATAAGTTTCTTTTCCTGTGTGACTTCTTTCACTTAGAATCATCATACCTGAATCCACTCATTTTGCTGCTACTGGTCTTATGACATTGATTTCGTGGCTGAGGGATATTCCATCGTACGTAAGTTCCACAATGTTTGGAACCATTTTTATATTTCCTGGGATATTTCAGGTGTACCCAGGTTGAGGTTCCTGTAAGCAGTGCAGCCCTCAATTAGGGGGTGGCTCTGTCTTATGGATTTTCAGTTTTCCCAAGGTATATTCCCTAGACTGGAAGTGCCCTTGGCTCTGTAGCTCTGTTGTTTACTTGCTTTAGGGAACACAATGCACTCCTCCAGTGAGGCAGTTGGCAACTTACATCCCGCCCATCAGCATAACAGGGCTCCCTGTTCTCCAGGGCCTGTCTTGCCTTTCTGGTTTTTTACACATTTTGTGGATGTCCCTTTTGACCGGTGGGAAGTGATACTTCTTTGTAGTGCAGATTTGCATTGCCCGCTTGCTTGCTTGGCCAAAAACGGCGTATGCGTTTTCTCCTGAATATATTCAGGAGAAAACGCATACGCCCTTTTTGGCCAAGTGCATCATTCTCGAAGTTGTGCCCCTCTTCCTGTGCTTTACAGGCGATTCCAACGTACCTCTTGAAATCTGTTTCCTGCTATTCTGCCTCGCTTTCAAGTCCGCCTCGTTGCCTTCCCTCAACAGATTTTTGGACGATAGTTGGCCTTGATTACTCTGCCAGTTTGTGAATTGCTGTGCCCCTGAGCTCCATTTTTCAACTCGTTTCTTGTGAGCTGAACGCAAGTCCAAACTTTTGGTTCAGGACCTATACTGGTTCCCGGTGGGTGGCTGAGACTTTGGTTCATTCTTCTTCCTGCCGGGAAATTAGAGTGACATGTGCCCATCCAAATGCCTAGCAGCTACTCTCTCATTGGTTCTCCCTCTTCCCTTTCATCCTCTGCCAAATTGGCAACCTGTGCGAACCAGGAGCTTAAAGGGGCTGTCTCTCCAAGTTGGGAGATTGATAGGAAAGCAGTTGGAAAGTCAAACCGGAGCACCAGGAGAGGGGCTCTTCGTTGAGTTTTAGAAACCTGTCGTATTCACAGTGTGTCCATTCTCTAGGTTTCCCGTACACGTTATAGCTGTAGTAATATTCCCTTCAACCTGGAGAGCTGGGACCCATGGAATGGGTGCCATGCATTATTGCTTTAAAGGGTCTGCATTTGCTCACCCAATCTCACCAATCCTCTCAGTCCCAAGTGTCCAGCCTTATGCCACATCCAGCTGTCATTGTAGATAGGGTCATTCCAGGTTGCATCAGAGACCCTGAAGGAATTGTGAAGAATTTCCCTGTTTCTTTGTTCTGTTTTTGAAATTCCTTTTTAGAGTGGGTTTGAGCTGATTCTCGCTGCCCTGTTTATGCCAGTCTAGACACACTTGATTCCCTTACGGAGACATATCAGTACATAGGTTTTAAGATTCTGACTAGTCAGATCTATTCCTCTGCGGGAAATATGGGGTTTTGAGTCCCTTTCACTGAGGAAGGTGTAGGTCTTGTCTATTCCATAGTTGGTTTTTGGAACGGTCCCTGTGCTTATATCAAACTCGGGTTTGATGCATCACCCCACCTCTCCTTCCCCCTTAAGCAGGCATAAGAGTGTTTTCTAAATGTGAGACTCTGTTCTCTTGCCTAACTCAGTTCATGTGTAGCCATGTTTACAGGATCTTCCTAAGTGATATCTTATGATAAGTTTCTTTTCCTGTGTGACTTCTTTCACTTAGAATCATCGTACCTGAATCCACTCATTTTGCTGCTACTGGTCTTATGACATTGATTTCGTGGCTGAGGGATATTCCATCGTACGTAAGTTCCACAATGTTTGGAACCATTTTTATATTTCCTGGGATATTTCAGGTGTACCCAGGTTGAGGTTCCTGTAAGCAGTGCAGCCCTCAATTAGGGGGTGGCTCTGTCTTATGGATTTTCAGTTTTCCCAAGGTATATTCCCTAGACTGGAAGTGCCCTTGGCTCTGTAGCTCTGTTGTTTACTTGCTTTAGGGAACACAATGCACTCCTCCAGTGAGGCAGTTGGCAACTTACATCCCGCCCATCAGCATAACAGGGCTCCCTGTTCTCCAGGGCCTGTCTTGCCTTTCTGGTTTTTTACACATTTTGTGGATGTCCCTTTTGACCGGTGGGAAGTGATACTTCTTTGTAGTGCAGATTTGCATTGCCCGCTTGCTTGCTTGGCCAAAAACGGCGTATGCGTTTTCTCCTGAATATATTCAGGAGAAAACGCATACGCCCTTTTTGGCCAAGTGCATCATTGTCGAAGTTGTGCCCCTCTTCCTGTGCTTTACAGGCGATTCCAACGTACCTCTTGAAATCTGTTTCCTGCTATTCTGCCTCGCTTTCAAGTCCGCCTCGTTGCCTTCCCTCAACAGATTTTTGGACGATAGTTGGCCTTGATTACTCTGCCAGTTTGTGAATTGCTGTGCCCCTGAGCTCCATTTTTCAACTCGTTTCTTGTGAGCTGAACGCAAGTCCAAACTTTTGGTTCAGGACCTATACTGGTTACCGGTGGGTGGCTGAGACTTTGGTTCATTCTTCTTCCTGCCGGGAAATTAGAGTGACATGTGCCCATCCAAATGCCTAGCAGCTACTCTCTCATTGGTTCTCCCTCTTCCCTTTCATCCTCTGCCAAATTGGCAACCTGTGCGAACCAGGAGCTTGAAGGGGCTGGCTCTCCAAGTTGGGAGATTGATAGGAAAGCAGTTGGAAAGTCAAAACGGAGCACCAGGAGAGGGGCTCTTCGTTGAGTTTTAGAAACCTGTCGTATTCACAGTGTGTCCATTCTCTAGGTTTCCCGTACACGTTATAGCTGTAGTAATATTCCCTTCAACCTGGAGAGCTGGGACCCATGGAATGGGTGCCATGCATTATTGCTTTAAAGGGTCTGCATTTGCTCACCCAATCTCACCAATCCTCTCAGTCCCAAGTGTCCAGCCTTATGCCACATCCAGCTGTCATTGTAGATAGGGTCATTCCAGGTTGCATCAGAGACCCTGAAGGAATTGTGAAGAATTTCCCTGTTTCTTTGTTCTGTTTTTGAAATTCCTTTTTAGAGTGGGTTTGAGCTGATTCTCGCTGCCCTGTTTATGCCAGTCTAGACACACTTGATTCCCTTACGGAGACATATCAGTACATAGGTTTTAAGATTCTGACTAGTCAGATCTATTCCTCTGCGGGAAATATGGGGTTTTGAGTCCCTTTCACTGAGGAAGGTGTAGGTCTTGTCTATTCCATAGTTGGTTTTTGGAACGGTACCTGTGCTTATATCAAACTCGGGTTTGATGCATCACCCCACCTCTCCTTCCCCCTTAAGCAGGCATAAGAGTGTTTTCTAAATGTGAGACTCTGTTCTCTTGCCTAACTCAGTTCATGTGTAGCCATGTTTACAGGATCTTCCTAAGTGATATCTTATGATAAGTTTCTTTTCCTGTGTGACTTCTTTCACTTAGAATCATCGTACCTGAATCCACTCATTTTGCTGCTACTGGTCTTATGACATTGATTTCGTGGCTGAGGGATATTCCATCGTACGTAAGTTCCACAATGTTTGGAACCATTTTTATATTTCCTGGGATATTTCAGGTGTACCCAGGTTGAGGTTCCTGTAAGCAGTGCAGCCCTCAATTTGGGGGTGGCTCTGTCTTATGGATTTTCAGTTTTCCCAAGGTATATTCCCTAGACTGGAAGTGCCCTTGGCTCTGTAGCTCTGTTGTTTACTTGCTTTAGGGAACACAATGCACTCCTCCAGTGAGGCAGTTGGCAACTTACATCCCGCCCATCAGCATAACAGGGCTCCCTGTTCTCCAGGGCCTGTCTTGCCTTTCTGGTTTTTTACACATTTTGTGGATGTCCCTTTTGACCGGTGGGAAGTGATACTTCTTTGTAGTGCAGATTTGCATTGCCCGCTTGCTTGCTTGGCCAAAAACGGTGTATGCGTTTTCTCCTGAATATATTCAGGAGAAAACGCATACGCCCTTTTTGGCCAAGTGCATCATGGTGGAAGTTGTGCCCCTCTTCCTGTGCTTTACAGGCGATTCCAACGTACCTCTTGAAATCTGTTTCCTGCTATTCTGCCTCGCTTTCAAGTCCGCCTCGTTGCCTTCCCTCAACAGATTTTTGGACGATAGTTGGCCTTGATTACTCTGCCAGTTTGTGAATTGCTGTGCCCCTGAGCTCCATTTTTCAACTCGTTTCTTGTGAGCTGAACGCAAGTCCAAACTTTTGGTTCAGGACCTATACTGGTTCCCGGTGGGTGGCTGAGACTTTGGTTCATTCTTCTTCCTGCCGGGAAATTAGAGTGACATGTGCCCATCCAAATGCCTAGCAGCTACTCTCTCATTGGTTCTCCCTCTTCCCTTTCATCCTCTGCCAAATTGGCAACCTGTGCGAACCAGGAGCTTAAAGGGGCTGTCTCTCCAAGTTGGGAGATTGATAGGAAAGCAGTTGGAAAGTCAAACCGGAGCACCAGGAGAGGGGCTCTTCGTTGAGGTTTAGAAACCTGTCGTATTCACAGTGTGTCCATTCTCTAGGTTTCCCGTACACGTTATAGCTGTAGTAATATTCCCTTCAACCTGGAGAGCTGGGACCCATGGAATGGGTGCCATGCATTATTGCTTTAAAGGGTCTGCATTTGCTCACCCAATCTCACCAATCCTCTCAGTCCCAAGTGTCCAGCCTTATGCCACATCCAGCTGTCATTGTAGATAGGGTCATTCCAGGTTGCATCAGAGACCCTGAAGGAATTGTAAAGAATTTCCCTGTTTCTTTGTTCTGTTTTTGAAATTCCTTTTTAGAGTGGGTTTGAGCTGATTCTCGCTGCCATGTTTATGCCAGTCTAGACACACTTGATTCCCTTACGGAGACATATCAGTACATAGGTTTTAAGATTCTTACTAGTCAGATCTATTCCTCTGCGGGAAATATGGGGTTTTGAGTCCCTTTCACTGAGGAAGGTGTAGGTCTTGTCTATTCCATAGTTGGTTTTTGGAACGGTACCTGTGCTTATATCAAAGTCTGGTTTGATGCATCACCCCACCTCTCCTTCCCCCTTAAGCAGGCATAAGAGTGTTTTCTAAATGTGAGACTCTGTTCTCTTGCCTAACTCAGTTCATGTGTAGCCATGTTTACAGGATCTTCCTAAGTGATATCTTATGATAAGTTTCTTTTCCTGTGTGATTTCTTTCACTTAGAATCATCGTACCTGAATCCACTCATTTTGCTGCTACTGGTCTTATGACATTGATTTCGTGGCTGAGGGATATTCCATCGTACGTAAGTTCCACAATGTTTGGAACCATTTTTATATTTCCTGGGATATTTCAGGTGTACCCAGGTTGAGGTTCTTGTAAGCAGTGCAGCCCTCAATTAGGGGGTGGCTCTGTCTTATGGATTTTCAGTTTTCCCAAGGTATATTCCCTAGACTGGAAGTGCCCTTGGCTCTGTAGCTCTGTTGTTTACTTGCTTTAGGGAACACAATGCACACCTCCAGTGAGGCAGTTGGCAACTTACATCCCGCCCATCAGCATAACAGGGCTCCCTGTTCTCCAGGGCCTGTCTTGCCTTTCTGGTTTTTTACACATTTTGTGGATGTCCCTTTTGACCGGTGGGAAGTGATACTTCTTTGTAGTGCAGATTTGCATTGCCCGCTTTCTTACTTGGCCAAAAACGGCGTATGCGTTTTCTCCTGAATATATTCAGGAGAAAACGCATATGCCCTTTTTAGCCAAGTGCATCATTGTCGAAGTTGTGCCCCTCTTCCTGTGCTTTACAGGCGATTCCAACGTACCTCTTGAAATCTGTTTCCTGCTATTCTGCCTCGCTTTCAAGTCCGCCTCGTTGCCTTCCCTCAACAGATTTTTGGACGATAGTTGGCCTTGATTACTCTGCCAGTTTGTGAATTGCTGTGCCCCTGAGCTCCATTTTTCAACTCGTTTCTTGTGAGCTGAACGCAAGTCCAAACTTTTGGTTCAGGACCTATACTGGTTCCCGGTGGGTGGCTGAGACTTTGGTTCATTCTTCTTCCTGCCGGGAAATTAGAGTGACATGTGCCCATCCAAATGCCTAGCAGCTACTCTCTCATTGGTTCTCCCTCTTCCCTTTCATCCTCTGCCAAATTGGCAACCTGTGCGAACCAGGAGCTTAAAGGGGCTGTCTCTCCAAGTTGGGAGATTGATAGGAAAGCAGTTGGAAAGTCAAACCGGAGCACCAGGAGAGGGGCTCTTCGTTGAGTTTTAGAAACCTGTCATATTCACAGTGTGTCCATTCTCTAGGTTTCCCGTACACGTTATAGCTGTAGTAATATTCCCTTCCACCTGGAGAGCTGGGACCCATGGAATGGGTGCCATGCATTATTGCTTTAAAGGGTCTGCATTTGCTCACCCAATCTCACCAATCCTCTCAGTCCCAAGTGTCCAGCCTTATGCCACATCCAGCTGTCATTGTAGATAGGGTCATTCCAGGTTGCATCAGAGACCCTGAAGGAATTGTGAAGAATTTCCCTGTTTCTTTGTTCTGTTTTTGAAATTCCTTTTTAGAGTGGGTTTGAGCTGATTCTCGCTGCCCTGTTTATGCCAGTCTAGACACACTTGATTCCCTTACGGAGACATATCAGTACATAGGTTTTAAGATTCTTACTAGTCAGATCTATTCCTCTGCGGGAAATATGGGGTTTTGAGTCCCTTTCACTGAGGAAGGTGTAGGTCTTGTCTATTCCATAGTTGGTTTTTGGAACGGTACCTGTGCTTATATCAAACTCGGGTTTGATGCATCACCCCACCTCTCCTTCCCCCTTAAGCAGGCATAAGAGTGTTTTCTAAATGTGAGACTCTGTTCTCTTGCCTAACTCAGTTCATGTGTAGCCATGTTTACAGGATCTTCCTAAGTGATAACTTATGATAAGTTTCTTTTCCTGTGTGACTTCTTTCACTTAGAATCATCGTACCTGAATCCACTCATTTTGCTGCTACTGGTCCTATGACATTGATTTCGTGGCTGAGGGATATTCCATCGTACGTAAGTTCCACAATGTTTGGAACCATTTTTATATTTCCTGGGATATTTCAGGTGTACCCAGGTTGAGGTTCCTGTAAGCAGTGCAGCCCTCAATTAGGGGGTGGCTCTGTCTTATGGATTTTCATTTTTCCCAAGGTATATTCCCTAGACTGGGAGTGCCCTTGGCTCTGTAGCTCTGTTGTTTACTTGCTTTAGGGAACACAATGCACTCCTCCAGTGAGGCAGTTGGCAACTTACATCCCGCCCATCAGCATAACAGGGCTCCCTGTTCTCCAGGGCCTGTCTTGCCTTTCTGGTTTTTTACACATATTGTGGATGTCCCTTTTGACCGGTGGGAAGTGATACTTCTTTGTAGTGCAGATTTGCATTGCCCGCTTGCTTGCTTGGCCAAAAAGGGCGTATGCGTTTTCTCCTGAATATATTCAGGAGAAAACGCATACGCCCTTTTTGGCCAAGTGCATCATTGTCGAAGTTGTGCCCCTCTTCCTGTGCTTTACAGGCGATTCCAACGTACCTCTTGAAATCTGTTTCCTGCTATTCTGCCTCGCTTTCAAGTCCGCCTCGTTGCCTTCCCTCAACAGATTTTTGGACGATAGTTGGCCTTGATTACTCTGCCAGTTTGTGAATTGCTGTGCCCCTGAGCTCCATTTTTCAACTCGTTTCTTGTGAGCTGAACGCAAGTCCAAACTTTTGGTTCAGGACCTATACTGGTTCCCGGTGGGTGGCTGAGACTTTGGTTCATTCTTCTTCCTGCCGGGAAATTAGAGTGACATGTGCCCATCCAAATGCCTAGCAGCTACTCTCTCATTGGTTCTCCCTCTTCCCTTTCATCCTCTGCCAAATTGGCAACCTGTGCGAACCAGGAGCTTAAAGGGGCTGTCTCTGCAAGTTGGGAGATTGATAGGAAAGCAGTTGGAAAGTCAAACCGGAGCACCAGGAGAGGGGCTCTTCGTTGAGTTTTAGAAACCTGTCGTATTCACAGTGTGTCCATTCTCTAGGTTTCCCGTACACGTTATAGCTGTAGTAATATTCCCTTCAACCTGGAGAGCTGGGACCCATGGAATGGGTGCCATGCATTATTGCTTTAAAGGGTCTGCATTTGCTCACCCAATCTCACCAATCCTCTCAGTCCCAAGTGTCCAGCCTTATGCCACATCCAGCTGTCATTGTAGATAGGGTCATTCCAGGTTGCATCAGAGACCCTGAAGGAATTGTGAAGAATTTCCCTGTTTCTTTGTTCTGTTTTTGAAATTCCTTTTTAGAGTGGGTTTGAGCTGATTCTCGCTGCCCTGTTTATGCCAGTCTAGACACACTTGATTCCCTTACGGAGACATATCAGTACATAGGTTTTAAGATTCTTACTAGTCAGATCTATTCCTCTGCGGGAAATATGGGGTTTTGAGTCCCTTTCACTGAGGAAGGTGTAGGTCTTGTCTATTCCATAGTTGGTTTTTGGAACGGTACCTGTGCTTATATCAAACTCGGGTTTGATGCATCACCCCACCTCTCCTTCCCCCTTAAGCAGGCATAAGAGTGTTTTCTAAATGTGAGACTCTGTTCTCTTGCCTAACTCAGTTCATGTGTAGCCATGTTTACAGGATCTTCCTAAGTGATAACTTATGATAAGTTTCTTTTCCTGTGTGACTTCTTTCACTTAGAATCATCGTACCTGAATCCACTCATTTTGCTGCTACTGGTCCTATGACATTGATTTCGTGGCTGAGGGATATTCCATCGTACGTAAGTTCCACAATGTTTGGAACCATTTTTATATTTCCTGGGATATTTCAGGTGTACCCAGGTTGAGGTTCCTGTAAGCAGTGCAGCCCTCAATTAGGGGGTGGCTCTGTCTTATGGATTTTCATTTTTCCCAAGGTATATTCCCTAGACTGGGAGTGCCCTTGGCTCTGTAGCTCTGTTGTTTACTTGCTTTAGGGAACACAATGCACTCCTCCAGTGAGGCAGTTGGCAACTTACATCCCGCCCATCAGCATAACAGGGCTCCCTGTTCTCCAGGGCCTGTCTTGCCTTTCTGGTTTTTTACACATATTGTGGATGTCCCTTTTGACCGGTGGGAAGTGATACTTCTTTGTAGTGCAGATTTGCATTGCCCGCTTGCTTGCTTGGCCAAAAAGGGCGTATGCGTTTTCTCCTGAATATATTCAGGAGAAAACGCATACGCCCTTTTTGGCCAAGTGCATCATTGTCGAAGTTGTGCCCCTCTTCCTGTGCTTTACAGGCGATTCCAACGTACCTCTTGAAATCTGTTTCCTGCTATTCTGCCTCGCTTTCAAGTCCGCCTCGTTGCCTTCCCTCAACAGATTTTTGGACGATAGTTGGCCTTGATTACTCTGCCAGTTTGTGAATTGCTGTGCCCCTGAGCTCCATTTTTCAACTCGTTTCTTGTGAGCTGAACGCAAGTCCAAACTTTTGGTTCAGGACCTATACTGGTTCCCGGTGGGTGGCTGAGACTTTGGTTCATTCTTCTTCCTGCCGGGAAATTAGAGTGACATGTGCCCATCCAAATGCCTAGCAGCTACTCTCTCATTGGTTCTCCCTCTTCCCTTTCATCCTCTGCCAAATTGGCAACCTGTGCGAACCAGGAGCTTAAAGGGGCTGTCTCTCCAAGTTGGGAGATTGATAGGAAAGCAGTTGGAAAGTCAAACCGGAGCACCAGGAGAGGGGCTCTTCGTTGAGTTTTAGAAACCTGTCGTATTCACAGTGTGTCCATTCTCTAGGTTTCCCGTACACGTTATAGCTGTAGTAATATTCCCTTCAACCTGGAGAGCTGGGACCCATGGAATGGGTGCCATGCATTATTGCTTTAAAGGGTCTGCATTTGCTCACCCAATCTCACCAATCCTCTCAGTCCCAAGTGTCCAGCCTTATGCCACATCCAGCTGTCATTGTAGATAGGGTCATTCCAGGTTGCATCAGAGACCCTGAAGGAATTGTGAAGAATTTCCCTGTTTCTTTGTTCTGTTTTTGAAATTCCTTTTTAGAGTGGGTTTGAGCTGATTCTCGCTGCCCTGTTTATGCCAGTCTATACACACTTGATTCCCTTACGGAGACATATCAGTACATAGGTTTTAAGATTCTGACTAGTCAGATCTATTCCTCTGCGGGAAATATGGGGTTTTGAGTCCCTTTCACTGAGGAAGGTGTAGGTCTTGTCTATTCCATAGTTGGTTTTTGGAACGGTACCTGTGCTTATATCAAACTCGGGTTTGATGCATCACCCCACCTCTCCTTCCCCCTTAAGCAGGCATAAGAGTGTTTTCTAAATGTGAGACTCTGTTCTCTTGCCTAACTCAGTTCATGTGTAGCCATGTTTACAGGATCTTCCTAAGTGATATCTTATGATAAGTTTCTTTTCCTGTGTGACTTCTTTCACTTAGAATCATCGTACCTGAATCCACTCATTTTGCTGCTACTGGTCTTATGACATTGATTTCGTGGCTGAGGGATATTCCATCGTACGTAAGTTCCACAATGTTTGGAACCATTTTTATATTTCCTGGGATATTTCAGGTGTACCCAGTTTGAGGTTCCTGTAAGCAGTGCAGCCCTCAATTAGGGGGTGGCTCTGTCTTATGGATTTTCAGTTTTCCCAAGGTATATTCCCTAGACTGGAAGTGCCCTTGGCTCTGTAGCTCTGTTGTTTACTTGCTTTAGGGAACACAATGCACTCCTCCAGTGAGGCAGTTGGCAACTTACATCCCGCCCATCAGCATAACAGGGCTCCCTGTTCTCCAGGGCCTGTCTTGCCTTTCTGGTTTTTTACACATTTTGTGGATGTCCCTTTTGACCGGTGGGAAGTGATACTTCTTTGTAGTGCAGATTTGCATTGCCCGCTTGCTTGCTTGGCCAAAAACGGTGTATGCGTTTTCTCCTGAATATATTCAGGAGAAAACGCATACGCCCTTTTTGGCCAAGTGCATCATTGTCGAAGTTGTGCCCCTCTTCCTGTGCTTTACAGGCGATTCCAACGTACCTCTTGAAATCTGTTTCCTGCTATTCTGCCTCGCTTTCAAGTCCGCCTCGTTGCCTTCCCTCAACAGATTTTTGGACGATAGTTGGCCTTGATTACTCTGCCAGTTTGTGAATTGCTGTGCCCCTGAGCTCCATTTTTCAACTCGTTTCTTGTGAGCTGAACGCAAGTCCAAACTTTTGGTTCAGGACCTATACTGGTTCCCGGTGGGTGGCTGAGACTTTGGTTCATTCTTCTTCCTGCCGGGAAATTAGAGTGACATGTGCCCATCCAAATGCCTAGCAGCTACTCTCTCATTGGTTCTCCCTCTTCCCTTTCATCCTCTGCCAAATTGGCAACCTGTGCGAACCAGGAGCTTAAAGGGGCTGTCTCTCCAAGTTGGGAGATTGATAGGAAAGCAGTTGGAAAGTCAAACCGGAGCACCAGGAGAGGGGCTCTTCGTTGAGTTTTAGAAACCTGTCGTATTCACAGTGTGTCCATTCTCTAGGTTTCCCGTACACGTTATAGCTGTAGTAATATTCCCTTCAACCTGGAGAGCTGGGACCCATGGAATGGGTGCCATGCATTATTGCTTTAAAGGGTCTGCATTTGCTCACCCAATCTCACCAATCCTCTCAGTCCCAAGTGTCCAGCCTTATGCCACATCCAGCTGTCATTGTAGATAGGGTCATTCCAGGTTGCATCAGAGACCCTGAAGGAATTGTGAAGAATTTCCCTGTTTCTTTGTTCTGTTTTTGAAATTCCTTTTTAGAGTGGGTTTGAGCTGATTCTCGCTGCCCTGTTTATGCCAGTCTAGACACACTTGATTCCCTTACGGAGACATATCAGTACATAGGTTTTAAGATTCTGACTAGTCAGATCTATTCCTCTGCGGGAAATATGGGGTTTTGAGTCCCTTTCACTGAGGAAGGTGTAGGTCTTGTCTATTCCATAGTTGGTTTTTGGAACGGTACCTGTGCTTATATCAAACTCGGGTTTGATGCATCACCCCACCTCTCCTTCCCCCTTAAGCAGGCATAAGAGTGTTTTCTAAATGTGAGACTCTGTTCTCTTGCCTAACTCAGTTCATGTGTAGCCATGTTTACAGGATCTTCCTAAGTGATATCTTATGATAAGTTTCTTTTCCTGTGTGACTTCTTTCACTTAGAATCATCGTACCTGAATCCACTCATTTTGCTGCTACTGGTCTTATGACATTGATTTCGTGGCTGAGGGATATTCCATCGTACGTAAGTTCCACAATGTTTGGAACCATTTTTATATTTCCTGGGATATTTCAGGTGTACCCAGTTTGAGGTTCCTGTAAGCAGTGCAGCCCTCAATTAGGGGGTGGCTCTGTCTTATGGATTTTCAGTTTTCCCAAGGTATATTCCCTAGACTGGAAGTGCCCTTGGCTCTGTAGCTCTGTTGTTTACTTGCTTTAGGGAACACAATGCACTCCTCCAGTGAGGCAGTTGGCAACTTACATCCCGCCCATCAGCATAACAGGGCTCCCTGTTCTCCAGGGCCTGTCTTGCCTTTCTGGTTTTTTACACATTTTGTGGATGTCCCTTTTGACCGGTGGGAAGTGATACTTCTTTGTAGTGCAGATTTGCATTGCCCGCTTGCTTGCTTGGCCAAAAACGGTGTATGCGTTTTCTCCTGAATATATTCAGGAGAAAACGCATACGCCCTTTTTGGCCAAGTGCATCATTGTCGAAGTTGTGCCGCTCTTCCTGTGCTTTACAGGCGATTCCAACGTACCTCTTGAAATCTGTTTCCTGCTATTCTGCCTCGCTTTCAAGTCCGCCTCGTTGCCTTCCCTCAACAGATTTTTGGACGATAGTTGGCCTTGATTACTCTGCCAGTTTGTGAATTGCTGTGCCCCTGAGCTCCATTTTTCAACTCGTTTCTTGTGAGCTGAACGCAAGTCCAAACTTTTGGTTCAGGACCTATACTGGTTCCCGGTGGGTGGCTGAGACTTTGGTTAATTCTTCTTCCTGCCGGGAAATTAGAGTGACATGTGCCCATCCAAATGCCTAGCAGCTACTCTCTCATTGGTTCTCCCTCTTCCCTTTCATCCTCTGCCAAATTGGCAACCTGTGCGAACCAGGAGCTTAAAGGGGCTGTCTCTCCAAGTTGGGAGATTGATAGGAAAGCAGTTGGAAAGTCAAACCGGAGCACCAGGAGAGGGGCTCTTCGTTGAGTTTTAGAAACCTGTCGTATTCACAGTGTGTCCATTCTCTAGGTTTCCCGTACACGTTATAGCTGTAGTAATATTCCCTTCAACCTGGAGAGCTGGGACCCATGGAATGGGTGCCATGCATTATTGCTTTAAAGGGTCTGCATTTGCTCACCCAATCTCACCAATCCTCTCAGTCCCAAGTGTCCAGCCTTATGCCACATCCAGCTGTCATTGTAGATAGGGTCATTCCAGGTTGCATCAGAGACCCTGAAGGAATTGTGAAGAATTTCCCTGTTTCTTTGTTCTGTTTTTGAAATTCCTTTTTAGAGTGGGTTTGAGCTGATTCTCGCTGCCCTGTTTATGCCAGTCTAGACACACTTGATTCCCTTACGGAGACATATCAGTACATAGGTTTTAAGATTCTTACTAGTCAGATCTATTCCTCTGCGGGAAATATGGGGTTTTGAGTCCCTTTCACTGAGGAAGGTGTAGGTCTTGTCTATTCCATAGTTGGTTTTTGGAACGGTACCTGTGCTTATATCAAACTCGGGTTTGATGCATCACCCCACCTCTCCTTCCCCCTTAAGCAGGCATAAGAGTGTTTTCTAAATGTGAGACTCTGTTCTCTTGCCTAACTCAGTTCATGTGTAGCCATGTTTACAGGATCTTCCTAAGTGATATCTTATGATAAGTTTCTTTTCCTGTGTGACTTCTTTCACTTAGCATCATCGTACCTGAATCCACTCATTTTGCTGCTACTGGTCTTATGACATTGATTTCGTGGCTGAGGGATATTCCATCGTACGTAAGTTCCACAATGTTTGGAACCATTTTTATATTTCCTGGGATATTTCAGGTGTACCCAGGTTGAGGTTCCTGTAAGCAGTGCAGCCCTCAATTAGGGGGTGGCTCTGTCTTATGGATTTTCATTTTTCCCAAGGTATATTCCCTAGACTGGAAGTGCCCTTGGCTCTGTAGCTCTGTTGTTTACTTGCTTTAGGGAACACAATGCACTCCTCCAGTGAGGCAGTTGGCAACTTACATCCCGCCCATCAGCATAACAGGGCTCCCTGTTCTCCAGGGCCTGTCTTGCCTTTCTGGTTTTTTACCCATTTTGTGGATGTCCCTTTTGACCGGTGGGAAGTGATACTTCTTTGTAGTGCAGATTTGCATTGCCCGCTTGCTTTCTTGGCCAAAAACGGCGTATGCGTTTTCTCCTGAATATATTCAGGAGAAAACGCATATGCCCTTTCTGGCCAAGTGCATCATTGTCGAAGTTGTGCCCCTCTTCCTGTGCTTTACAGGCGATTCCAACGTACCTCTTGAAATCTGTTTCCTGCTATTCTGCCTCGCTTTCAAGTCCGCCTCGTTGCCTTCCCTCAACAGATTTTTGGACAATAGTTGGCCTTGATTACTCTGCCAGTTTGTGAATTGCTGTGCCCCTGAGCTCCATTTTTCAACTCGTTTCTTGTGAGCTGAACACAAGTCCAAACTTTTGGTTCAGGACCTCTACTGGTTCCCGGTGGGTGGCTGAGACTTTGGTTCATTCTTCTTCCTGCCGGGAAATTAGAGTGACATGTGCCCATCCAAATGCCTAACAGCTACTCTCTCATTGGTTCTCCCTCTTCCCTTTCATCCTCTGCCAAATTGGCAACCTGTGCGAACCAGGAGCTTAAAGGGGCTGTCTCTCCAAGTTGGGAGATTGATAGGAAAGCAGTTGGAAAGTCAAACCGGAGCACCAGGAGAGGGGCTCTTCGTTGAGTTTTAGAAACCTGTCGTATTCACAGTGTGTCCATTCTCTAGGTTTCCCGTACACGTTATAGCTGTAGTAATATTCCCTTCAACCTGGAGAGCTGGGACCCATGGAATGGGTGCCATGCATTATTGCTTTAAAGGGTCTGCATTTGCTCACCCAATCTCACCAATCCTCTCAGTCCCAAGTGTCCAGCCTTATGCCACATCCAGCTGTCATTGTAGATAGGGTCATTCCAGGTTGCATCAGAGACCCTGAAGGAATTGTAAAGAATTTCCCTGTTTCTTTGTTCTGTTTTTGAAATTCCTTTTTAGAGTGGGTTTGAGCTGATTCTCGCTGCCATGTTTATGCCAGTCTAGACACACTTGATTCCCTTACGGAGACATATCAGTACATAGGTTTTAAGATTCTTACTAGTCAGATCTATTCCTCTGCGGGAAATATGGGGTTTTGAGTCCCTTTCACTGAGGAAGGTGTAGGTCTTGTCTATTCCATAGTTGGTTTTTGGAACGGTACCTGTGCTTATATCAAACTCGGGTTTGATGCATCACCCCACCTCTCCTTCCCCCTTAAGCAGGCATAAGAGTGTTTTCTAAATGTGAGACTCTGTTCTCTTGCCTAACTCAGTTCATGTGTAGCCATGTTTACAGGATCTTCCTAAGTGATATCTTATGATAAGTTTCTTTTCCTGTGTGACTTCTTTCACTTAGAATCATCGTACCTGAATCCACTCATTTTGCTGCTACTGGTCTTATGACATTGATTTCGTGGCTGAGGGATATTCCATCGTACGTAAGTTCCACAATGTTTGGAACCATTTTTATATTTCCTGGGATATTTCAGGTGTACCCAGGTTGAGGTTCCTGTAAGCAGTGCAGCCCTCAATTAGGGGGTGGCTCTGTCTTATGGATTTTCAGTTTTCCCAAGGTATATTCCCTAGACTGGAAGTGCCCTTGGCTCTGTAGCTCTGTTGTTTACTTGCTTTAGGGAACACAATGCACTCCTCCAGTGAGGCAGTTGGCAACTTACATCCCGCCCATCAGCATAACAGGGCTCCCTGTTCTCCAGGGCCTGTCTTGCCTTTCTGGTTTTTTACCCATTTTGTGGATGTCCCTTTTGACCGGTGGGAAGTGATACTTCTTTTTAGTGCAGATTTGCATTGCCCGCTTGCTTGCTTGGCCAAAAACGGCGTATGCGTTTTCTCCTGAATATATTCAGGAGAAAACGCATACGCCCTTTTTGGCCAAGTGCATCATTGTCGAAGTTGTGCCCCTCTTCCTGTGCTTTACAGGCGATTCCAACGTACCTCTTGAAATCTGTTTCCTGCTATTCTGCCTCTCTTTCAAGTCCGCCTCGTTGCCTTCCCTCAACAGATTTTTGGACGATAGTTGGCCTTGATTACTCTGCCAGTTTGTGAATTGCTGTGCCCCTGAGCTCCATTTTTCAACTCGTTTCTTGTGAGCTGAACGCAAGTCCAAACTTTTGGTTCAGGACCTATACTGGTTCCCGGTGGGTGGCTGAGACTTTGGTTAATTCTTCTTCCTGCTGGGAAATTAGAGTGACATGTGCCCATCCAAATGCCTAGCAGCTACTCTCTCATTGGTTCTCCCTCTTCCCTTTCATCCTCTGCCAAATTGGCAACCTGTGCGAACCAGGAGCTTAAAGGGGCTGTCTCTCCAAGTTGGGAGATTGATAGGAAAGCAGTTGGAAAGTCAAACCGGAGCACCAGGAGAGGGGCTCTTCGTTGAGTTTTAGAAACCTGTCATATTCACAGTGTGTCCATTCTCTAGGTTTCCCGTACACGTTATAGCTGTAGTAATATTGCCTTCAACCTGGAGAGCTGGGACCCATGGAATGGGTGCCATGCATTATTGCTTTAAAGGGTCTGCATTTGCTCACCCAATCTCACCAATCCTCTCAGTCCCAAGTGTCCAGCCTTATGCCACATCCAGCTGTCATTGTAGATAGGGTCATTCCAGGTTGCATCAGAGACCCTGAAGGAATTGTAAAGAATTTCCCTGTTTCTTTGTTCTGTTTTTGAAATTCCTTTTTAGAGTGGGTTTGAGCTGATTCTCGCTGCCATGTTTATGCCAGTCTAGACACACTTGATTCCCTTACGGAGACATATCAGTACATAGGTTTTAAGATTCTTACTAGTCAGATCTATTCCTCTGCGGGAAATATGGGGTTTTGAGTCCCTTTCACTGAGGAAGGTGTAGGTCTTGTCTATTCCATAGTTGGTTTTTTGGAACGGTACCTGTGCTTATATCAAACTCGGGTTTGATGAATCACCCCACCTCTCCTTCCCCCTTAAGCAGGCATAAGAGTGTTTTCTAAATGTGAGACTCTGTTCTCTTGCCTAACTCAGTTCATGTGTAGCCATGTTTACAGGATCTTCCTAAGTGATATCTTATGATAAGTTTCTTTTCCTGTGTGACTTCTTTCACTTAGAATCATCGTACCTGAATCCACTCATTTTGCTGCTACTGGTCTTATGACATTGATTTCGTGGCTGAGGGATATTCCATCGTACGTAAGTTCCACAATGTTTGGAACCATTTTTATATTTCCTGGGATATTTCAGGTGTACCCAGGTTGAGGTTCTTGTAAGCAGTGCAGCCCTCAATTAGGGGGTGGCTCTGTCTTATGGATTTTCAGTTTTCCCAAGGTATATTCCCTAGACTGGAAGTGCCCTTGGCTCTGTAGCTCTGTTGTTTACTTGTTTTAGGGAACACAATGCACTCCTCCAGTGAGGCAGTTGGCAACTTACATCCCGCCCATCAGCATAACAGGGCTCCCTGTTCTCCAGGGCCTGTCTTGCCTTTCTGGTTTTTTACACATTTTGTGGATGTCCCTTTTGACCGGTGGGAAGTGATACTTCTTTGTAGTGCAGATTTGCATTGCCCGCTTGCTTGCTTGGCCAAAAACGGCGTATGCGTTTTCTCCTGAATATATTCAGGAGAAAACGCATACGCCCTTTTTGGCCAAGTGCATCATTGTCGAAGTTGTGCCCCTCTTCCTGTGCTTTACAGGCGATTCCAATGTACCTCTTGAAATCTGTTTCCTGCTCTTCTGCCTCGCTTTCAAGTCCGCCTCGTTGCCTTCGCTCAACAGATTTTTGGACGATAGTTGGCCTTGATTACTCTGCCAGTTTGTGAATTGCTGTGCCCCTGAGCTCCATTTTTCAACTCGTTTCTTGTGAGCTGAACGCAAGTCCAAACTTTTGGTTCAGGACCTATACTGGTTCCCGGTGGGTGGCTGAGACTTTGGTTCATTCTTCTTCCTGCCGGGAAATTAGAGTGACATGTGCCCATCCAAATGCCTAGCAGCTACTCTCTCATTGGTTCTCCCTCTTCCCTTTCATCCTCTGCCAAATTGGCAACCTGTGCGAACCAGGAGCTTGAAGGGGCTGTCTCTCCAAGTTGGGAGATTGATAGGAAAGCAGTTGGAAAGTCAAACCGGAGCACCAGGAGAGGGGCTCTACGTTGAGTTTTAGAAACCTGTCGTATTCACAGTGTGTCCATTCTCTAGGTTTCCCGTACACGTTATAGCTGTAGTAATATTCCCTTCAACCTGGAGAGCTGGGACCCATGGAATGGGTGCCATGCATTATTGCTTTAAAGGGTCTGCATTTGCTCACCCAATCTCACCAATCCTCTCAGTCCCAAGTGTCCAGCCTTATGCCACATCCAGCTGTCATTGTAGATAGGGTCATTCCAGGTTGCATCAGAGACCCTGAAGGAATTGTAAAGAATTTCCCTGTTTCTTTGTTCTGTTTTTGAAATTCCTTTTTAGAGTGGGTTTGAGCTGATTCTCGCTGCCATGTTTATGCCAGTCTAGACACACTTGATTCCCTTACGGAGACATATCAGTACATAGGTTTTAAGATTCTGACTAGTCAGATCTATTCCTCTGCGGGAAATATGGGGTTTTGAGTCCCTTTCACTGAGGATGGTGTAGGTCTTGTCTATTCCATAGTTGGTTTTTGGAACGGTCCCTGTGCTTATATCAAACTCGGGTTTGATGCATCACCCCACCTCTCCTTCCCCCTTAAGCAGGCATAAGAGTGTTTTCTAAATGTGAGACTCTGTTCTCTTGCCTAACTCAGTTCATGTGTAGCCATGTTTACAGGATCTTCCTAAGTGATATCTTATGATAAGTTTCTTTTCCTGTGTGACTTCTTTCACTTAGAATCATCGTACCTGAATCCACTCATTTTGCTGCTACTGGTCTTATGACATTGATTTCGTGGCTGAGGGATATTCCATCGTACGTAAGTTCCACAATGTTTGGAACCATTTTTATATTTCCTGGGATATTTCAGGTGTACCCAGGTTGAGGTTCCTGTAAGCAGTGCAGCCCTCAATTTGGGGGTGGCTCTGTCTTATGGATTTTCAGTTTTCGCAAGGTATATTCCCTAGACTGGAAGTGCCCTTGGCTCTGTAGCTCTGTTGTTTACTTGCTTTAGGGAACACAATGCACTCCTCCAGTGAGGCAGTTGGCAACTTACATCCCGCCCATCAGCATAACAGGGCTCCCTGTTCTCCAGGGCCTGTCTTGCCTTTCTGGTTTTTTACACATTTTGTGGATGTCCCTTTTGACCGGTGGGAAGTGATACTTCTTTGTAGTGCAGATTTGCATTGCCCGCTTGCTTACTTGGCCAAAAACGGCGTATGCGTTTTCTCCTGAATATATTCAGGAGAAAACGCATATGCCCTTTTTGGCCAAGTGCATCATTGTCGAAGTTGTGCCCCTCTTCCTGTGCTTTACAGGCGATTCCAACGTACCTCTTGAAATCTGTTTCCTGCTATTCTGCCTCGCTTTCAAGTCCGCCTCGTTGCCTTCCCTCAACAGATTTTTGGACGATAGTTGGCCTTGATTACTCTGCCAGTTTGTGAATTGCTGTGCCCCTGAGCTCCATTTTTCAACTCGTTTCTTGTGAGCTGAACGCAAGTCCAAACTTTTGGTTCAGGACCTATACTGGTTCCCGGTGGGTGGCTGAGACTTTGGTTCATTCTTCTTCCTGCCGGGAAATTAGAGTGACATGTGCCCATCCAAATGCCTAGCAGCTACTCTCTCATTGGTTCTCCCTCTTCCCTTTCATCCTCTGCCAAATTGGCAACCTGTGCGAACCAGGAGCTTAAAGGGGCTGTCTCTGCAAGTTGGGAGATTGATAGGAAAGCAGTTGGAAAGTCAAACCGGTGCACCAGGAGAGGGGCTCTTCGTTGAGTTTTAGAAACCTGTCGTATTCACAGTGTGTCCATTCTCTAGGTTTCCCGTACACGTTATAGCTGTAGTAATATTCCCTTCAACCTGGAGAGCTGGGACCCATGGAATGGGTGCCATGCATTATTGCTTTAAAGGGTCTGCATTTGCTCACCCAATCTCACCAATCCTCTCAGTCCCAAGTGTCCAGCCTTATGCCACATCCAGCTGTCATTGTAGATAGGGTCATTCCAGGTTGCATCAGAGACCCTGAAGGAATTGTGAAGAATTTCCCTGTTTCTTTGTTCTGTTTTTGAAATTCCTTTTTAGAGTGGGTTTGAGCTGATTCTCGCTGCCCTGTTTATGCCAGTCTAGACACACTTGATTCCCTTACGGAGACATATCAGTACATAGGTTTTAAGATTCTGACTAGTCAGATCTATTCCTCTGCGGGAAATATGGGGTTTTGAGTCCCTTTCACTGAGGAAGGTGTAGGTCTTGTCTATTCCATAGTTGGTTTTTGGAACGGTACCTGTGCTTATATCAAACTCGGGTTTGATGCATCACCCCACCTCTCCTTCCCCCTTAAGCAGGCATAAGAGTGTTTTCTAAATGTGAGACTCTGTTCTCTTGCCTAACTCAGTTCATGTGTAGCCATGTTTACAGGATCTTCCTAAGTGATATCTTATGATAAGTTTCTTTTCCTGTGTGACTTCTTTCACTTAGAATCATCGTACCTGAATCCACTCATTTTGCTGCTACTGGTCTTATGACATTGATTTCGTGGCTGAGGGATATTCCATCGTACGTAAGTTCCACAATGTTTGGAACCATTTTTATATTTCCTGGGATATTTCAGGTGTACCCAGGTTGAGGTTCCTGTAAGCAGTGCAGCCCTCAATTTGGAGGTGGCTCTGTCTTATGGATTTTCAGTTTTCCCAAGGTATATTCCCTAGACTGGAAGTGCCCTTGGCTCTGTAGCTCTGTTGTTTACTTGCTTTAGGGAACACAATGCACTCCTCCAGTGAGGCAGTTGGCAACTTACATCCCGCCCATCAGCATAACAGGGCTCCCTGTTCTCCAGGGCCTGTCTTGCCTTTCTGGTTTTTTATACATTTTGTGGATGTCCCTTTTGACCGGTGGGAAGTGATACTTCTTTGTAGTGCAGATTTGCATTGCCCGCTTGCTTGCTTGGCCAAAAACGGTGTATGCGTTTTCTCCTGAATATATTCAGGAGAAAACGCATACGCCCTTTTTGGCCAAGTGCATCATTGTCGAAGTTGTGCCCCTCTTCCTGTGCTTTACAGGCGATTCCAACGTACCTCTTGAAATCTGTTTCCTGCTATTCTGCCTCGCTTTCAAGTCCGCCTCGTTGCCTTCCCTCAACAGATTTTTGGACGATAGTTGGCCTTGATTACTCTGCCAGTTTGTGAATTGCTGTGCCCCTGAGCTCCATTTTTCAACTCGTTTTCTGTGAGCTGAACGCAAGTCCAAACTTTTGGTTCAGGACCTATACTGGTTCCCGGTGGGTGGCTGAGACTTTGGTTAATTCTTCTTCCTGCCGGGAAATTAGATTGACATGTGCCCATCCAAATGCCTAACAGCTACTCTCTCATTGGTTCTCCCTCTTCCCTTTCATCCTCTGCCAAATTGGCAACCTGTGCGAACCAGGAGCTTAAAGGGGCTGTCTCTCCAAGTTGGGAGATTGATAGGAAAGCAGTTGGAAAGTCAAACCGGAGCACCAGGAGAGGGGCTCTTCGTCGAGTTTTAGAAACCTGTCGTATTCACAGTGTGTCCATTCTCTAGGTTTCCCGTACGCGTTATAGCTGTAGTAATATTCCCTTCAACCTGGAGAGCTGGGACCCATGGAATGGGTGCCATGCATTATTGCTTTAAAGGGTCTGCATTTGCTCACCCAATCTCACCAATCCTCTCAGTCCCAAGTGTCCAGCCTTATGCCACATCCAGCTGTCATTGTAGATTGGGTCATTCCAGGTTGCATCAGAGACCCTGAAGGAATTGTAAAGAATTTCCCTGTTTCTTTGTTCTGTTTTTGAAATTCCTTTTTAGAGTAGGTTTGAGCTGATTCTCCCTGCCCTGTTTATGCCAGTCTAGACACACTTGATTCCCTTACGGAGACATATCAGTACATAGGTTTTAAGATTCTTACTAGTCAGATCTATTCCTCTGCGGGAAATATGGGGTTTTGAGTCCCTTTCACTGAGGAAGGTGTAGGTCTTGTCTATTCTATAGTTGGTTTTCGGAACGGTACATGTGCTTATATCAAACTCGGGTTTGATGCATCACCCCACCTCTCCTTCCCCCTTAAGCAGGCATAAGAGTGTTTTCTAAATGTGAGACTCTGTTCTCTTGCCTAACTCAGTTCATGTGTAGCCATGTTTACAGGATCTTCCTAAGTGATATCTTATGATAAGTTTCTTTTCCTGTGTGACTTCTTTCACTTAGAATCATCGTACCTGATTCCACTCATTTTGCTGCTACTGGTCTTATGACATTGATTTCGTGGCTGAGGGATATTCCATCGTACGTAAGTTCCACAATGTTTGGAACCATTTTTATATTTCCTGGGATATTTCAGGTGTACCCAGGTTGAGGTTCTTGTAAGCAGTGCAGCCCTCAATTTGGGGGTGGCTCTGTCTTATGGATTTTCAGTTTTCCCACGGTATATTCCCTAGACTGGAAGTGCCCTTGGCTCTGTAGCTCTGTTGTTTACTTGTTTTAGGGAACACAATGCACTCCTCCAGTGAGGCAGTTGGCAACTTACATCCCGCCCATCAGCATAACAAGGCTCCCTGTTCTCCAGGGCCTGTCTTGCCTTTCTGGTTTTTACACATTTTGTGGATGTCCCTTTTGACCGGTGGGAAGTGATACTTCTTTGTAGTGCAGATTTGCATTGCCCGCTTGCTTGCTTGGCCAAAAAGGGCGTATGCGTTTTCTCCTGAATATATTCAGGAGAAAACGCATACGCACTTTTTGGCCAAGTGCATCATTGTCGAAGTTGTGCCCCTCTTCCTGTGCTTTACAGGCGATTCCAACGTACCTCTTGAAATCTGTTTCCTGCTATTCTGCCTCGCTTTCAAGTCCACCTCGTTGCCTTCCCTCAACAGATTTTTGGACGATAGTTGGCCTTGATTACTCTGCCAGTTTGTGAATTGCTGTGCCCCTGAGCTCCATTATTCAACTCGTTTTCTGTGAGCTGAACGCAAGTCCAAACTTTTGGTTCAGGACCTATACTGGTTCCTGGTGGGTGGCTGAGACTTTGGTTAATTCTTCTTCCTGCCGGGAATTAGAGGGACATGTGCCCATCCAAATGCCTAGCAGCTACTCTCTCATTGGTTCTCCCTCTTCCCTTTCATCCTCTGCCAAATTGGCAACCTGTGCGAACCAGGAGCTTAAAGGGGCTGTCTCTCCAAGTTGGGAGATTGATAGGAAAGCAGTTGGAAAGTCAAACCGGAGCACCAGGAGAGGGGCACTTCGTCGAGTTTTAGAAACCTGTCGTATTCACAGTGTGTCCATTCTCTAGGTTTCCCATACACGTTATAGCTGTAGTAATATTCCCTTCAACCTGGAGAGTTGGGACCCATGGAATGGGTGCCATGCATTATTGCTTTAAAGGGTCTGCATTTGCTCACCCAATCTCACCAATCCTCTCAGTCCCAAGTGTCCAGCCTTATGCCACATCCAGCTGTCATTGTAGATAGGGTCATTCCAGGTTGCATCAGAGACCCTGAAGGAATTGTAAAGAATTTCCCTGTTTCTTTGTTTTGTTTTTGAAATTCCTTTTTAGAGTGGGTTTGAGCTGATTCTCGCTGCCTTGTTTATGCCAGTCTAGTCACCCTTGATTCCCTTACAGAGACATATCAATACATAGGTTTTAATATTCTTACTAGTCAGATCTATTCCTCTGCGGGAAATATGGGGTTTTGAGTCCCTTTCACTGAGGAAGGTGTAGGTCTTGTCTATTCCATAGTTGGTTTTTGGAACGGTACTTGTGCTTATATCAAAATCTGGTTTGATGCATCACCCCACCTCTCCTTCCCCCTTAAGCAGGCATAAGAGTGTTTTCTAAATGTGAGACTCTGTTCTCTTTCCTAACTCAGTTCATGTGTAGCCATGTTTACAGGATCTTCCTAAGTGATATCTTATGATAAGTTTCTTTTTCTGTGTGACTTCTTTCACTTAGAATCATCATACCGGAATCCACTCATTTTGCTGCTACTGGTCTTATTACATTGATTTCGTGGCTGAGGGATATTCCATCGTACATAAGTTCCACAATTTTTTGAACCATTTTTATATTTCCTGGGATATTTCAGGTGTGCCCAGGTTGAGGTTCTTGTAAGCAGTGCAGCCCTCAATTTGGGGGCGGCAGAGTCTTATTGATTTTCAGTTTTCCCAAGGTATATTCCCTAGACCTGAAGTGCCCTTGGCTCTGTAGCTCTGTTGTTTACTTGTTTTAGGGAACACAATGCACTCCTCCAGTGAGGCAGTTGGCAACTTACATCCCGCCCATCAGCATAAAAAGGCTCCCTGTTATCCAGGGCCTGTCTTGCCTTTCTGGTTTTTACACATTTTGTGGATATCCCTTTTGACCGGTGGGAAGTGATACTTCTTTGTAGTGCAGATTTGCATTGCCCGCTTGCTTGCTTGGCCAAAAAGGGCGTATGCGTTTTCTCCTGATTATATTCAGGAGAAAACGCATACGCACTTTTTGGCCAAGTGCATCATTGTCGAAGTTTTGCCCCTCTTCCTGTGCTTTACAGGCAATTCCAACGTACCTCTTGAAATCTGTTTCCTGCTATTCTGCCTCGCTTTCAAGTCCGCCTCGTTGCCTTCCCTCAACAGATTTTTGGACGATTGTTGGCCTTGATGACTCTGCCAGTTTGTGAATTGCTGTGCCCCGGACCTCCATTTTCAACTCGTTTTTTGTGAGCTGAACGCAAGTCCAAACTTTTGGTTCAGGACCTATACTGGTTCCCGGTGGGTGGCTGAGACTTTGGTTCATTCTTCTTCCTGCCGGGAAATTAGAGTGACATGTGCCCATCCAAATGCTTAATAGCTACTCTCTCATTGGTTCTCCCTCTTCCCTTTCATCCTCTGCCAAATTGGCAACCTGTGTGAACCAGGAGCTTAAAGGGGCTGTCTCTCCAAGTTGGGAGATTGATAGGAAAGCAGTTGAAAAGTCAAACCGGAGCACCAGGAGAGGGACTCTTCGTTGAGTTTTAGAAACCTTTCGTATTCACAGTGTGTCCATTCTCTAGGTTTCCCGTACATGTTATAGCTGTAGTAATATTCCCTTCAACCTGGAGAGTTGGGACCCATGGAATGGGTGCCATGCATTATTGCTTTAAAGGGTCTGCATTTGCTCACCCAATCTCACCAATCCTCTCAGTCCCAAGTGTCCAGCCTCATTCCGCATCCATCTGTCATCGTAGATAGGGTCATTCCAGGTTGCATCAGAGACCCTGAAGGAATTGTAAAGAATATCCCTGTTTCTTTGTTCTGTTTTTGAAATTCCTTTTTAGAGTGGGTTTGAGCTGATTCTCGATGCCCTGTTTATGCCAGTCTAGACACAATTGATTCCCTTACAGAGACATATCAATACATAGGTTTTAAGATTCTTACTAGTCAGGTCTATTCCTCTGCGGGAAACATGGGGTTTTGAGTCCCTTTCACTGAGGAAGGTGTAGGTCTTGTCTATTCCATAGTTGGTTTTTGGAATGGTACCTGTGCTTATATCAAACTCTGGTTTGATGCATCACCCCACCTCTCCTTCCCCCTTAAGCAGGCATAAGAGTGTTTGCTAAATCTGAGACTCTGTTCTCTTGCCTAACTCAGTTCATGTGTAGCCATGTTTACAGGATCTTCCTAAGTGATATCTTATGATAAGTTTCTATTTCTGTGTGACTTCTTTCACTTAGAATCATCGTACCTGAATCCACTCATTTTGCTGCTACTGGTCTTATGACATTGATTTCATGGCTGAGGGATATTCCATCGTTCGTAAGTTCCACAATGTTTTGAACCATTTTTATATTTCCTGGGATATTTCAGGTGTACCCAGGTTGAGGTTCTTGTAAGCAGTGCAGCCCTCAATTTGGGGGTGGCTCTGTTTTATGGATTTTCAGTTTTCCCAAGGTATATTCCCTAGACTGGAAGTGCCCTTGGCTCTGTAGCTCTGTTGTTTACTTGTTTTAGGGAACACAATGCACTCCTCCAGTGAGGCAGTTGGCAACTTACATCCTGCCCATCAGCATAACAAGGCTCCCATTTCGGCACGGCCTGTCTTGCCTTTCTGGTTTTTACACATTTTGTGGATGTCGCTTTTGACCGGTGGGAAGTGATACTTCTTTGTAGTGCAGATTTGCATTGCCCGCTTGCTTGCTTGACCAAAAAGGTTGTATGCGTTTTCTCCTGAATATATTCAGGAGAAAACACATACGCCCTTTTTGGCCAAGTGCATCATTGTCGAATTTGTGCCCCTCTTCCTGTGCTTTACAGGCGATTCCAACGTACCTCTTGAAATCTGTTTCCTGCTATTCTGCCTCGCTTTCAAGTCCGCCTCGTTGCCTTCCCTCAACAGATTTTTGGACGATAGTTGGCCTTGATTACTCTGCCAGTTTGTGAATTGCTGTGCCCCTGAGCTCCATTTTTCAATTCGTTTTTTGTGAGCTGAACGCAAGTCCAAACTTTTGGTTCAGGACCTATACTGGTTCCCGGTGGGTGGCTGAGACTTTGGTTAATTCTTCTTCCTGCCGGGAAATTAGAGTGACATGTGCCCATCCAAATGCCTAACAGCGACTCTCTCATTGGTTCTCCCTCTTCCCTTTCCTCCTCTGCCAAATTGGCAACCTGTGTGAACCAGGAGCTTAAAGGGGCTGTCTCTCCAAGTTGGGAGATTGATAGTAAAGCTGTTGGAAAGTCAAACTGGAGCACCAGGAGAGGGACTCTTCGTTGAGTTTTAGAAACCTTTCGTATTCACAGTGTGTCCATTCTCTAGGTTTCCCGTACATGTTATAGCTGTAGTAATATTCCCTTCAACCTGGAGAGTTTGGACCCATGGAATGGTTGCCATGCATTATTGCTTTAAAAGGTCTTCATTTGCTTACCCAATCTCACCAATCCTCTCAGTTCCAAGTGTCCAGCCTCATGCCGCATCCAGCTGTCATCGTAGATAGGGTCATTCCAGGTTGCATCAGAGACCCTAAAGGAATTGTAAAGAATTTCCCTGTTTCTTTGTTCTGTTTTTGAAATTCCTTTTTAGAGTGGGTTTGAGCTGATTCTCGCTGCCATATTTATGCCAGTCTAGACACACTTGATTCCCTTACGGAGACATATCAATACATAGGTTTTAAGATTCTTACTAGTCAGATCTATTCCTCTGCGGGAAATATGGCGTTTTGAGTCCCTTTCACTGAGGAACGTGTAGGTCTTGTCTATTCCATAGTTGGTTTTTGGAACAGTACCTATGCTTATATCAAACTCTGGTTTGATGCATCACCCCACCTCTCCTTCCCCCTTAAGCAGGCATAAGAGTGTTTGCTAAATCTGAGACTCTGTTCTCTTTCCTAACTCAGTTCATGTGTAGCCATGTTTACAGGATCTTCCTAAGTGATATCTTATGATAAGTTTCTTTTTCTGTGTGACTTCTTTCACTTAGAATCATCGTACCTGAATCCACTCATTTTGCTGCTACTGGTCTTATGACATTGATTTCATGGCTGAGGGATATTACATCGTACGTAAGTTCCACAATTTTTAGAACCATTTTTATATTTCCTGGGATATTTCAGGTGTACCCAGGTTGAGGTTCTTGTAAGCAGTGCAGCCCTCAATTTGGGGGTGGCTCTGTCTTATGGATTTTCAGTTTTCCCAAGGTATATTCCCTAGACTGGAAGTGCCCTTGGCTCTGTAGCTCTGTTGTTTACTTGTTTTAGGGAACACAATGCACTCCTCCAGTGAGGCAGTTGGCAACTTATATCCAGCCCATCAGCATAACAAGGCTCCCTGTTCTCCAGGGCCTGTCTTGCCTTTCTGGTTTTTACACATTTTGTGGATGTCCCTTTTGACCGGTGGGAAGTGATACTTCTTTGTAGTGCAGATTTGCATTGCCCGCTTGCTTGCTTGGCCAAAAAGGGCGTATGCGTTTTCTCCTGAATATATTCAGGAGAAAACGCATACGCCCTTTTTGACCAAGTGCATCATTATCGAAGTTGTGCCCCTCTTCCTGTGCTTTACAGGCGATTCCAACGTACCTCTTGAAATCTGTTTCCTGCTATTCTGCCTCGCATTCAAGTCCGCCTCATTGCCTTCCCTCAACAGATTTTTGGACGATAGTTGGCCTTGATTACTCTGCCAGTTTGTGAATTGCTGTGCCCCTGAGCTCCATTTTTCTACTCTTTTTTTGTGAGCTGAACGCAAGTCCAAACTTTTGGTTCAGGACCTATACTGGTTCCCGGTGGGTGGCTGAGTCTTTGGTTAATTCTTCTTCCTGCCGGGAAATTAGAGTGACATGTGCCCATCCAAATGCCTAACAGCGACTCTCTCATTGGTTCTCCCTCTTCCCTTTCCTCCTCTGCCAAATTGGCAACCTGTGTGAACCAGGAGCTTAAAGGGGCTGTCTCTCAAAGTTGGGAGATTGATAGGAAAGCAGTTGGAAAATCAAACCGGAGCACCAGGAGAGGGACTCTTCGTTGAGTTTTAGAAACCTTTTGTATTCACAGTGTGTCCATTCTGTAGGTTTCCCGTACATGTTATAGCTTTAGTAATATTCCCTACAACCTGGACAGTTGGGACCCATGGAATGGGTGCCATGCATTATTGCTTTAAAGGGTCTGCATTTGCTCACCCAATCTCACCAATCCTCTCAGTCCCAAGTGTCCAGCCTCATGCCGCATCCAGCTGTCATCGTAGATAGGGTCATTCCAGGTTGCATCAGAGACCCTGAAGGAATTGTAAAGAATTTCCCTGTTTCTTTGTTCTGTTTTTGAAATTCCTTTTTAGAGTGGGTTTGAGCTGATTCTCGATGCCCTGTTTATGCCAGTCTAGACACAATTGATTCCCTTACAGAGACATATCAATACATAGGTTTTAAGATTCTTACTAGTCAGGTCTATTCCTCTGCGGGAAACATGGGGTTTTGAGTCCCTTTCACTGAGGAAGGTGTAGGTCTTGTCTATTCCATAGTTGGTTTTTGGAATGGTACCTGTGCTTATATCAAACTCTGGTTTGATGCATCACCCCACCTCTCCTTCCCCCTTAAGCAGGCATAAGAGTGTTTGCTAAATCTGAGACTCTGTTCTCTTGCCTAACTCAGTTCATGTGTAGCCATGTTTACAGGATCTTCCTAAGTGATATCTTATGATAAGTTTCTTTTTCTGTGTGACTTCTTTCACTTAGAATCATCGTACCTGAATCCACTCATTTTGCTGCTACTGGTCTTATGACATTGATTTCATGGCTGAGGGATATTCCATCGTTCGTAAGTTCCACAATGTTTTGAACCATTTTTATATTTCCTGGGATATTTCAGGTGTACCCAGGTTGAGGTTCTTGTAAGCAGTGCAGCCCTCAATTTGGGGGTGGCTCTGTCTTATGGATTTTCAGTTTTCCCAAGGTATATTCCCTAGACTGGAAGTGCCCTTGGCTCTGTAGCTCTGTTGTTTACTTGTTTTAGGGAACACAATGCACTCCTCCAGTGAGGCAGTTGGCAACTTACATCCCGCCCATCAGCATAACAAGGCTCCCTGTTCTCCAGGGTCTGTCTTGCCTTTCTGATTTTTACACATTTTGTGGATATCCCTTTTGACCGGTGGCAAGTGATACTTCTTTGTAGTGCAGATTTGCATTGCCCGCTTGCTTGCTTAGCCAAAAAGGGAGTATGCGTTTTCTCCTGAATATATTTAAGAGAAAACGCATACGCCCTTTTTGGCCAAGTGCATCATTGTCGAAGTTGTGCCCCTCTTACTGTGCTTTACAGGCGAGGACAACCCTGGCTGGCCTGCAGGCACCAAGTTGGCCTGCGTGCTGTCGCTGGTGTGGCTCCACGGTCCTTCCACTAGGCTTTCAAGCCCTTGTACATATTCAGGTGTTTTACCTGGAAAGGGTGGGAACAGTTCAGCAGCAGCTGGCCTGGGGCTCAGCTCACGTTTACTCACAGATGACTCGGCACGGTCCCCAAGCTTTGCAATGAGGTCGCTCCTTGCGTGGGGGGTGGGTTGATGGCTGTATGGGAGATGGTTCCCCACCTCTGACCAATTTCATAATTGTTTACCACTGGAGCAAGTGCCGTGATAGGGTTTTCCTCTGTATAACTCGTGGGTTCAGGTTTTGTTTTCTTTTATGGTTCAAGTTAGATTTTATTCCTCTTTTATGTATTTATAGACATAAACATGGAAATAATTCATTCCTATAAATACATCTGTGTGACCGGAAGAACTTTTTTCTGTTTTAATTTTAAATTTTATTTTTTAAAATTTTGAAATTTAATTTTATTTATTTTTTTATACAGCACATTATTATTAGTTATGTATTTTATGCATATACATGTACACAGGTCAATCCCAAACTCCCAACTCATCCCACCACCACCACCCCATGCCTTCCCACACTTGGTGTCCATACGTTTGTTCTCTACCTCTGTGTCTCTATTTCTTCCCTGCAAACCAGTTCATCTGTACCATTTTTAGGCTCCACATATATGCATTAATATACAATATTTGTTTTCCTCTTTCTGACTTACTTCATTCTGTATGACAGTCTCTCGATCCATCGATGTCTCTACAAATGAACCAGTTTCATTCCTTTTTATGGCCGAGTAGTATTCCATTTTATATATGTACCACATCTTTATCCACTCATCTGTCTGTGGGCATTTAGGTTGCTTCCATTACCTGGCTATTGTAAATAGTGCTGCAATGAACATTGTGGTGAATGTGCATTTTTGAAATACGGTTTTCTCTGGGTATATGCCCAGAAGTGGGATTGCTGGATCAGATGGTAATTCTGTTTCTAGTTTTTTTAAGGAAACTCCATACTGTTCTCCATAGTGACTGTATCAATTTACATTCCCACCAATAGTGGAAGAGGGCTCCTTTTGTCCACACCCTCCCCAGAATTGGTTGTTTGTAGATTTTCTGATGATGCCGATTCTAACAGGTGTGAGGTGAAACCTCATTGTAGTTTTGATTTGCATTTCTCTAATAATTAGTGCTGTTGAGCAGCTTTTCATGTGCGTCTTGGCCATCTCTGTGTCTCCTTTGAAGAAACGTCTCTTTAGATTTTCTGCCCATTTTTTGGGGGTTGTTTGTTTTTTTAATATTAAGCTGCATGAGCTGTTTATATATATTGGAGATTAAACCTCTGTCCATTGATTCGTCTGCAAAGATTTTCGCCCATTCTGAGGGATGCTTTTTTCCATTCCCGTGTTTTTTAACAAAAAAGGAAAGAAAGGAAAAGAAGCAGAACACTAATGTGCGTAAAATATGCCTTTTGAAATGGTCGTTTTGAAATATGGACGTCCTTTGAATATTTTGGTCGATATGTGACCCCAGGATTTGTTTTCAGGGCAGGTGTCATTTACAGGCCTGCAATGATTTTGAATATCAACTGACCATTAGCGCTGGGATTAAAGCTGCTGTTGTGTGAAACGGCCACAAGGTGGCAGCAGTTCACCCTTACCAAATCTGGTTACTAGGGCAAGAGAGCCTCAGTGGAAGTGGTGTTCTAGATTGGAGTTTAGAATGGAATGTGCCAGGAGAAAGCCCCTCACGTTTGTCTCACTACTTCTTGTTCGTGTTTTTAATTTAAGTTTTTATTTTTTCTTACAGCAAGTTTGATTACAATGTTTGGCTTGTTGTAGGTGTGGAAGATGTGGTTCTTTTACACATATACAGATGTCTGTTCTTCCTGGGATCCTTTTCCCATGTATGTTATGACAGAATATTGAGTAGTCCTCTCTTGGTATTCTGTAGGTCTTTGGTGATTATATATGTCACCTGTGTTTGTATATGTCTGTTAACCCCGATATCGTAATGAAACCAATCCTCACACCTTTCCATTGGTGAACCATAAGTCTGTTTAATGAATCTGTGATTGCCCTTCTCCGTGGAAATATCTGCCCTGGTATCCATTTTTAGGTAACACCTATAAGTGATATGATATGATATGTGTCTTTCACTTTCTGACTTACTACAAGTCACGTGATTACTTCTAGACTCATCTACGGTGCTGCAAATGGCATTGTGTCCTTTTTTCCCTTGGCTTCTCTTCTGCCTTAGCGGGGTCCATTTTCAACAATGTGATTCCCTGAGGGTTGTGGATTAGCTGACCTGGGCAGCCTTACCCTGCCGGCCCGCCCTCCCCAGGTGTGCCTCGTTGAGGTCAATATAAACAGCGCTCCAGGCAGCAATAGCCCCTGAAGCTGTGCCTGACTCCATATTCTCTGCCCCGTCAGCAGTCTCGGGGCTGTGCTGGTGGGAGGGAGTGAGGGGCCACAGCTTTGTGGGTGGCCCGGTGTGAGTGGGGTTCTGCTGGCCTTTCTGCAGGAGTTGCCAGGCTGCGGCCTGTAAAGAAGAGGTTGTGTCACCCATACCTTCCGCTGGAATTTCTCTCCGGACAGAGGTGAGGAAGGAAAAAAGCAGTGGGGGCCGGGACAGGAGGGGTATCTCAGGCAGGGCAATGGAAAGTTTCTGGAAGAGCGCCTGGGGACAGGACCACCCTGGCTGGCCTGCAGGCACCAAGTTGGCCTGCGTGCTGTCACTGGTGTGGCTCCACGGTCCTTCCACTAGGCTTTCAAGCCCTTGTACATATTCAGGTGTTTTACCTGGAAAGGGTGGGAACAGTTCAGCAGCAGCTGGCCTGGGGCTCAGCTCACGTTTACTCACAGATGCCTCGGCACGGTCCCCCAGCTTGCAATGAGGACGCTCCTTGCGTGGGGGGTGGGTTGATGGCTGTATGGGAGATGGTTCCCCACCTCTGACCAATTTCAGAATTGTTGACCGCTAGAGCAAGTGCCGTGATAGGGTTTTCCTCTGTATAACTCGTGGGTTCACTTTTTTTTTTCTTTTATCGTTCAAGTTAGATTTTATTCCTCTTTTATGTATTTATAGATATAAGCATGGAAATAATTCATTCCTATAAATACATCTGTGTGACGGAAAGAACTTTTTTCTGTTTTATTTTTAAATTTTATTTTTTAAAATTTTGAAATTTAATTTTATTTATTTTTTTATACACCACATTATTATTAGTTATATATTTTATGCATATACATGTATACAGGTCAATCCCAATCTCCCAACTCATTCCACCACCACCACCCCATGGCTTCCCACACTTGGTGTCCATACGTTTGTTCTCTACCTCTGTGTCTCTATTTCTTCCCTGCAAACCAGTTCATCTGTACCATTTTTAGGCTCCACATAAATGCGTTAATATACAATATTTGTTTTCCTCTTTCTGACTTACTTCATTCTGTATGACAGTCTCTCGATCCATCGATGCCTCTGCAAATGACCCAGTTTCATTCCTTTTTATGGCCGAGTAATATTCCATTTTATATATGTACCACATCTTTATCCATTCATCTGTCTGTGGGCATTTAGGTTGCTTCCATTACCTGGCTAGTGTAAATAGTGCTGCAATGAACATTGTGGTGAATGTGCATTTTTGATTTACGGTTTTCTCTGGGTATATGCCCAGAAGTGGGATTGCTGGATCAGATGGTAATTCTATTTCTAATTTTTTTAAGGAAACTCCATACTGTTCTCCATAGTGACTGTATCAATTTACATTCCCACCAATAGTGGAAGAGGGCTCCTTTTGTCCACACCCTCCCCAGAATTGGTTGTTTGTAGATTTTCTGATGATGCCGATTCTAACAGGTGTGAGGTGATACCTCATTGTAGTTTTGATTTGCATTTCTCTAATAATTAGTGCTGTTGAGCAGCTTTTCATGTGCGTCTTGGCCATCTCTGTGTCTCCTTTGAAGAAACGTCTCTTTAGATCTTCTGCCCATTTTTGGGGGGTTGTTTGCTTTTTTAATATTAAGCTGCATGAGCTGTTTATATATATTGGAGATTAAACCTGTGTCCATTGATTCGTCTGCAACGATTTTCGCCCATTCTGAGGGATGCCTTTTTCCATTCCCGTGTTTTTTAACAAAAAAGGAAAGAAAGGAAAAGAAGCAGAACACTAATGTGCGTAAAATATGCCTTTTGAAACGGTCGTTTTGAAATATGGACGTCCTTTGAATTTTTTGGTCGATATGTGACCCCAGGATTTGTTTTCAGGGCAGGTGTCATTTACAGGCCTGCAATGATTTTGAATATCAACTGACCATTAGCGCTGGGATTAAAGCTGCTGTTGTGTGAAACGGCCACAAGGTGGCAGCAGTTCACCCTTAACAAATCTGGTTACTAGGGCAAGAGAGCCTCAGTGGAAGTGGTGTTCTAGATTGGAGTTTAGAATGGAATGTGCCAGGAGAAAGCCCCTCACGTTTGTCTCACTACTTCTTGTTCGTGTTTTTAATTTAAGTTTTTAATTTTTATTACAGCAAGTTTGATTACAATGTTTGGCTTGTTGTAGGTGTGGAAGATGTGGTTCTTTTACACATATACAGATGACTGTTCTTCCTGGGATCCTTTTACCATGTACGTTATGACAGAATGTTGAGTACTCCTCTCTTGGTATTCTGTAGGTCTTTGGTGATTATATATGTCACCTGTGTTTGTATATGTCTGTTAACCCCATATCGTAATGAAACCAATCCTCACACCTTTCCATTGGTGAACCATAAGTTTGTTTAATGAATCTGTGTTTGCCCTTCTCCGTGGAAATATCTGCCCTGGTATCCATTTTTAGGTAACACCTATAAGTGATATAATATGATATGTGTCTTTCACTTTCTGACTTACTACAAGTCACGTGATTACTTCTAGAATCATCTACGGTGCTGCAAATGGCATTGTGTCCTTTTTTTCCTTGGCTCCTCTTATGCCTTAGCGGGGTCCATTTTCAACAATGTGATTCCCTGAGGGTTGTGGATTAGCTGACCTGGGCAGCCTTACCCTGCCGGCCCGCCCTCCCCAGGTGTGCCTCGTTGAGGTCAATATAAACAGAGCTCCAGGCAGCAATAGCCCCTGAAGCTGTGCCTGACTCCATATTCTCGGCCCCGTCAGCAGTCTCGGGGCTGTGCTGGTGGGAGGGAGTGAGGGGCCACAGCTTTGTGGGTGGCCCGGTGTGAGTGGGGTTCTGCTGGCCTTTCTGCAGGAGTTGCCAGGCTGCCGCCTGTAAAGAAGAGGATGTGTCACCCATACCTTCCGCTGGAATTTCTCTCCGGACAGAGGTGAGGAAGGAAAAAAGCAGTGTGGGTCGGGACAGGAGGGGTATCTCAGGCAGGGCAATGGAAAGATTCTTGAAGAGCGCTCGGGGCCAGGACCACCCTGGCTGGCCTACAGGCACCAATTTGGCCTGCGTGCTGTCGCTGGTGTGGCTCCACGGTCCTTCCTCTAGGCTTTCAAGCCCTTGTACATATTCAGGTGTTTTACCTGGAAAGGGTGGGAACAGTTCAGCAGCAGCTGGCCTGGGGCTCAGCTCACGTTTACTCACAGATGCCTCAGCACGGTCCCCCAGCTTTGCAATGAGGACGCTCCTTGCGTGGGGGGTGGGTTGCTGGTTGTATGGGAGATGGTTCCCCACCTCTGACCAATTTCAGAATTGTTTACCACTGGAGCAAGTGCCCTGATAGCGTTTTCCTCTGTATAACTCGTGGGTTAAGGTTTTTTTTTTCTTTTATGGTTCAAGTTAGATTTAATTCCTCTTTTATGTATTTATAGATATAAGCATGGAAATAATTCATTCCTATAAATACATCTGTGTGACGGGAAGAACTTTTTTCTGTTTTATTTTTAAATTTTATTTTTTAAAATTTGGAAATTTAATTTTATTTATTTTTTTTATACAGCACGTTATTATTAGTTATGTATTTTATGCATATACATGTATACAGGTCAATCCCAAACTCCCAACTCATCCCACCACCACCACCCCATGGCTTCCCACACTTGGTGTCCATACGTTTGTTCTCTACCTCTGTGTCTCTATTTCTTCCCTGCAAACCAGTTCATATGTACCATTTTTAGGCTCCACATATATGCATTAATATACAGTATTTGTTTTCCTCTTTCTGACTTACTTCATTCTGTATGACAGTCTCTCGATCCATCATTGTCTCTACAAATGACCCAGTTTCATTCCTTTTTATGGCCGAGTAATATTCCATTTTATATATGTACCACAGCTTTATCCATTCATCTGTCTGTGGGCATTTAGGTTGCTTCCATTACCTGGCTATTGTAAATAGTGGTGCAACGAACATTGTGGTGAATGTGCCTTTTTGAAATACCGTTTTCTCTGGGTATATGCCCAGAAGTGGTATTGCTGGATCAGATGGTAATTCTATTTCTAGATTTTTTAAGGAAACTCCATACTGTTCTCCATAGTGACTGTATCAATTTACATTCCCACCAATAGTGGAAGAGGGCTCCTTTTGTCCACACCCTCCACAGAATTGGTTGTTTGTAGATTTTCTGATGATGCCGATTCTAACAGGTGTGAGGTGATACCTCATTGTAGTTTTGATTTGCATTTCTCTAATAATTAGTGCTTTTGAGCAGCTTTTCATGGGCGTCTTGGCCATCTCTGTGTCTCCTTTGAAGAAACGTCTCTTTAGATCTTCTGACCATTTTTTGGGGGGTTGTTTGTTTTTTTAATATTAAGCTGCATGAGCTGTTTATATATATTGGAGATTAAACCTCTGTCCATTGATTCGTCTGCAATGATTTTCGCCCATTCTGAGGGATGCCTTTTTCCATTCCCGTGTTTTTTAACAAAAAAGGAAAGAAAGGAAAAGAAGCAGAACACTAATATGCGTAAAATATGCCTTTTATAACGTTCGTTTTGAAATATGGACGTCCTTTGAATTTTTTGGTCGATATGTGACCCCAGGATTTGTTTTCAGGGCAGGTGTCATTTACAGGCCTGCAATGATTTTGAATATCAACTGACCAATAGCGTTGGGATTAAAGCTGTTGTTGTGTGAAACGGCCACAAGGTGGCAGCAGTTCACCCTTACCAAATCTGGTTACTAGGGCAAGTGAGCCTCAGTGGAAGTGGTGTTCTAGATTGGAGTTTAGAATGGAATGTGCCAGGAGAAAGCCCCTCACGTTTGTCTCACTACTTCTTGTTCGTGTTTTTAATTTAATTTTTTATTTTTTATTACAGCAAGTTTGATTACAATGTTTGGCTTGTTGTAGGTGTGGAAGATGTGGTTCTTTTACACATATACAGATGACTGTTCTTCCTGGGATCCTTTTCCCATGTACGTTATGACAGAATGTTGAGTAGTCCTCTCTTGGTATTCTGTAGGTCTTTGGTGATTATATATGTCACCTGTGTTTGTATATGTCTGTTAACCCCGATATCGTAATGAAACCAATCCTCACACCTTTCCATTGGTGAACCATAAGTTTGTTTAATAAATCTGTGATTGCCCTTCTCCGTGGAAATATCTGCCCTGGTATCCATTTTTAGGTAACACCTATAAGTGATATGATATGATATGTGTCTTTCACTTTCTGACTTACTACAAGTGACATGATTACTTCTAGACTCATCTACGGTGCTGCAAATGGCATTGTGTCCTTTTTTCCCTTGGCTTCTCTTCTGCCTTAGCGGGGTCTATTTTCAACAATGTGATTCCCTGAGGGTTGTGGATTAGCTGACCTGGGCAGCCTTACACTGCCGACCCGCCCTCCCCAGGTGTGCCTCTTTGAGTTCAATATAAACAGCGCTCCAGGCAGCAATAGCCCCTGAAGCTGTGCCTGACTCCATATTCTCGGCCCCGTCAGCAGTCTCGGGGCTGTGCTGGTGGGAGGGAGTGAGGGGCCACAGCTTTGTGTGTGGCCCGGTGTGAGAGGGGTTCTGCTGGCCTTTCTGCAGGATTTGCCAGGCTGCCGCCTATAAAGAAGAGGTTGTGTCACCCATACCTTCCGCTGGAATTTCTCTCCGGACAGAGGTGAGGAAGGAAAAAAGCAGTGGGGGGCGGGACAGGATGGGTATCTCAGGCAGGGCAATGGAAAGCTTCTGGAAGAGCGCCCGGGTCCAGGACCACCCTGGCTGGCCTGCAGGCACCAAGTGGCCCTGCGTGCTGTTGCTGGTGTGGCTCCACGGTCCTTCCTCTAGGCTTTCAAGCCCTTGTACATATTCAGGTGTTTTACCTGGAAAGGGTGGGAACAGTTCAGCAGCAGCTGGCCTGGGGCTTAGCTCACGTTTACTCACAGATGCCTCGGCACGGTCCCCCAGCTTTGCAATGAGGACGCTCCTTGCGTGGGAGGTGGGTTGCTGGCTGTATGGGAGATGGTTCCCCACCGCTGACCAATTTCAGAATTGTTTACCCCTGGAACAAGTGCCCTGATAGGGTTTTCCTCTGTATAACTCGTGGGTTCAGGTTTTTTTTTTCTTTTATGGTTTAAGTTAGATTTTATTCCTCTTTTATGTATTTATAGATATAAGCATGGAAATAATTCATTCCTATAAATACATCTGTGTGACGGGAAGAACTTTTTTCTGTTTTATTTTTTAAAATTTTGAAATTTAATTTTATTTATTTTTTTATACAGCACGTTATTATTAGTCATGTATTTTATGCATATACATGTATACAGGTCAATCCCAAACTCCCAACTCATCCCACCACCACCACCCCATGGCTTCCCACACTTGGTGTCCATACGTTTGTTCTCTACCTCTGTGTATCTATTTCTTCCCTGCAAACCAGTTCATCTGTACCATTTTTAGGCTCTACATATATGCATTCATATACAATATTTGTTTTCCTCTTTCTGACTTACTTCATTCTGTATGACAGTCTCTCGATCCATCGATGTCTCTACAAATGACCCAGTTTCATTCCTTTTTATGGCCCAGTAATATTCCATTTCATATATGTACCACATCTTTATCCATTCATCTGTCTGTGGGCATTTAGGTTGCTTCCATTACCTGGCTATTGTAAATAGTGCTGCAATGAACATTGTGGTGAATGTGCCTTTTTGAAATACGGTTTTCTCTGGGTATATGCCCAGAAGTGGGATTGCTGGATCAGATGGTAATTCTATTTCTAGTTTTTTCAAGGAAACTCCATACTGTCCTCCATAGGGACTGTATCAATTTACATTCCCACCAATAGTGGAAGAGGGCTCCTTTTGTCCACACCCTCCCCAGAATTGGTTGTTTGTAGATTTTCTGATGATGCCGATTCTAACAGGTGTGAGGTGAAACCTCATTGTAGTTTTGATTTGCATTTCTCTAATAATTAGTGCTGTTGAGCAGCTTTTCATGTGCGTCTTGGCCATCTCTGTGTCTTCTTTGAAGAAACGTCTCTTTAGATCTTCTGCCCATTTTTGTATTGGGTTGTTTGTTTATTTAATATTAAGCTGCATGAGCTGTTTATATATATTGGAGATTAAAGCTCTGTCCATTGATTCGTCTGCAACGATTTTCGCCCATTCTGAGGGATGCCTTTTTCCATTCCCGTGTTTTTTAACAAAAAAGGAAAGAAAGGAAAAGAAGCAGAACACTAATGTGCGTGAAATATACGTTTTGAAACGGTCGTTTTGAAATATGGACGTCCTTTGAACTTTTTGGTCGATATGTGACCCAAGGATTTGTTTTCAGGGCAGGTGTCATTTACAGGCCTGAAATGATTTTGAATATCAACTGACCATTAGCGCTGTGATTAAAGCTGCTGTTGTGTGAAACGGCCACAAGGTGGCAGCAGTTCACCCTTACCAAATCTGGTTACTAGGGCAAGAGAGCCTCAGTGGAAGTGGTGTTCTAGATTGGAGTTTAGAATGGAATGTGCCAGGAGAAAGCCCCTCACGTTTGTCTCACTACATCTTGTTCGTGTATTTAATGTAATTTAATATTTTTTATTACAGCTATTTTGATTACATTGTTTGGCATGCTGTAGGTGTGGAAGATGTGGTTCTTTTACACATATACAGATGTCTGTTCTTCCTGGGATACTTTTCCCATGTACGTTATGACAGAATGTTGAGTAGTCCTCTCTTGGAAATCTGTAGGTCTTTGGTGATTATATATGTCACCTGTGTTTGTATATGTCTGTTAACCCCGATATCGTAATGAAACCAATCCTCACACCTTTCCATTGGTGAACCATAAGTTTGTTTAATGAATCTGTGATTGCCCTTCTCCGTGGAAATATCTGCCCTGGTATCCATTTTTAGGTAACACCTATAAGTGATATGATATGATATGTGTCTTTCACTTTCTGACTTACTACAAGTCACGTGGTTACTTCTAGACTCATCTACGGTGTTGCAAATGGCATTGTGTCCTTTTTTTCCTTGGATTCTCTTCTGCCTTAGCGGGGTCCATTTTCAACAATGTGATTCCCTGAGGGTTGTGGATTAGCTGACCTGTGCAGCCTTACCCTAACGGCCCTCCCTCACCAGGTGTGCCTAGTTGAGGTCAATATAAACAGCGCTCCAGGCAGCAATATCCCCTGAAGCTGCGCCTGACTCCATATTCTCTGCCCCGTCAGCAGTCTCGGGGCTGTGCTGGTGGGAGGGAGTGAGGGGCCACAGCTTTGTGGGTGGCCCAGTGTGAGTGGGGTTCTGCTGGCCTTTCTGCAGGAGTTGCCAGGCTGCCGCCTGTAAAGAAGAGGTTGTGTCACCCATACCTTCCGCTGGAATTTCTCTCCGGACAGAGGTGAGGAAGGAAAAAAGCAGTGGTTGCCGGGACAGGAGGGGTATCTCAGGCAGGGCAATGGAAAGCTTCTGGAAGAGCGCCCGGGGCCAGGACCACCCTGGCTGGCCTGCAGGCACCAAGTTGGCCTGCGTGCTGTCGCTGGTGTGGCTCCACTGTCCTTCCTCTAGGCTTTCAAGCCCTTGTACATATTCAGGTGTTTTACCTGGAAAGGGTGGGGACAGTTCAGCAGCAGCTGGCCTGGGGCTCAGCTCACGTTTACTCTCAGATGCCTCGGCACTGTCCCCCAGCTTTGCAATGAAGACGCTCCTTGCGTCGGGGGTGGGTTGCTGGCTGTATGGGAGATGGTTCCCCACCTCTGACCAATTTCAGAATTGTTTACCACTGGAGCAAGTGCCCTGATAGGGTTTTCCTCTGTATAACTCGTGGGTTCAGGTTTTTTTTTTCTTTTATGGTTCAAGTTAGATTTTATTCCTCTTCTATGTATTTATAGATATAAGCATGAAAATAATTCATTCCTATAAATACATCTGTGTGACGGGAAGAACTTTTTTCTGTTTTATTTTTAAATTTTATTTTTTAAAATTTTGAAATTTAATTTTATTTATTTTTTTTATACAGCACGTTATTATTAGTTATGTATTTTATTCATATACATGTATACAGGTCAATCCCAAACTCCCCACTCATCCCACCACCACCACCCCGTGGCTTCCCACACTTGGTGTCCATACGTTTGTTCTCTACCTCTGTGTCTCTATTTCTTCCCTGCAAACCAGTTCATCTGTACCATTTTTAGGCTCCACATATATGCATTAATATAAAATATTTGTTTTCCTCTTTCTGACTTACTTCATTCTGTATGACAGTCTCTCGATCCATCGATGTCTCTACAAATGACCCAGTTTCATTCCTTTTTATGGCCGAGTAATATTCCATTTTATATATGTACCACATCTTTATCCATTCATCTGTCTGTGGGCATTTAGGTTGCTTCCATTACCTGGCTATTGTAAATAGTGCTGCAATGAACATTGTGGTGAATGTGCCTTTTTGAAATACGGTTTTCTCTGGGTATATGCCCAGAAGTGGGATTGCTGGATCAGATGGTAATTCTATTTCTAGTTTTTTTAAGGAAACTCCATACTGTCCTCCATGGGGACTGTATCAATTTACATTCCCACCAATAGTGGAAGAGGGCTCCTTTTGTCCACACCCTCCCCAGAAATTGTTGTTTATAGATTTTCTGATGATGCCGATTCTAACAGGTGTGAGGTGATACCTCATTGTAGTTTTGATTTGCATTTCTCTAATAATTAGTGCTGTTGAGCAGCTTTTCATGTGCGTCTTGGCCATCTCTGTGTCTCCTTTGAAGAAACGTCTCTTTAGATCTTCTGCCCATTTTTTTGGGGTTGTTTGTTTTTTTAATATTAAGCTGCATGAGCTGTTTATATATATTGGAGATTAAACCTCTGTCCATTGATTCATCTGCAATGATTTTCGCCCATTCTGAGGGATGCCATTTTCCATTCCCGTGTTTTTTAACAAAAAAGGAAAGAAAGGAAAAGAAGCAGAACACTAATGTGCCTAAAATATGCCTTTTGAAACGGTCGTTTTGAAATATGGACGTCCTTTGAATTTTTTGGTCGATATGTGACCCCAGGATTTGTTTTCAGGGCAGGTGTCATTTACAGGCCTGCAATGATTTTGAATATCAACTGACCATTAGCGTTGGGATTAAAGCTGCTGTTGTGTGAAACGGCCACAAGGTGGCAGCAGTTCACCCTTACCAAATCTGGTTACTAGGGCAAGAGAGCCTCAGTGGAAGTGGTGTTCTAGATTGGAGTTTAGAATGGAATGTGCCAGGAGAAAGCCCCTCACGTTTGTCTCACTACTTCTTGTTCGTGTTTTTAATTTAATTTTTTATTTTTTATTACAGCAAGTTTGATTACAATGTTTGGCTTGTTGTAGGTGTGGAAGATGTGGTTCTTTTACACATATACAGATGACTGTTCTTCCTGGGATCCTTTTCCCATGTACGTTAAGACAGAATGTTGATTAGTCCTCTCTTGGTATTCTGTAGGTCTTTGGTGATTATATATGTCACCTGTGTTTGTATATGTCTGTTAACCCCGATATCGTAATGAAACCAATCCTCACACCTTTCCATTGGTGAACCATAAGTTTGTTTAATGAATCTGTGATTGCCCTTCTCCGTGGAAATATCTGCCCTGGTATCCATTTTTAGGTAACACCTATAAGTGATATGATATGATATGTGTCTTTCACTTTCTGACTTACTACATATCACGTGATTAATTCTAGACTCATCTACGGTGCTGCAAATGGCATTGTGTCCTTTTTTCCCTTGGCTTCTCTTCTGCCTTAGCGGGGTCCATTTTCAACAGTGTGATTCCCTGAGGGTTGTGGATTAGCTGACCTGGGCAGCCTTACCATGCCGGCCCGCCCTGCACAGGTGTGCCTCGTTGAGGTCAATATAAACAGAGCTCCAGGCAGCAATAGCCCCTGAAGCTGTGCCTGACTCCATATTCTCTGCCCCGTCAGCAGTCTCGGGGCTGTGCTGGTGGGAGGGAGTGAGGGGCCACAGCTTTGTGGGTGGCCCGGTGTGAGTGGGGTTTTGCTGGCCTTTCTGCAGGAGTTGCCAGGCTGCCACCTGTAAAGAAGAGGTTGTGTCACCCATACCTCCTGCTGGAATTTCTCTCCTGACAGAGGTGAGGAAGGAAAAAAGCAGTGGGGGCCGGGACAGGAGGGGTATCTCAGGCAGGGCAATGGAAAGCTTCTGGAAGAGCGCCAGGGTCCAGGACCACCCTGGACGGCCTGCAGGCACCAAGTTGGCCTGCGTGCTGTCGCTGGTGTGGCTCCACGGTCCTTCCCCTAGGCTTTCAAGCCCTTGTACATATTCAGGTGTTTTACCTGGAAAGGGTGGGGACAGTTCAGCAGCAGCTGGCCTGGGGCTCAGCTCACGTTTACTCACAGATGCCTCGGCACGGTCCCCCAGCTTTGCAATGAGGACGCTCCTTGCTTGGGTGTTGGGTTGCTGGCTGTATGGGAGGTGGTTCCCCACCTCTGACCAATTTCAGAATTGTTTCCCGCTGGAGCAAGTGCCGTGATAGGGTTTTCCTCTGTATAACTCGTGGGTTCAATTATTTTTTCTTTTATGGTTCAAGTTAGATTTTATTCCTCTTTTATTTATTTATAAATATAAGCATGGAAATAATTCATTCCTATAAATACATCTGTGTGACGGGAAGAATTTTTTCTGTTTTATTTTTAAATTTTATTTTTTAAAATTTTGAAATTTAATTTTATTTATGTTTTTATACAGCAGGTTATTATTAGTTATGTATTTTATGCATATACATGTATACATGTCAATCCCAATCTCCCAACTCATCCCACCACCACCACCCCATGGCTTCCAACACTTGGTGTCCATACGTTTGTTCTCTACCTCTGTGTCTCTATTTCTTCCCTGCAAAACAGTTCATCTGTACCATTTTTTTAGGTTCCACATGTATGCATTAATATACAATATTTGTTTTCCTCTTTCTGACTTACTTCATTTTGTATGACAGTCTCTCGATCCATCGATGCCTCTGCAAATGACCCAGTTTCATTCCTTTTTATGGCCGAGTAATATTCCATTTTATTTATGTACCACATCTTTATCCATTCATCTGTCTGTGGGCATTTAGGTTGCTTCCATTACCTGGCTATTGTAAATAGTGCTGCAATGAACATTGTGGTGAATGTGCATTTTTGATTTACGGTTTTCTCTGGGTATATGCCCAGAAGTGGGATTGCTGGATCAGATGGTAATTCTATTTCTAATTTTTTTAAGGAAACTCCATACTGTTCTCCATAGTGACTGTATCAATTTACATTCCCACCAATAGTGGAAGAGGGCTCCTTTTGTCCACACCCTCCCCAGAATTGGTTGTTTGTAGATTTTCTGATGATGCCGATTCTAACAGGTGTGAGGTGATACCTCATTGTAGTTTTGATTTGCATTTCTCTAATAATTAGTGCTGTTGAGCAGCTTTTCATGTGCGTCTTGGCCATCTCTGTGTCTCATTTGAAGAAACGTCTCTTTAGATCTTCTGCCCATTTTTTGGGGGTTGTTTGTTTTTTTAATATTAAGCTGCATGAGCTGTTTATATATATTGGAGATTAAACCTCTGTCCATTGATTCGTCTGCAACGATTTTCACCCATTCTGAGGGATGCCTTTTTCCATTCCCGTGTTTTTTAACAAAAAAGGAAAAAAGGAAAAGAAGCAGAACACTAATGTGCGTAAAATATGCCTTTTGAAACGGTCGTTTTGAAATATGGACGTCCTTTGAATTTTTTGGTCGATATGTGACCCCAGGATTTGTTTTCAGGGCAGGTGTCATTTACAGGCTTGCAATGATTTTGAATATCAACTGACCATTAGCGCTGGGATTAAAGCTGCTGTTGTGTGAAACGGCCACAAGGTGGCAGCAGTTCACCCTTAACAAATCTGGTTACTAGGGCAAGAGAGCCTCAGTGGAAGTGGTGTTCTAGATTGGAGTTTAGAATGGAATGTGCCAGGAGAAAGCCCCTCACGTTTGTCTCACTACTTCTTGTTCGTGTTTTTAATTTAATTTTTTATTTTTTATTACAGCAATTTTGATTACAATGTTTGGCTTGTTGTAGGTGTGGAAGATGTGGTTCTTTTACACATATACAGATGACTGTTCTTCCTGGGATCCTTTTCCCATGTACGTTATGACAGAATGTTGAGTAGTCCTCTCTTGGTATTCTGTAGGTCTTTGGTGATTATATATGTCACCTGTGTTTGTATATGTCTGTTAACCCCATATCGTAATGAAACCAATCCTCACACCTTTCCATTGGTGAACCATAAGTTTGTTTAATGAATCTGTGATTGCCCTTCTCCGTGGAAATATCTGCCCTGGTATCCATTTTTAGGTAACACCTATAAATGATATGATATGATATGTGTCTTTCACTTTCTGACTTACTACAAGTCACGTGATTACTTCTAGAATCATCTACGGTGCTGCAAATGGCATTGTGTGCTTTTTTTCCTTGGCTCCTCTTATGCCTTAGCGGGGTCCATTTTCAACAATGTGATTCCCTGAGGGTTGTGGATTAGCTGACCTGGGCAGCCTTACCCTGCCGGCCCGCCCTCCCCAGGTGTAACTCGTTGAGGTCAATATAAACAGAGCTCCAGGCAGCAATAGCCCCTGAAGCTGTGCCTGACTCCATATTCTCTGCCCCGTCAGCAGTCTCGGGGCTGTGCTGGTGGGAGGGAGTGAGGGGCCACAGCTTTGTGGGTGGCCCGGTGTGAGTGGGGTTCTGCTGGCCTTTCTGCAGGAGTTGCCAGGCTGCCGCCTGTAAAGAAGAGGATGTGTCACCCATACCTTCCGCTGGAATTTCTCTCTGGACAGAGGTGAGGAAGGAAAAAAGCAGTGTGGGTCGGGACAGGAGGGGTATCTCAGGCAGGGCAATGGAAAGTTTCTGGAAGAGCGCCTGGGGACAGGACCACCCTGGCTGGCCTGCAGGCACCAAGTTGGCCTGCGTGCTGTCACTGGTGTGGCTCCACGGTCCTTCCACTAGGCTTTCAAGCCCTTGTACATATTCAGGTGTTTTACCTGGAAAGGGTGGGAACAGTTCAGCAGCAGCTGGCCTGGGGCTCAGCTCACGTTTACTCACAGATGCCTCGGCACGGTCCCCCAGCTTTGCAATGAGGACGCCCCTTGCGTGGGGGGTGGGTTGATGGCTGTATGGGAGATGGTTCCCCACCTCTGACCAATTTCAGAATTGTTGACCGCTAGAGCAAGTGCCGTGATAGGGTTTTCCTCTGTATAACTCGTGGGTTCACTTTTTTTTTTCTTTTATCGTTCAAGTTAGATTTTATTCCTCTTTTATGTATTTATAGATATAAGCATGGAAATAATTCATTTCTATAAATACATCTGTGTGACGGAAAGAACTTTTTTCTGTTTTATTTTTAAATTTTATTTTTTAAAATTTTGAAATTTAATTTTATTTATTTTTTTATACACCACATTATTATTAGTTATGTATTTTATGCATATACATGTATACAGGTCAATCCCAATCTCCCAACTCATTCCACCACCACCACCCCATGGCTTCCCACACTTGGTGTCCATACGTTTGTTCTCTACCTCTGTGTCTCTATTTCTTCCCTGCAAACCAGTTCATCTGTACCATTTTTAGGCTCCACATAAATGCGTTAATATACAATATTTGTTTTCCTCTTTCTGACTTACTTCATTCTGTATGACAGTCTCTCGATCCATCGATGCCTCTGCAAATGACCCAGTTTCATTCCTTTTATGGCCGAGTAATATTCCATTTTATATATGTACCACATCTTTATCCATTCATCTGTCTGTGGGCATTTAGGTTGCTTCCATTACCTGGCTATTGTAAATAGTGCTGCAATGAACATTGTGGTGAATGTGCATTTTTGATTTACGGTTTTCTCTGGGTATATGCCCAGAAGTGGGATTGCTGGATCAGATGGTAATTCTATTTCTAATTTTTTTAAGGAAACTCCATACTGTTCTCCATAGTGACTGTATCAATTTACATTCCCACCAATAGTGGAAGAGGGCTCCTTTTGTCCACACCCTCCCCAGAATTGGTTGTTTGTAGATTTTCTGATGATGCCGATTCTAACAGGTGTGAGGTGATACCTCATTGTAGTTTTGATTTGCATTTCTCTAATAATTAGTGCTGTTGAGCAGCTTTTCATGTGCGTCTTGGCCATCTCTGTGTCTCCTTTGAAGAAACGTCTCTTTAGATCTTCTGCCCATTTTTGGGGGGTTGTTTGCTTTTTTAATATTAAGCTGCATGAGCTGTTTATATATATTGGAGATTAAACCTGTGTCCATTGATTCGTCTGCAACGATTTTCGCCCATTCTGAGGGATGCCTTTTTCCATTCCCGTGTTTTTTAACAAAAAAGGAAAGAAAGGAAAAGAAGCAGAACACTAATGTGCGTAAAATATGCCTTTTGAAACGGTCGTTTTGAAATATGGACGTCCTTTGAATTTTTTGGTCGATATGTGACCCCAGGATTTGTTTTCAGGGCAGGTGTCATTTACAGGCCTGCAATGATTTTGAATATCAACTGACCATTAGCGCTGGGATTAAAGCTGCTGTTGTGTGAAACGGCCACAAGGTGGCAGCAGTTCACCCTTAACAAATCTGGTTACTAGGGCAAGAGAGCCTCAGTGGAAGTGGTGTTCTAGATTGGAGTTTAGAATGGAATGTGCCAGGAGAAAGCCCCTCACGTTTGTCTCACTACTTCTTGTTCGTGTTTTTAATTTAAGTTTTTAATTTTTATTACAGCAAGTTTGATTACAATGTTTGGCTTGTTGTAGGTGTGGAAGATGTGGTTCTTTTACACATATACAGATGACTGTTCTTCCTGGGATCCTTTTACCATGTACGTTATGACAGAATGTTGAGTACTCCTCTCTTGGTATTCTGTAGGTCTTTGGTGATTATATATGTCACCTGTGTTTGTATATGTCTGTTAACCCCATATCGTAATGAAACCAATCCTCACACCTTTCCATTGGTGAACCATAAGTTTGTTTAATGAATCTGTGTTTGCCCTTCTCCGTGGAAATATCTGCCCTGGTATCCATTTTTAGGTAACACCTATAAGTGATATGATATGATATGTGTCTTTCACTTTCTGACTTACTACAAGTCACGTGATTACTTCTAGAATCATCTACGGTGCTGCAAATGGCATTGTGTCCTTTTTTTCCTTGGCTCCTCTTATGCCTTAGCGGGGTCCATTTTCAACAATGTGATTCCCTGAGGGTTGTGGATTAGCTGACCTGGGCAGCCTTACCCTGCCGGCCCGCCCTCCCCAGGTGTGCCTCGTTGAGGTCAATATAAACAGAGCTCCAGGCAGCAATAGCCCGTGAAGCTGTGCCTGACTCCATATTCTCGGCCCCGTCAGCAGTCTCGGGGCTGTGCTGGTGGGAGGGAGTGAGGGGCCACAGCTTTGTGGGTGGCCCGGTGTGAGTGGGGTTCTGCTGGCCTTTCTGCAGGAGTTGCCAGGCTGCCGCCTGTAAAGAAGAGGATGTGTCACCCATACCTTCCGCTGGAATTTCTCTCCGGACAGAGGTGAGGAAGGAAAAAAGCAGTGTGGGTCGGGACAGGAGGGGTATCTCAGGCAGGGCAATGGAAAGATTCTTGAAGAGCGCTCGGGGCCAGGACCACCCTGGCTGGCCTACAGGCACCAATTTGGCCTGCGTGCTGTCGCTGGTGTGGCTCCACGGTCCTTCCTCTAGGCTTTCAAGCCCTTGTACATATTCAGGTGTTTTACCTGGAAAGGGTGGGAACAGTTCAGCAGCAGCTGGCCTGGGGCTCAGCTCACGTTTACTCACAGATGCCTCAGCACGGTCCCCCAGCTTTGCAATGAGGACGCTCCTTGCGTGGGGGGTGGTTTGCTGGTTGTATGGGAGATGGTTCCCCACCTCTGACCAATTTCAGAATTGTTTACCACTGGAGCAAGTGCCCTGATAGCGTTTTCCTCTGTATAACTCGTGGGTTAAGGTTTTTTTTTTCTTTTATGGTTCAAGCTAGATTTAATTCCTCTTTTATGTATTTATAGATATAAGCATGGAAATAATTCATTCCTATAAATACATCTGTGTGACGGGAAGAACTTTTTTCTGTTTTATTTTTAAATTTTATTTTTTAAAATTTGGAAATTTAATTTTATTTATTTTTTTTATACAGCACGTTATTATTAGTTATGTATTTTATGCATATACATGTATACAGGTCAATCCCAAACTCCCAACTCATCCCACCACCACCACCCCATGGCTTCCCACACTTGGTGTCCATACGTTTGTTCTCTACCTCTGTGTCTCTATTTCTTCCCTGCAAACCAGTTCATATGTACCATTTTTAGGCTCCACATATATGCATTAATATACAGTATTTGTTTTCCTCTTTCTGACTTACTTCATTCTGTATGACAGTCTCTCGATCCATCATTGTCTCTACAAATGACCCAGTTTCATTCCTTTTTATGGCCGAGTAATATTCCATTTTATATATGTACCACAGCTTTATCCATTCATCTGTCTGTGGGCATTTAGGTTGCTTCCATTACCTGGCTATTGTAAATAGTGGTGCAACGAACATTGTGGTGAATGTGCCTTTTTGAAATACCGTTTTCTCTGGGTATATGCCCAGAAGTGGTATTGCTGGATCAGATGGTAATTCTATTTCTAGATTTTTTAAGGAAACTCCATACTGTTCTCCATAGTGACTGTATCAATTTACATTCCCACCAATAGTGGAAGAGGGCTCCTTTTGTCCACACCCTCCACAGAATTGGTTGTTTGTAGATTTTCTGATGATGCCGATTCTAACAGGTGTGAGGTGATACCTCATTGTAGTTTTGATTTGCATTTCTCTAATAATTAGTGCTGTTGAGCAGCTTTTCATGGGCGTCTTGGCCATCTCTGTGTCTCCTTTGAAGAAACGTCTCTTTAGATCTTCTGACCATTTTTTGGGGGGTTGTTTGTTTTTTTAATATTAAGCTGCATGAGCTGTTTATATATATTGGAGATTAAACCTCTGTCCATTGATTCGTCTGCAATGATTTTCGCCCATTCTGAGGGATGCCTTTTTCCATTCCCGTGTTTTTTAACAAAAAAGGAAAGAAAGGAAAAGAAGCAGAACACTAATATGCGTAAAATATGCCTTTTATAACGTTCGTTTTGAAATATGGACGTCCTTTGAATTTTTTGGTCGATATGTGACCCCAGGATTTGTTTTCAGGGCAGGTGTCATTTACAGGCCTGCAATGATTTTGAATATCAACTGACCAATAGCGTTGGGATTAAAGCTGTTGTTGTGTGAAACGGCCACAAGGTGGCAGCAGTTCACCCTTACCAAATCTGGTTATTAGGGCAAGTGAGCCTCAGTGGAAGTGGTGTTCTAGATTGGAGTTTAGAATGGAATGTGCCAGGAGAAAGCCCCTCACGTTTGTCTCACTACTTCTTGTTCGTGTTTTTAATTTAATTTTTTATTTTTTATTACAGCAAGTTTGATTACAATGTTTGGCTTGTTGTAGGTGTGGAAGATGTGGTTCTTTTACACATATACAGATGACTGTTCTTCCTGGGATCCTTTTCCCATGTACGTTATGACAGAATGTTGAGTAGTCCTCTCTTGGTATTCTGTAGGTCTTTGGTGATTATATATGTCACCTGTGTTTGTATATGTCTGTTAACCCCGATATCGTAATGAAACCAATCCTCACACCTTTCCATTGGTGAACCATAAGTTTGTTTAATAAATCTGTGATTGCCCTTCTCCGTGGAAATATCTGCCCTGGTATCCATTTTTAGGTAACACCTATAAGTGATATGATATGATATGTGTCTTTCACTTTCTGACTTACTACAAGTGACATGATTACTTCTAGACTCATCTACGGTGCTGCAAATGGCATTGTGTCCTTTTTTCCCTTGGCTTCTCTTCTGCCTTAGCGGGGTCTATTTTCAACAATGTGATTCCCTGAGGGTTGTGGATTAGCTGACCTGGGCAGCCTTACACTGCCGGCCCGCCCTCCCCAGGTGTGCCTCTTTGAGGTCAATATAAACAGCGCTCCAGGCAGCAATAGCCCCTGAAGCTGTGCCTGACTCCATATTCTCGGCCCCGTCAGCAGTCTCGGGGCTGTGCTGGTGGGAGGGAGTGAGGGGCCACAGCTTTGTGTGTGGCCCGGTGTGAGAGGGGTTCTGCTGGCCTTTCTGCAGGATTTGCCAGGCTGCCGCCTATAAAGAAGAGGTTGTGTCACCCATACCTTCCGCTGGAATTTCTCTCCGGACAGAGGTGAGGAAGGAAAAAAGCAGTGGGGGGCGGGACAGGATGGGTATCTCAGGCAGGGCAATGGAAAGCTTCTGGAAGAGCGCCCGGGTCCAGGACCACCCTGGCTGGCCTGCAGGCACCAAGTGGCCCTGCGTGCTGTTGCTGGTGTGGCTCCACGGTCCTTCCTCTAGGCTTTCAAGCCCTTGTACATATTCAGGTGTTTTACCTGGAAAGGGTGGGAACAGTTCAGCAGCAGCTGGCCTGGGGCTTAGCTCACGTTTACTCACAGATGCCTCGGCACGGTCCCCCAGCTTTGCAATGAGGACGCTCCTTGCGTGGGAGGTGGGTTGCTGGCTGTATGGGAGATGGTTCCCCACCGCTGACCAATTTCAGAATTGTTTACCCCTGGAACAAGTGCCCTGATAGGGTTTTCCTCTGTATAACTCGTGGGTTCAGGTTTTTTTTTTCTTTTATGGTTTAAGTTAGATTTTATTCCTCTTTTATGTATTTATAGATATAAGCATGGAAATAATTCATTCCTATAAATACATCTGTGTGACGGGAAGAACTTTTTTCTGTTTTATTTTTTAAAATTTTGAAATTTAATTTTATTTATTTTTTTATACAGCACGTTATTATTAGTCATGTATTTTATGCATATACATGTATACAGGTCAATCCCAAACTCCCAACTCATCCCACCACCACCACCCCATGGCTTCCCACACTTGGTGTCCATACGTTTGTTCTCTACCTCTGTGTATCTATTTCTTCCCTGCAAACCAGTTCATCTGTACCATTTTTAGGCTCTACATATATGCATTCATATACAATATTTGTTTTCCTCTTTCTGACTTACTTCATTCTGTATGACAGTCTCTCGATCCATCGATGTCTCTACAAATGACCCAGTTTCATTCCTTTTTATGGCCCAGTAATATTCCATTTCATATATGTACCACATCTTTATCCATTCATCTGTCTGTGGGCATTTAGGTTGCTTCCATTATCTGGCTATTGTAAATAGTGCTGCAATGAACATTGTGGTGAATGTGCCTTTTTGAAATACGGTTTTCTCTGGGTATATGCCCAGAAGTGGGATTGCTGGATCAGATGGTAATTCTATTTCTAGTTTTTTCAAGGAAACTCCATACTGTCCTCCATAGGGACTGTATCAATTTACATTCCCACCAATAGTGGAAGAGGGCTCCTTTTGTCCACACCCTCCCCAGAATTGGTTGTTTGTAGATTTTCTGATGATGCCTATTCTAACAGGTGTGAGGTGAAACCTCATTGTAGTTTTGATTTGCATTTCTCTAATAATTAGTGCTGTTGAGCAGCTTTTCATGTGCGTCTTGGCCATCTCTGTGTCTTCTTTGAAGAAACGTCTCTTTAGATCTTCTGCCCATTTTTGTATTGGGTTGTTTGTTTATTTAATATTAAGCTGCATGAGCTGTTTATATATATTGGAGATTAAAGCTCTGTCCATTGATTCGTCTGCAACGATTTTCGCCCATTCTGAGGGATGCCTTTTTCCATTCCCGTGTTTTTTAACAAAAAAGGAAAGAAAGGAAAAGAAGCAGAACACTAATGTGCGTGAAATATACGTTTTGAAACGGTCGTTTTGAAATATGGACGTCCTTTGAACTTTTTGGTCGATATGTGACCCAAGGATTTGTTTTCAGGGCAGGTGTCATTTACAGGCCTGAAATGATTTTGAATATCAACTGACCATTAGCGCTGTGATTAAAGCTGCTGTTGTGTGAAACGGCCACAAGGTGGCAGCAGTTCACCCTTACCAAATCTGGTTACTAGGGCAAGAGAGCCTCAGTGGAAGTGGTGTTCTAGATTGGAGTTTAGAATGGAATGTGCCAGGAGAAAGCCCCTCACGTTTGTCTCACTACATCTTGTTCGTGTATTTAATGTAATTTAATATTTTTTATTACAGCTATTTTGATTACATTGTTTGGCATGCTGTAGGTGTGGAAGATGTGGTTCTTTTACACATATACAGATGTCTGTTCTTCCTGGGATACTTTTCCCATGTACGTTATGACAGAATGTTGAGTAGTCCTCTCTTGGAAATCTGTAGGTCTTTGGTGATTATATAGGTCACCTGTGTTTGTATATGTCTGTTAACCCCGATATCGTAATGAAACCAATCCTCACACCTTTCCATTGGTGAACCATAAGTTTGTTTAATGAATCTGTGATTGCCCTTCTCCGTGGAAATATCTGCCCTGGTATCCATTTTTAGGTAACACCTATAAGTGATATGATATGATATGTGTCTTTCACTTTCTGACTTACTACAAGTCACGTGGTTACTTCTAGACTCATCTACGGTGTTGCAAATGGCATTGTGTCCTTTTTTTCCTTGGATTCTCTTCTGCCTTAGCGGGGTCCATTTTCAACAATGTGATTCCCTGAGGGTTGTGGATTAGCTGACCTGTGCAGCCTTACCCTAACGGCCCTCCCTCACCAGGTGTGCCTAGTTGAGGTCAATATAAACAGCGCTCCAGGCAGCAATATCCCCTGAAGCTGCGCCTGACTCCATATTCTCTGCCCCGTCAGCAGTCTCGGGGCTGTGCTGGTGGGAGGGAGTGAGGGGCCACAGCTTTGTGGGTGGCCCAGTGTGAGTGGGGTTCTGCTGGCCTTTCTGCAGGAGTTGCCAGGCTGCCGCCTGTAAAGAAGAGGTTGTGTCACCCATACCTTCCGCTGGAATTTCTCTCCGGACAGAGGTGAGGAAGGAAAAAAGCAGTGGTTGCCGGGACAGGAGGGGTATCTCAGGCAGGGCAATGGAAAGCTTCTGGAAGAGCGCCCGGGGCCAGGACCACCCTGGCTGGCCTGCAGGCACCAAGTTGGCCTGCGTGCTGTCGCTGGTGTGGCTCCACTGTCCTTCCTCTAGGCTTTCAAGCCCTTGTACATATTCAGGTGTTTTACCTGGAAAGGGTGGGGACAGTTCAGCTGCAGCTGGCCTGGGGCTCAGCTCACGTTTACTCTCAGATGCCTCGGCACTGTCCCCCAGCTTTGCAATGAAGACGCTCCTTGCGTCGGGGGTGGGTTGCTGGCTGTATGGGAGATGGTTCCCCACCTCTGACCAATTTCAGAATTGTTTACCACTGGAGCAAGTGCCCTGATAGGGTTTTCCTCTGTATAACTCGTGGGTTCAGGTTTTTTTTTTCTTTTATGGTTCAAGTTAGATTTTATTCCTCTTCTATGTATTTATAGATATAAGCATGAAAATAATTCATTCCTATAAATACATCTGTGTGACGGGAAGAACTTTTTTCTGTTTTATTTTTAAATTTTATTTTTTAAAATTTTGAAATTTAATTTTATTTATTTTTTTATACAGCACGTTATTATTAGTTATGTATTTTATTCATATACATGTATACAGGTCAATCCCAAACTCCCCTCTCATCCCACCACCACCACCCCGTGGCTTCCCACACTTGGTGTCCATACGTTTGTTCTCTACCTCTGTGTCTCTATTTCTTCCCTGCAAACCAGTTCATCTGTACCATTTTTAGGCTCCACATATATGCATTAATATAAAATATTTGTTTTCCTCTTTCTGACTTACTTCATTCTGTATGACAGTCTCTCGATCCATCGATGTCTCTACAAATGACCCAGTTTCATTCCTTTTTATGGCCGAGTAATATTCCATTTTATATATGTACCACATCTTTATCCATTCATCTGTCTGTGGGCATTTAGGTTGCTTCCATTACCTGGCTATTTTAAATAGTGCTGCAATGAACATTGTGGTGAATGTGCCTTTTTGAAATACGGTTTTCTCTGGGTATATGCCCAGAAGTGGGATTGCTGGATCAGATGGTAATTCTATTTCTAGTTTTTTTAAGGAAACTCCATACTGTCCTCCATGGGGACTGTATCAATTTACATTCCCACCAATAGTGGAAGAGGGCTCCTTTTGTCCACACCCTCCCCAGAAATTGTTGTTTATAGATTTTCTGATGATGCCGATTCTAACAGGTGTGAGGTGATACCTCATTGTAGTTTTGATTTGCATTTCTCTAATAATTAGTGCTGTTGAGCAGCTTTTCATGTGCGTCTTGGCCATCTCTGTGTCTCCTTTGAAGAAACGTCTCTTTAGATCTTCTGCCCATTTTTTTGGGGTTGTTTGTTTTTTTAATATTAAGCTGCATGAGCTGTTTATATATATTGGAGATTAAACCTCTGTCCATTGATTCATCTGCAATGATTTTCGCCCATTCTGAGGGATGCCATTTTCCATTCCCGTGTTTTTTAACAAAAAAGGAAAGAAAGGAAAAGAAGCAGAACACTAATGTGCCTAAAATATGCCTTTTGAAACGGTCGTTTTGAAATATGGACGTCCTTTGAATTTTTTGGTCGATATGTGACCCCAGGATTTGTTTTCAGGGCAGGTGTCATTTACAGGCCTGCAATGATTTTGAATATCAACTGACCATTAGCGTTGGGATTAAAGCTGCTGTTGTGTGAAACGGCCACAAGGTGGCAGCAGTTCACCCTTACCAAATCTGGTTACTAGGGCAAGAGAGCCTCAGTGGAAGTGGTGTTCTAGATTGGAGTTTAGAATGGAATGTGCCAGGAGAAAGCCCCTCACGTTTGTCTCACTACTTCTTGTTCGTGTTTTTAATTTAATTTTTTATTTTTTATTACAGCAAGTTTGATTACAATGTTTGGCTTGTTGTAGGTGTGGAAGATGTGGTTCTTTTACACATATACAGATGACTGTTCTTCCTGGGATCCTTTTCCCATGTACGTTAAGACAGAATGTTGATTAGTCCTCTCTTGGTATTCTGTAGGTCTTTGGTGATTATATATGTCACCTGTGTTTGTATATGTCTGTTAACCCCGATATCGTAATGAAACCAATCCTCACACCTTTCCATTGGTGAACCATAAGTTTGTTTAATGAATCTGTGATTGCCCTTCTCCGTGGAAATATCTGCCCTGGTATCCATTTTTAGGTAACACCTATAAGTGATATGATATGATATGTGTCTTTCACTTTCTGACTTACTACATATCACGTGATTAATTCTAGACTCATCTACGGTGCTGCAAATGGCATTGTGTCCTTTTTTCCCTTGGCTTCTCTTCTGCCTTAGCGGGGTCCATTTTCAACAGTGTGATTCCCTGAGGGTTGTGGATTAGCTGACCTGGGCAGCCTTACCATGCCGGCCCGCCCTGCACAGTTGTGCCTCGTTGAGGTCAATATAAACAGAGCTCCAGGCAGCAATAGCCCCTGAAGCTGTGCCTGACTCCATATTCTCTGCCCCGTCAGCAGTCTCGGGGCTGTGCTGGTGGGAGGGAGTGAGGGGCCACAGCTTTGTGGGTGGCCCGGTGTGAGTGGGGTTTTGCTGGCCTTTCTGCAGGAGTTGCCAGGCTGCCACCTGTAAAGAAGAGGTTGTGTCACCCATACCTCCTGCTGGAATTTCTCTCCTGACAGAGGTGAGGAAGGAAAAAAGCAGTGGGGGCCGGGACAGGAGGGGTATCTCAGGCAGGGCAATGGAAAGCTTCTGGAAGAGCGCCAGGGTCCAGGACCACCCTGGACGGCCTGCAGGCACCAAGTTGGCCTGCGTGCTGTCGCTGGTGTGGCTCCACGGTCCTTCCCCTAGGCTTTTAAGCCCTTGTACATATTCAGGTGTTTTACCTGGAAAGGGTGGGGACAGTTCAGCAGCAGCTGGCCTGGGGCTCAGCTCACGTTTACTCACAGATGCCTCGGCACGGTCCCCCAGCTTTGCAATGAGGACGCTCCTTGCTTGGGTGTTGGGTTGCTGGCTGTATGGGAGGTGGTTCCCCACCTCTGACCAATTTCAGAATTGTTTCCCGCTGGAGCAAGTGCCGTGATAGGGTTTTCCTCTGTATAACTCGTGGGTTCAATTATTTTTTCTTTTATGGTTCAAGTTAGATTTTATTCCTCTTTTATTTATTTATAAATATAAGCATGGAAATAATTCATTCCTATAAATACATCTGTGTGACGGGAAGAATTTTTTCTGTTTTATTTTTAAATTTTATTTTTTAAAATTTTGAAATTTAATTTTATTTATGTTTTTATACAGCAGGTTATTATTAGTTATGTATTTTATGCATATACATGTATACATGTCAATCCCAATCTCCCAACTCATCCCACCACCACCACCCCATGGCTTCCAACACTTGGTGTCCATACGTTTGTTCTCTACCTCTGTGTCTCTATTTCTTCCCTGCAAAACAGTTCATCTGTACCATTTTTTTAGGTTCCACATGTATGCATTAATATACAATATTTGTTTTCCTCTTTCTGACTTACTTCATTTTGTATGACAGTCTCTCGATCCATCGATGCCTCTGCAAATGACCCAGTTTCATTCCTTTTTATGGCCGAGTAATATTCCATTTTATTTATGTACCACATCTTTATCCATTCATCTGTCTGTGGGCATTTAGGTTGCTTCCATTACCTGGCTATTGTAAATAGTGCTGCAATGAACATTGTGGTGAATGTGCATTTTTGATTTACGGTTTTCTCTGGGTATATGCCCAGAAGTGGGATTGCTGGATCAGATGGTAATTCTATTTCTAATTTTTTTAAGGAAACTCCATACTGTTCTCCATAGTGACTGTATCAATTTACATTCCCACCAATAGTGGAAGAGGGCTCCTTTTGTCCACACCCTCCCCAGAATTGGTTGTTTGTAGATTTTCTGATGATGCCGATTCTAACAGGTGTGAGGTGATACCTCATTGTAGTTTTGATTTGCATTTCTCTAATAATTAGTGCTGTTGAGCAGCTTTTCATGTGCGTCTTGGCCATCTCTGTGTCTCATTTGAAGAAACGTCTCTTTACATCTTCTGCCCATTTTTTGGGGGTTGTTTGTTTTTTTAATATTAAGCTGCATGAGCTGTTTATATATATTGGAGATTAAACCTCTGTCCATTGATTCGTCTGCAACGATTTTCACCCATTCTGAGGGATGCCTTTTTCCATTCCCGTGTTTTTTAACAAAAAAGGAAAAAAGGAAAAGAAGCAGAACACTAATGTGCGTAAAATATGCCTTTTGAAACGGTCGTTTTGAAATATGGACGTCCTTTGAATTTTTTGGTCGATATGTGACCCCAGGATTTGTTTTCAGGGCAGGTGTCATTTACAGGCTTGCAATGATTTTGAATATCAACTGACCATTAGCGCTGGGATTAAAGCTGTTGTTGTGTGAAACGGCCACAAGGTGGCAGCAGTTCACCCTTAACAAATCTGGTTACTAGGGCAAGAGAGCCTCAGTGGAAGTGGTGTTCTAGATTGGAGTTTAGAATGGAATGTGCCAGGAGAAAGCCCCTCACGTTTGTCTCACTACTTCTTGTTCGTGTTTTTAATTTAATTTTTTATTTTTTATTACAGCAATTTTGATTACAATGTTTGGCTTGTTGTAGGTGTGGAAGATGTGGTTCTTTTACACATATACAGATGACTGTTCTTCCTGGGATCCTTTTCCCATGTACGTTATGACAGAATGTTGAGTAGTCCTCTCTTGGTATTCTGTAGGTCTTTGGTGATTATATATGTCACCTGTGTTTGTATATGTCTGTTAACCCCATATCGTAATGAAACCAATCCTCACACCTTTCCATTGGTGAACCATAAGTTTGTTTAATGAATCTGTGATTGCCCTTCTCCGTGGAAATATCTGCCCTGGTATCCATTTTTAGGTAACACCTATAAATGATATGATATGATATGTGTCTTTCACTTTCTGACTTACTACAAGTCACGTGATTACTTCTAGAATCATCTACGGTGCTGCAAATGGCATTGTGTGCTTTTTTTCCTTGGCTCCTCTTATGCCTTAGCGGGGTCCATTTTCAACAATGTGATTCCCTGAGGGTTGTGGATTAGCTGACCTGGGCAGCCTTACCCTGCCGGCCCGCCCTCCCCAGGTGTAACTCGTTGAGGTCAATATAAACAGAGCTCCAGGCAGCAATAGCCCCTGAAGCTGTGCCTGACTCCATATTCTCTGCCCCGTCAGCAGTCTCGGGGCTGTGCTGGTGGGAGGGAGTGAGGGGCCACAGCTTTGTGGGTGGCCCGGTGTGAGTGGGGTTCTGCTGGCCTTTCTGCAGGAGTTGCCAGGCTGCCGCCTGTAAAGAAGAGGATGTGTCACCCATACCTTCCGCTGGAATTTCTCTCCGGACAGAGGTGAGGAAGGAAAAAAGCAGTGTGGGTCGGGACAGGAGGGGTATCTCAGGCAGGGCAATGGAAAGATTCTGGAAGAGCGCCCGGGTCCAGGACCACCCTGGCTGGCCTACAGGCACCAATTTGGCCTGCGTGCTGTCGCTGGTGTGGCTCCACGGTCCTTCCTCTAGGCTTTCAAGCCCTTGTACATATTCAGGTGTTTTACCTGGAAAGGGTGGGAACAGTTCAGCAGCAGCTGGCCTGGGGCTCAGCTCACGTTTACTCACAGATGCCTCAGCACGGTCCCCCAGCTTTGCAATGAGGACGCTCCTTGCGTGGGGGGTGGGTTGCTGGTTGTATGGGAGATGGTTCCCCACCTCTGACCAATTTCAGAATTGTTTACCACTGGAGCAAGTGCCCAGATAGCGTTTTCCTCTGTATAACTCGTGGGTTAAGGTTTTTTTTTTTCTTTTATGGTTCAAGTTAGATTTAATTCCTCTTTTATGTATTTATAGATATAAGCATGGAAATAATTCATTCCTATAAATACATCTGTGTGACGGGAAGAACTTTTTTCTGTTTTATTTTTAAATTTTATTTTTTAAAATTTGGAAATTTAATTTTATTTATTTTTTTTATACAGCACGTTATTATTAGTTATGTATTTTATGCATATACATGTATACAGGTCAATCCCAAACTCCCAACTCATCCCACCAACACCACCCCATGGCTTCCCACACTTGGTGTCCATACGTTTGTTCTCTACCTCTGTGTCTCTATTTCTTCCCTGCAAACCAGTTCATATGTACCATTTTTAGGCTCCACATATATGCATTAATATACAGTATTTGTTTTCCTCTTTCTGACTTACTTCATTCTGTATGACAGTCTCTCGATCCATCATTGTCTCTACAAATGACCCAGTTTCATTCCTTTTTATGGCCGAGTAATATTCCATTTTATATATGTACCACAGCTTTATCCATTCATCTGTCTGTGGGCATTTAGGTTGCTTCCATTACCTGGCTATTGTAAATAGTGGTGCAACGAACATTGTGGTGAATGTGCCTTTTTGAAATACCGTTTTCTCTGGGTATATGCCCAGAAGTGGGATTGCTGGATCAGATGGTAATTCTATTTCTAGATTTTTTAAGGAAACTCCATACTGTTCTCCATAGTGACTGTATCAATTTACATTCCCACCAATAGTGGAAGAGGGCTCCTTTTGTCCACACCCTCCACAGAATTGGTTGTTTGTAGATTTTCTGATGATGCCGATTCTAACAGGTGTGAGGTGATACCTCATTGTAGTTTTGATTTGCATTTCTCTAATAATTAGTGCTGTTGAGCAGCTTTTCATGGGCGTCTTGGCCATCTCTGTGTCTCCTTTGAAGAAACGTCTCTTTAGATCTTCTGCCCATTTTTTTTGGGTTGTTTGTTTTTTTAATATTAAGCTGCATGAGCTATTTATATATATTGGAGATTAAACCTCTGTCCATTGATTCGTCTGCAACGATTTTCACCCATTCTGATGGATGCCTTTTTCCATTCCCGTGTTTTTTAACAAAAAAGGAAAGAAAGGAAAAGAAGCAGAACACTAATGTGCATAAAACATGCCTTTTGCAACGGTCGTTTTGAAATATGGACGTCCTTTGAATTTTTTGGTCGATATGTGACCCCAGGATTTGTTTTCAGGGCAGGTGTCATTTACAGGCCTGCAATGATTCTGAATATCAACTGACCAATAGCGTTGGGATAAAAGCTGTTGTTGTGTGAAACGGCCACAAGGTGGCAGCAGTTCACCCTTACCAAATCTGGTTACTAGGGCAAGAGAGCCTCAGTGGAAGTGGTGTTCTAGATTGGAGTTTAGAATGGAATGTGCCAGGAGAAAGCCCCTCACGTTTGTCTCACTACTTCTTGTTCGTGTTTTTAATTTAATTTTTTATTTTTTATTACAGCAAGTTTGATTACAATGTTTGGCTTGTTGTAGGTGTGGAAGATGTGATTCTTTTACACATATACAGATGACTGTTCTTCCTGGGATCCTTTTCCCATGTACGTTATGACAGAATGTTGAGTAGTCCTCTCTTGGTATTCTGTAGGTCTTTGGTGATTATATATGTCACCTGTGTTTGTATATGTCTGTTAACCCCGATATCGTAATGAAACCAATCCTCACACCTTTCCATTGGTGAACCATAAGTTTGTTTAATGAATCTGTGATTGCCCTTCTCCGTGGAAATATCTGCCCTGGTATCCATTTTTAGGTAACACCTATAAGTGATATGATATGATATGTGTCTTTCACTTTCTGACTTACTGCAAGTCACGTGATTACTTCTAGACTCATCTACGGTGCTGCAAATGGCATTGTGTCCTTTTTTCCCTTGGCTTCTCTTTTGCCTGAGCGGGGTCCATTTTCAACAATGTGATTCCCTGAGGGTTGTGGATTAGCTGACCTGGGCAGCCTTACCCTGCCGGCCCGCCTTCCCCAGGTGTAACTCGTTGAGGTCAATATAAACAGAGCTCCAGGCAGCAATAGCCCCTGAAGCTGTGCCTGACTCCATATTCTCTGCCCCGTCAGCAGTCTCGGGGCTGTGCTGGTGGGAGGGAGTGAGGGGCCACAGCTTTGTGGGTGGCCCGGTGTGAGTGGGGTTCTGCTGGCCTTTCTGCAGGAGTTGCCAGGCTGCCGCCTGTAAAGAAGAGGATGTGTCACCCATACCTTCCGCTGGAATTTCTCTCCGGACAGAGGTGAGGAAGGAAAAAAGCAGTGTGGGTCGGGACAGGAGGGGTATCTCAGGCAGGGCAATGGAAAGATTCTGGAAGAGCGCCCGGGTCCAGGACCACCCTGGCTGGCCTACAGGCACCAATTTGGCCTGCGTGCTGTCGCTGGTGTGGCTCCACGGTCCTTCCTCTAGGCTTTCAAGCCCTTGTACATATTCAGGTGTTTTACCTGGAAAGGGTGGGAACAGTTCAGCAGCAGCTGGCCTGGGGCTCAGCTCACGTTTACTCACAGATGCCTCAGCACGGTCCCCCAGCTTTGCAATGAGGACGCTCCTTGCGTGGGGGGTGGGTTGCTGGTTGTATGGGAGATGGTTCCCCACCTCTGACCAATTTCAGAATTGTTTACCACTGGAGCAAGTGCCCAGATAGCGTTTTCCTCTGTATAACTCGTGGGTTAAGGTTTTTTTTTTTCTTTTATGGTTCAAGTTAGATTTAATTCCTCTTTTATGTATTTATAGATATAAGCATGGAAATAATTCATTCCTATAAATACATCTGTGTGACGGGAAGAACTTTTTTCTGTTTTATTTTTAAATTTTATTTTTTAAAATTTGGAAATTTAATTTTATTTATTTTTTTTATACAGCACGTTATTATTAGTTATGTATTTTATGCATATACATGTATACAGGTCAATCCCAAACTCCCAACTCATCCCACCAACACCACCCCATGGCTTCCCACACTTGGTGTCCATACGTTTGTTCTCTACCTCTGTGTCTCTATTTCTTCCCTGCAAACCAGTTCATATGTACCATTTTTAGGCTCCACATATATGCATTAATATACAGTATTTGTTTTCCTCTTTCTGACTTACTTCATTCTGTATGACAGTCTCTCGATCCATCATTGTCTCTACAAATGACCCAGTTTCATTCCTTTTTATGGCCGAGTAATATTCCATTTTATATATGTACCACAGCTTTATCCATTCATCTGTCTGTGGGCATTTAGGTTGCTTCCATTACCTGGCTATTGTAAATAGTGGTGCAACGAACATTGTGGTGAATGTGCCTTTTTGAAATACCGTTTTCTCTGGGTATATGCCCAGAAGTGGGATTGCTGGATCAGATGGTAATTCTATTTCTAGATTTTTTAAGGAAACTCCATACTGTTCTCCATAGTGACTGTATCAATTTACATTCCCACCAATAGTGGAAGAGGGCTCCTTTTGTCCACACCCTCCACAGAATTGGTTGTTTGTAGATTTTCTGATGATGCCGATTCTAACAGGTGTGAGGTGATACCTCATTGTAGTTTTGATTTGCATTTCTCTAATAATTAGTGCTGTTGAGCAGCTTTTCATGGGCGTCTTGGCCATCTCTGTGTCTCCTTTGAAGAAACGTCTCTTTAGATCTTCTGCCCATTTTTTTTGGGTTGTTTGTTTTTTTAATATTAAGCTGCATGAGCTATTTATATATATTGGAGATTAAACCTCTGTCCATTGATTCGTCTGCAACGATTTTCACCCATTCTGATGGATGCCTTTTTCCATTCCCGTGTTTTTTAACAAAAAAGGAAAGAAAGGAAAAGAAGCAGAACACTAATGTGCATAAAACATGCCTTTTGCAACGGTCGTTTTGAAATATGGACGTCCTTTGAATTTTTTGGTCGATATGTGACCCCAGGATTTGTTTTCAGGGCAGGTGTCATTTACAGGCCTGCAATGATTCTGAATATCAACTGACCAATAGCGTTGGGATAAAAGCTGTTGTTGTGTGAAACGGCCACAAGGTGGCAGCAGTTCACCCTTACCAAATCTGGTTACTAGGGCAAGAGAGCCTCAGTGGAAGTGGTGTTCTAGATTGGAGTTTAGAATGGAATGTGCCAGGAGAAAGCCCCTCACGTTTGTCTCACTACTTCTTGTTCGTGTTTTTAATTTAATTTTTTATTTTTTATTACAGCAAGTTTGATTACAATGTTTGGCTTGTTGTAGGTGTGGAAGATGTGATTCTTTTACACATATACAGATGACTGTTCTTCCTGGGATCCTTTTCCCATGTACGTTATGACAGAATGTTGAGTAGTCCTCTCTTGGTATTCTGTAGGTCTTTGGTGATTATATATGTCACCTGTGTTTGTATATGTCTGTTAACCCCGATATCGTAATGAAACCAATCCTCACACCTTTCCATTGGTGAACCATAAGTTTGTTTAATGAATCTGTGATTGCCCTTCTCCGTGGAAATATCTGCCCTGGTATCCATTTTTAGGTAACACCTATAAGTGATATGATATGATATGTGTCTTTCACTTTCTGACTTACTGCAAGTCACGTGATTACTTCTAGACTCATCTACGGTGCTGCAAATGGCATTGTGTCCTTTTTTCCCTTGGCTTCTCTTTTGCCTGAGCGGGGTCCATTTTCAACAATGTGATTCCCTGAGGGTTGTGGATTAGCTGACCTGGGCAGCCTTACCCTGCCGGCCCGCCCTCCCCAGGTGTGCCTCATTGAGGTCAATAAAAACTGCGCTCCAGGCAGCAATAGCCCCTGAAGCTGTGCCTGACTCCATATTCTCTGCCCCGTCAGCAGTCTCGGGGCTGTGCTGGTGGGAGGGAGTGAGGGGCCACAGCTTTGTGGGTGGCCCGGTGTGAGTGGGGTTCTGCTGGCCTTTCTACAGGAGTTGCCAGGCTGCCGCCTGTAAAGAAGAGGATGTGTCACCCATACCTTCCGCTGGAATTTCTCTCCGGACAGAGGTGAGGAAGGAAAAAAGCAGTGGGGGCCGGGACAGGAGGGGTATCTCAGGCAGGGCAATGGAAAGCTTCTGGAAGAGCGCCCGGTCCCAGGACCACCCTGGCTGGCCTACAGGCACCAAGTTGGCCTGCGTGCTTTCGCTGGTATGGCTCCACGGTCCTTGCTCTAGGCTTTCAAGCCCTTGTACATATTCAGGTGTTTTACCTGGAAAGGGTGGGAACAGTTCAGCAGCAGCTGGCCTGGGGCTCAGCTCACGTTTACTCACAGATGCCTCAGCACGGTCCCCCAGCTTTGCAATGAGGTCGCTCCTTGCGTGGGGCATGGGTTGCTGGTTGTATGGGAGATGGTTCCCCACCTGTGACCAATTTCAGAATTGTTTACCACTGGAGCAAGTGCCCTGATTGAGTTTTCCTCTGTATAACTCGTGGGTTAAGGTTTTTTTTTTCTTTTATGGTTCAAGTTAGATTTAATTCCTCTTTTATGTATTTATAGATATAAGCATGGAAATAATTCATTCCTATAAATACATCTGTGTGACGGGAAGAACTTCATTCTGTTTTATTTTTAAATTTTATTTTTTAAAATTTTGAAATTTAATTTTATTTATTTTTTTTATACAGCACGTTATTATTAGTTATGTATTTTATGCATATACATGTATACAGGTCAATCCCAAACTCCCAACTCATCCCACCACCACCACCCCATGGCTTCCCACACTTGGTGTCCATACGTTTGTTCTCTACCTCTGTGTCTCTATTTCTTCCCTGCAAACCAGTTCATCTGTACCATTTTTAGGCTTCACATATATGCATTAATATACAATATTTGTTTTCCTCTTTCTGACTTACTTCATTCTGTATGACAGTCTCTCGATCCATCGATGTCTCTACAAATGACCCTGTTTCATTCCTTTTTATGGCCGAGTAATATTCCATTTTATATATGTACCACAGCTTTATCCATTCATCTGTCTGTGGGTATTTAGGTTGCTTCCATTACCTGGCTATTGTAAATAGTTCTGCAACGAACATTTTGGTGAATGTGCCTTTTTAAAATACGGTTTTCTCTGGGTATATGCCCAGAAGTGGGATTGCTGGATCAGATGGTAATTCTATTTCTAGATTTTTTAAGGAAACTCCATACTGTTCTCCATAGTGACTGTATCAATTTACATTCCCACCAATAGTGGAAGAGGGTTCCTTTTGTCCACACCCTCCACAGAATTGGTTGTTTGTAGATTTTCTGATGATGCCGATTCTAACAGGTTTGAGGTGATACCTCATTGTAGTTTTGATTTGCATTTCTCTAATAATTAGTGCTGTTGAGCAGCTTTTCATGGACGTCTTGGCCATCTCTGTGTCTCCTTTGAATAAACGTCTTGTTAGATCTTCTGCCCATTTTTTGGGGGTTGTTTGTTTTTTTAATATTAAGCTGCATGAGCTGTTTATATATATTGGAGATTAAATCTCTGTCCATTGATTCGTCTGCAACGATTTTCGCCCATTCTGAGGGATGCCTTTTTCCATTCCCGTGTTTTTTAACAAAAACGGCAAGAAAGGAAAAGAAGCAGAACACTAATGTGCATAAAATATGCCTTTTGCAACGTTCGTTTTGAAATATGGACGTCCTTTGAATTTTTTGGTCGATATGTGACCCCAGGATTTGTTTTCAGGTCAGGTGTCATTTATAGGCCTGCAATGATTTTGAATATCAACTGACCATTAGCGTTGGGATTAAAGCTGCTGTGGTGTGAAACGGCCACAAGGTGGCAGCAGTTCACCCTTACCAAATCTGGTTACTAGGGCAAGAGAGCCTCAGTGGAAGTGGTGTTCTAGATTGGAGTTTAGAATGGAATGTGCCAGGAGAAAGCCCGTCACGTTTGTCTCACTACTTCTTGTTCGTGTTTTACATTTAATTTTTTATTTTTTATTACAGGAAATTTGATTACAATGTTTGGCTTGTTGTAGGTGTGGAAGATGTGGTTCTTTTACACATATACAGATGACTGTTCTTCCTGGGATCCTTTTCCCATGTACGTTATGACAGAATGTTGAGTAGTCCTCTCTTGGTATTCTGTAGGTCTTTGGAGATTATATATGTCACCTGTGTTTGTATATGTCTGTTAACCCCAATATCGTAATGAAACCAATCCTCACACCTTTCCATTGGTGAACCATAAGTGTGTTTAATGAATCTGTGATTGCCCTTCTCCGTGGAAATATCTGCCCTGGTATACATTTTTAGGTAACACCTATAAGTGATATGATATGATATGAGTCTTTCACTTTCTGACTTACTACAAGTCACGTGATTACTTCTAGACTCATCTACGGTGCTGCAAATGGCATTGTGTCCTTTTTTCCCTTGGATTCTCTTCTGCCTTAGCGGGGTCCATTTTCAACAATGTGATTCCCTGAGGGTTGTGGATTAGCTGACCTGGGCAGCCTTACCCTGCCGGCCCGCCCTCCCCAGGTGTGCCTCGTTGAGGTCAATATATACAGCGCTCCAGGCAGCAATAGCCCCTGAAGCTGTGCCTGACTCCATATTCTCTGCCCCGTCAGCAGTCTCGGGGCTGTGCTGGTGGGAGGGAGTGAGGGGCCACAGCTTTGTGGGTGGCCCGGTGTGAGTGGGGGTCTGCTGCCCTTTCTGTAGGAGTTGCCAGGATGCCGCCTGTAAAGAAGAGGTTGTGTCACCCATACCTTCCGCTGGAATTTCTCTCCGGACAGAGGTGAGGAAGGAAAAAAGCAGTGTGGGTCGGGACAGGAGGGGTATCTCAGCCAGGGCAATGGAAAGCTTCTGGAAGAGCGCCCGGGGCCAGGACCACCCTGGCTGGCCTGCAGGCACCAAGTTGGCCTGCGTGCTGTCGCTGGTGTGGCTCTACGGTCCTTCCTCTAGGCTTTCAAGCCCTTGTACATACTCAGGTGTTTTACCTGGAAAGGGTGGGAACAGTTCAGCAGCAGCTGGCCTGGGGCTCAGCTCACGTTTACTCACAGATGCCTCGGCACGGTCCCCCAGCTTTGCAATGAGGACGCTCCTTCCGTGGGGGGTGGGTTGCTGGCTGTATGGGAGATGGTTCCCCACCTCTGACCAATATCAGAATTGTTTACCACTGTAGCAAGTGCCCTGATAGGGTTTTCCTCTGTATAACTCGTGGGTTCAGGTTTTTATTTCTTTTATGTTTCAAGTAAGATTTTATTCCTCTTTTATGTATTTATAGATATAATCATGGAAATAATTCATTCCTATAAATACATCTGTGTGACGGGAAGAACTTTTTCTGTTTTATTTTTAAATTTTATTTTTTAAAATTTTGAAATTTAATTTTATTTATTTTTTTATACAGCACGTTATTATTAGTTATGTATTTTATGCATATACATGTATACAGGTCAATCACAAACTCCCAACTCATCCCACCACCACCACCCCATGGCTTCCCACACTTGGTGTCCATACGTTTGTTCTCTACCTCTGTGTCTCTATTTCTTCCCTGCAAACCAGTTCATCTGTACCATTTTTAGGCTCCACATATATGCATTAATATACAATATTTGTTTTCCTCTTTCTGACTTACTTCATTCTGTATGACAGTCTCTCGATCCATTGATGTCTCTACAAAAGACGCAGTTTCATTCCTTTTTATGGCCGAGTAATATTCCATTTTATATATGTACCACAGCTTTATCCATTCATCTGTCTGTGGGCATTTAGGTTGCTTCCATTACCTGGCTATTGTAAATAGTGCTGCAATGAACATTGTGGTGAATGTGCCTTTTTGAAATATGGTTTTCTCTGGGTATATGCCCAGAAGTGTGATTGCTGGATCAGATGGTATTTCTATTTCTAGTTTTTTTAAGGAAACTCCATACTGTTCTCCATAGTGACTGTATCAATTTACATTCCCACCTGTAGTGTAAGAGGGCTCCTTTTGTCCACACCCTCCCCAGAATTGGTTGTTTGTAGATTTTCTGATGATGCCGATTCTAACAGGTGTGAGGTGATACCTCATTGTAGTTTTGATTTGCATTTCTCTAATAATTAGTGCTGTTGTGCAGCTTTTCATGTGCGTCTTGGCCATCTCTGTGTCTCCTTTGAAGAAACGTCTCTTTAGATCTTCTGCCCATTTTTTGGGTGGTTGTTTGTTTTTTTAATATTAAGCTGCATGAGCTGTTTATATATATTGGAGATTAAACCTCTGTCCATTGATTCGTCTTCAACGATTTTCGCCCATTCTGAGGGATGCCTTTTTCCATTCCCGTGTTTTTTAACAAAAAAGGAAAGAAAGGAAAAGAAGCAGAACACTAATATGCGTAAAATATGCCTTTTGAAATGGTCGTTTTGAAATATGGACGTCCTTTGAAATTTTTGGTCAATATGTGACCCCAGGATTTGTTTTCAGGGCAGGTGTCATTTACAGGCCTGCAATGATTTTGAATATCAACTGACCAATAGCGTTGGGATTAAAGCTGCTGTTGTGTGAAACGGCCACAAGGTGGCAGCAGTTCACCCTTACCAAATCTGGTTACTAGGGCAAGAGCGCCTCAGTGGAAGTGGTGTTCTAGATTGGAGTTTAGAATGGAATGTGCCAGGAGAAATCCCCTCACGTTTGTCTCACTACTTCTTGTACGTGTTTTTAATTTAATTTTTTATTTTTTATTACAGCAAGTTTGATTACAATGTTTGACTTGTTGTAGGTGTGGAAGATGTGGTTCTTTTACACATATACAGATGACTGTTCTTCCTGGGATCATTTTCCCATGTACGTTATGACAGAATGTTGAGTAGTCCTCTCTTGGTATTCTGTAGGTCTTTGGTGATTATATATGTCACCTGTGTTTGTATATGTCTGTTAACCCCGACATCGTAATGAAACCAATCCTCACACCTTTCCATTGGTGAACCATAAGTTTGTTTAATGAATCTGTGATTGCCCTTCTCCGTGGAAATATCTGCCCTGGTATCCATTTTTAGGTAACACCTATAAGTGATATGATATGATATGTGTCTTTCACTTTCTGACTTACTGCAAGTCACGTGATGACTTCTAGACTCATCTACGGTGCTGCAAATGGCATTGTGTCCTTTTTTCCTTGGCTTCTCTTCTGCCTTAGCGGGGTCCATTTTCAACAATGTGATTCCCTGAGGGTTGTGGATTAGCTGACCTGGGCAGCCTTACCCTGCCTGCCCGCCCTCCCCAGGTGTGCCTCGTTGAGGTCAATATAAACAGAGCTCCAGTCAGCAATAGCCCCTGAAGCTGTGCCTGACTCCATATTCTCTGCCCCGTCAGCAGTCTCGGGGCTGTGCTGGTGGGAGGGAGTGAGGGGCCACAGCTTTGTGAGTGGCCCGGTGTGTGTGGGGTTCTGCTGGCCTTTGTGCAGGAGTTGTCAGTCTGCCGCCTGTAAAGAAGAGGATGTGTCACCCATACCTTCCGCTCGAATTTCTCTCCGGACAGAGGTGAGGAAGGAAAAAAGCAGTGGGGGCCGGGACAGGAGGGGTATCTCAGGCAGGGCAATGGAAAGCTTCTGGAAGAGCGCACGGGGCCAGGACTACCCTGGCTGGCCTGCAGACACCAAGATGGCCTGCGGGCTGTCGCTGGTGTGGCTCCACGGTCCTTCCTCTAGGCTTTCAAGCCCTTGTACATATTCAGGTGTTTTACCTGGAAAGGGTGGGAACATTTCAGCAGCACCTGGCCTGGGGCTCATCTCACGTTTACTCACAGATGCCTCGGCACGGTCCCCCAGCTTTGCAATGAGGACGCTCCTTGCGTGGGGGATGGGTTGCTGGCTGTATGGGAGATTGTTCCCCACCTCTGACCAATTTCAGAATTGTTTACCGCTGGAGCAAGAGCCATGATAGGGTTTTCCTCTGTATAACACGTGGGTTCACTTTTTTTTTCTTTTATGGTTCAAGTTAGATTTAATTCCTCTTTTATGTATTTATAGATATAAGCATGGGAATAATTCATTCCTATAAATACATCTGTGTGACGGGAAGAACTTTTTTCTGTTTTATTTTTAAATTTTATTTTTAAAAATTTTGAAATTTAATTTTATTTATTTTTTTATACAGCACGTTATTATTAGTTATGTATTTTATGCATATACATGTATACAGGTCAATCCCAAATTCCCAACTCATCCCACCACCACCACCCCATGGCTTCCCACACTTGGTGTCCATACGTTTGTTCTCTACCTCTGTGTCTCTATTTCTTCCCTGCAAACCACTTCATCTGTACCATTTTTTAGGCTCCACATATATGCATTAATATACAATATGTGTTTTCCTCTTTCTGACTTACTTCATTCTGTATGACAGTCTCTCGATCCATCGATGTCTCCTTTTTATGGCCGAGTAATATTCCATTTTATATATGTACCACAGCTTTATCCATTCATCTGTCTGTGGGCATTTAGGTTGCTTCCATTACCTGGCTATTGTAAATAGTGCTGCAACGAACATTGTGGTGAATGTGCCTTTTTGAAATATGGTTTTCTCTGGGTATATGCCCAGAAGTGGGATTGCTGGATCAGATTGTAATTCTATTTTAGTTTTTTTAAGGATACTCCATACTGTTCTCCATAGTGACTGTATCAATTTACGTTCCCACCAATAGTGGAAGAGGGCTACTTTTGTCCACACCCTCCCCAGAATTGGTTGTTTGTAGATTTTCTGATGATGCCGATTCTAACAGGTGTGAGGTGAAACCTCATTGTAGTTTTGATTTGCATTTCTCTAATAATTAGTGCTGTTGAGCAGCTATTCTGTGCATCTTGGCCATCTCTGTGTCTCCTTTGAAGAAACGTCTCTTTAGATCTTCTGCCCATTTTTTTTGGGGTTGTTTGTTTTTTTAATATTAAGCTGCATGAGCTGTTTATATATATTGGAGATTAAACCTGTGTCCATTGATTCGTCTGCAACGATTTTCGCCCATTCTGAGGGATGCCTTTTTCCATTCCCGTGTTTTTTAACAAAAAAGGAAAGAAAGGAAAAGAAGCAGAACACTAATGTGCGTAAAATATGCTCTTTGAAACGGTCGTTTTGACATATGGACGTCCTTTGAATTTTTTGGTCGATATGTGACCCCAGGATTTGTTTTCAGGGCAGGTGTCATTTACAGGCCTGCAATGATTTTGAATATCAACTGACCATTAGCGTTGGGATTAAAGCTGCTGTTGTGTGAAACGGCCACAAGGTGGCAGCAGTTCACCCTTACCAAATCTGGTTACTAGGGCAAGAGAGCCTCAGTGGAAGTGGTGTTCTAGATTGGAGTTTAGAATGGAATGTGCCAGGAGAAAGCCCCTCACGTTAGACTCACTACTTCTTGTTCGTGATTTTAATTTAATTTTTTATTTTTTATTACAGCAAGTTTCATTACAATGTTTGGCTGTTGTAGGTGTGGAAGATGTGGTTCTTTTACACATATACAGATGTCTGTTCTTCCTGGGATCCTTTTCCCATGTATGTTATGATAGAATATTGAGTAGTCCTCACTTGGTATTCTGTAGGTCTTTGGTAATTATATATGTCACCTGTGTTTGTATATGTCTGTTAACCCCGATATCATAATGAAACCAATCATCACACCTTTCCATTTGTGAACCATAAGTCTGTTTAATGAATCTGTGATTGCCCATCTCCGTGGAAATATCTGCCCTGGTATCCTTTTTTAGGTAACACCTATAAGTGATATGATATGATATGTGTCTTCCACTTTCTGACTTACTACAAGTCACGTGATTACTTCTAGACTCATCTACGGTGCTGCAAATGGCATTGTGTCCTTTTTTCCCTTGGCTTCTCTTCTGCCTTAGTGGGGTCCATTTTCAACAATGTGATTCCCTGAGGGTTGTGGATTAGCTGACCTGGGCAGCCTTACACTGCCGGCCCGCCCTCCACAGGTGTGCCTCGTTGAGGTCAATATAAAGAGAGCTCCAGGCAGCAATAGCCCCTGAAGCTGTGCCTGACTCCATATTCTCTGCCCCGTCAGCAGTCTCGGGGCTGTGCTGGTGGGAGGGAGTGAGGGGCCACAGCTTTGTGGGTGGCCTGGTGTGAGTGGGGCTCTGCTGGCCTTTCTGCAGGAGTTGCCAGGCTGCCGCCTGTAAAGAACAGGATGTGTCACCCATACCTTCCGCTGGAATTTCTCTCCGGACAGAGGTGAGGAAGGAAAAAAGCAGTGGGTGCCGGGACAGGAGGGGTATCTCAGGTAGGGTAATGGAAAGGTTCCGGAAGAGCGGCCAGGGCCCGGACCACCCTGGCTGGACTGCAGGCACCATGTTGGCCTGCGTGCTGTCGCTGGTGTGGCTCGACGGCACTTCCTCTAGGCTTTCAAGCCCTTGTACATATTCAGGTGTTTTACCTGGGAAGGGTGGGAACAGTTCAGCAGTAGCTGGCCTGGGGCTCAGCTCACGTTTACTCACAGATGCCTCGGCACGGTTCCCCAGCTTTGCAATGAGGACGCTCCTTGCGTGGGGGGTGGGTTGCTGGCTGTATCGAGATGGTTCCCCACCTCTGACCAATTTCAGAAATGTTTACCGCTGGAGCAAGTGCCGTGATAGGGTTTTCCTCTGTATAACTCGTGGGTTCACTTTTTTCTTCTTTTATCGTTCAAGTTAGATTTTATTCCTCTTTTATGTATTTATAGATAAAAGCATGGAAATAATTCATTCCTATAAATACATCTGTGTGACGGGAAGAACTTTTTTCTGTTTTATTTTAAATTTTATTTTTTAAAATTTTGAAATTTAATTTTATTTATTTTTTTATACAGCACGTTATTATTAGTTATGTATTTTATGCATATACATGTATACAGGTCAATCCCAAACTGCCAACTCATCCCACCACCACCACCCTATGGCTTCCCACACTTGGTGTCCATACATTTGTTCTCTACCTCTGTGTCTCTATTTCTTCCCTGCAAACCAGTTCATGTGTACCATTTTTAGGCTCCACATATATGCGTTAATATACAATATTTGTTTTCCTCTTTCTGACTTACTTCATTCTGTATGACAGTCTCTCGATCCATCGATGTCTCTACAAATGACGCAGTTTCATTCCTTTTTATGGCCGAGTAATATTCCATTTTATATATGTACCACAACTTTATCCATTCATCTGTCTGTGGGCATTTAGGTTGCTTCCATTACCTGGCTATTGTAAATAGTGCTGCAACGAACATTGTGGTGAATGTGCCTTTTTGAAATACGGTTTTCTCTGGGTATATGCCCAGAAGTGGGATTGCTGGATCAGATGGTAATTCTATTTCTAGATTTTTTAAGGAAACTCCATACTGTTCTCCATAGTGACTGTATCAATTTACATTCCCACCAATAGTGGAAGAGGGCTCCTTTTGTCCACACCCTCCCCAGAATTGGTTGTTTGTAGATTTTCTGATGATGCCGATTCTAACAGGTGTGAGGTGATACCTCATTGTAGTTTTGATTTGCATTTCTCTAATAATTAGTGCTGATGAGCAGCTTTTCATGTGCGTCTTGGCCATCTCTGTGTCTCCCTTGAAGAAACGTCTCTTTAGATCTTCTGCCCATTTTTTTGGGTTGTTTGTTTTTTTAATATTAAGCTGCATGAGCTTTATATATATATTCGAGATTAAACCTCTGTCCATTGATTCGTCTGCAACGATTTTCGCCCATTCTGAGGGATGCCTTTTTCCATTCCCGTGTTTTTTAACAAAAAAGGAAAGAAAGGAAAAGAAGCAGAACACTAATGTGCGTAAAATATGCCTTTTGGAACGGTCGTTTTGAAATATGGACGTCCTTTGAATTTTTTGGTCAATATGTGACCGCAGGATTTGTTTTCAGGGCAGGTGTCATTTACAGGCCTGCAATGATTTTGAATATCAACTGACCATTAGCATTGGGATTAAAGCTGCTGTTGTGTGAAACGGCCACAAGGTGGCAGCAGTTCACCCTTACCAAATCTGGTTACTAGGGCAAGAGAGCCTCAGTGGAAGTGGTGTTCTAGATTGGAGTTTAGAATGGAATGTGCCAGGAGAAAGCCCCTCACGTTTGTCTCACTACTTCTTGTTCGTGTTTTTAATTTAATTTTTTATTTTTTATTACAGCAAGTTTGATTACAATGTTTGGCTTGTTGTAGGTGTGGAAGATGTGGTTCTTTTACACATATACAGATGTCTGTTCTTCCTGGGAACCTTTTCCCATGTACGTTATGACAGAATGTTGAGTAGTCCTCTCTTGGTATTCTGTAGGTCTTTGGTGATTATATATGTCACCTGTGTTTGTATATGTCTGTTAACCCCAATATCATAATGAAACCAATCCTCACACCTTTCCATTGGTGAACCATAAGTTTGTTTAATGAATCTGTGATTGCCCTTCTCCGTGGAAATATCTGCCCTGGTATCCATTTTTAGGTAACACCTATAAGTGATATGATATGTGTCTTTCACTTTCTGACTTACTACAAGTCACGTGATTACTTCTAGACTCATCTACGGTGCTGCAAATGGCATTGTGTCCTTTTTTGCCTTGGCTTCTCTTCTGCCTTAGCAGGGTCCATTTTCAACAATGTGATTCCCTGAGGGTTGTGGATTAGCTGACCTGGGCAGCCTTACCCTGCCGGCCCGCCCTCCCCAGGTGTGCCTCGTTGAGGTCAATATAAACAGCGCTCCAGGCAGCAATAGCCTCTGAAGCTGTGCCTGACACCATATTCTCTGCCCCGTCAGCAATCTCGGGGCTGTGCTGGTGGGAGGGAGTGAGGTGCCACAGCTTTGTGGGTGGCCCGGTGTGAGTGGGGTTCTGCTGGCCTTTCTGCAGGAGTTGCCAGGCTGCCACCTGTAAAGAAGAGGATGTGTCACCCATACCTTCCGCTGGAATTTCTCTCCGGACTGAGGTGAGGAAGGAAAAAAGCAGTGGTGGCCGGGACAGGAGGGGTATCTCAGGCAGGGCAATGGAAAGCTTCTGGAAGAGCGCCCGGGGCCAGGACGACCCTGGCTGGCCTGCAGGCCCCAAGTTGGCCTGCGTGCTGTCGCTGGTGTGGCTCCACGGTCCTTCCTCTAGGCTTTCAAGCCCTTGTACATATTCAGGTGTTTTACCTGGAAAGGGTGGGAACAGTTCAGCAGCAGCTGACCAGGGCCTCAGCTCACGTTTACTCACAGATGCCTCGGCACGGTCCCCCAGCTTTGCAATGAGGACGCTCCTTGCGTGGGGGGTGGGTTGCTGGCTGTATGGGAGATGGTTCCCCACCTCTGACCAATTTCAGAATTGTTTACCACTGGAGCAAGTGCCGTGATAGAGATTTCCTCTGTATAACTCATGGGTTCACTTTTTTTTTCTTTTATGGTTCAAGTTAGATTTTATTCCTCTTTTATGTATTTATAAATATAAGCATGGAAATAATTCATTCCTATAAATACATCTGTGTGACGGGAAGAATTTTGTCTGTTTTATTTTTAAATTTTATTTTTTAACATTTTGAAATTTAATTTTATTTATGTTTTTATACAGTAGGTTATTATTAGTTATGTATTTTATGCATATACATGTATACAGGTCAATTCCAATCTCCCAACTCATCCAACCACCACCACTCCATGGCTTCCCACACTTGGTGTCCATACGTTTGTTCTCTATCTCTGTGTCTCTATTTCTTCCCTGCAAACCAGTTCATCTGTACCATTTTTTTAGGTTCCACATATATGCATTAATATACAATATTTGTTTTCCTCTTTCTGACTTACTTCACTTTGTATGACAGTCTCTCGATCCATCGATGTCTCTACAAATGACCCAGTTTCATTCCTTTTTATGGCCGAGTAATATTCCAATTTATATATGTACCACAGCTTTATCCATTTATCTGTCTGTGGGCATTTAGGTTGCTTCCATTACCTGGCTATTGTAAATAGTGCTGCAACGAACATTGTGGTGAATGTGACTTTTTGAAATATGTTTTCTCTGGGTATATGCCCAGAGGTGGGATTGCTGGATCAGACGGTTATTGTATTTCTAATTTTTTTAAGAAAACTCCATACTGCTCTCCATAGTGACTGTATCAATTTACATTCCCACCAATAGTGGAAGAGGGCTCCTTTTGTCCACACCCTCCCCAGAATTGGTTGTTTGTAGATTTTCTGATGATGCCGATTCTAACAGGTGTGAGGTGATACCTCATTGTAGTTTTGATTTGCATTTCTCTAATAATTAGTGCTGTTCAGCAGCTTTTCATGTGCGTCTTGGCCATCTCTGTGTCTCCTTTGAAGAAACGTCACTTTAGAACTTCTGCCCATTTTTTTGGGTTGTTTGTTTTTTTAATATTAAGCTGCATGAGCTGTTTATATATATTGGAGATTAAAACTCTGTCCATTGATTCGTCTGCAACGATTTTCACCCATTCTGAGGGATGCCTTTTTCCATTCCAGTTTTTTTAACAAAAAAGGAAAGAAAGGAAAAGAAGCAGAACCGTAGTGTGCGTAAAATATGCCTTTTGAAACGGTTGTATTGAAATATGGACGTCCTTTGAATTTTTTGGTTGATATGTGACGCCAGGATTTGTTTTCAGGGCAGGTGTCATTTACAGGCCTGCAATGATTTTGAATATCAACTGACCATTAGCGCTGGGATTAAAGCTGCTGTTGTGTGAAACGGCCACAAGGGGGCAGCAGTTCACCCTTAACAAATCTGGTTACTAGGGCAAGAGAGCCTCAGTGGAAGTGGTGTTCTAGATTGGAGTTTAGAATGCAATGTGCCAGGAGAAAGCCCCTCACGTTTGTCTCACTACTTCTTGCTCGTGTTTTTAATTTAATTTTTTTATTTTTTCTTACAGCAAGTTTGATTACAACGTTTGGCTTGTTGTAGGTGTGGAACATGTGGTTCTTTTACACATATACAGATGTCTGTTCTTCCTGGGATCCTTTTCCCATGTACGTTATAACAGAATGTTGAGTAGTCCTCTCTTGGTATTCTGCAGGTCTTTGGTGATTATATATGTCACCTGTGTTTGTATATGTCTGTTAACACCGATATCGTAATGAAACCAATCCTCACACCTTTCCATTGGTGAACCATAAGTTTGTTTAATGAATCTGTGATTGCCCTTCTCCGTGGAAATATCTGCCCTGGTATCTTTTTTAGGTAACACTTATAAGTGATATGATATGATATGTGTCTTTCACTTTCTGACTTACTACAAGTCACGTGATTACTTCTAGACTCATCTACGGTGCTGCAAATGGCATTGTGTCCTTTTTTCCCTTGGCTTCTCTTCTGCCTTAGCGGGGTCCATTTTCAACAATGTGATTCCCTGAGGGTTGTGGATTAGCTGACCTGGGCAGCCTTACCCTGCCGGCCCGCCCTCCCCAGGTGTGCCTCGTTGAGGTCAATATAAACAGCGCTCCAGGCAGCAATAGCCCCTGAAGCTGTGCCTGACTCCATATTCTCTGCCCCGTCAGCAGTCTCGGGGCTGTGCTGGTGGGAGGGTGTGAGGGGCCACATCTTTGTGGGTGGCCCGGTGTGAGTGAGGTTCTGCTGGCCTTTCTGCAGGAGTTGCCAGGCTGCCGCCTGTAAAGAAGAGGATGTGTCACCCATACCTTCCGCTGGAATTTCTCTCCGGACAAAGGTGAGGAAGGAAAAAAGCAGTGGGGGCCGGGACAGGAGGGGTATCTCAGGCAGGGCAATGGAAAGCTTCCGGAAGAGCGCCCGGGGCCAGGACCACCCTGGCTGGCCTGCAGGTACCAAGTTGGCCTGCGTGCTGTCATTGGTGTGGCTCCACGGTCCTTCCTCTAGGCTTTCAAGCCCTTGTACATATTCAGGTGTTTTACCTGGAAAGGGTGGGAACAGTTCAGCAGCAGCTGGCCAGGGGCTCAGCTCACGTTTACTCACAGATGCCTCGGCACGGTCCCCCAGCTTTGCAATGAGGACGTTCCTTGCGTGGGGAGTGGGTTGCTGGCTGTATGGGAGATGGTTCCCCACCTCTGACCAATTTCAGAATTGTTTACCGATGGATCAAGTGCCGTGATAGTGTTTTCCTCTGTATAACTCGTGGGTTCACTTTTTTTTTCTTTTATGGTTCAAGTTAGATTTTATTCCTCTTTTATGTATTTATAAATATAAGCATGGAAATAATTCATTCCTATAAATACATCTGTGTGACGGGAAGAATTTTGTCTGTTGTATTTTTAATTTTTATTTTTTAACATTTTGAAATTTAATTTTATTTATGTTTTTATACAGCAGGTTATTATTAGTTATGTATTTTATGCATATACATGTATACAGGTCAATCCCAATCTCCCAACTCATCCCACCACCACCACCCCATGGCTTCCCACACTTGGTGTCCATACGTTTGTTCTCTACCTCTGTGTCTCTATTTCTATCCTGCAAACCAGTTCATCTGTACCATTTTTTTAGGTTCCACATATATGCATTAATATACAATATTTGTTTTCCTCTTTCTGACTTACTTCACTCTGTATGACAGTCTCGCGATCCATCGATGTCTCTACAAATGACCCAGTTTCATTCCTTTTTATGGCCGAGTAATATTCCATTTTATATATATACCACATCTTTATACATTCATCTTTCTGTGGGCATTTAGGTTGCTTCCATTACCTGGCTATTGTAAATAGTGCTGCAACGAACTTTGTGGTGAATGTGCCTTTTTGAAATACGGTTTTCTCTGGTATATGCCCAGAAGTGGGATTGCTGGATCAGATGGTAATTCTATTTCTAGTTTTTTTAAGGAAACTCCATACTGTTCTCCATAGTGACTGTATCAATTTACATTCCCACCAATAGTGGAAGAGGGCTCCTTTTGTCCACACCCTCCCCAGAATTGGTTGTTTGTAGATTTTCTGATGATGCCGATTCTAACAGGTGTGAGGTGATACCTCATTGTAGTTTTGATTTGCATTTCTCTAATAATTAGTGCTGTTGAGCAGCTTTTCATGGGCGTCTTGGCCATCTCTGTGTCTTCTTTGAAGAAACGTCTCTTTAGATCTTCTGCCCATTTTTGTATTGGGTTGTTTGTTTTTTTAATATTAAGCTGCATGAGTTGTTTATATATATTGGAGATTAAACGTCTGTCCATTGATTCGTCTGCAACGATTTTCGCCCATTCTGAGGGATGCCTTTTTCCATTCCCGTGTTTTTTAACAAAAAAGGAAAGAAAGGAAAAGAAGCAGAACACTAATGTGCGTAAAATATGCCTTTTGAAACGGTCGTTTTGAAATATGGACGTCCTTGGAATTTTTTGGTCGATATGTGACCCCAGGATTTCTTTTCAGGGCAGGTGTCATTTACAGGCCTGCAATGATTTTGAATATCAACTGACCATTAGCGCTGGGATTAAAGCTGCTGTTGTGTGAAACGGCCACAAGGTGGCAGCAGTTCACCCTTACCAAATCTGGTTACTAGGGCAAGAGAGCCTCAGTGGAAGTGGTGTTCTAGATTGGAGTTTAGAATGGAATGTGCCAGGAGAAAGCCCCTCACGTTTGTCTCACTACTTCTTGTTCGTGTTTTTAATTTAATTTTTTATTTTTTATTACAGCAAGTTTGATTACAATGTTTGGCTTGCTGTAGGTGTGGAAGATGTGGTTCTTTTACACATATACAGATGAATGTTCTTCCTGGGATCCTTTTCCCATGTACGTTATGACAGAATGTTGAGTAGTCCTCTCTTGGTATTCTGTAGGTCTTTGGTGATTATATATGTCACCTGTGTTTGTATATGTCTGTTAACCCCGATATCGTAATGAAACCAATCCTCACACCTTTCCATTGGTGAACCATAAGTTTGTTTAATGAATCTGTGATTGCCCTTCTCCGTGGAAATATCTGCCCTGGTATCCATTTTTAGGTAACACCTATAAGTGATATGATATGATATGTGTCTTTCACTTTCTGACTTACTACAAATCACGTGATTACTTCTAGACTCATCTACGGTGCTGCAAATGGCATTGTGTCCTTTTTTCCCTTGGCTTCTCTTCTGCCTTAGTGGGGTCCATTTTCAACAATGTGATTCCCTGAGGGTTGTGGATTAGCTGACCTGGGCAGCCTTACCCTGCTGGCCCGCCCTCCCCAGGTGTGCCTCATTGAGGTCAATATAAACAGCGCTCCAGGCAGCAATAGCCCCTGAAGCTGTGCCTGCCTCCATATTCTCTGCCCCGTCAGCAGTCTCGGGGCTGTGCTGGTGGGAGGGAGTGAGGGGCCACAGCTTTGTGGGAGGCCCGTTGTGAGTGGGGTTCTGCTGGCCTTTCTGCAGGAGTTGCCAGGCTGCCGCCTGTAAAGAAGAGGTTGTGTCACCCATACTTTCCGCTGGAATTTCTCTCCGGACAGAGGTGAGGATGGAAAAAAGCAGTGGGGGCCGGGACAGGAGGGGTATCTCAGGCAGGGCAATGGAAAGCTTCTGGAAGAGCGCCCGGGGCCAGGACCACCCTGGCTGGCCTGCAGGCACCAAGTTGTCCTGCGTGCTGTCGCTGGTGTGGCACCATGGTCCTTCCTCTAGGCTTTCAAGCCCTTGTACACATTCAGGTGTTTTACCTGGAAAGGTTGGGAACAGTTCAGCAGCAGCTGGCCTGGGGCTCAGCTCACGTTTACTCACAGATGCCTCGGCACGGTCCCCCAGCTTTGCAATGAGGACGCTCCTTGCTTGGGGGGTGGGTTGCTGGCTGTATGGGAGATGATTCCCCACCTCTGACCAATTTCAGAATTGTTTACCACTGGAGCAAGTGCCCTGATAGGGTTTTCCTCTGTATAACTCGTGGGTTCAGGATTTTTTTTTCTTTTATGGTTCAAGTTAGATTTTATTCCTCTTTTATGTATATATAGATATAAGCATGGAAATAATTCATTCCTATAAATACATCTGTGTGACGGGAAGAACATTTTTCTGTTTTATTTTTAAATTTTATTTTTTAAAATTTTGAAATTTTATTTTATTTATTTTTTTTATACAGCACGTTATTATTAGTTATGTATTTTATGCATATACATGTATACAGGTCAATCCCAAACTCCCAACTCATCCCACCACCACAACCCCATGGCTTCCCACACTTGGTGTCCATACGTTTGTTCTCTACCTCTGTATCTCTATTTCTTCCCTGCAAACCAGTTCATCTGTACCATTTTTAGGCTCCACATATATGCGTTAATATACAATATTTGTTTTCCTCTTTCGGACTTACTTCATTCTGTATGACAGTCTCTCGATCCATCGATGTCTCTACAAATGACCCAGTTTCATTCCTTTTTATGGCCGAGTAATATTCCATTTTATATATGCACCACATCTTTATCCATTCATCTGTCTGTGGGCATTTAGGTTGCTTCCATTACCTGGCTATTGTAAATAGTGCTGCAACGAACATTGTGGTGAATGTGCCTTTTTGAAATACGGTTTTCTCTGGGTATATGCCCAGAAGTGGGATTGCTGGATCAGATGGTAATTCTATTTCTAGATTTTTTAAGGAAACTCCATACTGTTCTCCATAGTGACTGTATCAATTTACATTCCCACCCATTGTGGAAAAGGGATCCTTTTGTCCACACCCTCCCCAGAATTGGTTGTTTGTAGATTTTCTAATGATGCCGATTCTAACAGGTGTGAGGTGATACCTCATTGTAGTTTTGATTTGCATTTCTCTAATAATTAGTGCTGTTGAGCAGCTTTTCATGTGCGTCTTGGCCATCTCTGTGTCTCCTTTGAAGAAACGTCTCTTTAGATTTTCTGCCCATTTTTTTTGGGTTTTTTGTTTATTTTTAATATTAAGCTGCATGAGCTGTTTATATATATTGGAGATTAAACCTCTGTCCATTGATTCGTCTGCAACGATTTTCGCCCATTCTGAGGGATTCCTTTTTCTATTCCCGTGTTTTTTAACAAAAAATGAAAGAAAGGAAAAGAAGCAGAACACTAATGTGTGTAAAATATGCCTTTTGAAACGGTCGTTTTGAAATATGGACGTCCTTTGAATTTTTTGGTCGATATGTGACCCCAGGATTTGTTTTCAGGGCAGGTGTCATTTACAGGCCTGCAATGATTTTGGATATCAACTGACCATTAGCGTTGGGATTAAAGCTGCTGTTGTGTGAAACGGCCACAAGGTGGCAGCAGTTCACCCTTACCAAATCTGGTTACTAGGGCAAGAGAGCCTCAGTTGAAGTGGTGTTCTAGATTGGAGTTTAGAATGGAATGTGCCAGGAGAAAGCCCCTCACGTTTGTCTCACTACTTCTTGTTCGTGATTTTAATTTAATTTTTTTTTTATTACAGCAAGTTTGATTACAATGTTTGGATTGCTGTAGGTGTGGAAGATGTGGTTCTTTTACACATATACAGATGTCTGTTCTTCCTGGGATCCTTTTCCCATGTACGTTATGACAGAATGTTGAGTCGTCCTCTCTTGGTATTCTGTAGGTCTTTGGTGATTATATATGTCACCTGTGTTTGTATATGTCTGTTAACCCCGATATCATAATGAAACCAATCCTCACACCTTTCCATTGGTGAACCATAAGTTTGTTTCATGAATCTGTGATTGCCCTTCTCCGTGGAAATATCTGCCCTGGTATCCATTTTTAGGTAACACCTATAAGTGATATGATAGGATATGTGTCTTTCACTTTCTGACTTACTACAAGTCACGTGATTTCTTCTAGACTCATCTACGGTGCTGCAAATGGCATTGTGTCCTTTTTTCCCTTGGCTTCTCTTCTGCCTTAGCGGGGTCCATTTTCAACAATGTGATTCCCTGAGGGTTGTGGATTAGCTGACCTGGGCAGCCTTACCCTGACGGCACGCCCTTCCAAGGTGTGCCTCGTTGAGGTCAATATAAACAGAGCTCCAGGCAGCAATAGCCCCTGAAGCTGTGCCTGACTCCATATTCTCTGACCCGTCAGCAGTATTGGGGCTGTGCTGGTGGGAGGGAGTGAGGGGCCACAGCTTTGTGGGTGGCCCGGTGTGAGTGGGGTTCTGCTGGCCTTTCTGCAGGAGTTGTCAGGCTGCCGCCTGTAAGGAAGAGGATGTGTCACCCATACCTTCCGCTGGAATTTCTCTGTGGACAGAGGTGAGGAAGGAAAAAAGCAGTGGGGGCCGGGACAGGAGGGGTATCTCAGGCAGGGCAATGGAAAGCTTCTGGAAGAGCGCCAGTGTCTAGGACCAACCTGGCTGGCCTGCAGGCAGAAAGTTGGCCTGCGTGCTGTCACTGGTGTGGCTCCACGGTCCTTCCTCTAGGCTTTCAAGCCCTTGTACATATTCAGGTGTTTTACCTGGAAAGGGTGGGAACAGTTCAGCAGCAGCTGGCCTGGGGCTCAGCTCACGTTTACTCACAGATGCCTCGGCACGGTCCCCCAGCTTTGCAATGAGGACGCTCCTTGCGTGGGGGTGGGTTGCTGGCTATATGGGAGATGGTTCACCACCTGTGCCCAATTTCAGAATTGTTTACCGCTAGAGCAAGTGCCGTGATAGCGTTTTCCTCTGTATAACTAGTGGGTTCATTTTTTTTTTCTTTTATGGTTCAAGTTAGATTTTATTCCTCTTTTATGTATTTATAAATATAAGCATGGAAATAATTCATTCCTATAAATACATCTGTGTGACGAGAAGAATTTATTCTGTTTTATTTTTAAATTTTATTTTTTAAAATTTTGAAATTTAATTTTATTTATGTTTTTATACAGCACGTTATTATTAGTTATGTATTTTATGCATATACATTTATACAGGTCAATCCCAAACTCCCAACTCATCCCACCACCACCACCCCATGGCTTCCCACACTTGGTGTCCATACGTTTGTTCTCTACCTCTGTGTCTCTATTTCTTCCCTGCAAACCAGTTCATCTCTACCATTTTTTAAGTTCCACATATATGCATTAATATACAATATTTGTTTTCCTCTTTCTGACTTACTTCATTCTGTATGACAGTCTCTCGATCCATCGATGTCTCTACAAATGTCCCAGTTTCATTCCTTTTTATGGCCGAGTAATATTCCATTTTATATATGTACCACATCTTTATCCATTCATCTGTCTGTGGGCATTTAGGTTGCTTCCATTACCTGGCTATTGTAAATAGTGCTGCAACGAACATTGTGGTGAATGTGCCTTTTTGAAATACGGTTTTCTCTGGGTATATGCCCAGAAGTGGGATTGCTGGATCAGATGGTAATTCTATATCTAGTTTTTTTAAGGAAACTCCATACTGTTCTCCATAGTGACTGTATCAATTTACATTCCCACCAATAGTCTAAGAGGGCTCCTTTTGTCCACAACCTCCCCAGAATTGGTTGTTTGTAGATTTTCTGATGATGCCGATTCTAACAGGTGTGAGGTGATTCCTCAATGTAGTTTTGATTTGCATTTCTCTAATATTTAGTGCTGTTGAGCAGCTTTTCATGTGCGTCTTGGCCATCTCTGTGTCTCCTTTGAAGAAACATCTCTTTAGATATTCTGCCCATTTTTTTTGGGTTGTTTGTTTTTTTAATATTAAGCTGCATGGGCTGTTTATATATATTGGAGATTAAACCTCTGTCCATTGATTCGTTTGCAACGATTTTCACCCATTCTGAGGGATGCCTTTTTCCATTCCCGTGTTTTTTATCAAAAAAGGAAAGAAAGGAAAAGAAGCAGAACACTAATGTGCGTAAAATATGCCTTTTGAAACGGTCGTTTTGAAATATGGACGTCCTTTGAATTTTTTGGTCGATATGTGACCCCAGGATTTGTTTTCAGGGCAGGTGTCATTTACCGGCCTGCAATGATTTTGAATATCAACTGACCATTAGCGTTGGGATTAAAGCTTCTGTTGTGTGAAACGGCCACAAGGTGGCAGCAGTTCTCCCTTACCAAATCTGGTTACTAGGGCAAGAGAGCCTCAGTGGAAGTGGTGTTCTAGATTGGAGTTTAGAATGGAATGTGCCAGGAGAAAGCCCCTCACGTTTGTCTCACTACTTCTTGTTCGTGTTTTTAATTTAATTTTTTATTTTTTGTTACAGCAAGTTTGATTACAATGTTTGGCTTGTTGTAGGTGTGGAAGATGTGGTTCTTATACACATATACAGATGTCTCTTCTTCCTGGGATCCTTTTCCCATGTACGTTATGACAGAATGTTGAGTAGTCCTCTCTTGGTATTCTGTAGGTCTTTGGTGATTATATATGTCACCTGTGTTTGTATATGTCTGTTAACCCCGATATCGTAATGAAACCAATCCTCACACCTTTCCATTGGTGAACCATAAGTTTGTTTAATGAATCTGTGATTGCCCTTCTCCGTGGAAATATCTGCCCTGGTATCCATTTTTAGGTAACACCTATAAGTGATATGATAGGATATGTGTCTTTCACTTTCTGACTTACTACAAGTCACGTGATTACTTCTAGACTCATCTACGGTGCTGCAAATGGCATTGTGTCCTTTTTTCCCTTGGCTTCTCTTCTGCCTTAGCGGGGTCCATTTTCAACAATGTGATTCCCTGAGGGTTGTGGATTAGCTGACCTGGGCAGCCTTACCCTGCCGGCCCGCCCTCCCCAGGTGTGCCTCATTGAGGTCAATATAAACAGCGCTCCAGGGAGCAATAGCCCCTGAAGCTGTGCCTGCCTCCATATTCTCTGCCCCGTCAGCAGTCTCGGGGTTGTGCTGGTGGGAGGGAGTGAGGGGCCACAGCTTTGTGGGTGGCCCGGTGTGAGTGGGGTTCTGCTGGCCTTTCTGCAGGAGTTGCCCGGCTGCCGCCTGTAAAGAAGAGGATGTGTCACCCATACCTTCCGCTGGAATTTCTCTCCGGACAGAGGTGAGGAAGGAAAAAAGCAGTGGGGGCCGGGACAGGAGGGGTATCTCAGGCAGGGCAATGGAAAGCTTCTGGAAGATCGCCCGGGGCCAGGACCACCCTGGCTGGCCTGCAGGCACAAAGTTGGCCTGCATGCTGTCGCTGGTGTGGCTCCACGGTCCTTCCTCTAGGCTTTCAAGCCCTTGTACATATTCAGGTGTTTTACCTGGAAAGGGTGGGAACAGTTCAGCAGCAGCTGGCCAGTGGCTCAGCTCACGTTTACTCACAGATGCCTCGGCACGGTCCCCCAGCTTTGCAATGAGGACGCTCCTTGCGTGGGAGGTGGGTTGCAGGCTGTATGGGAGATGGTTCCCCACATCTGACCAATTTCAGAATTGTTTACCACTGGAGCAAGTGCCCTGATAGGGTTTTCCTCTGTATAACTCGTGGGTTCAGGATTTTTTTTTCTTTTATGGTTCAAGTTAGATTTTATTCCTCTTTTATGTATTTATAGATAGAAGCATGGAAATAATTCATTCCTATAAATACATCTGTGTGACGGGAAGAACTTTTTTCTGTTTTATTTTTAAATTTTATTTTTTAAAATTTTGAAATTTTATTTTATTTATTTTTTTTATACAGCACGTTATTATTAGTTATGTATTTTATGCATATACATGTATACAGGTCAATCCCAAACTCCCAACTCATCCCACCACCACCACCCCATGGCTTCCCACACTTGGTGTCCATACGTTTGTTCTCTACCTCTGTGTCTCTCTTTCTTCCCTGCAAACCAGTTCATCTGTACCATTTTTAGGCTCCACATATATGCGTTAATAGACAATATTTGTTTTCCTCTTTCTGACTTACTTCATTGTGTATGACAGTCTCTCGATCCATCGATGTCTCTACAAATGACCCAGTTTCATTCCTTTTTATGGCCGAGTAATATTCCATTTTATATATGTACCACATCTTTATCCATTCATCTGTCTGTGGGCATTTAGGTTGCTTCCATTACCTGGCTATTGTAAATAGTGCTGCAACGAACATTGTGGTGAATGTGCCTTTTTGAAATACGGTTTGCTCTGGGTATAAGCCCAGAAGTGGGATTGCTGGATCAGATGGTAATTCTATTTCTAGATTTTTTAAGGAAACTCCATACTGTTCTCCATAGTGACTGTATCAATTTACATTCCCACCAATTGTGGAAAAGGGCTGCTTTTGTCCACACCCTCCCCAGAATTGGTTGTTTGTAGATTTTCTGATGATGCTGATTCTAACAGGTGTGAGGTGATACCTCATTGTAGTTTTGATTTGCATTTCTCTAATAATTAGTGCTGTTGAGCAGCTTTTCATGTGCGTCTTGGCCATCTCTGTGTCTCCTTTGAAGAAACGTCTCTTTAGATCTTCTGCCCATTTTTTTTTGGGTTGTTTGTATTTTTTAATATTAAGCTGCATGAGCTGTTTATATATATTGGAGATTAAACCTCTGTCCACTGATTCGTCTGCAACGATTTTCGCCCATTCTGAGGGATTCCTTTTTCCATTCCCGTGTTTTTTAACAAAAAAGGAAAGAAAGGAAAAGAAGCAGAACACTAATGTGCGTAAAATATGCCTTTTGAAACGGTTGTTTTGAAATATGGACGTCCTTTGAAATTTTTGGTCGATATGTGACCCCAGGATTTGTTTTCAGGGCAGGTGTCATTTACAGGCCTGCAATGATTTTGAATATCAACTGACCATTAGCGTTGGGATTAAAGCTGCTGTTGTGTGAAACGGCCACAAGGTGGCAGCAGTTCACCCTTACCAAATCTGGTTACTAGGGCAAGAGAGCCTCAGTGGAAGTGGTGTTCTAGGTTGGAGTTTAGAATGGAATGTACCAGTAGAAAGCCCCTCACGTTTGTCTCACTACTTCTTGTTCGTGTTTTTAATTTAAGTTTTTATTTTTTATTACAGCAAGTTTGATTACAATGTTTGGCTTGCTGTAGGTGTGGAAGATGTGGTTCTTTTACACATATACAGATGTGTGTTCTTCCTGGGATCCTTTTCCCATGTACGTTATGACAGAATGTTGAGTAGTCCTCTCTTGGTATTCTGTAGGTCTTTGGTGATTATATATGTCACCTGTGTTTGTATATGTCTGTTAACCCCGATATCGTAATGAAACCAATCCTCACACCTTTCCATTGGTGAACCATAAGTTTGTTTAATGAATCTGTGATTGCCCTTCTCCGTGGAAATATCTGCCCTGGTATCCATTTTTAGGTAACACCTATAAGTGATATGATATGATATGTGTCTTTCACTTTCTGACTTACTACAAGTCACGTGATTACTTCTAGACTCATCTACGGTGCTGCAAATGGCATTGTGTCCTTTTTTCCCTTGGCTTCTCTTCTGCCTTAGCGGGGTCCATTTTCAACAATGTGATTCCCTGAGGGTTGTGGATTAGCTGACCTGGGCAGCCTTACCCTGCCGGCCCGCCCTCCCCAGGTGTGCCTCGTTGAGGTCAATATAAACAGAGCTCCAGGCAGCAATAGCCCCTGAAGCTGTGCCTGACTCCATATTCTCTGCCCCGTCAGCAGTCTCGGGGCTGTGCTGGTGGGAGGGAGTGAGGGGCCACAGCTTTGTGGGTGGCCCGGTGTGAGTGGGGTTCTGCTGGCCTTTCTGCAGGAGTTGCCAGGCTGCCGCCTGTAAAGAAGAGGATGTGTCACCCATACCTTCCGCTGGAATTTCTCTCCGGACAGAGGTGAGGAAGGAAAAAAGCAGTGGGGGCCGGGACAGGAGGGGTATCTCAGGCAGGGCAATGGAAAGCTTCTGGAAGAGCGCCCGGGGCCAGGACCACCCTGGCTGGCCTGCAGGCACCAAGTTGGCCTGCGTGCTGTCGCAGGTGTGGCTCCACGGTCCTTCCTCTAGGCTTTCAAGCCCTTGTACATATTCAGGTGTTTTACCTGGAAAGGGTGGGAACAGTTCAGCAGCAGCTGGCCTGGGGCTCAGCTCACGTTTACTCACAGATGCCTCGGCACGGTCCCCCAGCTTTGCAATGAGGACGCTCCTTGCGTGGGGGGTGGGTTGCTGGCTGTATGGGAGATGGTTCCCCACCTCTGACCAATTTCAGAATTGTTTACCACTGGAGCAAGTGCCCTGATAGGGTTTTCCTCTGTATAACTCGTGGGTTCAGGATTTTTTTTTCTTTTATGGTTCAAGTTAGATTTTATTCCTCTTTTATGTATTTATAGATAGAAGCATGGAAATAATTCATTCCTATAAATACATCTGTGTGACGGGAAGAAATTTTTTCTGTTTTATTTTTAAATTTTATTTTTTAAAATTTTGAAATTTTATTTTATTTATTTTTTTATACAGCACGTTATTATTAGTTATGTATTTTATGCATATACATGTATACAGGTCAATCCCAAACTCCCAGCTCATCCCACCACCACCACCCCATGGCTTCCCACACTTGGTGTCCATACGTTTGTTCTCTACCTCTGTGTCTCTCTTTCTTCCCTGCAAACCAGTTCATCTGTACCATTTTTAGGCTCCACATATATGCGTTAATAGACAATATTTGTTTTCCTCTTTCTGACTTACTTCATTCTGTATGACAGTCTCTCGATCCATCGATGTCTCTACAAATGACCCAGTTTCATTCCTTTTTATGGCCGAGTAATATTCCATTTTATATATGTACCACATCTTTATCCATTCATCTGTCTGTGGGCATTTAGGTTGCTTCCATTACCTGGCTATTGTAAATAGTGCTGCAACGAACATTGTGGTGAATGTGCCTTGTTGAAATACGGTTTTCTCTGGGTATATGCCCAGAAGTGGGATTGCTGGATCAGATGGTAATTCTATTTCTAGATTTTTTAAGGAAACTCCATACTGTTCTCCATAGTGACTGTATCAATTTACATTCCCACCAATTGTGGAAAAGGGCTGCTTTTGTCCACACCCTCCCCAGAATTGGTTGTTTGTAGATATTCTGATGATGCTGATTCTAACAGGTGTGAGGTGATACCTCATTGTAGTTTTGATTTGCATTTCTCTAATATTTTCTGCTGTTGAGCAGCTTTTCATGTGCGTCTTGGCCATCTCTGTGTCTCCTTTGAAGAAACGTCTCTTTAGATCTTCTGCCCATTTTTTTTTGGGTTGTTTGTATTTTTTAATATTAAGCTGCATGAGCTGTTTATATATATTGGAGATTAAACCTCTGTCCACTGATTCGTCTGCAACGATTTTCGCCCATTCTGAGGGATTCCTTTTTCCATTCCCGTGTTTTTTAACAAAAAAGGAAAGAAAGGAAAAGAAGCAGAACACTAATGTGCGTAAAATATGCCTTTTGAAACGGTTGTTTTGAAATATGGACGTCCTTTGAAATTTTTGGTCGATATGTGACCCCAGGATTTGTTTTCAGGGCAGGTGTCATTTACAGGCCTGCAATGATTTTGAATATCAACTGACCATTAGCGTTGGGATTAAAGCTGCTGTTGTGTGAAACGGCCACAAGGTGGCAGCAGTTCACCCTTACCAAATCTGGTTACTAGGGCAAGAGAGCCTCAGTGGAAGTGGTGTTCTAGGTTGGAGTTTAGAATGGAATGTACCAGGAGAAAGCCCCTCACGTTTGTCTCACTACTTCTTGTTCGTGTTTTTAATTTAAGTTTTTATTTTTTATTACAGCAAGTTTGATTACAATGTTTGGCTTGCTGTAGGTGTGGAAGATGTGGTTCTTTTACACATATACAGATGTGTGTTCTTCCTGGGATCCTTTTCCCATGTACGTTATGACAGAATGTTGAGTAGTCCTCTCTTGGTATTCTGTAGGTCTTTGGTGATTATATATGTCACCTGTGTTTGTATATGTCTGTTAACCCCGATATCGTAATGAAACCAATCCTCACACCTTTCCATTGGTGAACCATAAGTTTGTTTAATGAATCTGTGATTGCCCTTCTCCGTGGAAATATCTGCCCTGGTATCCATTTTTAGGTAACACCTATAAGTGATATGATATGATATGTGTCTTTCACTTTCTGACTTACTACAAGTCACGTGATTACTTCTAGACTCATCTACGGTGCTGCAAATGGCATTGTGTCTTTTTTCCCTTGGCTTCTCTTCTGCCTTAGCGGGGTCCATTTTCAACAATGTGATTCCCTGAGGGTTGTGGATTAGCTGACCTGGGCAGCCTTACCCTGCCGGCCCGCCCTCCCCAGGTGTGCCTCGTTGAGGTCAATATAAACAGAGCTCCAGGCAGCAATAGCCCCTGAAGCTGTGCCTGACTCCATATTCTCTGCCCCGTCAGCAGTCTCGGGGCTGTGCTGGTGGGAGGGAGTGAGGGGCCACAGCTTTGTGGGTGGCCCGGTGTGAGTGGGGTTCTGCTGGCCTTTCTGCAGGAGTTGCCAGGCTGCCGCCTGTAAAGAAGAGGATGTGTCACCCATACCTTCCGCTGGAATTTCTCTCCGGACAGAGGTGAGGAAGGAAAAAAGCAGTGGGGGCCGGGACAGGAGGGGTATCTCAGGCAGGGCAATGGAAAGCTTCTGGAAGAGCGCCCGGGGCCAGGACCACCCTGGCTGGCCTGCAGGCACCAAGTTGGCCTGCGTGCTGTCGCAGGTGTGGCTCCACGGTCCTTCCTCTAGGCTTTCAAGCCCTTGTACATATTCAGGTGTTTTACCTGGAAAGGGTGGGAACAGTTCAGCAGCAGCTGGCCTGGTGCTCAGCTCACGTTTACTCACAGATGCCTCGGCACGGTCCCCCAGCTTTGCAATGTGGACGCTCCTTGCGTGGGGGGTGGGTTGCTGGCTGTATGGGAGATGAGTCCCCACCTCTGACCAATTTCAGAATTGTTTACCACTGGAGCAAGTGCCCTGATAGGGTTTTCCTCTGTATAACTCGTGGGTTCAGGATTTTTTTTTCTTTTATGGTTCAAGTTAGATTTTATTCCTCTTTTATGTATTTATAGATATAAGCATGGAAATAATTCATTCCTATAAATACATCTGTGTAACGGGAAGAACTTTTTTCTGTTTTATTTTTAAATTTTATTTTTTTAAATTTTGAAATTTAATTTTATTTATTTTTTTATACAGCACGTTATTATTAGTTATGTATTTTATGCATATACATGTATACAGGTCAATCCCAAACTCCCAACTCATCCCACCACCACCACCCCATGGCTTCCCACACTTGGTGTCCATACGTTTGTTCTCTACCTCTGTGTCTCTATTTCTTCCCTGCAAACCAGTTCATCTGTACCATTTTTAGGCTCCACATATATGCATTAATATACAATATTTGTTTTCCTCTTTCTGACTTACTTCATTCTGTATGACAGTCTCTCGATGCATCGATGTCTCTACAAATGACCCAGTTTCATTCCTCTTAATGGCCGAGTAATATTCCATTTTATATATGTACCACATCTTTATCCATTCATCTGTCTGTGGGCATTTAGGTTGCTTCCATTACCTGGCTCTTGTAAATAGTGCTGCAACGAACATTGTGGTGAATGTGCCTTTTTGAAATACGGTTTTCTCTGGGTATATGCCCAGAAGTGGGATTGCTGGATCAGATGGTAATTCTATTTCTAGTTTTTTTAAGGAAACTCCATACTGTTCTCCATAGTGACTGTATCAATTTACATTCCCACCAATAGTGGAAGAGGGCTCCTTTTGTCCACACCCTCCCCAGAATTGGTTGTTTGTAGATTTTCTGATGATGCCGATTCTAACAGCTGTGAGGTGAAACCTCATTGTAGTTTTGATTTGCATTTCTCTAATAATTAGTGCTGTTGAGCAGCTTTTCATGTGCGTCTTGGCCATCTCTGTGTCTTCTTTGAAGAAACGTCTCTTTAGATCTTCTGCCCATTTTTGTATTGGGTTGTTTGTTTATTTAATATTAAGCTGCATGAGCTGTTTATATATATTGGAGATTAAAGCTCTGTCCATTGATTCGTCTGCAACGATTTTCGCCCATTCTGAGGGATGCCTTTTTCCATTCCCGTGTTTTTTAACAAAAAAGGAAAGAAAGGAAAAGAAGCAGAACACTAATGTGCGTAAAATATGCCTTTTGAAACGGTCGTTTTGAAATATGGACGTCCTTTGAATTTTTTGGTCGATATGTGACCCCAGGATTTGTTTTCAGGGCAGGTGTCATTTACAGGCCTGCAATGATTTTGAATATCAACTGACCATTAGTGCTGGGATTAAAGCTGCTGTTGTGTGAAACGGCCTCAAGGTGGCAGCAGTTCACCCTTACCAAATCTGGTTACTAGGGCAAGAGAGCCTCAGTGGAAGTGGTGTTCTAGATTGGAATTTAAAATGGAATGTGCCAGGAGAAAGCCCCTCACGTTTGTCTCACTACATCTTGTTCGTGTTTTTAATTTAATTTTTTTTATTTTTTATTACAGCAAGTTTGATTACAATGTTTGGCTTGTTGTAGGTGTGGAAGATGTGGTTCTTTTATACATATACAGATGTCTGTTCTTCCTGGGATCCTTTTCCCATGTACGTTATGACAGAATGTTGAGTAGTCCTCTCTTGGTATTCTGTAGGCCTTTGGTGATTATATATGTCACCTGTGTTTGTATATGTCTGTTAACCCCGATATCGTAATGAAACCAATCCTCACACCTTTCCATTGGTGAACCATAAGTTTGTTTAATGAATCTGTGATTGCCCTTCTCCGTGGAAATATATGTCCTGGTATCCATTTCTAGGTAACACCTATAAGTGATATGATATGATATGTGTCTTTCACTTTCTGACTTACTATAAGTCACGTGATTACTTCTAGACTCATCTACGGTGCTGCAAATGGCATTGTGTCCTTTTTTCCCTTGGCTTCTCTTCTGCCTTAGTGGGGTCCATTTTCAACAATGTGATTCCCTGAGGGTTGTGGATTAGCTGACCTGGGCAGCCTTACCCTGCCGGCCCACCCTCCCCAGGTTTGCCTCTTTGAGGTCAATATAAACAGCGCTCCAGGCAGCAATAGCCCCTGAAGCTGTGCGTGACTCCATATTCTCTGCCCCGTCAACAGTCTCGGGGCTGTGCTGGTGGGAGGGAGTGAGGGGCCACAGCTTTGTGGGTGGCCCGGTGTGAGTGGGGTTCTGCTGGCCTTTCTGCAGGAGTTGCCAGGCTGCCGCCTGTAAAGAAGAGGTTGTGTCACCCATACCTTCCGCTGGAATTTCTCTCCGGACAGAGGTGAGGAAGGAAAAAAGCAGTGGGGGCCGGGACAGGAGGGGTATCTCAGGCAGGGCAATGGAAAGCTTCTGGAAGAGCGCCCGGGGCCAGGACCACCCTGGCTGGCCTGCAGGCACCAAGTTGGCCTGCGTGCTGTCGCAGGTGTGGCTCCACGGTCCTTCCTCTAGGCTTTCAAGCCCTTGTACATATTCAGGTGTTTTACCTGGAAAGGATGGGAACAGTTCAGCAGTAGCTGGCCTGGGGCTCAGCTCACGTTTACTCACAGATGCCTCGGCACGGTCCCCCAGCTTTGCAATGAGGACGCTCCTTGCGTGGGGGGTGGGTTGCTGGCTGTATGGGAGATGGTTCCCCACCTCTGACCAATTTCAGAATTGTTTACCACTGGAGCAAGTGCCCTGATAGGGTTTTCCTCTGTATAACTCGTGGGTTCAGGATTTTTTTTTCTTTTATGGTTCAAGTTAGATTTTATTCCTCTTTTATGTATTTATAGATAGAAGCATGGAAATAATTCATTCCTATAAATACATCTGTGTGACGGGAAGAAATTTTTTCTGTTTTATTTTTAAATTTTATTTTTTAAAATTTTGAAATTTTATTTTATTTATTTTTTTATACAGCACGTTATTATTAGTTATGTATTTTATGCATATACATGTATACATGTCAATCCCAAACTCCCAACTCATCCCACCACCACCACCCCATGGCTTCCCACACTTGGTGTCCATACGTTTGTTCTCTACCTCTGTGTCTCTATTTCTTCCCTGCAAACCAGTTCATCTGTACCATTTTTAGGCTCCACATATATGCGTTAATATACAATATTTGTTTTCCTCTTTCTGACTTACTTCATTCTGTATGACAGTCTCTCGATCCATCGATGTCTCTACAAATGACCCAGTTTCATTCCTTTTTATGCCGAGTAATATTCCATTTTATATATGTACCACATCTTTATCCATTCATCTGTCTGTGGGCATTTAGGTTGCTTCCATTACCTGGCTATTGTAAATAGTGCTGCAACGAACATTGTGGTGAATGTGCCTTTTTGAAATACGGTTTTCTCTGGGTATATGGCCAGAAGTGGGACTGCTGGATCAGATGGTAATTCTATTTCTAGATTTTTTAAGGAAACTCCATACTGTTCTCCATAGTGACTGTATCAATTTACATTCCCACCAATAGTGGAAGAGGGCTTCTTTTGTCCACACCCTCCCCAGAATTGGTTGTTTGTAGATTTTCTGATGATGCCGATTCTAACAGGTGTGAGGTGATACCTCATTGTAGTTTTGATTTGCATTTCTCTAATAAATAGTGCTGTTGAGCAGCTTTTCATGTGCGTCTTGGCCATCTCTGTGTCTCCTTTGAAGAAACGTCTCTTTAGATCTTCTGCCCATTTTTTTTTGGGGTTGTTTCTTTTTTTAATATTAAGCTGCATGAGCTGTTTATATATATTGGAGATTAAACCTCTGTCCATTGATTCGTCTGCAACGATTTTCGCCCATTCTGAGGGATGCCTTTTTCCATTCCCGAGTTTTTTAACAAAAAAGGAAAGAAAGGAAAAGAAGCAGAACACTAATGTGCATAAAATATGCCTTTTGAAATGGTCGTTTTGAAATATGGACGTCCTTGGAATTTTTTGGTCGATATGTGACCCCAGGATTTGTTTTCAGGGCAGGTGTCATTTACTGGCCTGCAATGATTTTGAATATCAACTGACCATTAGCGTTGGGATTAAAGCTGCTGTTGTGTGAAACGGCCACAAGGTGGCAGCAGTTCACCCTTACCAAATCTGGTTACTAGGGCAAGAGAGCCTCAGTGGAAGTGGTGTTCTAGATTGGAGTTTAGAATGGAATGTGCCAGGAGAAAGCCCCTCACGTTTGTCTCACTACTTCTTGTTCGTGTTTTTAATTTAATTTTTTATTTTTTCTTACAGCAAATTTGATTACAATATTTGCCTTGTTGTAGGTGTGGAAGATGTGGTTCTTTTACACATATACAGATGTCTGTTCTTCCTGGGATCCTTTTCCCATGTACGTTATGACAGAATGTTGAGTAGTCCTCTCTTGGTATTCTGTAGGTCTTTGGTGATTATATATGTCACCTGTGTTTGTATATGTCTGTTAACCCCGATATCGTAATGAAACCAATCCTCACACCTTTCCATTGGTGAACCATAAGTTTGTTTAATGAATCTGTGATTGCCCTTTTCCGTGGAAATATCTGCCCTGGTATCCATTTTTAGGTAACACCTATAAGTGATATGATAGGATATGTGTCTTTCACTTTCTGACTTACTACAAGTCACGTGATTACTTCTAGACTCATCTACGGTGCTGCAAATGGAATTGTGTCCTTTTTTTCCTTGGCTTCTCTTCTGCCTTAGCGGGGTCCATTTTCAACAATGTGATTCCCTGAGGGTTGTGGATTAGCTGACCTGGGCAGCCTTACCCTGCCGGCCCGCCCTCCCCAGGTGTGCCTCGTTGAGGTCAATATAAACAGCGCTCCAGGCAGCAATAGCCCCTGAAGCTGTGCCTGACTCCATATTCTCTGCCCCGTCAGCAGTCTCGGGGCTGTGCTGGTGGGAGGGAGTGAGGGGCCACAGCTTTGTGGGTGGCCCGGTGTGAGTGGGGTTCTGCGGGCCTTTCTGCAGGAGTTGCCAGGCTGCCGCCTGTAAAGAAGAGGTTGTGTCACCCATACCTTCCGCTGGAATTTCTCTCCGGACAGAGGTGAGGAAGGAAAAAAGCAGTGGGGGCCGGGACAGGAGGGGTATCTCAGGCAGGGCAATGGAAAGCTTCTGGAAGAGCGCCCGGGGCCAGGACCACCCTGGCTGGCCTGCAGGTACCAAGTTGGCCTGTGTGCTGTCGCTGGTGTGGCTCCACGGTCCTTCCTCTAGGCTTTCAAGCCCTTGTACATATTCAGGTGTTTTACCTGGAAAGGGTGGGAACAGTTCAGCAGCAGCTGGCCTGGGGCTCAGCTCACGTTTACTCACAGATGCCTCGGCACGGTCCCCCAGCTTTACAATGAGGACGCTCCTTGCGTGGGGGGTGGGTTGATGGCTGTATGGGAGATGGTTACCCACCTCTGACCAATTTCAGAATTGTTTACCACTGGAGCAAGTGCCCTGATAGGGTTTTCCTCTGTATAACTCGTGGGTTCAGGTTTTTTTTTTCTTTTATGGTTCAAGTTAGATTTTATTCCTCTTTTATGTATTTATAGATATAAGCATGGAAATAATTCATTCCTATAAATACATCTGTGTGACGGGAAGAACTTTTTTCTGTTTTATTTTTAAATTTTATTTTTTTAAATTTTGAACTTTAATTTTATTTATTTTTTTTATACAGCACATTATTATTAGTTATGTATTTTATGCATATACATTTATACAGGTCAATCCCAAACTCCCAACTCATCCCACCACCACCACCCCATGGCTTCCCACACTTGGTGTCCATACGTTTGTTCTCTACCTCTGTGTCTCTATTTCTTCCCTGCAAACCAGTTCATCTGTACCATTTTTAGGCTCCACATATATGCATTAATATACAATATTTGTTTTCCTCTTTCTGACTTACTTCATTCTGTATGACAGTCTCTCGATGCATCGATGTCTCTACAAATGACCCAGGTTCATTCCTCTTAATGGCCGAGTAATATTCCATTTTATATATGTACCACATCTTTATCCATTCATCTGTCTGTGGGCATTTAGGTTGCTTCCATTACCTGGCTCTTGTAAATAGTGCTGCAACGAACATTGTGGTGAATGTGCCTTTTTGAAATACGGTTTTCTCTGGGTATATGCCCAGAAGTGGGATTGCTGGATCAGATGGTAATTCTAATTCTAGTTTTTTTTAAGGAAACTCCATACTGTTCTCCATAGTGACTGTATCAATTTACATTCCCACCAATAGTGGAAGAGGGCTCCTTTTGTCCACACCCTCCCCAGAATTGGTTGTTTGTAGATTTTCTGATGATGCCGATTCTAACAGGTGTGAGGTGAAACCTCATTGTAGTTTTGATTTGCTTTCTCTAATAATTAGTGCTGTTGAGCAGCTTTTCATGTGCGTCTTGGCCATCTCTGTGTCTTCTTTGAAGAAACGTCTCTTTAGATCTTCTGCCTATTTTTGTATTGGGTTGTTTGTTTATTTAATATTAAGCTGCATGAGCTGTTTATATATATTGGAGATTAAAGCTCTGTCCATTGATTCGTCTGCAACGATTTTCGCCCATTCTGAGGGATGCATTTTTCCATTCCCGTGTTTTTTAACAAAAAAGGAAAGAAAGGAAAAGAAGCAGAACACTAATGTGCGTAAAATATGCCTTTTGAAACGGTCGTTTTGAAATATGGACGTCCTTTGAATTTTTTGGTCGATATGTGACCCCAGGATTTGTTTTCAGGGCAGGTGTCATTTACAGGCCTGCAATGATTTTGAATATCAACTGACCATTAGTGCTGGGATTAAAGCTGCTGTTGTGTGAAACGGCCTCAAGGTGGCAGCAGTTCACCCTTACAAAATCTGGTTACTAGGGCAAGAGAGCCTCAGTGGAAGTGGTGTTCTAGATTGGAATTTAAAATGGAATGTGCCAGGAGAAAGCCCCTCACGTTTGTCTCACTACATCTTGTTCGTGTTTTTAATTTAATTTTTTTTATTTTTTATTACAGCAAGTTTGATTACAATGTTTGGCTTGTTGTAGGTGTGGAAGATGTGGTTCTTTTATACATATACAGATGTCTGTTCTTCCTGGGATCCTTTTCCCATGTACGTTATGACAGAATGTTGAGTAGTCCTCTCTTGGTATTCTGTAGGCCTTTGGTGATTATATATGTCACCTGTGTTTGTATATGTCTGTTAACCCCGATATCGTAATGAAACCAATCCTCACACCTTTCCATTGGTGAACCATAAGTTTGTTTAATGAATCTGTGATTGCCCTTCTCCGTGGAAATATCTGCCCTGGTATCCATTTTTAGGTAACACCTATAAGTGATATGATATGATATGTGTCTTTCACTTTCTGACTTACTACAAGTCACGTGATTACTTCTAGACTCATCTACGGTGCTGCAAATGGCATTGTGTCCTTTTTTCCCTTGGCTTCTCTTCTGCCTTAGCGGGGTCCATTTTCAACAATGTGATTCCCTGAGGGTTGTGGATTAGCTGACCTGGGCAGCCTTACCCTGCCGGCCCGCCCTCCCCAGGTGTGCCTCGTTGAGGTCAATATAAACAGAGCTCCAGGCAGCAATAGCCCCTGAAGCTGTGCCTGACTCCATATTCTCTGCCCCGTCAGCAGTCTCGGGGCTGTGCTGGTGGGAGGGAGTGAGGGGCCACAGCTTTGTGGGTGGCCCGGTGTGAGTGGGGTTCTGCTGGCCTTTCTGCAGGAGTTGCCAGGCTGCCGCCTGTAAAGAAGAGGATGTGTCACCCATACCTTCCGCTGGAATTTCTCTCCGGACAGAGGTGAGGAAGGAAAAAAGCAGTGGGGGCCGGGACAGGAGGGGTATCTCAGGCAGGGCAATGGAAAGCTTCTGGAAGAGCGCCCGGGGCCAGGACCACCCTGGCTGGCCTGCAGGCACCAAGTTGGCCTGCGTGCTGTCGCAGGTGTGGCTCCACGGTCCTTCCTCTAGGCTTTCAAGCCCTTGTACATATTCAGGTGTTTTACCTGGAAAGGGTGGGAACAGTTCAGCAGCAGCTGGCCTGGGGCTCAGCTCACGTTTACTCACAGATGCCTCGGCACGGTCCCCCAGCTTTGCAATGAGGACGCTCCTTGCGTGGGGGGTGGGTTGCTGGCTGTATGGGAGATGGTTCCCCACCTCTGACCAATTTCAGAATTGTTTACCACTGGAGCAAGTGCCCTGATAGGGTTTTCCTCTGTATAACTCGTGGGTTCAGGATTTTTTTTTCTTTTATGGTTCAAGTTAGATTTTATTCCTCTTTTATGTATTTATAGATAGAAGCATGGAAATAATTCATTCCTATAAATACATCTGTGTGACGGGAAGAAATTTTTTCTGTTTTATTTTTAAATTTTATTTTTTAAAATTTTGAAATTTTATTTTATTTATTTTTTTATACAGCACGTTATTATTAGTTATGTATTTTATGCATATACATGTATACAGGTCAATCCCAAACTCCCAGCTCATCCCACCACCACCACCCCATGGCTTCCCACACTTGGTGTCCATACGTTTGTTCTCTACCTCTGTGTCTCTCTTTCTTCCCTGCAAACCAGTTCATCTGTACCATTTTTAGGCTCCACATATATGCGTTAATAGACAATATTTGTTTTCCTCTTTCTGACTTACTTCATTCTGTATGACAGTCTCTCGATCCATCGATGTCTCTACAAATGACCCAGTTTCATTCCTTTTTATGGCCGAGTAATATTCCATTTTATATATGTACCACATCTTTATCCATTCATCTGTCTGTGGGCATTTAGGTTGCTTCCATTACCTGGCTATTGTAAATAGTGCTGCAACGAACATTGTGGTGAATGTGCCTTGTTGAAATACGGTTTTCTCTGGGTATATGCCCAGAAGTGGGATTGATGGATCAGATGGTAATTCTATTTCTAGATTTTTTAAGGAAACTCCATACTGTTCTCCATAGTGACTGTATCAATTTACATTCCCACCAATTGTGGAAAAGGGCTGCTTTTGTCCACACCCTCCCCAGAATTGGTTGTTTGTAGATATTCTGATGATGCTGATTCTAACAGGTGTGAGGTGATACCTCATTGTAGTTTTGATTTGCATTTCTCTAATATTTTCTGCTGTTGAGCAGCTTTTCATCTGCGTCTTGGCCATCTCTGTGTCTCCTTTGAAGAAACGTCTCTTTAGATCTTCTGCCCATTTTTTTGGGGGTTGTTTGTTTTTTTAATATTAAGCTGCATGAGCTGTTTATATATATTGGAGATTAAACCTCTGTCCATTGATTCGTCTGCAACGATTTTCGCCCATTCTGAGGGATGCCTTTTTCCATTCCCGTGTTTTTTAACAAAAAAGGAAAGAAAGGAAAAGAAGCAGAACACTAATGTGCGTAAAATATGCCTTTTGAAACGGTCGTTTTGAAATATGGACGTCCTTTGAATTTTTTGGTCGATATGTGACCCCAGGATTTGTTTTCAGGGCAGGTGTCATTTACAGGCCTGCAATGATTTTGAATATCAACTGACCATTAGCGTTGGGATTAAAGCTGCTGTTGTGTGAAACGGCCACAAGGTGGCAGCAGTTCACCCTTACCAAATCTGGTTACTAGGGCAAGAGAGCCTCAGTGGAAGTGGTGTTCTAGATTGGAGTTTAGAATGGAATGTGCCAGCAGAAAGCCCCTCACGTTTGTCTCACTACTTCTTGTTCGTGTTTTTAATTTATTTTTTTTATTTTTTATTACAGCAAGTTTGATTACAATGTTTGGCTTGCTGTAGGTGTGGAAGATGTGGTTCTTTTACACATATACAGATGTCTGTACTTCCTGGGATCCTTTTCCCATGTACGTTATGACAGAATGTTGAGTAGTCCTCTCTTGGTATTCTGTAGGTCTTTGGTGATTATATATGTCACCTGTGTTTGTATATGTCTGTTAACCCCGATATCGTAATGAAACCAATCCTCACACCTTTCCATTGGTGAACCATAAGTTTGTTTAATGAAACTGTGATTGCCCTTCTCCGTGGAAATATCTGCCCTGGTATCCATTTTTAGGTAACACCTATAAGTGATATGATATGATATGTGTCTTTCACTTTCTGACTTACTACAAGTCACGTGATTACTTCTAGACTCATCTACGGTGATGCAAATGGCATTGTGTCCTTTTTTCCCTTGGCTTCTCTTCTGCCTTAGCGGGGTCCATTTTCAACAATGTGATTCCCTGAGGGTTGTGGATTAGCTGACCTGGGCAGCCTTACCCTGCCGGCCCGCCCTCGCCAGGTGTGCCTCGTTGAGGTCAATATAAACAGCGCTCCAGGGAGCAATAGCCCCTGAAGCTGTGCCTGCCTCCATATTCTCTGCCCCGTCAGCAGTCTTGGGGCTGTGCTGGTGGGAGGGAGTGAGGGGCCACAGCTTTGTGGGTGGCCCTGTGTGAGTGGGGTTCTGCTGGCCTTTCTGCAGGAGTTGCCAGGCTGCCGCCTGTAAAGAACAGGTTGTGTCACCCATACCTTCCGCTGGAATTTCTCTCCGGACAGAGGTGAGGAAGGAAAAAATGCAGTGGTGGCCGGGACAGGAGGGGTATCTCAGGCAGGGCAATGGAAAGCTTCTGGTAGAGCGCCCGGGGCCAGGACCACCCTGGCTGGCCTGCAGGCACCAAGTTGGCCTGCGTGCTGTCACTGGTGTGGCTCCACGGTCCTTCCTCTAGGCTTTCAAGCCCTTGTACATATTCAGGTGTTTTACCTGGAAAGGGTGGGAACAGTTCAGCAGCAGCTGGCCTGGTGCTCAGCTCACGTTTACTCACAGATGCCTCGGCACGGTCCCCCAGCTTTGCAATGTGGACGCTCCTTGCGTGGGGGGTGGGTTGCTGGCTGTATGGGAGATGAGTCCCCACCTCTGACCAATTTCAGAATTGTTTACCACTGGAGCAAGTGCCCTGATAGGGTTTTCCTCTGTATAACTCGTGGGTTCAGGATTTTTTTTTCTTTTATGGTTCAAGTTAGATTTTATTCCTCTTTTATGTATTAATAGATATAAGCATGGAAATAATTCATTCCTATAAATACATCTGTGTGACGGGAAGAACTTTTTTCTGTTTTATTTTTAAATTTTATTTTTTAAAATTTTGAAATTTTATTTTATTTATTTTTTTATACAGCACGTTATTATTAGTTATGTATTTTATGCATATACATGTATACAGGTCAATCCCAATCTCACAACTCGTCCAACCACCACCACCCCATGGCTTCCCACACTTGGTGTCCATACGTTTGTTCTCTACCTCTGTGTCTCTCTTTCTTCCCTGCAAACGAGTTCATCTGTACCATTTTTAAGCTCCACATATATGCGTTAATAGACAATATTTGTTTTCCTCTTTCTGACTTACTTCATTCTGTATGACAGTCTCTCGATCCATCGATGTCTCTACAAATGACCCAGTTTCATTCCTTTTTATGGCCGAGTAATATTCCATTTTATATATGTACCACATCTTTATCCATTCATCTGTCTGTGGGCATTTAGGTTGCTTCCATTACCTGGCTATTGTAAATGGTGCTGCAACGAACATTGTGGTGAATGTGCCTTTTTGAAATACGGTTTTCTCTGGGTATATGCCCAGAAGTGGGATTGCTGGATCAGATGGTAATTCTAGTTCTAGATTTTTTAAAGAATCTCCATACTGTTCTCCATAGTGACTGTATCAATTTACATTCCCACCAATAGTGGAAGAGGGCTCCTTTTGTCCACACCCTCCCCAGAATTGGTTGTTTGTAGATTTTCTGATGATGCCGATTCTAACAGGTGTGAGGTGATACCTCATTGTAGTTTTGATTTGCATTTCTCTAATAATTAGTGCTGTTGAGCAGCTTCTCATGTGCGTCTTGGCCATCTCTGTGTCTTCTTTGAAGAAACGTCTCTTTAGATCTTCTGCCCATTTTTGTATTGGGTTGTTTGTTTATTTAATATTAAACTGCATGAGCTGTTTATATATATTGGAGATTAAACCTCTGTCCATTGATTCGTCTGCAACGATTTTCGCCCATTCTGAGGGATGCCTTTTTCCATTCCCGTGTTTTTTAACAAAAAAGGAAAGAAAGGAAAAGAAGCAGAACACTAATGTGCGTAAAATATGCCTTTTGAAACGGTCGTTTTGATATATGGACGTCCTTTGATTTTTTTGGTCGATATGTGACCCCAGGATTTGTTTTCAGGGCAGGTGTCATTTACAGGCCTGCAATGATTTTGAATATCAACTGACCATTAGCGTTGGGATTAAAGCTGCTGTTGTGTGAAACGGCCACAAGGTGTCAGCAGTTCACCCTTACCAAATCTGGTTACTAGGGCAAGAGAGCCTCAGTGGAAGTGGTGTTCTAGATTGGAATTTAGAATGGAATGTGCCAGGAGAAAGCCCCTCACGTTTGTCTCACTACTTCTTGTTCGTGTTTTTAATTTAATTTTTTATTTTTTATTACAGCAAGTTTGATTACAATGTTTGGCTTGTTGTAGGTGTGGAAGATGTGGTTCTTTTACACATATACAGATGTCTGTTCTTCCTGGGATCCTTTTCCCACGTACGTTATGACAGAATGTTGAGTAGTCCTCTCTTGGTATTCTGTAGGTCTTTGGTGATTATATATGTCACCTGTGTTTGTATATGTCTGTTAACCCCGATATCATAAAGAAACCAATCCTCACACCTTTCCATTGGTGAACCATAAGTATGTTTAATGAATCTGTGATTGCCCTTCTCCGTGGAAATATCTGCCCTGGTATCCATTTTTAGGTAACACCTATAATGATATGATAGGATATGTGTCTTTCACTTTCTGACTTACTACAAGTCACGTGATTACTTCTAGACTCATCTACGGTGCTGCAAATGGCATTGTGTCCTTTTTTCCCTTGGCTTCTCTTCTGCCTTAGCGGGGTCCATTTTCAACAATGTGATTCCCTGAGGTTTGTGGATTAGCTGACCTGGGCAGCCTTACCATGCCGGCCCACCCTCCCCAGGTGTGCCTCGTTGTGGTCAATATAAACAGAGCTCCAGGCAGCAATAGCCCCTGAAGCTGTGCCTGACTCCATATTCTCTGCCCCGTCAGCAGTCTCGGGGCTGTGCTGGTGGGAGGGAGTGAGGGGCCACAGCTTTGTGGGTGGCCCGGTGTGAGTGAGGTTCTGCTGGTCTTTCTGCAGGAGTTGCCAGGCTGCCGCCTGTAAAGAAGAGGATGTGTCACCCATACCTTCCGCTGGAATTTCTCTCCGGACAGAGGTGAGGAAGGAAAAAAGCAGTGGGGGCCGGGACAGGAGGGGTATCTCAGGCAGGGCAATGGAAAGCTTCTGGAAGAGCGCCCGGGGCCAGGACCACCCTGGCTGGCCTGCAGGCACCAAGTTGGCCTGCGTGCTGTTGCTGGTGTGGCTCCACGGTCCTTCCTCTAGGCTTTCAAGCCCTTGTACATATTCAGGTGTTTTACCTGGAAAGGGTGGGAACAGTTCAGCAGCAGCTGGCCTGGGGCTCAGCTCACGTTTACTCCCAGATGCCTCGGCACGGTCCCCCAGCTTTGCAATGAGGACGCTCCTTGCGTGGGGGGTGGGTTGCTGGCTGTATGGGAGATGATTCCCCACCTCTGACCTATTTCAGAATTGTTTACCACTGGAGCAAGTGCCCTGATAGGGTTTTCCTCTGTATAACTCGTGGGTTCAGGATTTTTTTTTCTTTTATGGTTCAAGTTAGATTTTATTCCTCTTTTATGTATTTATAGATATAAGCATGGAAATAATTCATTCCTATAAATACATCTGTGTAACGGGAAGAACATTTTTCTGTTTTATTTTTAAATTTTATTTTTTTAAATTTTGAAATTTAATTTTATTTATTTTTTTATACAGCACGTTATTATTAGTTATGTATTTTATGCATATACATGTATACAGGTCAATCCCAAACTCCCAACTCATCCCACCACCACCCCACCATGGCTTCCCACACTTGGTGTCCATACGTTTGTTCTCTACCTCTGTGTCTCTATTTCTTCCCTGCAAACCAGTTCATCTGTACCATTTTTAGGCTCCACATATATGCATTAATATACAATATTTGTTTTCCTCTTTCTGACTTACTTCATTCTGTATGACAGTCTCTCGATGCATCGATGTCTCTACAAATGACCCAGTTTCATTCCTCTTAATGGCCGAGTAATATTCCATTTTATATATGTACCACATCTTTATCCATTCATCTGTCTGTGGGCATTTAGGTTGCTTCCATTACCTGGCTCTTGTAAATAGTGCTGCAACGAACATTGTGGTGAATGTGCCTTTTTGAAATACGGTTTTCTCTGGGTATATGCCCAGAAGTGGGATTGCTGGATCAGATGGTAATTCTATTTCTAGTTTTTTTAAGGAAACTCCATACTGTTCTCCATAGTGACTGTATCAATTTACATTCCCACCAATAGTGGAAGAGGGCTCCTTTTGTCCACACCCTCCCCAGAATTGGTTGTTTGTAGATTTTCTGATGATGCCGATTCTAACAGGTGTGAGGTGAAACCTCATTGTAGTTTTGATTTGCATTTCTCTAATAATTAGTGCTGTTGAGCAGCTTTTCATGTGCGTCTTGGCCATCTCTGTGTCTTCTTTGAAGAAACGTCTCTTTAGATCTTCTGCCCATTTTTGTATTGGGTTGTTTGTTTATTTAATATTAAGCTGCATGAGCTGTTTATATATATTGGAGATTAAAGCTCTGTCCATTGATTCGTCTGCAACGATTTTCGCCCATTCTGAGGGATGCCTTTTTCCATTCCCGTGTTTTTTAACAAAAAAGGAAAGAAAGGAAAAGAAGCAGAACACTAATGTGCGTAAAATATGCCTTTTGAAACGGTCGTTTTGAAATATGGACGTCCTTTGAATTTTTTGGTCGATATGTGACCCCAGGATTTGTTTTCAGGGCAGGTGTCATTTACAGGCCTGCAATGATTTTGAATATCAACTGACCATTAGTGCTGGGATTAAAGCTGCTGTTGTGTGAAACGGCCTCAAGGTGGCAGCAGTTCACCCTTACCAAATCTGGTTACTAGGGCAAGAGAGCCTCAGTGGAAGTGGTGTTCTAGATTGGAATTTAAAATGGAATGTGCCAGGAGAAAGCCCCTCACGTTTGTCTCACTACATCTTGTTCGTGTTTTTAATTTAATTTTTTTTATTTTTTATTACAGCAAGTTTGATTACAATGTTTGGCTTGTTGTAGGTGTGGAAGATGTGGTTCTTTTATACATATACAGATGTCTGTTCTTCCTGGGATCCTTTTCCCATGTACGTTATGACAGAATGTTGAGTAGTCCTCTCTTGGTATTCTGTAGGCCTTTGGTGATTATATATGTCACCTGTGTTTGTATATGTCTGTTAACCCCGATATCGTAATGAAACCAATCCTCACACCTTTCCATTGGTGAACCATAAGTTTGTTTAATGAATCTGTGATTGCCCTTCTCCGTGGAAATATATGTCCTGGTATCCATTTCTAGGTAACACCTATAAGTGATATGATATGATATGTGTCTTTCACTTTCTGACTTACTATAAGTCACGTGATTACTTCTAGACTCATCTACGGTGCTGCAAATGGCATTGTGTCCTTTTTTCCCTTGGCTTCTCTTCTGCCTTAGTGGGGTCCATTTTCAACAATGTGATTCCCTGAGGGTTGTGGATTAGCTGACCTGGGCAGCCTTACCCTGCCGGCCCACCCTCCCCAGGTTTGCCTCGTTGAGGTCAATATAAACAGCGCTCCAGGCAGCAATAGCCCCTGAAGCTGTGCGTGACTCCATATTCTCTGCCCCGTCAACAGTCTCGGGGCTGTGCTGGTGGGAGGGAGTGAGGGGCCACAGCTTTGTGGGTGGCCCGGTGTGCAGTGGGGTTCTGCTGGCCTTTCTGCAGGAGTTGCCAGGCTGCCGCCTGTAAAGAAGAGGTTGTGTCACCCATACCTTCCGCTGGAATTTCTCTCCGGACAGAGGTGAGGAAGGAAAAAAGCAGTGGGGGCCGGGACAGGAGGGGTATCTCAGGCAGGGCAATGGAAAGCTTCTGGAAGAGCGCCCGGGGCCAGGACCACCCTGGCTGGCCTGCAGGCACCAAGTTGGCCTGCGTGCTGTCGCTGGTGTGGCTCCACGGTCCTTCCTCTAGGCTTTCAATCCCTTGTACATATTCAGGTGTTTTACCTGGAAAGGGTGGGAACAGTTCAGCAGCATCTGGCCTGGGGCTCAGCTCACGTTTACTCACAGATGCCTCGGCACTGTCCCCCAGCTTTGCAATGAGGACGCTCCTTGCGTGGGGGGTGGGTTGCTGCCTGTATGGGAGATGATTCCCCACCTCTGACCTATTTCAGAATTGTTTACCACTGGAGCAAGTGCCCTGATAGGGTTTTCCTCTGTATAACTCGTGGGTTCAGGATTTTTTTTTCTTTTATGGTTCACGTTAGATTTTATTCCTCTTTTATGTATTTATAGATATAAGCATGGAAATAATTCATTCCTATAAATACATCTGTGTGACGGGAAGAACTTTTTTCTGTTTTATTTTTAAATTTTATTTTTTTAAATTTTGAAATTTAATTTTATTAATTTTTTTATACAGCACGTTATTATTAGTTATGTATTTTATGCATATACATGTATACAGGTCAATCCCAAACTCCCAACTCATCCCACCACCACCACCCCATGGCTTCCCACAGTTGGTGTCCATACGTGTGTTCTCTACCTCTGTGTCTCTATTTCTTCCCTGCAAACCAGTTCATCTGTACCATTTTTAGGCTCCACATATATGCGTTAATATACAATATTTGTTTTCCTCTTTCTGACTTACTTCATTCTGTATGACAGTCTCTCGATCCATCGATGTCTCTACAAATGACCCAGTTTCATTCCTTTTTATGCCGAGTAATATTCCATTTTATATATGTACCACATCTTTATCCATTCATCTGTCTGTGGGCATTTAGGTTGCTTCCATTACCTGGCTATTGTAAATAGTGCTGCAACGAACATTGTGGTGAATGTGCCTTTTTGAAATACGGTTTTCTCTGGGTATATGGCCAGAAGTGGGACTGCTGGATCAGATGGTAATTCTATTTCTAGATTTTTTAAGGAAACTCCATACTGTTCTCCATAGTGACTGTATCAATTTACATTCCCACCAATAGTGGAAGAGGGCTTCTTTTGTCCACACCCTCCCCAGAATTGGTTGTTTGTAGATTTTCTGATGATGCCGATTCTAACAGGTGTGAGGTGATACCTCATTGTAGTTTTGATTTGCATTTCTCTAATAAATAGTGCTGTTGAGCAGCTTTTCATGTGCGTCTTGGCCATCTCTGTGCCTTCCTTGAAGAAACGTCTCTTTAGATCTTCTGCCCATTTTTGTATTGGGTTGTTTGTTTTTTTAATATTAAGCTGCATGAGTTGTTTATATATATTGGAGATTAAACCTCTGTCCATTGATTCGTCTGCAACGATTTTGGCCCATTCTGAGGGATGCCTTTTTCCATTCCCGTGTTTTTTAACAAAAAAGGAAAGAAAGGAAAAGAAGCAGAACACTAATGTGCGTAAAATATGCCTTTTGAAACGGTCGTTTTGAAATATGGACGTCCTTTGAATATTTTGGTCGATATGTGACCCCAGGATTTGTTTTCAGGGCAGGTGTCATTTACAGGCCTGCAATGATTTTGAATATCAACTGACCATTAGCGTTGGGATTAAAGCTGCTGTTGTGTGAAACGGCCACAAGGTGGCAGCAGTTCACCCTTACCAAATCTGGTTACTAGGGCAAGAGAGCCTCAGTGGAAGTGGTGTTCTAGATTGGAGTTTAGAATGGAATGTGCCAGGAGAAAGCCCCTCACGTTTGTCTCACTACTTCTTGTTCGTGTTTTTAATTTAATTTTTTTTATTTTTTATTACAGCAAGTTTGATTACAATGTTTGGCTTGTTGTAGGTGTGGAAGATGTGGTTCTTTTACACATATACAGATGTCTGTTCTTCCTGGGATCCTTTTCCCATGTATGTTATGACAGAATGTTGAGTAGTCCTCTCTTGGTATTCTGTAGGTCTTTGGTGATTATATATGTCACCTGTGTTTGTATATGTCTGTTAACCCCGATATCGTAATGAAACCAATACTCACACCTTTCCATTGGTGAACCATAAGTCTGTTTAATGAATCTGTGATTGCCCTTCTCCGTGGAAATATCTGCCCTGGTATCCATTTTTAGGTAACACCTATAAATGATATGATATGATATGTGTCTTTCACTTTCTGACTTACTACAAGTCACGTGATTACTTCTAGACTCATCTACAGTGCTGCAAATGGCATTGTGTCCTTTTTTCCCTTGGCTTCTCTTCTGCCTTAGCGGGGTCCATTTTCAACAATGTGATTCCCTGAGGGTTGTGGATTAGCTGACCTGGGCAGCCTTACCCTGCCGGCCCGCCCTCCCCAGGTGTGCCTCGTTGAGGTCAATATAAACAGCGCTCCAGGCAGCAATAGCCCCTGAAGCTGTGCCTGACTCCATATTCTCTGCCCCGTCAGCAGTCTCGGGGCTGTGCTGGTGGGAGGGAGTGAGGGGCCACAGCTTTGTGGGTGGCCCGGTGTGAGTGGGGTTCTGCTGGCCTTTCTGCAGGAGTTGCCAGGCTGCCGCCTGTAAAGAAGAGGTTGTGTCACCCATACCTTCCGCTGGAATTTCTCTCCGGACAGAGGTGAGGAATGAAAAAAGCAGTGGGGGCCGGGACAGGAGGGGTATCTCAGGCAGGGCAATGGAAAGCTTCCGGAAGAGCGCCCGGGGCCAGGACCACCCTGGCTGGCCTGCAGGTACCAAGTTGGCCTGCGTGCTGTCGCTGGTGTGGCTCCACGGTCCTTCCTCTAGGCTTTCAAGCCCTTGTACATATTCAGGTGTTTTACCTGGAAAGGGTGGGAACAGTTCAGCAGCAGCTGGCCTGGGGCTCAGCTCACGTTTACTCACAGATGCTTCGGCACGGTCCCCCAGCTTTACAATGAGGACGCTCCTTGCGTGGGGGGTGGGTTGATGGCTGTATGGGAGATGGTTCCCCACCTCTGACCAATTTCAGAATTGTTTACCACTGGAGCAAGTGCCCTGATAGGTTTTTCCTCTGTATAACTCGTGGGTTCAGGTTTTTTTTTTCTTTTATGGTTCAAGTTAGATTTTATTCCTCTTTTATGTATTTATAGATATAAGCATGGAAATAATTCATTCCTATAAATACATCTGTGTGACGGGAAGAACTTTTTTCTGTTTTATTTTTAAATTTTATTTTTTAAAATTTTGAAATTTAATTTTATTTATTTTTTTATACAGCACGTTATTATTAGTTATGTATTTTATGCATATACATGTATACAGGTCAATCCCAAACTCCCAACTCATCCCACCACCACCACCCCATGGCTTCCCACAGTTGGTGTCCATACGTTTGTTCTCTACCTCTGTGTCTCTATTTCTTCCCTGCAAACCAGTTCATCTGTACCATTTTTAGGCTCCACATATATGCATTAATATACAATATTTGTTTTCCTCTTTCTGACTTACTTCATTCTGTATGACAGTCTCTCGATCCATCGATGTCTCTACAAATGACCCAGTTTCATTCCTCTTAATGGCCGAGTAATATTCCATTTTATATATGTACCACATCTTTATCCATTCATCTGTCTGTGGGCATTTAGGTTGCTTCCATTACCTGGCTATTGTAAATAGTGCTGCAACGAACATTGTGGTGAATGTGCCTTTTTGAAATACGGTTTTCTCTGGGTATATGCCCAGAAGTGGGATTGCTGGATCAGATGGTAATTCTATTTCTAGTTTTTTTAAGGAAACTCCATACTGTTCTCCATAGTGACTGTATCAATTTACATTCCCACCAATAGTGGAAGAGGGCTCCTTTTGTCCACACCCTCCCCAGAATTGGTTGTTTGTAGATTTTCTGATGATGCCGATTCTAACAGGTGTGAGGTGATACCTCATTGTAGTTTTGATTTGCATTTCTCTAATAATTAGTGCTGTTGGGCAGCTTTTCATGTGCGTCTTGGCCATCTCTGTGCCTTCCTTGAAGAAACGTCTCTTTAGATCTTCTGCCCATTTTTGTATTGGGTTGTTTGTTTTTTTAATATTAAGCTGCATGAGTTGTTTATATATATTGGAGATTAAACCTCTGTCCATTGATTCGTCTGCAACGATTTTGGCCCATTCTGAGGGATGCCTTTTTCCATTCCCGTGTTTTTTAACAAAAAAGGAAAGAAAGGAAAAGAAGCAGAACACTAATGTGCGTAAAATATGCCTTTTGAAACGGTCGTTTTGAAATATGGACGTCCTTTGAATATTTTGGTCTATATGTGACCCCAGGATTTGTTTTCAGGGCAGGTGTCATTTACAGGCCTGCAATGATTTTGAATATCAACTGACCATTAGCATTGGGATTAAAGCTGCTGTTGTGTGAAACGGCCACAAGGTGGCAGCAGTTCACCCTTACCAAATCTGGTTACCTGGGCAAGAGAGCCTCAGTGGAAGGGGTGTTCTAGATTGGAGTTTAGAATGGAATGTGCCAGGAGAAAGCCCCTCACGTTTGTCTCACTACTTCTTGTTCGTGTTTTTAATTTAATTTTTTTATTTTTTATTACAGCAAGTTTGATTACAATGTTTGGCTTGTTGTAGGTGTGGAAGATGTGGTTCTTTTACACATATACAGATGACTGTTCTTCCTGGGATCCTTTTCCCATGTATGTTATGACAGAATGTTGAGTAGTCCTCTCTTGGTATTCTGTAGGCCTTTGGTGATTATATATGTCACCTGTGTTTGTATATGTCTGTTAACCCCAATATCGTAATGAAACCAATCCTCACACCTTTCCATTGGTGAACCATAAGTTTGTTTAATGAATCTGTGATTGCCCTTCTCCGTGGAAATATCTGTCCTGGTATCCATTTCTAGGTAACACCTATAAGTGATATGATATGATATGTGTCTTTCACTTTCTGACTTACTACAAGTCACGTGATTACTTCTAGACTCATCTACAGTGCTGCAAATGGCATTGTGTCCTTTTTTCCCTTGGCTTCTCTTCTGCCTTAGCGGGGTCCATTTTCAACAATGTGATTCCCTGAGGGTTGTGGATTAGCTGACCTGGGCAGCCTTACCCTGCCGGCCCGCCCTCCCCAGGTGTGCCACGTTGAGGTCAATATAAACAGCGCTCCAGGCAGCAATAGCCCCTGAAGCTGTGCCTGTCTCCATATTCTCTGCCCCGTCAGCAGTCTCGGGGCTGTGCTGGTGGGAGGGAGTGAGGGGCCACAGCTTTGTGGGTGGACCAGTGTGAGTGGGGTTCTGCTGGCCTTTCTGCAGGAGTTGCCAGGCTGCCGCCTGTAAAGAAGAGGATGTGTCACACATACCTTCCACTGGAATTACTCTTCGGACAGAGGTGAGGAAGGAAAAAAGCAGTGGGGGCCGGGACAGGAGGGGTATCTCAGGCAGGGGAATGGAAAGCTTCCGGAAGAGCGCCCGGGGCCAGGACCACCCTGGCTGCCCTGCAGGTACCAAGTTGGCCTGCGTGCTGTCGCTGGTGTGGCTCCACGGTCCTTCCTCTAGGCTTTCAAGCCCTTGTACATATTCAGGTGTTTTACCTGGAAAGGGTGGGAACAGTTCAGCAGCAGCTGGCCTGGGGCTCAGCTCACGTTTACTCACAGATGCCTCGGCACGGTCCCCCAGCTTTACATTGAGGACGCTCCTTGCGTGGGGGGTGGTTTGATGGCTGTATGGGAGATGGTTCCCCACCTCTGACCAATTTCAGAATTGTTTACCACTGGAGCAAGTGCCCTGATAGGGTTTTCCTCTGTATAACTCATGGGTTCAGGTTTTTTTTCTTTTATGGTTCAAGTTAGATTTTATTCCTCTTTTATGTATTTATAGATATAAGCATGGAAATAATTCATTCCTATAAATACATCTGTGTGACGGGAAGAATATTTTCTGTTTTATTTTTAAATTTTAGTTTTTAAAATTTTGAAATTTAATTTTATTTATTTTTTTATACAGCACGTTATTATTAGTTATGTATTTTATGCATATACATGTACACAGGTCAATCCCAAACTCCAAACTCATCCCACCACCACCACCCCATGGCTTCCCACACTTGGTGTCCATACGTTTGTTCTCTACCTCTGTGTCTCTATTTCTTCCCTGCAAACCAGTTCATCTGTACCATTTTTAGGCTCCACATATATGCATTAATATACAATATTTGTTTTCCTCTTTCTGACTTACTTCATTCTGTATGACAGTCTCTCGATCCATCGATGTCTCTACAAATGACCCAGTTTCATTCCTCTTAATGGCCGAGTAATATTCCATTTTATATATGTACCACATCTTTATCCATTCATCTGTCTGTGGGCATTTAGGTTGCTTCCATTACCTGGCTATTGTAAATAGTGCTGCAACGAACATTGTGGTGAATGTGCCTTTTTGAAATACGGTTTTCTCTGGGTATATGCCCAGAAGTGGGATTGCTGGATCAGATGGTAATTCTATTTCTAATTTTTTTAAGGAAACTCCATACTGTTCTCCATAGTGACTGTATCAATTTACATTCCCACCAATATTGGAAGAGGGCTCCTTTTGTCCACACCCTCCCCAGAATTGGTTGTTTGTAGATTTTCTGATGATGCCGATTCTAACAGGTGTGAGGTGAAACCTCTTTGTAGTTTTGATTTGCATTTCTCTAATAATTAGTGCTGTTGAGCAGCTTTTCATGTGCGTCTTGGCCATCTCTGTGTCTTCTTTGAAGAAACGTCTCTTTAGGTCTTCTACCCATTTTTGTATTGGGTTGTTTGTTTATTTAATATTAAGCTGCATGAGCTGTTTATATATATTGGAGATTAAAGCTCTGTCCATTGATTCGTCTGCAACGATTTTCGCCCATTCTGAGGGATGCCTTTTTCCATTCCCGTGTTTTTTAACAAAAAAGGAAAGAAAGGAAAAGAAGCAGAACACTAATGTGCGTAAAATATGCCTTTGGAAACGGTCGTTTTGAAATATGGACGTCCTTTGAATTTTTTGGTTGATATGTGACCCCAGGATTTGTTTTCAGGGCAGGTGTCATTTCCAGGCCTGCAATGATTTTGAATATCAACTGACCATTAGCGCTGGGATTAAAGCTGCTGTTGTGTGAAACGGCCACAAGGTGGCAGCACTTCACCCTTACCAAATCTGGTTACTAGGGCAAGAGAGCCTCAGTGGAAGTGGTGTTCTAGATTGGAATTTAAAATGGAATGTGCCAGGAGAAAGCCCCTCACGTTTGTCTCACTACATCTTGTTCGTGTTTTTAATTTAATTTTTTTTTATTTTTTATTACAGCAAGTTTGATTACAATGTTTGGCTTGTTGTAGGTGTGGAAGATGTGGTTCTTTTACACATATACAGATGTCTGTTCTTCCTGGGATCCTTTTCCCATGTACGTTATGACAGAATGTTGAGTAGTCCTCTCTTGGTATTCTGTAGGCCTTTGGTGATTATATATGTCACCTGTGTTTGTATATGTCTGTTAACCCCAATATCGTAATGAAACCAATCCTCACACCTTTCCATTGGTGAACCATAAGTTTGTTTAATGAATCTGTGATTGCCCTTCTCCGTGGAAATATCTGTCCTGGTATCCATTTCTAGGTAACACCTATAAGTGATATGATATGATATGTGTCTTTCACTTTCTGACTTACTACAAGTCACGTGATTACTTCTAGACTCATCTACGGTGCTGCAAATGGCATTGTGTCCTTTTTTCCCTTGGCTTCTCTTCTGCCTTAGCGGGGTCCATTTTCAACAATGTGATTCCCTGAGGGTTGTGGATTAGCTGACCTGGGCAGCCTTACCCTGCCGGCCCGCCCTCTCCAGGTGTGCCTCGTTGAGGTCAATATAAACAGAGCTCCAGGCAGCAATAGCCCCTGAAGCTGTGCCTGACTCCATATTCTCTGCCCCGTCAGCAGTCTCGGGGCTGTGCTGGTGGGAGGGAGTGAGGGGCCACAGCTTTGTGGGTGGCCCGGTGTGAGTGGGGTTCTGCTGGCCTTTCTGCAGGAGTTGCCAGGCTGCCGCCTGTAAAGAAGAGGTTGTGTCACCCATACCTTCCGCTGGAATTTCTCTCCGTACAGAGGTGAGGAAGGAAAAAAGCAGTGGGGGCCGGGACAGGAGGGGTATCTCAGGCAGGGCAATGGAAATCTTCCGGAAGAGCGCCCGGGGCCAGGACCACCCTGGCTGCCCTGCAGGTACCAAGTTGGCCTGTGTGCTGTCGCTGGTGTGGCTCCACGGTCCTTCCTCTAGGCTTTCAAGCCCTTGTACATATTCAGGTGTTTTACCTGGAAAGGGTGGGAACAGTTCAGCAGCAGCTGGCCTGGGGCTCAGCTCACGTTTACTCACAGATGCCTCGGCACGGTCCCCCAGCTTTACAATGAGGACGCTCCTTGAGTGGGAGGTGGGTTGATGGCTGTATGGGAGATGGTTCCCCACCTCTGACCAATTTCAGAATTGTTTACCACTGGAGCAAGTGCCCTGATAGGTTTTTCCTCTGTATAACTCGTGGGTTCAGGTTTTTTTTTTCTTTTATGGTTCAAGTTAGATTTTATTCCTCTTTTATGTATTTATAGATATAAGCATGGAAATAATTCATTCCTATAAATACATCTGTGTGACGGGAAGAACTTTTTTCTGTTTTATTTTTAAATTTTAGTTTTTAAAATTTTGAAATTTAATTTTATTTATTTTTTTATACAGCACGTTATTATTAGTTATGTATTTTATGCATATACATGTACACAGGTCAATCCCAAACTCCCAACTCATCCCACAACCACCACCCCATGGCTTCCCACACTTGGTGTCCATACGTTTGTTCTCTACCTCTGTGTCTCTATTTCTTCCCTGCAAACCAGTTCATCTGTACCATTTTTAGGCTCCACATATATGCATTAATATACAATATTTGTTTTCCTCTTTCTGACTTACTTCATTCTGTATGACACTCTCTCGATCCATCGATGTCTCTACAAATGACCCAGTTTCATTCCTTTTTATGGCCGAGTAATATTCCATTTCATATATGTACCACATCTTTATCCATTCATCTGTCTGTGGGCATTTAGGTTGCTTCCATTACCTGGCTATTGTAAATAGTGCTGCAACGAACATTGTGGTGAATGTGCCTTTTTGAAATACGGTTTTCTCTGGGTATATGCCCAGAAGTGGGATTGCTGGATCAGATGGTAATTCTATTTCTAGTTTTTTTAAGGAAACTCCATACTGTTCTCCATAGTGACTGTATCAATTTACATTCCCACCAATAGTGGAAGAGGGCTCCTTTTGTCCACACCCTCCCCAGAATTGGTTGTTTGTAGATTTTCTGATGATGCCGATTCTAACAGGTGTGAGGTGAAACCTCATTGTAGTTTTGATTTGCATTTCTCTAATAATTAGTGCTGTTGAGCAGCTTTTCATGTGCGTCTTGGCCATCTCTGTGTCTTCTTTGAAGAAACGTCTCTTTAGATCTTCTGCCCATTTTTGTATTGGGTTGTTTGTTTATTTAATATTAAGCTGCATGAGCTGTTTATATATATTGGAGATTAAAGCTCTGTCCATTGATTCGTCTGCAACGATTTTCGCCCATTCTGAGGGATGCCTTTTTCCATTCCCGTGTTTTTTAACAAAAAAGGAAAGAAAGGAAAAGAAGCAGAACATTAATGTGCGTAAAATATGCCTTTTGAAACGGTCGTTTTGAAATATGGACGTCCTTTGAATTTTTTGGTCGATATGTGACCCCAGGATTTGTTTTCAGGGCAGGTGTCATTTACAGGCCTGCAATGATTTTGAATATCAACTGACCATTAGCGCTGGGATTAAAGCTGCTGTTGTGTGAAACGGCCACAAGGTGGCAGCAGTTCACCCTTACCAAATCTGGTTACTAGGGCAAGAGAGCCTCAGTGGAAGTGGTGTTCTAGATTGGAATTTAAAATGGAATGTGCCAGGAGAAAGCCCCTCACGTTTGTCTCACTACATCTTGTTCGTGTTTTTAATTTAATTTTTTTTATTTTTTATTACAGCAAGTTTGATTACAATGTTTGGCTTGTTGTAGGTGTGGAAGATGTGGTTCTTTTACACATATACAGATGTCTGTTCTTCCTGGGATCCTTTTCCCATGTATGTTATGACAGAATGTTGAGTAGTCCTCTCTTGGTATTCTGTAGGTCTTTGGTGATAATATATGTCAACTGTGTTTGTATATGTCTGTTAACCCCGATATCGTAATGAAACCAATACTCACACCTTTCCATTGGTGAACCATAAGTTTGTTTAATGAATCTGTGATTGCCCTTCTCCGTGGAAATATCTGCCCTGGTATCCATTTTTAGGTAACACCTATAAGTGATATGATATGATATGTGTCTTTCACTTTCTGACTTACTACAAGTCACGTGATTACTTCTAGACTCATCTACGGTGCTGCAAATGGCATTGTGTCCTTTTTTCCCTTGGCTTCTCTTCTGCCTTAGCGGGGTCCATTCTCAACAGTGTGATTCCCTGAGGGTTGTGGATTAGCTGACCTGGGCAGCCTTACCCTGCCGGCCCGCCCTCTCCAGGTGTGCCTCGTTGAGGTCAATATAAACAGCGCTCCAGGCAGCAATAGCCCCTGAAGCTGTGCCTGACTCCATATTCTCTGCCCCGTCAGCAGTCTCGGGGCTGTGCTGGTGGGAGGGAGTGAGGGGCCACAGCTTTGTGGGTGGCCCGGTGTGAGTGGGGTTCTGCTGGCCTTTCTGCAGGAGTTGCCAGGCTGCCGCCTGTAAAGAAGAGGATGTGTCACCCATACCTTCCGCTGGAATTTCTCTCCGGACAAAGGTGAGGAAGGAAAAAAGCAGTGGGGGCCGGGACAGGAGGGGTATCTCAGGCAGGGCAATGGAAAGCTTCCGGAAGAGCGCCCGGGGCCAGGACCACCCTGGCTGGCCTGCAGGTACCAAGTTGGCCTGCGTGCTGTCGCTGGTGTGGCTCCACGGTCCTTCCTCTAGGCTTTCAAGCCCTTGTACATATTCAGGTGTTTTACCTGGAAAGGGTGGGAACAGTTCAGCAGCAGCTGGCCTGGGGCTCAGCTCACGTTTACTCACAGATGCCTCGGCATGGTCCCCCAGCTTTACAATGAGGACGCTCCTTGCGTGGGGGGTGGGTTGATGGCTGTATGGGAGATGGTTCCCCACCTCTGACCAATTTCAGAATTGTTTACCACTGGAGCAAGTGCCCTGATAGGGTTTTCCTCTGTATAACTCATGGGTTCATGTTTTTTTTTCTTTTATGGTTCAAGTTAGATTTTATTCCTCTTTTATGTATTTATAGATATAAGCATGGAAATAATTCATTCCTATAAATACATCTGTGTGACGGGAAGAACTTTTTCCTGTTTTATTTTTAAATTTTAGTTTTTAAAATTTTGAAATTTAATTTTATTTATTTTTTTATCCAGCACGTTATTATTAGTTATGTATTTTATGCATATACATGTACACAGGTCAATCCCAAACTCCCAACTCATCCCACCACCACCACCCCATGGCTTCCCACACTTGGTGTCCATACGTTTGTTCTCTACCTCTGTGTCTCTATTTCTTCCCTGCAAACCAGTTCATCTGTACCATTTTTAGGCTCCACATATATGCATTAATATACAATATTTGTTTTCCTCTTTCTGACTTTCTTCATTCTGTATGACACTCTCTCGATCCATCGATGTCTCTACAAATGACCCAGTTTCATTCCTTTTTATGGCCGAGTAATATTCCATTTCATATATGTACCACATCTTTATCCATTCATCTGTCTGTGGGCATTTAGGTTGCTTCCATTACCTGGCTATTGTAAATAGTGCTGCAACGAACATTGTGGTGAATGTGCCTTTTTGAAATACGGTTTTCTCTGGGTATATGCCCAGAAGTGGGATTGCTGGATCAGATGGTAATTCTATTTCTAGTTTTTTTAAGGAAACTCCATACTGTTCTCCATAGTGACTGTATCAATTTACATTCCCACCAATAGTGGAAGAGGGCTCCTTTTGTCCACACCCTCCCCAGAATTGGTTGTTTGTAGATTTTCTGATGATGCCGATTCTAACAGGTGTGAGGTGAAACCTCATTGTAGTTTTGATTTGCATTTCTCTAATAATTAGTGCTGTTGAGCAGCTTTTCATGTGCGTCTTGGCCATCTCTGTGTCTCCTTTGAAGAAACGTCTCTTTAGATCTTCTGCCCATTTTTTGGGGGGTTGTTTGTTTTTTTAATATTAAGCTGCATGAGTTGTTTATATATATTGGAGATTAAACCTCTGTCCATTGATTCATCTGCAACGATTTTGGCCCATTCTGAGGGATGCCTTTTTCCATTCCCTTTTTTTTTAACAAAAAAGGAAAGAAAGGAAAAGAAGCAGAACAGTAATGTGCGTAAAATATGCCTTTTGAAACGGTCGTTTTGAAATATGGACGTCCTTTGAATTTTTTGGTCGATATGTGACCCCAGGATTTGTTTTCAGGGCAGGTGTCATTTACAGGCCTGCAATGATTTTGAATATCAACTGACCATTAGCGTTGGGATTAAAGCTGCTGTTGTGTGAAACGGCCACAAGGTGGCAGCAGTTCACCCTTACCAAATCTGGTTACTAGGGCAAGAGATTCTCAGTGGAAGTGGTGTTCTAGATTGGAGTTTAGAATGGAATGTGCCAGGAGAAAGCCCCTCACGTTTGTCTCACTACTTCTTGTTCGTGTTTTTAAATAATTTTTTTATTTTTTATTACAGCAAGTTTGATTACAATGTTTGGCTTGTTGTAAGTGTGGAAGATGTGGTTGTTTTACACATATACAGATGTATGTTCTTCCTGGGATCCTTTTCCCATGTACGTTATGACAGAATGTTGAGTAGTCCTCTCTTGGTATTCTGTAGGTCTTTGGTGATTATATATGTCACCTGTGTTTGTATATGTCTGTTAACCCCAATATCGTAATGAAACCAATCCTCACACCTTTCCATTGGTGAACCATAAGTTTGTTTCATGAATCTGTGATTGCCCTTCTCCGTGGAAATATCTGCCCTGGTATCCATTTTTAGGTAACACCTATAAGTGATATGATAGGATATGTGTCTTTCACTTTCTGACTTACTACAAGTCACGTGATTAATTCTAGACTCATCTACGGTGCTGCAAATGGCATTGTGTCCTTTTTTCCCTTGGCTTCTCTTCTGCCTTAGTGGGGTCCATTTTCAACAATGTGATTCCCTGAGGGTTGTGGATTAGCTGACCTGGGCAGCCTTACCCTGCCGGCCCGCCCGCCCCATGTGTGCCTCGTTGAGGTCAATATAAACAGAGCTCCACGCAGCAATATCCGCTGAAGCTGTGCCTGACTCCATATTCTCTGCCCCGTCAGCAGTCTCGGGGCTGTGCTGGTGGGAGGGAGTGAGGGGCCACAGCTTTGTGGGTGGCCCGGAGTGAGAGGGGTTCTGCTGGCCTTTCTGCAGGAGTTGCCAGGCTGCCGCCTGTAAAGAAGAGGATGTGTCACTCATACTTTCCGCTGGAATTTCTCTCCGGACAGAGGTGAGGAAGGAAAAAAGCAGTGGGGTCCGGGACAGGAGGGTTATCTCAGGCAGGGCAATGGAAAGCTTCTGGAAGAGCGCCCGGGGCCAGGACCACGCTGGCTGGCCTGCAGGCACCAAGTTGGCCTGCGTGCTGTCGCTGGGGTGGCTCCACGGTCCTTCCTCTAGGCTTTCAAGCCCTTGTACATATTCAGGTGTTTTACCTGGAAAGGTTGGGAACAGTTCAGCAGCAGCTGGCCTGGGGCTCAGCTCACGTTTACTCACAGATGCCTCGGCACGGTCCCCCAGCTTTGCAATGAGGACACTCCTTGCGTGGGGGGTGGGTTGCTGGCTGTATGGGAGATGGTTCCCCACCTCTGACCAATTTCAGAATTGTTTACCGCTGGAGCAAGTGCCGTGATAGGGTTTTCCTCTGTATAACTCGTGGGTTCAATTTGTTTTTTCTTTTATGGTTCAAGTTAGATTTTCTTCCTCTTTTATGTATTTATAAATATAAGCATGGAAATAATTCATTCCTATAAATACATCTGTGTGACGGGAAGAATTTTTTCTGTTTTATTTTTAAATTTTATTTTTTAAAATTTTGAAATTTAATTTTATTTATGTTTTTATACAGCACGTTATTATTAGTTATGTATTTTATGCATATACATATATACAGGTCAATCCCAAACTCCCAACTCATCCCACCACCACCACCCCTTGGCTTCCCCACTTGGTGTCCATACGTTTGTTCTCTACCTCTGTGTCTCTATTTCTTCCCTGCAATCCAGTTCATCTGTACCATTTTTAGGCTCCACATATATGCATTAATATACAATATTTGTTTTCCTCTTTCTGACTTACTTCATTCTGTATGACAGTCTCTCGATCCATCGATGTCTCTACAAATGACCCAGTTTCATTCCTTTTAATGGCCGAGTAATATTCCATTTTATATATGTACCACAGCTTTATCCATTCATCTGTCTGTGGGCATTTAGGTTGCTTCCATTACCTGCCTATTGTAAATAGTGCTGCAACGATCATTGTGGTGAATGTGCCTTTTTGAAATACGGTTTTCTCTGGGTATATGCCCAGAAGTGGGATTGCTGGATCAGATGGTAATTCTATTTCTAATTTTTTTAAGGAAACTCCATACTGTTCTCCATAGTGACTGTATCAATTTACATTCCCACCAGTAGTGGAAGAGGGCTCCTTTTGTCCACACCCTCCCCAGAATTGGTTGTTTGTAGCTTTTCTGATGATGCCGATTCTAACAGGTGTGAGGTGATACCTCATTGTAGTTTTGATTTGCATTTCTCTAATAATTAGTGCTGTTGAGCAGCTTTTCATGTGCGTCTTGGCCATCTCTGTGTCTCCTTTGAAGAAACGTCTCTTTAGATCTTCTGCCCATTTTTTGGGGGGTTGTTTGTTTTTTTAATATTAAGCTACATGAGTTGTTTATATATATTGGAGATTAAAGCTCTGTCCATTGATTCGTCTGCAACGATTTTCGCCCATTCTGAGGGATGCCTTTTTCCATTCCCGTTTTTTTTTAACAAAAAAGGAAAGAAAGGAAAAGAAGCAGAACACTAATGTGCGTAAAATATGCCTTTTGAAACGGTCGTTTTGAAATATGGACGTCCTTTGAATTTTTTGGTCGATATGTGACCCCAGGATTTGTTTTCAGGGCAGGTGTCATTTACAGGCCTGCAATGATTTTGAATATCAACTGACCATTAGCGTTGGGATTAAAGCTGCTGTTGTGTGAAACGGCCACAAGGTGGCAGCAGTTCACCCTTACCAAATCTGGTTACTAGTGCAAGAGAGCCTCAGTGGAAGTGGTGTTCTAGATTGGAGTTTAGAATGGAATGTGCCAGGAGAAAGCCCCTCACGTTTGTCTCACTACTTCTTGTTCGTGTTTTTAATTTAATTTTTTATTTATTTATTTATTTTTTTTCTTTTTTTTTTTTTTTGCGGTATGCGGGCCTCTCACCGCTGTGGTCTCTCCCGCTGCGGAGCACAGGCTCCGGACGCACAGGCCCAGCGGCCATGGATCAAGGGCCCAGCCGCTCCTCGGCATATGGGATCCCCCCAGACCGGGGCACAAACCCGTATCCCCTGCATCGGCAGGCGGACTCCCAACCACTGCGCCACCAGGAAGGCCCTAATTTTTTATTTTTTATTACAGCAAGTTTGATTACAATGTTTGGCTTGTTGTAGGTGTGGAAGATGTGGTTCTTTTACACATATACAGATGTCTGTTCTTCCTGGGATCCTTTTCCCATGTATGTTATGACAGAATGTTGAGTAGTCCTCTCTTGGTATTCTGTAGGCCTTTGGTGATTATATATGTCACCTGTGTTTGTATATGTCTGTTAACCCCAATATCGTAATGAAACCAATACTCACACCTATCCATTGGTGAACCATAAGTTTGTTTAATGAATCTGTGATTGCCCTTCTCCGTGGAAATATCTGCCCTGGTATCCATTTTTAGGTAACACCTATAAGTGATATGATATGATATGTGTCTTTCACTTTCTGACTTACTACAAGTCACGTGATTATTTCTAGACTCATCTACGGTGCTGCAAATGGCATTGTGTCCTTTTTTCCCTTGGCTTCTCTTCTGCCTTAGCGGGGTCCATTCTCAACAATGTGATTCCCTGAGGGTTGTGGATTAGCTGACCTGGGCAGCCTTACCCTGCCGGCCCGCCCTCTCCAGGTGTGCCTCGTTGAGGTCAATATAAACAGCGCTCCAGGCAGCAATAGCCCCTGAAGCTGTGCCTGACTCCATATTCTCTGCCCCGTCAGCAGTCTCGGGGCTGTGCTGGTGGGAGGGAGTGAGGGGCCACAGCTTTGTGGGTGGCCCGGTGTGAGTGGGGTTCTGCTGGCCTTTCTGCAGGAGTTGCCAGGCTGCCGCCTGTAAAGAAGAGGATGTGTCACCCATACCTTCCGCTGGAATTTCTCTCCGGACAAAGGTGAGGAAGGAAAAAAGCAGTGGGGGCCGGGACAGGAGGGGTATCTCAGGCAGGGCAATGGAAAGCTTCCGGAAGAGCGCCCGGGGCCAGGACCACCCTGGCTGGCCTGCAGGTACCAAGTTGGCCTGCGTGCTGTCGCTGGTGTGGCTCCACGGTCCTTCCTCTAGGCTTTCAAGCCCTTGTACATATTCAGGTGTTTTACCTGGAAAGGGTGGGAACAGTTCAGCAGCAGCTGGCCTGGGGCTCAGCTCACGTTTACTCACAGATGCCTCGGCATGGTCCCCCAGCTTTACAATGAGGACGCTCCTTGCGTGGGGGGTGGGTTGATGGCTGTATGGGAGATGGTTCCCCACCTCTGACCAATTTCAGAATTGTTTACCACTGGAGCAAGTGCCCTGATAGGGTTTTCCTCTGTATAACTCATGGGTTCATGTTTTTTTTTCTTTTATGGTTCAAGTTAGATTTTATTCCTCTTTTATGTATTTATAGATATAAGCATGGAAATAATTCATTCCTATAAATACATCTGTGTGACGGGAAGAACTTTTTCCTGTTTTATTTTTAAATTTTAGTTTTTAAAATTTTGAAATTTAATTTTATTTATTTTTTTATCCAGCACGTTATTATTAGTTATGTATTTTATGCATATACATGTACACAGGTCAATCCCAAACTCCCAACTCATCCCACCACCACCACCCCATGGCTTCCCACACTTGGTGTCCATACGTTTGTTCTCTACCTCTGTGTCTCTATTTCTTCCCTGCAAACCAGTTCATCTGTACCATTTTTAGGCTCCACATATATGCATTAATATACAATATTTGTTTTCCTCTTTCTGACTTTCTTCATTCTGTATGACACTCTCTCGATCCATCGATGTCTCTACAAATGACCCAGTTTCATTCCTTTTTATGGCCGAGTAATATTCCATTTCATATATGTACCACATCTTTATCCATTCATCTGTCTGTGGGCATTTAGGTTGCTTCCATTACCTGGCTATTGTAAATAGTGCTGCAACGAACATTGTGGTGAATGTGCCTTTTTGAAATACGGTTTTCTCTGGGTATATGCCCAGAAGTGGGATTGCTGGATCAGATGGTAATTCTATTTCTAGTTTTTTTAAGGAAACTCCATACTGTTCTCCATAGTGACTGTATCAATTTACATTCCCACCAATAGTGGAAGAGGGCTCCTTTTGTCCACACCCTCCCCAGAATTGGTTGTTTGTAGATTTTCTGATGATGCCGATTCTAACAGGTGTGAGGTGAAACCTCATTGTAGTTTTGATTTGCATTTCTCTAATAATTAGTGCTGTTGAGCAGCTTTTCATGTGCGTCTTGGCCATCTCTGTGTCTCCTTTGAAGAAACGTCTCTTTAGATCTTCTGCCCATTTTTTGGGGGGTTGTTTGTTTTTTTAATATTAAGCTGCATGAGTTGTTTATATATATTGGAGATTAAACCTCTGTCCATTGATTCATCTGCAACGATTTTGGCCCATTCTGAGGGATGCCTTTTTCCATTCCCGTTTTTTTTTAACAAAAAAGGAAAGAAAGGAAAAGAAGCAGAACAGTAATGTGCGTAAAATATGCCTTTTGAAACGGTCGTTTTGAAATATGGACGTCCTTTGAATTTTTTGGTCGATATGTGACCCCAGGATTTGTTTTCAGGGAAGGTGTCATTTACAGGCCTGCAATGATTTTGAATATCAACTGACCATTAGCGTTGGGATTAAAGCTGCTGTTGTGTGAAACGGCCACAAGGTGGCAGCAGTTCACCCTTACCAAATCTGGTTACTAGGGCAAGAGATTCTCAGTGGAAGTGGTGTTCTAGATAGGAGTTTAGAATGGAATGTGCCAGGAGAAAGCCCCTCAAGTTTGTCTCACTACTTCTTGTTCGTGTTTTTAAATAAATTTTTTATTTTTTTATTACAGCAAGTTTGATTACAATGTTTGGCTTGTTGTAAGTGTGGAAGATGTGGTTGTTTTACACATATACAGATGTATGTTCTTCCTGGGATCCTTTTCCCATGTACGTTATGACAGAATGTTGAGTAGTCCTCTCTTGGTATTCTGTAGGTCTTTGGTGATTATATATGTCACCTGTGTTTGTATATGTCTGTTAACCCCGATATCGTAATGAAACCAATCCTCACACCTTTCCATTGGTGAACCATAAGTTTGTTTAATGAATCTGTGATTGCCCTTCTCCGTGGAAATATCTGCCCTGGTATCCATTTTTAGGTAACACCTATAAGTGATATGATAGGATATGTGTCTTTCACTTTCTGACTTACTACAAGTCACGTGATTACTTCTAGACTCATCTACGGTGCTGCAAATGGCATTGTGTCCTTTTTTCCCTTGGCTTCTCTTCTGCCTTAGTGGGGTCCATTTTCAACAATGTGATTCCCTGAGGGTTGTGGATTAGCTGACCTGGGCAGCCTTACCCTGCCGGCCCGCCCTCCCCATGTGTGCCTCGTTGAGGTCAATATAAACAGAGCTCCACGCAGCAATATCCGCTGAAGCTGTGCCTGACTCCATATTCTCTGCCCCGTCAGCAGTCTCGGGGCTGTGCTGGTGGGAGGGAGTGAGGGGCCACAGCTTTGTGGGTGGCCCGGAGTGAGAGGGGTTCTGCTGGCCTTTCTGCAGGAGTTGCCAGGCTGCCGCCTGTAAAGAAGAGGATGTGTCACTCATACCTTCCGCTGGAATTTCTCTCCGGACAGAGGTGAGGAAGGAAAAAAGCAGTGGGGTCCGGGACAGGAGGGTTATCTCAGGCAGGGCAATGGAAAGCTTCTGGAAGAGCGCCCGGGGCCAGGACCACGCTGGCTGGCCTGCAGGCACCAAGTTGGCCTGCGTGCTGTCGCTGGGGTGGCTCCACGGTCCTTCCTCTAGGCTTTCAAGCCCTTGTACATATTCAGGTGTTTTACCTGGAAAGGTTGGGAACAGTTCAGCAGCAGCTGGCCTGGGGCTCAGCTCACGTTTACTCACAGATGCCTCGGCACGGTCCCCCAGCTTTGCAATGAGGACACTCCTTGCGTGGGGGGTGGGTTGCTGGCTGTATGGGAGATGGTTCCCCACCTCTGACCAATTTCAGAATTGTTTACCGCTGGAGCAAGTGCCGTGATAGGGTTTTCCTCTGTATAACTCGTGGGTTCAATTTGTTTTTTCTTTTATGGTTCAAGTTAGATTTTCTTCCTCTTTTATGTATTTATAAATATAAGCATGGAAATAATTCATTCCTATAAATACATCTGTGTGACGGGAAGAATTTTTTCTGTTTTATTTTTAAATTTTATTTTTTAAAATTTTGAAATTTAATTTTATTTATGTTTTTATACAGCAGGTTATTATTAGTTATGTATTTTATGCATATACATGTATACAGGTCAATCCCAAACTCCCAACTCATCCCACCACCACCACCCCATGGCTTCCCACACTTGGTGTCCATACGTTTGTTCTCTACCTCTGTGTCTCTATTTCTTCCCTGCAAACCAGTTCATCTGTACCATTTTTTTAGGTTCCACATATATGCATTAATATACAATATTTGTTTTCCTCTTTCTGACTTACTGCATTCTGTATGACAGTCTCTCGATCCATCAATGTCTCTACAAATGACCCAGTTTCATTCCTTTTTATGGCCGAGTAATATTCCATTTCATATATGTACCACATCTTTATCCATTCATCTGTCTGTGGGCATTTAGGATGCTTCCATTACCTGGCTATTGTAAATAGTGCTGCAACGAACATTGTGGTGAATGTGCCTTTTTGAAATACGGTTTTCTCTGGGTATATGCCCAGAAGTGGGATTGCTGGATCAGATGCTAATTCTATTTCTAGTTTTTTTAAGGAAACTCCATAATGTTCTCCACAGTGACTGTATCAATTTACATTCCCACCAATAGTGGAAGAGAGCTCCTTTTGTCCACACCCTCCCCAGAATTGGTTGTTTGTAGATTTTCTGATGATGCCGATTCTAACAGGTGTGAGGTGATACCTCATTGTAGTTTTGATTTGCATTTCTCTAATAATTAGTGCTGTTGAGCAGCTTTTCATGTGCGTCTTGGCCATCTCTGTGTCTCCTTTGAAGAAACGTCTCTTTAGATCTTCTGCCCATTTTTTTTGTGTTGTTTGTTTTTTTTTAATATTAAGCTGCATGAGCTGTTTATATATATTCGAGATTAAACCTCTGTCCATTGATTCGTCTGCAACGATTTTCGCCCATTCTGAGGGATGCCTTTTTCCATTCCCGTGATTTTTAACAAAAAAGGAAAGAAAGGAAAAGAAGCAGGACACTAATGTGCGTAAAATATGCCTTTTGAAACGGTCGTTTTGAAATATGGACGTCCTTTGAATTATTTGGTCGATATGTGACCCCAGGATTTGTTTTCAGGGCAGATGTCATTTACAGGTCTGCAATGATTTTGAATATCAACTGACCATTAGCGTTGGGATTAAAGCTGCTGTTGTGTGAAACGGCCACAAGGTGGCAGCAGTTCACCCTTCCCAAATCTGGTTACTAGGGCAAGAGAGCCTCAGTGGAAGTGGTGTTCTAGATTGGAGTTTAGAATGGAATGTGCCAGGAGAAAGCCCCTCACGATTGTCTCACTACTTCTTGTTCGTGTTTTTAATTTAATTTTTTATTTATTTATTTTTTTTTCTTTTCTTTTTTTTTTTTTTGCGGTATGCGGGCCTCTCACCGCTGTGGTCTCTCCCGCTGCGGAGCACAGGCTCCGGACGCACAGGCCCAGAGGCCATGGATCACGGGCCCAGCCGCTCCTCGGCATATGGGATCCCCCCAGACCAGGGCACAAACCCGTATCCCCTGCATCGGTAGGCGGACTCCCAACCACTGCGCCACCAGGAAGGCCCTAATTTTTTATTTTTTATTACAGCATTTTGAATACAAAGTTTGGCTTGTTGTAGGTGTGGAAGATGTGGTTCTTTTACACATATACAGATGTCTGTTCTTCCTGGGATCCTTTTCCCATGTACGTTATGACAGAATGTTGAGTAGTCCTCTCTTGGTATTCTGTAGGTCTTTGGTGATTATATATGTCACCTGTGTTTGTAGATGTCTGTTAACCCCGATATCGTAATGAAACCAATCCTCACACCTTTCCATTGGTGAACCATAAGTTTGTTTAATGAATCTGTGATTGCCCTTCTCCGTGGAAATATCTGCCCTGGTATCCATTTTTAGGTAACACCTATAAGTGATATGATATGATATGTGTCTTTCACTTTCTGACTTACTACAAGTCACGTGATTACTTCTAGACTCATCTACGGTGCTGCAAATGGCATTGTGTCCTTTTTTCCCTTGGCTTCTCTTCTGCCTTAGCGGGGTCCATTTTCAACAATGTGATTCCCTGAGGGTTGTGGATTAGCTGACCTGGGCAGCCTTACCCTGCCGGCCCGCCCTCCCCAGGTGTGCCTCGTTGAGGTCAATATAAACAGAGCTCCAGGCAGCAATAGCCCCTGAAGCTGTGCCTGACTCCATATTCTCTGCCCCGTCAGCAGGCTCCGGGCTCTGCTGGTGGGAGGGAGTGAGGGGCCACAGCTTTGTGGTTGGCCCGGTGTGAGTGGGGTTCTGCTGGCCTTTCTGCAGGAGTTGCCAGGCTGCCACCTGTAAAGAAGAGGATGTGTCACTCATACCTTCCGCTGGAATTTCTCTCCGGACAGAGGTGAGGAAGGAAAAAAGCAGTGGGGGCCGGGACAGGAGGGGTATCTCAGGCAGGGCAATGGATAGCTTCCGGAAGAGCACCCGGGGCCAGGACCACCCTGGCTGGCCTGCAGGCACCAAGTTGGCCTGTGTGCTGTCGCTGGTGTGGCTCCACGGTCCTTCCTCTAGGCTTTCAAGCCCTTGTACATATTCAGGTGTTTTACCTGGAAAGGGTGGGAACAGTTCAGCAGCAGCTGGCCTGGGGCTCAGCTCACGTTTACTCACAGATACCTCTGCACGGTCCCCCAGCTTTGCAATGAGGACCCTCCTTGCGTGGGGGGTGGGTTGATGGCTGTATGGGAGATGGTTCCCCACATCTGACCAATTTCAGAATTGTTTACCACTGGAGCAAGTGCCGTGATAGGGTTTACCTCTGTATAACGCGTGGGTTCACTTTTTTTTTCTTTTATGGTTCAAGTTAGATTTTATTCCTCTTTTATGTATTTATAAATATAAGCATGGAAATAATTCATTCCTATAAATACATCTGTGTGACGGGAAGAATTTTTTCTGTTTTATTTTTAAATTTTAGTTTTTTAACTTTTGAAATTTAATTTTATTTATGTTTTTATACAGCAGGTTATTATTAGTTATGTATTTTATGCATACACATGTATACAGGTCAATCCCAATCTCCCAACTCATCCCACCACCACCACCCCATAGCTTCCCACACTTGATGTACATACGTTTGTTCTGTACCTCTGTGTCTCTATTTCTTCCCTGCAAGCTCTTTCATCTGTACCATTTTTATAGGTTCCACATATATGCATTAATATACTATATTTGTTTTCCTCTTTCTGACTTACTTCATTCTGTATGACAGTCTCTCAATCCATCAATGTCTCTACAAATGACCCAGTTTCATTCCTTTTTATGGCCGAGTAATATTCTATTTCATATATGTACCACCTCTTTATCCATTCATCTGTCTGTGGGCATTTAGGTTGCTTCCATTACCTGGCTATTGTAAATAGTGCTGCAATGAACATTGTGGGGAATGTGCCTTTTTGATTTACGGTTTTCTCTGGGTATATGCCCAGAAGTGGGATTGCTGGATCAGATGGTAATTCTATTTCTAGTTTTTTTAAGGAAACTCCATACTCTTCTCCATAGTGACTGTATCAATTTACATTCCCACCAATAGTGGAAGAGGGCTCCTTTTGTCCACACCCTCCCCAGAATTGGTTGTTTGTAGATTTTCTGATGATGCCGATTCAAACAGGTTTGAGGTGATACCTCATTGTAGTTTTGATTTGCATTTCTCTAATAATTAGTGCTGTTGAGCAGCTTTTCATGTGCGTCTTGGCCATCTCTGTGCCTTCCTTGAAGAAACGTCTCTTTAGATCTTCTGCCCATTTTTGTATTGGGTTGTTTGTTTTTTTTAATATTAAGCTGCATGAGTTGTTTATATATATTGGAGATTAAACCTCTATCCATTGATTCGTCTGCAACGATTTTCGCCCATTCTGAGGGATGCCTTTTTCCATTCCCGTGTTTTTTAACAAAAAAGGAAAGAAAGGAAAAGAAGCAGAACACTAATGTGCGTAAAATATGCCTTTTGAAACGGTCGTTTTGAAATATGGACGTCCTTTGAATATTTTGGTCGATATGTGACCCCAGGATTTGTTTTCAGGGCAGGTGTCATTTACAGGCCTGCAATGATTTTGAATATCAACTGACCATTAGCGTTGGGATTAAAGCTGCTGTTGTGTGAAACGGCCACAAGGTGGCAGCAGTTCACCCTTACCAAATCTGGTTAACTGGGCAAGAGAGCCTCAATGGAAGTGGTGTTCTAGATTGGAGTTTAGAATGGAATGTGCCAGGAGAAAGCCCCTCACGTTTGTCTCACTACTTCTTGTTCGTGTTTTTATTAATTTTTTTATTTTTTATTACAGCAAGTTTGATTACAATGTTTGGCTTGTTGTAGGTGTGGAAGATGTGGTTCTTTTACACATATACACATGTCTGTTCTTCCTGGGATCCTTTTCCCATGTACGTTATGACAGAATGTTGAGTAGTCCTCTCTTGGTATTCTGTAGGTCTTTGGTGATTATATATGTCACCTGTGTTTGTAGATGTCTGTTAACCCCGATATCGTAATGAAACCAATCCTCACACCTTTCCATTGGTGAACCATAAGTTTGTTTAATGAATCTGTGATTGCCCTTCTCCGTGGAAATATCTGCCCTGGTATCCATTTTTAGGTAACACCTATAAGTGATATGATATGATATGTGTCTTTCACTTTCTGACTTACTACAAGTCACGTGATTACTTCTAGACTCATCTACGGTGCTGCAAATGGCATTGTGTCCTTTTTTCCCTTGGCTTCTCTTCTGCCTTAGCGGGGTCCATTTTCAACAATGTGATTCCCTGAGGGTTGTGGATTAGCTGACCTGGGCAGCCTTACCCTGCCGGCCCGCCCTCCCCAGGTGTGCCTCGTTGAGGTCAATATAAACAGAGCTCCAGGCAGCAATAGCCCCTGAAGCTGTGCCTGACTCCATATTCTCTGCCCCGTCAGCAGGCTCCGGGCTCTGCTGGTGGGAGGGAGTGAGGGGCCACAGCTTTGTGGTTGGCCCGGTGTGAGTGGGGTTCTGCTGGCCTTTCTGCAGGAGTTGCCAGGCTGCCACCTGTAAAGAAGAGGATGTGTCACTCATACCTTCCGCTGGAATTTCTCTCCGGACAGAGGTGAGGAAGGAAAAAAGCAGTGGGGGCCGGGACAGGAGGGGTATCTCAGGCAGGGCAATGGATAGCTTCCGGAAGAGCACCCGGGGCCAGGACCACCCTGGCTGGCCTGCAGGCACCAAGTTGGCCTGTGTGCTGTCGCTGGTGTGGCTCCACGGTCCTTCCTCTAGGCTTTCAAGCCCTTGTACATATTCAGGTGTTTTACCTGGAAAGGGTGGGAACAGTTCAGCAGCAGCTGGCCTGGGGCTCAGCTCACGTTTACTCACAGATACCTCTGCACGGTCCCCCAGCTTTGCAATGAGGACCCTCCTTGCGTGGGGGGTGGGTTGATGGCTGTATGGGAGATGGTTCCCCACATCTGACCAATTTCAGAATTGTTTACCACTGGAGCAAGTGCCGTGATAGGGTTTACCTCTGTATAACGCGTGGGTTCACTTTTTTTTTCTTTTATGGTTCAAGTTAGATTTTATTCCTCTTTTATGTATTTATAAATATAAGCATGGAAATAATTCATTCCTATAAATACATCTGTGTGACGGGAAGAATTTTTTCTGTTTTATTTTTAAATTTTAGTTTTTTAACTTTTGAAATTTAATTTTATTTATGTTTTTATACAGCAGGTTATTATTAGTTATGTATTTTATGCATACACATGTATACAGGTCAATCCCAATCTCCCAACTCATCCCACCACCACCACCCCATAGCTTCCCACACTTGATGTACATACGTTTGTTCTGTACCTCTGTGTCTCTATTTCTTCCCTGCAAGCTCTTTCATCTGTACCATTTTTATAGGTTCCACATATATGCATTAATATACTATATTTGTTTTCCTCTTTCTGACTTACTTCATTCTGTATGACAGTCTCTCAATCCATCAATGTCTCTACAAATGACCCAGTTTCATTCCTTTTTATGGCCGAGTAATATTCTATTTCATATATGTACCACCTCTTTATCCATTCATCTGTCTGTGGGCATTTAGGTTGCTTCCATTACCTGGCTATTGTAAATAGTGCTGCAATGAACATTGTGGGGAATGTGCCTTTTTGATTTACGGTTTTCTCTGGGTATATGCCCAGAAGTGGGATTGCTGGATCAGATGGTAATTCTATTTCTAGTTTTTTTAAGGAAACTCCATACTCTTCTCCATAGTGACTGTATCAATTTACATTCCCACCAATAGTGGAAGAGGGCTCCTTTTGTCCACACCCTCCCCAGAATTGGTTGTTTGTAGATTTTCTGATGATGCCGATTCAAACAGGTTTGAGGTGATACCTCATTGTAGTTTTGATTTGCATTTCTCTAATAATTAGTGCTGTTGAGCAGCTTTTCATGTGCGTCTTGGCCATCTCTGTGCCTTCCTTGAAGAAACGTCTCTTTAGATCTTCTGCCCATTTTTGTATTGGGTTGTTTGTTTTTTTTAATATTAAGCTGCATGAGTTGTTTATATATATTGGAGATTAAACCTCTATCCATTGATTCGTCTGCAACGATTTTCGCCCATTCTGAGGGATGCCTTTTTCCATTCCCGTGTTTTTTAACAAAAAAGGAAAGAAAGGAAAAGAAGCAGAACACTAATGTGCGTAAAATATGCCTTTTGAAACGGTCGTTTTGAAATATGGACGTCCTTTGAATATTTTGGTCGATATGTGACCCCAGGATTTGTTTTCAGGGCAGGTGTCATTTACAGGCCTGCAATGATTTTGAATATCAACTGACCATTAGCGTTGGGATTAAAGCTGCTGTTGTGTGAAACGGCCACAAGGTGGCAGCAGTTCACCCTTACCAAATCTGGTTAACTGGGCAAGAGAGCCTCAATGGAAGTGGTGTTCTAGATTGGAGTTTAGAATGGAATGTGCCAGGAGAAAGCCCCTCACGTTTGTCTCACTACTTCTTGTTCGTGTTTTTAATTTAATTTTTTTATTTTTTATTACAGCAAGTTTGATTACAATGTTTGGCTTGTTGTAGGTGTGGAAGATGTGGTTCTTTTACACATATACACATGTCTGTTCTTCCTGGGATCCTTTTCCCATGTACGTTATGACAGAATGTTGAGTAGTCCTCTCTTGGTATTCTGTAGGTCTTTGGTGATTATATATGTCACCTGTGTTTGTAGATGTCTGTTAACCCCGATATCGTAATGAAACCAATCCTCACACCTTTCCATTGGTGAACCATAAGTTTGTTTAATGAATCTGTGATTGCCCTTCTCCGTGGAAATATCTGCCCTGGTATCCATTTTTAGGTAACACCTATAAGTGATATGATATGATATGTGTCTTTCACTTTCTGACTTACTACAAGTCACGTGATTACTTCTAGACTCATCTACGGTGCTGCAAATGGCATTGTGTCCTTTTTTCCCTTGGCTTCTCTTCTGCCTTAGCGGGGTCCATTTTCAACAATGTGATTCCCTGAGGGTTGTGGATTAGCTGACCTGGGCAGCCTTACCCTGCCGGCCCGCCCTCCCCAGGTGTGCCTCGTTGAGGTCAATATAAACAGCGCTCCAGGCAGCAATAGCCCCTGAAGCTGTGCCTGACTCCATATTCTCTGCCCTGTCAGCAGTCTCGGGGCTGTGCTGGTGGGAGGGAGTGAGGGGCCACAGCTTTGTGGGTGGCCCGGTGTGAGTGGGGTTCTGCTGGCCTTTCTGCAGGAGTTGCCAGGCTGCCGCCTGTAAAGAAGAGGTTGTGTCACCCATACCTTCCGCTGGAATTTCTCTCCGGACAGAGGTGAGGAAGGAAAAAAGCAGTGGGGGCCTGGACAGGAGGGGTATCTCAGGAAGGGCAATGGAAAGCTTCTGGAAGAGCGCCCGGGGCCAGGACCACCCTGGCTGGCCTGCAGGTACCAAGTTGGCCTGCGTGCTGTCGCTGGTGTGGCTCCACGGTCCTTCCTCTAGGCTTTCAAGCCCTTGTACATATTCAGGTGTTTTACCTGGAAAGGGTGGGAACAGTTCAGCAGCAGCTGGCCTGGGGCTCAGCTCACGTTTACTCACAGATGCCTCGGCACGGTCCCCCAGCTTTACAATGAGGACGCTCCTTGCGTGGGGGGTGGGTTGCTGGCTGTATGGGAGATGGTTCCCCACCTCTGACCAATTTCAGAATTGTTTACCACTGGAGCAAGTGCCCTGATAGGGTTTTCCTCTGTATAACACGTGGGTACAGGTTTTTTTTTCTTTTATGTTTCAAGTTAGATTTTATTCCTCTTTTATGTATTTATAGATATAAGCATGGAAATAATTCATTCCTATAAATACATCTGTGTGACGGGAAAAATTTTTTCTGTTTTATTTTTAAATTTTAGTTTTTAAAATTTTGAAATTTAATTTTATTTATTTTTTTATACAGCACGTTATTATTAGTTATGTATTTTATGCATATACATGTACACAGGTCAATCCCAAACTCCCAACTCATCCCACCACCACCACCCCATGGCTTCCCACACTTGGTGTCCATACGTTTGTTCTCTACCTCTGTGTCTCTATTTCTTCCCTGCAAACCAGTTCATCTGTACCATTTTTAGGCTCCACATATATGCATTAATATACAATATTTGTTTTCCTCTTTCTGACTTTCTTCATTCTGTATGACACTCTCTGGATCCATCGATGTCTCTACAAATGACCCAGTTTCATTCCTTTTTATGGCCGAGTAATATTCCATTTCATATATGTACCACATCTTTATCCATTCATCTGTCTGTGGGCATTTAGGTTGCTTCCATTACCTGGCTATTGTAAATAGTGCTGCAACGAACATTGTGGTGAATGTGCCTTTTTGATTTACGGTTTTCTCTGGGTATATGCCCAGAAGTGGGATTGCTGGATCAGATGGTAATTCTATTTCTAGTTTTTTTAAGGAAACTCCATACTGTTCTCCATAGTGACTGTATCAATTTACATTCCCACCAATAGTGGAAGAGGGCTCCTTTTGTCCACACCCTCCCCAGAATTGGTTGTTTGTAGATTTTCTGATGATGCCGATTCTAACAGGTTTGAGGTGAAACCTCATTGTAGATTTGATTTGCATTTCTCTGATAATTAGTGCTGTTGAGCAGCTTTTCATGTGCGTCTTGGCCATCTCTGTGTCTCCTTTGAAGAAACGTCTCTTTAGATCTTCTGCCCATTTTTGTATTGGGTTGTTTGTTTTTTTTAATATTAAGCTGCAAGAGTTGTTTATATATATTGGAGATTAAACCTCTGTCCATTGATTCGTCTGCAACGATTTTCGCCTATTTTGAGGGATGCCTTTTTCCATTCCCGTGTTTTTTAACAAAAAAGGAAAGAAAGGAAACGAAGCAGAACACTAATGTGCGTAAAATATGCCTTTTGAAACGGTCGTTTTGAAATATGGAAGTCCTTTGAATATTTTGGTCGATATGTGAACCCAGGATTTGTTTTCAGGGCAGGTGTCATTTACAGGCCTGCAATGATTTTGAATATCAACTGACCATTAGCGTTGGGATTAAAGCTGCTGTTGTGTGAAACGGCCACAAAGTGGCAGCAGTTCACCCTTACCAAATCTGGTTACTAGGGCAAGAGAGCCTCAGTGGAAGTGGTGTTTTGGATTGGAATTTAAAATGGAATGTGCCAGGAGAAAGCCCCTCACGTTTGTCTCACTACATCTTGTTCGTGTTTTTAATTTAATTTATTTTATTTTTTATCACACCAAATTTGATTACAATGTTTGGCTTGTTGTAGGTGTGGAAGATGTGGTTCTTTTACACATATACACATGTCTGTTCTTCCTGGGATCCTTTTCCCATGTACATTATGACAGAATGTTGAGTAGTTCTCTCTTGGTATTCTGTAGGTGTTTGGTGATTATATATGTCACCTGTGTTTGTATATGTCTGTTAACCCCGATATCGTAATGAAACCAATCCTCACACCTTTCCATTGGTGAACCATAAGTTTGTTTAATGAATCTGTGATTGCCCTTCTCCGTGGAAATATCTGCCCTGGTATCCATTTTTAGGTAACACCTATAAGTGATATGATATGATATGTGTCTTTCACTTTCTGACTTACTACAAGTCACGTGATTACTTCTAGACTCATCTACGGTGCTGCAAATGGCATTGTGTCCTTTTTTCCCTTGGCTTCTCTTCTGCCTTATTGGGGTCCATTCTCAACAATGTGATTCCCTGAGGGTTGTGGATTAGCTGACCTGGGCAGCCTTACCCTGCCGGCCCGCCCTCCCCAGGTGTGCCTCGTTGAGGTCAATATAAACAGCGCTCCAGGCAGCAATAGCCGATGAACCTGTGCCTGACTCCATATTCTCTGCCCCGTCAGCAGTCTCGGGGCTGTGCTGGTGGGAGGGAGGGAGGGGCCCCAGCTTTGTGGGTGGCCCGGTGTGAGTGGGGTTCTGCTGGCCTTTCTGCAGGAGTTGCCAGGCTGCCGCCTGCAAAGAAGAGGTTGTGTCACCCATACCTTCCGCTGGAATTTCTCTCCGGACAGAGGTGAGGAAGGAAAAAAGCAGTGGGGTCCGGGACAGGAGGGGTATCTCAGGCAGGGCAATGGAAAGCTTCTGGAAGAGCGCCCGGGGCCAGGACCACCCTGGCTGGCCTGCAGGCACCAAGTTGGCCTGCGTGCTGTCGCTGGTGTGGCTCCACGGTCCTTCCTCTAGGCTTTCAAGCCCTTGTACATATTCAGGTGTTTTACCTGGAAAGGGTGGGAACAGTTCAGCAGCAGCTGGCCTGGGGCTCAGCTCACGTTTACTCACAGATGCCTCGGCACGGACCCCCAGCTTTGCAATGAGGACGCTCCTTGCGTGGGGGGTGGGTTGATGGCTGTATGGGAGATGGTTCCCCACCTCTGACCAATTTCAGAATTGTTTGCAACTGGAGCAAGTGCCCTGATAGGGTTTTCCTCTGTATAACTCGTGGGTTCACGTTTTTTTTTCTTTTATGGTTCAAGTTAGATTTTATTCCTCTTTTATGTATTTATAGATATAAGCATGGAAATAATTCATTCCTATAAATACATCTGTGTGACGGGAAGAACTTTTTTCTGTTTTATTTTTAAATTTTATTTTTTAAAATTTTGAAATTTAATTTTATTTATTTTTTTTATACAGCACGTTATTATTAGTTATGTATTTTATGCATATACATGTACACAGGTCTATCCCAAACTCCCAACTCATCCCACCACCACCACCCCATGGCTTCCCACACTTGCTGTCCTTACGTTTGTTCTCTACCTCTGTGTCTCTATTTCTTCCCTGCAAACCAGTTCATCTGTACCATTTTTAGGCTCCACATATATGCATTAATATACAATATTTGTTTTCCTCTTTCTGACTTACTTCATTCTGTATGACAGTCTCTCGATCCATCGATGTCTCTACAAATGACCCAGTTTCATTCCTTTTTATGGCCGAGTAATATTCCATTTCATATATGTACCACATCTTTATCCATTCATCTGTCTGTGGGCATTTAGGTTGCTTCCATTACCTGGCTATTGTAAATAGTGCTGCAATGAACATTGTGGTGAATGTGCCTTTTTGATTTACGGTTTTCTCTGGGTATATGCCCAGAAGTGGGATTGCTGGATCAGATGGTAATTCTATTTCTAGTTTTTTTAAGGAAACTCCATACTGTTCTCCATAGTGACTGTATCAATTTACATTCCCACCAATAGTGGAAGAGGGCTCCTTTTGTCCACGCCCTCCCCAGAATTGGTTGTTTGTAGATTTTCTGATGATGCCGATTCTAACAGGTGTGAGGTGAAACCTCATTGTAGTTTTGATTTGCATTTCTCTGATAATTAGTGCTGTTGAGCAGCTTTTCATGTGCGTCTAGGCCATCTCTGTGTCTCCTTTGAAGAAACGTCTCTTTAGATCTTCTGAACATTTTTTTGGGTTGTTTGTTTTTTTAATATTAAGCTGCATGAGCTGTTTATATATATTGGAGATTAAACCTCTGTCCATTGATTCATCTGCAACGATTTTCGTCCATTCTGAGGGATGCCTTTTTCCATTCCCGTGTTTTTTTAACAAAAAAGGAAAGAAAGGAGAAGAAGCAGAACACTAATGTGCGTAAAATATGCCTTTTGAAATGGTCGTTTTGAAATATGGACGTCCTTTGAATATTTTGGTCGATATGTGACCCCAGGATTGTTTTCAGGGCAGGTGTCATTTACAGGCCTGCAATGATTTTGAATATCAACTGACCATTAGCGTTGGGATTAAAGCTGCTGTTGTGTGAAACGGCCACAAGGTGGCAGCATTTCACCCTTACCAAATCTGGTTACTAGGGCAAGAGAGCCTCAGTGGAAGTGGTGTTCTAGATTGGAGTTTAGAATGGAATGTGCCAGGAGAAAGCCCCTCACGTTTGTCTCACTACTTCTTGTTCGTATTTTTAATTTAATTTTTTATTTTTTCTTACAGCAAGTTTGATTACAACGTTTGGCTTGTTGTAGGTGTGGAAGATGTGGTTCTTTTACACATATACACATGTCTGTTCTTCCTGGGATCCTTTTCCCATGTACGTTATGACAGAATGTTGAGTAGTCCTCTCTTGGTATTCTGTAGGTCTTTGGTGATTATATATGTCACCTGTGTTTGTAGATGTCTGTTAACCCCGATATCGTAATGAAACCAATCCTCACACCTTTCCTTTGGTGAACCATAAGTTTGTTTAATGAATCTGTGATTGCCCTTCTCCGTGGAAATAGCTGCCCTGGTATCCATTTTTAGGTAACACCTATAAGTGATATGATATGATATGTGTCTTTCACTTTCTGACTTACTACAAGTCACGTGATTACTTCTAGACTCATCTACGGTGCTGCAAATGGCATTGTGTCCTTTTTTCCCTTGGCTTCTCTTCTGCCTTAGCGGGGTCCATTTTCAACAATGTGATTCCCTGAGGGTTGTGGATTAGCTGACCTGGGCAGCCTTACCCTGCCGGCCCGCCCTCCCCAGGTGTGCCTCGTTGAGGTCAATATAAACAGCGCTCCAGGCAGCATTAGCCCCTGAAGCTGTGCCTGACTCCATATTCTCTGCCCCGTCAGCAGTCTCAGGGCTTTGCTGGTGGGATGGAGTGAGGGGCCACAGCTTTGTGGGTGGCCCGGTGTGAGTGGGGTTCTGCTGGCCTTTCTGCAGGAGTTGCCAGGCTGCCGCCTGTAAAGAAGAGGTTGTGTCACCCATACCTTCCGCTGGAATTTCTCTCCGGACAGAGGTGAGGAAGGAAAAAAGCAGTGGGGTCCGGGACAGGAGGGGTATCTCAGGCAGGGCAATGGAAAGCTTCTGGAAGAGCGCCCGGGGCCAGGACCACCCTGGCTGGCCTGCAGGCACCAAGTTGGCCTGCGTGCTGTCGCTGGTGTGGCTCCACGGTCCTTCCTCTAGGCTTTCAAGCCCTTGTACATATTCAGGTGTTTTACCTGGAAAGGGTGGGAACAGTTCAGCAGCAGCTGGCCTGGGGCTCAGCTCACGTTTACTCACAGATGCCTCGGCACGGACCCCCAGCTTTGCAATGAGGACGCTCCTTGCGTGGGGGGTGGGTTGATGGCTGTATGGGAGATGGTTCCCCACCTCTGACCAATTTCAGAATTGTTTGCCACTGGAGCAAGTGCCCTGATAGGGTTTTCCTCTGTATAACTCGTGGGTTCACGTTTTTTTTTCTTTTATGGTTCAAGTTAGATTTTATTCCTCTTTTATGTATTTATAGATATAAGCATGGAAATAATTCATTCCTATAAATACATCTGTGTGACGGGAAGAACTTTTTTCTGTTTTATTTTTAAATTTTATTTTTTAAAATTTTGAAATTTAATTTTATTTATTTTTTTATACAGCACGTTATTATTAGTTATGTATTTTATGCATATACATGTACACAGGTCAATCCCAAAATCCCAACTCATCCCACCACCACCACCCCATGGCTTCCCACACTTGGTGTCCATACGTTTGTTCTCTACCTCTGTGTCTCTATTTCTTCCCTGCAAACCAGTTCATCTGTACCATTTCTAGGCTCCACATATATGCATTAATATACAATATTTGTTTTCCTCTTTCTGACTTACTTCATTCTGTATGACAGTCTCTCGATCTATCGATGTCTCTACAAATGACCCAGTTTCATTCCTTTTTATGGCCGAGTAATATTCCATTTTATATATGTACCACATCTTTATCCACTCATTTGTCTGTGGGCATTTAGGTTGCTTCCATTACCTGGCTATTGTAAATAGTGCTGCAACGAACATTGTGCTGAATGTGCCTTTTTGAAATACGGTTTTCTCTGGGTATATGCCCAGAAGTGGGATTGCTGGATCAGATGGTAATTCTATTTCTAATTTTTTAAAGGAAACTCCATACTGTTCTCCATAGTGACTGTATCAATTTACATTCCCACCAATAGTGGAAGAGGGCTCCTTTTGTCCACACCCTCCCTAGAATTGGTTGTTTGTATAGTTTCTGATGATGCCGATTCTAACAGGTGTGAGGTGATACCTCATTGTAGTTTTGATTTGCATTTCTCTAATAATTAGTGCTGTTGAGCAGCTTTTCATGTGCGTCTTGGCCATCTCTGTGTCTCCTTTGAAGAAACGTCTCTTTAGATCTTCTGCCCATTTTTTTGGGTTGACTGTTTTTTTAATATTAAGCTGCATGAGCTGTTTATATATATTGGAGATTAAACCTGTGTCCATTGATTCATTTGCAACTATTTTCGCCCATCCTGAGGGATGCCTTTTTCCATTCCCGTTTTTTATAACAAAAAAGGAAAGAAAGGAAAAGAAGCAGAACACTAATGTGCGTAAAATATGCCTTTTGAAACGGTCGTTTTGAAATATGGACGTCCTTTGAATTTTTTGGTCGATATGTGACCCCAGGATTTGTTTTCAGGGCAGGTGTCATTTACAGGCATGCAATGATTTTGAATATCAACTGACCATTAGCGTTGGGATTAAAGCTGCTGTTGTGTTAAACGGCCACAAGGTGGCAGCAGTTCACCCTTACCAAATCTGGTTACTAGGGCAAGAGAGCCTCAGTGGAAGTGGTGTTCTAGATTGTAGTTTAGAATGGAATGTACCAGGAGAAAGCCGCTCACGTTTGTCTCACTACTTCTTGTTCGTGTTTTTAATTTAATTTTTTATTTTTTATTACAGCAAGTTTGATTACAATGTTTGGCTTGTTGTAGGTGTGGAAGATGTGGTTCTTTTACACATATACAGATGACTGTTCTTCCTGGGATTCTTTTCCCATGTACGTTATGACAGAATGTTGAGTAGTCCTCTCTTGGTATTCTGTAGGTCTTTGGTGATTATATATGTCACCTGTGTTTGTATATGTCTGTTAACCCCGATATCGTAATGAAACCAATCCTCACACCTTTCCATTGGTGAACCATAAGTTTGTTTAATGAATCTGTGATTGCCCTTCTCCGTGGAAATATCTGCCCTGGTATCCACTTTTAGGTAACACCTATAGGTGATATGATATGATATGTGTCTTTCACTTTCTGACTTACTACAAGTCACGTGATTACTTCTAGACTCATCTACGGTGCTGCAAATGGCATTGTGTCCTTTTTTCCCTTGGCTTCTCTTCTGCCTTAGCGGGGTCCATTTTCAACAATGTGATTCCCTGAGGGTTGTGGATTAGCTGACCTGGGCAGCCTTACCCTGCCGGCCCGCCCTCCCCAGGTGTGCCTCGTTGAGGTCAATATAAACAGAGCTCCAGGCAGCAATAGCCCCTGAAGCTGTGCCTGACTCCATATTCTCTGCCCCGTCAGCAGTCTCGGGGCTGTGCTGGTGGGAGGGAGTGAGGGGCCACAGCTTTGTGGGTGGCCCGGTGTGAGTGGGGTTCTGCTGGCCTTTCTGCAGGAGTTGCCAGGCTGCCGCCTGTAAAGAAGAGGATGTGTCACCCATACCTTCCGCTGGAATTTCTCTCTGGACAGAGGTGAGGAAGGAAAAAAGCAGTGGGGGCCGGGACAGGAGGTGTATCTCAGGCAGGGCAATGGAAAGCTTCTGGAAGAGCACCAGGGTCCAGGACCAGTGGGCTGGCTGGCCTGCAGGCACCAAGTTGGCCTGCGTGCTGTCGCTGGTGTGGCTCCACGGTCCTTCCTCTAGGCTTTCAAGCCCTTGTACATATTCAGGTGTTTTACCTGGAAAGGTTGGGAACAGTTCAGCAGCAGCTGGCCTGGGGCTCAGCTCACGTTTACTCACAGATGCCTCGGCACGGTCCCCCAGCTTTGCAATGAGGACGCTCCTTGCGTGGGGGGTGGGTGGCGGGCTGTATGGGAGATGATTCCCCACCTCTGACCAATTTCAGAATTGTTTACTGCTGGAGCAAGTGTCGTGATAGGGTTTTCCTCTGTATAACTCGTGGGTTCAATTTTTTTTTCTTTTATGTTTCAAGTTAGATTTTATTCCTCTTTTATGTATTTATAAATATAAGCATGGAAATAATTCATTCCTATAAATACATCTGTGTGACGGGAAGAACTTTTTTCTGTTTTATTTTTAAATTTTATTTTTTAAAATTTTGAAATTTAATTTCATTTATGTTTTTATACAGCAGGTTATTATTAGTTATGTATTTTATGCATATACATGTATACAGGTCAATCCCAATCTCCCAACTCATCCCACCACCACCACCCCATGGCTTCCCACACTTGGTGTCCATACGTTTGTTCTCTACGTCTGTGTCTCTATTTCTTCCCTGCAAACCAGTTCATCTGTACCATTTTTAGGCTCCACATATATGCATTAATATACAATATTAGTTTGACTCTTTCTGACTTACTTCATTCTGTATGACAGTCTCTCGATCCATCGATGTCTCTACAAATGACCCAGTTTCATTCCTTTTTATGGCCGAGTAATATTCCATTTTATATATGTACCACATCTTTATCCACTCATCTGTCTGTGGGCATTTAGGTTGCTTCCATTACCTGGCTATTGTAAATAGTGCTGCAACGAACATTGTGCTGAATGTGCCTTTTTGAAATACGGTTTTCTCTGGGTATATGCCCAGAAGTGGGATTGCTGGATCAGATGGTAATTCTATTTCTAATTTTTTTAAGGAAACTCCATACTGTTCTCCATAGTGACTGTATCAATTTACATTCCCACCAATAGTGGAAGAGGGCTCCTTTTGTCCACACCCTCCCCAGAATTGGTTGTTTGTAGATTTTCTGATGATGCCGATTCTAACAGGTGTGAGGTGATACCTCATTGTAGTTTTGATTTGCATTTCTCTAATAATTAGTGCTGTTGAGCAGCTTTTCTGTGCTTCTTGGCCATCTCTGTGTCTCCTTTGAAGAAACGTCTCTTTAGATCTTCTGCCCATTTTTTTTGGGTTGTTTGTTTTTTTAATATTAAGCTGCATGAGCTGTTTATATATATTGGAGATTCAACCTCTGTCCATTGATTCGTCTGCAACGATTTTCGCCCATTCTGAGGGATGCCTTTTTCCATTCCCGTGTTTTTTAACAAAAAAGGAAAGAAAGGAAAAGAAGCAGAACACTAATGTGCGTAAAATATGCCTTTTGAAACGGTCGTTTTGAAATATGGACGTCCTTTGAATTTTTTGGTCGATATGTGACCCCAGGATTTGTTTTCAGGGCAGGTGTCATTTACAGGCATGCAATGATTTTGAATATCAACTGACCATTAGCGTTGGGATTAAAGCTGCTGTTGTGTGAAACGGCCACAAGGTGGCAGCAGTTCACCCTTACCAAATCTGGTTACTAGGGCAAGAGAGCCTCAGTGGAAGTGGTGTTCTAGATTGGAGTTTAGAATGGAATGTACCAGGAGGAAGCCGCTCACGTTTGTCTCACTACTTCTTGTTCGTGTTTTTAATTTAATTTTTTATTTTTTATTACAGCAAGTTTGATTACAATGTTTGGCTTGTTGTAGGTGTGGAAGATGTGGTTCTTTTACACATATACAGATGACTGTTATTCCTGGGATCCTTTTCCCATGTACGTTATGACAGAATGTTGAGTAGTCCTCTCTTGGTATTCTGTAGGTCTTTGGTGATTATGTATGTCACCTGTGTTTGTATATGTCTGTTAACCCCGATATCGTAATGAAACCAATCCTCACACATTTCCATTGGTGAACCATAAGTTTGTTTAATGAATCTGTGATTGCCCTTCTCCGTGGAAATATCTGCCCTGGTATCCATTTTTAGGTAACACCTATAAGTGATATGATATGATATGTGTCTTTCACTTTCTGACTTACTACAAGTCACGTGATTACTTCTAGACTCATCTACGGTGCTGCAAATGGCATTGTGTCCTTTTTTCCCTTGGCTTCTCTTCTGCCTTAGCGGGGTCCATTTTCAACAATGTGATTCCCTGAGGGTTGTGGATTAGCTGACCTGGGCAGCCTTACCCTGCCGGCCCGACCTCCCCAGGTGTGCCACGTTGAGGTCAATATAAACAGAGCTCCAGGCAGCAATAGCCCCTGAAGCTGTGCCTGACTCAATATTCTCTGCCCCGTCAGCAGTCTCGGGGCTGTGCTGGTGGGAGGGAGTGAGGGGCCACAGCTTTGTGGGTGGCCCGGTGTGAGTGGGGTTCTGCTGGCCTTTCTGCAGGAGTTGCCAGGCTGCCGCCTGTAAAGAAGAGGATGTGTCACCCATACCTTCCGCTGGAATTTCTCTCTGGACAGAGGTGAGGAAGGAAAAAAGCAGTGGGGGCCGGGACAGGAGGGGTATCTCAGGCAGGGCAATGGAAAGCTTCTGGAAGAGCGCCAGGGTCCAGGACCAGTGGGCTGGCTGGCCTGCAGGCACCAAGTTGGCCTGCGTGCTGTCGCTGGTGTGGCTCCACGGTCCTTCCTCTAGGCTTTCAAGCCCTTGTACATATTCAGGTGTTTTACCTGGAAAGGGTGGGAACAGTTCAGCAGCAGCTGGCCTGGGGCTCAGCTCACGTTTACTCACAGATGCCTCGGCACGGTCCCCCAGCTTTGCAATGAGGACGCTCCTTGCGTGGGGGGTGGGTGGCTGGCTGTATGGGAGATGGTTCCCCACCTCTGACCAATTTCAGAATTGTTTACCGCTGGAGCAAGTGTCGTGATAGGGTTTTCCTCTGTATAACTCGTGGGTTCAATTTTTCTTTTCTTTTATGGTTCAAGTTAGATTTTATTCCTCTTTTATGTATTTATAAATATAAGCATGGAAATAATTCATTCCTATAAATACATCTGTGTGACGGGAAGAACTTTTTTCTGTTTTATTTTTAAATTTTATTTTTTAAAATTTTGAAATTTAATTTCATTTATGTTTTTATACAGCAGGTTATTATTAGTTATGTATTTTATGCATATACATGTATACAGGTCAATCCCAATCTCCCAACTCATCCCACCACCACCACCCCATGGCTTCCCACACTTGGTGTCCATACGTTTGTTCTCTACGTCTGTGTCTCTATTTCTTCCCTGCAAACCAGTTCATCTGTACCATTTTTAGGCTCCACATATATGCATTAATATACAATATTAGTTTGACTCTTTCTGACTTACTTCATTCTGTATGACAGTCTCTCGATCCATCGATGTCTCTACAAATGACCCAGTTTCATTCCTTTTTATGGCCGAGTAATATTCCATTTTATATACGTACCACATCTTTATCCACTCATCTGTCTGTGGGCATTTAGGTTGCTTCCATTACCTGGCTATTGTAAATAGTGCTGCAACGAACATTGTGCTGAATGTGCCTTTTTGAAATACGGTTTTCTCTGGGTATATGCCCAGAAGTGGGATTGCTGGATCAGATGGTAATTCTATTTCTAATTTTTTTAAGGAAACTCCATACTGTTCTCCATAGTGACTGTATCAATTTACATTCCCACCAATAGTGGAAGAGGGCTCCTTTTGTCCACACCCTCCCCAGAATTGGTTGTTTGTATATTTTCTGATGATGCCGATTGTAACAGCTGTGAGGTGATACCTCATTGTAGTTTTGATTTGCATTTCTCTAATAATTAGTGCTGTTGAGCAGCTTTTCATGTGCGTCTTGGCCATCTCTGTGTCTCCTTTGAAGAAACGTCTCTTTAGATCTTCTGCCCATTTTTGGGGGTTGTTTGTTTTTTTAATATTAAGCTGCATGAGCTGTTTATATATATTGGAGATTAAACCTGTGTCCATTGATTCATTTGCAACGATTTTCACCCATCCTGAGGGATGCCTTTTTCCATTCCCGTTTTTTTTAACAAAAAAGGAAAGAAAGGAAAAGAAGCAGAACACTAATGTGCGTAAAATATGCCTTTTGAAACCGTCGTTTTGAAATATGGACGTCCTTTGAATTTTTTGGTCGATATGTGACCCCAGGATTTGTTTTCAGGGCAGGTGTCATTTACAGGCCTGCAATGATTTTGAATATCAACTGACCATTAGCGTTGGGATTAAAGCTGCTGTTGTGTGAAACGGCCACAAGGTGGCAGCAGTTCACCCTTACCAAATCTGGTTACTAGGGCAAGAGAGCCTCAGTGGAAGTGGTGTTCTAGATTGGAGTTTAGAATGGAATGTACCAGGAGAAAGCCGCTCACGTTTGTCTCACTACTTCTTGTTCGTGTTTTTAATTTAATTTTTTATTTTTTATTACAGCAAGTTTGATTACAATGTTTGGCTTGTTGTAGGTGTGGAAGATGTGGTTCTTTTACACATATACAGATGACTGTTCTTCCTGGGATTCTTTTCCCATGTACGTTATGACAGAATGTTGAGTAGTCCTCTCTTGGTATTCTGTAGGTCTTTGGTGATTATATATGTCACCTGTGTTTGTATATGTCTGTTAACCCCGATATCGTAATGAAACCAATCCTCACACCTTTCCATTGGTGAACCATAAGTTTGTTTCATGAATCTGTGATTGCCCTTCTCCGTGGAAATATCTGCCCTGGTATCCACTTTTAGGTAACACCTATAGGTGATATGATATGATATGTGTCTTTCACTTTCTGACTTACTACAAGTCACGTGATTACTTCTAGACTCATCTACGGTGCTGCAAATGGCATTGTGTCCTTTTTTCCCTTGGCTTCTCTTCTGCCTTAGCGGGGTCCATTTTCAACAATGTGATTCCCTGAGGGTTGTGGATTAGCTGACCTGGGCAGCCTTACCCTGCCGGCCCGCCCTCCCCAGGTGTGCCTCGTTGAGGTCAATATAAACAGAGCTCCAGGCAGCAATAGCCCCTGAAGCTGTGCCTGACTCCATATTCTCTGCCCCGTCAGCAGTCTCGGGGCTGTGCTGGTGGGAGGGAGTGAGGGGCCACAGCTTTGTGGGTGGCCCGGTGTGAGTGGGGTTCTGCTGGCCTTTCTGCAGGAGTTGCCAGGCTGCCACCTGTAAAGAAGAGGATGTGTCACCCATACCTTCCGCTGGAATTTCTCTCTGGACAGAGGTGAGGAAGGAAAAAAGCAGTGGGGGCCGGGACAGGAGGGGTATCTCAGGCAGGGCAATGGAAAGCTTCTGGAAGAGCGCCAGGGTCCAGGACCAGTGGGCTGGCTGGCCTGCAGGCACCAAGTTGGCCTGCGTGCTGTCGCTGGTGTGGCTCCACGGTCCTTCCTCTAGGCTTTCAAGCCCTTGTACATATTCAGGTGTTTTACCTGGAAAGGGTGGGAACAGTTCAGCAGCAGCTGGCCTGGGGCTCAGCTCACGTTTACTCACAGATGCCTCGGCACGGTCCCCCAGCTTTGCAATGAGGACGCTCTTGCGTGGGGGGTGGGTGGCTGGCTGTATGGGAGATGGTTCCCCACCTCTGACCAATTTCAGAATTGTTTACCGCTGGAGCAAGTGTCGTGATAGGGTTTTCCTCTGTATAACTCGTGGGTTCAATTTTTCTTTTCTTTTATGGTTCAAGTTAGATTTTATTCCTCTTTTATGTATTTATAAATATAAGCATGGAAATAATTCATTCCTATAAATACATCTGTGTGACGGGAAGAACTTTTTTCTGTTTTATTTTTAAATTTTATTTTTTAAAATTTTGAAATTTAATTTCATTTATGTTTTTATACAGCAGGTTATTATTAGTTATGTATTTTATGCATATACATGTATACAGGTCAATCCCAATCTCCCAACTCATCCCACCACCACCACCCCATGGCTTCCCACACTTGGTGTCCATACGTTTGTTCTCTACGTCTGTGTCTCTATTTCTTCCCTGCAAACCAGTTCATCTGTACCATTTTTAGGCTCCACATATATGCATTAATATACAATATTAGTTTGACTCTTTCTGACTTACTTCATTCTGTATGACAGTCTCTCGATCCATCGATGTCTCTACAAATGACCCAGTTTCATTCCTTTTTATGGCCGAGTAATATTCCATTTTATATACGTACCACATCTTTATCCACTCATCTGTCTGTGGGCATTTAGGTTGCTTCCATTACCTGGCTATTGTAAATAGTGCTGCAACGAACATTGTGCTGAATGTGCCTTTTTGAAATACGGTTTTCTCTGGGTATATGCCCAGAAGTGGGATTGCTGGATCAGATGGTAATTCTATTTCTAATTTTTTTAAGGAAACTCCATACTGTTCTCCATAGTGACTGTATCAATTTACATTCCCACCAATAGTGGAAGAGGGCTCCTTTTGTCCACACCCTCCCCAGAATTGGTTGTTTGTATATTTTCTGATGATGCCGATTGTAACAGCTGTGAGGTGATACCTCATTGTAGTTTTGATTTGCATTTCTCTAATAATTAGTGCTGTTGAGCAGCTTTTCATGTGCGTCTTGGCCATCTCTGTGTCTCCTTTGAAGAAACGTCTCTTTAGATCTTCTGCCCATTTTTGGGGGTAGTTTGTTTTTTTAATATTAAGCTGCATGAGCTGTTTATATATATTGGAGATTAAACCTGTGTCCATTGATTCATTTGCAACGATTTTCACCCATCCTGAGGGATGCCTTTTTCCATTCCCGTTTTTTTTAACAAAAAAGGAAAGAAAGGAAAAGAAGCAGAACACTAATGTGCGTAAAATATGCCTTTTGAAACCGTCGTTTTGAAATATGGACGTCCTTTGAATTTTTTGGTCGATATGTGACCCCAGGATTTGTTTTCAGGGCAGGTGTCATTTACAGGCCTGCAATGATTTTGAATATCAACTGACCATTAGCGTTGGGATTAAAGCTGCTGTTGTGTGAAACGGCCACAAGGTGGCAGCAGTTCACCCTTACCAAATCTGGTTACTAGGGCAAGAGAGCCTCAGTGGAAGTGGTGTTCTAGATTGGAGTTTAGAATGGAATGTACCAGGAGAAAGCCGCTCACGTTTGTCTCACTACTTCTTGTTCGTGTTTTTAATTTAATTTTTTATTTTTTATTACAGCAAGTTTGATTACAATGTTTGGCTTGTTGTAGGTGTGGAAGATGTGGTTCTTTTACACATATACAGATGACTGTTCTTCCTGGGATTCTTTTCCCATGTACGTTATGACAGAATGTTGAGTAGTCCTCTCTTGGTATTCTGTAGGTCTTTGGTGATTATATATGTCACCTGTGTTTGTATATGTCTGTTAACCCCGATATCGTAATGAAACCAATCCTCACACCTTTCCATTGGTGAACCATAAGTTTGTTTCATGAATCTGTGATTGCCCTTCTCCGTGGAAATATCTGCCCTGGTATCCACTTTTAGGTAACACCTATAGGTGATATGATATGATATGTGTCTTTCACTTTCTGACTTACTACAAGTCACGTGATTACTTCTAGACTCATCTACGGTGCTGCAAATGGCATTGTGTCCTTTTTTCCCTTGGCTTCTCTTCTGCCTTAGCGGGGTCCATTTTCAACAATGTGATTCCCTGAGGGTTGTGGATTAGCTGACCTGGGCAGCCTTACCCTGCCGGCCCGCCCTCCCCAGGTGTGCCTCGTTGAGGTCAATATAAACAGAGCTCCAGGCAGCAATAGCCCCTGAAGCTGTGCCTGACTCCATATTCTCTGCCCCGTCAGCAGTCTCGGGGCTGTGCTGGTGGGAGGGAGTGAGGGGCCACAGCTTTGTGGGTGGCCCGGTGTGAGTGGGGTTCTGCTGGCCTTTCTGCAGGAGTTGCCAGGCTGCCACCTGTAAAGAAGAGGATGTGTCACCCATACCTTCCGCTGGAATTTCTCTCCGGACAGAGGTGAGGAAGGAAAAAAGCAGTGGGGGCCGGGACAGGAGGGGTATCTCAGGCAGGGCAATGGAAAGCTTCTGGAAGAGCGCCCGGGGCCAGGACCAACCTGGCTGGCCTGCAGGCACCAAGTTGGCCTTCGTGCTGTCGCTGGTGTGGCTCCACGGTCCTTCCTCTAGGCTTTCAAGCCCTTGTACATATTCAGGTGTTTTACCTGGAAAGGGTGGGAACAGTTCAGCAGCAGCTGGCCTGGGGCTCAGCTCACCTTTACTCACAGATGCCTCGGCACGGTCCCCCAGCTTTGCAATGAGGACGCTCCTTGCGTGGGGGGTGGGTTGCTGGCTGTATGGGAGATGATTCCCCACCTCTGACCAATTTCAGAATTGTTTACCACTGGAGCAAGTGCCCTGATAGGGTTTACCCCTGTATAACTCGTGGGTTCAGGATTTTTTTTTCTTTTATGGTTCAAGTTAGGTTTTATTCCTCTTTTATGTATTTATAGATATAAGCATGGAAATCATTCATTCCTATAAATACATCTGTGTGACGGGAAGAACTTTTTTCTGTTTTATTTTTAAATTTTATTTTTTAAAATTTTGAAATTTAATTTTATTTATGTTTTTATACAGCAGGTTATTATTAGTTATGTATTTTATGCATATACATGTATACAGGTCAATCCCAATCTCCCAACTCATCCCACCACCACCACCCCATGGCTTCCCACACTTGGTGTCCATACGTTTGTTCTCTACGTCTGTGTCTCTATTTCTTCCCTGCAAACCAGTTCATCTGTACCATTTTTAGGCTCCACATATATGCATTAATATACAATATTAGTTTGACTCTTTCTGACTTACTTCATTCTGTATGACAGTCTCTCGATCCATCGATGTCTCTACAAATGACCCAGTTTCATTCCTTTTTATGGCCGAGTAATATTCCATTTTATATACGTACCACATCTTTATCCACTCATCTGTCTGTGGGCATTTAGGTTGCTTCCATTACCTGGCTATTGTAAATAGTGCTGCAACGAACATTGTGCTGAATGTGCCTTTTTGAAATACGGTTTTCTCTGGGTATATGCCCAGAAGTGGGATTGCTGGATCAGATGGTAATTCTATTTCTAATTTTTTTAAGGAAACTCCATACTGTTCTCCATAGTGACTGTATCAATTTACATTCCCACCAATAGTGGAAGAGGGCTCCTTTTGTCCACACCCTCCCCAGAATTGGTTGTTTGTATATTTTCTGATGATGCCGATTGTAACAGCTGTGAGGTGATACCTCATTGTAGTTTTGATTTGCATTTCTCTAATAATTAGTGCTGTTGAGCAGCTTTTCATGTGCGTCTTGGCCATCTCTGTGTCTCCTTTGAAGAAACGTCTCTTTAGATCTTCTGCCCATTTTTGGGGGTAGTTTGTTTTTTTAATATTAAGCTGCATGAGCTGTTTATATATATTGGAGATTAAACCTGTGTCCATTGATTCATTTGCAACGATTTTCACCCATCCTGAGGGATGCCTTTTTCCATTCCCGTTTTTTTTAACAAAAAAGGAAAGAAAGGAAAAGAAGCAGAACACTAATGTGCGTAAAATATGCCTTTTGAAACCGTCGTTTTGAAATATGGACGTCCTTTGAATTTTTTGGTCGATATGTGACCCCAGGATTTGTTTTCAGGGCAGGTGTCATTTACAGGCCTGCAATGATTTTGAATATCAACTGACCATTAGCGTTGGGATTAAAGCTGCTGTTGTGTGAAACGGCCACAAGGTGGCAGCAGTTCACCCTTACCAAATCTGGTTACTAGGGCAAGAGAGCCTCAGTGGAAGTGGTGTTCTAGATTGGAGTTTAGAATGGAATGTACCAGGAGAAAGCCGCTCACGTTTGTCTCACTACTTCTTGTTCGTGTTTTTAATTTAATTTTTTATTTTTTATTACAGCAAGTTTGATTACAATGTTTGGCTTGTTGTAGGTGTGGAAGATGTGGTTCTTTTACACATATACAGATGACTGTTCTTCCTGGGATTCTTTTCCCATGTACGTTATGACAGAATGTTGAGTAGTCCTCTCTTGGTATTCTGTAGGTCTTTGGTGATTATATATGTCACCTGTGTTTGTATATGTCTGTTAACCCCGATATCGTAATGAAACCAATCCTCACACCTTTCCATTGGTGAACCATAAGTTTGTTTCATGAATCTGTGATTGCCCTTCTCCGTGGAAATATCTGCCCTGGTATCCACTTTTAGGTAACACCTATAGGTGATATGATATGATATGTGTCTTTCACTTTCTGACTTACTACAAGTCACGTGATTACTTCTAGACTCATCTACGGTGCTGCAAATGGCATTGTGTCCTTTTTTCCCTTGGCTTCTCTTCTGCCTTAGCGGGGTCCATTTTCAACAATGTGATTCCCTGAGGGTTGTGGATTAGCTGACCTGGGCAGCCTTACCCTGCCGGCCCGCCCTCCCCAGGTGTGCCTCGTTGAGGTCAATATAAACAGAGCTCCAGGCAGCAATAGCCCCTGAAGCTGTGCCTGACTCCATATTCTCTGCCCCGTCAGCAGTCTCGGGGCTGTGCTGGTGGGAGGGAGTGAGGGGCCACAGCTTTGTGGGTGGCCCGGTGTGAGTGGGGTTCTGCTGGCCTTTCTGCAGGAGTTGCCAGGCTGCCACCTGTAAAGAAGAGGATGTGTCACCCATACCTTCCGCTGGAATTTCTCTCCGGACAGAGGTGAGGAAGGAAAAAAGCAGTGGGGGCCGGGACAGGAGGGGTATCTCAGGCAGGGCAATGGAAAGCTTCTGGAAGAGCGCCCGGGGCCAGGACCAACCTGGCTGGCCTGCAGGCACCAAGTTGGCCTTCGTGCTGTCGCTGGTGTGGCTCCACGGTCCTTCCTCTAGGCTTTCAAGCCCTTGTACATATTCAGGTGTTTTACCTGGAAAGGGTGGGAACAGTTCAGCAGCAGCTGGCCTGGGGCTCAGCTCACCTTTACTCACAGATGCCTCGGCACGGTCCCCCAGCTTTGCAATGAGGACGCTCCTTGCGTTGGGGGTGGGTTGCTGGCTGTATGGGAGATGATTCCCCACCTCTGACCAATTTCAGAATTGTTTACCACTGGAGCAAGTGCCCTGATAGGGTTTACCCCTGTATAACTCGTGGGTTCAGGATTTTTTTTTCTTTTATGGTTCAAGTTAGGTTTTATTCCTCTTTTATGTATTTATAGATATAAGCATGGAAATCATTCATTCCTATAAATACATCTGTGTGACGGGAAGAACTTTTTTCTGTTTTATTTTTAAATTTTATTTTTTAAAATTTTGAAATTTAATTTTATTTATGTTTTTATACAGCAGGTTATTATTAGTTATGTATTTTATGCATATACATGTATACAGGTCAATCCCAATCTCCCAACTCATCCCACCACCACCACCCCATGGCTTCCCACACTTGGTGTCCATACGTTTGTTCTCTACGTCTGTGTCTCTATTTCTTCCCTGCAAACCAGTTCATCTGTACCATTTTTAGGCTCCACATATATGCATTAATATACAATATTTGTTTTCCTCTTTCTGACTTACTTCATTCTGTATGACAGTCTCTCGATCCATCGATGTCTCTACAAATGACCCAGTTTCATTCCTTTTTATGGCCGAGTAATATTCCATTTTATATATGTACCACATCTTTATCCACTCATCTGTCTGTGGGCATTTAGGTTGCTTCCATTACCTGGCTATTGTAAATAGTGCTGCAACGAACATTGTGCTGAAAGTGCCTTTTTGAAATACGGTTTTCTCTGGGTATATGCCCAGAAGTGGGATTGCTGGATCAGATGGTAATTCTATTTCTAATTTTTTTAAGGAAACTCCATACTGTTCTCCATAGTGACTGTATCAATTTACATTCCCACCAATAGTGGAAGAGGGCTCCTTTTGTCCACACCCTCCCCAGAATTGGTTGTTTGTAGATTTTCTGATGATGCCGATTCTAAAAGGTGTGAGGTGATACCTCATTGTAGTTTTGATTTGCATTTCTCTAATAATTAGTGCTGTTGAGCAGCTTTTCTGTGCGTCTTGGCCATCTCTGTGTCTCCTTTGAAGAAACGTCTCTTTAGATCTTCTGCCCATTTTTTTTGGGTTGTTTGTTTTTTTAATATTAAGCTGCATGAGCTGTTTATATATATTGGAGATTAAACCTCTGTCCATTGATTCGTCTGCAACGATTTTCGCCCATTCTGAGGGATGCCTTTTTCCATTCCCGTGTTTTTTAACAAAAAAGGAAAGAAAGGAAAAGAAGCAGAACACTAATGTGCGTAAAATATGCCTTTTGAAACGGTCGTTTTGAAATATGGACGTCCTTTGAATTTTTTGGTCGATATGTGACCCCAGGATTTGTTTTCAGGGCAGGTGTCATTTACAGGCATGCAATGATTTTGAATATCAACTGACCATTAGCGTTGGGATTAAAGCTGCTGTTGTGTGAAACGGCCACAAGGTGGCAGCAGTTCACCCTTACCAAATCTGGTTACTAGGGCAAGAGAGCCTCAGTGGAAGTAGTGTTCTAGATTGGAGTTTAGAATGGAATGTACCAGGAGAAAGCCGCTCACGTTTGTCTCACTACTTCTTGTTCGTGTTTTTAATTTAATTTTTTATTTTTTCTTACAGCAAGTTTGATTACAATGTTTGGCTTGTTGTAGGTGTGGAAGATGTGGTTCTTTTACACATATACAGATGACTGTTATTCCTGGGATCCTTTTCCCATGTACGTTATGACAGAATGTTGAGTAGTCCTCTCTTGGTATTCTGTAGGTCTTTGGTGATTATGTATGTCACCTGTGTTTGTATATGTCTGTTAACCCCGATATCGTAATGAAACCAATCCTCACACCTTTCCATTGGTGAACCATAAGTTTGTTTCATGAATCTGTGATTGCCCTTCTCCGTGGAAATATCTGCCCTGGTATCCACTTTTAGGTAACACCTATAGGTGATATGATATGATATGTGTCTTTCACTTTCTGACTTACTACAAGTCACGTGATTACTTCTAGACTCATCTACGGTGCTGCAAATGGCATTGTGTCCTTTTTTCCCTTGGCTTCTCTTCTGCCTTAGCGGGGTCCATTTTCAACAATGTGATTCCCTGAGGGTTGTGGATTAGCTGACCTGGGCAGCCTTACCCTGCCGGCCCGCCCTCCCCAGGTGTGCCTCGTTGAGGTCAATATAAACAGAGCTCCAGGCAGCAATAGCCCCTGAAGCTGTGCCTGACTCCATATTCTCTGCCCCGTCAGCAGTCTCGGGGCTGTGCTGGTGGGAGGGAGTGAGGGGCCACAGCTTTGTGGGTGGCCCGGTGTGAGTGGGGTTCTGCTGGCCTTTCTGCAGGAGTTGCCATGCTGCCGCCTGTAAAGAAGAGGATGTGTCAAACATACATTCCGCTGGAATTTCTCTCCGGACAGAGGTGAGGAAGGAAAAAAGCAGTGGGGGCCGGGACAGGAGGCGTATCTCAGGCAGGGCAATGGAAAGCTTCTGGAAGAGCGCCAGGGTCCAGGACCAGTGGGCTGGCTGGCCTGCAGGCACCAAGTTGGCCTGCGTGCTGTCGCTGGTGTGGCTCCACGGTCCTTCCTCTAGGCTTTCAAGCCCTTGTACATATTCAGGTGTTTTACCTGGAAAGGGTGGGAACAGTTCAGCAGCAGCTGGCCTGGGGCTCAGCTCACCTTTACTCACAGATGCCTCGGCACGGTCCCCCAGCTTTGCAATGAGGACGCTCCTTGCGTGGGGGGTGGGTGGATGGCTGTTTGGGAGATGGTTCCCCACCTCTGACCAATTTCAGAATTGTTTACCGCTGGAGCAAGTGCCATGATAGGGTTTTCCTCTGTATAACTCGTGGGTTCAATTTTTTTTTCTTTTATGGTTCAAGTTAGATTTTATTCCTCTTTTATGTATTTATAAATATAAGCATGGAAATAATTCATTCCTATAAATACATCTGTGTGACGGGAAGAACTTTTTTCTGTTTTATTTTTAAATTTTATTTTTTAAAATTTTGAAATTTAATTTCATTTATGTTTTTATACAGCAGGTTATTATTAGTTATGTATTTTATGCATATACATGTATACAGGTCAATCCCAATCTCCCAACTCATCCCACCACCACCACCCCATGGCTTCCCACACTTGGTGTCCATACGTTTGTTCTCTACGTCTGTGTCTCTATTTCTTCCCTGCAAACCAGTTCATCTGTACCATTTTTAGGCTCCACATATATGCATTAATATACAATATTGGTTTTCCTCTTTCTGACTTACTTCATTCTGTATGACAGTCTCTCGATCCATCGATGTCTCTACAAATGACCCAGTTTCATTCCTTTTTATGGCCGAGTAATATTCCATTTTATATATGTACCACATCTTTATCCACTCATCTGTCTGTGGGCATTTAGGTTGCTTCCATTACCTGGCTATTGTAAATAGTGCTGCAACGAACATTGTGCTGAATGTGCCTTTTTGAAATACGGTTTTCTCTGGGTATATGCCCAGAAGTGGGATTGCTGGATCAGATGGTAATTCTATTTCTAATTTTTTTAAGGAAACTCCATACTGTTCTCCATAGTGACTGTATCAATTTACAGTCCCACCAATAGTGGAAGAGGGCTCCTTTTGTCCACACCCTCCCCAGAATTGGTTGTTTGTAGATTTTCTGATGATGCCGATTCTAACAGGTGTGAGGTGATACCTCATTGTAGTTTTGATTTGCATTTCTCTAATAATTAGTGCTGTTGAGCAGCTTTTCATGTGCGTCTTGGCCATCTCTCTGTCTCCTTTGAAGAAACGTCTCTTTAGATCTTCTGCCCATTTTTTTTGGGTTGTTTGTTTTTTTAATATTAAGCTGCATGAGCTGTTTATATATATTGGAGATTAGACCTGTGTCCATTGATTCATTTGCAACGATTTTCACCCATCCTGAGGGATGCCTTTTTCCATTCCCGTTTTTTATAACAAAAAAGGAAAGAAAGGAAAAGAAGCAGAACACTAATGTGCGTAAAATATGCCTTTTGAAACAGTCGCTTTGAAATATGGACGTCCTTTGAATTTTTTGGTCGATATGTGACCCCAGGATTTGTTTTCAGGGCAGGTGTCATTTACAGGCCTGCAATGATTTTGAATATCAACTGACCATTAGCGTTGGGATTAAAGCTGCTGTTGTGTGAAACGGCCACAAGGTGGCAGCAGTTCACCCTTACCAAATCTGGTTACTAGGGCAAGAGAGCCTCAGTGGAAGTGGTGTTCTAGATTGGAGTTTAGAATGGAATGTACCAGGAGAAAGCCGCTCAGGTTTGTCTCACTACTTCTTGTTCGTGTTTTTAATTTAATTTTTTATTTTTTCTTACAGCAAGTTTGATTACAATGTTTGGCTTGTTGTAGGTGTGGAAGATGTGGTTCTTTTACACATATACAGATGACTGTTCTTCCTGGGATTCTTTTCCCATGTACGTTATGACAGAATGTTGAGTAGTCCTCTCTTGGTATTCTGTAGGTCTTTGGTGATTATATATGTCACCTGTGTTTGTATATGTCTGTTAACCCCGATATCGTAATGAAACCAATCCTCACACCTTTCCATTGGTGAACCATAAGTTTGTTTCATGAATCTGTGATTGCCCTTCTCCGTGGAAATATCTGCCCTGGTATCCACTTTTAGGTAACACCTATAGGTGATATGATATGATATGTGTCTTTCACTTTCTGACTTACTACAAGTCACATGATTACTTCTAGACTCATCTACGGTGCTGCAAATGGCATTGTGTCCTTTTTTCCCTTGGCTTCTCTTCTGCCTTAGCGGGGTCCATTTTCAACAATGTGATTCCCTGAGGGTTGTGGATTAGCTGACCTGGGCAGCCTTACCCTGCCGGCCCGCCCTCCCCAGGTGTGCCTCGTTGAGGTCAATATAAACAGAGCTCCAGGCAGCAATAGCCCCTGAAGCTGTGCCTGACTCCATATTCTCTGCCCCGTCAGCAGTCTCGGGGCTGTGCTGGTGGGAGGGAGTGAGGGGCCACAGCTTTGTGGGTGGCCCGGTGTGAGTGGGGTTCTGCTGGCCTTTCTGCAGGAGTTGCCATGCTGCCGCCTGTAAAGAAGAGGATGTGTCACCCATACATTCTGCTGGAATTTCTCTCCGGACAGAGGTGAGGAAGGAAAAAAGCAGTGGGGGCCGGGACAGGAGGGGTATCTCAGGCACGGCAATGGAAAGCTTCTGGAAGAGCGCTCGGGGCCAGGACCAACCTCGCTGGCCTGCAGGCACCAAGTTGTCCTGCGTGCTGTCGCTGGTGTGGCTCCACGGTCCTTCCTCTAGGCTTTCAAGCCCTTGTACATATTCAGGTGTTTTACCTGGAAAGGGTGGGAACAGTTCAGCAGCAGCTGGCCTGGGGCTCAGCTCACGTTTACTCACAGATGCCTCGGCACGGTCCCCCAGCTTTGCAATGAGGATGCTCCTTGCGTGGGGGGTGTGTGGATGGCTGTTTGGGAGATGGTTCCCCACCTCTGACCAATTTCAGAATTGTTTACCGCTGGAGCAAGTGCCATGATAGGGTTTTCCTCTGTATAACTCGTGGGTTCAATTTTTTTTTTCTTTTATGGTTCAAGTTAGATTTTATTCCTCTTTTATGTATTTATAAATATAAGCATGGAAATAATTCATTCCTATAAATACATCTGTGTGACGGGAAGAATTTTTATTGTTTTATTTTTAAATTTTATTTTTTAAAATTTTGAAATTTAATTTCATTTATGTATTTATACAGCAGGTTATTATTAGTTATGTATTTTATGCATTTACATGTATACAGGTCAATCCCAATCTCCCAACTCATCCCACCACCACCACCCCATGGCTTCCCACACTTGGTGTCCATACGTTTGTTCTCTACGTCTGTGTCTCTATTTCTTCCCTGCAAACCAGTTCATCTGTACCATTTTAGGCTCCACATATATGCATTAATATACAATATTTGTTTTCCTCTTTCTGACTTACTTCATTCTGTATGACAGTCACTCGATCCATCGATGTCTCTACAAATGACCCAGTTTCATTCCTTTTTATGGCCGAGTAATATTCCATTTTATATATGTACCACATCTTTATCCACTCATCTGTCTGTGGGCATTTAGGTTGCTTCCATTACCTGGCTATTGTAAATAGTGCTGCAACGAACATTGTGCTGAATGTGCCTTTTTGAAATACGGTTTTCTCTGGGTATATGCCCAGAAGTGGGATTGCTGGATCAGATGGTAATTCTATTTCTAATTTTTTAAAGGAAACTCCATACTGTTCTCCATAGTGACTGTATCAATTTACATTCCCACCAATAGTGGAAGAGTGCTCCTTTTGTCCACACCCTCCCCAGAATTGGTTGTTTGTATATTTTCTGATGATGCCGATTCTAACAGGTGTGAGGTGATACCTCATTGTAGTTTTGATTTGCATTTCTCTAATAATTAGTGCTGTTGTGCAGCTTTTCATGGGCGTCTTGGCCATCTCTGTGTCTCCTTTGAAGAAACGTCTCTTTAGATCTTCTGCCCATTTTTTTGGGTTGTTTGTTTTTTTAATATTAAGCTGCATGAGCTGTTTATATATATTGGAGATTAAACCTGTGTCCATTGATTCATTTGCAACGATTTTCACCCATCCTGAGGGATGCCTTTTTCCATTCCCGTGTTTTTAACAAAAAAGGAAAGAAAGGAAAAGAAGCAGAACACTAATGTGCGTAAAATATGCCTTTTGGAACGGTCGTTTTGAAATATGGACGTCCTTTGAATTTTTTGGTCGATATGTGACCCCAGGATTTGTTTTCAGGGCAGGTGTCATTTACAGGCATGCAATGATTTTGAATATCAACTGACCATTAGCGTTGGGATTAAAGCTGCTGTTGTGTGAAACGGCCACAAGGTGGCAGCAGTTCACCCTTACCAAATCTGGTTACTAGGGCAAGAGAGCCTCAGTGGAAGTGGTGTTCTAGATTGGAGTTTAGAATGGAATGTACCAGGAGAAAGCCGCTCACGTTTGTCTCACTACTTCTTGTTCGTGTTTTTAATTTAATTTTTTATTTTTTCTTACAGCAAGTTTGATTACAATGTTTGGCTTGTTGTAGGTGTGGAAGATGTGGTTCTTTTACACATATACAGATGACTGTTCTTCCTGGGATTCTTTTCCCATGTACGTTATGACAGAATGTTGAGTAGTCCTCTCTTGGTATTCTGTAGGTCTTTGGTGATTATATATGTCACCTGTGTTTGTATATGTCTGTTAACCCCGATATCGTAATGAAACCAATCCTCACACCTTTCCATTGGTGAACCATAAGTTTGTTTCATGAATCTGTGATTGCCCTTCTCCGTGGAAATATCTGCCCTGGTATCCACTTTTAGGTAACACCTATAGGTGATATGATATGATATGTGTCTTTCACTTTCTGACTTACTACAAGTCACGTGATTACTTCTAGACTCATCTACGGTGCTGCAAATGGCATTGTGTCCTTTTTTCCCTTGGCTTCTCTTCTGCCTTAGCGGGGTCCATTTTCAACAATGTGATTCCCTGAGGGTTGTGGATTAGCTGACCTGGGCAGCCTTACCCTGCCGGCCCGCCCTCCCCAGGTGTGCCTCTTTGAGGTCAATATAAACAGAGCTCCAGGCAGCAATAGCCCCTGAAGCTGTGCCTGACTCCATATTCTCTGCCCCGTCAGCAGTCTCGGGGCTGTGCTGGTGGGAGTGAGTGAGGGGCCACAGCTTTGTGGGTGGCCCGGTGTGAGTGGGGTTCTGCTGGCCTTTCTGCAGGAGTTGCCATGCTGCCGCCTGTAAAGAAGAGGATGTGTCACCCATACATTCCGCTGGAATTTCTCTCCGGACAGAGGTGAGGAAGGAAAAAAGCAGTGGGGGCCGGGACAGGAGGGGTATCTCAGGCAGGGCAATGGAAAGCTTCTGGAAGAGCGCCCGGGGCCAGGACCAACCTCGCTGGCCTGCAGGCACCAAGTTGTCCTGCGTGCTGTCGCTGGTGTGGCTCCACGGTCCTTCCTCTAGGCTTTCAAGCCCTTGTACATATTCAGGTGTTTTACCTGGAAAGGGTGGGAACAGTTCAGCAGCAGCTGGCCTGGGGCTCAGCTCACCTTTACTCACAGATGCCTCGGCACGGTCCCCCAGCTTTGCAATGAGGACGCTCCTTGCGTGGGGGGTGGGTGGATGGCTGTATGGGAGATGATTCCCCACCTCTGACCAATTTCAGAATTGTTTACCGCTGGAGCAAGTGTCGTGATAGGGTTTTCCTCTGTATAACTCGTGGGTTCAATTTTTTTTTCTTTTATGTTTCAAGTTAGATTTTATTCCTCTTTTATGTATTTATAAATATAAGCATGGAAATAATTCATTCCTATAAATACATCTGTGTGACGGGAAGAACTTTTTTCTGTTTTATTTTTAAATTTTATTTTTTAAAATTTTGAAATTTAATTTCATTTATGTTTTTATACAGCAGGTTATTATTAGTTATGTATTTTATGCATATACATGTATACAGGTCAATCCCAATCTCCCAACTCATCCCACCACCACCACCCCATGGCTTCCCACACTTGGTGTCCATACGTTTGTTCTCTACGTCTGTGTCTCTATTTCTTCCCTGCAAACCAGTTCATCTGTACCATTTTTAGGCTCCACATATATGCATTAATATACAATATTTGTTTTCCTCTTTCTGACTTACTTCATTCTGTATGACAGTCTCTCGATCCATCGATGTCTCTACAAATGACCCAGTTTCATTCCTTTTTATGGCCGAGTAATATTCCATTTTATATATGTACCACATCTTTATCCACTCATCTGTCTGTGGGCATTTAGGTTGCTTCCATTACCTGGCTATTGTAAATAGTGCTGCAACGAACATTGTGCTGAATGTGCCTTTTTGAAATACGGTTTTCTCTGGGTATATGCCCAGAAGTGGGATTGCTGGATCAGATGGTAATTCTATTTCTAATTTTTTTAAGGAAACTCCATACTGTTCTCCATAGTGACTGTATCAATTTACAGTCCCACCAATAGTGGAAGAGGGCTCCTTTTGTCCACACCCTCCCCAGAATTGGTTGTTTGTAGATTTTCTGATGATGCCGATTCTAAAAGGTGTGAGGTGATACCTCATTGTAGTTTTGATTTGCATTTCTCTAATAATTAGTGCTGTTGAGCAGCTTTTCTGTGCGTCTTGGCCATCTCTGTGTCTCCTTTGAAGAAACGTCTCTTTAGATCTTCTGCCCATTTTTTTTGGGTTGTTTGTTTTTTTAATATTAAGCTGCATGAGCTGTTTATATATATTGGAGATTAAACCTCTGTCCATTGATTCGTCTGCAACGATTTTCGCCCATTCTGAGGGATGCCTTTTTCCATTCCCGTGTTTTTTAACAAAAAAGGAAAGAAAGGAAAAGAAGCAGAACACTAATGTGCGTAAAATATGCCTTTTGAAACGGTCGTTTTGAAATATGGACGTCCTTTGAATTTTTTGGTCGATATGTGACCCCAGGATTTGTTTTCAGGGCAGGTGTCATTTACAGGCATGCAATGATTTTGAATATCAACTGACCATTAGCGTTGGGATTAAAGCTGCTGTTGTGTGAAACGGCCACAAGGTGGCAGCAGTTCACCCTTACCAAATCTGGTTACTAGGGCAAGAGAGCCTCAGTGGAAGTGGTGTTCTAGATTGGAGTTTAGAATGGAATGTACCAGGAGAAAGCCACTCACGTTTGTCTCACTACTTCTTGTTCGTGTTTTTAATTTAATTTTTTATTTTTTATTACAGCAAGTTTGATTACAATGTTTGGCTTGTTGTAGGTGTGGAAGATGTGGTTCTTTTACACATATACAGATGACTGTTATTCCTGGGATCCTTTTCCCATGTACGTTATGACAGAATGTTGAGTAGTCCTCTCTTGGTATTCTGTAGGTCTTTGGTGATTATGTATGTCACCTGTGTTTGTATATGTCTGTTAACCCCGATATCGTAATGAAACCAATCCTCACACCTTTCCATTGGTGAACCATAAGTTTGTTTAATGAATCTGTGATTGCCCTTCTCCGTGGAAATATCTGCCCTGGTATCCATTTTTAGGTAACACCTATAAGTGATATGATATGATATGTGTCTTTCACTTTCTGACTTACTACAAGTCACGTGATTACTTCTAGACTCATCTACGGTGCTGCAAATGGCATTGTGTCCTTTTTTCCCTTGGCTTCTCTTCTGCCTTAGCGGGGTCCATTTTCAACAATGTGATTCCCTGAGGGTTGTGGATTAGCTGACCTGGGCAGCCTAACCCTGCCGGCCCGACCTCCGCAGGTGTGCCACGTTGAGGTCAATATAAACAGAGCTCCAGGCAGCAATAGCCCCTGAAGCTGTGCCTGACTCAATATTCTCTGCCCCGTCAGCAATCTCGGGGCTGTGCTGGTGGGAGGGAGTGAGGGGCCACAGCTTTGTGGGTGGCCCGGTGTGAGTGGGGTTCTGCTGGCCTTTCTGCAGGAGTTGCCAGGCTGCCGCCTGTAAAGAAGAGGATGTGTCACCCATACCTTCCGCTGGAATTTCTCTCTGGACAGAGGTGAGGAAGGAAAAAAGCAGTGGGGGCCGGGACAGGAGGGGTATCTCAGGCCGGGCAATGGAAAGCTTCTGGAAGAGCGCCAGGGTCCAGGACCAGTGGGCTGGCTGGCCTGCAGGCACCAAGTTGGCCTGCGTGCTGTCGCTGGTGTGGCTCCACGGTCCTTCCTCTAGGCTTTCAAGCCCTTGTACATATTCAGGTGTTTTACCTGGAAAGGGTGGGAACAGTTCAGCAGCAGCTGGCCTGGGGCTCAGCTCACGTTTACTCACAGATGCCTCGGCACGGTCCCCCAGCTTTGCAATGAGGACGCTCCTTGCGTGGGGGGTGGGTGGCTGGCTGTATGGGAGATGGTTCCACACCTCTGACCAATTTCAGAATTGTTTACCGCTGGAGCAAGTGTCGTGATAGGGTTTTCCTCTGTATAACTCGTGGGTTCAATTTTTTTTTTCTTTTATGGTTCAAGTTAGATTTTATTCCTCTTTTATGTATTTATAAATATAAGCATGGAAATAATTCATTCCTATAAATACATCTGTGTGACGGGAAGAACTTTTTTCTGTTTTATTTTTAAATTTTATTTTTTAAAATTTTGAAATTTAATTTCATTTATGTTTTTATACAGCAGGTTATTATTAGTTATGTATTTTATGCATATACATGTATACAGGTCAATCCCAATCTCCCAACTCATCCCACCACCACCACCCCATGGCTTCCCACACTTGGTGTCCATACGTTTGTTCTCTACGTCTGTGTCTCTATTTCTTCCCTGCAAACCAGTTCATCTGTACCATTTTTAGGCTCCACATATATGCATTAATATACAATATTAGTTTTCCTCTTTCTGACTTACTTCATTCTGTATGACAGTCTCTCGATCCATCGATGTCTCTACAAATGACCCAGTTTCATTCCTTTTTATGGCCGAGTAATATTCCATTTTATATACGTACCACAACTTTATCCACTCATCTGTCTGTGGGCATTTAGGTTGCTTCCATTACCTGGCTATTGTAAATAGTGCTGCAACGAACATTGTGCTGAATGTGCCTTGTTGAAATACGGTTTTCTCTGGGTATATGCCCAGAAGTGGGATTGCTGGATCAGATGGTAATTCTATTTCTAATTTTTTTAAGGAAACTCCATACTGTTCTCCATAGTGACTGTATCAATTTACATTCCCACCAATAGTGGAAGAGGGCTCCTTTTGTCCACACCCTCCCCAGAATTGGTTGTTTGTATATTTTCTGATGATGCCGATTCTAACAGGTGTGAGGTGATACCTCATTGTAGTTTTGATTTGCATTTCTCTAATAATTAGTGCTGTTGAGCAGCTTTTCATGGGCGTCTTGGCCATCTCTGTGTCTCCTTTGAAGAAACGTCTCTTTAGATCTTCTGCCCATTTTTTGGGGTTGTTTGTTTTTTTAATATTAAGCTGCATGAGCTGTTTATATATATTGGAGATTAAACCTGTGTCCATTGATTCATTTGCAACGATTTTCACCCATCCTGAGGGATGCCTTTTTCCATTCCCGTGTTTTTTAACAAAAAAGGAAAGAAAGGAAAAGAAGCAGAACACTAATGTGCGTAAAATATGCCTTTTGAAACGGTCGTTTTGAAATATGGACGTCCTTTGAAATTTTTGGTCGATATGTGACCCCAGGATTTGTTTTCAGGGCAGGTGTCATTTACAGGCCTGCAATGATTTTGAATATCAACTGACCATTAGCGTTGGGATTAAAGCTGCTGTTGTGTGAAACGGCCACAAGGTGGCAGCAGTTCACCCTTACCAAATCTGGTTACTAGAGCAAGAGAGCCTCAGTGGAAGTGGTGTTCTAGATTGGAGTTTAGAATGGAATGTACCAGGAGAAAGCCGCTCACGTTTGTCTCACTACTTCTTGTTCGTGTTTTTAATTTAATTTTTTATTTTTTCTTACAGCAAGTTTGATTACAATGTTTGGCTTGTTGTAGGTGTGGAAGATGTGGTTCTTTTACACATATACAGATGACTGTTCTTCCTGGGATTCTTTTCCCATGTACGTTATGACAGAATGTTGAGTAGTCCTCTCTTGGTATTCTGTAGGTCTTTGGTGATTATATATGTCACCTGTGTTTGTATATGTCTGTTAACCCCGATATCGTAATGAAACCAATCCTCACACCTTTCCATTGGTGAACCATAAGTTTGTTTCATGAATCTGTGATTGCCCTTCTCCGTGGAAATATCTGCCCTGGTATCCACTTTTAGGTAACACCTATAGGTGATATGATATGATATGTGTCTTTCACTTTCTGACTTACTACAAGTCACGTGATTACTTCTAGACTCATCTACGGTGCTGCAAATGGCATTGTGTCCTTTTTTCCCTTGGCTTCTCTTCTGCCTTAGCGGGGTCCATTTTCAACAATGTGATTCCCTGAGGGTTGTGGATTAGCTGACCTGGGCAGCCTTACCCTGCCGGCCCGCCCTCCCCAGGTGTGCCTCTTTGAGGTCAATATAAACAGAGCTCCAGGCAGCAATAGCCCCTGAAGCTGTGCCTGACTCCATATTCTCTGCCCCGTCAGCAGTCTCGGGGCTGTGCTGGTGGGAGTGAGTGAGGGGCCACAGCTTTGTGGGTGGCCCGGTGTGAGTGGGGTTCTGCTGGCCTTTCTGCAGGAGTTGCCATGCTGCCGCCTGTAAAGAAGAGGATGTGTCACCCATACATTCCGCTGGAATTTCTCTCCGGACAGAGGTGAGGAAGGAAAAAAGCAGTGGGGGCCGGGACAGGAGGGGTATCTCAGGCAGGGCAATGGAAAGCTTCTGGAAGAGCGCCCGGGGCCAGGACCAGTGGGCTGGCTGGCCTGCAGGCACCAAGTTGGCCTGCGTGCTGTCGCTGGTGTGGCTCCACGGTCCTTCCTCTAGGCTTTCAAGCCCTTGTACATATTCAGGTGTTTTACCTGGAAAGGGTGGGAACAGTTCAGCAGCAGCTGGCCTGGGGCTCAGCTCACCTTTACTCACAGATGCCTCGGCACGGTCCCCCAGCTTTGCAATGAGGACGCTCCTTGCGTGGGGGGTGCGTGGATGGCTGTTTGGGAGATGGTTCCCCACCTCTGACCAATTTCAGAATTGTTTACCGCTGGAGCAAGTGCCATGATAGGGTTTTCCTCTGTATAACTCGTGGGTTCAATTTTTTTTTCTTTTATGGTTCAAGTTAGATTTTATTCCTCTTTTATGTATTTATAAATATAAGCATGGAAATAATTCATTCCTATAAATACATCTGTGTGACGGGAAGAACTTTTTTCTGTTTTATTTTTAAATTTTATTTTTTAAAATTTTGAAATTTAATTTCATTTATGTTTTTATACAGCAGGTTATTATTAGTTATGTATTTTATGCATATACATGTATACAGGTCAATCCCAATCTCCCAACTCATCCCACCACCACCACCCCGTGGCTTCCCACACTTGGTGTCCATACGTTTGTTCTCTACGTCTGTGTCTCTATTTCTTCCCTGCAAACCAGTTCATCTGTACCATTTTTAGGCTCCACATATATGCATTAATATACAATATTAGTTTTCCTCTTTCTGACTTACTTCATTCTGTATGACAGTCTCTCGATCCATCGATGTCTCTACAAATGACCCAGTTTCATTCCTTTTTATGGCCGAGTAATATTCCATTTTATATATGTACCACATCTTTATCCACTCATCTGTCTGTGGGCATTTAGGTTGCTTCCATTACCTGGCTATTGTAAATAGTGCTGCAACGAACATTGTGCTGAATGTGCCTTTTTGAAATACGGTTTTCTCTGGGTATATGCCCAGAAGTGGGATTGCTGGATCAGATGGTAATTCTATTTCTATTTTTTTAAAGGAAACTCCATACTGTTCTTCATAGTGACTGTATCAATTTACATTCCCACCAATAGTGGAAGAGGGCTCCTTTTGTCCACATCCTCCCCAGAATTGGTTGTTTGTATATTTTCTGATGATGCCGATTCTAACAGGTGTGAGGTGATACCTCATTGTAGTTTTGATTTGCATTTCTCTAATAATTAGTGCTGTTGAGCAGCTTTTCATGTGCGTCTTGGCCATCTCTCTGTCTCCTTTGAAGAAACGTCTCTTTAGATCTTCTGCCCATTTTTTTGGGTTGTTTGTTTTTTTAATATTAAGCTGTATGAGCTGTTTATATATATTGGAGATTAGACCTGTGTCCATTGATTCATTTGCAACGATTTTCACCCATCCTGAGGGATGCCTTTTTCCATTCCCGTTTTTTATAACAAAAAAGGAAAGAAAGGAAAAGAAGCAGAACACTAATGTGCGTAAAATATGCCTTTTGAAACGGTCGTTTTGAAATATGGACGTCCTTTGAATTTTTTGGTCGATATGTGACCCCAGGATTTGTTTTCAGGGCAGGTGTCATTTACAGGCATGCAATGATTTTGAATATCAACTGACCATTAGCGTTGGGATTAAAGCTGCTGTTGTGTGAAACGGCCACAAGGTGGCAGCAGTTCACCCTTACCAAATCTGGTTACTAGGGCAAGAGAGCCTCAGTGGAAGTGGTGTTCTAGATTGGAGTTTAGAATGGAATGTACCAGGAGAAAGCCGCTCACGTTTGTCTCACTACTTCTTGTTCGTGTTTTTAATTTAATTTTTTATTTTTTATTACAGCAAGTTTGATTACAATGTTTGGCTTGTTGTAGGTGTGGAAGATGTGGTTCTTTTACACATATACAGATGACTGTTCTTCCTGGGATTCTTTTCCCATGTACGTTATGACAGAATGTTGAGTAGTCCTCTCTTGGTATTCTGTAGGTCTTTGGTGATTATATATGTCACCTGTGTTTGTATATGTCTGTTAACCCCGATATCGTAATGAAACCAATCCTCACACCTTTCCATTGGTGAACCATAAGTTTGTTTCATGAATCTGTGATTGCCCTTCTCCGTGGAAATATCTGCCCTGGTATCCATTTTTAGGTAACACCTATAAGTGATATGATATGATATGTGTCTTTCACTTTCTGACTTACTACAAGTCACGTGATTACTTCTAGACTCATCTACGGTGTTGCAAATGGCATTGTGTCCTTTTTTCCCTTGGCTTCTCTTCTGCCTTAGCGGGGTCCATTTTCAACAATGTGATTCCCTGAGGGTTGTGGATTAGCTGACCTGGGCAGCCTTACCCTGCCGGCCCGCCCTCCCCAGGTGTGCCTCGTTGAGGTCAATATAAACAGAGCTCCAGGCAGCAATAGCCCCTGAAGCTGTGCCTGACTCCATATTCTCTGCCCCGTCAGCAGTCTCGGGGCTGTGCTGGTGGGAGGGAGTGAGGGGCCACAGCTTTGTGGGTGGCCCGGTGTGAGTGGGGTTCTGCTGGCCTTTCTGCAGGAGTTGCCATGCTGCCGCCTGTAAAGAAGAGGATGTGTCACCCATACATTCCGCTGGAATTTCTCTCCGGACAGAGGTGAGGAAGGAAAAAAGCAGTGGGGGCCGGGACAGGAGGGGTATCTCAGGCAGGGCAATGGAAAGCTTCTGGAAGAGCCCAGGGTCCAGGACCAGTGGGCTGGCTGGCCTGCAGGCACCAAGTTGGCCTGCGTGCTGTCGCTGGTGTGGCTCCACGGTCCTTCCTCTAGGCTTTCAAGCCCTTGTACATATTCAGGTGTTTTACCTGGAAAGGGTGGGAACAGTTCAGCAGCAGCTGGCCTGGGGCTCAGCTCACGTTTACTCACAGATGCCTCGGCACGGTCCCCCAGCTTTGCAATGAGGATGCTCCTTGCGTGGGGGGTGTGTGGATGGCTGTTTGGGAGATGGTTCCCCACCTCTGACAAATTTCAGAATTGTTTACCGCTGGAGCAAGTGCCATGATAGGGTTTTCCTCTGTATAACTCGTGGGTTCAATTTTTTTTTCTTTTATGGTTCAAGTTAGATTTTATTCCTCTTTTATGTATTTATAAATATAAGCATGGAAATAATTCATTCCTATAAATACATCTGTGTGACGGGAAGAATTTTTATTGTTTTATTTTTAAATTTTATTTTTTAAAATTTTGAAATTTAATTTCATTTATGTTTTTATACAGCAGGTTATTATTAGTTATGTATTTTATGCATATACATGTATACAGGTCAATCCCAATCTCCCAACTCATCCCACCACCACCACCCCATGGCTTCCCACACTTGGTGTCCATACGTTTGTTCTCTACGTCTGTGTCTCTATTTCTTCCCTGCAAACCAGTTCATCTGTACCATTTGTAGGCTCCACATATATGCATTAATATACAATATTTGTTTTCCTCTTTCTGACTTACTTCATTCTGTATGACAGTCTCTCGATCCATCGATGTCTCTACAAATGACCCAGTTTCATTCCTTTTTATGGCCGAGTAATATTCCATTTTATATATGTACCACATCTTTATCCACTCATCTGTCTGTGGGCATTTAGGTTGCTTCCATTACCTGGCTATTGTAAATAGTGCTGCAACGAACATTGTGCTGAATGTGCCTTTTTGAAATACGGTTTTCTCTGGGTATATGCCCAGAAGTGGGATTGCTGGATCAGATGGTAATTCTATTTCTAATTTTTTAAAGGAAACTCCATACTGTTCTCCATAGTGACTGTATCAATTTACATCCCACCAATAGTGGAAGAGTGCTCCTTTTGTCCACACCCTCCCCAGAATTGGTTGTTTGTAGATTTTCTGATGATGCCGATTCTAACAGGTGTGAGGTGATACCTCATTGTAGTTTTGATTTGCATTTCTCTAATAATTAGTGCTGTTGTGCAGCTTTTCATGTGCGTCTTGGCCATCTCTGTGTCTCCTTTGAAGAAACGTCTCTTTAGATCTTCTGCCCATTTTTTTTGGGTTGTTTGTTTTTTTAATATTAAGCTGCATGAGCTGTTTATATATATTGGAGATTAAACCTGTGTCCATTGATTCATTTGCAACGATTTTCACCCATCCTGAGGGATGCCTTTTTCCATTCCCGTGTTTTTAACAAAAAAGGAAAGAAAGGAAAAGAAGCAGAACACTAATGTGCGTAAAATATGCCTTTTGGAACGGTCGTTTTGAAATATGGACGTCCTTTGAATTTTTTGGTCGATATGTGACCCCAGGATTTGTTTTCAGGGCAGGTGTCATTTACAGGCATGCAATGATTTTGAATATCAACTGACCATTAGCGTTGGGATTAAAGCTGCTGTTGTGTGAAACGGCCACAAGGTGGCAGCAGTTCACCCTTACCAAATCTGGTTACTAGGGCAAGAGAGCCTCAGTGGAAGTGGTGTTCTAGATTGGAGTTTAGATTGGAATGTACCAGGAGAAAGCCGCTCACGTTTGTCTCACTACTTCTTGTTCGTGTTTTTAATTTAATTTTTTATTTTTTCTTACAGCAAGTTTGATTACAATGTTTGGCTTGTTGTAGGTGTGGAAGATGTGGTTCTTTTACACATATACAGATGACTGTTCTTCCTGGGATTCTTTTCCCATGTACGTTATGACAGAATGTTGAGTAGTCCTCTCTTGGTATTCTGTAGGTCTTTGGTGATTATATATGTCACCTGTGTTTGTATATGTCTGTTAACCCCGATATCGTAATGAAACCAATCCTCACACCTTTCCATTGGTGAACCATAAGTTTGTTTCATGAATCTGTGATTGCCCTTCTCCGTGGAAATATCTGCCCTGGTATCCACTTTTAGGTAACACCTATAGGTGATATGATATGATATGTGTCTTTCACTTTCTGACTTACTACAAGTCACGTGATTACTTCTAGACTCATCTACGGTGCTGCAAATGGCATTGTGTCCTTTTTTCCCTTGGCTTCTCTTCTGCCTTAGCGGGGTCCATTTTCAACAATGTGATTCCCTGAGGGTTTTGGATTAGCTGACCTGGGCAGCCTTACCCTGCCGGCCCGCCCTCCCCAGGTGTGCCTCGTTGAGGTCAATATAAACAGAGCTCCAGGCAGCAATAGCCCCTGAAGCTGTGCCTGACTCCATATTCTCTGCCCCGTCAGCAGTCTCGGGGCTGTGCTGGTGGGAGGGAGTGAGGGGCCACAGCTTTGTGGGTGGCCCGGTGTGAGTGGGGTTCTGCTGGCCTTTCTGCAGGAGTTGCCATGCTGCCGCCTGTAAAGAAGAGGATGTGTCACCCATACATTCCGCTGGAATTTCTCTCCGGACAGAGGTGAGGAAGGAAAAAAGCAGTGGGGGCCGGGACAGGAGGGGTATCTCAGGCAGGGCAATGGAAAGCTTCTGGAAGAGCGCCCGGGGCCAGGACCAGTGGGCTGGCTGGCCTGCAGGCACCAAGTTGGCCTGCGTGCTGTCGCTGGTGTGGCTCCACGGTCCTTCCTCTAGGCTTTCAAGCCCTTGTACATATTCAGGTGTTTTACCTGGAAAGGGTGGGAACAGTTCAGCAGCAGCTGGCCTGGGGCTCAGCTCACCTTTACTCACAGATGCCTCGGCACGGTCCCCCAGCTTTGCAATGAGGACGCTCCTTGCGTGGGGGGTGGGTGGATGGCTGTTTGGGAGATGGTTCCCCACCTCTGACCAATTTCAGAATTGTTTACCGCTGGAGCAAGTGCCATGATAGGGTTTTCCTCTGTATAACTCGTGGGTTCAATTTTTTTTTCTTTTATGGTTCAAGTTAGATTTTATTCCTCTTTTATGTATTTATAAATATAAGCATGGAAATAATTCATTCCTATAAATACATCTGTGTGACGGGAAGAACTTTTTTCTGTTTTATTTTTAAATTTTATTTTTTAAAATTTTGAAATTTAATTTCATTTATGTTTTTATACAGCAGGTTATTATTAGTTATGTATTTTATGCATATACATGTATACAGGTCAATCCCAATCTCCCAACTCATCCCACCACCACCACCCCGTGGCTTCCCACACTTGGTGTCCATACGTTTGTTCTCTACGTCTGTGTCTCTATTTCTTCCCTGCAAACCAGTTCATCTGTACCATTTTTAGGCTCCACATATATGCATTAATATACAATATTAGTTTTCCTCTTTCTGACTTACTTCATTCTGTATGACAGTCTCTCGATCCATCGATGTCTCTACAAATGACCCAGTTTCATTCCTTTTTATGGCCGAGTAATATTCCATTTTATATATGTACCACATCTTTATCCACTCATCTGTCTGTGGGTATTTAGGTTGCTTCCATTACGTGGCTATTGTAAATAGTGCTGCAACGAACATTGTGCTGAATGTGCCTTTTTGAAATACGGTTTTCTCTGGGTATATGCCCAGAAGTGGGATTGCTGGATCAGATGGTAATTCTATTTCTAATTTTTTAAAGGAAACTCCATACTGTTCTCCATAGTGACTGTATCAATTTACATTCCCACCAATAGTGGAAGAGTGCTCCTTTTGTCCACACCCTCCCCAGAATTGGTTGTTTGTATATTTTCTGATGATGCCGATTCTAACAGGTGTGAGGTGATACCTCATTGTAGTTTTGATTTGCATTTCTCTAATAATTAGTGCTGTTGTGCAGCTTTTCATGTGCGTCTTGGCCATCTCTGTGTCTCCTTTGAAGAAACGTCTCTTTAGATCTTCTGCCCATTTTTTTTGGGTTGTTTGTTTTTTTAATATTAAGCTGCATGAGCTGTTTATATATATTGGAGATTAAACCTGTGTCCATTGATTCATTTGCAACGATTTTCACCCATCCTGAGGGATGCCTTTTTCCATTCCCGTGTTTTTAACAAAAAAGGAAAGAAAGGAAAAGAAGCAGAACACTAATGTGCGTAAAATATGCCTTTTGGAACGGTCGTTTTGAAATATGGACGTCCTTTCAATTTTTTGGTCGATATGTGACCCCAGGATTTGTTTTCAGGGCAGGTGTCATTTACAGGCATGCAATGATTTTGAATATCAACTGACCATTAGCGTTGGGATTAAAGCTGCTGTTGTGTGAAACGGCCACAAGGTGGCAGCAGTTCACCCTTACCAAATCTGGTTACTAGGGCAAGAGAGCCTCAGTGGAAGTGGTGTTCTAGATTGGAGTTTAGAATGGAATGTACCAGGAGAAAGCCGCTCACGTTTGTCTCACTACTTCTTGTTCGTGTTTTTAATTTAATTTTTTATTTTTTCTTACAGCAAGTTTGATTACAATGTTTGGCTTGTTGTAGGTGTGGAAGATGTGGTTCTTTTACACATATACAGATGACTGTTCTTCCTGGGATTCTTTTCCCATGTACGTTATGACAGAATGTTGAGTAGTCCTCTCTTGGTATTCTGTAGGTCTTTGGTGATTATATATGTCACCTGTGTTTGTATATGTCTGTTAACCCCGATATCGTAATGAAACCAATCCTCACACCTTTCCATTGGTGAACCATAAGTTTGTTTCATGAATCTGTGATTGCCCTTCTCCGTGAAAATATCTGCCCTGGTATCCATTTTTAGGTAACACCTATAGGTGATATGATATGATATGTGTCTTTCACTTTCTGACTTACTACAAGTCACGTGATTACTTCTAGACTCATCTACGGTGCTGCAAATGGCATTGTGTCCTTTTTTCCCTTGGCTTCTCTTCTGCCTTAGCGGGGTCCATTTTCAACAATGTGATTCCCTGAGGGTTGTGGATTAGCTGACCTGGGCAGCCTTACCCTGCCGGCCCGCCCACCCCAGCTGTGCCTCGTTCAGGTCAATATAAACAGAGCTCCAGGCAGCAATAGCCCCTGAAGCTGTGCCTGACTCCATATTCTCTGCCCCGTCAGCAGTCTCGGGGCTGTGCTGGTGGGAGGGAGTGAGGGGCCACAGCTTTGTGGGTGGCCCGGTGTGAGTGGGGTTCTGCTGGCCTTTCTGCAGGAGTTGCCAGGCTGCCGCCTGTAAAGAAGAGGATGTGTCACCCATACCTTCCGCTGGAATTTCTCTCCGGACAGAGGTGAGGAAGGAAAAAAGCAGTGGGGGCCGGGACAGGAGGGGTATCTCAGGCAGGGCAATGGAAAGCTTCTGGAAGAGCGCCAGGGTCCAGGACCAGTGTGCTGGCTGGCCTGCAAGCACCAAGTTGGCCTGCGTGCTGTCGCTGGTGTGGCTCCACGGTCCTTCCTCTAGGCTTTCAAGCCCTTGTACATATTCAGGTGTTTTACCTGGAAAGGGTGGGAACAGTTCAGCAGCATCTGGCCTGGGGCTCAGCTCACATTTACTCACAGATGCCTCGGCACGGTCCCCCAGCTTTGCAATGAGGACGCTCCTTGCGTGGGGGGTGGGTTGCTGGCTGTATGGGAGATGATTCCCCACCTCTGACCAATTTCAGAATTGTTTACCACTGGAACAAGTGCCCTGATAGGGTTTTCCCCTGTATAACTCGTGGGTTCAGAATTTTTTTTTCTTTTATGGTTCAAGTTAGATTTTATTCCTCTTTTATGTATTTATAGATATAAGCATGGAAATCATTCATTCCTATAAATACATCTGTGTGACGGGAAGAACTTTTTTCTGTTTTATTTTTAAATTTTATTTTTTAAAATTTTGAAATTTAATTTTATTTATGTTTTTATACAGCAGGTTATTTTTAGTTATGTATTTTATGCATATACATGTTTACAGGTCAATCCCAATCTCCCAACTCATCCCACCACCACCACCCCATGGCTTCCCACACTTGGTGTCCATACATTTGTTCTCTACGTCTGTGTCTCTATTTCTTCCCTGCAAACCAGTTCATCTGTACCATTTTTAGGCTCCACATATATGCATTAATATACAATATTTGTTTTCCTCTTTCTGACTTACTTCATTCTGTATGACAGTCTCTCAATCCATCGATGTCTCTACAAATGACCCAGTTTCATTCCTTTTTATGGCCGAGTAATATTCCATTTTATATATGTACCACATCTTTATCCACTCATCTGTCTGTGGGCATTTAGGTTGCTTCCATTACCTGGCTATTGTAAATAGTGCTGCAACGAACATTGTGCTGAATGTGCCTTTTTGAAATACGGTTTTCTCTGGGTATATGCCCAGAAGTGGGATTGCTGGATCAGATGGTAATTCTATTTCTAATTTTTTTAAGGAAACTCCATACTGTTCTCCATAGTGACTGTATCAATTTACATTCCCACCAATAGTGGAAGAGGGCTCCTTTTGTCCACACCCTCCCCAGAATTGGTTGTTTGTAGATTTTCTGATGATGCCGATTCTAAAAGGTGTGAGGTGATACCTCATTGTAGTTTTGATTTGCATTTCTCTAATAATTAGTGCTGTTGAGCAGCTTTTCTGTGCGTCTTGGCCATCTCTGTGTCTCCTTTGAAGAAACGTCTCTTTAGATCTTCTGCCCATTTTTTTTGGGTTGTTTGTTTTTTTAATATTAAGCTGCATGAGCTGTTTATATATATTGGAGATTAAACCTCTGTCCATTGATTCGTCTGCAATGATTTTCGCCCATTCTGAGGGATGCCTTTTTCCATTCCCGTGTTTTTTAACAAAAAAGGAAAGAAAGGAAAAGAAGCAGAACACTAATGTGCGTAAAATATGCCTTTTGAAACGGTCGTTTTGAAATATGGACGTCCTTTGAATTTTTTGGTCGATATGTGACCCCAGGATTTGTTTTCAGGGCAGGTGTCATTTACAGGCATGCAATGATTTTGAATATCAACTGACCATTAGCGTTGGGATTAAAGCTGCTGTTGTGTGAAACGGCCACAAGGTGGCAGCAGTTCACCCTTACCCAATCTGGTTACTAGGGCAAGAGAGCCTCAGTGGAAGTGGTGTTCAAGATTGGAGTTTAGAATGGAATGTACCAGGAGAAAGCCGCTCACGTTTGTCTCACTACTTCTTGTTCGTGTTTTTAATTTAATTTTTTATTTTTTATTACAGCAAGTTTGATTACAATGTTTGGCTTGTTGTAGGTGTGGAAGATGTGGTTCTTTTACACATATACAGATGACTGTTCTTCCTGGGATCCTTTTCCCATGTACGTTATGACAGAATGTTGAGTAGTCCTCTCTTGGTATTCTGTAGGTCTTTGGTGATTATGTATGTCACCTGTGTTTGTATATGTCTGTTAACCCCGATATCGTAATGAAACCAATCCTCACACCTTTCCATTGGTGAACCATAAGTTTGTTTCATGAATCTGTGATTGCCCTTCTCCGTGGAAATATCTGCCCTGGTATCCATTTTTAGGTAACACCTATAAGTGATATGATAGGATATGTGTCTTTCACTTTCTGACTTACTACAAGTCACGTGATTACTTCTAGACTCATCTACGGTGCTGCAAATGGCATTGTGTCCTTTTTTCCCTTGGCTTCTCTTCTGCCTTAGCGGGGTCCATTTTCAACAATGTGATTCCCTGAGGGTTGTGGATTAGCTGACCTGGGCAGCCTTACCCTGCCGGCCCGCCCTCCCCAGGTGTGCCTCGTTGAGGTCAATATAAACAGAGCTCCAGGCAGCAATAGCCCCTGAAGCTGTGCCTGACTCCATATTCTCTGCCCCGTCAGCAGTCTCGGGGCTGTGCTGGTGGGAGGGAGTGAGGGGCCACAGCTTTGTGGGTGGCCCGGTGTGAGTGGGGTTCTGCTGGCCTTTCTGCAGGAGTTGCCAGGCTGCCGCCTGTAAAGAAGAGGATGTGTCACCCATAACTTCCGCTGGAATTTCTCTCCGGACAGAGGTGAGGAAGGAAAAAAGCAGTGGGGGCCGGGACAGGAGGGTTATCTCAGGCAGGGCAATGGAAAGCTTCTGGAAGAGCGCCAGGGTCCAGGACCAGTGGGCTGGCTGGCCTGCAGGCACCAAGTTGGCCTGCGTGCTGTCGCTGGTGTGGCTCCACGGTCCTTCCTCTAGGCTTTCAAGCCCTTGTACATATTCAGGTGTTTTACCTGGAAAGGGTGGGAACAGTTCAGCAGCAGCTGGCCTGGGGCTCAGCTCACGTTTACTCACAGATGCCTCGGCACGGTCCCCCAGCTTTGCAATGAGGACGCTCCTTGCGTGGGGGGTGGGTGGCTGGCTGTATGGGAGATGGTTCCCCACCTCTGACCAATTTCAGAATTGTTTACCGCTGGAGCAAGTGTCGTGATAGGGTTTTCCTCTGTATAACTCGTGGGTTCAATTTTTTTTTCTTTTATGGTTCAAGTTAGATTTTATTCCTCTTTTATGTATTTATAAATATAAGCATGGAAATAATTCATTCCTATAAATGCATCTGTGTGACGGGAAGAACTTTTTTCTGTTTTATTTTTAAATTTTATTTTTTAAAATTTTGAAATTTAATTTCATTTATGTTTTTATACAGCAGGTTATTATTAGTTATGTATTTTATGCATATACATGTATACAGGTCAATCCCAATCTCCCAACTCATCCCACCACCACCACCCCATGGCTTCCCACCCTTGGTGTCCATACGTTTGTTCTCTACGTCTGTGTCTCTATTTCTTCCCTGCAAACCAGTTCATCTGTACCATTTTTAGGCTCCACATATATGCATTAATATACAATATTTGTTTTCCTCTTTCTGACTTACTTCATTCTGTATGACAGTCTCTCAATCCATCGATGTCTCTACAAATGACCCAGTTTCATTCCTTTTTATGGCCGAGTAATATTCCATTTTATATATGTACCACATCATTATCCACTCATCTGTCTGTGGGCATTTAGGTTGCTTCCATTACCTGGCTATTGTAAATAGTGCTGCAACGAACATTGTGCTGAATGTGCCTTTTTGAAATACGGTTTCCTCTGGGTATATGCACAGAAGTGGGATTGCTGGATCAGATGGTAATTCTATTTCTAATTTTTTTAAGGAAACTCCATACTGTTCTCCATAGTGACTGTATCAATTTACATTCCCACCAATAGTGGAAGAGGGCTCCTTTTGTCCACACCCTCCCCAGAATTGGTTGTTTGTATATTTTCTGATGATGCCGATTCTAACAGCTGTGAGGTGATACCTCATTGTAGTTTTGATTTGCATTTCTCTAATAATTAGTGCTGTTGAGCAGCTTTTCATGTGCGTCTTGGCCATCTCTGTGTCTCCTTTGAAGAAACGTCTCTTTAGATCTTCTGCCCATTTTTGTGGGTTGTTTGTTTTTTTAATATTAAGCTGCATGAGCTGTTTATATATATTGGAGATTAAACCTGTGTCCATTGATTCATTTGCAACGATTTTCACCCATCCTGAGGGATGCCTTTTTCCATTCCCGTTTTTTTTAACAAAAAAGGAAAGAATGGAAAAGAAGCAGAACACTAATGTGCGTAAAATATGCCTTTTGAAACGGTCGTTTTGAAATATGGACGTCCTTTGAATTTTTTGGTCGATATGTGACCCCAGGATTTGTTTTCAGGGCAGGTGTCATTTACAGGCATGCAATGATTTTGAATATCAACTGACCATTAGCGTTGGGATTAAAGCTGCTGTTGTGTGATACGGCCACAAGGTGGCAGCAGTTCACCCTTACCAAATCTGGTTACTAGGGCAAGAGAGCCTCAGTGGAAGTGGTGTTCTAGATTGGAATTTAGAATGGAATGTACCAGGAGAAAGCCGCTCACGTTTGCCTCACTACTTCATGTTCGTGTTTTTAATTTAATTTTTTATTTTTTATTACAGCAAGTTTGATTACAATGTTTGGCTTGTTGTAGGTGTGGAAGATGTGGTTCTTTTACACATATACAGATGACTGTTATTCCTGGGATCCTTTTCCCATGTACGTTATGACAGAATGTTGAGTAGTCCTCTCTTGGTATTCTGTAGGTCTTTGGTGATTATGTATGTCACCTGTGTTTGTATATGTCTGTTAACCCCGATATCGTAATGAAACCAATCCTCACACCTTTCCATTGGTGAACCATAAGTTTGTTTAATGAATCTGTGATTGCCCTTCTCTGTGGAAATATCTGCCCTGGTATCCACTTTTAGGTAACACCTATAGGTGATATGATATGATATGTGACTTTCACTTTCTGACTTACTACAAGTCACGTGATTACTTCTAGACTCATCTACGGTGCTGCAAATGGCATTGTGTCCTTTTTTCCCTTGGCTTCTCTTCTGCCTTAGCGGGGTCCATTTTCAACAATGTGATTCCCTGAGGGTTGTGGATTAGCTGACCTGGGCAGCCTTACCCTGCCGGCCCGCCCTCCCCAGGTGTGCCTCGTTGAGGTCAATATAAACAGAGCTCCAGGCAGCAATAGCCCCTGAAGCTGTGCCTGACTCCATATTCTCTGCCCCGTCAGCAGTCTCGGGGCTGTGCTGGTGGGAGGGAGTGAGGGGCCACAGCTTTGTGGGTGGCCCGGTGTGAGTGGGGTTCTGCTGGCCTTTCTGCAGGAGTTGCCATGCTGCCGCCTGTAAAGAAGAGGATGTGTCACCCATACATTCTGCTGGAATTTCTCTCCGGACAGAGGTGAGGAAGGAAAAAAGCAGTGGGGGCCGGGACAGGAGGGGTATCTCAGGCAGGGCAATGGAAAGCTTCTGGAAGAGCGCCCGGGGCCAGGACCAACCTGGCTGGCCTGCAGGCACCAAGTTGTCCTGCGTGCTGTCACTGGTGTGGCTCCACGGTCCTTCCTCTAGTCTTTCAAGCCCTTGTACATATTTAGGTGTTTTACCTGGAAAGGGTGGGAACAGTTCAGCAGCAGCTGGCCTGGGGCTCAGCTCACGTTTACTCACAGATGCCTCGGCACGGTCCCTCAGCTTTGCAATGAGGACGCTCCTTGCGTGGGGGGTGGGTTGCTGGCTGTATGGGAGATGCTTCCCCACCTCTGACCAATTTCAGAATTGTTTACCACTGGAGCAAGTGCCCTGATAGGGTTTTCCCCTGTATAACTCGTGGGTTCAGGATTTTTTTTTTCTTTTATGGTTCAAGTTAGATTTTATTCCTCTTTTATGTATTTATAGATATAAGCATGGAAATCATTCATTCCTATAAATACATCTGTGTGACGGGAAGAACTTTTTTCTGTTTTATTTTTAAATTTTATTTTTTAAAATTTTGAAATTTAATTTTATTTATGTTTTTATACAGCAGGTTATTATTAGTTATGTATTTTATGCATATACATGTATACAGGTCAATCCCAATCTCCCAACTCATCCCACCACCACCACCCCATGGCTTCCCACACTTGGTGTCCATACGTTTGTTCTCTACGTCTGTGTCTCTATTTCTTCCCTGCAAACCAGTTCATCTGTACCATTTTTAGGCTCCACATATATGCATTAATATACAATATTTGTTTTCCTCTTTCTGACTTACTTCATTCTGTATGACAGTCTCTCGATCCATCGATGTCTCTACAAATGACCCAGTTTCATTCCTTTTTATGGCCGAGTAATATTCCATTTTATATATGTACCACATCTTTATCCACTCATCAGTCTGTGGGCATTTAGGTTGCTTCCATTACCTGGCTATAGTAAATAGTGCTGCAACGAACATTGTGCTGAATGTGCCTTTTTGAAATACGGTTTTCTCTGGGTATATGCCCAGAAGTGGGATTGCTGGATCAGATGGTAATTCTATTTCTAATTTTTTAAAGGAAACTCCATACTGTTCTCCATAGTGACTGTATCAATTTACATTCCCACCAATAGTGGAAGAGTGCTCCTTTTGTCCACACCCTCCCCAGAATTGGTTGTTTGTATATTTTCTGATGATGCCGATTCTAACAGGTGTGAGGTGATACCTCATTGTAGTTTTGATTTGCATTTCTCTAATAATTAGTGCTGTTGAGCAGCTTTTCATGTGCGTCTTGGCCATCTCTGTGTCTCCTTTGAAGAAACGTCTCTTTAGATCTTCTGCCCATTTTTTTGGGTTGTTTGTTTTTTTAATATTAAGCTGCATGAGCTGTTTATATATATTGGAGATTAAACCTGTGTCCATTGATTCATTTGCAACGATTTTCACCCATCCTGAGGGATGCCTTTTTCCATTCCCGTTTTTTTTAACAAAAAAGGAAAGAAAGGAAAAGAAGCAGAACACTAATGTGCGTAAAATATGCCTTTTGAAACGGTCGTTTGGAAATATGGACGTCCTTTGAATTTTTTGGTCGATATGTGACCCCAGGATTTGTTTTCAGGGCAGGTGTCATTTACAGGCATGCAATGATTTTGAATATCAACTGACCATTAGCGTTGGGATTAAAGCTGCTGTTGTGTGAAACGGCCACAAGGTGGCAGCAGTTCACCCTTACCCAATCTGGTTACTAGGGCAAGAGAGCCTCAGTGGAAGTGGTGTTCTAGATTGGAGTTTAGAATGGAATGTGCCAGGAGAAAGCCGCTCACGTTTGTCTCACTACTTCTTGTTCGTGTTTTTAATTTAATTTTTTATTTTTTATTACACAAGTTTGATTACAATGTTTGGCTTGTTGTAGGTGTGGAAGATGTGGTTCTTTTACACATATACAGATGACTGTTCTTCCTGGGATTCTTTTCCCATGTACGTTATGACAGAATGTTGAGTAGTCCTCTCTTGGTATTCTGTAGGTCTTTGGTGATTATATATGTCACCTGTGTTTGTATATGTCTGTTAACCCCGATATCGTAATGAAACCAATCCTCACACCTTTCCATTGGTGAACCATAAGTTTGTTTCATGAATCTGTGATTGCCCTTCTCCGTGGAAATATCTGCCCTGGTATCCATTTTTAGGTAACACCTATAAGTGATATGATAGGATATGTGTCTTTCACTTTCTGACTTACTACAAGTCACGTGATTACTTCTAGACTCATCTACGGTGCTGCAAATGGCATTGTGTCCTTTTTTCCCTTGGCTTCTCTTCTGCCTTAGCGGGGTCCATTTTCAACAATGTGATTCCCTGAGGGTTGTGGATTAGCTGACCTGGGCAGCCTTACCCTGCCGGCCCGCCCTCCCCAGGTGTGCCTCGTTGAGGTCAATATAAACAGAGCTCCAGGCAGCAATAGCCCTTGAAGCTGTGCCTGACTCCATATTCTCTGCCCCGTCAGCAGTCTCGGGGCTGTGCTGGTGGGAGGGAGTGAGGGGCCACAGCTTTGTGGGTGGCCCGGTGTGAGTGGGATTCTGCTGGCCTTTCTGCAGGAGTTGCCAGGCTGCTGCCTGTAAAGAAGAGGATGTGTCACCCATACATTCCGCTGGAATTTCTCTCCGGACAGAGGTGAGGAAGGAAAAAAGCAGTGGGGGCCGGGACAGGAGGGGTATCTCAGGCAGGGCAATGGAAAGCTTCTGGAAGAGCCCAGGGTCCAGGACCAGTGGGCTGGCTGGCCTGCAGGCACCAAGTTGGCCTGCGTGCTGTCGCTGGTGTGCCTCCACGGTCCTTCCTCTAGGCTTTCAAGCCCTTGTACATATTCAGGTGTTTTACCTGGAAAGGGTGGGAACAGTTCAGCAGCAGCTGGCCCGGGGCTCAGCTCACATTTACTCACAGATGCATCGGCACGGTCCCCCAGCTTTGCAATGAGGACGCTCCTTGCGTGGGGGGTGGGTTGCTGGCTGTATGGGAGATGATTCCCCACCTCTGACCAATTTCAGAATTGTTTACCACTGGAGCAAGTGCCCTGATAGGGTTTTCCCCTGTATAACTCGTGGATTCAGGATTTTATTTTCTTTTATGGTTCAAGTTAGATTTTATTCCTCTTTTATGTATTTATAGATATAAGCATGGAAATCATTCATTCCTATAAATACATCTGTGTGACGGGAAGAAATTTTTTCTGTTTTATTTTTAAATTTTATTTTTTAAAATTTTGAAATTTAATTTTATTTATGTTTTTATACAGCAGGTTATTATTAGTTATGTATTTTATGCATATACATGTATACAGGTCAATCCCAATCTCCCAACTCATCCCACCACCACCACCCCATGGCTTCCCACACTTGGTGTCCATACGTTTGTTCTCTACGTCTGTGTCTCTATTTCTTCCCTGCAAACCAGTTCATCTGTACCATTTTTAGGCTCCACATATATGCATTAATATACAATATTTGTTTTCCTCTTTCTGACTTACTTCATTCTGTATGACAGTCTCTCGATCCATCGATGTCTCTACAAATGACCCAGTTTCATTCCTTTTTATGGCCGAGTATTATTCCATTTTATATATGTACCACATCTTTATCCACTCATCTGTCTGTGGGCATTTAGGTTGCTTCCATTACCTGGCTATTGTAAATAGTGCTGCAACGAACATTGTGCTGAATGTGCCTTTTTGAAATACGGTTTTCTCTGGGTATATGCCCAGAAGTGGGATTGCTGGATCAGATGGTAATTCTATTTCTAATTTTTTTAAGGAAACTCCATACTCTTCTCCATAGTGACTGTATCAATTTACATTCCCACCAATAGTGGAAGAGGGCTCCTTTTGTCCACACCCTTCCCAGAATTGGTTGTTTGTAGATTTTCTGATGATGCCGATTCTAAAAGGTGTGAGGTGATACCTCATTGTAGTTTTGATTTGCATTTCTCTAATAATTAGTGCTGTTGAGCAGCTTTTCTGTGCGTCTTGGCCATCTCTGTGTCTCCTTTGAAGAAACGTCTCTTTAGATCTTCTGCCCATTTTTTTGGGTTGTTTGTTTTTTTAATATTAAGCTGCATGAGCTGTTTATATATATTGGAGATTAAACCTCTGTCCATTGATTCGTCTGCAATGATTTTCGCCCATTCTGAGGGATGCCTTTTTCCATTCCCGTGTTTTTTAACAAAAAAGGAAAGAAAGGAAAAGAAGCAGAACACTAATGTGCGTAAAATATGCCTTTTGAAACGGTCGTTTTGAAATATGGACGTCCTTTGAATTTTTTGGTCGATATGTGACCCCAGGATTTGTTTTCAGGGCAGGTGTCATTTACAGGCATGCAATGATTTTGAATATCAACTGACCATTAGCGTTGGGATTAAAGCTGCTGTTGTGTGAAACGGCCACAAGGTGGCAGCAGTTCACCCTTACCCAATCTGGTTACTAGGGCAAGAGAGCCTCAGTGGAAGTGGTGTTCTAGATTGGAGTTTAGAATGGAATGTACCAGGAGAAAGCCGCTCACGTTTGTCTCACTACTTCTTGTTCGTGTTTTTAATTTAATTTTTTATTTTTTATTACAGCAAGTTTGATTACAATGTTTGGCTTGTTGTAGGTGTGGAAGATGTGGTTCTTTTACACATATACAGATGACTGTTCTTCCTGGGATCCTTTTCCCATGTACGTTATGACAGAATGTTGAGTAGTCCTCTCTTGGTATTCTGTAGGTCTTTGGTGATTATGTATGTCACCTGTGTTTGTATATGTCTGTTAACCCCGATATCGTAATGAAACCAATCCTCACACCTTTCCATTGGTGAACCATAAGTTTGTTTCATGAATCTGTGATTGCCCTTCTCCGTGGTAATATCTGCCCTGGTATCCATTTTTAGGTAACACCTATAAGAGATATGATAGGATATGTGTCTTTCACTTTCTGACTTACTACAAGTCACGTGATTACTTCTAGACTCATCTACGGTGCTGCAAATGGCATTGTGTCCTTTTTTCCCTTGGCTTCTCTTCTGCCTTAGCGGGGTCCATTTTCAACAATGTGATTCCCTGAGGGTTGTGGATTAGCTGACCTGGGCAGCCTTACCCTGCCGGCCCGCCCTCCCCAGGTGTGCCTCGTTGAGGTCAATATAAACAGAGCTCCAGGCAGCAATAGCCCCTGAAGCTGTGCCTGACTCCATATTCTCTGCCCCGTCAGCAGTCTCGGGGCTGTGCTGGTGGGAGGGAGTGAGGGGCCACAGCTTTGTGGGTGGCCCGGTGTGAGTGGGGTTCTGCTGGCCTTTCTGCAGGAGTTGCCAGGCTGCCGCCTGTAAAGAAGAGGATGTGTCACACATACCTTCCGCTGGAATTTCTCTCCGGACAGAGGTGAGGAAGGAAAAAAGCAGTGGGGGCCGGGACAGGAGGGGTATCTCAGGCAGGGCAATGGAAAGCTTCTGGAAGAGCGCCAGGGTCCAGGACCAGTGGGCTGGCTGGCCTGCAGGAACCAAGTTGGCCTGCGTGCTGTCGCTGGTGTGGCTCCACGGTCCTTCCTCTAGGCTTTCAAGCCCTTGTACATATTCAGGAGTTTTACCTGGAAAGGGTGGGAACAGTTCAGCAGCAGCTGGCCTGGGGCTCAGCTCACGTTTACTCACAGATGCCTCGGCACGGTCCCCCAGCTTTGCAATGAGGACGCTCCTTGCGTGGGGGGTGGGTGGCTGGCTGTATGGGAGATGGTTCCCCACCTCTGACCAATTTCAGAATTGTTTACCGCTGGAGCAAGTGTCGTGATAGGGTTTTCCTCTGTATAACTCGTGGGTTCAATTTTTTTTTTCTTTTATGGTTCAAGTTAGATTTTATTCCTCTTTTATGTATTTATAAATATAAGCATGGAAATAATTCATTCCTATAAATACATCTGTGTGACGGGAAGAACTTTTTTCTGTTTTATTTTTAAATTTTAGTTTTTAAAATTTTGAAATTTAATTTCATTTATGTTTTTATACAGCAGGTTATTATTAGTTATGTATTTTATGCATATACATGTATACAGGTCAATCCCAATCTCCCAACTCATCCCACCACCACCACCCCATGGCTTCCCACACTTGGTGTCCATACGTTTGTTCTCTACGTCTGTGTCTCTATTTCTTCCCTGCAAACCAGTTCATCTGTACCATTTTTAGGCTCCACATATATGCATTAATATACAATATTTGTTTTCCTCTTTCTGACTTACTTCATTCTGTATGACAGTCTCTCGATCCATCGATGTCTCTACAAATGACCCAGTTTCATTCCTTTTTATGGCCGAGTAATATTCCATTTTATATATGTACCACATCTTTATCCACTCCTCTGTCTGTGGGCATTTAGGTTGCTTCCATTACCTGGCTATTGTAAATAGTGCTGCAACGAACATTGTGCTGAATGTGCCTTTTTGAAATACGGTTTTCTCTGGGTATATGCCCAGAAGTGGGATTGCTGGATCAGATGGTAATTCTATTTCTAATTTTTTAAGGAAACTCCATACTGTTCTCCATAGTGACTGTATCAATTTACATTCCCACCAATAGTGGAAGAGGGCTCCTTTTGTCCACACCCTCCCCAGAATTGGTTGTTTGTATATTTTCTGATGATGCCGATTCTAACAGCTGTGAGGTGATACCTCATTGTAGTTTTGATTTGCATTTCTCTAATAATTAGTGCTGTTGAGCAGCTTTTCATGTGCATCTTGGCCATCTCTGTGTCTCCTTTGAAGAAACGTCTCTTTAGATCTTCTGCCCATTTTTTGGGGTTGTTTGTTTTTTTAATATTAAGCTGCATGAGCTGTTTATATATATTGGAGATTAAACCTGTGTCCATTGATTCATTTGCAACGATTTTCACCCATCCTGAGGGATGCCTTTTTCCATTCCCGTTTTTTTTAACAAAAAAGGAAAGAATGGAAAAGAAGCAGAACACTAATGTGCGTAAAATATGCCTTTTGAAACGGTCGTTTTGAAATATGGACGTCCTTTGAATATTTTGGTCGATATGTGACCCCAGGATTTGTTTTCAGGGCAGGTGTCATTTACAGGCCTGCAATGATTTTGAATATCAACTGACGATTAGCGTTGGGATTAAAGCTGCTGTTGTGTGATACGGCCACAAGGTGGCAGCAGTTCACCCTTACCAAATCTGGTTACTAGGGCAAGAGAGCCTCAGTGGAAGTGGTGTTCTAGATTGGAATTTAGAATGGAATGTACCAGGAGAAAGCCGCTCACGTTTGTCTCACTACTTCTTGTTCGTGTTTTTAATTTAATTTTTTATTTTTTATTACAGCAAGTTTGATTACAATGTTTGGCTTGTTGTAGGTGTGGAAGATGTGGTTCTTTTACACATATACAGATGACTGTTATTCCTGGGATCCTTTTCCCATGTACGTTATGACAGAATGTTGAGTAGTCCTCTCTTGGTATTCTGTAGGTCTTTGGTGATTATGTATGTCACCTGTGTTTGTATATGTCTGTTAACCCCGATATCGTAATGAAACCAATCCTCACACCTTTCCATTGGTGAACCATAAGTTTGTTTAATGAATCTGTGATTGCCCTTCTCCGTGGAAATATCTGCCCTGGTATCCACTTTTAGGTAACACCTATAGGTGATATGATATGATATGTGTCTTTCACTTTCTGACTTACTACAAGTCACGTGATTACTTCTAGACTCATCTACGGTGCTGCAAATGGCATTGTGTCCTTTTTTCCCTTGGCTTCTCTTCTGCCTTAGCGGGGTCCATTTTCAACAATGTGATTCCCTGAGGGTTGTGGATTAGCTGACCTGGGCAGCCTTACCCTGCCGGCCCGCCCTCCCCAGGTGTGCCTCGTTGAGGTCAATATAAACAGAGCTCCAGGCAGCAATAGCCCCTGAAGCTGTGCCTGACTCCATATTCTCTGCCCCGTCAGCAGTCTCGGGGCTGTGCTGGTGGGAGGGAGTGAGGGGCCACAGCTTTGTGGGTGGCCCGGTGTGAGTGGGGTTCTGCTGGCCTTTCTGCAGGAGTTGCCATGCTGCCGCCTGTAAAGAAGAGGATGTGTCACCCATACATTCTGCTGGAATTTCTCTCCGGACAGAGGTGAGGAAGGAAAAAAGCAGTGGGGGCCGGGACAGGAGGGGTATCTCAGGCAGGGCAATGGAAAGCTTCTGGAAGAGCGCCCGGGGCCAGGACCAACCTGGCAGGCCTGCAGGCACCAAGTTGTCCTGCGTGCTGTCACTGGTGTGGCTCCACGGTCCTTCCTCTAGGCTTTCAAGCCCTTGTACATATTCAGGTGTTTTACCTGGAAAGGGTGGGAACAGTTCAGCAGCAGCTGGCCTGGGGCTCAGCTCACGTTTACTCACAGATGCCTCGGCACGGTCCCTCAGCTTTGCAATGAGGACGCTCCTTGTGTGGGGGGTGGGTTGCTGGCTGTATGGGAGATGCTTCCCCACCTCTGACCAATTTCAGAATTGTTTACCACTGGAGCAAGTGCCCTGATAGGGTTTTCCCCTGTATAACTCGTGGGTTCAGGATTTTTTTTTTCTTTTATGGTTCAAGTTAGATTTTATTCCTCTTTTATGTATTTATAGATATAAGCATGGAAATCATTCATTCCTATAAATACATCTGTGTGACGGGAAGAACTTTTTTCTGTTTTATTTTTAAATTTTATTTTTTAAAATTTTGAAATTTAATTTTATTTATGTTTTTATACAGCAGGTTATTATTAGTTATGTATTTTATGCATATACATGTATACAGGTCAATCCCAATCTCCCAACTCATCCCACCACCACCACCCCATGGCTTCCCACACTTGGTGTCCATACGTTTGTTCTCTACGTCTGTGTCTCTATTTCTTCCCTGCAAACCAGTTCATCTGTACCATTTTTAGGCTCCACATATATGCATTAATATACAATATTTGTTTTCCTCTTTCTGACTTACTTCATTCTGTATGACAGTCTCTCGATCCATTGATGTCTCTACAAATGACCCAGTTTCATTCCTTTTTATAGCCGAGTAATATTCCATTTTATATATGTACCACATCTTTATCCACTCATCTGTCTGTGGGCATTTAGGTTGCTTCCATTACCTGGCTATTGTAAATAGTGCTGCAACGAACATTGTGCTGAATGTGCCTTTTTGAAATACGGTTTTCTCTGGGTATATGCCCAGAAGTGGGATTGCTGGATCAGATGGTAATTCTATTTCTAATTTTTTTAAGGAAACTCCATACTGTTCTCCATAGTGACTGTATCAATTTACATTCCCACCAATAGTGGAAGAGGGCTCCTTTTGTCCACACCCTCCCCAGAATTGGTTGTTTGTAGATTTTCTGATGATGCCGATTCTAAAAGGTGTGAGGTGATACCTCATTGTAGTTTTGATTTGCATTTCTCTAATAATTAGTGCTGTTGAGCAGCTTTTCTGTGCGTCTTGGCCATCTCTGTGTCTCCTTTGAAGAAACGTCTCTTTAGATCTTCTGCCCATTTTTTTGGGTTGTTTGTTTTTTTAATATTAAGCTGCATGAGCTGTTTATATATATTGGAGATTAAACCTCTGTCCATTGATTCGTCTGCAATGATTTTCGCCCATTCTGAGGGATGCCTTTTTCCATTCCCGTGTTTTTTAACAAAAAAGGAAAGAAAGGAAAAGAAGCAGAACACTAATGTGCGTAAAATATGCCTTTTGAAATGGTCGTTTTGAAATATGGACGTCCTTTGAATTTTTTGGTCGATATGTGACCCCAGGATTTGTTTTCAGGGCAGGTGTCATTTACAGGCATGCAATGATTTTGAATATCAACTGACCATTAGCGTTGGGATTAAAGCTGCTGTTGTGTGAAACGGCCACAAGGTGGCAGCAGTTCACCCTTACCAAATCTGGTTACTAGGGCAAGAGAGCCTCAGTGGAAGTGGTGTTCTAGATTGGAGTTTAGAATGGAATGTGCCAGGAGAAAGCCGCTCACGTTTGTCTCACTACTTCTTGTTCGTGTTTTTAATTTAATTTTTTATTTTTTATTACAGCAAGTTTGATTACAAGTTTGGCTTGTTGTAGGTGTGGAAGATGTGGTTCTTTTACACATATACAGATGACTGTTCTTCCTGGGATTCTTTTCCCATGTACGTTATGACAGAATGTTGAGTAGTCCTCTCTTGGTATTCTGTAGGTCTTTGGTGATTATATATGTCACCTGTGTTTGTATATGTCTGTTAACCCCGATATCGTAATGAAACCAATCCTCACACCTTTCCATTGGTGAACCATAAGTTTGTTTCATGAATCTGTGATTGCCCTTCTCCGTGGAAATATCTGCCCTGGTATCCATTTTTAGGTAACACCTATAAGTGATATGATAGGATATGTGTCTTTCACTTTCTGACTTACTACAAGTCACGTGATTACTTCTAGACTCATCTACGGTGCTGCAAATGGCATTGTGTCCTTTTTTCCCTTGGCTTCTCTTCTGCCTTAGCGGGGTCCATTTTCAACAATGTGATTCCCTGAGGGTTGTGGATTAGCTGACCTGGGCAGCCTTACCCTGCCGGCCCGCCCTCCCCAGGTGTGCCTCGTTGAGGTCAATATAAACAGAGCTCCAGGCAGCAATAGCCCTTGAAGCTGTGTCTGACTCCATATTCTCTGCCCCGTCAGCAGTCTCGGGGCTGTGCTGGTGGGAGGGAGTGAGGGGCCACAGCTTTGTGGGTGGCCCGGTGTGAGTGGGATTCTGCTGGCCTTTCTGCAGGAGTTGCCAGGCTGCCGCCTGTAAAGAAGAGGATGTGTCACCCATACATTCCGCTGGAATTTTTCTCCGGACAGAGGTGAGGAAGGAAAAAAGCAGTGGGGGCCGGGACAGGAGGGGTATCTCAGGCAGGGCAATGGAAAGCTTCTGGAAGTGTGTCCGGGTCCAGGAACAACCTGGCTGGCCTGCAGGCACCAAGATGGCCTGCGTGCTGTCGCTGGTGTGGCTCCACGGTCCTTCCTCTAGGCTTTCAAGCCCTTGTACATATTCAGGTGTTTTACCTGGAAAGGGTGGGAACAGTTCAGCAGCAGCTGGCCCGGGGCTCAGCTCACATTTACTCACAGATGCCTCGGCACGGTCCCCCAGCTTTGCAATGAGGACACTCCTTGCGTGGGGGGTGGGTTGCTGGCTGTATGGGAGATGATTCCCCACCTCTGACCAATTTCAGAATTGTTTACCACTGGAGCAAGTGCCCTGATAGGGTTTTCCCCTGTATAACTCGTGGATTCAGGATTTTATTTTCTTTTATGGTTCAAGTTAGATTTTATTCCTCTTTTATGTATTTATAGATATAAGCATGGAAATCATTCATTCCTATAAATACATCTGTGTGACGGGAAGAAATTTTTTCTGTTTTATTTTTAAATTTTATTTTTTAAAATTTTGAAATTTAATTTTATTTATGTTTTTATACAGCAGGTTATTATTAGTTATGTATTTTATGCATATACATGTATACAGGTCAATCCCAATCTCCCAACTCATCCCACCACCACCACCCCATGGCTTCCCACACTTGGTGTCCATACGTTTGTTCTCTACGTCTGTGTCTCTATTTCTTCCCTGCAAACCAGTTCATCTGTACCATTTTTAGGCTCCACATATATGCATTAATATACAATATTTGTTTTCCTCTTTCTGACTTACTTCATTCTGTATGACAGTCTCTCGATCCATCGATGTCTCTACAAATGACCCAGTTTCATTCCTTTTTATGGCCGAGTAATATTCCATTTTATATATGTACCACATCTTTATCCACTCATCTGTCTGTGGGCATTTAGGTTGCTTCCATTACCTGGCTATTGTAAATAGTGCTGCAACGAACATTGTGCTGAATGTGCCTTTTTGAAATACGGTTTTCTCTGGGTATATGCCCAGAAGTGGGATTGCTGGATCAGATGGTAATTCTATTTCTAATTTTTTTAAGGAAACTCCATACTGTTCTCCATAGTGACTGTATCAATTTACATTCCCACCAATAGTGGAAGAGGGCTCCTTTTGTCCACACCCTCCCCAGAATTGGTTGTTTGTAGATTTTCTGATGATGCCGATTCTAAAAGGTGTGAGGTGATACCTCATTGTAGTTTTGATTTGCATTTCTCTAATAATTAGTGCTGTTGAGCAGCTTTTCTGTGCGTCTTGGCCATCTCTGTGTCTCCTTTGAAGAAACGTCTCTTTAGATCTTCTGCCCATTTTTTTTGGGTTGTTTGTTTTTTTAATATTAAGCTGCATGAGCTGTTTATATATATTGGAGATTAAACCTCTGTCCATTGATTCGTCTGCAATGATTTTCGCCCATTCTGAGGGATGCCTTTTTCCATTCCCGTGTTTTTTAACAAAAAAGGAAAGAAAGGAAAAGAAGCAGAACACTAATGTGCGTAAAATATGCCTTTTGAAACGGTCGTTTTGAAATATGGACGTCCTTTGAATTTTTTGGTCGATATGTGACCCCAGGATTTGTTTTCAGGGCAGGTGTCATTTACAGGCATGCAATGATTTTGAATATCAACTGACCATTAGCGTTGGGATTAAAGCTGCTGTTGTGTGAAACGGCCACAAGGTGGCAGCAGTTCACCCTTACCAAATCTGGTTACTAGGGCAAGAGAGCCTCAGTGGAAGTGGTGTTCTAGATTGGAGTTTAGAATGGAATGTGCCAGGAGAAAGCCGCTCACGTTTGTCTCACTACTTCTTGTTCGTGTTTTTAATTTAATTTTTTATTTTTTATTACAGCAAGTTTGATTACAAGTTTGGCTTGTTGTAGGTGTGGAAGATGTGGTTCTTTTACACATATACAGATGACTGTTCTTCCTGGGATTCTTTTCCCATGTACGTTATGACAGAATGTTGAGTAGTCCTCTCTTGGTATTCTGTAGGTCTTTGGTGATTATATATGTCACCTGTGTTTGTATATGTCTGTTAACCCCGATATCGTAATGAAACCAATCCTCACACCTTTCCATTGGTGAACCATAAGTTTGTTTCATGAATCTGTGATTGCCCTTCTCCGTGGAAATATCTGCCCTGGTATCCATTTTTAGGTAACACCTATAAGTGATATGATAGGATATGTGTCTTTCACTTTCTGACTTACTACAAGTCACGTGATTACTTCTAGACTCATCTACGGTGCTGCAAATGGCATTGTGTCCTTTTTTCCCTTGGCTTCTCTTCTGCCTTAGCGGGGTCCATTTTCAACAATGTGATTCCCTGAGGGTTGTGGATTAGCTGACCTGGGCAGCCTTACCCTGCCGGCCCACCCTCCCCAGGTGTGCCTCGTTGAGGTCAATATAAACAGAGCTCCAGGCAGCAATAGCCCTTGAAGCTGTGCCTCACTCCATATTCTCTGCCCCGTCAGCAGTCTCGGGGCTGTGCTGGTGGGAGGGAGTGAGGGGCCACAGCTTTGTGGGTGGCCCGGTGTGAGTGGGGTTCTGCTGGCCTTTCTGCAGGAGTTGCCAGGCTGCCGCCTGTAAAGAAGAGGATGTGTCACCCATACCTTCCGCTGGAATTTCTCTCCGGACAGAGGTGAGGAAGGAAAAAAGCAGTGGGGGCCGGGACAGGAGGGGTATCTCAGGCAGGGCAATGGAAAGCTTCTGGAAGAGTGCCCGGGGCCAGGACCAACCTGGCTGGCCTGCAGGCACCAAGTTGGCCTGCGTGCTGTCGCTGGTGTGGCTCCACGGTCCTTCCTCTAGGCTTTCAAGCCCTTGTACATATTCAGGTGTTTTACCTGGAAAGGGTGGGAACAGTTCAGCAGCAGCTGGCCTGGGGCTCAGCTCACATTTACTCACAGATGCCTCGGCACGGTCCCCCAGCTTTGCAATGAGGACGCTCCTTGCGTGGGGGGTGGGTTGCTGGCTGTATGGGAGATGATTCCCCACCTCTGACCAATTTCAGAATTGTTTACCACTGGAGCAAGTGCCCTGATAGGGTTTTCCCCTGTATAACTCGTGGATTCAGGATTTTTTTTTCTTTTATGGTTCAAGTTAGATTTTATTCCTCTTTTATGTATTTATAGATATAAGCATGGAAATCATTCATTCCTATAAATACATCTGTGTGACGGGAAGAACTTTTTTCTGTTTTATTTTTAAATTTCATTTTTTCAAATTTTGAAATTTAATTTTATTTATGTTTTTATACAGCAGGTTATTATTAGTTATGTATTTTATGCATATACATGTATACAGGTCAATCCCAATCTCCCAACTCATCCCACCACCACCACCCCATGGCTTCCCACACTTGGTGTCCATACGTTTGTTCTCTACGTCTGTGCCTCTATTTCTTCCCTGCAAACCAGTTCATCTGTACCATTTTTAGGCTCCACATATATGCATTAATATACAATATTTGTTTTCCTCTTTCTGACTTACTTCATTCTGTATGACAGTCTCTCGATCCATCGATGTCTCTACAAATGACCCAGTTTCATTCCTTTTTATGGCCGAGTAATATTCCATTTTATATATGTACCACATCTTTATCCACTCATCTGTCTGTGGGCATTTAGGTTGCTTCCATTACCTGGCTATTGTAAATAGTGCTGCAACGAACATTGTGCTGAATGTGCCTTTTTGAAATACGGTTTTCTCTGGGTATATGCCCAGAAGTGGGATTGCTGGATCAGATGGTAATTCTATTTCTAATTTTTTTAAGGAAACTCCATACTGTTCTCCATAGTGACTGTATCAATTTACATTCCCACCAATAGTGGAAGAGGGCTCCTTTTGTCCACACCCTCCCCAGAATTGGTTGTTTGTAGATTTTCTGATGATGCCGATTCTAAAAGGTGTGAGGTGATACCTCATTGTAGTTTTGATTTGCATTTTTCTAATAATTAGTGCTGTTGAGCAGCTTTTCTGTGTGTCTTGGCCATCTCTGTGTCTCCTTTGAAGAAACGTCTCTTTAGATCTTCTGCCCATTTTTTTGGGTTGTTTGTTTTTTTAATATTAAGCTGCATGAGCTGTTTATATATATTGGAGATTAAACCTCTGTCCATTGATTCGTCTGCAATGATTTTCGCCCATTCTGAGGGATGCCTTTTTCCATTCCCGTGTTTTTTAACAAAAAAGGAAAGAAAGGAAAAGAAGCAGAACACTAATGTGCGTAAAATATGCCTTTTGAAACGGTCGTTTTGAAATATGGACGTCCTTTGAATTTTTTGGTCGATATGTGACCACAGGATTTGTTTTCAGGGCAGGTGTCATTTACAGGCATGCAATGATTTTGAATATCAACTGACCATTAGCGTTGGGATTAAAGCTGCTGTTGTGTGAAACGGCCACAAGGTGGCAGCAGTTCACCCTTACCCAATCTGGTTACTAGGGCAAGAGAGCCTCAGTGGAAGTGGTGTTCTAGATTGGAGTTTAGAATGGAATGTACCAGGAGAAAGCCGCTCACGTTTGTCTCACTACTTCTTGTTCGTGTTTTTAATTTAATTTTGTATTTTTTATTACAGCAAGTTTGATTACAATGTTTGGCTTGTTGTAGGTGTGGAAGATGTGGTTCTTTTACACATATACAGATGACTGTTCTTCCTGGGATCCTTTTCCCATGTACGTTATGACAGAATGTTGAGTAGTCCTCTCTTGGTATTCTGTACGTCTTTGGTGATTATGTATGTCACCTGTGTTTGTATATGTCTGTTAACCCCGATATCGTAATGAAACCAATCCTCACACCTTTCCATTGGTGAACCATAAGTTTGTTTCATGAATCTGTGATTGCCCTTCTCCGTGGAAATATCTGCCCTGGTATCCATTTTTAGGTAACACCTATAAGAGATATGATAGGATATGTGTCTTTCACTTTCTGACTTACTACAAGTCACGTGATTACTTCTAGACTCATCTACGGTGCTGCAAATGGCATTGTGTCCTTTTTTCCCTTGGCTTCTCTTCTGCCTTAGCGGGGTCCATTTTCAACAATGTGATTCCCTGAGGGTTGTGGATTAGCTGACCTGGGCAGCCTTACCCTGCCGGCCCGCCCTCCCCAGGTGTGCCTCGTTGAGGTCAATATAAACAGAGCTCCAGGCAGCAATAGCCCCTGAAGCTGTGCCTGACTCCATATTCTCTGCCCCGTCAGCAGTCTCGGGGCTGTGCTGGTGGGAGGGAGTGAGGGGCCACAGCTTTGTGGGTGGCCCGGTGTGAGTGGGGTTCTGCTGGCCTTTCTGCAGGAGTTGCCAGGCTGCCGCCTGTAAAGAAGAGGATGTGTCACCCATACCTTCCGCTGGAATTTCTCTCCGGACAGAGGTGAGGAAGGAAAAAAGCAGTGGGGGCCGGGACAGGAGGGGTATCTCAGGCAGGGCAATGGAAAGCTTCTGGAAGAGCGCCAGGGTCCAGGACCAGTGGGCTGGCTGGCCTGCAGGCACCAAGTTGGCCTGCGTGCTGTCGCTGGTGTGGCTCCACGGTCCTTCCTCTAGGCTTTCAAGCCCTTGTACATATTCAGGTGTTTTACCTGGAAAGGGTGGGAACAGTTCAGCAGCAGCTGGCCTGGGGCTCAGCTCACGTTTACTCACAGATGCCTCGGCACGGTCCCCCAGCTTTGCAATGAGGACGCTCCTTGCGTGGGGGGTGGCTGGCTGGCTGTATGGGAGATGGTTCCCCACCTCTGACCAATTTCAGAATTGTTTACCGCTGGAGCAAGTGTCGTGATAGGGTTTTCCTCTGTATAACTCGTGGGTTCAATTTTTTTTTCTTTTATGGTTCAAGTTAGATTTTATTCCTCTTTTATGTATTTATAAATATAAGCATGGAAATCATTCATTCCTATAAATACATCTGTGTGACGGGAAGAACTTTTTTCTGTTTTATTTTTAAATTTCATTTTTTAAAATTTTGAAATTTAATTTTATTTATGTTTTTATACAGCAGGTTATTATTAGTTATGTATTTTATGCATATACATGTATACAGGTCAATCCCAATCTCCCAACTCATCCCACCACCACCACCCCATGGCTTCCCACACTTGGTGTCCATACGTTTGTTCTCTACGTCTGTGTCTCTATTTCTTCCCTGCAAACCAGTTCATCTGTACCATTTTTAGGCTCCACATATATGCATTAATATACAATATTTGTTTTCCTCTTTCTGACTTACTTCATTCTGTATGACAGTCTCTCGATCCATCGATGTCTCTACAAATGACCCAGTTTCATTCCATTTTATGGCTGAGTAATATTCCATTTTATATATGTACCACATCTTTATCCACTCATCTGTCTGTGGGCATTTAGGTTGCTTCCATTACCTGGCTATTGTAAATAGTGCTGCAACGAACATTGTGCTGAATGTGCCTTTTTGAAATACGGTTTTCTCTGGGTATATGCCCAGAAGTGGGATTGCTGGATCAGATGGTAATTCTATTTCTAATTTTTTTAAGGAAACTCCATACTGTTCTCCATAGTGACTGTATCAATTTACATTCCCACCAATAGTGGAAGAGGGCTCCTTTTGTCAACACCCTCCCCAGAATTGGTTGTTTGTAGATTTTCTGATGATGCCGATTCTAAAAGGTGTGAGGTGATACGTCATTGTAGTTTTGATTTGCATTTCTCTAATAATTAGTGCTGTTGAGCAGCTTTTCTGTGTGTCTTGGCCATCTCTGTGTCTCCTTTGAAGAAACGTCTCTTTAGATCTTCTGCCCATTTTTTTTGGGTTGTTTGTTTTTTTAATATTAAGCTGCATGAGCTGTTTATATATATTGGAGATTAAACTTCTGTCCATTGATTCGTCTGCAATGATTTTCGCCCATTCTGAGGGATGCCTTTTTCCATTCCCGTGTTTTTTAACAAAAAAGGAAAGAAAGGAAAAGAAGCAGAACACTAATGTGCGTAAAATATGCCTTTTGAAACGGTCGTTTTGAAATATGGACGTCCTTTGAATTTTTTGGTCGATATGTGACCCCAGGATTTGTTTTCAGGGCAGGTGTCATTTACAGGCATGCAATGATTTTGAATATCAACTGACCATTAGCGTTGGGATTAAAGCTGCTGTTGTGTGAAACGGCCACAAGGTGGCAGCAGTTCACTCTTACCCAATCTGGTTACTAGGGCAAGAGAGCCTCAGTGGAAGTGGTGTTCTAGATTGGAGTTTAGAATGGAATGTGCCAGGAGAAAGCCGCTCACGTTTGTCTCACTACTTCTTGTTCGTGTTTTTAACTTAATTTTTTATTTTTTATTACAGCAAGTTTGATTACAATGTTTGGCTTGTTGTAGGTGTGGAAGATGTGGTTCTTTTACACATATACAGATGACTGTTCTTCCTGGGATTCTTTTCCCATGTACGTTATGACAGAATGTTGAGTAGTCCTCTCTTGGTATTCTGTAGGTCTTTGGTGATTATATATGTCACCTGTGTTTGTATATGTCTGTTAACCCCGATATCGTAATGAAACCAATCCTCACACCTTTCCATTGGTGAACCATAAGTTTGTTTCATGAAACTGTGATTGCCCTTCTCCGTGGAAATATCTGCCCTGGTATCCATTTTTAGGTAACACCTATAAGTGATATGATAGGATATGTGTCTTTCACTTTCTGACTTACTACAAGTCACGTGATTACTTCTAGACTCATCTACGGTGCTGCAAATGGCATTGTGTCCTTTTTTCCCTTGGCTTCTCTTCTGCCTTAGCGGGGTCCATTTTCAACAATGTGATTCCCTGAGGGTTGTGGATTAGCTGACCTGGGCAGCCTTACCCTGCCGGCCCACCCTCCCCAGGTGTGCCTCGTTGAGGTCAATATAAACAGAGCTCCAGGCAGCAATAGCCCTTGAAGCTGTGCCTGACTCCATATTCTCTGCCCCGTCAGCAGTCTCGGGGCTGTGCTGGTGGGAGGGAGTGAGGGGCCACAGCTTTGTGGGTGGCCCGGTGTGAGTGGGGTTCTGCTGGCCTTTCTGCAGGAGTTGCCAGGCTGCCGCCTGTAAAGAAGAGGATGTGTCACCCATACATTCCGCTGGAATTTTTCTCCGGACAGAGGTGAGGAAGGAAAAAAGCAGTGGGGGCCGGGACAGGAGGGGTATCTCAGGCAGGGCAATGGAAAGCTTCTGGAAGAGTGCCCGGGGCCAGGACCAACCTGGCTGGCCTGCAGGCACCTAGATGGCCTGCGTGCTGTCGCTGGTGTGGCTCCACGGTCCTTCCTCTAGGCTTTCAAGCCCTTGTACATATTCAGGTGTTTTACCTGGAAAGGGTGGGAACAGTTCAGCAGCAGCTGGCCTGGGGCTCAGCTCACATTTACTCACAGATGCCTCGGCACGGTCCCCCAGCTTTGCAATGAGGACGCTCCTTGCGTGGGGGGTGGGTTGCTGGCTGTATGGGAGATGATTCCCCACCTCTGACCAATTTCAGAATTGTTTACCACTGGAGCAAGTGCCCTGATAGGGTTTTACCCTGTATAACTCGTGGATTCAGGATTTTTTTTTCTTTTATGGTTCAAGTTAGATTTTATTCCTCTTTTATGTATTTATAGATATAAGCATGGAAATCATTCATTCCTATAAATACATCTGTGTGACGGGAAGAACTTTTTTCTGTTTTATTTTTAAATTTCATTTTTTAAAATTTTGAAATTTAATTTTATTTATGTTTTTATACAGCAGGTTATTATTAGTTATGTATTTTATGCATATACATGTATACAGGTCAATCCCAATCTCCCAACTCATCCCACCACCACCACCCCATGGCTTCCCACACTTGGTGTCCATACGTTTGTTCTCTACGTCTGTGTCTCTATTTCTTCCCTGCAAACCAGTTCATCTGTACCATTTTTAGGCTCCACATATATGCATTAATATACAATATTGGTTTTCCTCTTTCTGACTTACTTCATTCTGTATGACAGTCTCTCGATCCATCGATGTCTCTACAAATGACCCAGTTTCATTCCTTTTTATGGCCGAGTAATATTCCATTTTATATATGTACCACATCTTTATCCACTCATCTGTCTGTGGGCATTTAGGTTGCTTCCATTACCTGGCTATTGTAAATAGTGCTGCAACGAACATTGTGCTGAATGTGCCTTTTTGAAATACGGTTTTCTCTGGGTATATGCCCAGAAGTGGGATTGCTGGATCAGATGGTAATTCTATTTCTAATTTTTTTAAGGAAACTCCATACTGTTCTCCATAGTGACTGTATCAATTTACATTCCCACCAATAGTGGAAGAGGGCTCCTTTTGTCCACACCCTCCCCAGAATTGGTTGTTTGTAGATTTTCTGATGATGCCGATTCTAAAAGGTGTGAGGTGATACCTCATTGTAGTTTTGATTTGCATTTCTCTAATAATTAGTGCTGTTGAGCAGCTTTTCTGTGTGTCTTGGCCATCTCTGTGTCTCCTTTGAAGAAACGTCTCTTTAGATCTTCTGCCCATTTTTTTTGGGTTGTTTGTTTTTTTAATATTAAGCTGCATGAGCTGTTTATATATATTGGAGATTAAACCTCTGTCCATTGATTCGTCTGCAATGATTTTCGCCCATTCTGAGGGATGCCTTTTTCCATTCCCGTGTTTTTTAACAAAAAAGGAAAGAAAGGAAAAGAAGCAGAACACTAATGTGCGTAAAATATGCCTTTTGAAACGGTCGTTTTGAAATATGGACGTCCTTTGAATTTTTTGGTCGATATGTGACCACAGGTTTGTTTTCAGGGCAGGTGTCATTTACAGGCATGCAATGATTTTGAATATCAACTGACCATTAGCGTTGGGATTAAAGCTGCTGTTGTGTGAAACGGCCACAAGGTGGCAGCAGTTCACCCTTACCCAATCTGGTTACTAGGGCAAGAGAGCCTCAGTGGAAGTGGTGTTCTAGATTGGAGTTTAGAATGGAATGTACCAGGAGAAAGCCGCTCACGTTTGTCTCACTACTTCTTGTTCGTGTTTTTAATTTAATTTTTTATTTTTTCTTACAGCAAGTTTGATTACAATGTTTGGCTTGTTGTAGGTGTGGAAGATGTGGTTCTTTTACACATATACAGATGACTGTTCTTCCTGGGATCCTTTTCCCATGTACGTTATGACAGAATGTTGAGTAGTCCTCTCTTGGTATTCTGTACGTCTTTGGTGATTATGTATGTCACCTGTGTTTGTATATGTCTGTTAACCCCGATATCGTAATGAAACCAATCCTCACACCTTTCCATTGGTGAACCATAAGTTTGTTTCATGAATCTGTGATTGCCCTTCTCCGTGGAAATATCTGCCCTGGTATCCATTTTTAGGTAACACCTATAAGAGATATGATAGGATATGTGTCTTTCACTTTCTGACTTACTACAAGTCACGTGATTACTTCTAGACTCATCTACGGTGCTGCAAATGGCATTGTGTCCTTTTTTCCCTTGGCTTCTCTTCTGCCTTAGCGGGGTCCATTTTCAACAATGTGATTCCCTGAGGGTTGTGGATTAGCTGACCTGGGCAGCCTTACGCTGCCAGCCCGCCCTCCCCAGGTGTGCCTCGTTGAGGTCAATATAAACAGAGCTCCAGGCAGCAATAGCCCCTGAAGCTGTGCCTGACTCCATATTCTCTGCCCCGTCAGCAGTCTCGGGGCTGTGCTGGTGGGAGGGAGTGAGGGGCCACAGCTTTGTGGGTGGCCCGGTGTGAGTGGGGTTCTGCTGGCCTTTCTGCAGGAGTTGCCAGGCTGCCGCCTGTAAAGAAGAGGATGTGTCACCCATACCTTCCGCTGGAATTTCTCTCCGGACAGAGGTGAGGAAGGAAAAAAGCAGTGGGGGCCGGGACAGGAGGGGTATCTCAGGCAGGGCAATGGAAAGCTTCTGGAAGAGCGCCAGGGTCCAGGACCAGTGGGCTGGCTGGCCTGCAGGCACCAAGTTGGCCTGCGTGCTGTCGCTGGTGTGGCTCCACGGTCCTTCCTCTAGGCTTTCAAGCCCTTGTACATATTCAGGTGTTTTACCTGGAAAGGGTGGGAACAGTTCAGCAGCAGCTGGCCTGGGGCTCAGCTCACGTTTACTCACAGATGCCTCGGCACGGTCCCCCAGCTTTGCAATGAGGACGCTCCTTGCGTGGGGGGTGGGTGGCTGGCTGTATGGGAGATGGTTCCCCACCTCTGACCAATTTCAGAATTGTTTACCGCTGGAGCAAGTGTCGTGATAGGGTTTTCCTCTGTATAACTCGTGGGTTCAATTTTTTTTTTCTTTTATGGTTCAAGTTAGATTTTATTCCTCTTTTATGTATTTATAAATATAAGCATGGAAATAATTCATTCCTATAAATACATCTGTGTGACGGGAAGAACTTTTTTCTGTTTTATTTTTAAATTTCATTTTTTAAAATTTTGAAATTTAATTTTATTTATGTTTTTATACAGCAGGTTATTATTAGTTATGTATTTTATGCATATACATGTATACAGGTCAATCCCAATCTCCCAACTCATCCCACCACCACCACCCCATGGCTTCCCACACTTGGTGTCCATACGTTTGTTCTCTACGTCTGTGTCTCTATTTCTTCCCTGCAAACCAGTTCATCTGTACCATTTTTAGGCTCCACATATATGCATTAATATACAATATTTGTTTTCCTCCTTCTGACTTACTTCATTCTGTATGACAGTCTCTCGATCCATCGATGTCTCTACAAATGACCCAGTTTCATTCCTTTTTATGGCCGAGTAATATTCCATTTTATATATGTACCACATCTTTATCCACTCATCTGTCTGTGGGCATTTAGGTTGCTTCCATTACCTGGCTATTGTAAATAGTGCTGCAACGAACATTGTGCTGAATGTGCCTTTTTGAAATACGGTTTTCTCTGGGTATATGCCCAGAAGTGGGATTGCTGGATCAGATGGTAATTCTATTTCTAATTTTTTTAAGGAAACTCCATACTGTTCTCCATAGTGACTGTATCAATTTACATTCCCACCAATAGTGGAAGAGGGCTCCTTTTGTCCACACCCTCCCCAGAATTGGTTGTTTGTAGATTTTCTGATGATGCCGATTCTAAAAGGTGTGAGGTGATACCTCATTGTAGTTTTGATTTGCATTTCTCTAATAATTAGTGCTGTTGAGCAGCTTTTCTGTGTGTCTTGGCCATCTCTGTGTCTCCTTTGAAGAAACGTCTCTTTAGATCTTCTGCCCATTTTTTTTGGGTTGTTTGTTTTTTTAATATTAAGCTGCATGAGCTGTTTATATATATTGGAGATTAAACTTCTGTCCATTGATTCGTCTGCAATGATTTTCGCCCATTCTGAGGGATGCCTTTTTCCATTCCCGTGTTTTTTAACAAAAAAGGAAAGAAAGGAAAAGAAGCAGAACACTAATGTGCGTAAAATATGCCTTTTGAAACGGTCGTTTTGAAATATGGACGTCCTTTGAATTTTTTGGTCGATATGTGACCACAGGATTTGTTTTCAGGGCAGGTGTCATTTACAGGCATGCAATGATTTTGAATATCAACTGACCATTAGCGTTGGGATTAAAGCTGCTGTTGTGTGAAACGGCCACAAGGTGGCAGCAGTTCACCCTTACCAAATCTGGTTACTAGGGCAAGAGAGCCTCAGTGGAAGTGGTCTTCTAGATTGGAGTTTAGAATGGAATGTACCAGGAGAAAGCCGCTCACGTTTGTCTCACTACTTCTTGTTCGTGTTTTTAATTTAATTTTTTATTTTTTATTACAGCAAGTTTGATTACAATGTTTGGCTTGTTGTAGGTGTGGAAGATGTGGTTCTTTTACACATATACAGATGACTGTTCTTCCTGGGATCCTTTTCCCATGTACGTTATGACAGAATGTTGAGTAGTCCTCTCTTGGTATTCTGTAGGTCTTTGGTGATTATGTATGTCACCTGTGTTTGTATATGTCTGTTAACCCCGATATCGTAATGAAACCAATCCTCACACCTTTCCATTGGTGAACCATAAGTTTGTTTCATGAATCTGTGATTGCCCTTCTCCGTGGAAATATCTGCCCTGGTATCCATTTTTAGGTAACACCTATAAGTGATATGATAGGATATGTGTCTTTCACTTTCTGACTTACTACAAGTCACGTGATTACTTCTAGACTCATCTACGGTGCTGCAAATGGCATTGTGTCCTTTTTTCCCTTGGCTTCTCTTCTGCCTTAGCGGGGTCCATTTTCAACAATGTGATTCCCTGAGGGTTGTGGATTAGCTGACCTGGGCAGCCTTACCCTGCCGGCCCGCCCTCCCCAGGTGTGCCTAGTTGAGGTCAATATAAACAGAGCTCCAGGCAGCACTAGCCCCTGAAGCTGTGCCTGACTCCATATTCTCTGCCCCGTCAGCAGTCTCGGGGCTGTGCTGGTGGGAGGGAGTGAGGGGCCACAGCTTTGTGGGTGGCCCGGTGTGAGTGGGGTTCTGCTGGCCTTTCTGCAGGAGTTGCCAGGCTGCCGCCTGTAAAGAAGAGGATGTGTCACCCATACCTTCCGCTGGAATTTCTCTCCGGACAGAGGTGAGGAAGGAAAAAAGCAGTGGGGGCCGGGACAGGAGGGGTATCTCAGGCAGGGCAATGGAAAGCTTCTGGAAGAGCGCCAGGGTCCAGGACCAGTGGGCTGGCTGGCCTGCAGGCACCAAGTTGGCCTGCGTGCTGTCGCTGGTGTGGCTCCACGGTCCTTCCTCTAGGCTTTCAAGCCCTTGTACATATTCAGGTGTTTTACCTGGAAAGGGTGGGAACAGTTCAGCAGCAGCTGGCCTGGGGCTCAGCTCACGTTTACTCACAGATGCCTCGGCACGGTCCCCCAGCTTTGCAATGAGGACGCTCCTTGCGTGGGGGGTGGGTGGCTGGCTGTATGGGAGATGGTTCCCCACCTCTGACCAATTTCAGAATTGTTTACCGCTGGAGCAAGTGTCGTGATAGGGCTTTCCTCTGTATAACTCGTGGGTTCAATTTTTTTTTCTTTTATGGTTCAAGTTAGATTTTATTCCTCTTTTATGTATTTATAAATATAAGCATGGAAATAATTCATTCCTATAAATACATCTGTGTGACGGGAAGAACTTTTTTCTGTTTTATTTTTAAATTTTATTTTTTAAAATTTTGAAATTTAATTTCATTTATGTTTTTATACAGCAGGTTATTATTAGTTATGTATTTTATGCATATACATGTATACAGGTCAATCCCAATCTCCCAACTCATCCCACCACCACCACCCCATGGCTTCCCACACTTGGTGTCCATACGTTTGTTCTCTACGTCTGTGTCTCTATTTCTTCCCTGCAAACCAGTTCATCTGTACCATTTTTAGGCTCCACATATATGCATTAATATACAATATTTGTTTTCCTCCTTCTGACTTACTTCATTCTGTATGACAGTCTCTCGATCCATCGATGTCTCTACAAATGACCCAGTTCCATTCCTTTTTATGGCCGAGTAATATTCCATTTTATATATGTACCACATCTTTATCCACTCATCTGTCTGTGGGCATTTAGGTTGCTTCCATTACCTGGCTATTGTAAATAGTGCTGCAACGAACATTGTGCTGAATGTGCCTTTTTGAAATACGGTTTTCTCTGGGTATATGCCCAGAAGTGGGATTGCTGGATCAGATGGTAATTCTATTTCTAATTTTTTTAAGGAAACTCCATACTGTTCTCCATAGTGACTGTATCAATTTACATTCCCACCAATAGTGGAAGAGGGCTCCTTTTGTCCACACCCTCCCCAGAATTGGTTGTTTGTATATTTTCTGATGATGCCTATTCTAACAGGTGTGAGGTGATACCTCATTGTAGTTTTGATTTGCATTTCTCTAATAATTAGTGCTGTTGAGCAGCTTTTCTTGTGCGTCTTGGCCATCTCTGTGTCTCCTTTGAAGAAACGTCTCTTTAGATCTTCTGCCCATTTTTTGGGGTTGTTTGTTTTTTTAATATTAAGCTGCATGAGCTGTTTATATATATTGGAGATTAAACCTGTGTCCATTGATTCATTTGCAACGATTTTCACCCATCCTGAGGGATGCCTTTTTCCATTCCCGTTTTTTTTAACAAAAAAGGAAAGAAAGGAAAAGAAGCAGAACACTAATGTGCGTAAAATATGCCTTTTGAAACGGTCGTTTTGAAATATGGACGTCCTTTGAATTTTTTGGTCGATATGTGACCCCAGGATTTGTTTTCAGGGCAGGTGTCATTTACAGGCATGCAATGATTTTGAATATCAACTGACCATTAGCGTTGGGATTAAAGCTGCTGTTGTGTGAAACGGCCACAAGGTGGCAGCAGTTCACCCTTACCAAATCTGGTTACTAGGGCAAGAGAGCCTCAGTGGAAGTGGTGTTCTAGATTGGAGTTTAGAATGGAATGTACCAGGAGAACGCCGCTCACGTTTGTCTCACTACTTCTTGTTCGTGTTTTTAATTTAATTTTTTATTTTTTATTACAGCAAGTTTGATTACAATGTTTGGCTTGTTGTAGGTGTGGAAGATGTGGTTCTTTTACACATATACAGATGACTGTTCTTCCTGGGATTCTTTTCCCATGTACGTTATGACAGAATGTTGAGTAGTCCTCTCTTGGTATTCTGTAGGTCTTTGGTGATTATATATGTCACCTGTGTTTGTATATGTCTGTTAACCCCGATATCGTAATGAAACCAATCCTCACACCTTTCCATTGGTGAACCATAAGTTTGTTTCATGAATCTGTGATTGCCCTTCTCTGTGGAAATATCTGCCCTGGTATCCACTTTTAGGTAACACCTATAGGTGATATGATAGGATATGTGTCTTTCACTTTCTGACTTACTACAAGTCACGTGATTACTTCTAGACTCATCTACGGTGCTGCAAATGGCATTGTGTCCTTTTTTCCCTTGGCTTCTCTTCTGCCTTAGCGGGGTCCATTTTCAACAATGTGATTCCCTGAGGGTTGTGGATTAGCTGACCTGGGCAGCCTTACCCTGCCAGCCCGCCCTCCCCAGGTGTGCCTCGTTGAGGTCAATATAAACAGAGCTCCAGGCAGCAATAGCCCCTGAAGCTGTGCCTGACTCCATATTCTCTGCCCCGTCAGCAGTCTCGGGGCTGTGCTGGTGGGAGGGAGTGAGGGGCCACAGCTTTGTGGGTGGCCCGGTGTGAGTGGGGTTCTGCTGGCCTTTCTGCAGGAGTTGCCATGCTGCCGCCTGTAAAGAAGAGGATGTGTCACCCATACATTCCGCTGGAATTTCTCTCCGGACAGAGGTGAGGAAGGAAAAAAGCAGTGGGGGCCGGGACAGGAGGGGTATCTCAGGCAGGGCAATGGAAAGCTTCTGGAAGAGCGCCCGGGGCCAGGACCAACCTGGCTGGCCTGCAGGCACCAAGTTGTCCTGCGTGCTGTCGCTGGTGTGGCTCCACGGTCCTTCCTCTAGGCTTTCAAGCCCTTGTACATATTCAGGTGTTTTACCTGGAAAGGGTGGGAACAGTTCAGCAGCAGCTGGCCTGGGGCTCAGCTCACGTTTACTCACAGATGCCTCGGCACGGTCCCCCAGCTTTGCAATGAGGACGCTCCTTGCGTGGGGGGTGGGTTGCTGGCTGTATGGGAGATGATTCCCCACCTCTGACCAATTTCAGAATTGTTTACCACTGGAGCAAGTGCCCTGATAGGGTTTTCCCCTGTATAACTCGTGGATTCAGGATTTTTTTTTTCTTTTATGGTTCAAGTTAGATTTTATTCCTCTTTTATGTATTTATAGATATAAGCATGGAAATCATTCATTCCTATAAATACATCTGTGTGACGGGAAGAACTTTTTTCTGTTTTATTTTTAAATTTTATTTTTTAAAATTTTGAAATTTAATTTTATTTATGTTTTTATACAGCAGGTTATTATTAGTTATGTATTTTATGCATATACATGTATACAGGTCAATCCCAATCTCCCAACTCATCCCACCACCACCACCCCATGGCTTCCCACACTTGGTGTCCATACGTTTGTTCTCTACGTCTGTGTCTCTATTTCTTCCCTGCAAACCAGTTCATCTGTACCATTTTTAGGCTCCACATATATGCATTAATATACAATATTTGTTTTCCTCTTTCTGACTTACTTCATTCTGTATGACAGTCTCTCGATCCATCGATGTCTCTACAAATGACCCAGTTTCATTCCTTTTTATGGCCGAGTAATATTCCATTTTATATATGTACCACATCTTTATCCACTCATCTGTCTGTGGGCATTTAGGTTGCTTCCATTACCTGGCTATTGTAAATAGTGCTGCAACGAACATTGTGCTGAATGTGCCTTTTTGAAATACGGTTTTCTCTGGGTATATGCCCAGAAGTGGGATTGCTGGATCAGATGGTAATTCTATTTCTAATTTTTTTAAGGAAACTCCATACTGTTCTCCATAGTGACTGTATCAATTTACATTCCCACCAATAGTGGAAGAGGGCTCCTTTTGTCCACACCCTCCCCAGAATTGGTTGTTTGTAGATTTTCTGATGATGCCGATTCTAAAAGGTGTGAGGTGATACCTCATTGTAGTTTTGATTTGCATTTCTCTAATAATTAGTGCTGTTGAGCAGCTTTTCTGTGCGTCTTGGCCATCTCTGTGTCTCCTTTGAAGAAACGTCTCTTTAGATCTTCTGCCCATTTTTTTTGGGTTGTTTGTTTTTTTAATATTAAGCTGCATGAGCTGTTTATATATATTGGAGATTAAACCTCTGTCCATTGATTCGTCTGCAATGATTTTCGCCCATTCTGAGGGATGCCTTTTTCCATTCCCGTGTTTTTTAACAAAAAAGGAAAGAAAGGAAAAGAAGCAGAACACTAATGTGCGTAAAATATGCCTTTTGAAACGGTCGTTTTGAAATATGGACGTCCTTTGAATTTTTTGGTCGATATGTGACCCCAGGATTTGTTTTCAGGGCAGGTGTCATTTACAGGCCTGCAATGATTTTGAATATCAACTGACCATTAGCGTTGGGATTAAAGCTGCTGTTGTGTGAAACGGCCACAAGGTGGCAGCAGTTCACCCTTACCAAATCTGGTTACTAGGGCAAGAGAGCCTCAGTGGAAGTGGTGTTCTAGATTGGAGTTTAGAATGGAATGTGCCAGGAGAAAGCCGCTCACGTTTGTCTCACTACTTCTTGTTCGTGTTTTTAATTTAATTTTTTATTTTTTATTACAGCAAGTTTGATTACAATGTTTGGCTTGTTGTAGGTGTGGAAGATGTGGTTCTTTTACACATATACAGATGACTGTTCTTCCTGGGATTCTTTTCCCATGTACGTTATGACAGAATGTTGAGTAGTCCTCTCTTGGTATTCTGTAGGTCTTTGGTGATTATATATGTCACCTGTGTTTGTATATGTCTGTTAACCCCGATATCGTAATGAAACCAATCCTCACACCTTTCCATTGGTGAACCATAAGTTTGTTTCATGAATCTGTGATTGCCCTTCTCCGTGGAAATATCTGCCCTGGTATCCATTTTTAGGTAACACCTATAAGTGATATGATAGGATATGTGTCTTGCACTTTCTGACTTACTACAAGTCACGTGATTACTTCTAGACTCATCTACGGTGCTGCAAATGGCATTGTGTCCTTTTTTCCCTTGGCTTCTCTTCTGCCTTAGCGGGGTCCATTTTCAACAATGTGATTCCCTGAGGGTTGTGGATTAGCTGACCTGGGCAGCCTTACCCTGCCGGCCGGCCCTCCCCAGGTGTGCCTCGTTGAGGTCAATATAAACAGAGCTCCAGGCAGCAATAGCCCTTGAAGCTGTGCCTGACTCCATATTCTCTGCCCCGTCAGCAGTCTCGGGGCTGTGCTGGTGGGAGGGAGTGAGGGGCCACAGCTTTGTGGGTGGCCCGGTGTGAGTGGGGTTCTGCTGGCCTTTCTGCAGGAGTTGCCAGGCTGCCGCCTGTAAAGAAGAGGATGTGTCACCCATACATTCCGCTGGAATTTTTCTCCGGACAGAGGTGAGGAAGGAAAAAAGCAGTGGGGGCCAGGACAGGAGGGGTATCTCAGGCAGGGCAATGGAAAGCTTCTGGAAGAGTGCCCGGGGCCAGGACCAACCTGGCTGGCCTGCAGGCACCAAGATGGCCTGCGTGCTGTCGCTGGTGTGGCTCCACGGTCCTTCCTCTAGGCTTTCAAGCCCTTGTACATATTCAGGTGTTTTACCTGGAAAGGGTGGGAACAGTTCAGCAGCAGCTGGCCTGGGGCTCAGCTCACATTTACTCACAGATGCCTCGGCACGGTCCCCCAGCTTTGCAATGAGGACGCTCCTTGCGTGGGGGGTGGGTTGCTGGCTGTATGGGAGATGATTCCCCACCTCTGACCAATTTCAGAATTGTTTACCACTGGAGCAAGTGCCCTGATAGGGTTTTCCCCTGTATAACTCGTGGATTCAGGATTTTTTTTTCTTTTATGGTTCAAGTTAGATTTTATTCCTCTTTTATGTATTTATAGATATAAGCATGGAAATCATTCATTCCTATAAATACATCTGTGTGACGGGAAGAAATTTTTTCTGTTTTATTTTTAAATTTTATTTTTTGAAATTTAATTTTATTTATGTTTTTATACAGCAGGTTATTATTAGTTATGTATTTTATGCATATACATGTATACAGGTCAATCCCAATCTCCCAACTCATCCCACCACCACCACCCCATGGCTTCCCACACTTGGTGTCCATACGTTTGTTCTCTACGTCTGTGTCTCTATTTCTTCCCTGCAAACCAGTTCATCTGTACCATTTTTAGGCTCCACATATATGCATTAATATACAATATTTGTTTTCCTCTTTCTGACTTACTTCATTCTGTATGACAGTCTCTCGATCCATCGATGTCTCTACAAATGACCCAGTTTCATTCCTTTTTATGGCCGAGTAATATTCCATTTTATATATGTACCACATCTTTATCCACTCATCTGTCTGTGGGCATTTAGGTTGCTTCCATTACCTGGCTATTGTAAATAGTGCTGCAACGAACATTGTGCTGAATGTACCTTTTTGAAATACGGTTTTCTCTGGGTATATGCCCAGAAGTGGGATTGCTGGATCAGATGGTAATTCTATTTCTAATTTTTTTAAGGAAACTCCATACTGTTCTCCATAGTGACTGTATCAATTTACATTCCCACCAATAGTGGAAGAGGGCTCCTTTTGTCCACACCCTCCCCAGAATTGGTTGTTTGTAGATTTTCTGATGATGCCGATTCTAAAAGGTGTGAGGTGATACCTCATTGTAGTTTTGATTTGCATTTCTCTAATAATTAGTGCTGTTGAGCAGCTTTTCTGTGTGTCTTGGCCATCTCTGTGTCTCCTTTGAAGAAACGTCTCTTTAGATCTTCTGCCCATTTTTTTGGGTTGTTTGTTTTTTTTTAATATTAAGCTGCATGAGCTGTTTATATATATTGGAGATTAAACCTCTGTCCATTGATTCGTCTGCAATGATTTTCGCCCATTCTGAGGGATGCCTTTTTCCATTCCCGTGTTTTTTAACAAAAAAGGAAAGAAAGGAAAAGAAGCAGAACACTAATGTGCGTAAAATATGCCTTTTGAAACGGTCGTTTTGAAATATGGACGTCCTTTGAATTTTTTGGTCGATATGTGACCCCAGGATTTGTTTTCAGGGCAGGTGTCATTTACAGGCATGCAATGATTTTGAATATCAACTGACCATTAGCGTTGGGATTAAAGCTGCTGTTGTGTGAAACGGCCACAAGGTGGCAGCAGTTCACCCTTACCAAATCTGGTTACTAGGGCAAGAGAGCCTCAGTGGAAGTGGTGTTCTAGATTGGAGTTTAGAATGGAATGTACCAGGAGAAAGCCGCTCACGTTTGTCTCACTACTTCTTGTTCGTGTTTTTAATTTAATTTTTTATTTTTTATTACAGCAAGTTTGATTACAATGTTTGGCTTGTTGTAGGTGTGGAAGATGTGGTTCTTTTACACATATACAGATGACTGTTCTTCCTGGGATTCTTTTCCCATGTACGTTATGACAGAATGTTGAGTAGTCCTCTCTTGGTATTCTGTAGGTCTTTGGTGATTATATATGTCACCTGTGTTTGTATATGTCTGTTAACCCCGATATCGTAATGAAACCAATCCTCACACCTTTCCATTGGTGAACCATAAGTTTGTTTCATGAATCTGTGATTGCCCTTCTCCGTGGAAATATCTGCCCTGGTATCCACTTTTAGGTAACACCAATAGGTGATATGATAGGATATGTGTCTTTCACTTTCTGACTTACTACAAGTCACGTGATTACTTCTAGACTCATCTACGGTGCTGCAAATGGCATTGTGTCCTTTTTTCCCTTGGCTTCTCTTCTGCCTTAGCGGGGTCCATTTTCAACAATGTGATTCCCTGAGGGTTGTGGATTAGCTGACCTGGGCAGCCTTACCCTGCCAGCCCGCCCTCCCCAGGTGTGCCTCGTTGAGGTCAATATAAACAGAGCTCCAGGCAGCAATAGCCCCTGAAGCTGTGCCTGACTCCATATTCTCTGCCCCGTCAGCAGTCTCGGGGCTGTGCTGGTGGGAGGGAGTGAGGGGCCACAGCTTTGTGGGTGGCCCGGTGTGAGTGGGGTTCTGCTGGCCTTTCTGCAGGAGTTGCCATGCTGCCGCCTGTAAAGAAGAGGATGTGTCACCCATACATTCCGCTGGAATTTCTCTCCGGACAGAGGTGAGGAAGGAAAAAAGCAGTGGGGGCCGGGACAGGAGGGGTATCTCAGGCAGGGCAATGGAAAGCTTCTGGAAGAGCGCCCGGGGCCAGGACCAACCTGGCTGGCCTGCAGGCACCAAGTTGTCCTGCGTGCTGTCGCTGGTGTGGCTCCACGGTCCTTCCTCTAGGCTTTCAAGCCCTTGTACATATTCAGGTGTTTTACCTGGAAAGGGTGGGAACAGTTCAGCAGCAGCTGGCCTGGGGCTCAGCTCACGTTTACTCACAGATGCCTCGGCACGGTCCCCCAGCTTTGCAATGAGGACGCTCCTTGCGTGGGGGGTGGGTTGCTGGCTGTATGGGAGATGATTCCCCACCTCTGACCAATTTCAGAATTGTTTACCACTGGAGCAAGTGCCCTGATAGGGTTTTCCCCTGTATAACTCGTGGATTCAGGATTTTTTTTTTCTTTTATGGTTCAAGTTAGATTTTATTCCTCTTTTATGTATTTATAGATATAAGCATGGAAATCATTCATTCCTATAAATACATCTGTGTGACGGGAAGAACTTTTTTCTGTTTTATTTTTAAATTTTATTTTTTAAAATTTTGAAATTTAATTTTATTTATGTTTTTATACAGCAGGTTATTATTAGTTATGTATTTTATGCATATACATGTATACAGGTCAATCCCAATCTCCCAACTCATCCCACCACCACCACCCCATGGCTTCCCACACTTGGTGTCCATACGTTTGTTCTCTACGTCTGTGTCTCTATTTCTTCCCTGCAAACCAGTTCATCTGTACCATTTTTAGGCTCCACATATATGCATTAATATACAATATTTGTTTTCCTCTTTCTGACTTACTTCATTCTGTATGACAGTCTCTCGATCCATCGATGTCTCTACAAATGACCCAGTTTCATTCCTTTTTATGGCCGAGTAATATTCCATTTTATATATGTACCACATCTTTATCCACTCATCTGTCTGTGGGCATTTAGGTTGCTTCCATTACCTGGCTATTGTAAATAGTGCTGCAACGAACATTGTGCTGAATGTGCCTTTTTGAAATACGGTTTTCTCTGGGTATATGCCCAGAAGTGGGATTGCTGGATCAGATGGTAATTCTATTTCTAATTTTTTTAAGGAAACTCCATACTGTTCTCCATAGTGACTGTATCAATTTACATTCCCACCAATAGTGGAAGAGGGCTCCTTTTGTCCACACCCTCCCCAGAATTGGTTGTTTGTAGATTTTCTGATGATGCCGATTCTAAAAGGTGTGAGGTGATACCTCATTGTAGTTTTGATTTGCATTTCTCTAATAATTAGTGCTGTTGAGCAGCTTTTCTGTGCGTCTTGGCCATCTCTGTGTCTCCTTTGAAGAAACGTCTCTTTAGATCTTCTGCCCATTTTTTTTGGGTTGTTTGTTTTTTTAATATTAAGCTGCATGAGCTGTTTATATATATTGGAGATTAAACCTCTGTCCATTGATTCGTCTGCAATGATTTTCGCCCATTCTGAGGGATGCCTTTTTCCATTCCCGTGTTTTTTAACAAAAAAGGAAAGAAAGGAAAAGAAGCAGAACACTAATGTGCGTAAAATATGCCTTTTGAAACGGTCGTTTTGAAATATGGACGTCCTTTGAATTTTTTGGTCGATATGTGACCCCAGGATTTGTTTTCAGGGCAGGTGTCATTTACAGGCATGCAATGATTTTGAATATCAACTGACCATTAGCGTTGGGATTAAAGCTGCTGTTGTGTGAAACGGCCACAAGGTGGCAGCAGTTCACCCTTACCAAATCTGGTTACTAGGGCAAGAGAGCCTCAGTGGAAGTGGTGTTCTAGATTGGAGTTTAGAATGGAATGTGCCAGGAGAAAGCCGCTCACGTTTGTCTCACTACTTCTTGTTCGTGTTTTTAATTTAATTTTTTATTTTTTATTACAGCAAGTTTGATTACAATGTTTGGCTTGTTGTAGGTGTGGAAGATGTGGTTCTTTTACACATATACAGATGACTGTTCTTCCTGGGATTCTTTTCCCATGTACGTTATGACAGAATGTTGAGTAGTCCTCTCTTGGTATTCTGTAGGTCTTTGGTGATTATATATGTCACCTGTGTTTGTATATGTCTGTTAACCCCGATATCGTAATGAAACCAATCCTCACACCTTTCCATTGGTGAACCATAAGTTTGTTTCATGAATCTGTGATTGCCCTTCTCCGTGGAAATATCTGCCCTGGTATCCATTTTTAGGTAACACCTATAAGTGATATGATAGGATATGTGTCTTTCACTTTCTGACTTACTACAAGTCACGTGATTACTTCTAGACTCATCTACGGTGCTGCAAATGGCATTGTGTCCTTTTTTCCCTTGGCTTCTCTTCTGCCTTAGCGGGGTCCATTTTCAACAATGTGATTCCCTGAGGGTTGTGGATTAGCTGACCTGGGCAGCCTTACCCTGCCGGCCCGCCCTCCCCAGGTGTGCCTCGTTGAGGTCAATATAAACAGAGCTCCAGGCAGCAATAGCCCTTGAAGCTGTGCCTGACTCCATATTCTCTGCCCCGTCAGCAGTCTCGGGGCTGTGCTGGTGGGAGGGAGTGAGGGGCCACAGCTTTGTGGGTGGCCCGGTGTGAGTGGGGTTCTGCTGGCCTTTCTGCAGGAGTTGCCAGGCTGCCGCCTGTAAAGAAGAGGATGTGTCACCCATACATTCCGCTGGAATTTTTCTCCGGACAGAGGTGAGGAAGGAAAAAAGCAGTGGGGGCCAGGACAGGAGGGGTATCTCAGGCAGGGCAATGGAAAGCTTCTGGAAGAGTGCCCGGGGCCAGGACCAACCTGGCTGGCCTGCAGGCACCAAGATGGCCTGCGTGCTGTCGCTGGTGTGGCTCCACGGTCCTTCCTCTAGGCTTTCAAGCCCTTGTACATATTCAGGTGTTTTACCTGGAAAGGGTGGGAACAGTTCAGCAGCAGCTGGCCTGGGGCTCAGCTCACATTTACTCACAGATGCCTCGGCACGGTCCCCCAGCTTTGCAATGAGGACGCTCCTTGCGTGGGGGTTGGGTTGCTGGCTGTATGGGAGATGATTCCCCACCTCTGACCAATTTCAGAATTGTTTACCACTGGAGCAAGTGCCCTGATAGGGTTTTCCCCTGTATAACTCGTGGATTCAGGATTTTTTTTTCTTTTATGGTTCAAGTTAGATTTTATTCCTCTTTTATGTATTTATAGATATAAGCATGGAAATCATTCATTCCTATAAATACATCTGTGTGACGGGAAGAAATTTTTTCTGTTTTATTTTTAAATTTTATTTTTTGAAATTTAATTTTATTTATGTTTTTATACAGCAGGTTATTATTAGTTATGTATTTTATGCATATACATGTATACAGGTCAATCCCAATCTCCCAACTCATCCCACCACCACCACCCCATGGCTTCCCACACTTGGTGTCCATACGTTTGTTCTCTACGTCTGTGTCTCTATTTCTTCCCTGCAAACCAGTTCATCTGTACCATTTTTAGGCTCCACATATATGCATTAATATACAATATTTGTTTTCCTCTTTCTGACTTACTTCATTCTGTATGACAGTCTCTCGATCCATCGATGTCTCTACAAATGACCCAGTTTCATTCCTTTTTATGGCCGAGTAATATTCCATTTTATATATGTACCACATCTTTATCCACTCATCTGTCTGTGGGCATTTAGGTTGCTTCCATTACCTGGCTATTGTAAATAGTGCTGCAACGAACATTGTGCTGAATGTACCTTTTTGAAATACGGTTTTCTCTGGGTATATGCCCAGAAGTGGGATTGCTGGATCAGATGGTAATTCTATTTCTAATTTTTTTAAGGAAACTCCATACTGTTCTCCATAGTGACTGTATCAATTTACATTCCCACCAATAGTGGAAGAGGGCTCCTTTTGTCCACACCCTCCCCAGAATTGGTTGTTTGTAGATTTTCTGATGATGCCGATTCTAAAAGGTGTGAGGTGATACCTCATTGTAGTTTTGATTTGCATTTCTCTAATAATTAGTGCTGTTGAGCAGCTTTTCTGTGTGTCTTGGCCATCTCTGTGTCTCCTTTGAAGAAACGTCTCTTTAGATCTTCTGCCCATTTTTTTGGGTTGTTTGTTTTTTTTAATATTAAGCTGCATGAGCTGTTTATATATATTGGAGATTAAACCTCTGTCCATTGATTCGTCTGCAATGATTTTCGCCCATTCTGAGGGATGCCTTTTTCCATTCCCGTGTTTTTTAACAAAAAAGGAAAGAAAGGAAAAGAAGCAGAACACTAATGTGCGTAAAATATGCCTTTTGAAACGGTCGTTTTGAAATATGGACGTCCTTTGAATTTTTTGGTCGATATGTGACCCCAGGATTTGTTTTCAGGGCAGGTGTCATTTACAGGCATGCAATGATTTTGAATATCAACTGACCATTAGCGTTGGGATTAAAGCTGCTGTTGTGTGAAACGGCCACAAGGTGGCAGCAGTTCACCCTTACCAAATCTGGTTACTAGGGCAAGAGAGCCTCAGTGGAAGTGGTCTTCTAGATTGGAGTTTAGAATGGAATGTACCAGGAGAAAGCCGCTCACGTTTGTCTCACTACTTCTTGTTCGTGTTTTTAATTTAATTTTTTATTTTTTATTACAGCAAGTTTGATTACAATGTTTGGCTTGTTGTAGGTGTGGAAGATGTGGTTCTTTTACACATATACAGATGACTGTTCTTCCTGGGATCCTTTTCCCATGTACGTTATGACAGAATGTTGAGTAGTCCTCTCTTGGTATTCTGTAGGTCTTTGGTGATTATGTATGTCACCTGTGTTTGTATATGTCTGTTAACCCCGATATCGTAATGAAACCAATCCTCACACCTTTCCATTGGTGAACCATAAGTTTGTTTCATGAATCTGTGATTGCCCTTCTCCGTGGAAATATCTGCCCTGGTATCCATTTTTAGGTAACACCTATAAGTGATATGATAGGATATGTGTCTTTCACTTTCTGACTTACTACAAGTCACGTGATTACTTCTAGACTCATCTACGGTGCTGCAAATGGCATTGTGTCCTTTTTTCCCTTGGCTTCTCTTCTGCCTTAGCGGGGTCCATTTTCAACAATGTGATTCCCTGAGGGTTGTGGATTAGCTGACGTGGGCAGCCTTACCCTGCCGGCCCGCCCTCCCCAGGTGTGCCTCGTTGAGGTCAATATAAACAGAGCTCCAGGCAGCAATAGCCCCTGAAGCTGTGCCTGACTCCATATTCTCTGCCCCATCAGCAGTCTCGGGGCTGTGCTGGTGGGAGGGAGTGAGGGGCCACAGCTTTGTGGGTGGCCCGGTGTGAGTGGGGTTCTGCTGGCCTTTCTGCAGGAGTTGCCAGGCTGCCGCCTGTAAAGAAGAGGATGTGTCACCCATAACTTCCGCTGGAATTTCTCTCCGGACAGAGGTGAGGAAGGAAAAAAGCAGTGGGGGCCGGGACAGGAGGGGTATCTCAGGCAGGGCAATGGAAAGCTTCTGGAAGAGCGCCAGGGTCCAGGACCAGTGTGCTGGCTGGCCTGCAGGCACCAAGTTGGCCTGCGTGCTGTCGCTGGTGTGGCTCCACGGTCCTTCCTCTAGGCTTTCAAGCCCTTGTACATATTCAGGTGTTTTACCTGGAAAGGGTGGGAACAGTTCAGCAGCAGCTGGCCTGGGGCTCAGCTCACGTTTACTCACAGATGCCTCGGCACGGTCCCCCAGCTTTGCAATGAGGACGCTCCTTGCGTGGGGGGTGGGTGGCTGGCTGTATGGGAGATGGTTCCCCACCTCTGACCAATTTCAGAATTGTTTACCGCTGGAGCAAGTGTCGTGATAGGGTTTTCCTCTGTATAACTCGTGGGTTCAATTTTTTTTTTCTTTTATGGTTCAAGTTAGATTTTATTCCTCTTTTATGTATTTATAAATATAAGCATGGAAATAATTCATTCCTATAAATACATCTGTGTGACGGGAAGAACTTTTTTCTGTTTTATTTTTAAATTTTATTTTTTAAAATTTTGAAATTTAATTTCATTTATGTTTTTATACAGCAGGTTATTATTAGTTATGTATTTTATGCATATACATGTATACAGGTCAATCCCAATCTCCCAACTCATCCCACCACCACCACCCCATGGCTTCCCACCCTTGGTGTCCATACGTTTGTTCTCTACGTCTGTGTCTCTACTTCTTCCCTGCAAACCAGTTCATCTGTACCATTTTTAGGCTCCACATATATGCATTAATATACAATATTTGTTTTCCTCTTTCTGACTTACTTCATTCTGTATGACAGTCTCTCAATCCATCGATGTCTCTACAAATGACCCAGTTTCATTCCTTTTTATGGCCGAGTAATATTCCATTTTATATATGTACCACATCTTTATCCACTCATCTGTCTGTGGGCATTTAGGTTGCTTCCATTACCTGGCTATTGTAAATAGTGCTGCAACGAACATTGTGCTGAATGTGCCTTTTTGAAATACGGTTTTCTCTGGGTATATGCCCAGAAGTGGGATTGCTGGATCAGATGGTAATTCTATTTCTAATTTTTTTAAGGAAACTCCATACTGTTCTCCATAGTGACTGTATCAATTCACATTCCCACCAATAGTGGAAGAGGGCTCCTTTTGTCCACACCCTCCCCAGAATTGGTTGTTTGTAGATTTTCTGATGATGCCGATTCTAAAAGGTGTGAGGTGATACCTCATTGTACTTTTGATTTGCATTTCTCTAATAATTAGTGCTGTTGAGCAGCTTTTCTGTGTGTCTTGGCCATCTCTGTGTCTCCTTTGAAGAAACGTCTCTTCAGATCTTCTGCCCATTTTTTTGGGTTGTTTGTTTTTTTAATATTAAGCTGCATGAGCTGTTTATATATATTGGAGATTAAACCTCTGTCCATTGATTCGTCTGCAATGATTTTCGCCCATTCTGAGGGATGCCTTTTTCCATTCCCGTGTTTTTTAACAAAAAAGGAAAGAAAGGAAAAGAAGCAGAACACTAATGTGCGTAAAATATGTCTTTTGAAACGGTCGTTTTGAAATATGGACGTCCTTTGAATTTTTTGGTCGATATGTGACCCCAGGATTTGTTTTCAGGGCAGGTGTCATTTACAGGCATGCAATGATTTTGAATATCAACTGACCATTAGCGTTGGGATTAAAGCTGCTGTTGTGTGAAACGGCCACAAGGTGGCAGCAGTTCACCCTTACCAAATCTGGTTACTAGGGCAAGAGAGCCTCAGTGGAAGTGGTGTTCTAGATTGGAGTTTAGAATGGAATGTACCAGGAGAAAGCCGCTCACGTTTGTCTCACTACTTCTTGTTCGTGTTTTTAATTTAATTTTTTATTTTTTATTACAGCAAGTTTGATTACAATGTTTGGCTTGTTGTAGGTGTGGAAGATGTGGTTCTTTTACACATATACAGATGACTGTTCTTCCTGGGATCCTTTTCCCATGTACGTTATGACAGAATGTTGAGTAGTCCTCTCTTGGTATTCTGTAGGTCTTTGGTGATTATGTATGTCACCTGTGTTTGTATATGTCTGTTAACCCCGATATCGTAATGAAACCAATCCTCACACCTTTCCATTGGTGAACCATAAGTTTGTTTCATGAATCTGTGATTGCCCTTCTCCGTGGAAATATCTGCCCTGGTATCCATTTTTAGGTAACACCTATAAGTGATATGATAGGATATGTGTCTTTCACTTTCTGACTTACTACAAGTCACGTGATTACTTCTAGACTCATCTACGGTGCTGCAAATGGCATTGTGTCCTTTTTTCCCTTGGCTTCTCTTCTGCCTTAGCGGGGTCCATTTTCAACAATGTGATTCCCTGAGGGTTGTGGATTAGCTGACATGGGCAGCCTTACCCTGCCGGCCCGCCCTCCCCAGGTGTGCCTCGTTGAGGTCAATATAAACAGAGCTCCAGGCAGCAATAGCCCCTGAAGCTGTGCCTGACTCCATATTCTCTGCCCCATCAGCAGTCTCGGGGCTGTGCTGGTGGGAGGGAGTGAGGGGCCACAGCTTTGTGGGTGGCCCGGTGTGAGTGGGGTTCTGCTGGCCTTTCTGCAGGAGTTGCCAGGCTGCCGCCTGTAAAGAAGAGGATGTGTCACCCATACATTCCGCTGGAATTTTTCTCCGGACAGAGGTGAGGAAGGAAAAAAGCAGTGGGGGCCGGGACAGGAGGGGTATCTCAGGCAGGGCAATGGAAAGCTTCTGGAAGAGTGCCAGGGTCCAGGACCAGTGGGCTGGCTGGCCTGCAGGCACCAAGTTGTCCTGCGTGCTGTCGCTGGTGTGGCTCCACGGTCCTTCCTCTAGGCTTTCAAGCCCTTGTACATATTCAGGTGTTTTACCTGGAAAGGGTGGGAACAGTTCAGCAGCAGCTGGCCTGGGGCTCAGCTCACGTTTACTCACAGATGCCTCGGCACGGTCCCCCAGCTTTGCAATGAGGACGCTCCTTGCGTGGGGGGTGGGTGGCTGGCTGTATGGGAGATGGTTCCCCACATCTGACCAATTTCAGAATTGTTTACCGCTGAAGCAAGTGTCGTGATAGGGTTTTCCTCTGTATAACTCGTGGGTTCAATTTTTTTTTTCTTTTATGGTTCAAGTTAGATTTTATTCCTCTTTTATGTATTTATAAATATAAGCATGGAAATAATTCATTCCTATAAATACATCTGTGTGACGGGAAGAACTTTTTTCTGTTTTATTTTTAAATTTTATTTTTTAAAATTTTGAAATTTAATTTCATTTATGTTTTTATACAGCAGGTTATTATTAGTTATGTATTTTATGCATATACATGTATACAGGTCAATCCCAATCTCCCAACTCATCCCACCACCACCACCCCATGGCTTCCCACACTTGGTGTCCATACGTTTGTTCTCTACGTCTGTGTCTCTATTTCTTCCCTGCAAACCAGTTCATCTGTACCATTTTTCGGCTCCACATATATGCATTAATATACAATATTTGTTTTCCTCTTTCTGACTTACTTCATTCTGTATGACAGTCTCTCGATCCATCGATGTCTCTACAAATGACCCAGTTTCATTCCTTTTTATGGCCGAGTAATATTCCATTTTATATATGTACCACATCTTTATCCACTCATCTGTCTGTGGGCATTTAGGTTGCTTCCATTACCTGGCTATTGTAAATAGTGCTGCAACGAACATTGTGCTGAATGTGCCTTTTTGAAATACGGTTTTCTCTGGGTATATGCCCAGAAGTGGGATTGCTGGATCAGATGGTAATTCTATTTCTAATTTTTTTAAGGAAACTCCATACTGTTCTCCATAGTGACTGTATCAATTTACATTCCCACCAATAGTGGAAGAGGGCTCCTTTTGTCCACACCCTCCCCAGAATTGGTTGTTTGTAGATTTTCTGATGATGCCGATTCTAAAAGGTGTGAGGTGATACCTCATTGTAGTTTTGATTTGCATTTCTCTAATAATTAGTGCTGTTGAGCAGCTTTTCTGTGCGTCTTGGCCATCTCTGTGTCTCCTTTGAAGAAACGTCTCTTTAGATCTTCTGCCCATTTTTTTTGGGTTGTTTGTTTTTTTAATATTAAGCTGCATGAGCTGTTTATATATATTGGAGATTAAACCTCTGTCCATTGATTCGTCTGCAATGATTTTCGCCCATTCTGAGGGATGCCTTTTTCCATTCCCGTGTTTTTTAACAAAAAAGGAAAGAAAGGAAAAGAAGCAGAACACTAATGTGCGTAAAATATGCCTTTTGAAACGGTCGTTTTGAAATATGGACGTCCTTTGAATTTTTTGGTCGATATGTGACCCCAGGATTTGTTTTCAGGGCAGGTGTCATTTACAGGCATGCAATGATTTTGAATATCAACTGACCATTAGCGTTGGGATTAAAGCTGCTGTTGTGTGAAACGGCCACAAGGTGGCAGCAGTTCACCCTTACCAAATCTGGTTACTAGGGCAAGAGAGCCTCAGTGGAAGTGGTGTTCTAGATTGGAGTTTAGAATGGAATGTGCCAGGAGAAAGCCGCTCACGTTTGTCTCACTACTTCTTGTTCGTGTTTTTAATTTAATTTTTTATTTTTTATTACAGCAAGTTTGATTACAATGTTTGGCTTGTTGTAGGTGTGGAAGATGTGGTTCTTTTACACATATACAGATGACTGTTCTTCCTGGGATTCTTTTCCCATGTACGTTATGACAGAATGTTGAGTAGTCCTCTCTTGGTATTCTGTAGGTCTTTGGTGATTATATATGTCACCTGTGTTTGTATATGTCTGTTAACCCCGATATCGTAATGAAACCAATCCTCACACCTTTCCATTGGTGAACCATAAGTTTGTTTCATGAATCTGTGATTGCCCTTCTCCGTGGAAATATCTGCCCTGGTATCCATTTTTAGGTAACACCTATAAGTGATATGATAGGATATGTGTCTTTCACTTTCTGACTTACTACAAGTCACGTGATTACTTCTAGACTCATCTACGGTGCTGCAAATGGCATTGTGTCCTTTTTTCCCTTGGCTTCTCTTCTGCCTTAGCGGGGTCCATTTTCAACAATGTGATTCCCTGAGGGTTGTGGATTAGCTGACCTGGGCAGCCTTACCCTGCCGGCCCGCCCTCCCCAGGTGTGCCTCGTTGAGGTCAATATAAACAGAGCTCCAGGCAGCAATAGCCCTTGAAGCTGTGCCTGACTCCATATTCTCTGCCCCGTCAGCAGTCTCGGGGCTGTGCTGGTGGGAGGGAGTGAGGGGCCACAGCTTTGTGGGTGGCCCGGTGTGAGTGGGGTTCTGCTGGCCTTTCTGCAGGAGTTGCCAGGCTGCCGCCTGTAAAGAAGAGGATGTGTCACCGATACATTCCGCTGGAATTTTTCTCCGGACAGAGGTGAGGAAGGAAAAAAGCAGTGGGGGCCGGGACAGGAGGGGTATCTCAGGCAGGGCAATGGATAGCTTCTGGAAGAGTGCCCGGGGCCAGGACCAACCTGGCTGGCCTGCAGGCACCAAGATGGCCTGCGTGCTGTCGCTGGTGTGGCTCCACGGTCCTTCCTCTAGGCTTTCAAGCCCTTGTACATATTCAGGTGTTTTACCTGGAAAGGGTGGGAACAGTTCAGCAGCAGCTGGCCTGGGGCTCAGCTCACATTTACTCACAGATGCCTCGGCACGGTCCCCCAGCTTTGCAATGAGAACGCTCCTTGCGTGGGGGGTGGGTTGCTGGCTGTATGGGAGATGATTCCCCACCTCTGACCAATTTCAGAATTGTTTACCACTGGAGCAAGTGCCCTGATAGGGTTTTCCCCTGTATAACTCGTGGATTCAGGATTTTTTTTTCTTTTATGGTTCAAGTTAGATTTTATTCCTCTTTTATGTATTTATAGATATAAGCATGGAAATCATTCATTCCTATAAATACATCTGTGTGACGGGAAGAACTTTTTTCTGTTTTATTTTTAAATTTTATTTTTTGAAATTTAATTTTATTTATGTTTTTATACAGCAGGTTATTATTAGTTATGTATTTTATGCATATACATGTATACAGGTCAATCCCAATCTCCCAACTCATCCCACCACCACCACCCCATGGCTTCCCACACTTGGTGTCCATACGTTTGTTCTCTACGTCTGTGTCTCTATTTCTTCCCTGCAAACCAGTTCATCTGTACCATTTTTCGGCTCCACATATATGCATTAATATACAATATTTGTTTTCCTCTTTCTGACTTACTTCATTCTGTATGACAGTCTCTCGATCTATCGATGTCTCTACAAATGACCCAGTTTCATTCCTTTTTATGGCCGAGTAATATTCCATTTTATATATGTACCACATCTTTATCCACTCATCTGTCTGTGGGCATTTAGGTTGCTTCCATTACCTGGCTATTGTAAATAGTGCTGCAACGAACATTGTGCTGAATGTGCCTTTTTGAAATACGGTTTTCTCTGGGTATATGCCCAGAAGTGGGATTGCTGGATCAGATGGTAATTCTATTTCTAATTTTTTTAAGGAAACTCCATACTGTTCTCCATAGTGACTGTATCAATTTACATTCCCACCAATAGTGGAAGAGGGCTCCTTTTGTCCACACCCTCCCCAGAATTGGTTGTTTGTAGATTTTCTGATGATGCCGATTCTAAAAGGTGTGAGGTGATACCTCATTGTAGTTTTGATTTGCATTTCTCTAATAATTAGTGCTGTTGAGCAGCTTTTCTGTGTGTCTTGGCCATCTCTGTGTCTCCTTTGAAGAAACGTCTCTTTAGATCTTCTGCCCATTTTTTTGGGTTGTTTGTTTTTTTAATATTAAGCTGCATGAGCTGTTTATATATATTGGAGATTAAACCTCTGTCCATTGATTCGTCTGCAATGATTTTCGCCCATTCTGAGGGATGCCTTTTTCCATTCCCGTGTTTTTTAACAAAAAAGGAAAGAAAGGAAAAGAAGCAGAACACTAATGTGCGTATAATATGTCTTTTGAAACGGTCGTTTTGAAATATGGACGTCCTTTGAATTTTTTGGTCGATATGTGACCCCAGGATTTGTTTTCAGGGCAGGTGTCATTTACAGGCATGCAATGATTTTGAATATCAACTGACCATTAGCGTTGGGATTAAAGCTGCTGTTGTGTGAAACGGCCACAAGGTGGCAGCAGTTCACCCTTACCAAATCTGGTTACTAGGGCAAGAGAGCCTCAGTGGAAGTGGTGTTCTAGATTGGAGTTTAGATTGGAATGTACCAGGAGAAAGCCGCTCACGTTTGTCTCACTACTTCTTGTTCGTGTTTTTAATTTATTTTTTTATTTTTTATTACAGCAAGTTTGATTACACTGTTTGGCTTGTTGTAGGTGTGGAAGATGTGGTTCTTTTACACATATACAGATGACTGTTCTTCCTGGGATCCTTTTCCCATGTACGTTATGACAGAATGTTGAGTAGTCCTCTCTTGGTATTCTGTAGGTCTTTGGTGATTATGTATGTCACCTGTGTTTGTATATGTCTGTTAACCCCGATATCGTAATGAAACCAATCCTCACACCTTTCCATTGGTGAACCATAAGTTTGTTTCATGAATCTGTGATTGCCCTTCTCCGTGGAAATATCTGCCCTGGTATCCATTTTTAGGTAACACCTATAAGTGATATGATAGGATATGTGTCTTTCACTTTCTGACTTACTACAAGTCACGTGATTACTTCTAGACTCATCTACGGTGCTGCAAATGGCATTGTGTCCTTTTTTCCCTTGGCTTCTCTTCTGCCTTAGCGGGGTCCATTTTCAACAATGTGATTCCCTGAGGGTTGTGGATTAGCTGACCTGGGCAGCCTTACCCTGCCGGCCCGCCCTCCCCAGGTGTGCCTCGTTGAGGTCAATATAAACAGAGCTCCAGGCAGCAATAGCCCCTGAAGCTGTGCCTGACTCCATATTCTCTGCCCCATCAGCAGTCTCGGGGCTGTGCTGGTGGGAGGGAGTGAGGGGCCACAGCTTTGTGGGTGGCCCGGTGTGAGTGGGGTTCTGCTGGCCTTTCTGCAGGAGTTGCCAGGCTGCCGCCTGTAAAGAAGAGGATGTGTAACCCATAACTTCCGCTGGAATTTGTCTCCGGACAGAGGTGAGGAAGGAAAAAAGCAGTGGGGGCCGGGACAGGAGGGGTATCTCAGGCAGGGCAATGGAAAGCTTCTGGAAGAGCGCCAGGGTCCAGGACCAGTGGGCTGGCTGGCCTGCAGGCACCAAGTTGGCCTGCGTGCTGTCGCTGGTGTGGCTCCACGGTCCTTCCTCTAGGCTTTCAAGCCCTTGTACATATTCAGGTGTTTTACCTGGAAAGGGTGGGAACAGTTCAGCAGCAGCTGGCCTGGGGCTCAGCTCACGTTTACTCACAGATGCCTCGGCACGGTCCCCCAGCTTTGCAATGAGGACGCTCCTTGCGTGGGGGGTGGGTGGCTGGCTGTATGGGAGATGGTTCCCCACCTCTGACCAATTTCAGAATTGTTTACCGCTGGAGCAAGTGCCCTGATAGGGTTTTCCCCTGTATAACTCGTGGGTTCAATTTTTTTTTTCTTTTATGGTTCAAGTTAGATTTTATTCCTCTTTTATGTATTTATAGATATAAGCATGGAAATCATTCATTCCTATAAATACATCTGTGTGACGGGAAGAACTTTTTTCTGTTTTATTTTTAAATTTTATTTTTTAAAATTTTGAAATTTAATTTTATTTATGTTTTTATACAGCAGGTTATTATTAGTTATGTATTTTATGCATATACATGTATACAGGTCAATCCCAATCTCCCAACTCATCCCACCACCACCACCCCATGGCTTCCCACACTTGGTGTCCATACGTTTGTTCTCTACGTCTGTGTCTCTATTTCTTCCCTGCAAACCAGTTCATCTGTACCATTTTTCGGCTCCACATATATGCATTAATATACAATATTTGTTTTCCTCTTTCTGACTTACTTCATTCTGTATGACAGTCTCTCGATCCATCGATGTCTCTACAAATGACCCAGTTTCATTCCTTTTTATGGCCGAGTAATATTCCATTTTATATATGTACCACATCTTTATCCACTCATCTGTCTGTGGGCATTTAGGTTGCTTCCATTACCTGGCTATTGTAAATAGTGCTGCAACGAACATTGTGCTGAATGTGCCTTTTTGAAATACGGTTTTCTCTGGGTATATGCCCAGAAGTGGGATTGCTGGATCAGATGGTAATTCTATTTCTAATTTTTTTAAGGAAACTCCATACTCTTCTCCATAGTGACTGTATCAATTTACATTCCCACCAATAGTGGAAGAGGGCTCCTTTTGTCCACACCCTCCCCAGAATTGGTTGTTTGTAGATTTTCTGATGATGCCGATTCTAAAAGGTGTGAGGTGATACCTCATTGTAGTTTTGATTTGCATTTCTCTAATAATTAGTGCTGTTGAGCAGCTTTTCTGTGCGTCTTGGCCATCTCTGTGTCTCCTTTGAAGAAACGTCTCTTTAGATCTTCTGCCCATTTTTTTGGGGTTGTTTGTTTTTTTAATATTAAGCTGCATGAGCTGTTTATATATATTGGAGATTAAACCTCTGTCCATTGATTCGTCTGCAATGATTTTCGCCCATTCTGAGGGATGCCTTTTTCCATTCCCGTGTTTTTTAACAAAAACGGAAAGAAAGGAAAAGAAGCAGAACACTAATGTGCGTAAAATATGCCTTTTGAAACGGTCGTTTTGAAATATGGACGTCCTTTGAATTTTTTGGTCGATATGTGACCCCAGGATTTGTTTTCAGGGCAGGTGTCATTTACAGGCATGCAATGATTTTGAATATCAACTGACCATTAGCGTTGGGATTAAAGCTGCTGTTGTGTGAAACGGCCACAAGGTGGCAGCAGTTCACCCTTACCAAATCTGGTTACTAGGGCAAGAGAGCCTCAGTGGAAGTGGTGTTCTAGATTGGAGTTTAGAATGGAATGTGCCAGGAGAAAGCCGCTCACGTTTGTCTCACTACTTCTTGTTCGTGTTTTTAATTTAATTTTTTATTTTTTATTACAGCAAGTTTGATTACAATGTTTGGCTTGTTGTAGGTGTGGAAGATGTGGTTCTTTTACACATATACAGATGACTGTTCTTCCTGGGATTCTTTTCCCATGTACGTTATGACAGAATGTTGAGTAGTCCTCTCTTGGTATTCTGTAGGTCTTTGGTGATTATATATGTCACCTGTGTTTGTATATGTCTGTTAACCCCGATATCGTAATGAAACCAATCCTCACACCTTTCCATTGGTGAACCATAAGTTTGTTTCATGAATCTGTGATTGCCCTTCTCCGTGGAAATATCTGCCCTGGTATCCATTTTTAGGTAACACCTATAAGTGATATGATAGGATATGTGTCTTTCACTTTCTGACTTACTACAAGTCACGTGATTACTTCTAGACTCATCTACGGTGCTGCAAATGGCATTGTGTCCTTTTTTCCCTTGGCTTCTCTTCTGCCTTAGCGGGGTCCATTTTCAACAATGTGATTCCCTGAGGGTTGTGGATTAGCTGACCTGGGCAGCCTTACCCTGCCGGCCCGCCCTCCCCAGGTGTGCCTCGTTGAGGTCAATATAAACAGAGCTCCAGGCAGCAATAGCCCTTGAAGCTGTGCCTGACTCCATATTCTCTGCCCCGTCAGCAGTCTCGGGGCTGTGCTGGTGGGAGGGAGTGAGGGGCCACAGCTTTGTGGGTGGCCCGGTGTGAGTGGGGTTCTGCTGGCCTTTCTGCAGGAGTTGCCAGGCTGCCGCCTGTAAAGAAGAGGATGTGTCACCCATACATTCCACTGGAATTTTTCTCCGGACAGAGGTGAGGAAGGAAAAAAGCAGTGGGGGCCGGGACAGGAGGGGTATCTCAGGCAGGGCAATGGAAAGCTTCTGGAAGAGTGCCCGGGGCCAGGACCAACCTGGCTGGCCTGCAGGCACCAAGATGGCCCGCGTGCTGTCGCTGGTGTGGCTCCACGGTCCTTCCTCTAGGCTTTCAAGCCCTTGTACATATTCAGGTGTTTTACCTGGAAAGGGTGGGAACAGTTCAGCAGCAGCTGGCCTGGGGCTCAGCTCACATTTACTCACAGATGCCTCGGCACGGTCCCCCAGCTTTGCAATGAGGACGCTCCTTGCGTGGGGGGTGGGTTGCTGGCTGTATGGGAGATGATTCCCCACCTCTGACCAATTTCAGAATTGTTTACCACTGGAGCAAGTGCCCTGATAGGGTTTTCCCCTGTATAACTCGTGGATTCAGGATTTTTTTTTCTTTTATGGTTCAAGTTAGATTTAATTCCTCTTTTATGTATTTATAGATATAAGCATGGAAATCATTCATTCCTATAAATACATCTGTGTGACGGGAAGAACTTTTTTCTGTTTTATTTTTAAATTTTATTTTTTAAAATTTTGAAATTTAATTTTATTTATGTTTTTATACAGCAGGTTATTATTAGTTATGTATTTTATGCATATACATGTATACAGGTCAATCCCAATCTCCCAACTCATCCCACCACCACCACCCCATGGCTTCCCACACTTGGTGTCCATACGTTAGTTCTCTACGTCTGTGTCTCTATTTCTTCCCTGCAAACCAGTTCATCTGTACCATTTTTAGGCTCCACATATATGCATTAATATACAATATTTGTTTTCCTCTTTCTGACTTACTTCATTCTGTATGACAGTCTCTCGATCCATTGATGTCTCTACAAATGACCCAGTTTCATTCCTTTTTATGGCCGAGTAATATTCCATTTTATATATGTACCACATCTTTATCCACTCATCTGTCTGTGGGCATTTAGGTTGCTTCCATTACCTGGCTATTGTAAATAGTGCTGCAACGAACATTGTGCTGAATGTGCCTTTTTGAAATACGGTTTTCTCTGGGTATATGCCCAGAAGTGGGATTGCTGGATCAGATGGTAATTCTATTTCTAATTTTTTTAAGGAAACTCCATACTGTTCTCCATAGTGACTGTATCAATTTACATTCCCACCAATAGTGGAAGAGGGCTCCTTTTGTCCACACCCTCCCCAGAATTGGTTGTTTGTAGATTTTCTGATGATGCCGATTCTAAAAGGTGTGAGGTGATACCTCATTGTAGTTTTGATTTGCATTTCTCTAATAATTAGTGCTGTTGAGCAGCTTTTCTGTGCGTCTTGGCCATCTCTGTGTCTCCTTTGAAGAAACGTCTCTTTAGATCTTCTGCCCATTTTTTTTGGGTTGTTTGTTTTTTTAATATTAAGCTGCATGAGCTGTTTATATATATTGGAGATTAAACCTCTGTCCATTGATTCGTCTGCAATGATTTTCGCCCATTCTGAGGGATGCCTTTTTCCATTCCCGTGTTTTTTAACAAAAAAGGAAAGAAAGGAAAAGAAGCAGAACACTAATGTGCGTAAAATATGCCTTTTGAAACGGTCGTTTTGAAATATGGACGTCCTTTGAATTTTTTGGTCGATATGTGACCCCAGGATTTGTTTTCAGGGCAGGTGTCATTTACAGGCATGCAATGATTTTGAATATCAACTGACCATTAGCGTTGGGATTAAAGCTGCTGTTGTGTGAAACGGCCACAAGGTGGCAGCAGTTCACCCTTACCAAATCTGGTTACTAGGGCAAGAGAGCCTCAGTGGAAGTGGTGTTCTAGATTGGAGTTTAGAATGGAATGTGCCAGGAGAAAGCCGCTCACGTTTGTCTCACTACTTCTTGTTCGTGTTTTTAATTTAATTTTTTATTTTTTATTACAGCAAGTTTGATTACAATGTTTGGCTTGTTGTAGGTGTGGAAGATGTGGTTCTTTTACACATATACAGATGACTGTTCTTCCTGGGATTCTTTTCCCATGTACGTTATGACAGAATGTTGAGTAGTCCTCTCTTGGTATTCTGTAGGTCTTTGGTGATTATATATGTCACCTGTGTTTGTATATGTCTGTTAACCCCGATATCGTAATGAAACCAATCCTCACACCTTTCCATTGGTGAACCATAAGTTTGTTTCATGAATCTGTGATTGCCCTTCTCCGTGGAAATATCTGCCCTGGTATCCATTTTTAGGTAACACCTATAAGTGATATGATAGGATATGTGTCTTTCACTTTCTGACTTACTACAAGTCACGTGATTACTTCTAGACTCATCTACGGTGCTGCAAATGGCATTGTGTCCTTTTTTCCCTTGGCTTCTCTTCTGCCTTAGCGGGGTCCATTTTCAACAATGTGATTCCCTGAGGGTTGTGGATTAGCTGACCTGGGCAGCCTTACCCTGCCGGCCCGCCCTCCCCAGGTGTGCCTCGTTGAGGTCAATATAAACAGAGCTCCAGGCAGCAATAGCCCTTGAAGCTGTGCCTGACTCCATATTCTCTGCCTCGTCAGCAGTCTCGGGGCTGTGCTGGTGGGAGGGAGTGAGGGGCCACAGCTTTGTGGGTGGCCCGGTGTGAGTGGGGTTCTGCTGGCCTTTCTGCAGGAGTTGCCAGGCTGCCGCCTGTAAAGAAGAGGATGTGTCACCCATACATTCCGCTGGAATTTTTCTCCGGACAGAGGTGAGGAAGGAAAAAAGCAGTGGGGGCCGGGACAGGAGGGGTATCTCAGGCAGGGCAATGGAAAGCTTCTGGAAGAGTGCCCGGGGCCAGGACCAACCTGGCTGGCCTGCAGGCACCAAGATGGCCTGCGTGCTGTCGCTGGTGTGGCTCCACGGTCCTTCCTCTAGGCTTTCAAGCCCTTGTACATATTCAGGTGTTTTACCTGGAAAGGGTGGGAACAGTTCAGCAGCAGCTGGCCTGGGGCTCAGCTCACGTTTACTCACAGATGCCTCGGCACGGTCCCCCAGCTTTGCAATGAGGACGCTCCTTGCGTGGGGGGTGGGTGGCTGGCTGTATGGGAGATGGTTCCCCACCTCTGACCAATTTCAGAATTGTTTACCACTGGAGCAAGTGCCCTGATAGGGTTTTCCCCTGTATAACTCGTGGATTCAGGATTTTTTTTTTCTTTTATGGTTCAAGTTAGATTTTATTCCTCTTTTATGTATTTATAGATATAAGCATGGAAATCATTCATTCCTATAAATACATCTGTGTGACGGGAAGAAATTTTTTCTGTTTTATTTTTAAATTTTATTTTTTGAAATTTAATTTTATTTATGTTTTTATACAGCAGGTTATTATTAGTTATGTATTTTATGCATATACATGTATACAGGTCAATCCCAATCTCCCAACTCATCCCACCACCACCACACCATGGCTTCCCACACTTGGTGTCCATACGTTTGTTCTCTACGTCTGTGTCTCTATTTCTTCCCTGCAAACCAGTTCATCTGTACCATTTTTAGGCTCCACATATATGCATTAATATACAATATTTGTTTTCCTCTTTCTGACTTACTTCATTCTGTATGACAGTCTCTCGATCCATCGATGTCTCTACAAATGACCCAGTTTCATTCCTTTTTATGGCCGAGTAATATTCCATTTTATATATGTACCACATCTTTATCCACTCATCTGTCTGTGGGCATTTAGGTTGCTTCCATTACCTGGCTATTGTAAATAGTGCTGCAACGAACATTGTGCTGAATGTGCCTTTTTGAAATACGGTTTTCTCTGGGTATATGCCCAGAAGTGGGATTGCTGGATCAGATGGTAATTCTATTTCTAATTTTTTTAAGGAAACTCCATACTGTTCTCCATAGTGACTGTATCAATTCACATTCCCACCAATAGTGGAAGAGGGCTCCTTTTGTCCACACCCTCCCCAGAATTGGTTGTTTGTAGATTTTCTGATGATGCCGATTCTAAAAGGTGTGAGGTGATACCTCATTGTAGTTTTGATTTGCATTTCTCTAATAATTAGTTCTGTTGAGCAGCTTTTCTGTGTGTCTTGGCCATCTCTGTGTCTCCTTTGAAGAAACGTCTCTTTAGATCTTCTGCCCATTTTTTTGGGTTGTTTGTTTTTTTAATATTAAGCTGCATGAGCTGTTTATATATATTGGAGATTAAACCTCTGTCCATTGATTCGTCTGCAATGATTTTCGCCCATTCTGAGGGATGCCTTTTTCCATTCCCGTGTTTTTTAACAAAAAAGGAAAGAAAGGAAAAGAAGCAGAACACTAATGTGCGTAAAATATGTCTTTTGAAACGGTCGTTTTGAAATATGGACGTCCTTTGAATTTTTTGGTCGATATATGACCCCAGGATTTGTTTTCAGGGCAGGTGTCATTTACAGGCATGCAATGATTTTGAATATCAACTGACCATTAGCGTTGGGATTAAAGCTGCTGTTGTGTGAAACGGCCACAAGGTGGCAGCAGTTCACCCTTACCAAATCTGGTTACTAGGGCAAGAGAGCCTCAGTGGAAGTGGTGTTCTAGATTGGAGTTTAGAATGGAATGTACCAGGAGAAAGCCGCTCACGTTTGTCTCACTACTTCTTGTTCGTGTTTTTAATTTAATTTTTTATTTTTTATTACAGCAAGTTTGATTACAATGTTTGGCTTGTTGTAGGTGTGGAAGATGTGGTTCTTTTACACATATACAGATGACTGTTCTTCCTGGGATCCTTTTCCCATGTACGTTATGACAGAATGTTGAGTAGTCCTCTCTTGGTATTCTGTAGGTCTTTGGTGATTATGTATGTCACCTGTGTTTGTATATGTCTGTTAACCCCGATATCGTAATGAAACCAATCCTCACACCTTTCCATTGGTGAACCATAAGTTTGTTTCATGAATCTGTGATTGCCCTTCTCCGTGGAAATATCTGCCCTGGTATCCATTTTTAGGTAACACCTATAAGTGATATGATAGGATATGTGTCTTTCACTTTCTGACTTACTACAAGTCACGTGATTACTTCTAGACTCATCTACGGTGCTGCAAATGGCATTGTGTCCTTTTTTCCCTTGGCTTCTCTTCTGCCTTAGCGGGGTCCATTTTCAACAATGTGATTCCCTGAGGGTTGTGGATTAGCTGACCTGGGCAGCCTTACCCTGCCGGCCCGCCCTCCCCAGGTGTGCCTCGTTGAGGTCAATATAAACAGAGCTCCAGGCAGCAATAGCCCCTGAAGCTGTGCCTGACTCCATATTCTCTGCCCCGTCAGCAGTCTCGGGGCTGTGCTGGTGGGAGGGAGTGAGGGGCCACAGCTTTGTGGGTGGCCCGGTGTGAGTGGGGTTCTGCTGGCCTTTCTGCAGGAGTTGCCAGGCTGCCGCCTGTAAAGAAGAGGATGTGTCACCCATAACTTCCGCTGGAATTTCTCTCCGGACAGAGGTGAGGAAGGAAAAAAGCAGTGGGGGCCGGGACAGGAGGGGTATCTCAGGCAGGGCAATGGAAAGCTTCTGGAAGAGTGCCAGGGTCCAGGACCAGTGGGCTGGCTGGCCTGCAGGCACCAAGTTGGCCTGCGTGCTGTCGCTGGTGTGGCTCCACGGTCCTTCCTCTAGGCTTTCAAGCCCTTGTACATATTCAGGTGTTTTACCTGGAAAGGGTGGGAACAGTTCAGCAGCAGCTGGCCTGGGGCTCAGCTCACGTTTACTCACAGATGCCTCGGCACGGTCCCCCAGCTTTGCAATGAGGACGCTCCTTGCGTGGGGGGTGGGTGGCTGGCTGTATGGTAGATGGTTCCCCACCTCTGACCAATTTCAGAATTGTTTACCGCTGGAGCAAGTGTCGTGATAGGGTTTTCCTCTGTATAACTCGTGGGTTCAATTTTTTTTTTCTTTTATGGTTCAAGTTAGATTTTATTCCTCTTTTATGTATTTATAAATATAAGCATGGAAATAATTCATTCCTATAAATACATCTGTGTGACGGGAAGAACTTTTTTCTGTTTTATTTTTAAATTTTATTTTTTAAAATTTTGAAATTTAATTTCATTTATGTTTTTATACAGCAGGTTATTATTAGTTATGTATTTTATGCATATACATGTATACAGGTCAATCCCAATCTCCCAACTCATCCCACCACCACCACCCCATGGCTTCCCACACTTGGTGTCCATACGTTTGTTCTCTACGTCTGTGTCTCTATTTCTTCCCTGCAAACCAGTTCATCTGTACCATTTTTAGGCTCCACATATATGCATTAATATACAATATTTGTTTTCCTCTTTCTGACTTACTTCATTCTGTATGACAGTCTCTCGATCCATCGATGTCTCTACAAATGACCCAGTTTCATTCCTTTTTATGGCCGAGTAATATTCCATTTTATATATGTACCACATCTTTATCCACTCATCTGTCTGTGGGCATTTAGGTTGCTTCCATTACCTGGCTATTGTAAATAGTGCTGCAACGAACATTGTGCTGAATGTGCCTTTTTGAAATACGGTTTTCTCTGGGTATATGCCCAGAAGTGGGATTGCTGGATCAGATGGTAATTCTATTTCTAATTTTTTTAAGGAAACTCCATACTGTTCTCCATAGTGACTGTATCAATTTACATTCCCACCAATAGTGGAAGAGGGCTCCTTTTGTCCACACCCTCCCCAGAATTGGTTGTTTGTAGATTTTCTGATGATGCCTATTCTAACAGGTGTGAGGTGATACCTCATTGTAGTTTTGATTTGCATTTCTCTAATAATTAGTGCTGTTGAGCAGCTTTTCATGTGCGTCTTGGTCATCTCTGTGTCTCCTTTGAAGAAACGTCTCTTTAGATCTTCTGCCCATTTTTTGGGGTTGTTTGTTTTTTTAATATTAAGCTGCATGAGCTGTTTATATATATTGGAGATTAAACCTGTGTCCATTGATTCATTTGCAACGATTTTCACCCATCCTGAGGGATGCCTCTTTCCATTCCCGTTTTTTTTAACAAAAAAGGAAAGAAAGGAAAAGAAGCAGAACACTAATGTGCGTAAAATATGCCTTTTGAAACGGTCGTTTTGAAATATGGACGTCCTTTGAATTTTTTGGTCGATATGTGACCCCAGGATTTGTTTTCAGGGCAGGTGTCATTTACAGGCCTGCAATGATTTTGAATATCAACTGACCATTAGCGTTGGGATTAAAGCTGCTGTTGTGTGAAACGGCCACAAGGTGGCAGCAGTTCACCCTTACCAAATCTGGTTACTAGGGCAAGAGAGCCTCAGTGGAAGTGGTGTTCTAGATTGGAGTTTAGAATGGAATGTACCAGGAGAAAGCCGCTCACGTTTGTCTCACTACTTCTTGTTCGTGTTTTTAATTTAATTTTTTATTTTTTATTACAGCAAGTTTGATTACAATGTTTGGCTTGTTGTAGGTGTGGAAGATGTGGTTCTTTTACACATATACAGATGACTGTTCTTCCTGGGATCCTTTTCCCATGTACGTTATGACAGAATGTTGAGTAGTCCTCTCTTGGTATTCTGTAGGTCTTTGGTGATTATGTATGTCACCTTTGTTTGTATATGTCTGTTAACCCCGATATCGTAATGAAACCAATCCTCACACCTTTCCATTGGTGAACCATAAGTTTGTTTCATGAATCTGTGATTGCCCTTCTCCGTGGAAATATCTGCCCTGGTATCCACTTTTAGGTAACACCTATAGGTGATATGATATGATATGTGTCTTTCACTTTCTGACTTACTACAAGTCACGTGATTACTTCTAGACTCATCTACGGTGCTGCAAATGGCATTGTGTCCTTTTTTCCCTTGGCTTCTCTTCTGCCTTAGCGGGGTCCATTTTCAACAATGTGATTCCCTGAGGGTTGTGGATTAGCTGACCTGGGCAGCCTTACCCTGCCGGCCCGCCCTCCCCAGGTGTTCCTCGTTGAGGTCAATATAAACAGAGCTCCAGGCAGCAATAGTCCCTGAAGCTGTGCCTGACTCCATATTCTCTGCCCCGTCAGCAGTCTCGGGGCTGTGCTGGTGGGAGGGAGTGAGGGGCCACAGCTTTGTGGGTGGCCCGGTGTGAGTGGGGTTCTGCTGGCCTTTCTGCAGGAGTTGCCAGGCTGCCGCCTGTAAAGAAGAGGATTTGTCAGCCATAACTTCCGCTGGAATTTCTCTCCGGACAGAGGTGAGGAAGGAAAAAAGCAGTGGGGGCCGGGACAGGAGGGGTATCTCAGGCAGGGCAATGGAAAGCTTCTGGAAGAGCGCCCGGGGCCAGGACCAACCTGGCTGGCCTGCAGGCACCAAGTTGCCCTGCGTGCTGTCGCTGGTGTGGCTCCATGGTCCTTCCTCTAGGCTTTCAAGCCCTTGTACATATTCAGGTGTTTTACCTGGAAAGGGTGGGAACAGTTCAGCAGCAGCTGGCCTGGGGCTCAACTCACGTTTACTCACAGATGCCTCGGCACGGTCCCCCAGCTTTGCAATGAGGACGCTCCTTGCGTGGGGGGTGGGTTGCTGGCTGTATGGGAGATGCTTCCCCACCTCTGACCAATTTCAGAATTGTTTACCACTGGAGCAAGTGCCCTGATAGGGTTTTCCCCTGTATAACTCGTGGGTTCAGGAATTTTTTTTCTTTTATGGTTCAAGTTAGATTTTATTCCTCTTTTATGTATTTATAAATATAAGCATGGAAATAATTCATTCCTATAAATACATCTGTGTGACGGGAAGAACTTTTTTCTGTTTTATTTTTAAATTTTAGTTTTTTAACTTTTGAAATTTAATTTTATTTATGTTTTTATACAGCAGGTTATTATTAGTTATGTATTTTATGCATACACATGTATACAGGTCAATCCCAATCTCCCAACTCATCCCACCACCACCACCCCATAGCTTCCCACACTTGATGTACATACGTTTGTTCTGTACCTCTGTGTCTCTATTTCTTCCCTGCAAGCTCTTTCATCTGTACCATTTTTATAGGTTCCACATATATGCATTAATATACTATATTTGTTTTCCTCTTTCTGACTTACTTCATTCTGTATGACAGTCTCTCAATCCATCAATGTCTCTACAAATGACCCAGTTTCATTCCTTTTTATGGCCGAGTAATATTCTATTTCATATATGTACCACCTCTTTATCCATTCATCTGTCTGTGGGCATTTAGGTTGCTTCCATTACCTGGCTATTGTAAATAGTGCTGCAATGAACATTGTGGGGAATGTGCCTTTTTGATTTACGGTTTTCTCTGGGTATATGCCCAGAAGTGGGATTGCTGGATCAGATGGTAATTCTATTTCTAGTTTTTTTAAGGAAACTCCATACTCTTCTCCATAGTGACTGTATCAATTTACATTCCCACCAATAGTGGAAGAGGGCTCCTTTTGTCCACACCCTCCCCAGAATTGGTTGTTTGTAGATTTTCTGATGATGCCGATTCAAACAGGTTTGAGGTGATACCTCATTGTAGTTTTGATTTGCATTTCTCTAATAATTAGTGCTGTTGAGCAGCTTTTCATGTGCGTCTTGGCCATCTCTGTGCCTTCCTTGAAGAAACGTCTCTTTAGATCTTCTGCCCATTTTTGTATTGGGTTGTTTGTTTTTTTTTAATATTAAGCTGCATGAGTTGTTTATATATATTGGAGATTAAACCTCTATCCATTGATTCGTCTGCAACGATTTTCGCCCATTCTGAGGGATGCCTTTTTCCATTCCCGTGTTTTTTAACAAAAAAGGAAAGAAAGGAAAAGAAGCAGAACACTAATGTGCGTAAAATATGCCTTTTGAAACGGTCGTTTTGAAATATGGACGTCCTTTGAATATTTTGGTCGATATGTGACCCCAGGATTTGTTTTCAGGGCAGGTGTCATTTACAGGCCTGCAATGATTTTGAATATCAACTGACCATTAGCGTTGGGATTAAAGCTGCTGTTGTGTGAAACGGCCACAAGGTGGCAGCAGTTCACCCTTACCAAATCTGGTTAACTGGGCAAGAGAGCCTCAATGGAAGTGGTGTTCTAGATTGGAGTTTAGAATGGAATGTGCCAGGAGAAAGCCCCTCACGTTTGTCTCACTACTTCTTGTTCGTGTTTTTATTAATTTTTTTATTTTTTATTACAGCAAGTTTGATTACAATGTTTGGCTTGTTGTAGGTGTGGAAGATGTGGTTCTTTTACACATATACACATGTCTGTTCTTCCTGGGATCCTTTTCCCATGTACGTTATGACAGAATGTTGAGTAGTCCTCTCTTGGTATTCTGTAGGTCTTTGGTGATTATATATGTCACCTGTGTTTGTAGATGTCTGTTAACCCCGATATCGTAATGAAACCAATCCTCACACCTTTCCATTGGTGAACCATAAGTTTGTTTAATGAATCTGTGATTGCCCTTCTCCGTGGAAATATCTGCCCTGGTATCCATTTTTAGGTAACACCTATAAGTGATATGATATGATATGTGTCTTTCACTTTCTGACTTACTACAAGTCACGTGATTACTTCTAGACTCATCTACGGTGCTGCAAATGGCATTGTGTCCTTTTTTCCCTTGGCTTCTCTTCTGCCTTAGCGGGGTCCATTTTCAACAATGTGATTCCCTGAGGGTTGTGGATTAGCTGACCTGGGCAGCCTTACCCTGCTGGCCCGCCCTCCCCAGGTGTGCCTCGTTGAGGTCAATATAAACAGAGCTCCAGGCAGCAATAGCCCCTGAAGCTGTGCCTGACTCCATATTCTCTGCCCCGTCAGCAGGCTCCGGGCTCTGCTGGTGGGAGGGAGTGAGGGGCCACAGCTTTGTGGTTGGCCCGGTGTGAGTGGGGTTCTGCTGGCCTTTCTGCAGGAGTTGCCAGGCTGCCACCTGTAAAGAAGAGGATGTGTCACTCATACCTTCCGCTGGAATTTCTCTCCGGACAGAGGTGAGGAAGGAAAAAAGCAGTGGGGGCCGGGACAGGAGGGGTATCTCAGGCAGGGCAATGGATAGCTTCCGGAAGAGCACCCGGGGCCAGGACCACCCTGGCTGGCCTGCAGGCACCAAGTTGGCCTGTGTGCTGTCGCTGGTGTGGCTCCACGGTCCTTCCTCTAGGCTTTCAAGCCCTTGTACATATTCAGGTGTTTTACCTGGAAAGGGTGGGAACAGTTCAGCAGCAGCTGGCCTGGGGCTCAGCTCACGTTTACTCACAGATACCTCTGCACGGTCCCCCAGCTTTGCAATGAGGACCCTCCTTGCGTGGGGGGTGGGTTGATGGCTGTATGGGAGATGGTTCCCCACATCTGACCAATTTCAGAATTGTTTACCACTGGAGCAAGTGCCGTGATAGGGTTTACCTCTGTATAACGCGTGGGTTCACTTTTTTTTTCTTTTATGGTTCAAGTTAGATTTTATTCCTCTTTTATGTATTTATAAATATAAGCATGGAAATAATTCATTCCTATAAATACATCTGTGTGACGGGAAGAATTTTTTCTGTTTTATTTTTAAATTTTAGTTTTTTAACTTTTGAAATTTAATTTTATTTATGTTTTTATACAGCAGGTTATTATTAGTTATGTATTTTATGCATACACATGTATACAGGTCAATCCCAATCTCCCAACTCATCCCACCACCACCACCCCATAGCTTCCCACACTTGATGTACATACGTTTGTTCTGTACCTCTGTGTCTCTATTTCTTCCCTGCAAGCTCTTTCATCTGTACCATTTTTATAGGTTCCACATATATGCATTAATATACTATATTTGTTTTCCTCTTTCTGACTTACTTCATTCTGTATGACAGTCTCTCAATCCATCAATGTCTCTACAAATGACCCAGTTTCATTCCTTTTTATGGCCGAGTAATATTCTATTTCATATATGTACCACCTCTTTATCCATTCATCTGTCTGTGGGCATTTAGGTTGCTTCCATTACCTGGCTATTGTAAATAGTGCTGCAATGAACATTGTGGGGAATGTGCCTTTTTGATTTACGGTTTTCTCTGGGTATATGCCCAGAAGTGGGATTGCTGGATCAGATGGTAATTCTATTTCTAGATTTTTTAAGGAAACTCCATACTCTTCTCCATAGTGACTGTATCAATTTACATTCCCACCAATAGTGGAAGAGGGCTCCTTTTGTCCACACCCTCCCCAGAATTGGTTGTTTGTAGATTTTCTGATGATGCCGATTCAAACAGGTTTGAGGTGATACCTCATTGTAGTTTTGATTTGCATTTCTCTAATAATTAGTGCTGTTGAGCAGCTTTTCATGTGCGTCTTGGCCATCTCTGTGCCTTCCTTGAAGAAACGTCTCTTTAGATCTTCTGCCCATTTTTGTATTGGGTTGTTTGTTTTTTTTAATATTAAGCTGCATGAGTTGTTTATATATATTGGAGATTAAACCTCTATCCATTGATTCGTCTGCAACGATTTTCGCCCATTCTGAGGGATGCCTTTTTCCATTCCCGTGTTTTTTAACAAAAAAGGAAAGAAAGGAAAAGAAGCAGAACACTAATGTGCGTAAAATATGCCTTTTGAAACGGTCGTTTTGAAATATGGACGTCCTTTGAATATTTTGGTCGATATGTGACCCCAGGATTTGTTTTCAGGGCAGGTGTCATTTACAGGCCTGCAATGATTTTGAATATCAACTGACCATTAGCGTTGGGATTAAAGCTGCTGTTGTGTGAAACGGCCACAAGGTGGCAGCAGTTCACCCTTACCAAATCTGGTTAACTGGGCAAGAGAGCCTCAATGGAAGTGGTGTTCTAGATTGGAGTTTAGAATGGAATGTGCCAGGAGAAAGCCCCTCACGTTTGTCTCACTACTTCTTGTTCGTGTTTTTAATTTAATTTTTTTATTTTTTATTACAGCAAGTTTGATTACAATGTTTGGCTTGTTGTAGGTGTGGAAGATGTGGTTCTTTTACACATATACACATGTCTGTTCTTCCTGGGATCCTTTTCCCATGTACGTTATGACAGAATGTTGAGTAGTCCTCTCTTGGTATTCTGTAGGTCTTTGGTGATTATATATGTCACCTGTGTTTGTAGATGTCTGTTAACCCCGATATCGTAATGAAACCAATCCTCACACCTTTCCATTGGTGAACCATAAGTTTGTTTAATGAATCTGTGATTGCCCTTCTCCGTGGAAATATCTGCCCTGGTATCCATTTTTAGGTAACACCTATAAGTGATATGATATGATATGTGTCTTTCACTTTCTGACTTACTACAAGTCACGTGATTACTTCTAGACTCATCTACGGTGCTGCAAATGGCATTGTGTCCTTTTTTCCCTTGGCTTCTCTTCTGCCTTAGCGGGGTCCATTTTCAACAATGTGATTCCCTGAGGGTTGTGGATTAGCTGACCTGGGCAGCCTTACCCTGCCGGCCCGCCCTCCCCAGGTGTGCCTCGTTGAGGTCAATATAAACAGCGCTCCAGGCAGCAATAGCCCCTGAAGCTGTGCCTGACTCCATATTCTCTGCCCTGTCAGCAGTCTCGGGGCTGTGCTGGTGGGAGGGAGTGAGGGGCCACAGCTTTGTGGGTGGCCCGGTGTGAGTGGGGTTCTGCTGGCCTTTCTGCAGGAGTTGCCAGGCTGCCGCCTGTAAAGAAGAGGTTGTGTCACCCATACCTTCCGCTGGAATTTCTCTCCGGACAGAGGTGAGGAAGGAAAAAAGCAGTGGGGGCCTGGACAGGAGGGGTATCTCAGGAAGGGCAATGGAAAGCTTCTGGAAGAGCGCCCGGGGCCAGGACCACCCTGGCTGGCCTGCAGGTACCAAGTTGGCCTGCGTGCTGTCGCTGGTGTGGCTCCACGGTCCTTCCTCTAGGCTTTCAAGCCCTTGTACATATTCAGGTGTTTTACCTGGAAAGGGTGGGAACAGTTCAGCAGCAGCTGGCCTGGGGCTCAGCTCACGTTTACTCACAGATGCCTCGGCACGGTCCCCCAGCTTTACAATGAGGACGCTCCTTGCGTGGGGGGTGGGTTGCTGGCTGTATGGGAGATGGTTCCCCACCTCTGACCAATTTCAGAATTGTTTACCACTGGAGCAAGTGCCCTGATAGGGTTTTCCTCTGTATAACACGTGGGTACAGGTTTTTTTTTCTTTTATGTTTCAAGTTAGATTTTATTCCTCTTTTATGTATTTATAGATATAAGCATGGAAATAATTCATTCCTATAAATACATCTGTGTGACGGGAAAAATTTTTTCTGTTTTATTTTTAAATTTTAGTTTTTAAAATTTTGAAATTTAATTTTATTTATTTTTTTATACAGCACGTTATTATTAGTTATGTATTTTATGCATATACATGTACACAGGTCAATCCCAAACTCCCAACTCATCCCACCACCACCACCCCATGGCTTCCCACACTTGGTGTCCATACGTTTGTTCTCTACCTCTGTGTCTCTATTTCTTCCCTGCAAACCAGTTCATCTGTACCATTTTTAGGCTCCACATATATGCATTAATATACAATATTTGTTTTCCTCTTTCTGACTTTCTTCATTCTGTATGACACTCTCTGGATCCATCGATGTCTCTACAAATGACCCAGTTTCATTCCTTTTTATGGCCGAGTAATATTCCATTTCATATATGTACCACATCTTTATCCATTCATCTGTCTGTGGGCATTTAGGTTGCTTCCATTACCTGGCTATTGTAAATAGTGCTGCAACGAACATTGTGGTGAATGTGCCTTTTTGATTTACGGTTTTCTCTGGGTATATGCCCAGAAGTGGGATTGCTGGATCAGATGGTAATTCTATTTCTAGTTTTTTTAAGGAAACTCCATACTGTTCTCCATAGTGACTGTATCAATTTACATTCCCACCAATAGTGGAAGAGGGCTCCTTTTGTCCACACCCTCCCCAGAATTGGTTGTTTGTAGATTTTCTGATGATGCCGATTCTAACAGGTTTGAGGTGAAAGCTCATTGTAGATTTGATTTGCATTTCTCTGATAATTAGTGCTGTTGAGCAGCTTTTCATGTGCGTCTTGGCCATCTCTGTGTCTCCTTTGAAGAAACGTCTCTTTAGATCTTCTGCCCATTTTTGTATTGGGTTGTTTGTTTTTTTTAATATTAAGCTGCAAGAGTTGTTTATATATATTGGAGATTAAACCTCTGTCCATTGATTCGTCTGCAACGATTTTCGCCTATTTTGAGGGATGCCTTTTTCCATTCCCGTGTTTTTTAACAAAAAAGGAAAGAAAGGAAACGAAGCAGAACACTAATGTGCGTAAAATATGCCTTTTGAAACGGTCGTTTTGAAATATGGAAGTCCTTTGAATATTTTGGTCGATATGTGAACCCAGGATTTGTTTTCAGGGCAGGTGTCATTTACAGGCCTGCAATGATTTTGAATATCAACTGACCATTAGCGTTGGGATTAAAGCTGCTGTTGTGTGAAACGGCCACAAAGTGGCAGCAGTTCACCCTTACCAAATCTGGTTACTAGGGCAAGAGAGCCTCAGTGGAAGTGGTGTTTTGGATTGGAATTTAAAATGGAATGTGCCAGGAGAAAGCCCCTCACGTTTGTCTCACTACATCTTGTTCGTGTTTTTAATTTAATTTATTTTATTTTTTATCACACCAAATTTGATTACAATGTTTGGCTTGTTGTAGGTGTGGAAGATGTGGTTCTTTTACACATATACACATGTCTGTTCTTCCTGGGATCCTTTTCCCATGTACATTATGACAGAATGTTGAGTAGTTCTCTCTTGGTATTCTGTAGGTGTTTGGTGATTATATATGTCACCTGTGTTTGTATATGTCTGTTAACCCCGATATCGTAATGAAACCAATCCTCACACCTTTCCATTGGTGAACCATAAGTTTGTTTAATGAATCTGTGATTGCCCTTCTCCGTGGAAATATCTGCCCTGGTATCCATTTTTAGGTAACACCTATAAGTGATATGATATGATATGTGTCTTTCACTTTCTGACTTACTACAAGTCACGTGATTACTTCTAGACTCATCTACGGTGCTGCAAATGGCATTGTGTCCTTTTTTCCCTTGGCTTCTCTTCTGCCTTATTGGGGTCCATTCTCAACAATGTGATTCCCTGAGGGTTGTGGATTAGCTGACCTGGGCAGCCTTACCCTGCCGGCCCGCCCTCCCCAGGTGTGCCTCGTTGAGGTCAATATAAACAGCGCTCCAGGCAGCAATAGCCGATGAACCTGTGCCTGACTCCATATTCTCTGCCCCGTCAGCAGTCTCGGGGCTGTGCTGGTGGGAGGGAGGGAGGGGCCCCAGCTTTGTGGGTGGCCCGGTGTGAGTGGGGTTCTGCTGGCCTTTCTGCAGGAGTTGCCAGGCTGCCGCCTGCAAAGAAGAGGTTGTGTCACCCATACCTTCCGCTGGAATTTCTCTCCGGACAGAGGTGAGGAAGGAAAAAAGCAGTGGGGTCCGGGACAGGAGGGGTATCTCAGGCAGGGCAATGGAAAGCTTCTGGAAGAGCGCCCGGGGCCAGGACCACCCTGGCTGGCCTGCAGGCACCAAGTTGGCCTGCGTGCTGTCGCTGGTGTGGCTCCACGGTCCTTCCTCTAGGCTTTCAAGCCCTTGTACATATTCAGGTGTTTTACCTGGAAAGGGTGGGAACAGTTCAGCAGCAGCTGGCCTGGGGCTCAGCTCACGTTTACTCACAGATGCCTCGGCACGGACCCCCAGCTTTGCAATGAGGACGCTCCTTGCGTGGGGGGTGGGTTGATGGCTGTATGGGAGATGGTTCCCCACCTCTGACCAATTTCAGAATTGTTTGCAACTGGAGCAAGTGCCCTGATAGGGTTTTCCTCTGTATAACTCGTGGGTTCACGTTTTTTTTTCTTTTATGGTTCAAGTTAGATTTTATTCCTCTTTTATGTATTTATAGATATAAGCATGGAAATAATTCATTCCTATAAATACATCTGTGTGACGGGAAGAACTTTTTTCTGTTTTATTTTTAAATTTTATTTTTTAAAATTTTGAAATTTAATTTTATTTATTTTTTTTATACAGCACGTTATTATTAGTTATGTATTTTATGCATATACATGTACACAGGTCTATCCCAAACTCCCAACTCATCCCACCACCACCACCCCATGGCTTCCCACACTTGCTGTCCTTACGTTTGTTCTCTACCTCTGTGTCTCTATTTCTTCCCTGCAAACCAGTTCATCTGTACCATTTTTAGGCTCCACATATATGCATTAATATACAATATTTGTTTTCCTCTTTCTGACTTACTTCATTCTGTATGACAGTCTCTCGATCCATCGATGTCTCTACAAATGACCCAGTTTCATTCCTTTTTATGGCCGAGTAATATTCCATTTCATATATGTACCACATCTTTATCCATTCATCTGTCTGTGGGCATTTAGGTTGCTTCCATTACCTGGCTATTGTAAATAGTGCTGCAATGAACATTGTGGTGAATGTGCCTTTTTGATTTACGGTTTTCTCTGGGTATATGCCCAGAAGTGGGATTGCTGGATCAGATGGTAATTCTATTTCTAGTTTTTTTAAGGAAACTCCATACTGTTCTCCATAGTGACTGTATCAATTTACATTCCCACCAATAGTGGAAGAGGGCTCCTTTTGTCCACGCCCTCCCCAGAATTGGTTGTTTGTAGATTTTCTGATGATGCCGATTCTAACAGGTGTGAGGTGAAACCTCATTGTAGTTTTGATTTGCATTTCTCTGATAATTAGTGCTGTTGAGCAGCTTTTCATGTGCGTCTAGGCCATCTCTGTGTCTCCTTTGAAGAAACGTCTCTTTAGATCTTCTGAACATTTTTTTGGGTTGTTTGTTTTTTTAATATTAAGCTGCATGAGCTGTTTATATATATTGGAGATTAAACCTCTGTCCATTGATTCATCTGCAACGATTTTCGTCCATTCTGAGGGATGCCTTTTTCCATTCCCGTGTTTTTTTAACAAAAAAGGAAAGAAAGGAGAAGAAGCAGAACACTAATGTGCGTAAAATATGCCTTTTGAAATGGTCGTTTTGAAATATGGACGTCCTTTGAATATTTTGGTCGATATGTGACCCCAGGATTGTTTTCAGGGCAGGTGTCATTTACAGGCCTGCAATGATTTTGAATATCAACTGACCATTAGCGTTGGGATTAAAGCTGCTGTTGTGTGAAACGGCCACAAGGTGGCAGCATTTCACCCTTACCAAATCTGGTTACTAGGGCAAGAGAGCCTCAGTGGAAGTGGTGTTCTAGATTGGAGTTTAGAATGGAATGTGCCAGGAGAAAGCCCCTCACGTTTGTCTCACTACTTCTTGTTCGTATTTTTAATTTAATTTTTTATTTTTTCTTACAGCAAGTTTGATTACAACGTTTGGCTTGTTGTAGGTGTGGAAGATGTGGTTCTTTTACACATATACACATGTCTGTTCTTCCTGGGATCCTTTTCCCATGTACGTTATGACAGAATGTTGAGTAGTCCTCTCTTGGTATTCTGTAGGTCTTTGGTGATTATATATGTCACCTGTGTTTGTAGATGTCTGTTAACCCCGATATCGTAATGAAACCAATCCTCACACCTTTCCTTTGGTGAACCATAAGTTTGTTTAATGAATCTGTGATTGCCCTTCTCCGTGGAAATAGCTGCCCTGGTATCCATTTTTAGGTAACACCTATAAGTGATATGATATGATATGTGTCTTTCACTTTCTGACTTACTACAAGTCACGTGATTACTTCTAGACTCATCTACGGTGCTGCAAATGGCATTGTGTCCTTTTTTCCCTTGGCTTCTCTTCTGCCTTAGCGGGGTCCATTTTCAACAATGTGATTCCCTGAGGGTTGTGGATTAGCTGACCTGGGCAGCCTTACCCTGCCGGCCCGCCCTCCCCAGGTGTGCCTCGTTGAGGTCAATATAAACAGCGCTCCAGGCAGCATTAGCCCCTGAAGCTGTGCCTGACTCCATATTCTCTGCCCCGTCAGCAGTCTCAGGGCTTTGCTGGTGGGATGGAGTGAGGGGCCACAGCTTTGTGGGTGGCCCGGTGTGAGTGGGGTTCTGCTGGCCTTTCTGCAGGAGTTGCCAGGCTGCCGCCTGTAAAGAAGAGGTTGTGTCACCCATACCTTCCGCTGGAATTTCTCTCCGGACAGAGGTGAGGAAGGAAAAAAGCAGTGGGGTCCGGGACAGGAGGGGTATCTCAGGCAGGGCAATGGAAAGCTTCTGGAAGAGCGCCCGGGGCCAGGACCACCCTGGCTGGCCTGCAGGCACCAAGTTGGCCTGCGTGCTGTCGCTGGTGTGGCTCCACGGTCCTTCCTCTAGGCTTTCAAGCCCTTGTACATATTCAGGTGTTTTACCTGGAAAGGGTGGGAACAGTTCAGCAGCAGCTGGCCTGGGGCTCAGCTCACGTTTACTCACAGATGCCTCAGCACGGACCCCCAGCTTTGCAATGAGGACGCTCCTTGCGTGGGGGGTGGGTTGATGGCTGTATGGGAGATGGTTCCCCACCTCTGACCAATTTCAGAATTGTTTGCCACTGGAGCAAGTGCCCTGATAGGGTTTTCCTCTGTATAACTCGTGGGTTCACGTTTTTTTTTCTTTTATGGTTCAAGTTAGATTTTATTCCTCTTTTATGTATTTATAGATATAAGCATGGAAATAATTCATTCCTATAAATACATCTGTGTGACGGGAAGAACTTTTTTCTGTTTTATTTTTAAATTTTATTTTTTAAAATTTTGAAATTTAAATTTATTTATTTTTTTATACAGCACGTTATTATTAGTTATGTATTTTATGCATATACATGTACACAGGTCAATCCCAAAATCCCAACTCATCCCACCACCACCACCCCATGGCTTCCCACACTTGGTGTCCATACGTTTGTTCTCTACCTCTGTGTCTCTATTTCTTCCCTGCAAACCAGTTCATCTGTACCATTTCTAGGCTCCACATATATGCATTAATATACAATATTTGTTTTCCTCTTTCTGACTTACTTCATTCTGTATGACAGTCTCTCGATCTATCGATGTCTCTACAAATGACCCAGTTTCATTCCTTTTTATGGCCGAGTAATATTCCATTTTATATATGTACCACATCTTTATCCACTCATCTGTCTGTGGGCATTTAGGTTGCTTCCATTACCTGGCTATTGTAAATAGTGCTGCAACGAACATTGTGCTGAATGTGCCTTTTTGAAATACGGTTTTCTCTGGGTATATGCCCAGAAGTGGGATTGCTGGATCAGATGGTAATTCTATTTCTAATTTTTTAAAGGAAACTCCATACTGTTCTCCATAGTGACTGTATCAATTTACATTCCCACCAATAGTGGAAGAGGGCTCCTTTTGTCCACACCCTCCCTAGAATTGGTTGTTTGTATAGTTTCTGATGATGCCGATTCTAACAGGTGTGAGGTGATACCTCATTGTAGTTTTGATTTGCATTTCTCTAATAATTAGTGCTGTTGAGCAGCTTTTCATGTGCGTCTTGGCCATCTCTGTGTCTCCTTTGAAGAAACGTCTCTTTAGATCTTCTGCCCATTTTTTTGGGTTGATTGTTTTTTTAATATTAAGCTGCATGAGCTGTTTATATATATTGGAGATTAAACCTGTGTCCATTGATTCATTTGCAACTATTTTCGCCCATCCTGAGGGATGCCTTTTTCCATTCCCGTTTTTTATAACAAAAAAGGAAAGAAAGGAAAAGAAGCAGAACACTAATGTGCGTAAAATATGCCTTTTGAAACGGTCGTTTTGAAATATGGACGTCCTTTGAATTTTTTGGTCGATATGTGACCCCAGGATTTGTTTTCAGGGCAGGTGTCATTTACAGGCATGCAATGATTTTGAATATCAACTGACCATTAGCGTTGGGATTAAAGCTGCTGTTGTGTTAAACGGCCACAAGGTGGCAGCAGTTCACCCTTACCAAATCTGGTTACTAGGGCAAGAGAGCCTCAGTGGAAGTGGTGTTCTAGATTGTAGTTTAGAATGGAATGTACCAGGAGAAAGCCGCTCACGTTTGTCTCACTACTTCTTGTTCGTGTTTTTAATTTAATTTTTTATTTTTTATTACAGCAAGTTTGATTACAATGTTTGGCTTGTTGTAGGTGTGGAAGATGTGGTTCTTTTACACATATACAGATGACTGTTCTTCCTGGGATTCTTTTCCCATGTACGTTATGACAGAATGTTGAGTAGTCCTCTCTTGGTATTCTGTAGGTCTTTGGTGATTATATATGTCACCTGTGTTTGTATATGTCTGTTAACCCCGATATCGTAATGAAACCAATCCTCACACCTTTCCATTGGTGAACCATAAGTTTGTTTAATGAATCTGTGATTGCCCTTCTCCGTGGAAATATCTGCCCTGGTATCCACTTTTAGGTAACACCTATAGGTGATATGATATGATATGTGTCTTTCACTTTCTGACTTACTACAAGTCACGTGATTACTTCTAGACTCATCTACGGTGCTGCAAATGGCATTGTGTCCTTTTTTCCCTTGGCTTCTCTTCTGCCTTAGCGGGGTCCATTTTCAACAATGTGATTCCCTGAGGGTTGTGGATTAGCTGACCTGGGCAGCCTTACCCTGCCGGCCCGCCCTCCCCAGGTGTGCCTCGTTGAGGTCAATATAAACAGAGCTCCAGGCAGCAATAGCCCCTGAAGCTGTGCCTGACTCCATATTCTCTGCCCCGTCAGCAGTCTCGGGGCTGTGCTGGTGGGAGGGAGTGAGGGGCCACAGCTTTGTGGGTGGCCCGGTGTGAGTGGGGTTCTGCTGGCCTTTCTGCAGGAGTTGCCAGGCTGCCGCCTGTAAAGAAGAGGATGTGTCACCCATACCTTCCGCTGGAATTTCTCTCTGGACAGAGGTGAGGAAGGAAAAAAGCAGTGGGGGCCGGGACAGGAGGTGTATCTCAGGCAGGGCAATGGAAAGCTTCTGGAAGAGCACCAGGGTCCAGGACCAGTGGGCTGGCTGGCCTGCAGGCACCAAGTTGGCCTGCGTGCTGTCGCTGGTGTGGCTCCACGGTCCTTCCTCTAGGCTTTCAAGCCCTTGTACATATTCAGGTGTTTTACCTGGAAAGGTTGGGAACAGTTCAGCAGCAGCTGGCCTGGGGCTCAGCTCACGTTTACTCACAGATGCCTCGGCACGGTCCCCCAGCTTTGCAATGAGGACGCTCCTTGCGTGGGGGGTGGGTGGCGGGCTGTATGGGAGATGATTCCCCACCTCTGACCAATTTCAGAATTGTTTACCGCTGGAGCAAGTGTCGTGATAGGGTTTTCCTCTGTATAACTCGTGGGTTCAATTTTTTTTTCTTTTATGTTTCAAGTTAGATTTTATTCCTCTTTTATGTATTTATAAATATAAGCATGGAAATAATTCATTCCTATAAATACATCTGTGTGACGGGAAGAACTTTTTTCTGTTTTATTTTTAAATTTTATTTTTTAAAATTTTGAAATTTAATTTCATTTATGTTTTTATACAGCAGGTTATTATTAGTTATGTATTTTATGCATATACATGTATACAGGTCAATCCCAATCTCCCAACTCATCCCACCACCACCACCCCATGGCTTCCCACACTTGGTGTCCATACGTTTGTTCTCTACGTCTGTGTCTCTATTTCTTCCCTGCAAACCAGTTCATCTGTACCATTTTTAGGCTCCACATATATGCATTAATATACAATATTAGTTTTCCTCTTTCTGACTTACTTCATTCTGTATGACAGTCTCTCGATCCATCGATGTCTCTACAAATGACCCAGTTTCATTCCTTTTTATGGCCGAGTAATATTCCATTTTATATATGTACCACATCTTTATCCACTCATCTGTCTGTGGGCATTTAGGTTGCTTCCATTACCTGGCTATTGTAAATAGTGCTGCAACGAACATTGTGCTGAATGTGCCTTTTTGAAATACGGTTTTCTCTGGGTATATGCCCAGAAGTGGGATTGCTGGATCAGATGGTAATTCTATTTCTAATTTTTTTAAGGAAACTCCATACTGTTCTCCATAGTGACTGTATCAATTTACAGTCCCACCAATAGTGGAAGAGGGCTCCTTTTGTCCACACCCTCCCCAGAATTGGTTGTTTGTAGATTTTCTGATGATGCCGATTCTAACAGGTGTGAGGTGATACCTCATTGTAGTTTTGATTTGCATTTCTCTAATAATTAGTGCTGTTGAGCAGCTTTTCTGTGCTTCTTGGCCATCTCTGTGTCTCCTTTGAAGAAACGTCTCTTTAGATCTTCTGCCCATTTTTTTTGGGTTGTTTGTTTTTTTAATATTAAGCTGCATGAGCTGTTTATATATATTGGAGATTAAACCTCTGTCCATTGATTCGTCTGCAACGATTTTCGCCCATTCTGAGGGATGCCTTTTTCCATTCCCGTGTTTTTTAACAAAAAAGGAAAGAAAGGAAAAGAAGCAGAACACTAATGTGCGTAAAATATGCCTTTTGAAACGGTCGTTTTGAAATATGGACGTCCTTTGAATTTTTTGGTCGATATGTGACCCCAGGATTTGTTTTCAGGGCAGGTGTCATTTACAGGCATGCAATGATTTTGAATATCAACTGACCATTAGCGTTGGGATTAAAGCTGCTGTTGTGTGAAACGGCCACAAGGTGGCAGCAGTTCACCCTTACCAAATCTGGTTACTAGGGCAAGAGAGCCTCAGTGGAAGTGGTGTTCTAGATTGGAGTTTAGAATGGAATGTACCAGGAGGAAGCCGCTCACGTTTGTCTCACTACTTCTTGTTCGTGTTTTTAATTTAATTTTTTATTTTTTATTACAGCAAGTTTGATTACAATGTTTGGCTTGTTGTAGGTGTGGAAGATGTGGTTCTTTTACACATATACAGATGACTGTTATTCCTGGGATCCTTTTCCCATGTACGTTATGACAGAATGTTGAGTAGTCCTCTCTTGGTATTCTGTAGGTCTTTGGTGATTATGTATGTCACCTGTGTTTGTATATGTCTGTTAACCCCGATATCGTAATGAAACCAATCCTCACACATTTCCATTGGTGAACCATAAGTTTGTTTAATGAATCTGTGATTGCCCTTCTCCGTGGAAATATCTGCCCTGGTATCCATTTTTAGGTAACACCTATAAGTGATATGATATGATATGTGTCTTTCACTTTCTGACTTACTACAAGTCACGTGATTACTTCTAGACTCATCTACGGTGCTGCAAATGGCATTGTGTCCTTTTTTCCCTTGGCTTCTCTTCTGCCTTAGCGGGGTCCATTTTCAACAATGTGATTCCCTGAGGGTTGTGGATTAGCTGACCTGGGCAGCCTTACCCTGCCGGCCCGACCTCCCCAGGTGTGCCACGTTGAGGTCAATATAAACAGAGCTCCAGGCAGCAATAGCCCCTGAAGCTGTGCCTGACTCAATATTCTCTGCCCCGTCAGCAGTCTCGGGGCTGTGCTGGTGGGAGGGAGTGAGGGGCCACAGCTTTGTGGGTGGCCCGGTGTGAGTGGGGTTCTGCTGGCCTTTCTGCAGGAGTTGCCAGGCTGCCGCCTGTAAAGAAGAGGATGTGTCACCCATACCTTCCGCTGGAATTTCTCTCTGGACAGAGGTGAGGAAGGAAAAAAGCAGTGGGGGCCGGGACAGGAGGGGTATCTCAGGCAGGGCAATGGAAAGCTTCTGGAAGAGCGCCAGGGTCCAGGACCAGTGGGCTGGCTGGCCTGCAGGCACCAAGTTGGCCTGCGTGCTGTCGCTGGTGTGGCTCCACGGTCCTTCCTCTAGGCTTTCAAGCCCTTGTACATATTCAGGTGTTTTACCTGGAAAGGGTGGGAACAGTTCAGCAGCAGCTGGCCTGGGGCTCAGCTCACGTTTACTCACAGATGCCTCGGCACGGTCCCCCAGCTTTGCAATGAGGACGCTCTTGCGTGGGGGGTGGGTGGCTGGCTGTATGGGAGATGGTTCCCCACCTCTGACCAATTTCAGAATTGTTTACCGCTGGAGCAAGTGTCGTGATAGGGTTTTCCTCTGTATAACTCGTGGGTTCAATTTTTCTTTTCTTTTATGGTTCAAGTTAGATTTTATTCCTCTTTTATGTATTTATAAATATAAGCATGGAAATAATTCATTCCTATAAATACATCTGTGTGACGGGAAGAACTTTTTTCTGTTTTATTTTTAAATTTTATTTTTTAAAATTTTGAAATTTAATTTCATTTATGTTTTTATACAGCAGGTTATTATTAGTTATGTATTTTATGCATATACATGTATACAGGTCAATCCCAATCTCCCAACTCATCCCACCACCACCACCCCATGGCTTCCCACACTTGGTGTCCATACGTTTGTTCTCTACGTCTGTGTCTCTATTTCTTCCCTGCAAACCAGTTCATCTGTACCATTTTTAGGCTCCACATATATGCATTAATATACAATATTAGTTTGACTCTTTCTGACTTACTTCATTCTGTATGACAGTCTCTCGATCCATCGATGTCTCTACAAATGACCCAGTTTCATTCCTTTTTATGGCCGAGTAATATTCCATTTTATATACGTACCACATCTTTATCCACTCATCTGTCTGTGGGCATTTAGGTTGCTTCCATTACCTGGCTATTGTAAATAGTGCTGCAACGAACATTGTGCTGAATGTGCCTTTTTGAAATACGGTTTTCTCTGGGTATATGCCCAGAAGTGGGATTGCTGGATCAGATGGTAATTCTATTTCTAATTTTTTTAAGGAAACTCCATACTGTTCTCCATAGTGACTGTATCAATTTACATTCCCACCAATAGTGGAAGAGGGCTCCTTTTGTCCACACCCTCCCCAGAATTGGTTGTTTGTATATTTTCTGATGATGCCGATTGTAACAGCTGTGAGGTGATACCTCATTGTAGTTTTGATTTGCATTTCTCTAATAATTAGTGCTGTTGAGCAGCTTTTCATGTGCGTCTTGGCCATCTCTGTGTCTCCTTTGAAGAAACGTCTCTTTAGATCTTCTGCCCATTTTTGGGGGTTGTTTGTTTTTTTAATATTAAGCTGCATGAGCTGTTTATATATATTGGAGATTAAACCTGTGTCCATTGATTCATTTGCAACGATTTTCACCCATCCTGAGGGATGCCTTTTTCCATTCCCGTTTTTTTTAACAAAAAAGGAAAGAAAGGAAAAGAAGCAGAACACTAATGTGCGTAAAATATGCCTTTTGAAACCGTCGTTTTGAAATATGGACGTCCTTTGAATTTTTTGGTCGATATGTGACCCCAGGATTTGTTTTCAGGGCAGGTGTCATTTACAGGCCTGCAATGATTTTGAATATCAACTGACCATTAGCGTTGGGATTAAAGCTGCTGTTGTGTGAAACGGCCACAAGGTGGCAGCAGTTCACCCTTACCAAATCTGGTTACTAGGGCAAGAGAGCCTCAGTGGAAGTGGTGTTCTAGATTGGAGTTTAGAATGGAATGTACCAGGAGAAAGCCGCTCACGTTTGTCTCACTACTTCTTGTTCGTGTTTTTAATTTAATTTTTTATTTTTTATTACAGCAAGTTTGATTACAATGTTTGGCTTGTTGTAGGTGTGGAAGATGTGGTTCTTTTACACATATACAGATGACTGTTCTTCCTGGGATTCTTTTCCCATGTACGTTATGACAGAATGTTGAGTAGTCCTCTCTTGGTATTCTGTAGGTCTTTGGTGATTATATATGTCACCTGTGTTTGTATATGTCTGTTAACCCCGATATCGTAATGAAACCAATCCTCACACCTTTCCATTGGTGAACCATAAGTTTGTTTCATGAATCTGTGATTGCCCTTCTCCGTGGAAATATCTGCCCTGGTATCCACTTTTAGGTAACACCTATAGGTGATATGATATGATATGTGTCTTTCACTTTCTGACTTACTACAAGTCACGTGATTACTTCTAGACTCATCTACGGTGCTGCAAATGGCATTGTGTCCTTTTTTCCCTTGGCTTCTCTTCTGCCTTAGCGGGGTCCATTTTCAACAATGTGATTCCCTGAGGGTTGTGGATTAGCTGACCTGGGCAGCCTTACCCTGCCGGCCCGCCCTCCCCAGGTGTGCCTCGTTGAGGTCAATATAAACAGAGCTCCAGGCAGCAATAGCCCCTGAAGCTGTGCCTGACTCCATATTCTCTGCCCCGTCAGCAGTCTCGGGGCTGTGCTGGTGGGAGGGAGTGAGGGGCCACAGCTTTGTGGGTGGCCCGGTGTGAGTGGGGTTCTGCTAGCCTTTCTGCAGGAGTTGCCAGGCTGCCACCTGTAAAGAAGAGGATGTGTCACCCATACCTTCCGCTGGAATTTCTCTCTGGACAGAGGTGAGGAAGGAAAAAAGCAGTGGGGGCCGGGACAGGAGGGGTATCTCAGGCAGGGCAATGGAAAGCTTCTGGAAGAGCGCCAGGGTCCAGGACCAGTGGGCTGGCTGGCCTGCAGGCACCAAGTTGGCCTGCGTGCTGTCGCTGGTGTGGCTCCACGTTCCTTCCTCTAGGCTTTCAAGCCCTTGTACATATTCAGGTGTTTTACCTGGAAAGGGTGGGAACAGTTCAGCAGCAGCTGGCCTGGGGCTCAGCTCACGTTTACTCACAGATGCCTCGGCACGGTCCCCCAGCTTTGCAATGAGGACGCTCTTGCGTGGGGGGTGGGTGGCTGGCTGTATGGGAGATGGTTCCCCACCTCTGACCAATTTCAGAATTGTTTACCGCTGGAGCAAGTGTCGTGATAGGGTTTTCCTCTGTATAACTCGTGGGTTCAATTTTTCTTTTCTTTTATGGTTCAAGTTAGATTTTATTCCTCTTTTATGTATTTATAAATATAAGCATGGAAATAATTCATTCCTATAAATACATCTGTGTGACGGGAAGAACTTTTTTCTGTTTTATTTTTAAATTTTATTTTTTAAAATTTTGAAATTTAATTTCATTTATGTTTTTATACAGCAGGTTATTATTAGTTATGTATTTTATGCATATACATGTATACAGGTCAATCCCAATCTCCCAACTCATCCCACCACCACCACCCCATGGCTTCCCACACTTGGTGTCCATACGTTTGTTCTCTACGTCTGTGTCTCTATTTCTTCCCTGCAAACCAGTTCATCTGAACCATTTTTAGGCTCCACATATATGCATTAATATACAATATTAGTTTGACTCTTTCTGACTTACTTCATTCTGTATGACAGTCTCTCGATCCATCGATGTCTCTACAAATGACCCAGTTTCATTCCTTTTTATGGCCGAGTAATATTCCATTTTATATACGTACCACATCTTTATCCACTCATCTGTCTGTGGGCATTTAGGTTGCTTCCATTACCTGGCTATTGTAAATAGTGCTGCAACGAACATTGTGCTGAATGTGCCTTTTTGAAATACGGTTTTCTCTGGGTATATGCCCAGAAGTGGGATTGCTGGATCAGATGGTAATTCTATTTCTAATTTTTTTAAGGAAACTCCATACTGTTCTCCATAGTGACTGTATCAATTTACATTCCCACCAATAGTGGAAGAGGGCTCCTTTTGTCCACACCCTCCCCAGAATTGGTTGTTTGTATATTTTCTGATGATGCCGATTGTAACAGCTGTGAGGTGATACCTCATTGTAGTTTTGATTTGCATTTCTCTAATAATTAGTGCTGTTGAGCAGCTTTTCATGTGCGTCTTGGCCATCTCTGTGTCTCCTTTGAAGAAACGTCTCTTTAGATCTTCTGCCCATTTTTGGGGGTAGTTTGTTTTTTTAATATTAAGCTGCATGAGCTGTTTATATATATTGGAGATTAAACCTGTGTCCATTGATTCATTTGCAACGATTTTCACCCATCCTGAGGGATGCCTTTTTCCATTCCCGTTTTTTTTAACAAAAAAGGAAAGAAAGGAAAAGAAGCAGAACACTAATGTGCGTAAAATATGCCTTTTGAAACCGTCGTTTTGAAATATGGACGTCCTTTGAATTTTTTGGTCGATATGTGACCCCAGGATTTGTTTTCAGGGCAGGTGTCATTTACAGGCCTGCAATGATTTTGAATATCAACTGACCATTAGCGTTGGGATTAAAGCTGCTGTTGTGTGAAACGGCCACAAGGTGGCAGCAGTTCACCCTTACCAAATCTGGTTACTAGGGCAAGAGAGCCTCAGTGGAAGTGGTGTTCTAGATTGGAGTTTAGAATGGAATGTACCAGGAGAAAGCCGCTCACGTTTGTCTCACTACTTCTTGTTCGTGTTTTTAATTTAATTTTTTATTTTTTATTACAGCAAGTTTGATTACAATGTTTGGCTTGTTGTAGGTGTGGAAGATGTGGTTCTTTTACACATATACAGATGACTGTTCTTCCTGGGATTCTTTTCCCATGTACGTTATGACAGAATGTTGAGTAGTCCTCTCTTGGTATTCTGTAGGTCTTTGGTGATTATATATGTCACCTGTGTTTGTATATGTCTGTTAACCCCGATATCGTAATGAAACCAATCCTCACACCTTTCCATTGGTGAACCATAAGTTTGTTTCATGAATCTGTGATTGCCCTTCTCCGTGGAAATATCTGCCCTGGTATCCACTTTTAGGTAACACCTATAGGTGATATGATATGATATGTGTCTTTCACTTTCTGACTTACTACAAGTCACGTGATTACTTCTAGACTCATCTACGGTGCTGCAAATGGCATTGTGTCCTTTTTTCCCTTGGCTTCTCTTCTGCCTTAGCGGGGTCCATTTTCAACAATGTGATTCCCTGAGGGTTGTGGATTAGCTGACCTGGGCAGCCTTACCCTGCCGGCCCGCCCTCCCCAGGTGTGCCTCGTTGAGGTCAATATAAACAGAGCTCCAGGCAGCAATAGCCCCTGAAGCTGTGCCTGACTCCATATTCTCTGCCCCGTCAGCAGTCTCGGGGCTGTGCTGGTGGGAGGGAGTGAGGGGCCACAGCTTTGTGGGTGGCCCGGTGTGAGTGGGGTTCTGCTGGCCTTTCTGCAGGAGTTGCCAGGCTGCCACCTGTAAAGAAGAGGATGTGTCACCCATACCTTCCGCTGGAATTTCTCTCCGGACAGAGGTGAGGAAGGAAAAAAGCAGTGGGGGCCGGGACAGGAGGGGTATCTCAGGCAGGGCAATGGAAAGCTTCTGGAAGAGCGCCCGGGGCCAGGACCAACCTGGCTGGCCTGCAGGCACCAAGTTGGCCTTCGTGCTGTCGCTGGTGTGGCTCCACGGTCCTTCCTCTAGGCTTTCAAGCCCTTGTACATATTCAGGTGTTTTACCTGGAAAGGGTGGGAACAGTTCAGCAGCAGCTGGCCTGGGGCTCAGCTCACCTTTACTCACAGATGCCTCGGCACGGTCCCCCAGCTTTGCAATGAGGACGCTCCTTGCGTGGGGGGTGGGTTGCTGGCTGTATGGGAGATGATTCCCCACCTCTGACCAATTTCAGAATTGTTTACCACTGGAGCAAGTGCCCTGATAGGGTTTACCCCTGTATAACTCGTGGGTTCAGGATTTTTTTTTCTTTTATGGTTCAAGTTAGGTTTTATTCCTCTTTTATGTATTTATAGATATAAGCATGGAAATCATTCATTCCTATAAATACATCTGTGTGACGGGAAGAACTTTTTTCTGTTTTATTTTTAAATTTTATTTTTTAAAATTTTGAAATTTAATTTTATTTATGTTTTTATACAGCAGGTTATTATTAGTTATGTATTTTATGCATATACATGTATACAGGTCAATCCCAATCTCCCAACTCATCCCACCACCACCACCCCATGGCTTCCCACACTTGGTGTCCATACGTTTGTTCTCTACGTCTGTGTCTCTATTTCTTCCCTGCAAACCAGTTCATCTGTACCATTTTTAGGCTCCACATATATGCATTAATATACAATATTTGTTTTCCTCTTTCTGACTTACTTCATTCTGTATGACAGTCTCTCGATCCATCGATGTCTCTACAAATGACCCAGTTTCATTCCTTTTTATGGCCGAGTAATATTCCATTTTATATATGTACCACATCTTTATCCACTCATCTGTCTGTGGGCATTTAGGTTGCTTCCATTACCTGGCTATTGTAAATAGTGCTGCAACGAACATTGTGCTGAAAGTGCCTTTTTGAAATACGGTTTTCTCTGGGTATATGCCCAGAAGTGGGATTGCTGGATCAGATGGTAATTCTATTTCTAATTTTTTTAAGGAAACTCCATACTGTTCTCCATAGTGACTGTATCAATTTACATTCCCACCAATAGTGGAAGAGGGCTCCTTTTGTCCACACCCTCCCCAGAATTGGTTGTTTGTAGATTTTCTGATGATGCCGATTCTAAAAGGTGTGAGGTGATACCTCATTGTAGTTTTGATTTGCATTTCTCTAATAATTAGTGCTGTTGAGCAGCTTTTCTGTGCGTCTTGGCCATCTCTGTGTCTCCTTTGAAGAAACGTCTCTTTAGATCTTCTGCCCATTTTTTTTGGGTTGTTTGTTTTTTTAATATTAAGCTGCATGAGCTGTTTATATATATTGGAGATTAAACCTCTGTCCATTGATTCGTCTGCAACGATTTTCGCCCATTCTGAGGGATGCCTTTTTCCATTCCCGTGTTTTTTAACAAAAAAGGAAAGAAAGGAAAAGAAGCAGAACACTAATGTGCGTAAAATATGCCTTTTGAAACGGTCGTTTTGAAATATGGACGTCCTTTGAATTTTTTGGTCGATATGTGACCCCAGGATTTGTTTTCAGGGCAGGTGTCATTTACAGGCATGCAATGATTTTGAATATCAACTGACCATTAGCGTTGGGATTAAAGCTGCTGTTGTGTGAAACGGCCACAAGGTGGCAGCAGTTCACCCTTACCAAATCTGGTTACTAGGGCAAGAGAGCCTCAGTGGAAGTAGTGTTCTAGATTGGAGTTTAGAATGGAATGTACCAGGAGAAAGCCGCTCACGTTTGTCTCACTACTTCTTGTTCGTGTTTTTAATTTAATTTTTTATTTTTTCTTACAGCAAGTTTGATTACAATGTTTGGCTTGTTGTAGGTGTGGAAGATGTGGTTCTTTTACACATATACAGATGACTGTTATTCCTGGGATCCTTTTCCCATGTACGTTATGACAGAATGTTGAGTAGTCCTCTCTTGGTATTCTGTAGGTCTTTGGTGATTATGTATGTCACCTGTGTTTGTATATGTCTGTTAACCCCGATATCGTAATGAAACCAATCCTCACACCTTTCCATTGGTGAACCATAAGTTTGTTTCATGAATCTGTGATTGCCCTTCTCCGTGGAAATATCTGCCCTGGTATCCACTTTTAGGTAACACCTATAGGTGATATGATATGATATGTGTCTTTCACTTTCTGACTTACTACAAGTCACGTGATTACTTCTAGACTCATCTACGGTGCTGCAAATGGCATTGTGTCCTTTTTTCCCTTGGCTTCTCTTCTGCCTTAGCGGGGTCCATTTTCAACAATGTGATTCCCTGAGGGTTGTGGATTAGCTGACCTGGGCAGCCTTACCCTGCCGGCCCGCCCTCCCCAGGTGTGCCTCGTTGAGGTCAATATAAACAGAGCTCCAGGCAGCAATAGCCCCTGAAGCTGTGCCTGACTCCATATTCTCTGCCCCGTCAGCAGTCTCGGGGCTGTGCTGGTGGGAGGGAGTGAGGGGCCACAGCTTTGTGGGTGGCCCGGTGTGAGTGGGGTTCTGCTGGCCTTTCTGCAGGAGTTGCCATGCTGCCGCCTGTAAAGAAGAGGATGTGTCAAACATACATTCCGCTGGAATTTCTCTCCGGACAGAGGTGAGGAAGGAAAAAAGCAGTGGGGGCCGGGACAGGAGGCGTATCTCAGGCAGGGCAATGGAAAGCTTCTGGAAGAGCGCCAGGGTCCAGGACCAGTGGGCTGGCTGGCCTGCAGGCACCAAGTTGGCCTGCGTGCTGTCGCTGGTGTGGCTCCACGGTCCTTCCTCTAGGCTTTCAAGCCCTTGTACATATTCAGGTGTTTTACCTGGAAAGGGTGGGAACAGTTCAGCAGCAGCTGGCCTGGGGCTCAGCTCACCTTTACTCACAGATGCCTCGGCACGGTCCCCCAGCTTTGCAATGAGGACGCTCCTTGCGTGGGGGGTGGGTGGATGGCTGTTTGGGAGATGGTTCCCCACCTCTGACCAATTTCAGAATTGTTTACCGCTGGAGCAAGTGCCATGATAGGGTTTTCCTCTGTATAACTCGTGGGTTCAATTTTTTTTTCTTTTATGGTTCAAGTTAGATTTTATTCCTCTTTTATGTATTTATAAATATAAGCATGGAAATAATTCATTCCTATAAATACATCTGTGTGACGGGAAGAACTTTTTTCTGTTTTATTTTTAAATTTTATTTTTTAAAATTTTGAAATTTAATTTCATTTATGTTTTTATACAGCAGGTTATTATTAGTTATGTATTTTATGCATATACATGTATACAGGTCAATCCCAATCTCCCAACTCATCCCACCACCACCACCCCATGGCTTCCCACACTTGGTGTCCATACGTTTGTTCTCTACGTCTGTGTCTCTATTTCTTCCCTGCAAACCAGTTCATCTGTACCATTTTTAGGCTCCACATATATGCATTAATATACAATATTGGTTTTCCTCTTTCTGACTTACTTCATTCTGTATGACAGTCTCTCGATCCATCGATGTCTCTACAAATGACCCAGTTTCATTCCTTTTTATGGCCGAGTAATATTCCATTTTATATATGTACCACATCTTTATCCACTCATCTGTCTGTGGGCATTTAGGTTGCTTCCATTACCTGGCTATTGTAAATAGTGCTGCAACGAACATTGTGCTGAATGTGCCTTTTTGAAATACGGTTTTCTCTGGGTATATGCCCAGAAGTGGGATTGCTGGATCAGATGGTAATTCTATTTCTAATTTTTTTAAGGAAACTCCATACTGTTCTCCATAGTGACTGTATCAATTTACAGTCCCACCAATAGTGGAAGACGGCTCCTTTTGTCCACACCCTCCCCAGAATTGGTTGTTTGTAGATTTTCTGATGATGCCGATTCTAACAGGTGTGAGGTGATACCTCATTGTAGTTTTGATTTGCATTTCTCTAATAATTAGTGCTGTTGAGCAGCTTTTCATGTGCGTCTTGGCCATCTCTCTGTCTCCTTTGAAGAAACGTCTCTTTAGATCTTCTGCCCATTTTTTTTGGGTTGTTTGTTTTTTTAATATTAAGCTGCATGAGCTGTTTATATATATTGGAGATTAGACCTGTGTCCATTGATTCATTTGCAACGATTTTCACCCATCCTGAGGGATGCCTTTTTCCATTCCCGTTTTTTATAACAAAAAAGGAAAGAAAGGAAAAGAAGCAGAACACTAATGTGCGTAAAATATGCCTTTTGAAACAGTCGCTTTGAAATATGGACGTCCTTTGAATTTTTTGGTCGATATGTGACCCCAGGATTTGTTTTCAGGGCAGGTGTCATTTACAGGCCTGCAATGATTTTGAATATCAACTGACCATTAGCGTTGGGATTAAAGCTGCTGTTGTGTGAAACGGCCACAAGGTGGCAGCAGTTCACCCTTACCAAATCTGGTTACTAGGGCAAGAGAGCCTCAGTGGAAGTGGTGTTCTAGATTGGAGTTTAGAATGGAATGTACCAGGAGAAAGCCGCTCACGTTTGTCTCACTACTTCTTGTTCGTGTTTTTAATTTAATTTTTTATTTTTTCTTACAGCAAGTTTGATTACAATGTTTGGCTTGTTGTAGGTGTGGAAGATGTGGTTCTTTTACACATATACAGATGACTGTTCTTCCTGGGATTCTTTTCCCATGTACGTTATGACAGAATGTTGAGTAGTCCTCTCTTGGTATTCTGTAGGTCTTTGGTGATTATATATGTCACCTGTGTTTGTATATGTCTGTTAACCCCGATATCGTAATGAAACCAATCCTCACACCTTTCCATTGGTGAACCATAAGTTTGTTTCATGAATCTGTGATTGCCCTTCTCCGTGGAAATATCTGCCCTGGTATCCATTTTTAGGTAACACCTATAGGTGATATGATATGATATGTGTCTTTCACTTTCTGACTTACTACAAGTCACGTGATTACTTCTAGACTCATCTACGGTGCTGCAAATGGCATTGTGTCCTTTTTTCCCTTGGCTTCTCTTCTGCCTTAGCGGAGTCCATTTTCAACAATGTGATTCCCTGAAGGTTGTGGATTAGCTGACCTGGGCAGCCTTACCATGCCGGCCCGCCCTCCCCAGGTGTGCCTCGTTGAGGTCAATATAAACAGAGCTCCAGGCAGCAATAGCCCTTGAAGCTGAGCCTCACTCCATATTCTCTGCCCCGTCAGCAGTCTCGGGGCTGTTCTGGTGGGAGTGAGTGAGGGGCCACAGCTTTGTGGGTGGCCCGGTGTGAGTGGGGTTCTGCTGGGCTTTCTGCAGGAGTTGCCATGCTGCCGCCTGTAAAGAAGAGGATGTGTCACCCATACATTCCGCTGGAATTTCTCTCCGGACAGAGGTGAGGAAGGAAAAAAGCAGTGGGGGCCGGGACAGGAGGGGTATCTCAGGCAGGGCAATGGAAAGCTTCTGGAAGAGCGCCAGGGTCAAGGACCAGTGGGCTGGCTGGCCTGCAGGCACCAAGTTGGCCTGCGTGCTGTCGCTGGTGTGGCTCCACGGTCCTTCCTCTAGGCTTTCAAGCCCTTGTACATATTCAGGTGTTTTACCTGGAAAGGGTGGGAACAGTTCAGCAGCAGCTGGCCTGGGGCTCAGCTCACGTTTACTCACAGATGCCTCGGCACGGTCCCCCAGCTTTGCAATGAGGATGCTCCTTGCGTGGGGGGTATGTGGATGGCTGTTTGGGAGATGGTTCCCCACCTCTGACCAATTTCAGAATTGTTTACCGCTGGAGCAAGTGCCATGATAGGGTTTTCCTCTGTATAACTCGTGGGTTCAGGATTTTTTTTTCTTTTATGGTTCAAGTTAGATTTTATTCCTCTTTTATGTATTTATAAATATAAGCATGGAAATAATTCATTCCTATAAATACATCTGTGTGACGGGAAGAATTTTTATTGTTTTATTTTTAAATTTTATTTTTTAAAATTTTGAAATTTAATTTCATTTATGTATTTATACAGCAGGTTATTATTAGTTATGTATTTTATGCATATACATGTATACAGGTCAATCCCAATCTCCCAACTCATCCCACCACCACCACCCCATGGCTTCCCACACTTGGTGTCCATACGTTTGTTCTCTACGTCTGTGTCTCTATTTCTTCCATGCAAACCAGTTCATCTGTACCATTTTTAGGCTCCAAATATATGCATTAATATACAATATTTGTTTTCCTCTTTCTGACTTACTTCATTCTGTATGACAGTCACTCGATCCATCGATGTCTCTACAAATGACCCAGTTTCATTCCTTTTTATGGCCGAGTAATATTCCATTTTATATATGTACCACTTCTTTATCCACTCATCTGTCTGTGGGTATTTAGGTTGCTTCCATTACCTGGCTATTGTAAATAGTGCTGCAACGAACATTGTGCTGAATGTGCCTTTTTGAAATACGGTTTTCTCTGGGTATATGCCCAGAAGTGGGATTGCTGGATCAGATGGTAATTCTATTTCTAGTTTTTTTAAGGAAACTCCATACTGTTCTCCATAGTGACTGTATCAATTTACATTCCCACCAATAGTGGAAGACGGCTCCTTTTGTCCACACCCTCCCCAGAATTGGTTGTTTGTAGATTTTCTGATGATGCCGATTCTAACAGGTGTGAGGTGATACCTCATTGTAGTTTTGATTTGCATTTCTCTAATAATTAGTGCTGTTGTGCAGCTTTTCATGGGCGTCTTGGCCATCTCTGTGTCTCCTTTGAAGAAACGTCTCTTTAGATCTTCTGCCCATTTTTTTTGGGTTGTTTGTTTTTTTAATATTAAGCTGCATGAGCTGTTTATATATATTGGAGATTAAACCTGTGTCCATTGATTCATTTGCAACGATTTTCACCCATCCTGAGGGATGCCTTTTTCCATTCCCGTGTTTTTAACAAAAAAGGAAAGAAAGGAAAAGAAGCAGAACACTAATGTGCGTAAAATATGCCTTTTGGAACGGTCGTTTTGAAATATGGACGTCCTTTGAATTTTTTGGTCGATATGTGACCCCAGGATTTGTTTTCAGGGCAGGTGTCATTTACAGGCATGCAATGATTTTGAATATCAACTGACCATTAGCGTTGGGATTAAAGCTGCTGTTGTGTGAAACGGCCACAAGGTGGCAGCAGTTCACCCTTACCAAATCTGGTTACTAGGGCAAGAGAGCCTCAGTGGAAGTGGTGTTCTAGATTGGAGTTTAGAATGGAATGTACCAGGAGAAAGCCGCTCACGTTTGTCTCACTACTTCTTGTTCGTGTTTTTAATTTAATTTTTTATTTTTTCTTACAGCAAGTTTGATTACAATGTTTGGCTTGTTGTAGGTGTGGAAGATGTGGTTCTTTTACACATATACAGATGACTGTTCTTCCTGGGATTCTTTTCCCATGTACGTTATGACAGAATGTTGAGTAGTCCTCTCTTGGTATTCTGTAGGTCTTTGGTGATTATATATGTCACCTGTGTTTGTATATGTCTGTTAACCCCGATATCGTAATGAAACCAATCCTCACACCTTTCCATTGGTGAACCATAAGTTTGTTTCATGAATCTGTGATTGCCCTTCTCCGTGGAAATATCTGCCCTGGTATCCACTTTTAGGTAACACCTATAGGTGATATGATATGATATGTGTCTTTCACTTTCTGACTTACTACAAGTCACATGATTACTTCTAGACTCATCTACGGTGCTGCAAATGGCATTGTGTCCTTTTTTCCCTTGGCTTCTCTTCTGCCTTAGCGGGGTCCATTTTCAACAATGTGATTCCCTGAGGGTTGTGGATTAGCTGACCTGGGCAGCCTTACCCTGCCGGCCCGCCCTCCCCAGGTGTGCCTCGTTGAGGTCAATATAAACAGAGCTCCAGGCAGCAATAGCCCCTGAAGCTGTGCCTGACTCCATATTCTCTGCCCCGTCAGCAGTCTCGGGGCTGTGCTGGTGGGAGGGAGTGAGGGGCCACAGCTTTGTGGGTGGCCCGGTGTGAGTGGGGTTCTGCTGGCCTTTCTGCAGGAGTTGCCATGCTGCCGCCTGTAAAGAAGAGGATGTGTCACCCATACATTCTGCTGGAATTTCTCTCCGGACAGAGGTGAGGAAGGAAAAAAGCAGTGGGGGCCGGGACAGGAGGGGTATCTCAGGCACGGCAATGGAAAGCTTCTGGAAGAGCGCTCGGGGCCAGGACCAACCTCGCTGGCCTGCAGGCACCAAGTTGTCCTGCGTGCTGTCGCTGGTGTGGCTCCACGGTCCTTCCTCTAGGCTTTCAAGCCCTTGTACATATTCAGGTGTTTTACCTGGAAAGGGTGGGAACAGTTCAGCAGCAGCTGGCCTGGGGCTCAGCTCACGTTTACTCACAGATGCCTCGGCACGGTCCCCCAGCTTTGCAATGAGGATGCTCCTTGCGTGGGGGGTGTGTGGATGGCTGTTTGGGAGATGGTTCCCCACCTCTGACCAATTTCAGAATTGTTTACCGCTGGAGCAAGTGCCATGATAGGGTTTTCCTCTGTATAACTCGTGGGTTCAATTTTTTTTTTCTTTTATGGTTCAAGTTAGATTTTATTCCTCTTTTATGTATTTATAAATATAAGCATGGAAATAATTCATTCCTATAAATACATCTGTGTGACGGGAAGAATTTTTATTGTTTTATTTTTAAATTTTATTTTTTAAAATTTTGAAATTTAATTTCATTTATGTATTTATACAGCAGGTTATTATTAGTTATGTATTTTATGCATTTACATGTATACAGGTCAATCCCAATCTCCCAACTCATCCCACCACCACCACCCCATGGCTTCCCACACTTGGTGTCCATACGTTTGTTCTCTACGTCTGTGTCTCTATTTCTTCCCTGCAAACCAGTTCATCTGTACCATTTTAGGCTCCACATATATGCATTAATATACAATATTTGTTTTCCTCTTTCTGACTTACTTCATTCTGTATGACAGTCACTCGATCCATCGATGTCTCTACAAATGACCCAGTTTCATTCCTTTTTATGGCCGAGTAATATTCCATTTTATATATGTACCACATCTTTATCCACTCATCTGTCTGTGGGTATTTAGGTTGCTTCCATTACCTGGCTATTGTAAATAGTGCTGCAACGAACATTGTGCTGAATGTGCCTTTTTGAAATACGGTTTTCTCTGGGTATATGCCCAGAAGTGGGATTGCTGGATCAGATGGTAATTCTATTTCTAATTTTTTAAAGGAAACTCCATACTGTTCTCCATAGTGACTGTATCAATTTACATTCCCACCAATAGTGGAAGAGTGCTCCTTTTGTCCACACCCTCCCCAGAATTGGTTGTTTGTATATTTTCTGATGATGCCGATTCTAACAGGTGTGAGGTGATACCTCATTGTAGTTTTGATTTGCATTTCTCTAATAATTAGTGCTGTTGTGCAGCTTTTCATGGGCGTCTTGGCCATCTCTGTGTCTCCTTTGAAGAAACGTCTCTTTAGATCTTCTGCCCATTTTTTTGGGTTGTTTGTTTTTTTAATATTAAGCTGCATGAGCTGTTTATATATATTGGAGATTAAACCTGTGTCCATTGATTCATTTGCAACGATTTTCACCCATCCTGAGGGATGCCTTTTTCCATTCCCGTGTTTTTAACAAAAAAGGAAAGAAAGGAAAAGAAGCAGAACACTAATGTGCGTAAAATATGCCTTTTGGAACGGTCGTTTTGAAATATGGACGTCCTTTGAATTTTTTGGTCGATATGTGACCCCAGGATTTGTTTTCAGGGCAGGTGTCATTTACAGGCATGCAATGATTTTGAATATCAACTGACCATTAGCGTTGGGATTAAAGCTGCTGTTGTGTGAAACGGCCACAAGGTGGCAGCAGTTCACCCTTACCAAATCTGGTTACTAGGGCAAGAGAGCCTCAGTGGAAGTGGTGTTCTAGATTGGAGTTTAGAATGGAATGTACCAGGAGAAAGCCGCTCACGTTTGTCTCACTACTTCTTGTTCGTGTTTTTAATTTAATTTTTTATTTTTTCTTACAGCAAGTTTGATTACAATGTTTGGCTTGTTGTAGGTGTGGAAGATGTGGTTCTTTTACACATATACAGATGACTGTTCTTCCTGGGATTCTTTTCCCATGTACGTTATGACAGAATGTTGAGTAGTCCTCTCTTGGTATTCTGTAGGTCTTTGGTGATTATATATGTCACCTGTGTTTGTATATGTCTGTTAACCCCGATATCGTAATGAAACCAATCCTCACACCTTTCCATTGGTGAACCATAAGTTTGTTTCATGAATCTGTGATTGCCCTTCTCCGTGGAAATATCTGCCCTGGTATCCACTTTTAGGTAACACCTATAGGTGATATGATATGATATGTGTCTTTCACTTTCTGACTTACTACAAGTCACGTGATTACTTCTAGACTCATCTACGGTGCTGCAAATGGCATTGTGTCCTTTTTTCCCTTGGCTTCTCTTCTGCCTTAGCGGGGTCCATTTTCAACAATGTGATTCCCTGAGGGTTGTGGATTAGCTGACCTGGGCAGCCTTACCCTGCCGGCCCGCCCTCCCCAGGTGTGCCTCGTTGAGGTCAATATAAACAGAGCTCCAGGCAGCAATAGCCCCTGAAGCTGTGCCTGACTCCATATTCTCTGCCCCGTCAGCAGTCTCGGGGCTGTGCTGGTGGGAGGGAGTGAGGGGCCACAGCTTTGTGGGTGGCCCGGTGTGAGTGGGGTTCTGCTGGCCTTTCTGCAGGAGTTGCCATGCTGCCGCCTGTAAAGAAGAGGATGTGTCACCCATACATTCTGCTGGAATTTCTCTCCGGACAGAGGTGAGGAAGGAAAAAAGCAGTGGGGGCCGGGACAGGAGGGGTATCTCAGGCAGGGCAATGGAAAGCTTCTGGAAGAGCGCTCGGGGCCAGGACCAACCTCGCTGGCCTGCAGGCACAAAGTTGTCCTGCGTGCTGTCGCTGGTGTGGCTCCACGGTCCTTCCTCTAGGCTTTCAAGCCCTTGTACATATTCAGGTGTTTTACCTGGAAAGGGTGGGAACAGTTCAGCAGCAGCTGGCCTGGGGCTCAGCTCACCTTTACTCACAGATGCCTCGGCACGGTCCCCCAGCTTTGCAATGAGGACGCTCCTTGCGTGGGGGGTGGGTGGATGGCTGTATGGGAGATGATTCCCCACCTCTGACCAATTTCAGAATTGTTTACCGCTGGAGCAAGTGTCGTGATAGGGTTTTCCTCTGTATAACTCGTGGGTTCAATTTTTTTTTCTTTTATGTTTCAAGTTAGATTTTATTCCTCTTTTATGTATTTATAAATATAAGCATGGAAATAATTCATTCCTATAAATACATCTGTGTGACGGGAAGAACTTTTTTCTGTTTTATTTTTAAATTTTATTTTTTAAAATTTTGAAATTTAATTTCATTTATGTTTTTATACAGCAGGTTATTATTAGTTATGTATTTTATGCATATACATGTATACAGGTCAATCCCAATCTCCCAACTCATCCCACCACCACCACCCCATGGCTTCCCACACTTGGTGTCCATACGTTTGTTCTCTACGTCTGTGTCTCTATTTCTTCCCTGCAAACCAGTTCATCTGTACCATTTTTAGGCTCCACATATATGCATTAATATACAATATTGGTTTTCCTCTTTCTGACTTACTTCATTCTGTATGACAGTCTCTCGATCCATCGATGTCTCTACAAATGACCCAGTTTCATTCCTTTTTATGGCCGAGTAATATTCCATTTTATATATGTACCACATCTTTATCCACTCATCTGTCTGTGGGCATTTAGGTTGCTTCCATTACCTGGCTATTGTAAATAGTGCTGCAACGAACATTGTGCTGAATGTGCCTTTTTGAAATACGGTTTTCTCTGGGTATATGCCCAGAAGTGGGATTGCTGGATCAGATGGTAATTCTATTTCTAATTTTTTTAAGGAAACTCCATACTGTTCTCCATAGTGACTGTATCAATTTACAGTCCCACCAATAGTGGAAGAGGGCTCCTTTTGTCCACACCCTCCCCAGAATTGGTTGTTTGTAGATTTTCTGATGATGCCGATTCTAACAGGTGTGAGGTGATACCTCATTGTAGTTTTGATTTGCATTTCTCTAATAATTAGTGCTGTTGAGCAGCTTTTCATGTGCGTCTTGGCCATCTCTCTGTCTCCTTTGAAGAAACGTCTCTTTAGATCTTCTGCCCATTTTTTTTGGGTTGTTTGTTTTTTTAATATTAAGCTGCATGAGCTGTTTATATATATTGGAGATTAGACCTGTGTCCATTGATTCATTTGCAACGATTTTCACCCATCCTGAGGGATGCGTTTTTCCATTCCCGTTTTTTATAACAAAAAAGGAAAGAAAGGAAAAGAAGCAGAACACTAATGTGCGTAAAATATGCCTTTTGAAACAGTCGCTTTGAAATATGGACGTCCTTTGAATTTTTTGGTCGATATGTGACCCCAGGATTTGTTTTCAGGGCAGGTGTCATTTACAGGCCTGCAATGATTTTGAATATCAACTGACCATTAGCGTTGGGATTAAAGCTGCTGTTGTGTGAAACGGCCACAAGGTGGCAGCAGTTCACCCTTACCAAATCTGGTTACTAGGGCAAGAGAGCCTCAGTGGAAGTGGTGTTCTAGATTGGAGTTTAGAATGGAATGTACCAGGAGAAAGCCGCTCACGTTTGTCTCACTACTTCTTGTTCGTGTTTTTAATTTAATTTTTTATTTTTTCTTACAGCAAGTTTGATTACAATGTTTGGCTTGTTGTAGGTGTGGAAGATGTGGTTCTTTTACACATATACAGATGACTGTTCTTCCTGGGATTCTTTTCCCATGTACGTTATGACAGAATGTTGAGTAGTCCTCTCTTGGTATTCTGTAGGTCTTTGGTGATTATATATGTCACCTGTGTTTGTATATGTCTGTTAACCCCGATATCGTAATGAAACCAATCCTCACACCTTTCCATTGGTGAACCATAAGTTTGTTTCATGAATCTGTGATTGCCCTTCTCCGTGGAAATATCTGCCCTGGTATCCATTTTTAGGTAACACCTATAGGTGATATGATATGATATGTGTCTTTCACTTTCTGACTTACTACAAGTCACGTGATTACTTCTAGACTCATCTACGGTGCTGCAAATGGCATTGTGTCCTTTTTTCCCTTGGCTTCTCTTCTGCCTTAGCGGAGTCCATTTTCAACAATGTGATTCCCTGAAGGTTGTGGATTAGCTGACCTGGGCAGCCTTACCATGCCGGCCCGCCCTCCCCAGGTGTGCCTCGTTGAGGTCAATATAAACAGAGCTCCAGGCAGCAATAGCCCCTGAAGCTGTGCCTGACTCCATATTCTCTGCCCCGTCAGCAGTCTCGGGGCTGTTCTGGTGGGAGTGAGTGAGGGGCCACAGCTTTGTGGGTGGCCCGGTGTGAGTGGGGTTCTGCTGGGCTTTCTGCAGGAGTTGCCATGCTGCCGCCTGTAAAGAAGAGGATGTGTCACCCATACATTCCGCTGGAATTTCTCTCCGGACAGAGGTGAGGAAGGAAAAAAGCAGTGGGGGCCGGGACAGGAGGGGTATCTCAGGCAGGGCAATGGAAAGCTTCTGGAAGAGCGCCAGGGTCAAGGACCAGTGGGCTGGCTGGCCTGCAGGCACCAAGTTGGCCTGCGTGCTGTCGCTGGTGTGGCTCCACGGTCCTTCCTCTAGGCTTTCAAGCCCTTGTACATATTCAGGTGTTTTACCTGGAAAGGGTGGGAACAGTTCAGCAGCAGCTGGCCTGGGGCTCAGCTCACGTTTACTCACAGATGCCTCGGCACGGTCCCCCAGCTTTGCAATGAGGATGCTCCTTGCGTGGGGGGTATGTGGATGGCTGTTTGGGAGATGGTTCCCCACCTCTGACCAATTTCAGAATTGTTTACCGCTGGAGCAAGTGCCATGATAGGGTTTTCCTCTGTATAACTCGTGGGTTCAGGATTTTTTTTTCTTTTATGGTTCAAGTTAGATTTTATTCCTCTTTTATGTATTTATAAATATAAGCATGGAAATAATTCATTCCTATAAATACATCTGTGTGACGGGAAGAATTTTTATTGTTTTATTTTTAAATTTTATTTTTTAAAATTTTGAAATTTAATTTCATTTATGTATTTATACAGCAGGTTATTATTAGTTATGTATTTTATGCATATACATGTATACAGGTCAATCCCAATCTCCCAACTCATCCCACCACCACCACCCCATGGCTTCCCACACTTGGTGTCCATACGTTTGTTCTCTACGTCTGTGTCTCTATTTCTTCCATGCAAACCAGTTCATCTGTACCATTTTTAGGCTCCAAATATATGCATTAATATACAATATTTGTTTTCCTCTTTCTGACTTACTTCATTCTGTATGACAGTCACTCGATCCATCGATGTCTCTACAAATGACCCAGTTTCATTCCTTTTTATGGCCGAGTAATATTCCATTTTATATATGTACCACTTCTTTATCCACTCATCTGTCTGTGGGTATTTAGGTTGCTTCCATTACCTGGCTATTGTAAATAGTGCTGCAACGAACATTGTGCTGAATGTGCCTTTTTGAAATACGGTTTTCTCTGGGTATATGCCCAGAAGTGGGATTGCTGGATCAGATGGTAATTCTATTTCTAGTTTTTTTAAGGAAACTCCATACTGTTCTCCATAGTGACTGTATCAATTTACATTCCCACCAATAGTGGAAGACGGCTCCTTTTGTCCACACCCTCCCCAGAATTGGTTGTTTGTAGATTTTCTGATGATGCCGATTCTAACAGGTGTGAGGTGATACCTCATTGTAGTTTTGATTTGCATTTCTCTAATAATTAGTGCTGTTGTGCAGCTTTTCATGGGCGTCTTGGCCATCTCTGTGTCTCCTTTGAAGAAACGTCTCTTTAGATCTTCTGCCCATTTTTTTTGGGTTGTTTGTTTTTTTAATATTAAGCTGCATGAGCTGTTTATATATATTGGAGATTAAACCTGTGTCCATTGATTCATTTGCAACGATTTTCACCCATCCTGAGGGATGCCTTTTTCCATTCCCGTGTTTTTAACAAAAAAGGAAAGAAAGGAAAAGAAGCAGAACACTAATGTGCGTAAAATATGCCTTTTGGAACGGTCGTTTTGAAATATGGACGTCCTTTGAATTTTTTGGTCGATATGTGACCCCAGGATTTGTTTTCAGGGCAGGTGTCATTTACAGGCATGCAATGATTTTGAATATCAACTGACCATTAGCGTTGGGATTAAAGCTGCTGTTGTGTGAAACGGCCACAAGGTGGCAGCAGTTCACCCTTACCAAATCTGGTTACTAGGGCAAGAGAGCCTCAGTGGAAGTGGTGTTCTAGATTGGAGTTTAGAATGGAATGTACCAGGAGAAAGCCGCTCACGTTTGTCTCACTACTTCTTGTTCGTGTTTTTAATTTAATTTTTTATTTTTTCTTACAGCAAGTTTGATTACAATGTTTGGCTTGTTGTAGGTGTGGAAGATGTGGTTCTTTTACACATATACAGATGACTGTTCTTCCTGGGATTCTTTTCCCATGTACGTTATGACAGAATGTTGAGTAGTCCTCTCTTGGTATTCTGTAGGTCTTTGGTGATTATATATGTCACCTGTGTTTGTATATGTCTGTTAACCCCGATATCGTAATGAAACCAATCCTCACACCTTTCCATTGGTGAACCATAAGTTTGTTTCATGAATCTGTGATTGCCCTTCTCCGTGGAAATATCTGCCCTGGTATCCACTTTTAGGTAACACCTATAGGTGATATGATATGATATGTGTCTTTCACTTTCTGACTTACTACAAGTCACATGATTACTTCTAGACTCATCTACGGTGCTGCAAATGGCATTGTGTCCTTTTTTCCCTTGGCTTCTCTTCTGCCTTAGCGGGGTCCATTTTCAACAATGTGATTCCCTGAGGGTTGTGGATTAGCTGACCTGGGCAGCCTTACCCTGCCGGCCCGCCCTCCCCAGGTGTGCCTCGTTGAGGTCAATATAAACAGAGCTCCAGGCAGCAATAGCCCCTGAAGCTGTGCCTGACTCCATATTCTCTGCCCCGTCAGCAGTCTCGGGGCTGTGCTGGTGGGAGGGAGTGAGGGGCCACAGCTTTGTGGGTGGCCCGGTGTGAGTGGGGTTCTGCTGGCCTTTCTGCAGGAGTTGCCATGCTGCCGCCTGTAAAGAAGAGGATGTGTCACCCATACATTCTGCTGGAATTTCTCTCCGGACAGAGGTGAGGAAGGAAAAAAGCAGTGGGGGCCGGGACAGGAGGGGTATCTCAGGCACGGCAATGGAAAGCTTCTGGAAGAGCGCTCGGGGCCAGGACCAACCTCGCTGGCCTGCAGGCACCAAGTTGTCCTGCGTGCTGTCGCTGGTGTGGCTCCACGGTCCTTCCTCTAGGCTTTCAAGCCCTTGTACATATTCAGGTGTTTTACCTGGAAAGGGTGGGAACAGTTCAGCAGCAGCTGGCCTGGGGCTCAGCTCACGTTTACTCACAGATGCCTCGGCACGGTCCCCCAGCTTTGCAATGAGGATGCTCCTTGCGTGGGGGGTGTGTGGATGGCTGTTTGGGAGATGGTTCCCCACCTCTGACCAATTTCAGAATTGTTTACCGCTGGAGCAAGTGCCATGATAGGGTTTTCCTCTGTATAACTCGTGGGTTCAATTTTTTTTTTCTTTTATGGTTCAAGTTAGATTTTATTCCTCTTTTATGTATTTATAAATATAAGCATGGAAATAATTCATTCCTATAAATACATCTGTGTGACGGGAAGAATTTTTATTGTTTTATTTTTAAATTTTATTTTTTAAAATTTTGAAATTTAATTTCATTTATGTATTTATACAGCAGGTTATTATTAGTTATGTATTTTATGCATTTACATGTATACAGGTCAATCCCAATCTCCCAACTCATCCCACCACCACCACCCCATGGCTTCCCACACTTGGTGTCCATACGTTTGTTCTCTACGTCTGTGTCTCTATTTCTTCCCTGCAAACCAGTTCATCTGTACCATTTTAGGCTCCACATATATGCATTAATATACAATATTTGTTTTCCTCTTTCTGACTTACTTCATTCTGTATGACAGTCACTCGATCCATCGATGTCTCTACAAATGACCCAGTTTCATTCCTTTTTATGGCCGAGTAATATTCCATTTTATATATGTACCACATCTTTATCCACTCATCTGTCTGTGGGTATTTAGGTTGCTTCCATTACCTGGCTATTGTAAATAGTGCTGCAACGAACATTGTGCTGAATGTGCCTTTTTGAAATACGGTTTTCTCTGGGTATATGCCCAGAAGTGGGATTGCTGGATCAGATGGTAATTCTATTTCTAATTTTTTAAAGGAAACTCCATACTGTTCTCCATAGTGACTGTATCAATTTACATTCCCACCAATAGTGGAAGAGTGCTCCTTTTGTCCACACCCTCCCCAGAATTGGTTGTTTGTAGATTTTCTGATGATGCCGATTCTAACAGGTGTGAGGTGATACCTCATTGTAGTTTTGATTTGCATTTCTCTAATAATTAGTGCTGTTGTGCAGCTTTTCATGGGCGTCTTGGCCATCTCTGTGTCTCCTTTGAAGAAACGTCTCTTTAGATCTTCTGCCCATTTTTTTGGGTTGTTTGTTTTTTTTAATATTAAGCTGCATGAGCTGTTTATATATATTGGAGATTAAACCTGTGTCCATTGATTCATTTGCAACGATTTTCACCCATCCTGAGGGATGCCTTTTTCCATTCCCGTGTTTTTAACAAAAAAGGAAAGAAAGGAAAAGAAGCAGAACACTAATGTGCGTAAAATATGCCTTTTGGAACGGTCGTTTTGAAATATGGACGTCCTTTGAATTTTTTGGTCGATATGTGACCCCAGGATTTGTTTTCAGGGCAGGTGTCATTTACAGGCATGCAATGATTTTGAATATCAACTGACCATTAGAGTTGGGATTAAAGCTGCTGTTGTGTGAAACGGCCACAAGGTGGCAGCAGTTCACCCTTACCAAATCTGGTTACTAGGGCAAGAGAGCCTCAGTGGAAGTGGTGTTCTAGATTGGAGTTTAGAATGGAATGTACCAGGAGAAAGCCGCTCACGTTTGTCTCACTACTTCTTGTTCGTGTTTTTAATTTAATTTTTTATTTTTTCTTACAGCAAGTTTGATTACAATGTTTGGCTTGTTGTAGGTGTGGAAGATGTGGTTCTTTTACACATATACAGATGACTGTTCTTCCTGGGATTCTTTTCCCATGTACGTTATGACAGAATGTTGAGTAGTCCTCTCTTGGTATTCTGTAGGTCTTTGGTGATTATATATGTCACCTGTGTTTGTATATGTCTGTTAACCCCGATATCGTAATGAAACCAATCCTCACACCTTTCCATTGGTGAACCATAAGTTTGTTTCATGAATCTGTGATTGCCCTTCTCCGTGGAAATATCTGCCCTGGTATCCACTTTTAGGTAACACCTATAGGTGATATGATATGATATGTGTCTTTCACTTTCTGACTTACTACAAGTCACGTGATTACTTCTAGACTCATCTACGGTGCTGCAAATGGCATTGTGTCCTTTTTTCCCTTGGCTTCTCTTCTGCCTTAGCGGGGTCCATTTTCAACAATGTGATTCCCTGAGGGTTGTGGATTAGCTGACCTGGGCAGCCTTACCCTGCCGGCCCGCCCTCCCCAGGTGTGCCTCGTTGAGGTCAATATAAACAGAGCTCCAGGCAGCAATAGCCCCTGAAGCTGTGCCTGACTCCATATTCTCTGCCCCGTCAGCAGTCTCGGGGCTGTGCTGGTGGGAGGGAGTGAGGGGCCACAGCTTTGTGGGTGGCCCGGTGTGAGTGGGGTTCTGCTGGCCTTTCTGCAGGAGTTGCCATGCTGCCGCCTGTAAAGAAGAGGATGTGTCACCCATACATTCTGCTGGAATTTCTCTCCGGACAGAGGTGAGGAAGGAAAAAAGCAGTGGGGGCCGGGACAGGAGGGGTATCTCAGGCAGGGCAATGGAAAGCTTCTGGAAGAGCGCTCGGGGCCAGGAACAACCTCGCTGGCCTGCAGGCACAAAGTTGTCCTGCGTGCTGTCGCTGGTGTGGCTCCACGGTCCTTCCTCTAGGCTTTCAAGCCCTTGTACATATTCAGGTGTTTTACCTGGAAAGGGTGGGAACAGTTCAGCAGCAGCTGGCCTGGGGCTCAGCTCACCTTTACTCACAGATGCCTCGGCACGGTCCCCCAGCTTTGCAATGAGGACGCTCCTTGCGTGGGGGGTGGGTGGATGGCTGTATGGGAGATGATTCCCCACCTCTGACCAATTTCAGAATTGTTTACCGCTGGAGCAAGTGTCGTGATAGGGTTTTCCTCTGTATAACTCGTGGGTTCAATTTTTTTTTCTTTTATGTTTCAAGTTAGATTTTATTCCTCTTTTATGTATTTATAAATATAAGCATGGAAATAATTCATTCCTATAAATACATCTGTGTGACGGGAAGAACTTTTTTCTGTTTTATTTTTAAATTTTATTTTTTAAAATTTTGAAATTTAATTTCATTTATGTTTTTATACAGCAGGTTATTATTAGTTATGTATTTTATGCATATACATGTATACAGGTCAATCCCAATCTCCCAACTCATCCCACCACCACCACCCCATGGCTTCCCACACTTGGTGTCCATACGTTTGTTCTCTACGTCTGTGTCTCTATTTCTTCCCTGCAAACCAGTTCATCTGTACCATTTTTAGGCTCCACATATATGCATTAATATACAATATTTGTTTTCCTCTTTCTGACTTACTTCATTCTGTATGACAGTCTCTCGATCCATCGATGTCTCTACAAATGACCCAGTTTCATTCCTTTTTATGGCCGAGTAATATTCCATTTTATATATGTACCACATCTTTATCCACTCATCTGTCTGTGGGCATTTAGGTTGCTTCCATTACCTGGCTATTGTAAATAGTGCTGCAACGAACATTGTGCTGAATGTGCCTTTTTGAAATACGGTTTTCTCTGGGTATATGCCCAGAAGTGGGATTGCTGGATCAGATGGTAATTCTATTTCTAATTTTTTTAAGGAAACTCCATACTGTTCTCCATAGTGACTGTATCAATTTACAGTCCCACCAATAGTGGAAGAGGGCTCCTTTTGTCCACACCCTCCCCAGAATTGGTTGTTTGTAGATTTTCTGATGATGCCGATTCTAAAAGGTGTGAGGTGATACCTCATTGTAGTTTTGATTTGCATTTCTCTAATAATTAGTGCTGTTGAGCAGCTTTTCTGTGCGTCTTGGCCATCTCTGTGTCTCCTTTGAAGAAACGTCTCTTTAGATCTTCTGCCCATTTTTTTTGGGTTGTTTGTTTTTTTAATATTAAGCTGCATGAGCTGTTTATATATATTGGAGATTAAACCTCTGTCCATTGATTCGTCTGCAACGATTTTCGCCCATTCTGAGGGATGCCTTTTTCCATTCCCGTGTTTTTTAACAAAAAAGGAAAGAAAGGAAAAGAAGCAGAACACTAATGTGCGTAAAATATGCCTTTTGAAACGGTCGTTTTGAAATATGGACGTCCTTTGAATTTTTTGGTCGATATGTGACCCCAGGATTTGTTTTCAGGGCAGGTGTCATTTACAGGCATGCAATGATTTTGAATATCAACTGACCATTAGCGTTGGGATTAAAGCTGCTGTTGTGTGAAACGGCCACAAGGTGGCAGCAGTTCACCCTTACCAAATCTGGTTACTAGGGCAAGAGAGCCTCAGTGGAAGTGGTGTTCTAGATTGGAGTTTAGAATGGAATGTACCAGGAGAAAGCCGCTCACGTTTGTCTCACTACTTCTTGTTTGTGTTTTTAATTTAATTTTTTATTTTTTATTACAGCAAGTTTGATTACAATGTTTGGCTTGTTGTAGGTGTGGAAGATGTGGTTCTTTTACACATATACAGATGACTGTTATTCCTGGGATCCTTTTCCCATGTACGTTATGACAGAATGTTGAGTAGTCCTCTCTTGGTATTCTGTAGGTCTTTGGTGATTATGTATGTCACCTGTGTTTGTATATGTCTGTTAACCCCGATATCGTAATGAAACCAATCCTCACACCTTTCCATTGGTGAACCATAAGTTTGTTTAATGAATCTGTGATTGCCCTTCTCCGTGGAAATATCTGCCCTGGTATCCATTTTTAGGTAACACCTATAAGTGATATGATATGATATGTGTCTTTCACTTTCTGACTTACTACAAGTCACGTGATTACTTCTAGACTCATCTACGGTGCTGCAAATGGCATTGTGTCCTTTTTTCCCTTGGCTTCTCTTCTGCCTTAGCGGGGTCCATTTTCAACAATGTGATTCCCTGAGGGTTGTGGATTAGCTGACCTGGGCAGCCTAACCCTGCCGGCCCGACCTCCGCAGGTGTGCCACGTTGAGGTCAATATAAACAGAGCTCCAGGCAGCAATAGCCCCTGAAGCTGTGCCTGACTCAATATTCTCTGCCCCGTCAGCAATCTCGGGGCTGTGCTGGTGGGAGGGAGTGAGGGGCCACAGCTTTGTGGGTGGCCCGGTGTGAGTGGGGTTCTGCTGGCCTTTCTGCAGGAGTTGCCAGGCTGCCGCCTGTAAAGAAGAGGATGTGTCACCCATACCTTCCGCTGGAATTTCTCTCTGGACAGAGGTGAGGAAGGAAAAAAGCAGTGGGGGCCGGGACAGGAGGGGTATCTCAGGCCGGGCAATGGAAAGCTTCTGGAAGAGCGCCAGGGTCCAGGACCAGTGGGCTGGCTGGCCTGCAGGCACCAAGTTGGCCTGCGTGCTGTCGCTGGTGTGGCTCCACGGTCCTTCCTCTAGGCTTTCAAGCCCTTGTACATATTCAGGTGTTTTACCTGGAAAGGGTGGGAACAGTTCAGCAGCAGCTGGCCTGGGGCTCAGCTCACGTTTACTCACAGATGCCTCGGCACGGTCCCCCAGCTTTGCAATGAGGACGCTCCTTGCGTGGGGGGTGGGTGGCTGGCTGTATGGGAGATGGTTCCACACCTCTGACCAATTTCAGAATTGTTTACCGCTGGAGCAAGTGTCGTGATAGGGTTTTCCTCTGTATAACTCGTGGGTTCAATTTTTTTTTCTTTTATGGTTCAAGTTAGATTTTATTCCTCTTTTATGTATTTATAAATATAAGCATGGAAATAATTCATTCCTATAAATACATCTGTGTGACGGGAAGAACTTTTTTCTGTTTTATTTTTAAATTTTATTTTTTAAAATTTTGAAATTTAATTTCATTTATGTTTTTATACAGCAGGTTATTATTAGTTATGTATTTTATGCATATACATGTATACAGGTCAATCCCAATCTCCCAACTCATCCCACCACCACCACCCCATGGCTTCCCACACTTGGTGTCCATACGTTTGTTCTCTACGTCTGTGTCTCTATTTCTTCCCTGCAAACCAGTTCATCTGTACCATTTTTAGGCTCCACATATATGCATTAATATACAATATTAGTTTTCCTCTTTCTGACTTACTTCATTCTGTATGACAGTCTCTCGATCCATCGATGTCTCTACAAATGACCCAGTTTCATTCCTTTTTATGGCCGAGTAATATTCCATTTTATATACGTACCACAACTTTATCCACTCATCTGTCTGTGGGCATTTAGGTTGCTTCCATTACCTGGCTATTGTAAATAGTGCTGCAACGAACATTGTGCTGAATGTGCCTTGTTGAAATACGGTTTTCTCTGGGTATATGCCCAGAAGTGGGATTGCTGGATCAGATGGTAATTCTATTTCTAATTTTTTTAAGGAAACTCCATACTATTCTCCATAGTGACTGTATCAATTTACATTCCCACCAATAGTGGAAGAGGGCTCCTTTTGTCCACACCCTCCCCAGAATTGGTTGTTTGTATATTTTCTGATGATGCCGATTCTAACAGGTGTGAGGTGATACCTCATTGTAGTTTTGATTTGCATTTCTCTAATAATTAGTGCTGTTGAGCAGCTTTTCATGGGCGTCTTGGCCATCTCTGTGTCTCCTTTGAAGAAACGTCTCTTTAGATCTTCTGCCCATTTTTTGGGGTTGTTTGTTTTTTTAATATTAAGCTGCATGAGCTGTTTATATATATTGGAGATTAAACCTGTGTCCATTGATTCATTTGCAACGATTTTCACCCATCCTGAGGGATGCCTTTTTCCATTCCCGTGTTTTTTAACAAAAAAGGAAAGAAAGGAAAAGAAGCAGAACACTAATGTGCGTAAAATATGCCTTTTGAAACGGTCGTTTTGAAATATGGACGTCCTTTGAAATTTTTGGTCGATATGTGACCCCAGGATTTGTTTTCAGGGCAGGTGTCATTTACAGGCCTGCAATGATTTTGAATATCAACTGACCATTAGCGTTGGGATTAAAGCTGCTGTTGTGTGAAACGGCCACAAGGTGGCAGCAGTTCACCCTTACCAAATCTGGTTACTAGAGCAAGAGAGCCTCAGTGGAAGTGGTGTTCTAGATTGGAGTTTAGAATGGAATGTACCAGGAGAAAGCCGCTCACGTTTGTCTCACTACTTCTTGTTCGTGTTTTTAATTTAATTTTTTATTTTTTCTTACAGCAAGTTTGATTACAATGTTTGGCTTGTTGTAGGTGTGGAAGATGTGGTTCTTTTACACATATACAGATGACTGTTCTTCCTGGGATTCTTTTCCCATGTACGTTATGACAGAATGTTGAGTAGTCCTCTCTTGGTATTCTGTAGGTCTTTGGTGATTATATATGTCACCTGTGTTTGTATATGTCTGTTAACCCCGATATCGTAATGAAACCAATCCTCACACCTTTCCATTGGTGAACCATAAGTTTGTTTCATGAATCTGTGATTGCCCTTCTCCGTGGAAATATCTGCCCTGGTATCCACTTTTAGGTAACACCTATAGGTGATATGATATGATATGTGTCTTTCACTTTCTGACTTACTACAAGTCACGTGATTACTTCTAGACTCATCTACGGTGCTGCAAATGGCATTGTGTCCTTTTTTCCCTTGGCTTCTCTTCTGCCTTAGCGGGGTCCATTTTCAACAATGTGATTCCCTGAGGGTTGTGGATTAGCTGACCTGGGCAGCCTTACCCTGCCGGCCCGCCCTCCCCAGGTGTGCCTCTTTGAGGTCAATATAAACAGAGCTCCAGGCAGCAATAGCCCCTGAAGCTGTGCCTGACTCCATATTCTCTGCCCCGTCAGCAGTCTCGGGGCTGTGCTGGTGGGAGTGAGTGAGGGGCCACAGCTTTGTGGGTGGCCCGGTGTGAGTGGGGTTCTGCTGGCCTTTCTGCAGGAGTTGCCATGCTGCCGCCTGTAAAGAAGAGGATGTGTCACCATACATTCCGCTGGAATTTCTCTCCGGACAGAGGTGAGGAAGGAAAAAAGCAGTGGGGGCCGGGACAGGAGGGGTATCTCAGGCAGGGCAATGGAAAGCTTCTGGAAGAGCGCCCGGGGCCAGGACCAGTGGGCTGGCTGGCCTGCAGGCACCAAGTTGGCCTGCGTGCTGTCGCTGGTGTGGCTCCACGGTCCTTCCTCTAGGCTTTCAAGCCCTTGTACATATTCAGGTGTTTTACCTGGAAAGGGTGGGAACAGTTCAGCAGCAGCTGGCCTGGGGCTCAGCTCACCTTTACTCACAGATGCCTCGGCACGGTCCCCCAGCTTTGCAATGAGGACGCTCCTTGCGTGGGGGGTGCGTGGATGGCTGTTTGGGAGATGGTTCCCCACCTCTGACCAATTTCAGAATTGTTTACCGCTGGAGCAAGTGCCATGATAGGGTTTTCCTCTGTATAACTCGTGGGTTCAATTTTTTTTTCTTTTATGGTTCAAGTTAGATTTTATTCCTCTTTTATGTATTTATAAATATAAGCATGGAAATAATTCATTCCTATAAATACATCTGTGTGACGGGAAGAACTTTTTTCTGTTTTATTTTTAAATTTTATTTTTTAAAATTTTGAAATTTAATTTCATTTATGTTTTTATACAGCAGGTTATTATTAGTTATGTATTTTATGCATATACATGTATACAGGTCAATCCCAATCTCCCAACTCATCCCACCACCACCACCCCGTGGCTTCCCACACTTGGTGTCCATACGTTTGTTCTCTACGTCTGTGTCTCTATTTCTTCCCTGCAAACCAGTTCATCTGTACCATTTTTAGGCTCCACATATATGCATTAATATACAATATTAGTTTTCCTCTTTCTGACTTACTTCATTCTGTATGACAGTCTCTCGATCCTTCGATGTCTCTACAAATGACCCAGTTTCATTCCTTTTTATGGCCGAGTAATATTCCATTTTATATATGTACCACATCTTTATCCACTCATCTGTCTGTGGGCATTTAGGTTGCTTCCATTACCTGGCTATTGTAAATAGTGCTGCAACGAACATTGTGCTGAATGTGCCTTTTTGAAATACGGTTTTCTCTGGGTATATGCCCAGAAGTGGGATTGCTGGATCAGATGGTAATTCTATTTCTATTTTTTTAAAGGAAACTCCATACTGTTCTTCATAGTGACTGTATCAATTTACATTCCCACCAATAGTGGAAGAGGGCTCCTTTTGTCCACATCCTCCCCAGAATTGGTTGTTTGTATATTTTCTGATGATGCCGATTCTAACAGGTGTGAGGTGATACCTCATTGTAGTTTTGATTTGCATTTCTCTAATAATTAGTGCTGTTGAGCAGCTTTTCATGTGCGTCTTGGCCATCTCTCTGTCTCCTTTGAAGAAACGTCTCTTTAGATCTTCTGCCCATTTTTTTGGGTTGTTTGTTTTTTTAATATTAAGCTGTATGAGCTGTTTATATATATTGGAGATTAGACCTGTGTCCATTGATTCATTTGCAACGATTTTCACCCATCCTGAGGGATGCCTTTTTCCATTCCCGTTTTTTATAACAAAAAAGGAAAGAAAGGAAAAGAAGCAGAACACTAATGTGCGTAAAATATGCCTTTTGAAACGGTCGTTTTGAAATATGGACGTCCTTTGAATTTTTTGGTCGATATGTGACCCCAGGATTTGTTTTCAGGGCAGGTGTCATTTACAGGCATGCAATGATTTTGAATATCAACTGACCATTAGCGTTGGGATTAAAGCTGCTGTTGTGTGAAACGGCCACAAGGTGGCAGCAGTTCACCCTTACCAAATCTGGTTACTAGGGCAAGAGAGCCTCAGTGGAAGTGGTGTTCTAGATTGGAGTTTAGAATGGAATGTACCAGGAGAAAGCCGCTCACGTTTGTCTCACTACTTCTTGTTCGTGTTTTTAATTTAATTTTTTATTTTTTCTTACAGCAAGTTTGATTACAATGTTTGGCTTGTTGTAGGTGTGGAAGATGTGGTTCTTTTACACATATACAGATGACTGTTCTTCCTGGGATTCTTTTCCCATGTACGTTATGACAGAATGTTGAGTAGTCCTCTCTTGGTATTCTGTAGGTCTTTGGTGATTATATATGTCACCTGTGTTTGTATATGTCTGTTAACCCCGATATCGTAATGAAACCAATCCTCACACCTTTCCATTGGTGAACCATAAGTTTGTTTCATGAATCTGTGATTGCCCTTCTCCGTGAAAATATCTGCCCTGGTATCCATTTTTAGGTAACACCTATAGGTGATATGATATGATATGTGTCTTTCACTTTCTGACTTACTACAAGTCACGTGATTACTTCTAGACTCATCTACGGTGCTGCAAATGGCATTGTGTCCTTTTTTCCCTTGGCTTCTCTTCTGCCTTAGCGGGGTCCATTTTCAACAATGTGATTCCCTGAGGGTTGTGGATTAGCTGACCTGGGCAGCCTTACCCTGCCGGCCCGCCCACCCCAGCTGTGCCTCGTTCAGGTCAATATAAACAGAGCTCCAGGCAGCAATAGCCCCTGAAGCTGTGCCTGACTCCATATTCTCTGCCCCGTCAGCAGTCTCGGGGCTGTGCTGGTGGGAGGGAGTGAGGGGCCACAGCTTTGTGGGTGGCCCGGTGTGAGTGGGGTTCTGCTGGCCTTTCTGCAGGAGTTGCCAGGCTGCCGCCTGTAAAGAAGAGGATGTGTCACCCATACCTTCCGCTGGAATTTCTCTCCGGACAGAGGTGAGGAAGGAAAAAAGCAGTGGGGGCCGGGACAGGAGGGGTATCTCAGGCACGGCAATGGAAAGCTTCTGGAAGAGCGCCAGGGTCCAGGACCAGTGTGCTGGCTGGCCTGCAAGCACCAAGTTGGCCTGCGTGCTGTCGCTGGTGTGGCTCCATGGTCCTTCCTCTAGGCTTTCAAGCCCTTGTACATATTCAGGTGTTTTACCTGGAAAGGGTGGGAACAGTTCAGCAGCATCTGGCCTGGGGCTCAGCTCACATTTACTCACAGATGCCTCGGCACGGTCCCCCAGCTTTGCAATGAGGACGCTCCTTGCGTGGGGGGTGGGTTGCTGGCTGTATGGGAGATGATTCCCCACCTCTGACCAATTTCAGAATTGTTTACCACTGGAACAAGTGCCCTGATAGGGTTTTCCCCTGTATAACTCGTGGGTTCAGAATTTTTTTTTCTTTTATGGTTCAAGTTAGATTTTATTCCTCTTTTATGTATTTATAGATATAAGCATGGAAATCATTCATTCCTATAAATACATCTGTGTGACGGGAAGAACTTTTTTCTGTTTTATTTTTAAATTTTATTTTTTAAAATTTTGAAATTTAATTTTATTTATGTTTTTATACAGCAGGTTATTTTTAGTTATGTATTTTATGCATATACATGTTTACAGGTCAATCCCAATCTCCCAACTCATCCCACCACCACCACCCCATGGCTTCCCACACTTGGTGTCCATACATTTGTTCTCTACGTCTGTGTCTCTATTTCTTCCCTGCAAACCAGTTCATCTGTACCATTTTTAGGCTCCACATATATGCATTAATATACAATATTTGTTTTCCTCTTTCTGACTTACTTCATTCTGTATGACAGTCTCTCAATCCATCGATGTCTCTACAAATGACCCAGTTTCATTCCTTTTTATGGCCGAGTAATATTCCATTTTATATATGTACCACATCTTTATCCACTCATCTGTCTGTGGGCATTTAGGTTGCTTCCATTACCTGGCTATTGTAAATAGTGCTGCAACGAACATTGTGCTGAATGTGCCTTTTTGAAATACGGTTTTCTCTGGGTATATGCCCAGAAGTGGGATTGCTGGATCAGATGGTAATTCTATTTCTAATTTTTTTAAGGAAACTCCATACTGTTCTCCATAGTGACTGTATCAATTTACATTCCCACCAATAGTGGAAGAGGGCTCCTTTTGTCCACACCCTCCCCAGAATTGGTTGTTTGTAGATTTTCTGATGATGCCGATTCTAAAAGGTGTGAGGTGATACCTCATTGTAGTTTTGATTTGCATTTCTCTAATAATTAGTGCTGTTGAGCAGCTTTTCTGTGCGTCTTGGCCATCTCTGTGTCTCCTTTGAAGAAACGTCTCTTTAGATCTTCTGCCCATTTTTTTTGGGTTGTTTGTTTTTTTAATATTAAGCTGCATGAGCTGTTTATATATATTGGAGATTAAACCTCTGTCCATTGATTCGTCTGCAATGATTTTCGCCCATTCTGAGGGATGCCTTTTTCCATTCCCGTGTTTTTTAACAAAAAAGGAAAGAAAGGAAAAGAAGCAGAACACTAATGTGCGTAAAATATGCCTTTTGAAACGGTCGTTTTGAAATATGGACGTCCTTTGAATTTTTTGGTCGATATGTGACCCCAGGATTTGTTTTCAGGGCAGGTGTCATTTACAGGCATGCAATGATTTTGAATATCAACTGACCATTAGCGTTGGGATTAAAGCTGCTGTTGTGTGAAACGGCCACAAGGTGGCAGCAGTTCACCCTTACCCAATCTGGTTACTAGGGCAAGAGAGCCTCAGTGGAAGTGGTGTTCAAGATTGGAGTTTAGAATGGAATGTACCAGGAGAAAGCCGCTCACGTTTGTCTCACTACTTCTTGTTCGTGTTTTTAATTTAATTTTTTATTTTTTATTACAGCAAGTTTGATTACAATGTTTGGCTTGTTGTAGGTGTGGAAGATGTGGTTCTTTTACACATATACAGATGACTGTTCTTCCTGGGATCCTTTTCCCATGTACGTTATGACAGAATGTTGAGTAGTCCTCTCTTGGTATTCTGTAGGTCTTTGGTGATTATGTATGTCACCTGTGTTTGTATATGTCTGTTAACCCCGATATCGTAATGAAACCAATCCTCACACCTTTCCATTGGTGAACCATAAGTTTGTTTCATGAATCTGTGATTGCCCTTCTCCGTGGAAATATCTGCCCTGGTATCCATTTTTAGGTAACACCTATAAGTGATATGATAGGATATGTGTCTTTCACTTTCTGACTTACTACAAGTCACGTGATTACTTCTAGACTCATCTACGGTGCTGCAAATGGCATTGTGTCCTTTTTTCCCTTGGCTTCTCTTCTGCCTTAGCGGGGTCCATTTTCAACAATGTGATTCCCTGAGGGTTGTGGATTAGCTGACCTGGGCAGCCTTACCCTGCCGGCCCGCCCTCCCCAGGTGTGCCTCGTTGAGGTCAATATAAACAGAGCTCCAGGCAGCAATAGCCCCTGAAGCTGTGCCTGACTCCATATTCTCTGCCCCGTCAGCAGTCTCGGGGCTGTGCTGGTGGGAGGGAGTGAGGGGCCACAGCTTTGTGGGTGGCCCGGTGTGAGTGGGGTTCTGCTGGCCTTTCTGCAGGAGTTGCCAGGCTGCCGCCTGTAAAGAAGAGGATGTGTCACCCATAACTTCCGCTGGAATTTCTCTCCGGACAGAGGTGAGGAAGGAAAAAAGCAGTGGGGGCCGGGACAGGAGGGTTATCTCAGGCAGGGCAATGGAAAGCTTCTGGAAGAGCGCCAGGGTCCAGGACCAGTGGGCTGGCTGGCCTGCAGGCACCAAGTTGGCCTGCGTGCTGTCGCTGGTGTGGCTCCACGGTCCTTCCTCTAGGCTTTCAAGCCCTTGTACATATTCAGGTGTTTTACCTGGAAAGGGTGGGAACAGTTCAGCAGCAGCTGGCCTGGGGCTCAGCTCACGTTTACTCACAGATGCCTCGGCACGGTCCCCCAGCTTTGCAATGAGGACGCTCCTTGCGTGGGGGGTGGGTGGCTGGCTGTATGGGAGATGGTTCCCCACCTCTGACCAATTTCAGAATTGTTTACCGCTGGAGCAAGTGTCGTGATAGGGTTTTCCTCTGTATAACTCGTGGGTTCAATTTTTTTTTCTTTTATGGTTCAAGTTAGATTTTATTCCTCTTTTATGTATTTATAAATATAAGCATGGAAATAATTCATTCCTATAAATGCATCTGTGTGACGGGAAGAACTTTTTTCTGTTTTATTTTTAAATTTTATTTTTTAAAATTTTGAAATTTAATTTCATTTATGTTTTTATACAGCAGGTTATTATTAGTTATGTATTTTATGCATATACATGTATACAGGTCAATCCCAATCTCCCAACTCATCCCACCACCACCACCCCATGGCTTCCCACACTTGGTGTCCATACGTTTGTTCTCTACGTCTGTGTCTCTATTTCTTCCCTGCAAACCAGTTCATCTGTACCATTTTTAGGCTCCACATATATGCATTAATATACAATATTTGTTTTCCTCTTTCTGACTTACTTCATTCTGTATGACAGTCTCTCAATCCATCGATGTCTCTACAAATGACCCAGTTTCATTCCTTTTTATGGCCGAGTAATATTCCATTTTATATATGTACCACATCATTATCCACTCATCTGTCTGTGGGCATTTAGGTTGCTTCCATTACCTGGCTATTGTAAATAGTGCTGCAACGAACATTGTGCTGAATGTGCCTTTTTGAAATACGGTTTCCTCTGGGTATATGCACAGAAGTGGGATTGCTGGATCAGATGGTAATTCTATTTCTAATTTTTTTAAGGAAACTCCATACTGTTCTCCATAGTGACTGTATCAATTTACATTCCCACCAATAGTGGAAGAGGGCTCCTTTTGTCCACACCCTCCCCAGAATTGGTTGTTTGTATATTTTCTGATGATGCCGATTCTAACAGCTGTGAGGTGATACCTCATTGTAGTTTTGATTTGCATTTCTCTAATAATTAGTGCTGTTGAGCAGCTTTTCATGTGCGTCTTGGCCATCTCTGTGTCTCCTTTGAAGAAACGTCTCTTTAGATCTTCTGCCCATTTTTTTGGGTTGTTTGTTTTTTTAATATTAAGCTGCATGAGCTGTTTATATATATTGGAGATTAAACCTGTGTCCATTGATTCATTTGCAACGATTTTCACCCATCCTGAGGGATGCCTTTTTCCATTCCCGTTTTTTTTAACAAAAAAGGAAAGAATGGAAAAGAAGCAGAACACTAATGTGCGTAAAATATGCCTTTTGAAACGGTCGTTTTGAAATATGGACGTCCTTTGAATTTTTTGGTCGATATGTGACCCCAGGATTTGTTTTCAGGGCAGGTGTCATTTACAGGCATGCAATGATTTTGAATATCAACTGACCATTAGCGTTGGGATTAAAGCTGCTGTTGTGTGATACGGCCACAAGGTGGCAGCAGTTCACCCTTACCAAATCTGGTTACTAGGGCAAGAGAGCCTCAGTGGAAGTGGTGTTCTAGATTGGAATTTAGAATGGAATGTACCAGGAGAAAGCCGCTCACGTTTGCCTCACTACTTCATGTTCGTGTTTTTAATTTAATTTTTTATTTTTTATTACAGCAAGTTTGATTACAATGTTTGGCTTGTTGTAGGTGTGGAAGATGTGGTTCTTTTACACATATACAGATGACTGTTATTCCTGTGATCCTTTTCCCATGTACGTTATGACAGAATGTTGAGTAGTCCTCTCTTGGTATTCTGTAGGTCTTTGGTGATTATGTATGTCACCTGTGTTTGTATATGTCTGTTAACCCCGATATCGTAATGAAACCAATCCTCACACCTTTCCATTGGTGAACCATAAGTTTGTTTAATGAATCTGTGATTGCCCTTCTCTGTGGAAATATCTGCCCTGGTATCCACTTTTAGGTAACACCTATAGGTGATATGATATGATATGTGACTTTCACTTTCTGACTTACTACAAGTCACGTGATTACTTCTAGACTCATCTACGGTGCTGCAAATGGCATTGTGTCCTTTTTTCCCTTGGCTTCTCTTCTGCCTTAGCGGGGTCCATTTTCAACAATGTGATTCCCTGAGGGTTGTGGATTAGCTGACCTGGGCAGCCTTACCCTGCCGGCCCGCCCTCCCCAGGTGTGCCTCGTTGAGGTCAATATAAACAGAGCTCCAGGCAGCAATAGCCCCTGAAGCTGTGCCTGACTCCATATTCTCTGCCCCGTCAGCAGTCTCGGGGCTGTGCTGGTGGGAGGGAGTGAGGGGCCACAGCTTTGTGGGTGGCCCGGTGTGAGTGGGGTTCTGCTGGCCTTTCTGCAGGAGTTGCCATGCTGCCGCCTGTAAAGAAGAGGATGTGTCACCCATACATTCTGCTGGAATTTCTCTCCGGACAGAGGTGAGGAAGGAAAAAAGCAGTGGGGGCCGGGACAGGAGGGGTATCTCAGGCAGGGCAATGGAAAGCTTCTGGAAGAGCGCCCGGGGCCAGGACCAACCTGGCTGGCCTGCAGGCACCAAGTTGTCCTGCGTGCTGTCACTGGTGTGGCTCCACGGTCCTTCCTCTAGTCTTTCAAGCCCTTGTACATATTCAGGTGTTTTACCTGGAAAGGGTGGGAACAGTTCAGCAGCAGCTGGCCTGGGGCTCAGCTCACGTTTACTCACAGATGCCTCGGCACGGTCCCTCAGCTTTGCAATGAGGACGCTCCTTGCGTGGGGGGTGGGTTGCTGGCTGTATGGGAGATGCTTCCCCACCTCTGACCAATTTCAGAATTGTTTACCACTGGAGCAAGTGCCCTGATAGGGTTTTCCCCTGTATAACTCGTGGGTTCAGGATTTTTTTTTTCTTTTATGGTTCAAGTTAGATTTTATTCCTCTTTTATGTATTTATAGATATAAGCATGGAAATCATTCATTCCTATAAATACATCTGTGTGACGGGAAGAACTTTTTTCTGTTTTATTTTTAAATTTTATTTTTTAAAATTTTGAAATTTAATTTTATTTATGTTTTTATACAGCAGGTTATTATTAGTTATGTATTTTATGCATATACATGTATACAGGTCAATCCCAATCTCCCAACTCATCCCACCACCACCACCCCATGGCTTCCCACACTTGGTGTCCATACGTTTGTTCTCTACGTCTGTGTCTCTATTTCTTCCCTGCAAACCAGTTCATCTGTACCATTTTTAGGCTCCACATATATGCATTAATATACAATATTTGTTTTCCTCTTTCTGACTTACTTCATTCTGTATGACAGTCTCTCGATCCATCGATGTCTCTACAAATGACCCAGTTTCATTCCTTTTTATGGCCGAGTAATATTCCATTTTATATATGTACCACATCTTTATCCACTCATCAGTCTGTGGGCATTTAGGTTGCTTCCATTACCTGGCTATAGTAAATAGTGCTGCAACGAACATTGTGCTGAATGTGCCTTTTTGAAATACGGTTTTCTCTGGGTATATGCCCAGAAGTGGGATTGCTGGATCAGATGGTAATTCTATTTCTAATTTTTTAAAGGAAACTCCATACTGTTCTCCATAGTGACTGTATCAATTTACATTCCCACCAATAGTGGAAGAGTGCTCCTTTTGTCCACACCCTCCCCAGAATTGGTTGTTTGTATATTTTCTGATGATGCCGATTCTAACAGGTGTGAGGTGATACCTCATTGTAGTTTTGATTTGCATTTCTCTAATAATTAGTGCTGTTGAGCAGCTTTTCATGTGCGTCTTGGCCATCTCTGTGTCTCCTTTGAAGAAACGTCTCTTTAGATCTTCTGCCCATTTTTTTGGGTTGTTTGTTTTTTTAATATTAAGCTGCATGAGCTGTTTATATATATTGGAGATTAAACCTGTGTCCATTGATTCATTTGCAACGATTTTCACCCATCCTGAGGGATGCCTTTTTCCATTCCCGTTTTTTTTAACAAAAAAGGAAAGAAAGGAAAAGAAGCAGAACACTAATGTGCGTAAAATATGCCTTTTGAAACGGTCGTTTGGAAATATGGACGTCCTTTGAATTTTTTGGTCGATATGTGACCCCAGGATTTGTTTTCAGGGCAGGTGTCATTTACAGGCATGCAATGATTTTGAATATCAACTGACCATTAGCGTTGGGATTAAAGCTGCTGTTGTGTGAAACGGCCACAAGGTGGCAGCAGTTCACCCTTACCAAATCTGGTTACTAGGGCAAGAGAGCCTCAGTGGAAGTGGTGTTCTAGATTGGAGTTTAGAATGGAATGTGCCAGGAGAAAGCCGCTCACGTTTGTCTCACTACTTCTTGTTCGTGTTTTTAATTTAATTTTTTATTTTTTATTACACAAGTTTGATTACAATGTTTGGCTTGTTGTAGGTGTGGAAGATGTGGTTCTTTTACACATATACAGATGACTGTTCTTCCTGGGATTCTTTTCCCATGTACGTTATGACAGAATGTTGAGTAGTCCTCTCTTGGTATTCTGTAGGTCTTTGGTGATTATATATGTCACCTGTGTTTGTATATGTCTGTTAACCCCGATATCGTAATGAAACCAATCCTCACACCTTTCCATTGGTGAACCATAAGTTTGTTTCATTAATCTGTGATTGCCCTTCTCCGTGGAAATATCTGCCCTGGTATCCATTTTTAGGTAACACCTATAAGTGATATGATAGGATATGTGTCTTTCACTTTCTGACTTACTACAAGTCACGTGATTACTTCTAGACTCATCTACGGTGCTGCAAATGGCATTGTGTCCTTTTTTCCCTTGGCTTCTCTTCTGCCTTAGCGGGGTCCATTTTCAACAATGTGATTCCCTGAGGGTTGTGGATTAGCTGACCTGGGCAGCCTTACCCTGCCGGCCCGCCCTCCCCAGGTGTGCCTCGTTGAGGTCAATATAAACAGAGCTCCAGGCAGCAATAGCCCTTGAAGCTGTGCCTGACTCCATATTCTCTGCCCCGTCAGCAGTCTCGGGGCTGTGCTGGTGGGAGGGAGTGAGGGGCCACAGCTTTGTGGGTGGCCCGGTGTGAGTGGGATTCTGCTGGCCTTTCTGCAGGAGTTGCCAGGCTGCTGCCTGTAAAGAAGAGGATGTGTCACCCATACATTCCGCTGGAATTTCTCTCCGGACAGAGGTGAGGAAGGAAAAAAGCAGTGGGGGCCGGGACAGGAGGGGTATCTCAGGCAGGGCAATGGAAAGCTTCTGGAAGAGCCCAGGGTCCAGGACCAGTGGGCTGGCTGGCCTGCAGGCACCAAGTTGGCCTGCGTGCTGTCGCTGGTGTGGCTCCACGGTCCTTCCTCTAGGCTTTCAAGCCCTTGTACATATTCAGGTGTTTTACCTGGAAAGGGTGGGAACAGTTCAGCAGCAGCTGGCCCGGGGCTCAGCTCACATTTACTCACAGATGCATCGGCACGGTCCCCCAGCTTTGCAATGAGGACGCTCCTTGCGTGGGGGGTGGGTTGCTGGCTGTATGGGAGATGATTCCCCACCTCTGACCAATTTCAGAATTGTTTACCACTGGAGCAAGTGCCCTGATAGGGTTTTCCCCTGTATAACTCGTGGATTCAGGATTTTATTTTCTTTTATGGTTCAAGTTAGATTTTATTCCTCTTTTATGTATTTATAGATATAAGCATGGAAATCATTCATTCCTATAAATACATCTGTGTGACGGGAAGAAATTTTTTCTGTTTTATTTTTAAATTTTATTTTTTAAAATTTTGAAATTTAATTTTATTTATGTTTTTATACAGCAGGTTATTATTAGTTATGTATTTTATGCATATACATGTATACAGGTCAATCCCAATCTCCCAACTCATCCCACCACCACCACCCCATGGCTTCCCACACTTGGTGTCCATACGTTTGTTCTCTACGTCTGTGTCTCTATTTCTTCCCTGCAAACCAGTTCATCTGTACCATTTTTAGGCTCCACATATATGCATTAATATACAATATTTGTTTTCCTCTTTCTGACTTACTTCATTCTGTATGACAGTCTCTCGATCCATCGATGTCTCTACAAATGACCCAGTTTCATTCCTTTTTATGGCCGAGTAATATTCCATTTTATATATGTACCACATCTTTATCCACTCATCTGTCTGTGGGCATTTAGGTTGCTTCCATTACCTGGCTATTGTAAATAGTGCTGCAACGAACATTGTGCTGAATGTGCCTTTTTGAAATACGGTTTTCTCTGGGTATATGCCCAGAAGTGGGATTGCTGGATCAGATGGTAATTCTATTTCTAATTTTTTTAAGGAAACTCCATACTCTTCTCCATAGTGACTGTATCAATTTACATTCCCACCAATAGTGGAAGAGGGCTCCTTTTGTCCACACCCTTCCCAGAATTGGTTGTTTGTAGATTTTCTGATGATGCCGATTCTAAAAGGTGTGAGGTGATACCTCATTGTAGTTTTGATTTGCATTTCTCTAATAATTAGTGCTGTTGAGCAGCTTTTCTGTGCGTCTTGGCCATCTCTGTGTCTCCTTTGAAGAAACGTCTCTTTAGATCTTCTGCCCATTTTTTTGGGTTGTTTGTTTTTTTAATATTAAGCTGCATGAGCTGTTTATATATATTGGAGATTAAACCTCTGTCCATTGATTCGTCTGCAATGATTTTCGCCCATTCTGAGGGATGCCTTTTTCCATTCCCGTGTTTTTTAACAAAAAAGGAAAGAAAGGAAAAGAAGCAGAACACTAATGTGCGTAAAATATGCCTTTTGAAACGGTCGTTTTGAAATATGGACGTCCTTTGAATTTTTTGGTCGATATGTGACCCCAGGATTTGTTTTCAGGGCAGGTGTCATTTACAGGCATGCAATGATTTTGAATATCAACTGACCATTAGCGTTGGGATTAAAGCTGCTGTTGTGTGAAACGGCCACAAGGTGGCAGCAGTTCACCCTTACCCAATCTGGTTACTAGGGCAAGAGAGCCTCAGTGGAAGTGGTGTTCTAGATTGGAGTTTAGAATGGAATGTACCAGGAGAAAGCCGCTCACGTTTGTCTCACTACTTCTTGTTCGTGTTTTTAATTTAATTTTTTATTTTTTATTACAGCAAGTTTGATTACAATGTTTGGCTTGTTGTAGGTGTGGAAGATGTGGTTCTTTTACACATATACAGATGACTGTTCTTCCTGGGATCCTTTTCCCATGTACGTTATGACAGAATGTTGAGTAGTCCTCTCTTGGTATTCTGTAGGTCTTTGGTGATTATGTATGTCACCTGTGTTTGTATATGTCTGTTAACCCCGATATCGTAATGAAACCAATCCTCACACCTTTCCATTGGTGAACCATAAGTTTGTTTCATGAATCTGTGATTGCCCTTCTCCGTGGTAATATCTGCCCTGGTATCCATTTTTAGGTAACACCTATAAGAGATATGATAGGATATGTGTCTTTCACTTTCTGACTTACTACAAGTCACGTGATTACTTCTAGACTCATCTACGGTGCTGCAAATGGCATTGTGTCCTTTTTTCCCTTGGCTTCTCTTCTGCCTTAGCGGGGTCCATTTTCAACAATGTGATTCCCTGAGGGTTGTGGATTAGCTGACCTGGGCAGCCTTACCCTGCCGGCCCGCCCTCCCCAGGTGTGCCTCGTTGAGGTCAATATAAACAGAGCTCCAGGCAGCAATAGCCCCTGAAGCTGTGCCTGACTCCATATTCTCTGCCCCGTCAGCAGTCTCGGGGCTGTGCTGGTGGGAGGGAGTGAGGGGCCACAGCTTTGTGGGTGGCCCGGTGTGAGTGGGGTTCTGCTGGCCTTTCTGCAGGAGTTGCCAGGCTGCCGCCTGTAAAGAAGAGGATGTGTCACACATACCTTCCGCTGGAATTTCTCTCCGGACAGAGGTGAGGAAGGAAAAAAGCAGTGGGGGCCGGGACAGGAGGGGTATCTCAGGCAGGGCAATGGAAAGCTTCTGGAAGAGCGCCAGGGTCCAGGACCAGTGGGCTGGCTGGCCTGCAGGAACCAAGTTGGCCTGCGTGCTGTCGCTGGTGTGGCTCCACGGTCCTTCCTCTAGGCTTTCAAGCCCTTGTACATATTCAGGAGTTTTACCTGGAAAGGGTGGGAACAGTTCAGCAGCAGCTGGCCTGGGGCTCAGCTCACGTTTACTCACAGATGCCTCGGCACGGTCCCCCAGCTTTGCAATGAGGACGCTCCTTGCGTGGGGGGTGGGTGGCTGGCTGTATGGGAGATGGTTCCCCACCTCTGACCAATTTCAGAATTGTTTACCGCTGGAGCAAGTGTCGTGATAGGGTTTTCCTCTGTATAACTCGTGGGTTCAATTTTTTTTTTCTTTTATGGTTCAAGTTAGATTTTATTCCTCTTTTATGTATTTATAAATATAAGCATGGAAATAATTCATTCCTATAAATACATCTGTGTGACGGGAAGAACTTTTTTCTGTTTTATTTTTAAATTTTAGTTTTTAAAATTTTGAAATTTAATTTCATTTATGTTTTTATACAGCAGGTTATTATTAGTTATGTATTTTATGCATATACATGTATACAGGTCAATCCCAATCTCCCAACTCATCCCACCACCACCACCCCATGGCTTCCCACACTTGGTGTCCATACGTTTGTTCTCTACGTCTGTGTCTCTATTTCTTCCCTGCAAACCAGTTCATCTGTACCATTTTTAGGCTCCACATATATGCATTAATATACAATATTTGTTTTCCTCTTTCTGACTTACTTCATTCTGTATGACAGTCTCTCGATCCATCGATGTCTCTACAAATGACCCAGTTTCATTCCTTTTTATGGCCGAGTAATATTCCATTTTATATATGTACCACATCTTTATCCACTCCTCTGTCTGTGGGCATTTAGGTTGCTTCCATTACCTGGCTATTGTAAATAGTGCTGCAACGAACATTGTGCTGAATGTGCCTTTTTGAAATACGGTTTTCTCTGGGTATATGCCCAGAAGTGGGATTGCTGGATCAGATGGTAATTCTATTTCTAATTTTTTAAGGAAACTCCATACTGTTCTCCATAGTGACTGTATCAATTTACATTCCCACCAATAGTGGAAGAGGGCTCCTTTTGTCCACACCCTCCCCAGAATTGGTTGTTTGTATATTTTCTGATGATGCCGATTCTAACAGCTGTGAGGTGATACCTCATTGTAGTTTTGATTTGCATTTCTCTAATAATTAGTGCTGTTGAGCAGCTTTTCATGTGCATCTTGGCCATCTCTGTGTCTCCTTTGAAGAAACGTCTCTTTAGATCTTCTGCCCATTTTTTGGGGTTGTTTGTTTTTTTAATATTAAGCTGCATGAGCTGTTTATATATATTGGAGATTAAACCTGTGTCCATTGATTCATTTGCAACGATTTTCACCCATCCTGAGGGATGCCTTTTTCCATTCCCGTTTTTTTTAACAAAAAAGGAAAGAATGGAAAAGAAGCAGAACACTAATGTGCGTAAAATATGCCTTTTGAAACGGTCGTTTTGAAATATGGACGTCCTTTGAATATTTTGGTCGATATGTGACCCCAGGATTTGTTTTCAGGGCAGGTGTCATTTACAGGCCTGCAATGATTTTGAATATCAACTGACGATTAGCGTTGGGATTAAAGCTGCTGTTGTGTGATACGGCCACAAGGTGGCAGCAGTTCACCCTTACCAAATCTGATTACTAGGGCAAGAGAGCCTCAGTGGAAGTGGTGTTCTAGATTGGAATTTAGAATGGAATGTACCAGGAGAAAGCCGCTCACGTTTGTCTCACTACTTCTTGTTCGTGTTTTTAATTTAATTTTTTATTTTTTATTACAGCAAGTTTGATTACAATGTTTGGCTTGTTGTAGGTGTGGAAGATGTGGTTCTTTTACACATATACAGATGACTGTTATTCCTGGGATCCTTTTCCCATGTACGTTATGACAGAATGTTGAGTAGTCCTCTCTTGGTATTCTGTAGGTCTTTGGTGATTACGTATGTCACCTGTGTTTGTATATGTCTGTTAACCCCGATATCGTAATGAAACCAATCCTCACACCTTTCCATTGGTGAACCATAAGTTTGTTTAATGAATCTGTGATTGCCCTTCTCCGTGGAAATATCTGCCCTGGTATCCACTTTTAGGTAACACCTATAGGTGATATGATATGATATGTGTCTTTCACTTTCTGACTTACTACAAGTCACGTGATTACTTCTAGACTCATCTACGGTGCTGCAAATGGCATTGTGTCCTTTTTTCCCTTGGCTTCTCTTCTGCCTTAGCGGGGTCCATTTTCAACAATGTGATTCCCTGAGGGTTGTGGATTAGCTGACCTGGGCAGCCTTACTCTGCCGGCCCGCCCTCCCCAGGTGTGCCTCGTTGAGGTCAATATAAACAGAGCTCCAGGCAGCAATAGCCCCTGAAGCTGTGCCTGACTCCATATTCTCTGCCCCGTCAGCAGTCTCGGGGCTGTGCTGGTGGGAGGGAGTGAGGGGCCACAGCTTTGTGGGTGGCCCGGTGTGAGTGGGGTTCTGCTGGCCTTTCTGCAGGAGTTGCCATGCTGCCGCCTGTAAAGAAGAGGATGTGTCACCCATACATTCTGCTGGAATTTCTCTCCGGACAGAGGTGAGGAAGGAAAAAAGCAGTGGGGGCCGGGACAGGAGGGGTATCTCAGGCAGGGCAATGGAAAGCTTCTGGAAGAGCGCCCGGGGCCAGGACCAACCTGGCAGGCCTGCAGGCACCAAGTTGTCCTGCGTGCTGTCACTGGTGTGGCTCCACGGTCCTTCCTCTAGGCTTTCAAGCCCTTGTACATATTCAGGTGTTTTACCTGGAAAGGGTGGGAACAGTTCAGCAGCAGCTGGCCTGGGGCTCAGCTCACGTTTACTCACAGATGCCTCGGCACGGTCCCTCAGCTTTGCAATGAGGACGCTCCTTGTGTGGGGGGTGGGTTGCTGGCTGTATGGGAGATGCTTCCCCACCTCTGACCAATTTCAGAATTGTTTACCACTGGAGCAAGTGCCCTGATAGGGTTTTCCCCTGTATAATTCGTGGGTTCAGGATTTTTTTTTTCTTTTATGGTTCAAGTTAGATTTTATTCCTCTTTTATGTATTTATAGATATAAGCATGGAAATCATTCATTCCTATAAATACATCTGTGTGACGGGAAGAACTTTTTTCTGTTTTATTTTTAAATTTTATTTTTTAAAATTTTGAAATTTAATTTTATTTATGTTTTTATACAGCAGGTTATTATTAGTTATGTATTTTATGCATATACATGTATACAGGTCAATCCCAATCTCCCAACTCATCCCACCACCACCACCCCATGGCTTCCCACACTTGGTGTCCATACGTTTGTTCTCTACGTCTGTGTCTCTATTTCTTCCCTGCAAACCAGTTCATCTGTACCATTTTTAGGCTCCACATATATGCATTAATATACAATATTTGTTTTCCTCTTTCTGACTTACTTCATTCTGTATGACAGTCTCTCGATCCATCGATGTCTCTACAAATGACCCAGTTTCATTCCTTTTTATGGCCGAGTAATATTCCATTTTATATATGTACCACATCTTTATCCACTCATCTGTCTGTGGGCATTTAGGTTGCTTCCATTACCTGGCTATTGTAAATAGTGCTGCAACGAACATTGTGCTGAATGTGCCTTTTTGAAATACGATTTTCTCTGGGTATATGCCCAGAAGTGGGATTGCTGGATCAGATGGTAATTCTATTTCTAATTTTTTTAAGGAAACTCCATACTGTTCTCCATAGTGACTGTATCAATTTACATTCCCACCAATAGTGGAAGAGGGCTCCTTTTGTCCACACCCTCCCCAGAATTGGTTGTTTGTAGATTTTCTGATGATGCCGATTCTAAAAGGTGTGAGGTGATACCTCATTGTAGTTTTGATTTGCATTTCTCTAATAATTAGTGCTGTTGAGCAGCTTTTCTGTGCGTCTTGGCCATCTCTGTGTCTCCTTTGAAGAAACGTCTCTTTAGATCTTCTGCCCATTTTTTTGGGGTTGTTTGTTTTTTTAATATTAAGCTGCATGAGCTGTTTATATATATTGGAGATTAAACCTCTGTCCATTGATTCGTCTGCAATGATTTTCGCCCATTCTGAGGGATGCCTTTTTCCATTCCCGTGTTTTTTAACAAAAAAGGAAAGAAAGGAAAAGAAGCAGAACACTAATGTGCGTAAAATATGCCTTTTGAAATGGTCGTTTTGAAATATGGACGTCCTTTGAATTTTTTGGTCGATATGTGACCCCAGGATTTGTTTTCAGGGCAGGTGTCATTTACAGGCATGCAATGATTTTGAATATCAACTGACCATTAGCGTTGGGATTAAAGCTGCTGTTGTGTGAAACGGCCACAAGGTGGCAGCAGTTCACCCTTACCCAATCTGGTTACTAGGGCAAGAGAGCCTCAGTGGAAGTGGTGTTCTAGATTGGAGTTTAGAATGGAATGTGCCAGGAGAAAGCCGCTCACGTTTGTCTCACTACTTCTTGTTTGTGTTTTTAATTTAATTTTTTATTTTTTATTACAGCAAGTTTGATTACAAGTTTGGCTTGTTGTAGGTGTGGAAGATGTGGTTCTTTTACACATATACAGATGACTGTTCTTCCTGGGATTCTTTTCCCATGTACGTTATGACAGAATGTTGAGTAGTCCTCTCTTGGTATTCTGTAGGTCTTTGGTGATTATATATGTCACCTGTGTTTGTATATGTCTGTTAACCCCGATATCGTAATGAAACCAATCCTCACACCTTTCCATTGGTGAACCATAAGTTTGTTTCATGAATCTGTGATTGCCCTTCTCCGTGGAAATATCTGCCCTGGTATCCATTTTTAGGTAACACCTATAAGTGATATGATAGGATATGTGTCTTTCACTTTCTGACTTACTACAAGTCACGTGATTACTTCTAGACTCATCTACGGTGCTGCAAATGGCATTGTGTCCTTTTTTCCCTTGGCTTCTCTTCTGCCTTAGCGGGGTCCATTTTCAACAATGTGATTCCCTGAGGGTTGTGGATTAGCTGACCTGGGCAGCCTTACCCTGCCGGCCCGCCCTCCCCAGGTGTGCCTCGTTGAGGTCAATATAAACAGAGCTCCAGGCAGCAATAGCCCTTGAAGCTGTGCCTGACTCCATATTCTCTGCCCCGTCAGCAGTCTCGGGGCTGTGCTTGTGGGAGGGAGTGAGGGGCCACAGCTTTGTGGGTGGCCCGGTGTGAGTGGGATTCTGCTGGCCTTTCTGCAGGAGTTGCCAGGCTGCCGCCTGTAAAGAAGAGGATGTGTCACCCATACATTCCGCTGGAATTTTTCTCCGGACAGAGGTGAGGAAGGAAAAAAGCAGTGGGGGCCGGGACAGGAGGGGTATCTCAGGCAGGGCAATGGAAAGCTTCTGGAAGAGTGTCCGGGTCCAGGACCAACCTGGCTGGCCTGCAGGCACCAAGATGGCCTGCGTGCTGTCGCTGGTGTGGCTCCACGGTCCTTCCTCTAGGCTTTCAAGCCCTTGTACATATTCAGGTGTTTTACCTGGAAAGGGTGGGAACAGTTCAGCAGCAGCTGGCCCGGGGCTCAGCTCACATTTACTCACAGATGCCTCGGCACGGTCCCCCAGCTTTGCAATGAGGACGCTCCTTGCGTGGGGGGTGGGTTGCTGGCTGTATGGGAGATGATTCCCCACCTCTGACCAATTTCAGAATTGTTTACCACTGGAGCAAGTGCCCTGATAGGGTATTCCCCTGTATAACTCGTGGATTCAGGATTTTATTTTCTTTTATGGTTCAAGTTAGATTTTATTCCTCTTTTATGTATTTATAGATATAAGCATGGAAATCATTCATTCCTATAAATACATCTGTGTGACGGAAAGAAATTTTTTCTGTTTTATTTTTAAATTTCATTTTTTAAAATTTTGAAATTTAATTTTATTTATGTTTTTATACAGCAGGTTATTATTAGTTATGTATTTTATGCATATACATGTATACAGGTCAATCCCAATCTCCCAACTCATCCCACCACCACCACCCCATGGCTTCCCACACTTGGTGTCCATACGTTTGTTCTCTACGTCTGTGTCTCTATTTCTTCCCTGCAAACCAGTTCATCTGTACCATTTTTAGGCTCCACATATATGCATTAATATACAATATTGGTTTTCCTCTTTCTGACTTACTTCATTCTGTATGACAGTCTCTCGATCCATCGATGTCTCTACAAATGACCCAGTTTCATTCCTTTTTATGGCCGAGTAATATTCCATTTTATATATGTACCACATCTTTATCCACTCATCTGTCTGTGGGCATTTAGGTTGCTTCCATTACCTGGCTATTGTAAATAGTGCTGCAACGAACATTGTGCTGAATGTGCCTTTTTGAAATACGGTTTTCTCTGGGTATATGCCCAGAAGTGGGATTGCTGGATCAGATGGTAATTCTATTTCTAATTTTTTTAAGGAAACTCCATACTGTTCTCCATAGTGACTGTATCAATTTACATTCCCACCAATAGTGGAAGAGGGCTCCTTTTGTCCACACCCTCCCCAGAATTGGTTGTTTGTAGATTTTCTGATGATGCCGATTCTAAAAGGTGTGAGGTGATACCTCATTGTAGTTTTGATTTGCATTTCTCTAATAATTAGTGCTGTTGAGCAGCTTTTCTGTGCGTCTTGGCCATCTCTGTGTCTCCTTTGAAGAAACATCTCTTTAGATCTTCTGCCCATTTTTTTGGGGTTGTTTGTTTTTTTAATATTAAGCTGCATGAGCTGTTTATATATATTGGAGATTAAACCTCTGTCCATTGATTCGTCTGCAATGATTTTCGCCCATTCTGAGGGATGCCTTTTTCCATTCCCGTGTTTTTTAACAAAAAAGGAAAGAAAGGAAAAGAAGCAGAACACTAATGTGCGTAAAATATGCCTTTTGAAACGGTCGTTTTGAAATATGGACGTCCTTTGAATTTTTTGGTCGATATGTGACCCCAGGATTTGTTTTCAGGGCAGGTGTCATTTACAGGCATGCAATGATTTTGAATATCAACTGACCATTAGCGTTGGGATTAAAGCTGCTGTTGTGTGAAACGGCCACAAGGTGGCAGCAGTTCACCCTTACCAAATCTGGTTACTAGGGCAAGAGAGCCTCAGTGGAAGTGGTGTTCTAGATTGGAGTTTAGAATGGAATGTGCCAGGAGAAAGCCGCTCACGTTTGTCTCACTACTTCTTGTTCGTGTTTTTAATTTAATTTTTTATTTTTTATTACAGCAAGTTTGATTACAATGTTTGGCTTGTTGTAGGTGTGGAAGATATGGTTCTTTTACACATATACAGATGACTGTTCTTCCTGGGATCCTTTTCCCATGTACGTTATGACAGAATGTTGAGTAGTCCTCTCTTGGTATTCTGTAGGTCTTTGGTGATTATGTATGTCTCCTGTGTTTGTATATGTCTGTTAACCCTGATATCGTAATGAAACCAATCCTCACACCTTTCCATTGGTGAACCATAAGTTTGTTTCATGAATCTGTGATTGCCCTTCTCCGTGGTAATATCTGCCCTGGTATCCATTTTTAGGTAACACCTATAAGAGATATGATAGGATATGTGTCTTTCACTTTCTGACTTACTACAAGTCACGTGATTACTTCTAGACTCATCTACGGTGCTGCAAATGGCATTGTGTCCTTTTTTCCCTTGGCTTCTCTTCTGCCTTAGCGGGGTCCATTTTCAACAATGTGATTCCCTGAGGGTTGTGGATTAGCTGACCTGGGCAGCCTTACCCTGCCGGCCCGCCCTCCCCAGGTGTGCCTCGTTGAGGTCAATATAAACAGAGCTCCAGGCAGCAATAGCCCCTGAAGCTGTGCCTGACTCCATATTCTCTGCCCCGTCAGCAGTCTCGGGGCTGTGCTGGTGGGAGGGAGTGAGGGGCCACAGCTTTGTGGGTGGCCCGGTGTGAGTGGGGTTCTGCTGGCCTTTCTGCAGGAGTTGCCAGGCTGCCGCCTGTAAAGAAGAGGATGTGTCACCCATAACTTCCGCTGGAATTTCTCTCCGGACAGAGGTGAGGAAGGAAAAAAGCAGTGGGGGCCGGGACAGGAGGGGTATCTCAGGCAGGGCAATGGAAAGCTTCTGGAAGAGCGCCAGGGTACAGGACCAGTGGGCTGGCTGGCCTGCAGGCACCAAGTTGGCCTGCGTGCTGTCGCTGGTGTGGCTCCACGGTCCTTCCTCTAGGCTTTCAAGCCCTTGTACATATTCAGGAGTTTTACCTGGAAAGGGTGGGAACAGTTCAGCAGCAGCTGGCCTGGGGCTCAGCTCACGTTTACTCACAGATGCCTCGGCACGGTCCCCCAGCTTTGCAATGAGGACGCTCCTTGCGTGGGGGGTGGGTGGCTGGCTGTATGGGAGATGGTTCCCCACCTCTGACCAATTTCAGAATTGTTTACCGCTGGAGCAAGTGTCGTGATAGGGTTTTCCTCTGTATAACTCGTGGGTTCAATTTTTTTTTTCTTTTATGGTTCAAGTTAGATTTTATTCCTCTTTTATGTATTTATAAATATAAGCATGGAAATAATTCATTCCTATAAATACATCTGTGTGACGGGAAGAACTTTTTTCTGTTTTATTTTTAAATTTTAGTTTTTAAAATTTTGAAATTTAATTTCATTTATGTTTTTATACAGCAGGTTATTATTAGTTATGTATTTTATGCATATACATGTATACAGGTCAATCCCAATCTCCCAACTCATCCCACCACCACCACCCCATGGCTTCCCACACTTGGTGTCCATACGTTTGTTCTCTACGTCTGTGTCTCTATTTCTTCCCTGCAAACCAGTTCATCTGTACCATTTTTAGGCTCCACATATATGCATTAATATACAATATTTGTTTTCCTCTTTCTGACTTACTTCATTCTGTATGACAGTCTCTCGATCCATCGATGTCTCTACAAATGACCCAGTTTCATTCCTTTTTATGGCCGAGTAATATTCCATTTTATATATGTACCACATCTTTATCCACTCCTCTGTCTGTGGGCATTTAGGTTGCTTCCATTACCTGGCTATTGTAAATAGTGCTGCAACGAACATTGTGCTGAATGTGCCTTTTTGAAATACGGTTTTCTCTGGGTATATGCCCAGAAGTGGGATTGCTGGATCAGATGGTAATTCTATTTCTAATTTTTTAAGGAAACTCCATACTGTTCTCCATAGTGACTGTATCAATTTACATTCCCACCAATAGTGGAAGAGGGCTCCTTTTGTCCACACCCTCCCCAGAATTGGTTGTTTGTATATTTTCTGATGATGCCGATTCTAACAGCTGTGAGGTGATACCTCATTGTAGTTTTGATTTGCATTTCTCTAATAATTAGTGCTGTTGAGCAGCTTTTCATGTGCATCTTGGCCATCTCTGTGTCTCCTTTGAAGAAACGTCTCTTTAGATCTTCTGCCCATTTTTTGGGGTTGTTTGTTTTTTTAATATTAAGCTGCATGAGCTGTTTATATATATTGGAGATTAAACCTGTGTCCATTGATTCATTTGCAACGATTTTCACCCATCCTGAGGGATGCCTTTTTCCATTCCCGTTTTTTTTAACAAAAAAGGAAAGAATGGAAAAGAAGCAGAACACTAATGTGCGTAAAATATGCCTTTTGAAACGGTCGTTTTGAAATATGGACGTCCTTTGAATATTTTGGTCGATATGTGACCCCAGGATTTGTTTTCAGGGCAGGTGTCATTTACAGGCCTGCAATGATTTTGAATATCAACTGACGATTAGCGTTGGGATTAAAGCTGCTGTTGTGTGATACGGCCACAAGGTGGCAGCAGTTCACCCTTACCAAATCTGGTTACTAGGGCAAGAGAGCCTCAGTGGAAGTGGTGTTCTAGATTGGAATTTAGAATGGAATGTACCAGGAGAAAGCCGCTCACGTTTGTCTCACTACTTCTTGTTCGTGTTTTTAATTTAATTTTTTATTTTTTATTACAGCAAGTTTGATTACAATGTTTGGCTTGTTGTAGGTGTGGAAGATGTGGTTCTTTTACACATATACAGATGACTGTTATTCCTGGGATCCTTTTCCCATGTACGTTATGACAGAATGTTGAGTAGTCCTCTCTTGGTATTCTGTAGGTCTTTGGTGATTACGTATGTCACCTGTGTTTGTATATGTCTGTTAACCCCGATATCGTAATGAAACCAATCCTCACACCTTTCCATTGGTGAACCATAAGTTTGTTTAATGAATCTGTGATTGCCCTTCTCCGTGGAAATATCTGCCCTGGTATCCACTTTTAGGTAACACCTATAGGTGATATGATATGATATGTGTCTTTCACTTTCTGACTTACTACAAGTCACGTGATTACTTCTAGACTCATCTACGGTGCTGCAAATGGCATTGTGTCCTTTTTTCCCTTGGCTTCTCTTCTGCCTTAGCGGGGTCCATTTTCAACAATGTGATTCCCTGAGGGTTGTGGATTAGCTGACCTGGGCAGCCTTACTCTGCAGGCCCGCCCTCCCCAGGTGTGCCTCGTTGAGGTCAATATAAACAGAGCTCCAGGCAGCAATAGCCCCTGAAGCTGTGCCTGACTCCATATTCTCTGCCCCGTCAGCAGTCTCGGGGCTGTGCTGGTGGGAGGGAGTGAGGGGCCACAGCTTTGTGGGTGGCCCGGTGTGAGTGGGGTTCTGCTGGCCTTTCTGCAGGAGTTGCCATGCTGCCACCTGTAAAGAAGAGGATGTGTCACCCATACATTCTGCTGGAATTTCTCTCCGGACAGAGGTGAGGAAGGAAAAAAGCAGTGGGGGCCGGGACAGGAGGGGTATCTCAGGCAGGGCAATGGAAAGCTTCTGGAAGAGCGCCCGGGGCCAGGACCAACCTGGCAGGCCTGCAGGCACCAAGTTGTCCTGCGTGCTGTCACTGGTGTGGCTCCACGGTCCTTCCTCTAGGCTTTCAAGCCCTTGTACATATTCAGGTGTTTTACCTGGAAAGGGTGGGAACAGTTCAGCAGCAGCTGGCCTGGGGCTCAGCTCACGTTTACTCACAGATGCCTCGGCACGGTCCCTCAGCTTTGCAATGAGGACGCTCCTTGTGTGGGGGGTGGGTTGCTGGCTGTATGGGAGATGCTTCCCCACCTCTGACCAATTTCAGAATTGTTTACCACTGGAGCAAGTGCCCTGATAGGGTTTTCCCCTGTATAATTCGTGGGTTCAGGATTTTTTTTTTCTTTTATGGTTCAAGTTAGATTTTATTCCTCTTTTATGTATTTATAGATATAAGCATGGAAATCATTCATTCCTATAAATACATCTGTGTGACGGGAAGAACTTTTTTCTGTTTTATTTTTAAATTTTATTTTTTAAAATTTTGAAATTTAATTTTATTTATGTTTTTATACAGCAGGTTATTATTAGTTATGTATTTTATGCATATACATGTATACAGGTCAATCCCAATCTCCCAACTCATCCCACCACCACCACCCCATGGCTTCCCACACTTGGTGTCCATACGTTTGTTCTCTACGTCTGTGTCTCTATTTCTTCCCTGCAAACCAGTTCATCTGTACCATTTTTAGGCTCCACATATATGCATTAATATACAATATTTGTTTTCCTCTTTCTGACTTACTTCATTCTGTATGACAGTCTCTCGATCCATCGATGTCTCTACAAATGACCCAGTTTCATTCCTTTTTATGGCCGAGTAATATTCCATTTTATATATGTACCACATCTTTATCCACTCATCTGTCTGTGGGCATTTAGGTTGCTTCCATTACCTGGCTATTGTAAATAGTGCTGCAACGAACATTGTGCTGAATGTGCCTTTTTGAAATACGATTTTCTCTGGGTATATGCCCAGAAGTGGGATTGCTGGATCAGATGGTAATTCTATTTCTAATTTTTTTAAGGAAACTCCATACTGTTCTCCATAGTGACTGTATCAATTTACATTCCCACCAATAGTGGAAGAGGGCTCCTTTTGTCCACACCCTCCCCAGAATTGGTTGTTTGTAGATTTTCTGATGATGCCGATTCTAAAAGGTGTGAGGTGATACCTCATTGTAGTTTTGATTTGCATTTCTCTAATAATTAGTGCTGTTGAGCAGCTTTTCTGTGCGTCTTGGCCATCTCTGTGTCTCCTTTGAAGAAACGTCTCTTTAGATCTTCTGCCCATTTTTTTTGGGTTGTTTGTTTTTTTAATATTAAGCTGCATGAGCTGTTTATATATATTGGAGATTAAACCTCTGTCCATTGATTCGTCTGCAATGATTTTCGCCCATTCTGAGGGATGCCTTTTTCCATTCCCGTGTTTTTTAACAAAAAAGGAAAGAAAGGAAAAGAAGCAGAACACTAATGTGCGTAAAATATGCCTTTTGAAATGGTCGTTTTGAAATATGGACGTCCTTTGAATTTTTTGGTCGATATGTGACCCCAGGATTTGTTTTCAGGGCAGGTGTCATTTACAGGCATGCAATGATTTTGAATATCAACTGACCATTAGCGTTGGGATTAAAGCTGCTGTTGTGTGAAACGGCCACAAGGTGGCAGCAGTTCACCCTTACCCAATCTGGTTACTAGGGCAAGAGAGCCTCAGTGGAAGTGGTGTTCTAGATTGGAGTTTAGAATGGAATGTGCCAGGAGAAAGCCGCTCACGTTTGTCTCACTACTTCTTGTTTGTGTTTTTAATTTAATTTTTTATTTTTTATTACAGCAAGTTTGATTACAAGTTTGGCTTGTTGTAGGTGTGGAAGATGTGGTTCTTTTACACATATACAGATGACTGTTCTTCCTGGGATTCTTTTCCCATGTACGTTATGACAGAATGTTGAGTAGTCCTCTCTTGGTATTCTGTAGGTCTTTGGTGATTATATATGTCACCTGTGTTTGTATATGTCTGTTAACCCCGATATCGTAATGAAACCAATCCTCACACCTTTCCATTGGTGAACCATAAGTTTGTTTCATGAATCTGTGATTGCCCTTCTCCGTGGAAATATCTGCCCTGGTATCCATTTTTAGGTAACACCTATAAGTGATATGATAGGATATGTGTCTTTCACTTTCTGACTTACTACAAGTCACGTGATTACTTCTAGACTCATCTACGGTGCTGCAAATGGCATTGTGTCCTTTTTTCCCTTGGCTTCTCTTCTGCCTTAGCGGGGTCCATTTTCAACAATGTGATTCCCTGAGGGTTGTGGATTAGCTGACCTGGGCAGCCTTACCCTGCCGGCCCGCCCTCCCCAGGTGTGCCTCGTTGAGGTCAATATAAACAGAGCTCCAGGCAGCAATAGCCCTTGAAGCTGTGCCTGACTCCATATTCTCTGCCCCGTCAGCAGTCTCGGGGCTGTGCTTGTGGGAGGGAGTGAGGGGCCACAGCTTTGTGGGTGGCCCGGTGTGAGTGGGATTCTGCTGGCCTTTCTGCAGGAGTTGCCAGGCTGCCGCCTGTAAAGAAGAGGATGTGTCACCCATACATTCCGCTGGAATTTTTCTCCGGACAGAGGTGAGGAAGGAAAAAAGCAGTGGGGGCCGGGACAGGAGGGGTATCTCAGGCAGGGCAATGGAAAGCTTCTGGAAGAGTGTCCGGGTCCAGGACCAACCTGGCTGGCCTGCAGGCACCAAGATGGCCTGCGTGCTGTCGCTGGTGTGGCTCCACGGTCCTTCCTCTAGGCTTTCAAGCCCTTGTACATATTCAGGTGTTTTACCTGGAAAGGGTGGGAACAGTTCAGCAGCAGCTGGCCCGGGGCTCAGCTCACATTTACTCACAGATGCCTCGGCACGGTCCCCCAGCTTTGCAATGAGGACGCTCCTTGCGTGGGGGGTGGGTTACTGGCTGTATGGGAGATGATTCCCCACCTCTGACCAATTTCAGAATTGTTTACCACTGGAGCAAGTGCCCTGATAGGGTATTCCCCTGTATAACTCGTGGATTCAGGATTTTATTTTCTTTTATGGTTCAAGTTAGATTTTATTCCTCTTTTATGTATTTATAGATATAAGCATGGAAATCATTCATTCCTATAAATACATCTGTGTGACGGAAAGAAATTTTTTCTGTTTTATTTTTAAATTTCATTTTTTAAAATTTTGAAATTTAATTTTATTTATGTTTTTATACAGCAGGTTATTATTAGTTATGTATTTTATGCATATACATGTATACAGGTCAATCCCAATCTCCCAACTCATCCCACCACCACCACCCCATGGCTTCCCACACTTGGTGTCCATACGTTTGTTCTCTACGTCTGTGTCTCTATTTCTTCCCTGCAAACCAGTTCATCTGTACCATTTTTAGGCTCCACATATATGCATTAATATACAATATTGGTTTTCCTCTTTCTGACTTACTTCATTCTGTATGACAGTCTCTCGATCCATCGATGTCTCTACAAATGACCCAGTTTCATTCCTTTTTATGGCCGAGTAATATTCCATTTTATATATGTACCACATCTTTATCCACTCATCTGTCTGTGGGCATTTAGGTTGCTTCCATTACCTGGCTATTGTAAATAGTGCTGCAACGAACATTGTGCTGAATGTGCCTTTTTGAAATACGGTTTTCTCTGGGTATATGCCCAGAAGTGGGATTGCTGGATCAGATGGTAATTCTATTTCTAATTTTTTTAAGGAAACTCCATACTGTTCTCCATAGTGACTGTATCAATTTACATTCCCACCAATAGTGGAAGAGGGCTCCTTTTGTCCACACCCTCCCCAGAATTGGTTGTTTGTAGATTTTCTGATGATGCCGATTCTAAAAGGTGTGAGGTGATACCTCATTGTAGTTTTGATTTGCATTTCTCTAATAATTAGTGCTGTTGAGCAGCTTTTCTGTGCGTCTTGGCCATCTCTGTGTCTCCTTTGAAGAAACGTCTCTTTAGATCTTCTGCCCATTTTTTTGGGGTTGTTTGTTTTTTTAATATTAAGCTGCATGAGCTGTTTATATATATTGGAGATTAAACCTCTGTCCATTGATTCGTCTGCAATGATTTTCGCCCATTCTGAGGGATGCCTTTTTCCATTCCCGTGTTTTTTAACAAAAAAGGAAAGAAAGGAAAAGAAGCAGAACACTAATGTGCGTAAAATATGCCTTTTGAAACGGTCGTTTTGAAATATGGACGTCCTTTGAATTTTTTGGTCGATATGTGACCCCAGGATTTGTTTTCAGGGCAGGTGTCATTTACAGGCATGCAATGATTTTGAATATCAACTGACCATTAGCGTTGGGATTAAAGCTGCTGTTGTGTGAAACGGCCACAAGGTGGCAGCAGTTCACCCTTACCAAATCTGGTTACTAGGGCAAGAGAGCCTCAGTGGAAGTGGTGTTCTAGATTGGAGTTTAGAATGGAATGTGCCAGGAGAAAGCCGCTCACGTTTGTCTCACTACTTCTTGTTCGTGTTTTTAATTTAATTTTTTATTTTTTATTACAGCAAGTTTGATTACAATGTTTGGCTTGTTGTAGGTGTGGAAGATATGGTTCTTTTACACATATACAGATGACTGTTCTTCCTGGGATCCTTTTCCCATGTACGTTATGACAGAATGTTGAGTAGTCCTCTCTTGGTATTCTGTAGGTCTTTGGTGATTATGTATGTCACCTGTGTTTGTATATGTCTGTTAACCCTGATATCGTAATGAAACCAATCCTCACACCTTTCCATTGGTGAACCATAAGTTTGTTTCATGAATCTGTGATTGCCCTTCTCCGTGGTAATATCTGCCCTGGTATCCATTTTTAGGTAACACCTATAAGACATATGATAGGATATGTGTCTTTCACTTTCTGACTTACTACAAGTCACGTGATTACTTCTAGACTCATCTACGGTGCTGCAAATGGCATTGTGTCCTTTTTTCCCTTGGCTTCTCTTCTGCCTTAGCGGGGTCCATTTTCAACAATGTGATTCCCTGAGGGTTGTGGATTAGCTGACCTGGGCAGCCTTACCCTGCCGGCCCGCCCTCCCCAGGTGTGCCTCGTTGAGGTCAATATAAACAGAGCTCCAGGCAGCAATAGCCCCTGAAGCTGTGCCTGACTCCATATTCTCTGCCCCGTCAGCAGTCTCGGGGCTGTGCTGGTGGGAGGGAGTGAGGGGCCACAGCTTTGTGGGTGGCCCGGTGTGAGTGGGGTTCTGCTGGCCTTTCTGCAGGAGTTGCCAGGCTGCCGCCTGTAAAGAAGAGGATGTGTCACCCATAACTTCCGCTGGAATTTCTCTCCGGACAGAGGTGAGGAAGGAAAAAAGCAGTGGGGGCCGGGACAGGAGGGGTATCTCAGGCAGGGCAATGGAAAGCTTCTGGAAGAGCGCCAGGGTACAGGACCAGTGGGCTGGCTGGCCTGCAGGCACCAAGTTGTCCTGCGTGCTGTCGCTGGTGTGGCTCCACGGTCCTTCCTCTAGGCTTTCAAGCCCTTGTACATATTCAGGTGTTTTACCTGGAAAGGGTGGGAACAGTTCAGCAGCAGCTGGCCTGGGGCTCAGCTCACGTTTACTCACAGATGCCTCGGCACGGTCCCCCAGCTTTGCAATGAGGACGCTCCTTGCGTGGGGGGTGGGTGGCTGGCTGTATGGGAGATGGTTCCCCACCTCTGACCAATTTCAGAATTGTTTACCGCTGGAGCAAGTGTCGTGATAGGGTTTTCCTCTGTATAACTCGTGGGTTCAGAATTTTTTTTTCTTTTATGGTTCAAGTTAGATTTTATTCCTCTTTTATGTATTTACAGATATAAGCATGGAAATCATTCATTCCTATAAATACATCTGTGTGACTGGAAGAACTTTTTTCTGTTTTATTTTTAAATTTTATTTTTTAAAATTTTGAAATTTAATTTTATTTATGTTTTTATACAGCAGGTTATTATTAGTTATGTATTTTAGGCATATACATGTATACAGGTCAATCCCAATCTCCCAACTCATCCCACCACCACCACCCCATGGCTTCCCACACTTGGTGTCCATACGTTTGTTCTCTACGTCTGTGTCTCTATTTCTTCCCTGCAAACCAGTTCATCTGTACCATTTTTAGGCTCCACATATATGCATTAATATACAATATTTGTTTTCCTCTTTCTGACTTACTTCATTCTGTATGACAGTCTCTCGATCCATCGATGTCTCTACAAATGACCCAGTTTCATTCCTTTTTATGGCCGAGTAATATTCCATTTTATATATGTACCACATCTTTATCCACTCATCTGTCTGTGGGCATTTAGGTTGCTTCCATTACCTGGCTATTGTAAATAGTGCTGCAACGAACATTGTGCTGAATGTGCCTTTTTGAAATACGGTTTTCTCTGGGTATATGCCCAGAAGTGGGATTGCTGGATCAGATGGTAATTCTATTTCTAATTTTTTTAAGGAAACTCCATACTGTTCTCCATAGTGACTGTATCAATTTACATTCCCACCAATAGTGGAAGAGGGCTCCTTTTGTCCACACCCTCCCCAGAATTGGTTGTTTGTATATTTTCTGATGATGCCGATTCTAACAGCTGTGAGGTGATACCTCATTGTAGTTTTGATTTGCATTTCTCTAATAATTAGTGCTGTTGAGCAGCTTTTCATGTGCATCTTGGCCATCTCTGTGTCTCCTTTGAAGAAACGTCTCTTTAGATCTTCTGCCCATTTTTTGGGGTTGTTTGTTTTTTTAATATTAAGCTGCATGAGCTGTTTATATATATTGGAGATTAAACCTGTGTCCATTGATTCATTTGCAACGATTTTCACCCATCCTGAGGGATGCCTTTTTCCATTCCCGTTTTTTTTAACAAAAAAGGAAAGAATGGAAAAGAAGCAGAACACTAATGTGCGTAAAATATGCCTTTTGAAACGGTCGTTTTGAAATATGGACGTCCTTTGAATATTTTGGTCGATATGTGACCCCAGGATTTGTTTTCAGGGCAGGTGTCATTTACAGGCATGCAATGATTTTGAATATCAACTGACGATTAGCGTTGGGATTAAAGCTGCTGTTGTGTGAAACGGCCACAAGGTGGCAGCAGTTCACCCTTACCAAATCTGGTTACTAGGGCAAGAGAGCCTCAGTGGAAGTGGTGTTCTAGATTGGAATTTAGAATGGAATGTACCAGGAGAAAGCCGCTCACGTTTGTCTCACTACTTCTTGTTCGTGTTTTTAATTTAATTTTTTATTTTTTATTACAGCAAGTTTGATTACAATGTTTGGCTTGTTGTAGGTGTGGAAGATGTGGTTCTTTTACACATATACAGATGACTGTTATTCCTGGGATCCTTTTCCCATGTACGTTATGACAGAATGTTGAGTAGTCCTCTCTTGGTATTCTGTAGGTCTTTGGTGATTATGTATGTCACCTGTGTTTGTATATGTCTGTTAACCCCGATATCGTAATGAAACCAATCCTCACACCTTTCCATTGGTGAACCATAAGTTTGTTTAATGAATCTGTGATTGCCCTTCTCCGTGGAAATATCTGCCCTGGTATCCACTTTTAGGTAACACCTATAGGTGATATGATATGATATGTGTCTTTCACTTTCTGACTTACTACAAGTCACGTGATTACTTCTAGACTCATCTACGGTGCTGCAAATGGCATTGTGTCCTTTTTTCCCTTGGCTTCTCTTCTGCCTTAGCGGGGTCCATTTTCAACAATGTGATTCCCTGAGGGTTGTGGATTAGCTGACCTGGGCAGCCTTACCCTGCCGGCCCGCCCTCCCCAGGTGTGCCTCGTTGAGGTCAATATAAACAGAGCTCCAGGCAGCAATAGCCCCTGAAGCTGTGCCTGACTCCATATTCTCTGCCCCGTCAGCAGTCTCGGGGCTGTGCTGGTGGGAGGGAGTGAGGGGCCACAGCTTTGTGGGTGGCCCGGTGTGAGTGGGGTTCTGCTGGCCTTTCTGCAGGAGTTGCCATGCTGCCGCCTGTAAAGAAGAGGATGTGTCACCCATACATTCTGCTGGAATTTCTCTCCGGACAGAGGTGAGGAAGGAAAAAAGCAGTGGGGGCCGGGACAGGAGGGGTATCTCAGGCAGGGCAATGGAAAGCTTCTGGAAGAGCGCCCGGGGCCAGGACCAACCTGGCAGGCCTGCAGGCACCAAGTTGTCCTGCGTGCTGTCACTGGTGTGGCTCCACGGTCCTTCCTCTAGGCTTTCAAGCCCTTGTACATATTCAGGTGTTTTACCTGGAAAGGGTGGGAACAGTACAGCAGCAGCTGGCCTGGGGCTCAGCTCACGTTTACTCACAGATGCCTCGGCACGGTCCCTCAGCTTTGCAATGAGGACGCTCCTTGTGTGGGGGGTGGGTTGCTGGCTGTATGGGAGATGCTTCCCCACCTCTGACCAATTTCAGAATTGTTTACCACTGGAGCAAGTGCCCTGATAGGGTTTTCCCCTGTATAACTCGTGGGTTCAGGATTTTTTTTTTCTTTTATGGTTCAAGTTAGATTTTATTCCTCTTTTATGTATTTATAGATATAAGCATGGAAATCATTCATTCCTATAAATACATCTGTGTGACGGGAAGAACTTTTTTCTGTTTTATTTTTAAATTTTATTTTTTAAAATTTTGAAATTTAATTTTATTTATGTTTTTATACAGCAGGTTATTATTAGTTATGTATTTTATGCATATACATGTATACAGGTCAATCCCAATCTCCCAACTCATCCCACCACCACCACCCCATGGCTTCCCACCCTTGGTGTCCATACGTTTGTTCTCTACGTCTGTGTCTCTACTTCTTCCCTGCAAACCAGTTCATCTGTACCATTTTTAGGCTCCACATATATGCATTAATATACAATATTTGTTTTCCTCTTTCTGACTTACTTCATTCTGTATGACAGTCTCTCGATCCATTGATGTCTCTACAAATGACCCAGTTTCATTCCTTTTTATAGCCGAGTAATATTCCATTTTATATATGTACCACATCTTTATCCACTCATCTGTCTGTGGGCATTTAGGTTGCTTCCATTACCTGGCTATTGTAAATAGTGCTGCAACGAACATTGTGCTGAATGTGCCTTTTTGAAATACGGTTTTCTCTGGGTATATGCCCAGAAGTGGGATTGCTGGATCAGATGGTAATTCTATTTCTAATTTTTTTAAGGAAACTCCATACTGTTCTCCATAGTGACTGTATCAATTTACATTCCCACCAATAGTGGAAGAGGGCTCCTTTTGTCCACACCCTCCCCAGAATTGGTTGTTTGTAGATTTTCTGATGATGCCGATTCTAAAAGGTGTGAGGTGATACCTCATTGTAGTTTTGATTTGCATTTCTCTAATAATTAGTGCTGTTGAGCAGCTTTTCTGTGCGTCTTGGCCATCTCTGTGTCTCCTTTGAAGAAACGTCTCTTTAGATCTTCTGCCCATTTTTTTTGGGTTGTTTGTTTTTTTAATATTAAGCTGCATGAGCTGTTTATATATATTGGAGATTAAACCTCTGTCCATTGATTCGTCTGCAATGATTTTCGCCCATTCTGAGGGATGCCTTTTTCCATTCCCGTGTTTTTTAACAAAAAAGGAAAGAAAGGAAAAGAAGCAGAACACTAATGTGCGTAAAATATGCCTTTTGAAATGGTCGTTTTGAAATATGGACGTCCTTTGAATTTTTTGGTCGATATGTGACCCCAGGATTTGTTTTCAGGGCAGGTGTCATTTACAGGCATGCAATGATTTTGAATATCAACTGACCATTAGCGTTGGGATTAAAGCTGCTGTTGTGTGAAACGGCCACAAGGTGGCAGCAGTTCACCCTTACCAAATCTGGTTACTAGGGCAAGAGAGCCTCAGTGGAAGTGGTGTTCTAGATTGGAGTTTAGAATGGAATGTGCCAGGAGAAAGCCGCTCACGTTTGTCTCACTACTTCTTGTTCGTGTTTTTAATTTAATTTTTTATTTTTTATTACAGCAAGTTTGATTACAAGTTTGGCTTGTTGTAGGTGTGGAAGATGTGGTTCTTTTACACATATACAGATGACTGTTCTTCCTGGGATTCTTTTCCCATGTACGTTATGACAGAATGTTGAGTAGTCCTCTCTTGGTATTCTGTAGGTCTTTGGTGATTATATATGTCACCTGTGTTTGTATATGTCTGTTAACCCCGATATCGTAATGAAACCAATCCTCACACCTTTCCATTGGTGAACCATAAGTTTGTTTCATGAATCTGTGATTGCCCTTCTCCGTGGAAATATCTGCCCTGGTATCCATTTTTAGGTAACACCTATAAGTGATATGATAGGATATGTGTCTTTCACTTTCTGACTTACTACAAGTCACGTGATTACTTCTAGACTCATCTACGGTGCTGCAAATGGCATTGTGTCCTTTTTTCCCTTGGCTTCTCTTCTGCCTTAGCGGGGTCCATTTTCAACAATGTGATTCCCTGAGGGTTGTGGATTAGCTGACCTGGGCAGCCTTACCCTGCCGGCCCGCCCTCCCCAGGTGTGCCTCGTTGAGGTCAATATAAACAGAGCTCCAGGCAGCAATAGCCCTTGAAGCTGTGTCTGACTCCATATTCTCTGCCCCGTCAGCAGTCTCGGGGCTGTGCTTGTGGGAGGGAGTGAGGGGCCACAGCTTTGTGGGTGGCCCGGTGTGAGTGGGATTCTGCTGGCCTTTCTGCAGGAGTTGCCAGGCTGCCGCCTGTAAAGAAGAGGATGTGTCACCCATACATTCCGCTGGAATTTTTCTCCGGACAGAGGTGAGGAAGGAAAAAAGCAGTGGGGGCCGGGACAGGAGGGGTATCTCAGGCAGGGCAATGGAAAGCTTCTGGAAGAGTGTCCGGGTCCAGGAACAACCTGGCTGGCCTGCAGGCACCAAGATGGCCTGCGTGCTGTCGCTGGTGTGGCTCCACGGTCCTTCCTCTAGGCTTTCAAGCCCTTGTACATATTCAGGTGTTTTACCTGGAAAGGGTGGGAACAGTTCAGCAGCAGCTGGCCCGGGGCTCAGCTCACATTTACTCACAGATGCCTCGGCACGGTCCCCCAGCTTTGCAATGAGGACACTCCTTGCGTGGGGGGTGGGTTGCTGGCTGTATGGGAGATGATTCCCCACCTCTGACCAATTTCAGAATTGTTTACCACTGGAGCAAGTGCCCTGATAGGGTTTTCCCCTGTATAACTCGTGGATTCAGGATTTTATTTTCTTTTATGGTTCAAGTTAGATTTTATTCCTCTTTTATGTATTTATAGATATAAGCATGGAAATCATTCATTCCTATAAATACATCTGTGTGACGGGAAGAAATTTTTTCTGTTTTATTTTTAAATTTTATTTTTTAAAATTTTGAAATTTAATTTTATTTATGTTTTTATACAGCAGGTTATTATTAGTTATGTATTTTATGCATATACATGTATACAGGTCAATCCCAATCTCCCAACTCATCCCACCACCACCACCCCATGGCTTCCCACACTTGGTGTCCATACGTTTGTTCTCTACGTCTGTGTCTCTATTTCTTCCCTGCAAACCAGTTCATCTGTACCATTTTTAGGCTCCACATATATGCATTAATATACAATATTTGTTTTCCTCTTTCTGACTTACTTCATTCTGTATGACAGTCTCTCGATCCATCGATGTCTCTACAAATGACCCAGTTTCATTCCTTTTTATGGCCGAGTAATATTCCATTTTATATATGTACCACATCTTTATCCACTCATCTGTCTGTGGGCATTTAGGTTGCTTCCATTACCTGGCTATTGTAAATAGTGCTGCAACGAACATTGTGCTGAATGTGCCTTTTTGAAATACGGTTTTCTCTGGGTATATGCCCAGAAGTGGGATTGCTGGATCAGATGGTAATTCTATTTCTAATTTTTTTAAGGAAACTCCATACTGTTCTCCATAGTGACTGTATCAATTTACATTCCCACCAATAGTGGAAGAGGGCTCCTTTTGTCCACACCCTCCCCAGAATTGGTTGTTTGTAGATTTTCTGATGATGCCGATTCTAAAAGGTGTGAGGTGATACCTCATTGTAGTTTTGATTTGCATTTCTCTAATAATTAGTGCTGTTGAGCAGCTTTTCTGTGCGTCTTGGCCATCTCTGTGTCTCCTTTGAAGAAACGTTTCTTTAGATCTTCTGCCCATTTTTTTTGGGTTGTTTGTTTTTTTAATATTAAGCTGCATGAGCTGTTTATATATATTGGAGATTAAACCTCTGTCCATTGATTCGTCTGCAATGATTTTCGCCCATTCTGAGGGATGCCTTTTTCCATTCCCGTGTTTTTTAACAAAAAAGGAAAGAAAGGAAAAGAAGCAGAACACTAATGTGCGTAAAATATGCCTTTTGAAACGGTCGTTTTGAAATATGGACGTCCTTTGAATTTTTTGGTCGATATGTGACCCCAGGATTTGTTTTCAGGGCAGGTGTCATTTACAGGCATGCAATGATTTTGAATATCAACTGACCATTAGCGTTGGGATTAAAGCTGCTGTTGTGTGAAACGGCCACAAGGTGGCAGCAGTTCACCCTTACCAAATCTGGTTACTAGGGCAAGAGAGCCTCAGTGGAAGTGGTGTTCTAGATTGGAGTTTAGAATGGAATGTGCCAGGAGAAAGCCGCTCACGTTTGTCTCACTACTTCTTGTTCGTGTTTTTAATTTAATTTTTTATTTTTTATTACAGCAAGTTTGATTACAAGTTTGGCTTGTTGTAGGTGTGGAAGATGTGGTTCTTTTACACATATACAGATGACTGTTCTTCCTGGGATTCTTTTCCCATGTACGTTATGACAGAATGTTGAGTAGTCCTCTCTTGGTATTCTGTAGGTCTTTGGTGATTATATATGTCACCTGTGTTTGTATATGTCTGTTAACCCCGATATCGTAATGAAACCAATCCTCACACCTTTCCATTGGTGAACCATAAGTTTGTTTCATGAATCTGTGATTGCCCTTCTCCGTGGAAATATCTGCCCTGGTATCCATTTTTAGGTAACACCTATAAGTGATATGATAGGATATGTGTCTTTCACTTTCTGACTTACTACAAGTCACGTGATTACTTCTAGACTCATCTACGGTGCTGCAAATGGCATTGTGTCCTTTTTTCCCTTGGCTTCTCTTCTGCCTTAGCGGGGTCCATTTTCAACAATGTGATTCCCTGAGGGTTGTGGATTAGCTGACCTGGGCAGCCTTACCCTGCCGGCCCACCCTCCCCAGGTGTGCCTCGTTGAGGTCAATATAAACAGAGCTCCAGGCAGCAATAGCCCTTGAAGCTGTGCCTCACTCCATATTCTCTGCCCCGTCAGCAGTCTCGGGGCTGTGCTGGTGGGAGGGAGTGAGGGGCCACAGCTTTGTGGGTGGCCCGGTGTGAGTGGGGTTCTGCTGGCCTTTCTGCAGGAGTTGCCAGGCTGCCGCCTGTAAAGAAGAGGATGTGTCACCCATACCTTCCGCTGGAATTTCTCTCCGGACACAGGTGAGGAAGGAAAAAAGCAGTGGGGGCCGGGACAGGAGGGGTATCTCAGGCAGGGCAATGGAAAGCTTCTGGAAGAGCGCCAGGGTCCAGGACCAGTGGGCTGGCTGGCCTGCAGGCACCAAGTTGGCCTGCGTGCTGTCGCTGGTGTGGCTCCACGGTCCTTCCTCTAGGCTTTCAAGCCCTTGTACATATTCAGGTGTTTTACCTGGAAAGGGTGGGAACAGTTCAGCAGCAGCTGGCCTGGGGCTCAGCTCACGTTTACTCACAGATGCCTCGGCACGGTCCCCCAGCTTTGCAATGAGGACGCTCCTTGCGTGGGGGGTGGGTGGCTGGCTGTATGGGAGATGGTTCCCCACCTCTGACCAATTTCAGAATTGTTTACCGCTGGAGCAAGTGTCGTGATAGGGTTTTCCTCTGTATAACTCGTGGGTTCAATTTTTTTTTCTTTTATGGTTCAAGTTAGATTTTATTCCTCTTTTATGTATTTATAAATATAAGCATGGAAATCATTCATTCCTATAAATACATCTGTGTGACGGGAAGAACTTTTTTCTGTTTTATTTTTAAATTTCATTTTTTAAAATTTTGAAATTTAATTTTATTTATGTTTTTATACAGCAGGTTATTATTAGTTATGTATTTTATGCATATACATGTATACAGGTCAATCCCAATCTCCCAACTCATCCCACCACCACCACCCCATGGCTTCCCACACTTGGTGTCCATACGTTTGTTCTCTACGTCTGTGTCTCTATTTCTTCCCTGCAAACCAGTTCATCTGTACCATTTTTAGGCTCCACATATATGCATTAATATACAATATTTGTTTTCCTCTTTCTGACTTACTTCATTCTGTATGACAGTCTCTCGATCCATCGATGTCTCTACAAATGACCCAGTTTCATTCCATTTTATGGCCGAGTAATATTCCATTTTATATATGTACCACATCTTTATCCACTCATCTGTCTGTGGGCATTTAGGTTGCTTCCATTACCTGGCTATTGTAAATAGTGCTGCAACGAACATTGTGCTGAATGTGCCTTTTTGAAATACGGTTTTCTCTGGGTATATGCCCAGAAGTGGGATTGCTGGATCAGATGGTAATTCTATTTCTAATTTTTTTAAGGAAACTCCATACTGTTCTCCATAGTGACTGTATCAATTTACATTCCCACCAATAGTGGAAGAGGGCTCCTTTTGTCAACACCCTCCCCAGAATTGGTTGTTTGTAGATTTTCTGATGATGCCGATTCTAAAAGGTGTGAGGTGATACGTCATTGTAGTTTTGATTTGCATTTCTCTAATAATTAGTGCTGTTGAGCAGCTTTTCTGTGTGTCTTGGCCATCTCTGTGTCTCCTTTGAAGAAACGTCTCTTTAGATCTTCTGCCCATTTTTTTTGGGTTGTTTGTTTTTTTAATATTAAGCTGCATGAGCTGTTTATATATATTGGAGATTAAACTTCTGTCCATTGATTCGTCTGCAATGATTTTCGCCCATTCTGAGGGATGCCTTTTTCCATTCCCGTGTTTTTTAACAAAAAAGGAAAGAAAGGAAAAGAAGCAGAACACTAATGTGCGTAAAATATGCCTTTTGAAACGGTCGTTTTGAAATATGGACGTCCTTTGAATTTTTTGGTCGATATGTGACCCCAGGATTTGTTTTCAGGGCAGGTGTCATTTACAGGCATGCAATGATTTTGAATATCAACTGACCATTAGCGTTGGGATTAAAGCTGCTGTTGTGTGAAACGGCCACAAGGTGGCAGCAGTTCACCCTTACCCAATCTGGTTACTAGGGCAAGAGAGCCTCAGTGGAAGTGGTGTTCTAGATTGGAGTTTAGAATGGAATGTGCCAGGAGAAAGCCGCTCACGTTTGTCTCACTACTTCTTGTTCGTGTTTTTAACTTAATTTTTTATTTTTTATTACAGCAAGTTTGATTAAAATGTTTGGCTTGTTGTAGGTGTGGAAGATGTGGTTCTTTTACACATATACAGATGACTGTTCTTCCTGGGATTCTTTTCCCATGTACGTTATGACAGAATGTTGAGTAGTCCTCTCTTGGTATTCTGTAGGTCTTTGGTGATTATATATGTCACCTGTGTTTGTATATGTCTGTTAACCCCGATATCGTAATGAAACCAATCCTCACACCTTTCCATTGGTGAACCATAAGTTTGTTTCATGAAACTGTGATTGCCCTTCTCCGTGGAAATATCTGCCCTGGTATCCATTTTTAGGTAACACCTATAAGTGATATGATAGGATATGTGTCTTTCACTTTCTGACTTACTACAAGTCACGTGATTACTTCTAGACTCATCTACGGTGCTGCAAATGGCATTGTGTCCTTTTTTCCCTTGGCTTCTCTTCTGCCTTAGCGGGGTCCATTTTCAACAATGTGATTCCCTGAGGGTTGTGGATTAGCTGACCTGGGCAGCCTTACCCTGCCGGCCCACCCTCCCCAGGTGTGCCTCGTTGAGGTCAATATAAACAGAGCTCCAGGCAGCAATAGCCCTTGAAGCTGTGCCTGACTCCATATTCTCTGCCCCGTCAGCAGTCTCGGGGCTGTGCTGGTGGGAGGGAGTGAGGGGCCACAGCTTTGTGGGTGGCCCGGTGTGAGTGGGGTTCTGCTGGCCTTTCTGCAGGAGTTGCCAGGCTGCCGCCTGTAAAGAAGAGGATGTGTCACCCATACATTCCGCTGGAATTTTTCTCCGGACAGAGGTGAGGAAGGAAAAAAGCAGTGGGGGCCGGGACAGGAGGGGTATCTCAGGCAGGGCAATGGAAAGCTTCTGGAAGAGTGCCCGGGGCCAGGACCAACCTGGCTGGCCTGCAGGCACCTAGATGGCCTGCGTGCTGTCGCTGGTGTGGCTCCACGGTCCTTCCTCTAGGCTTTCAAGCCCTTGTACATATTCAGGTGTTTTACCTGGAAAGGGTGGGAACAGTTCAGCAGCAGCTGGCCTGGGGCTCAGCTCACATTTACTCACAGATGCCTCGGCACGGTCCCCCAGCTTTGCAATGAGGACGCTCCTTGCGTGGGGGGTGGGTTGCTGGCTGTATGGGAGATGATTCCCCACCTCTGACCAATTTCAGAATTGTTTACCACTGGAGCAAGTGCCCTGATAGGGTTTTACCCTGTATAACTCGTGGATTCAGGATTTTTTTTTCTTTTATGGTTCAAGTTAGATTTTATTCCTCTTTTATGTATTTATAGATATAAGCATGGAAATCATTCATTCCTATAAATACATCTGTGTGACGGGAAGAACTTTTTTCTGTTTTATTTTTAAATTTCATTTTTTAAAATTTTGAAATTTAATTTTATTTATGTTTTTATACAGCAGGTTATTATTAGTTATGTATTTTATGCATATACATGTATACAGGTCAATCCCAATCTCCCAACTCATCCCACCACCACCACCCCATGGCTTCCCACACTTGGTGTCCATACGTTTGTTCTCTACGTCTGTGTCTCTATTTCTTCCCTGCAAACCAGTTCATCTGTACCATTTTTAGGCTCCACATATATGCATTAATATACAATATTGGTTTTCCTCTTTCTGACTTACTTCATTCTGTATGACAGTCTCTCGATCCATCGATGTCTCTACAAATGACCCAGTTTCATTCCTTTTTATGGCCGAGTAATATTCCATTTTATATATGTACCACATCTTTATCCACTCATCTGTCTGTGGGCATTTAGGTTGCTTCCATTACCTGGCTATTGTAAATAGTGCTGCAACGAACATTGTGCTGAATGTGCCTTTTTGAAATACGGTTTTCTCTGGGTATATGCCCAGAAGTGGGATTGCTGGATCAGATGGTAATTCTATTTCTAATTTTTTTAAGGAAACTCCATACTGTTCTCCATAGTGACTGTATCAATTTACATTCCCACCAATAGTGGAAGAGGGCTCCTTTTGTCCACACCCTCCCCAGAATTGGTTGTTTGTAGATTTTCTGATGATGCCGATTCTAAAAGGTGTGAGGTGATACCTCATTGTAGTTTTGATTTGCATTTCTCTAATAATTAGTGCTGTTGAGCAGCTTTTCTGTGTGTCTTGGCCATCTCTGTGTCTCCTTTGAAGAAACGTCTCTTTAGATCTTCTGCCCATTTTTTTTGGGTTGTTTGTTTTTTTAATATTAAGCTGCATGAGCTGTTTATATATATTGGAGATTAAACCTCTGTCCATTGATTCGTCTGCAATGATTTTCGCCCATTCTGAGGGATGCCTTTTTCCATTCCCGTGTTTTTTAACAAAAAAGGAAAGAAAGGAAAAGAAGCAGAACACTAATGTGCGTAAAATATGCCTTTTGAAACGGTCGTTTTGAAATATGGACGTCCTTTGAATTTTTTGGTCGATATGTGACCACAGGTTTGTTTTCAGGGCAGGTGTCATTTACAGGCATGCAATGATTTTGAATATCAACTGACCATTAGCGTTGGGATTAAAGCTGCTGTTGTGTGAAACGGCCACAAGGTGGCAGCAGTTCACCCTTACCCAATCTGGTTACTAGGGCAAGAGAGCCTCAGTGGAAGTGGTGTTCTAGATTGGAGTTTAGAATGGAATGTACCAGGAGAAAGCCGCTCACGTTTGTCTCACTACTTCTTGTTCGTGTTTTTAATTTAATTTTTTATTTTTTATTACAGCAAGTTTGATTACAATGTTTGGCTTGTTGTAGGTGTGGAAGATGTGGTTCTTTTACACATATACAGATGACTGTTCTTCCTGGGATCCTTTTCCCATGTACGTTATGACAGAATGTTGAGTAGTCCTCTCTTGGTATTCTGTAGGTCTTTGGTGATTATGTATGTCACCTGTGTTTGTATATGTCTGTTAACCCCGATATCGTAATGAAACCAATCCTCACACCTTTCCATTGGTGAACCATAAGTTTGTTTCATGAATCTGTGATTGCCCTTCTCCGTGGAAATATCTGCCCTGGTATCCATTTTTAGGTAACACCTATAAGAGATATGATAGGATATGTGTCTTTCACTTTCTGACTTACTACAAGTCACGTGATTACTTCTAGACTCATCTACGGTGCTGCAAATGGCATTGTGTCCTTTTTTCCCTTGGCTTCTCTTCTGCCTTAGCGGGGTCCATTTTCAACAATGTGATTCCCTGAGGGTTGTGGATTAGCTGACCTGGGCAGCCTTACGCTGCCAGCCCGCCCTCCCCAGGTGTGCCTCGTTGAGGTCAATATAAACAGAGCTCCAGGCAGAAATAGCCCCTGAAGCTGTGCCTGACTCCATATTCTCTGCCCCGTCAGCAGTCTCGGGGCTGTGCTGGTGGGAGGGAGTGAGGGGCCACAGCTTTGTGGGTGGCCCGGTGTGAGTGGGGTTCTGCTGGCCTTTCTGCAGGAGTTGCCAGGCTGCCGCCTGTAAAGAAGAGGATGTGTCACCCATACCTTCCGCTGGAATTTCTCTCCGGACAGAGGTGAGGAAGGAAAAAAGCAGTGGGGGCCGGGACAGGAGGGGTATCTCAGGCAGGGCAATGGAAAGCTTCTGGAAGAGCGCCAGGGTCCAGGACCAGTGGGCTGGCTGGCCTGCAGGCACCAAGTTGGCCTGCGTGCTGTCGCTGGTGTGGCTCCACGGTCCTTCCTCTAGGCTTTCAAGCCCTTGTACATATTCAGGTGTTTTACCTGGAAAGGGTGGGAACAGTTCAGCAGCAGCTGGCCTGGGGCTCAGCTCACGTTTACTCACAGATGCCTCGGCACGGTCCCCCAGCTTTGCAATGAGGACGCTCCTTGCGTGGGGGGTGGGTGGCTGGCTGTATGGGAGATGGTTCCCCACCTCTGACCAATTTCAGAATTGTTTACCGCTGGAGCAAGTGTCGTGATAGGGTTTTCCTCTGTATAACTCGTGGGTTCAATTTTTTTTTTCTTTTATGGTTCAAGTTAGATTTTATTCCTCTTTTATGTATTTATAAATATAAGCATGGAAATAATTCATTCCTATAAATACATCTGTGTGACGGGAAGAACTTTTTTCTGTTTTATTTTTAAATTTCATTTTTTAAAATTTTGAAATTTAATTTTATTTATGTTTTTATACAGCAGGTTATTATTAGTTATGTATTTTATGCATATACATGTATACAGGTCAATCCCAATCTCCCAACTCATCCCACCACCACCACCCCATGGCTTCCCACACTTGGTGTCCATACGTTTGTTCTCTACGTCTGTGTCTCTATTTCTTCCCTGCAAACCAGTTCATCTGTACCATTTTTAGGCTCCACATATATGCATTAATATACAATATTTGTTTTCCTCCTTCTGACTTACTTCATTCTGTATGACAGTCTCTCGATCCATCGATGTCTCTACAAATGACCCAGTTTCATTCCTTTCTATGGCCGAGTAATATTCCATTTTATATATGTACCACATCTTTATCCACTCATCTGTCTGTGGGCATTTAGGTTGCTTCCATTACCTGGCTATTGTAAATAGTGCTGCAACGAACATTGTGCTGAATGTGCCTTTTTGAAATACGGTTTTCTCTGGGTATATGCCCAGAAGTGGGATTGCTGGATCAGATGGTAATTCTATTTCTAATTTTTTTAAGGAAACTCCATACTGTTCTCCATAGTGACTGTATCAATTTACATTCCCACCAATAGTGGAAGAGGGCTCCTTTTGTCCACACCCTCCCCAGAATTGGTTGTTTGTAGATTTTCTGATGATGCCTATTCTAACAGGTGTGAGGTGATACCTCATTGTAGTTTTGATTTGCATTTCTCTAATAATTAGTGCTGTTGAGCAGCTTTTCTGTGTGTCTTGGCCATCTCTGTGTCTCCTTTGAAGAAACGTCTCTTTAGATCTGCCCATTTTTTTTGGGTTGTTTGTTTTTTTAATATTAAGCTGCATGAGCTGTTTATATATATTGGAGATTAAACTTCTGTCCATTGATTCGTCTGCAATGATTTTCGCCCATTCTGAGGGATGCCTTTTTCCATTCCCGTGTTTTTTAACAAAAAAGGAAAGAAAGGAAAAGAAGCAGAACACTAATGTGCGTAAAATATGCCTTTTGAAACGGTCGTTTTGAAATATGGACGTCCTTTGAATTTTTTGGTCGATATGTGACCACAGGATTTGTTTTCAGGGCAGGTGTCATTTACAGGCATGCAATGATTTTGAATATCAACTGACCATTAGCGTTGGGATTAAAGCTGCTGTTGTGTGAAACGGCCACAAGGTGGCAGCAGTTCACCCTTACCAAATCTGGTTACTAGGGCAAGAGAGCCTCAGTGGAAGTGGTCTTCTAGATTGGAGTTTAGAATGGAATGTACCAGGAGAAAGCCGCTCACGTTTGTCTCACTACTTCTTGTTCGTGTTTTTAATTTAATTTTTTATTTTTTATTACAGCAAGTTTGATTACAATGTTTGGCTTGTTGTAGGTGTGGAAGATGTGGTTCTTTTACACATATACAGATGACTGTTCTTCCTGGGATCCTTTTCCCATGTACGTTATGACAGAATGTTGAGTAGTCCTCTCTTGGTATTCTGTAGGTCTTTGGTGATTATGTATGTCACCTGTGTTTGTATATGTCTGTTAACCCCGATATCGTAATGAAACCAATCCTCACACCTTTCCATTGGTGAACCATAAGTTTGTTTCATGAATCTGTGATTGCCCTTCTCCGTGGAAATATCTGCCCTGGTATCCATTTTTAGGTAACACCTATAAGTGATATGATAGGATATGTGTCTTTCACTTTCTGACTTACTACAAGTCACGTGATTACTTCTAGACTCATCTACGGTGCTGCAAATGGCATTGTGTCCTTTTTTCCCTTGGCTTCTCTTCTGCCTTAGCGGGGTCCATTTTCAACAATGTGATTCCCTGAGGGTTGTGGATTAGCTGACCTGGGCAGCCTTACCCTGCCGGCCCGCCCTCCCCAGGTGTGCCTAGTTGAGGTCAATATAAACAGAGCTCCAGGCAGCAATAGCCCCTGAAGCTGTGCCTGACTCCATATTCTCTGCCCCGTCAGCAGTCTCGGGGCTGTGCTGGTGGGAGGGAGTGAGGGGCCACAGCTTTGTGGGTGGCCCGGTGTGAGTGGGGTTCTGCTGGCCTTTCTGCAGGAGTTGCCAGGCTGCCGCCTGTAAAGAAGAGGATGTGTCACCCATACCTTCCGCTGGAATTTCTCTCCGGACAGAGGTGAGGAAGGAAAAAAGCAGTGGGGGCCGGGACAGGAGGGGTATCTCAGGCAGGGCAATGGAAAGCTTCTGGAAGAGCGCCAGGGTCCAGGACCAGTGGGCTGGCTGGCCTGCAGGCACCAAGTTGGCCTGCGTGCTGTCGCTGGTGTGGCTCCACGGTCCTTCCTCTAGGCTTTCAAGCCCTTGTACATATTCAGGTGTTTTACCTGGAAAGGGTGGGAACAGTTCAGCAGCAGCTGGCCTGGGGCTCAGCTCACGTTTACTCACAGATGCCTCGGCACGGTCCCCCAGCTTTGCAATGAGGACGCTCCTTGCGTGGGGGGTGGGTGGCTGGCTGTATGGGAGATGGTTCCCCACCTCTGACCAATTTCAGAATTGTTTACCGCTGGAGCAAGTGTCGTGATAGGGCTTTCCTCTGTATAACTCGTGGGTTCAATTTTTTTTTTCTTTTATGGTTCAAGTTAGATTTTATTCCTCTTTTATGTATTTATAAATATAAGCATGGAAATAATTCATTCCTATAAATACATCTGTGTGACGGGAAGAACTTTTTTCTGTTTTATTTTTAAATTTCATTTTTTAAAATTTTGAAATTTAATTTCATTTATGTTTTTATACAGCAGGTTATTATTAGTTATGTATTTTATGCATATACATGTATACAGGTCAATCCCAATCTCCCAACTCATCCCACCACCACCACCCCATGGCTTCCCACACTTGGTGTCCATACGTTTGTTCTCTACGTCTGTGTCTCTATTTCTTCCCTGCAAACCAGTTCATCTGTACCATTTTTAGGCTCCACATATATGCATTAATATACAATATTTGTTTTCCTCCTTCTGACTTACTTCATTCTGTATGACAGTCTCTCGATCCATCGATGTCTCTACAAATGACCCAGTTCCATTCCTTTTTATGGCCGAGTAATATTCCATTTTATATATGTACCACATCTTTATCCACTCATCTGTCTGTGGGCATTTAGGTTGCTTCCATTACCTGGCTATTGTAAATAGTGCTGCAACGAACATTGTGCTGAATGTGCCTTTTTGAAATACGGTTTTCTCTGGGTATATGCCCAGAAGTGGGATTGCTGGATCAGATGGTAATTCTATTTCTAATTTTTTTAAGGAAACTCCATACTGTTCTCCATAGTGACTGTATCAATTTACATTCCCACCAATAGTGGAAGAGGGCTCCTTTTGTCCACACCCTCCCCAGAATTGGTTGTTTGTATATTTTCTGATGATGCCTATTCTAACAGGTGTGAGGTGATACCTCATTGTAGTTTTGATTTGCATTTCTCTAATAATTAGTGCTGTTGAGCAGCTTTTCTTGTGCGTCTTGGCCATCTCTGTGTCTCCTTTGAAGAAACGTCTCTTTAGATCTTCTGCCCATTTTTTGGGGTTGTTTGTTTTTTTAATATTAAGCTGCATGAGCTGTTTATATATATTGGAGATTAAACCTGTGTCCATTGATTCATTTGCAACGATTTTCACCCATCCTGAGGGATGCCTTTTTCCATTCCCGTTTTTTTTAACAAAAAAGGAAAGAAAGGAAAAGAAGCAGAACACTAATGTGCGTAAAATATGCCTTTTGAAACGGTCGTTTTGAAATATGGACGTCCTTTGAATTTTTTGGTCGATATGTGACCCCAGGATTTGTTTTCAGGGCAGGTGTCATTTACAGGCATGCAATGATTTTGAATATCAACTGACCATTAGCGTTGGGATTAAAGCTGCTGTTGTGTGAAACGGCCACAAGGTGGCAGCAGTTCACCCTTACCAAATCTGGTTACTAGGGCAAGAGAGCCTCAGTGGAAGTGGTGTTCTAGATTGGAGTTTAGAATGGAATGTACCAGGAGAAAGCCGCTCACGTTTGTCTCACTACTTCTTGTTCGTGTTTTTAATTTAATTTTTTATTTTTTATTACAGCAAGTTTGATTACAATGTTTGGCTTGTTGTAGGTGTGGAAGATGTGGTTCTTTTACACATATACAGATGACTGTTCTTCCTGGGATTCTTTTCCCATGTACGTTATGACAGAATGTTGAGTAGTCCTCTCTTGGTATTCTGTAGGTCTTTGGTGATTATATATGTCACCTGTGTTTGTATATGTCTGTTAACCCCGATATCGTAATGAAACCAATCCTCACACCTTTCCATTGGTGAACCATAAGTTTGTTTCATGAATCTGTGATTGCCCTTCTCCGTGGAAATATCTGCCCTGGTATCCACTTTTAGGTAACACCTATAGGTGATATGATAGGATATGTGTCTTTCACTTTCTGACTTACTACAAGTCACGTGATTACTTCTAGACTCATCTACGGTGCTGCAAATGGCATTGTGTCCTTTTTTCCCTTGGCTTCTCTTCTGCCTTAGCGGGGTCCATTTTCAACAATGTGATTCCCTGAGGGTTGTGGATTAGCTGACCTGGGCAGCCTTACCCTGCCAGCCCGCCCTCCCCAGGTGTGCCTCGTTGAGGTCAATATAAACAGAGCTCCAGGCAGCAATAGCCCCTGAAGCTGTGCCTGACTCCATATTCTCTGCCCCGTCAGCAGTCTCGGGGCTGTGCTGGTGGGAGGGAGTGAGGGGCCACAGCTTTGTGGGTGGCCCGGTGTGAGTGGGGTTCTGCTGGCCTTTCTGCAGGAGTTGCCATGCTGCCGCCTGTAAAGAAGAGGATGTGTCACCCATACATTCCGCTGGAATTTCTCTCCGGACAGAGGTGAGGAAGGAAAAAAGCAGTGGGGGCCGGGACAGGAGGGGTATCTCAGGCAGGGCAATGGAAAGCTTCTGGAAGAGCGCCCGGGGCCAGGACCAACCTGGCTGGCCTGCAGGCACCAAGTTGTCCTGCGTGCTGTCGCTGGTGTGGCTCCACGGTCCTTCCTCTAGGCTTTCAAGCCCTTGTACATATTCAGGTGTTTTACCTGGAAAGGGTGGGAACAGTTCAGCAGCAGCTGGCCTGGGGCTCAGCTCACGTTTACTCACAGATGCCTCGGCACGGTCCCCCAGCTTTGCAATGAGGACGCTCCTTGCGTGGGGGGTGGGTTGCTGGCTGTATGGGAGATGATTCCCCACCTCTGACCAATTTCAGAATTGTTTACCACTGGAGCAAGTGCCCTGATAGGGTTTTCCCCTGTATAACTCGTGGATTCAGGATTTTTTTTTTCTTTTATGGTTCAAGTTAGATTTTATTCCTCTTTTATGTATTTATAGATATAAGCATGGAAATCATTCATTCCTATAAATACATCTGTGTGACGGGAAGAACTTTTTTCTGTTTTATTTTTAAATTTTATTTTTTAAAATTTTGAAATTTAATTTTATTTATGTTTTTATACAGCAGGTTATTATTAGTTATGTATTTTATGCATATACATGTATACAGGTCAATCCCAATCTCCCAACTCATCCCACCACCACCACCCCATGGCTTCCCACACTTGGTGTCCATACGTTTGTTCTCTACGTCTGTGTCTCTATTTCTTCCCTGCAAACCAGTTCATCTGTACCATTTTTAGGCTCCACATATATGCATTAATATACAATATTTGTTTTCCTCTTTCTGACTTACTTCATTCTGTATGACAGTCTCTCGATCCATCGATGTCTCTACAAATGACCCAGTTTCATTCCTTTTTATGGCCGAGTAATATTCCATTTTATATATGTACCACATCTTTATCCACTCATCTGTCTGTGGGCATTTAGGTTGCTTCCATTACCTGGCTATTGTAAATAGTGCTGCAACGAACATTGTGCTGAATGTGCCTTTTTGAAATACGGTTTTCTCTGGGTATATGCCCAGAAGTGGGATTGCTGGATCAGATGGTAATTCTATTTCTAATTTTTTTAAGGAAACTCCATACTGTTCTCCATAGTGACTGTATCAATTTACATTCCCACCAATAGTGGAAGAGGGCTCCTTTTGTCCACACCCTCCCCAGAATTGGTTGTTTGTAGATTTTCTGATGATGCCGATTCTAAAAGGTGTGAGGTGATACCTCATTGTAGTTTTGATTTGCATTTCTCTAATAATTAGTGCTGTTGAGCAGCTTTTCTGTGCGTCTTGGCCATCTCTGTGTCTCCTTTGAAGAAACGTCTCTTTAGATCTTCTGCCCATTTTTTTTGGGTTGTTTGTTTTTTTAATATTAAGCTGCATGAGCTGTTTATATATATTGGAGATTAAACCTCTGTCCATTGATTCGTCTGCAATGATTTTCGCCCATTCTGAGGGATGCCTTTTTCCATTCCCGTGTTTTTTAACAAAAAAGGAAAGAAAGGAAAAGAAGCAGAACACTAATGTGCGTAAAATATGCCTTTTGAAACGGTCGTTTTGAAATATGGACGTCCTTTGAATTTTTTGGTCGATATGTGACCCCAGGATTTGTTTTCAGGGCAGGTGTCATTTACAGGCATGCAATGATTTTGAATATCAACTGACCATTAGCGTTGGGATTAAAGCTGCTGTTGTGTGAAACGGCCACAAGGTGGCAGCAGTTCACCCTTACCAAATCTGGTTACTAGGGCAAGAGAGCCTCAGTGGAAGTGGTGTTCTAGATTGGAGTTTAGAATGGAATGTGCCAGGAGAAAGCCGCTCACGTTTGTCTCACTACTTCTTGTTCGTGTTTTTAATTTAATTTTTTATTTTTTATTACAGCAAGTTTGATTACAATGTTTGGCTTGTTGTAGGTGTGGAAGATGTGGTTCTTTTACACATATACAGATGACTGTTCTTCCTGGGATTCTTTTCCCATGTACGTTATGACAGAATGTTGAGTAGTCCTCTCTTGGTATTCTGTAGGTCTTTGGTGATTATATATGTCACCTGTGTTTGTATATGTCTGTTAACCCCGATATCGTAATGAAACCAATCCTCACACCTTTCCATTGGTGAACCATAAGTTTGTTTCATGAATCTGTGATTGCCCTTCTCCGTGGAAATATCTGCCCTGGTATCCATTTTTAGGTAACACCTATAAGTGATATGATAGGATATGTGTCTTGCACTTTCTGACTTACTACAAGTCACGTGATTACTTCTAGACTCATCTACGGTGCTGCAAATGGCATTGTGTCCTTTTTTCCCTTGGCTTCTCTTCTGCCTTAGCGGGGTCCATTTTCAACAATGTGATTCCCTGAGGGTTGTGGATTAGCTGACCTGGGCAGCCTTACCCTGCCGGCCCGCCCTCCCCAGGTGTGCCTCGTTGAGGTCAATATAAACAGAGCTCCAGGCAGCAATAGCCCTTGAAGCTGTGCCTGACTCCATATTCTCTGCCCCGTCAGCAGTCTCGGGGCTGTGCTGGTGGGAGGGAGTGAGGGGCCACAGCTTTGTGGGTGGCCCGGTGTGAGTGGGGTTCTGCTGGCCTTTCTGCAGGAGTTGCCAGGCTGCCGCCTGTAAAGAAGAGGATGTGTCACCCATACATTCCGCTGGAATTTTTCTCCGGACAGAGGTGAGGAAGGAAAAAAGCAGTGGGGGCCAGGACAGGAGGGGTATCTCAGGCAGGGCAATGGAAAGCTTCTGGAAGAGTGCCCGGGGCCAGGACCAACCTGGCTGGCCTGCAGGCACCTAGATGGCCTGCGTGCTGTCGCTGGTGTGGCTCCACGGTCCTTCCTCTAGGCTTTCAAGCCCTTGTACATATTCAGGTGTTTTACCTGGAAAGGGTGGGAACAGTTCAGCAGCAGCTGGCCTGGGGCTCAGCTCACATTTACTCACAGATGCCTCGGCACGGTCCCCCAGCTTTGCAATGAGGACGCTCCTTGCGTGGGGGGTGGGTTGCTGGCTGTATGGGAGATGATTCCCCACCTCTGACCAATTTCAGAATTGTTTACCACTGGAGCAAGTGCCCTGATAGGGTTTTACCCTGTATAACTCGTGGATTCAGGATTTTTTTTTCTTTTATGGTTCAAGTTAGATTTTATTCCTCTTTTATGTATTTATAGATATAAGCATGGAAATCATTCATTCCTATAAATACATCTGTGTGACGGGAAGAACTTTTTTCTGTTTTATTTTTAAATTTCATTTTTTAAAATTTTGAAATTTAATTTTATTTATGTTTTTATACAGCAGGTTATTATTAGTTATGTATTTTATGCATATACATGTATACAGGTCAATCCCAATCTCCCAACTCATCCCACCACCACCACCCCATGGCTTCCCACACTTGGTGTCCATACGTTTGTTCTCTACGTCTGTGTCTCTATTTCTTCCCTGCAAACCAGTTCATCTGTACCATTTTTAGGCTCCACATATATGCATTAATATACAATATTGGTTTTCCTCTTTCTGACTTACTTCATTCTGTATGACAGTCTCTCGATCCATCGATGTCTCTACAAATGACCCAGTTTCATTCCTTTTTATGGCCGAGTAATATTCCATTTTATATATGTACCACATCTTTATCCACTCATCTGTCTGTGGGCATTTAGGTTGCTTCCATTACCTGGCTATTGTAAATAGTGCTGCAACGAACATTGTGCTGAATGTGCCTTTTTGAAATACGGTTTTCTCTGGGTATATGCCCAGAAGTGGGATTGCTGGATCAGATGGTAATTCTATTTCTAATTTTTTTAAGGAAACTCCATACTGTTCTCCATAGTGACTGTATCAATTTACATTCCCACCAATAGTGGAAGAGGGCTCCTTTTGTCCACACCCTCCCCAGAATTGGTTGTTTGTAGATTTTCTGATGATGCCGATTCTAAAAGGTGTGAGGTGATACCTCATTGTAGTTTTGATTTGCATTTCTCTAATAATTAGTGCTGTTGAGCAGCTTTTCTGTGTGTCTTGGCCATCTCTGTGTCTCCTTTGAAGAAACGTCTCTTTAGATCTTCTGCCCATTTTTTTTGGGTTGTTTGTTTTTTTAATATTAAGCTGCATGAGCTGTTTATATATATTGGAGATTAAACCTCTGTCCATTGATTCGTCTGCAATGATTTTCGCCCATTCTGAGGGATGCCTTTTTCCATTCCCGTGTTTTTTAACAAAAAAGGAAAGAAAGGAAAAGAAGCAGAACACTAATGTGCGTAAAATATGCCTTTTGAAACGGTCGTTTTGAAATATGGACGTCCTTTGAATTTTTTGGTCGATATGTGACCACAGGTTTGTTTTCAGGGCAGGTGTCATTTACAGGCATGCAATGATTTTGAATATCAACTGACCATTAGCGTTGGGATTAAAGCTGCTGTTGTGTGAAACGGCCACAAGGTGGCAGCAGTTCACCCTTACCCAATCTGGTTACTAGGGCAAGAGAGCCTCAGTGGAAGTGGTGTTCTAGATTGGAGTTTAGAATGGAATGTACCAGGAGAAAGCCGCTCACGTTTGTCTCACTACTTCTTGTTCGTGTTTTTAATTTAATTTTTTATTTTTTATTACAGCAAGTTTGATTACAATGTTTGGCTTGTTGTAGGTGTGGAAGATGTGGTTCTTTTACACATATACAGATGACTGTTCTTCCTGGGATCCTTTTCCCATGTACGTTATGACAGAATGTTGAGTAGTCCTCTCTTGGTATTCTGTAGGTCTTTGGTGATTATGTATGTCACCTGTGTTTGTATATGTCTGTTAACCCCGATATCGTAATGAAACCAATCCTCACACCTTTCCATTGGTGAACCATAAGTTTGTTTCATGAATCTGTGATTGCCCTTCTCCGTGGAAATATCTGCCCTGGTATCCATTTTTAGGTAACACCTATAAGAGATATGATAGGATATGTGTCTTTCACTTTCTGACTTACTACAAGTCACGTGATTACTTCTAGACTCATCTACGGTGCTGCAAATGGCATTGTGTCCTTTTTTCCCTTGGCTTCTCTTCTGCCTTAGCGGGGTCCATTTTCAACAATGTGATTCCCTGAGGGTTGTGGATTAGCTGACCTGGGCAGCCTTACGCTGCCAGCCCGCCCTCCCCAGGTGTGCCTCGTTGAGGTCAATATAAACAGAGCTCCAGGCAGAAATAGCCCCTGAAGCTGTGCCTGACTCCATATTCTCTGCCCCGTCAGCAGTCTCGGGGCTGTGCTGGTGGGAGGGAGTGAGGGGCCACAGCTTTGTGGGTGGCCCGGTGTGAGTGGGGTTCTGCTGGCCTTTCTGCAGGAGTTGCCAGGCTGCCGCCTGTAAAGAAGAGGATGTGTCACCCATACCTTCCGCTGGAATTTCTCTCCGGACAGAGGTGAGGAAGGAAAAAAGCAGTGGGGGCCGGGACAGGAGGGGTATCTCAGGCAGGGCAATGGAAAGCTTCTGGAAGAGCGCCAGGGTCCAGGACCAGTGGGCTGGCTGGCCTGCAGGCACCAAGTTGGCCTGCGTGCTGTCGCTGGTGTGGCTCCACGGTCCTTCCTCTAGGCTTTCAAGCCCTTGTACATATTCAGGTGTTTTACCTGGAAAGGGTGGGAACAGTTCAGCAGCAGCTGGCCTGGGGCTCAGCTCACGTTTACTCACAGATGCCTCGGCACGGTCCCCCAGCTTTGCAATGAGGACGCTCCTTGCGTGGGGGGTGGGTGGCTGGCTGTATGGGAGATGGTTCCCCACCTCTGACCAATTTCAGAATTGTTTACCGCTGGAGCAAGTGTCGTGATAGGGTTTTCCTCTGTATAACTCGTGGGTTCAATTTTTTTTTTCTTTTATGGTTCAAGTTAGATTTTATTCCTCTTTTATGTATTTATAAATATAAGCATGGAAATAATTCATTCCTATAAATACATCTGTGTGACGGGAAGAACTTTTTTCTGTTTTATTTTTAAATTTCATTTTTTAAAATTTTGAAATTTAATTTTATTTATGTTTTTATACAGCAGGTTATTATTAGTTATGTATTTTATGCATATACATGTATACAGGTCAATCCCAATCTCCCAACTCATCCCACCACCACCACCCCATGGCTTCCCACACTTGGTGTCCATACGTTTGTTCTCTACGTCTGTGTCTCTATTTCTTCCCTGCAAACCAGTTCATCTGTACCATTTTTAGGCTCCACATATATGCATTAATATACAATATTTGTTTTCCTCCTTCTGACTTACTTCATTCTGTATGACAGTCTCTCGATCCATCGATGTCTCTACAAATGACCCAGTTTCATTCCTTTTTATGGCCGAGTAATATTCCATTTTATATATGTACCACATCTTTATCCACTCATCTGTCTGTGGGCATTTAGGTTGCTTCCATTACCTGGCTATTGTAAATAGTGCTGCAACGAACATTGTGCTGAATGTGCCTTTTTGAAATACGGTTTTCTCTGGGTATATGCCCAGAAGTGGGATTGCTGGATCAGATGGTAATTCTATTTCTAATTTTTTTAAGGAAACTCCATACTGTTCTCCATAGTGACTGTATCAATTTACATTCCCACCAATAGTGGAAGAGGGCTCCTTTTGTCCACACCCTCCCCAGAATTGGTTGTTTGTAGATTTTCTGATGATGCCTATTCTAACAGGTGTGAGGTGATACCTCATTGTAGTTTTGATTTGCATTTCTCTAATAATTAGTGCTGTTGAGCAGCTTTTCTGTGTGTCTTGGCCATCTCTGTGTCTCCTTTGAAGAAACGTCTCTTTAGATCTGCCCATTTTTTTTGGGTTGTTTGTTTTTTTAATATTAAGCTGCATGAGCTGTTTATATATATTGGAGATTAAACTTCTGTCCATTGATTCGTCTGCAATGATTTTCGCCCATTCTGAGGGATGCCTTTTTCCATTCCCGTGTTTTTTAACAAAAAAGGAAAGAAAGGAAAAGAAGCAGAACACTAATGTGCGTAAAATATGCCTTTTGAAACGGTCGTTTTGAAATATGGACGTCCTTTGAATTTTTTGGTCGATATGTGACCACAGGATTTGTTTTCAGGGCAGGTGTCATTTACAGGCATGCAATGATTTTGAATATCAACTGACCATTAGCGTTGGGATTAAAGCTGCTGTTGTGTGAAACGGCCACAAGGTGGCAGCAGTTCACCCTTACCAAATCTGGTTACTAGGGCAAGAGAGCCTCAGTGGAAGTGGTCTTCTAGATTGGAGTTTAGAATGGAATGTACCAGGAGAAAGCCGCTCACGTTTGTCTCACTACTTCTTGTTCGTGTTTTTAATTTAATTTTTTATTTTTTATTACAGCAAGTTTGATTACAATGTTTGGCTTGTTGTAGGTGTGGAAGATGTGGTTCTTTTACACATATACAGATGACTGTTCTTCCTGGGATCCTTTTCCCATGTACGTTATGACAGAATGTTGAGTAGTCCTCTCTTGGTATTCTGTAGGTCTTTGGTGATTATGTATGTCACCTGTGTTTGTATATGTCTGTTAACCCCGATATCGTAATGAAACCAATCCTCACACCTTTCCATTGGTGAACCATAAGTTTGTTTCATGAATCTGTGATTGCCCTTCTCCGTGGAAATATCTGCCCTGGTATCCATTTTTAGGTAACACCTATAAGTGATATGATAGGATATGTGTCTTTCACTTTCTGACTTACTACAAGTCACGTGATTACTTCTAGACTCATCTACGGTGCTGCAAATGGCATTGTGTCCTTTTTTCCCTTGGCTTCTCTTCTGCCTTAGCGGGGTCCATTTTCAACAATGTGATTCCCTGAGGGTTGTGGATTAGCTGACCTGGGCAGCCTTACCCTGCCGGCCCGCCCTCCCCAGGTGTGCCTAGTTGAGGTCAATATAAACAGAGCTCCAGGCAGCAATAGCCCCTGAAGCTGTGCCTGACTCCATATTCTCTGCCCCGTCAGCAGTCTCGGGGCTGTGCTGGTGGGAGGGAGTGAGGGGCCACAGCTTTGTGGGTGGCCCGGTGTGAGTGGGGTTCTGCTGGCCTTTCTGCAGGAGTTGCCAGGCTGCCGCCTGTAAAGAAGAGGATGTGTCACCCATACCTTCCGCTGGAATTTCTCTCCGGACAGAGGTGAGGAAGGAAAAAAGCAGTGGGGGCCGGGACAGGAGGGGTATCTCAGGCAGGGCAATGGAAAGCTTCTGGAAGAGCGCCAGGGTCCAGGACCAGTGGGCTGGCTGGCCTGCAGGCACCAAGTTGGCCTGCGTGCTGTCGCTGGTGTGGCTCCACGGTCCTTCCTCTAGGCTTTCAAGCCCTTGTACATATTCAGGTGTTTTACCTGGAAAGGGTGGGAACAGTTCAGCAGCAGCTGGCCTGGGGCTCAGCTCACGTTTACTCACAGATGCCTCGGCACGGTCCCCCAGCTTTGCAATGAGGACGCTCCTTGCGTGGGGGGTGGGTGGCTGGCTGTATGGGAGATGGTTCCCCACCTCTGACCAATTTCAGAATTGTTTACCGCTGGAGCAAGTGTCGTGATAGGGCTTTCCTCTGTATAACTCGTGGGTTCAATTTTTTTTTTCTTTTATGGTTCAAGTTAGATTTTATTCCTCTTTTATGTATTTATAAATATAAGCATGGAAATAATTCATTCCTATAAATACATCTGTGTGACGGGAAGAACTTTTTTCTGTTTTATTTTTAAATTTCATTTTTTAAAATTTTGAAATTTAATTTCATTTATGTTTTTATACAGCAGGTTATTATTAGTTATGTATTTTATGCATATACATGTATACAGGTCAATCCCAATCTCCCAACTCATCCCACCACCACCACCCCATGGCTTCCCACACTTGGTGTCCATACGTTTGTTCTCTACGTCTGTGTCTCTATTTCTTCCCTGCAAACCAGTTCATCTGTACCATTTTTAGGCTCCACATATATGCATTAATATACAATATTTGTTTTCCTCCTTCTGACTTACTTCATTCTGTATGACAGTCTCTCGATCCATCGATGTCTCTACAAATGACCCAGTTCCATTCCTTTTTATGGCCGAGTAATATTCCATTTTATATATGTACCACATCTTTATCCACTCATCTGTCTGTGGGCATTTAGGTTGCTTCCATTACCTGGCTATTGTAAATAGTGCTGCAACGAACATTGTGCTGAATGTGCCTTTTTGAAATACGGTTTTCTCTGGGTATATGCCCAGAAGTGGGATTGCTGGATCAGATGGTAATTCTATTTCTAATTTTTTTAAGGAAACTCCATACTGTTCTCCATAGTGACTGTATCAATTTACATTCCCACCAATAGTGGAAGAGGGCTCCTTTTGTCCACACCCTCCCCAGAATTGGTTGTTTGTATATTTTCTGATGATGCCTATTCTAACAGGTGTGAGGTGATACCTCATTGTAGTTTTGATTTGCATTTCTCTAATAATTAGTGCTGTTGAGCAGCTTTTCTTGTGCGTCTTGGCCATCTCTGTGTCTCCTTTGAAGAAACGTCTCTTTAGATCTTCTGCCCATTTTTTGGGGTTGTTTGTTTTTTTAATATTAAGCTGCATGAGCTGTTTATATATATTGGAGATTAAACCTGTGTCCATTGATTCATTTGCAACGATTTTCACCCATCCTGAGGGATGCCTTTTTCCATTCCCGTTTTTTTTAACAAAAAAGGAAAGAAAGGAAAAGAAGCAGAACACTAATGTGCGTAAAATATGCCTTTTGAAACGGTCGTTTTGAAATATGGACGTCCTTTGAATTTTTTGGTCGATATGTGACCCCAGGATTTGTTTTCAGGGCAGGTGTCATTTACAGGCATGCAATGATTTTGAATATCAACTGACCATTAGCGTTGGGATTAAAGCTGCTGTTGTGTGAAACGGCCACAAGGTGGCAGCAGTTCACCCTTACCAAATCTGGTTACTAGGGCAAGAGAGCCTCAGTGGAAGTGGTGTTCTAGATTGGAGTTTAGAATGGAATGTACCAGGAGAAAGCCGCTCACGTTTGTCTCACTACTTCTTGTTCGTGTTTTTAATTTAATTTTTTATTTTTTATTACAGCAAGTTTGATTACAATGTTTGGCTTGTTGTAGGTGTGGAAGATGTGGTTCTTTTACACATATACAGATGACTGTTCTTCCTGGGATTCTTTTCCCATGTACGTTATGACAGAATGTTGAGTAGTCCTCTCTTGGTATTCTGTAGGTCTTTGGTGATTATATATGTCACCTGTGTTTGTATATGTCTGTTAACCCCGATATCGTAATGAAACCAATCCTCACACCTTTCCATTGGTGAACCATAAGTTTGTTTCATGAATCTGTGATTGCCCTTCTCCGTGGAAATATCTGCCCTGGTATCCACTTTTAGGTAACACCTATAGGTGATATGATAGGATATGTGTCTTTCACTTTCTGACTTACTACAAGTCACGTGATTACTTCTAGACTCATCTACGGTGCTGCAAATGGCATTGTGTCCTTTTTTCCCTTGGCTTCTCTTCTGCCTTAGCGGGGTCCATTTTCAACAATGTGATTCCCTGAGGGTTGTGGATTAGCTGACCTGGGCAGCCTTACCCTGCCAGCCCGCCCTCCCCAGGTGTGCCTCGTTGAGGTCAATATAAACAGAGCTCCAGGCAGCAATAGCCCCTGAAGCTGTGCCTGACTCCATATTCTCTGCCCCGTCAGCAGTCTCGGGGCTGTGCTGGTGGGAGGGAGTGAGGGGCCACAGCTTTGTGGGTGGCCCGGTGTGAGTGGGGTTCTGCTGGCCTTTCTGCAGGAGTTGCCATGCTGCCGCCTGTAAAGAAGAGGATGTGTCACCCATACATTCCGCTGGAATTTCTCTCCGGACAGAGGTGAGGAAGGAAAAAAGCAGTGGGGGCCGGGACAGGAGGGGTATCTCAGGCAGGGCAATGGAAAGCTTCTGGAAGAGCGCCCGGGGCCAGGACCAACCTGGCTGGCCTGCAGGCACCAAGTTGTCCTGCGTGCTGTCGCTGGTGTGGCTCCACGGTCCTTCCTCTAGGCTTTCAAGCCCTTGTACATATTCAGGTGTTTTACCTGGAAAGGGTGGGAACAGTTCAGCAGCAGCTGGCCTGGGGCTCAGCTCACGTTTACTCACAGATGCCTCGGCACGGTCCCCCAGCTTTGCAATGAGGACGCTCCTTGCGTGGGGGGTGGGTTGCTGGCTGTATGGGAGATGATTCCCCACCTCTGACCAATTTCAGAATTGTTTACCACTGGAGCAAGTGCCCTGATAGGGTTTTCCCCTGTATAACTCGTGGATTCAGGATTTTTTTTTTCTTTTATGGTTCAAGTTAGATTTTATTCCTCTTTTATGTATTTATAGATATAAGCATGGAAATCATTCATTCCTATAAATACATCTGTGTGACGGGAAGAACTTTTTTCTGTTTTATTTTTAAATTTTATTTTTTAAAATTTTGAAATTTAATTTTATTTATGTTTTTATACAGCAGGTTATTATTAGTTATGTATTTTATGCATATACATGTATACAGGTCAATCCCAATCTCCCAACTCATCCCACCACCACCACCCCATGGCTTCCCACACTTGGTGTCCATACGTTTGTTCTCTACGTCTGTGTCTCTATTTCTTCCCTGCAAACCAGTTCATCTGTACCATTTTTAGGCTCCACATATATGCATTAATATACAATATTTGTTTTCCTCTTTCTGACTTACTTCATTCTGTATGACAGTCTCTCGATCCATCGATGTCTCTACAAATGACCCAGTTTCATTCCTTTTTATGGCCGAGTAATATTCCATTTTATATATGTACCACATCTTTATCCACTCATCTGTCTGTGGGCATTTAGGTTGCTTCCATTACCTGGCTATTGTAAATAGTGCTGCAACGAACATTGTGCTGAATGTGCCTTTTTGAAATACGGTTTTCTCTGGGTATATGCCCAGAAGTGGGATTGCTGGATCAGATGGTAATTCTATTTCTAATTTTTTTAAGGAAACTCCATACTGTTCTCCATAGTGACTGTATCAATTTACATTCCCACCAATAGTGGAAGAGGGCTCCTTTTGTCCACACCCTCCCCAGAATTGGTTGTTTGTAGATTTTCTGATGATGCCGATTCTAAAAGGTGTGAGGTGATACCTCATTGTAGTTTTGATTTGCATTTCTCTAATAATTAGTGCTGTTGAGCAGCTTTTCTGTGCGTCTTGGCCATCTCTGTGTCTCCTTTGAAGAAACGTCTCTTTAGATCTTCTGCCCATTTTTTTTGGGTTGTTTGTTTTTTTAATATTAAGCTGCATGAGCTGTTTATATATATTGGAGATTAAACCTCTGTCCATTGATTCGTCTGCAATGATTTTCGCCCATTCTGAGGGATGCCTTTTTCCATTCCCGTGTTTTTTAACAAAAAAGGAAAGAAAGGAAAAGAAGCAGAACACTAATGTGCGTAAAATATGCCTTTTGAAACGGTCGTTTTGAAATATGGACGTCCTTTGAATTTTTTGGTCGATATGTGACCCCAGGATTTGTTTTCAGGGCAGGTGTCATTTACAGGCATGCAATGATTTTGAATATCAACTGACCATTAGCGTTGGGATTAAAGCTGCTGTTGTGTGAAACGGCCACAAGGTGGCAGCAGTTCACCCTTACCAAATCTGGTTACTAGGGCAAGAGAGCCTCAGTGGAAGTGGTGTTCTAGATTGGAGTTTAGAATGGAATGTGCCAGGAGAAAGCCGCTCACGTTTGTCTCACTACTTCTTGTTCGTGTTTTTAATTTAATTTTTTATTTTTTATTACAGCAAGTTTGATTACAATGTTTGGCTTGTTGTAGGTGTGGAAGATGTGGTTCTTTTACACATATACAGATGACTGTTCTTCCTGGGATTCTTTTCCCATGTACGTTATGACAGAATGTTGAGTAGTCCTCTCTTGGTATTCTGTAGGTCTTTGGTGATTATATATGTCACCTGTGTTTGTATATGTCTGTTAACCCCGATATCGTAATGAAACCAATCCTCACACCTTTCCATTGGTGAACCATAAGTTTGTTTCATGAATCTGTGATTGCCCTTCTCCGTGGAAATATCTGCCCTGGTATCCATTTTTAGGTAACACCTATAAGTGATATGATAGGATATGTGTCTTGCACTTTCTGACTTACTACAAGTCACGTGATTACTTCTAGACTCATCTACGGTGCTGCAAATGGCATTGTGTCCTTTTTTCCCTTGGCTTCTCTTCTGCCTTAGCGGGGTCCATTTTCAACAATGTGATTCCCTGAGGGTTGTGGATTAGCTGACCTGGGCAGCCTTACCCTGCCGGCCCGCCCTCCCCAGGTGTGCCTCGTTGAGGTCAATATAAACAGAGCTCCAGGCAGCAATAGCCCTTGAAGCTGTGCCTGACTCCATATTCTCTGCCCCGTCAGCAGTCTCGGGGCTGTGCTGGTGGGAGGGAGTGAGGGGCCACAGCTTTGTGGGTGGCCCGGTGTGAGTGGGGTTCTGCTGGCCTTTCTGCAGGAGTTGCCAGGCTGCCGCCTGTAAAGAAGAGGATGTGTCACCCATACATTCCGCTGGAATTTTTCTCCGGACAGAGGTGAGGAAGGAAAAAAGCAGTGGGGGCCAGGACAGGAGGGGTATCTCAGGCAGGGCAATGGAAAGCTTCTGGAAGAGTGCCCGGGGCCAGGACCAACCTGGCTGGCCTGCAGGCACCAAGATGGCCTGCGTGCTGTCGCTGGTGTGGCTCCACGGTCCTTCCTCTAGGCTTTCAAGCCCTTGTACATATTCAGGTGTTTTACCTGGAAAGGGTGGGAACAGTTCAGCAGCAGCTGGCCTGGGGCTCAGCTCACATTTACTCACAGATGCCTCGGCACGGTCCCCCAGCTTTGCAATGAGGACGCTCCTTGCGTGGGGGGTGGGTTGCTGGCTGTATGGGAGATGATTCCCCACCTCTGACCAATTTCAGAATTGTTTACCACTGGAGCAAGTGCCCTGATAGGGTTTTCCCCTGTATAACTCGTGGATTCAGGATTTTTTTTTCTTTTATGGTTCAAGTTAGATTTTATTCCTCTTTTATGTATTTATAGATATAAGCATGGAAATCATTCATTCCTATAAATACATCTGTGTGACGGGAAGAAATTTTTTCTGTTTTATTTTTAAATTTTATTTTTTGAAATTTAATTTTATTTATGTTTTTATACAGCAGGTTATTATTAGTTATGTATTTTATGCATATACATGTATACAGGTCAATCCCAATCTCCCAACTCATCCCACCACCACCACCCCATGGCTTCCCACACTTGGTGTCCATACGTTTGTTCTCTACGTCTGTGTCTCTATTTCTTCCCTGCAAACCAGTTCATCTGTACCATTTTTAGGCTCCACATATATGCATTAATATACAATATTTGTTTTCCTCTTTCTGACTTACTTCATTCTGTATGACAGTCTCTCGATCCATCGATGTCTCTACAAATGACCCAGTTTCATTCCTTTTTATGGCCGAGTAATATTCCATTTTATATATGTACCACATCTTTATCCACTCATCTGTCTGTGGGCATTTAGGTTGCTTCCATTACCTGGCTATTGTAAATAGTGCTGCAACGAACATTGTGCTGAATGTACCTTTTTGAAATACGGTTTTCTCTGGGTATATGCCCAGAAGTGGGATTGCTGGATCAGATGGTAATTCTATTTCTAATTTTTTTAAGGAAACTCCATACTGTTCTCCATAGTGACTGTATCAATTTACATTCCCACCAATAGTGGAAGAGGGCTCCTTTTGTCCACACCCTCCCCAGAATTGGTTGTTTGTAGATTTTCTGATGATGCCGATTCTAAAAGGTGTGAGGTGATACCTCATTGTAGTTTTGATTTGCATTTCTCTAATAATTAGTGCTGTTGAGCAGCTTTTCTGTGTGTCTTGGCCATCTCTGTGTCTCCTTTGAAGAAACGTCTCTTTAGATCTTCTGCCCATTTTTTTGGGTTGTTTGTTTTTTTTAATATTAAGCTGCATGAGCTGTTTATATATATTGGAGATTAAACCTCTGTCCATTGATTCGTCTGCAATGATTTTCGCCCATTCTGAGGGATGCCTTTTTCCATTCCCGTGTTTTTTAACAAAAAAGGAAAGAAAGGAAAAGAAGCAGAACACTAATGTGCGTAAAATATGCCTTTTGAAACGGTCGTTTTGAAATATGGACGTCCTTTGAATTTTTTGGTCGATATGTGACCCCAGGATTTGTTTTCAGGGCAGGTGTCATTTACAGGCATGCAATGATTTTGAATATCAACTGACCATTAGCGTTGGGATTAAAGCTGCTGTTGTGTGAAACGGCCACAAGGTGGCAGCAGTTCACCCTTACCAAATCTGGTTACTAGGGCAAGAGAGCCTCAGTGGAAGTGGTCTTCTAGATTGGAGTTTAGAATGGAATGTACCAGGAGAAAGCCGCTCACGTTTGTCTCACTACTTCTTGTTCGTGTTTTTAATTTAATTTTTTATTTTTTATTACAGCAAGTTTGATTACAATGTTTGGCTTGTTGTAGGTGTGGAAGATGTGGTTCTTTTACACATATACAGATGACTGTTCTTCCTGGGATCCTTTTCCCATGTACGTTATGACAGAATGTTGAGTAGTCCTCTCTTGGTATTCTGTAGGTCTTTGGTGATTATGTATGTCACCTGTGTTTGTATATGTCTGTTAACCCCGATATCGTAATGAAACCAATCCTCACACCTTTCCATTGGTGAACCATAAGTTTGTTTCATGAATCTGTGATTGCCCTTCTCCGTGGAAATATCTGCCCTGGTATCCATTTTTAGGTAACACCTATAAGTGATATGATAGGATATGTGTCTTTCACTTTCTGACTTACTACAAGTCACGTGATTACTTCTAGACTCATCTACGGTGCTGCAAATGGCATTGTGTCCTTTTTTCCCTTGGCTTCTCTTCTGCCTTAGCGGGGTCCATTTTCAACAATGTGATTCCCTGAGGGTTGTGGATTAGCTGACCTGGGCAGCCTTACCCTGCCGGCCCGCCCTCCCCAGGTGTGCCTCGTTGAGGTCAATATAAACAGAGCTCCAGGCAGCAATAGCCCCTGAAGCTGTGCCTGACTCCATATTCTCTGCCCCATCAGCAGTCTCGGGGCTGTGCTGGTGGGAGGGAGTGAGGGGCCACAGCTTTGTGGGTGGCCCGGTGTGAGTGGGGTTCTGCTGGCCTTTCTGCAGGAGTTGCCAGGCTGCCGCCTGTAAAGAAGAGGATGTGTCACCCATAACTTCCGCTGGAATTTCTCTCCGGACAGAGGTGAGGAAGGAAAAAAGCAGTGGGGGCCGGGACAGGAGGGGTATCTCAGGCAGGGCAATGGAAAGCTTCTGGAAGAGCGCCAGGGTCCAGGACCAGTGTGCTGGCTGGCCTGCAGGCACCAAGTTGGCCTGCGTGCTGTCGCTGGTGTGGCTCCACGGTCCTTCCTCTAGGCTTTCAAGCCCTTGTACATATTCAGGTGTTTTACCTGGAAAGGGTGGGAACAGTTCAGCAGCAGCTGGCCTGGGGCTCAGCTCACGTTTACTCACAGATGCCTCGGCACGGTCCCCCAGCTTTGCAATGAGGACGCTCCTTGCGTGGGGGGTGGGTGGCTGGCTGTATGGGAGATGGTTCCCCACCTCTGACCAATTTCAGAATTGTTTACCGCTGGAGCAAGTGTCGTGATAGGGTTTTCCTCTGTATAACTCGTGGGTTCAATTTTTTTTTCTTTTATGGTTCAAGTTAGATTTTATTCCTCTTTTATGTATTTATAAATATAAGCATGGAAATAATTCATTCCTATAAATACATCTGTGTGACGGGAAGAACTTTTTTCTGTTTTATTTTTAAATTTTATTTTTTAAAATTTTGAAATTTAATTTCATTTATGTTTTTATACAGCAGGTTATTATTAGTTATGTATTTTATGCATATACATGTATACAGGTCAATCCCAATCTCCCAACTCATCCCACCACCACCACCCCATGGCTTCCCACCCTTGGTGTCCATACGTTTGTTCTCTACGTCTGTGTCTCTACTTCTTCCCTGCAAACCAGTTCATCTGTACCATTTTTAGGCTCCACATATATGCATTAATATACAATATTTGTTTTCCTCTTTCTGACTTACTTCATTCTGTATGACAGTCTCTCAATCCATCGATGTCTCTACAAATGACCCAGTTTCATTCCTTTTTATGGCCGAGTAATATTCCATTTTATATATGTACCACATCTTTATCCACTCATCTGTCTGTGGGCATTTAGGTTGCTTCCATTACCTGGCTATTGTAAATAGTGCTGCAACGAACATTGTGCTGAATGTGCCTTTTTGAAATACGGTTTTCTCTGGGTATATGCCCAGAAGTGGGATTGCTGGATCAGATGGTAATTCTATTTCTAATTTTTTTAAGGAAACTCCATACTGTTCTCCATAGTGACTGTATCAATTCACATTCCCACCAATAGTGGAAGAGGGCTCCTTTTGTCCACACCCTCCCCAGAATTGGTTGTTTGTAGATTTTCTGATGATGCCGATTCTAAAAGGTGTGAGGTGATACCTCATTGTACTTTTGATTTGCATTTCTCTAATAATTAGTGCTGTTGAGCAGCTTTTCTGTGTGTCTTGGCCATCTCTGTGTCTCCTTTGAAGAAACGTCTCTTTAGATCTTCTGCCCATTTTTTTGGGTTGTTTGTTTTTTTAATATTAAGCTGCATGAGCTGTTTATATATATTGGAGATTAAACCTCTGTCCATTGATTCGTCTGCAATGATTTTCGCCCATTCTGAGGGATGCCTTTTTCCATTCCCGTGTTTTTTAACAAAAAAGGAAAGAAAGGAAAAGAAGCAGAACACTAATGTGCGTAAAATATGTCTTTTGAAACGGTCGTTTTGAAATATGGACGTCCTTTGAATTTTTTGGTCGATATGTGACCCCAGGATTTGTTTTCAGGGCAGGTGTCATTTACAGGCATGCAATGATTTTGAATATCAACTGACCATTAGCGTTGGGATTAAAGCTGCTGTTGTGTGAAACGGCCACAAGGTGGCAGCAGTTCACCCTTACCAAATCTGGTTACTAGGGCAAGAGAGCCTCAGTGGAAGTGGTGTTCTAGATTGGAGTTTAGAATGGAATGTACCAGGAGAAAGCCGCTCACGTTTGTCTCACTACTTCTTGTTCGTGTTTTTAATTTAATTTTTTATTTTTTATTACAGCAAGTTTGATTACAATGTTTGGCTTGTTGTAGGTGTGGAAGATGTGGTTCTTTTACACATATACAGATGACTGTTCTTCCTGGGATCCTTTTCCCATGTACGTTATGACAGAATGTTGAGTAGTCCTCTCTTGGTATTCTGTAGGTCTTTGGTGATTATGTATGTCACCTGTGTTTGTATATGTCTGTTAACCCCGATATCGTAATGAAACCAATCCTCACACCTTTCCATTGGTGAACCATAAGTTTGTTTCATGAATCTGTGATTGCCCTTCTCCGTGGAAATATCTGCCCTGGTATCCATTTTTAGGTAACACCTATAAGTGATATGATAGGATATGTGTCTTTCACTTTCTGACTTACTACAAGTCACGTGATTACTTCTAGACTCATCTACGGTGCTGCAAATGGCATTGTGTCCTTTTTTCCCTTGGCTTCTCTTCTGCCTTAGCGGGGTCCATTTTCAACAATGTGATTCCCTGAGGGTTGTGGATTAGCTGACGTGGGCAGCCTTACCCTGCCGGCCCGCCCTCCCCAGGTGTGCCTCGTTGAGGTCAATATAAACAGAGCTCCAGGCAGCAATAGCCCCTGAAGCTGTGCCTGACTCCATATTCTCTGCCCCATCAGCAGTCTCGGGGCTGTGCTGGTGGGAGGGAGTGAGGGGCCACAGCTTTGTGGGTGGCCCGGTGTGAGTGGGGTTCTGCTGGCCTTTCTGCAGGAGTTGCCAGGCTGCCGCCTGTAAAGAAGAGGATGTGTCACCCATACATTCCGCTGGAATTTTTCTCCGGACAGAGGTGAGGAAGGAAAAAAGCAGTGGGGGCCGGGACAGGAGGGGTATCTCAGGCAGGGCAATGGAAAGCTTCTGGAAGAGTGCCAGGGTCCAGGACCAGTGGGCTGGCTGGCCTGCAGGCACCAAGTTGTCCTGCGTGCTGTCGCTGGTGTGGCTCCACGGTCCTTCCTCTAGGCTTTCAAGCCCTTGTACATATTCAGGTGTTTTACCTGGAAAGGGTGGGAACAGTTCAGCAGCAGCTGGCCTGGGGCTCAGCTCACGTTTACTCACAGATGCCTCGGCACGGTCCCCCAGCTTTGCAATGAGGACGCTCCTTGCGTGGGGGGTGGGTGGCTGGCTGTATGGGAGATGGTTCCCCACCTCTGACCAATTTCAGAATTGTTTACCGCTGAAGCAAGTGTCGTGATAGGGTTTTCCTCTGTATAACTCGTGGGTTCAATTTTTTTTTTCTTTTATGGTTCAAGTTAGATTTTATTCCTCTTTTATGTATTTATAAATATAAGCATGGAAATAATTCATTCCTATAAATACATCTGTGTGACGGGAAGAACTTTTTTCTGTTTTATTTTTAAATTTTATTTTTTAAAATTTTGAAATTTAATTTCATTTATGTTTTTATACAGCAGGTTATTATTAGTTATGTATTTTATGCATATACATGTATACAGGTCAATCCCAATCTCCCAACTCATCCCACCACCACCACCCCATGGCTTCCCACCCTTGGTGTCCATACGTTTGTTCTCTACGTCTGTGTCTCTATTTCTTCCCTGCAAACCAGTTCATCTGTACCATGTTTAGGCTCCACATATATGCATTAATATACAATATTTGTTTTCCTCTTTCTGACTTACTTCATTCTGTATGACAGTCTCTCGATCCATCGATGTCTCTACAAATGACCCAGTTTCATTCCTTTTTATGGCCGAGTAATATTCCATTTTATATATGTACCACATCTTTATCCACTCATCTGTCTGTGGGCATTTAGGTTGCTTCCATTACCTGGCTATTGTAAATAGTGCTGCAACGAACATTGTGCTGAATGTGCCTTTTTGAAATACGGTTTTCTCTGGGTATATGCCCAGAAGTGGGATTGCTGGATCAGATGGTAATTCTATTTCTAATTTTTTTAAGGAAACTCCATACTGTTCTCCATAGTGACTGTATCAATTTACATTCCCACCAATAGTGGAAGAGGGCTCCTTTTGTCCACACCCTCCCCAGAATTGGTTGTTTGTAGATTTTCTGATGATGCCGATTCTAAAAGGTGTGAGGTGATACCTCATTGTAGTTTTGATTTGCATTTCTCTAATAATTAGTGCTGTTGAGCAGCTTTTCTGTGCGTCTTGGCCATCTCTGTGTCTCCTTTGAAGAAACGTCTCTTTAGATCTTCTGCCCATTTTTTTTGGGTTGTTTGTTTTTTTAATATTAAGCTGCATGAGCTGTTTATATATATTGGAGATTAAACCTCTGTCCATTGATTCGTCTGCAATGATTTTCGCCCATTCTGAGGGATGCCTTTTTCCATTCCCGTGTTTTTTAACAAAAAAGGAAAGAAAGGAAAAGAAGCAGAACACTAATGTGCGTAAAATATGCCTTTTGAAACGGTCGTTTTGAAATATGGACGTCCTTTGAATTTTTTGGTCGATATGTGACCCCAGGATTTGTTTTCAGGGCAGGTGTCATTTACAGGCATGCAATGATTTTGAATATCAACTGACCATTAGCGTTGGGATTAAAGCTGCTGTTGTGTGAAACGGCCACAAGGTGGCAGCAGTTCACCCTTACCAAATCTGGTTACTAGGGCAAGAGAGCCTCAGTGGAAGTGGTGTTCTAGATTGGAGTTTAGAATGGAATGTGCCAGGAGAAAGCCGCTCACGTTTGTCTCACTACTTCTTGTTCGTGTTTTTAATTTAATTTTTTATTTTTTATTACAGCAAGTTTGATTACAATGTTTGGCTTGTTGTAGGTGTGGAAGATGTGGTTCTTTTACACATATACAGATGACTGTTCTTCCTGGGATTCTTTTCCCATGTACGTTATGACAGAATGTTGAGTAGTCCTCTCTTGGTATTCTGTAGGTCTTTGGTGATTATATATGTCACCTGTGTTTGTATATGTCTGTTAACCCCGATATCGTAATGAAACCAATCCTCACACCTTTCCATTGGTGAACCATAAGTTTGTTTCATGAATCTGTGATTGCCCTTCTCCGTGGAAATATCTGCCCTGGTATCCATTTTTAGGTAACACCTATAAGTGATATGATAGGATATGTGTCTTTCACTTTCTGACTTACTACAAGTCACGTGATTACTTCTAGACTCATCTACGGTGCTGCAAATGGCATTGTGTCCTTTTTTCCCTTGGCTTCTCTTCTGCCTTAGCGGGGTCCATTTTCAACAATGTGATTCCCTGAGGGTTGTGGATTAGCTGACCTGGGCAGCCTTACCCTGCCGGCCCGCCCTCCCCAGGTGTGCCTCGTTGAGGTCAATATAAACAGAGCTCCAGGCAGCAATAGCCCTTGAAGCTGTGCCTGACTCCATATTCTCTGCCCCGTCAGCAGTCTCGGGGCTGTGCTGGTGGGAGGGAGTGAGGGGCCACAGCTTTGTGGGTGGCCCGGTGTGAGTGGGGTTCTGCTGGCCTTTCTGCAGGAGTTGCCAGGCTGCCGCCTGTAAAGAAGAGGATGTGTCACCCATACATTCCACTGGAATTTTTCTCCGGACAGAGGTGAGGAAGGAAAAAAGCAGTGGGGGCCGGGACAGGAGGGGTATCTCAGGCAGGGCAATGGAAAGCTTCTGGAAGAGTGCCCGGGGCCAGGACCAACCTGGCTGGCCTGCAGGCACCAAGATGGCCCGCGTGCTGTCGCTGGTGTGGCTCCACGGTCCTTCCTCTAGGCTTTCAAGCCCTTGTACATATTCAGGTGTTTTACCTGGAAAGGGTGGGAACAGTTCAGCAGCAGCTGGCCTGGGGCTCAGCTCACATTTACTCACAGATGCCTCGGCACGGTCCCCCAGCTTTGCAATGAGGACGCTCCTTGCGTGGGGGGTGGGTTGCTGGCTGTATGGGAGATGATTCCCCACCTCTGACCAATTTCAGAATTGTTTACCACTGGAGCAAGTGCCCTGATAGGGTTTTCCCCTGTATAACTCGTGGATTCAGGATTTTTTTTTCTTTTATGGTTCAAGTTAGATTTTATTCCTCTTTTATGTATTTATAGATATAAGCATGGAAATCATTCATTCCTATAAATACATCTGTGTGACGGGAAGAACTTTTTTCTGTTTTATTTTTAAATTTTATTTTTTAAAATTTTGAAATTTAATTTTATTTATGTTTTTATACAGCAGGTTATTATTAGTTATGTATTTTATGCATATACATGTATACAGGTCAATCCCAATCTCCCAACTCATCCCACCACCACCACCCCATGGCTTCCCACACTTGGTGTCCATACGTTTGTTCTCTACGTCTGTGTCTCTATTTCTTCCCTGCAAACCAGTTCATCTGTACCATTTTTAGGCTCCACATATATGCATTAATATACAATATTTGTTTTCCTCTTTCTGACTTACTTCATTCTGTATGACAGTCTCTCGATCCATTGATGTCTCTACAAATGACCCAGTTTCATTCCTTTTTATGGCCGAGTAATATTCCATTTTATATATGTACCACATCTTTATCCACTCATCTGTCTGTGGGCATTTAGGTTGCTTCCATTACCTGGCTATTGTAAATAGTGCTGCAACGAACATTGTGCTGAATGTGCCTTTTTGAAATACGGTTTTCTCTGGGTATATGCCCAGAAGTGGGATTGCTGGATCAGATGGTAATTCTATTTCTAATTTTTTTAAGGAAACTCCATACTGTTCTCCATAGTGACTGTATCAATTTACATTCCCACCAATAGTGGAAGAGGGCTCCTTTTGTCCACACCCTCCCCAGAATTGGTTGTTTGTAGATTTTCTGATGATGCCGATTCTAAAAGGTGTGAGGTGATACCTCATTGTAGTTTTGATTTGCATTTCTCTAATAATTAGTGCTGTTGAGCAGCTTTTCTGTGCGTCTTGGCCATCTCTGTGTCTCCTTTGAAGAAACGTCTCTTTAGATCTTCTGCCCATTTTTTTTGGGTTGTTTGTTTTTTTAATATTAAGCTGCATGAGCTGTTTATATATATTGGAGATTAAACCTCTGTCCATTGATTCGTCTGCAATGATTTTCGCCCATTCTGAGGGATGCCTTTTTCCATTCCCGTGTTTTTTAACAAAAAAGGAAAGAAAGGAAAAGAAGCAGAACACTAATGTGCGTAAAATATGCCTTTTGAAACGGTCGTTTTGAAATATGGACGTCCTTTGAATTTTTTGGTCGATATGTGACCCCAGGATTTGTTTTCAGGGCAGGTGTCATTTACAGGCATGCAATGATTTTGAATATCAACTGACCATTAGCGTTGGGATTAAAGCTGCTGTTGTGTGAAACGGCCACAAGGTGGCAGCAGTTCACCCTTACCAAATCTGGTTACTAGGGCAAGAGAGCCTCAGTGGAAGTGGTGTTCTAGATTGGAGTTTAGAATGGAATGTGCCAGGAGAAAGCCGCTCACGTTTGTCTCACTACTTCTTGTTCGTGTTTTTAATTTAATTTTTTATTTTTTATTACAGCAAGTTTGATTACAATGTTTGGCTTGTTGTAGGTGTGGAAGATGTGGTTCTTTTACACATATACAGATGACTGTTCTTCCTGGGATTCTTTTCCCATGTACGTTATGACAGAATGTTGAGTAGTCCTCTCTTGGTATTCTGTAGGTCTTTGGTGATTATATATGTCACCTGTGTTTGTATATGTCTGTTAACCCCGATATCGTAATGAAACCAATCCTCACACCTTTCCATTGGTGAACCATAAGTTTGTTTCATGAATCTGTGATTGCCCTTCTCCGTGGAAATATCTGCCCTGGTATCCATTTTTAGGTAACACCTATAAGTGATATGATAGGATATGTGTCTTTCACTTTCTGACTTACTACAAGTCACGTGATTACTTCTAGACTCATCTACGGTGCTGCAAATGGCATTGTGTCCTTTTTTCCCTTGGCTTCTCTTCTGCCTTAGCGGGGTCCATTTTCAACAATGTGATTCCCTGAGGGTTGTGGATTAGCTGACCTGGGCAGCCTTACCCTGCCGGCCCGCACTCCCCAGGTGTGCCTCGTTGAGGTCAATATAAACAGAGCTCCAGGCAGCAATAGCCCTTGAAGCTGTGCCTGACTCCATATTCTCTGCCTCGTCAGCAGTCTCGGGGCTGTGCTGGTGGGAGGGAGTGAGGGGCCACAGCTTTGTGGGTGGCCCGGTGTGAGTGGGGTTCTGCTGGCCTTTCTGCAGGAGTTGCCAGGCTGCCGCCTGTAAAGAAGAGGATGTGTCACCCATACATTCCGCTGGAATTTTTCTCCGGACAGAGGTGAGGAAGGAAAAAAGCAGTGGGGGCCGGGACAGGAGGGGTATCTCAGGCAGGGCAATGGAAAGCTTCTGGAAGAGTGCCCGGGGCCAGGACCAACCTGGCTGGCCTGCAGGCACCAAGATGGCCTGCGTGCTGTCGCTGGTGTGGCTCCACGGTCCTTCCTCTAGGCTTTCAAGCCCTTGTACATATTCAGGTGTTTTACCTGGAAAGGGTGGGAACAGTTCAGCAGCAGCTGGCCTGGGGCTCAGCTCACGTTTACTCACAGATGCCTCGGCACGGTCCCCCAGCTTTGCAATGAGGACGCTCCTTGCGTGGGGGGTGGGTGGCTGGCTGTATGGGAGATGGTTCCCCACCTCTGACCAATTTCAGAATTGTTTACCACTGGAGCAAGTGCCCTGATAGGGTTTTCCCCTGTATAACTCGTGGATTCAGGATTTTTTTTTTCTTTTATGGTTCAAGTTAGATTTTATTCCTCTTTTATGTATTTATAGATATAAGCATGGAAATCATTCATTCCTATAAATACATCTGTGTGACGGGAAGAAATTTTTTCTGTTTTATTTTTAAATTTTATTTTTTGAAATTTAATTTTATTTATGTTTTTATACAGCAGGTTATTATTAGTTATGTATTTTATGCATATACATGTATACAGGTCAATCCCAATCTCCCAACTCATCCCACCACCACCACACCATGGCTTCCCACACTTGGTGTCCATACGTTTGTTCTCTACGTCTGTGTCTCTATTTCTTCCCTGCAAACCAGTTCATCTGTACCATTTTTAGGCTCCACATATATGCATTAATATACAATATTTGTTTTCCTCTTTCTGACTTACTTCATTCTGTATGACAGTCTCTCGATCCATCGATGTCTCTACAAATGACCCAGTTTCATTCCTTTTTATGGCCGAGTAATATTCCATTTTATATATGTACCACATCTTTATCCACTCATCTGTCTGTGGGCATTTAGGTTGCTTCCATTACCTGGCTATTGTAAATAGTGCTGCAACGAACATTGTGCTGAATGTGCCTTTTTGAAATACGGTTTTCTCTGGGTATATGCCCAGAAGTGGGATTGCTGGATCAGATGGTAATTCTATTTCTAATTTTTTTAAGGAAACTCCATACTGTTCTCCATAGTGACTGTATCAATTCACATTCCCACCAATAGTGGAAGAGGGCTCCTTTTGTCCACACCCTCCCCAGAATTGGTTGTTTGTAGATTTTCTGATGATGCCGATTCTAAAAGGTGTGAGGTGATACCTCATTGTAGTTTTGATTTGCATTTCTCTAATAATTAGTGCTGTTGAGCAGCTTTTCTGTGTGTCTTGGCCATCTCTGTGTCTCCTTTGAAGAAACGTCTCTTTAGATCTTCTGCCCATTTTTTTGGGTTGTTTGTTTTTTTAATATTAAGCTGCATGAGCTGTTTATATATATTGGAGATTAAACCTCTGTCCATTGATTCGTCTGCAATGATTTTCGCCCATTCTGAGGGATGCCTTTTTCCATTCCCGTGTTTTTTAACAAAAAAGGAAAGAAAGGAAAAGAAGCAGAACACTAATGTGCGTAAAATATGTCTTTTGAAACGGTCGTTTTGAAATATGGACGTCCTTTGAATTTTTTGGTCGATATGTGACCCCAGGATTTGTTTTCAGGGCAGGTGTCATTTACAGGCATGCAATGATTTTGAATATCAACTGACCATTAGCGTTGGGATTAAAGCTGCTGTTGTGTGAAACGGCCACAAGGTGGCAGCAGTTCACCCTTACCAAATCTGGTTACTAGGGCAAGAGAGCCTCAGTGGAAGTGGTGTTCTAGATTGGAGTTTAGAATGGAATGTACCAGGAGAAAGCCGCTCACGTTTGTCTCACTACTTCTTGTTCGTGTTTTTAATTTAATTTTTTATTTTTTATTACAGCAAGTTTGATTACAATGTTTGGCTTGTTGTAGGTGTGGAAGATGTGGTTCTTTTACACATATACAGATGACTGTTCTTCCTGGGATCCTTTTCCCATGTACGTTATGACAGAATGTTGAGTAGTCCTCTCTTGGTATTCTGTAGGTCTTTGGTGATTATGTATGTCACCTGTGTTTGTATATGTCTGTTAACCCCGATATCGTAATGAAACCAATCCTCACACCTTTCCATTGGTGAACCATAAGTTTGTTTCATGAATCTGTGATTGCCCTTCTCCGTGGAAATATCTGCCCTGGTATCCATTTTTAGGTAACACCTATAAGTGATATGATAGGATATGTGTCTTTCACTTTCTGACTTACTACAAGTCACGTGATTACTTCTAGACTCATCTACGGTGCTGCAAATGGCATTGTGTCCTTTTTTCCCTTGGCTTCTCTTCTGCCTTAGCGGGGTCCATTTTCAACAATGTGATTCCCTGAGGGTTGTGGATTAGCTGACCTGGGCAGCCTTACCCTGCCGGCCCGCCCTCCCCAGGTGTGCCTCGTTGAGGTCAATATAAACAGAGCTCCAGGCAGCAATAGCCCCTGAAGCTGTGCCTGACTCCATATTCTCTGCCCCGTCAGCAGTCTCGGGGCTGTGCTGGTGGGAGGGAGTGAGGGGCCACAGCTTTGTGGGTGGCCCGGTGTGAGTGGGGTTCTGCTGGCCTTTCTGCAGGAGTTGCCAGGCTGCCGCCTGTAAAGAAGAGGATGTGTCACCCATAACTTCCGCTGGAATTTCTCTCCGGACAGAGGTGAGGAAGGAAAAAAGCAGTGGGGGCCGGGACAGGAGGGGTATCTCAGGCAGGGCAATGGAAAGCTTCTGGAAGAGTGCCAGGGTCCAGGACCAGTGGGCTGGCTGGCCTGCAGGCACCAAGTTGGCCTGCGTGCTGTCGCTGGTGTGGCTCCACGGTCCTTCCTCTAGGCTTTCAAGCCCTTGTACATATTCAGGTGTTTTACCTGGAAAGGGTGGGAACAGTTCAGCAGCAGCTGGCCTGGGGCTCAGCTCACGTTTACTCACAGATGCCTCGGCACGGTCCCCCAGCTTTGCAATGAGGACGCTCCTTGCGTGGGGGGTGGGTGGCTGGCTGTATGGTAGATGGTTCCCCACCTCTGACCAATTTCAGAATTGTTTACCGCTGGAGCAAGTGTCGTGATAGGGTTTTCCTCTGTATAACTCGTGGGTTCAATTTTTTTTTTCTTTTATGGTTCAAGTTAGATTTTATTCCTCTTTTATGTATTTATAAATATAAGCATGGAAATAATTCATTCCTATAAATACATCTGTGTGACGGGAAGAACTTTTTTCTGTTTTATTTTTAAATTTTATTTTTTAAAATTTTGAAATTTAATTTCATTTATGTTTTTATACAGCAGGTTATTATTAGTTATGTATTTTATGCATATACATGTATACAGGTCAATCCCAATCTCCCAACTCATCCCACCACCACCACCCCATGGCTTCCCACACTTGGTGTCCATACGTTTGTTCTCTACGTCTGTGTCTCTATTTCTTCCCTGCAAACCAGTTCATCTGTACCATTTTTAGGCTCCACATATATGCATTAATATACAATATTTGTTTTCCTCTTTCTGACTTACTTCATTCTGTATGACAGTCTCTCGATCCATCGATGTCTCTACAAATGACCCAGTTTCATTCCTTTTTATGGCCGAGTAATATTCCATTTTATATATGTACCACATCTTTATCCACTCATCTGTCTGTGGGCATTTAGGTTGCTTCCATTACCTGGCTATTGTAAATAGTGCTGCAACGAACATTGTGCTGAATGTGCCTTTTTGAAATACGGTTTTCTCTGGGTATATGCCCAGAAGTGGGATTGCTGGATCAGATGGTAATTCTATTTCTAATTTTTTTAAGGAAACTCCATACTGTTCTCCATAGTGACTGTATCAATTTACATTCCCACCAATAGTGGAAGAGGGCTCCTTTTGTCCACACCCTCCCCAGAATTGGTTGTTTGTAGATTTTCTGATGATGCCTATTCTAACAGGTGTGAGGTGATACCTCATTGTAGTTTTGATTTGCATTTCTCTAATAATTAGTGCTGTTGAGCAGCTTTTCATGTGCGTCTTGGTCATCTCTGTGTCTCCTTTGAAGAAACGTCTCTTTAGATCTTCTGCCCATTTTTTGGGGTTGTTTGTTTTTTTAATATTAAGCTGCATGAGCTGTTTATATATATTGGAGATTAAACCTGTGTCCATTGATTCATTTGCAACGATTTTCACCCATCCTGAGGGATGCCTCTTTCCATTCCCGTTTTTTTTAACAAAAAAGGAAAGAAAGGAAAAGAAGCAGAACACTAATGTGCGTAAAATATGCCTTTTGAAACGGTCGTTTTGAAATATGGACGTCCTTTGAATTTTTTGGTCGATATGTGACCCCAGGATTTGTTTTCAGGGCAGGTGTCATTTACAGGCCTGCAATGATTTTGAATATCAACTGACCATTAGCGTTGGGATTAAAGCTGCTGTTGTGTGAAACGGCCACAAGGTGGCAGCAGTTCACCCTTACCAAATCTGGTTACTAGGGCAAGAGAGCCTCAGTGGAAGTGGTGTTCTAGATTGGAGTTTAGAATGGAATGTACCAGGAGAAAGCCGCTCACGTTTGTCTCACTACTTCTTGTTCGTGTTTTTAATTTAATTTTTTATTTTTTATTACAGCAAGTTTGATTACAATGTTTGGCTTGTTGTAGGTGTGGAAGATGTGGTTCTTTTACACATATACAGATGACTGTTCTTCCTGGGATCCTTTTCCCATGTACGTTATGACAGAATGTTGAGTAGTCCTCTCTTGGTATTCTGTAGGTCTTTGGTGATTATGTATGTCACCTTTGTTTGTATATGTCTGTTAACCCCGATATCGTAATGAAACCAATCCTCACACCTTTCCATTGGTGAACCATAAGTTTGTTTCATGAATCTGTGATTGCCCTTCTCCGTGGAAATATCTGCCCTGGTATCCACTTTTAGGTAACACCTATAGGTGATATGATATGATATGTGTCTTTCACTTTCTGACTTACTACAAGTCACGTGATTACTTCTAGACTCATCTACGGTGCTGCAAATGGCATTGTGTCCTTTTTTCCCTTGGCTTCTCTTCTGCCTTAGCGGGGTCCATTTTCAACAATGTGATTCCCTGAGGGTTGTGGATTAGCTGACCTGGGCAGCCTTACCCTGCCGGCCCGCCCTCCCCAGGTGTTCCTCGTTGAGGTCAATATAAACAGAGCTCCAGGCAGCAATAGTCCCTGAAGCTGTGCCTGACTCCATATTCTCTGCCCCGTCAGCAGTCTCGGGGCTGTGCTGGTGGGAGGGAGTGAGGGGCCACAGCTTTGTGGGTGGCCCGGTGTGAGTGGGGTTCTGCTGGCCTTTCTGCAGGAGTTGCCAGGCTGCCGCCTGTAAAGAAGAGGATTTGTCAGCCATAACTTCCGCTGGAATTTCTCTCCGGACAGAGGTGAGGAAGGAAAAAAGCAGTGGGGGCCGGGACAGGAGGGGTATCTCAGGCAGGGCAATGGAAAGCTTCTGGAAGAGCGCCCGGGGCCAGGACCAACCTGGCTGGCCTGCAGGCACCAAGTTGCCCTGCGTGCTGTCGCTGGTGTGGCTCCATGGTCCTTCCTCTAGGCTTTCAAGCCCTTGTACATATTCAGGTGTTTTACCTGGAAAGGGTGGGAACAGTTCAGCAGCAGCTGGCCTGGGGCTCAGCTCACGTTTACTCACAGATGCCTCGGCACGGTCCCCCAGCTTTGCAATGAGGACGCTCCTTGCGTGGGGGGTGGGTTGCTGGCTGTATGGGAGATGCTTCCCCACCTCTGACCAATTTCAGAATTGTTTACCACTGGAGCAAGTGCCCTGATAGGGTTTTCCCCTGTATAACTCGTGGGTTCAGGAATTTTTTTTCTTTTATGGTTCAAGTTAGATTTTATTCCTCTTTTATGTATTTATAGATATAAGCATGGAAATCATTCATTCCTATAAATACATCTGTGTGACGGGAAGAACTTTTTTCTGTTTTATTTTTAAATTTTATTTTTTAAAATTTTGAAATTTAATTTTATTTATGTTTTTATACAGCAGGTTATTATTAGTTATGTATTTTATGCATATACATGTATACAGGTCAATCCCAATCTCCCAACTCATCCCACCACCACCACCCCATGGCTTCCCACACTTGGTGTCCATACGTTTGTTCTCTACGTCTGTGTCTCTATTTCTTCCCTGCAAACCAGTTCATCTGTACCATTTTTAGGCTCCACATATATGCATTAATATACAATATTTGTTTTCCTCTTTCTGACTTACTTCATTCTGTATGACAGTCTCTCGATCCATCGATGTCTCTACAAATGACCCAGTTTCATTCCATTTTATGGCCGAGTAATATTCCATTTTATATATGTACCACATCTTTATCCACTCATCTGTCTGTGGGCATTTAGGTTGCTTCCATTACCTGGCTATTGTAAATAGTGCTGCAACGAACATTGTGCTGAATGTGCCTTTTTGAAATACGGTTTTCTCTGGGTATATGCCCAGAAGTGGGATTGCTGGATCAGATGGTAATTCTATTTCTAATTTTTTTAAGGAAACTCCATACTCTTCTCCATAGTGACTGTATCAATTTACATTCCCACCAATAGTGGAAGAGGGCTCCTTTTGTCCACACCCTCCCCAGAATTGGTTGTTTGTAGATTTTCTGATGATGCCGATTCTAAAAGGTGTGAGGTGATACCTCATTGTAGTTTTGATTTGCATTTCTCTAATAATTAGTGCTGTTGAGCAGCTTTTCTGTGCATCTTGGCCATCTCTGTGTCTCCTTTGAAGAAACGTCTCTTTAGATCTTCTGCCCATTTTTTTTTGGGTTGTTTGTTTTTTTAATATTAAGCTGCATGAGCTGTTTATATATATTGGAGATTAAACCTCTGTCCATTGATTCGTCTGCAATGATTTTCGCCCATCCTGAGGGATGCCTTTTTCCATTCCCGTGTTTTTTAACAAAAAAGGAAAGAAAGGAAAAGAAGCAGAACACTAATGTGCGTAAAATATGCCTTTTGAAACGGTCGTTTTGAAATATGGACGTCCTTTGAATTTTTTGGTCGATATGTGACCCCAGGATTTGTTTTCAGGGCAGGTGTCATTTACAGGCATGCAATGATTTTGAATATCAACTGACCATTAGCGTTGGGATTAAAGCTGCTGTTGTGTGAAACGGCCACAAGGTGGCAGCAGTTCACTCTTACCAAATCTGGTTACTAGGGCAAGAGAGCCTCAGTGGAAGTGGTGTTCTAGATTGGAGTTTAGAATGGAATGTACCAGGAGAAAGCCGCTCACGTTTGTCTCACTACTTCTTGTTCGTGTTTTTAATTTAATTTTTTATTTTTTATTACAGCAAGTTTGATTACAATGTTTGGCTTGTTGTAGGTGTGGAAGATGTGGTTCTTTTACACATATACAGATGACTGTTCTTCCTGGGATTCTATTCCCATGTACGTTATGACAGAATGTTGAGTAGTCCTCTCTTGGTATTCTGTAGGTCTTTGGTGATTATGTATGTCACCTGTGTTTGTATATGTCTGTTAACCCCGATATCGTAATGAAACCAATCCTCACACCTTTCCATTGGTGAACCATAAGTTTGTTTCATGAATCTGTGATTGCCCTTCTCCGTGGAAATATCTGCCCTGGTATCCACTTTTAGGTAACACCTATAAGTGATATGATAGGATATGTGTCTTTCACTTTCTGACTTACTACAAGTCACGTGATTACTTCTAGACTCATCTACGGTGCTGCAAATGGCATTGTGTCCTTTTTTCCCTTGGCTTCTCTTCTGCCTTAGCGGGGTCCATTTTCAACAATGTGATTCCCTGAGGGTTGTGGATTAGCTGACCTGGGCAGCCTTACCCTGCCGGCCCGCCCTCCCCAGGTGTGCCTCGTTGAGGTCAATATAAACAGAGCTCCAGGCAGCAATAGCCCCTGAAGCTGTGCCTGACTCCATATTCTCTGCCCCGTCAGCAGTCTCGGGGCTGTGCTGGTGGGAGGGAGTGAGGGGCCACAGCTTTGTGGGTGGCCCGGTGTGAGTGGGGTTCTGCTGGCCTTTCTGCAGGAGTTGCCAGGCTGCCGCCTGTAAAGAAGAGGATGTGTCACCCATAACTTCCGTTGGAATTTCTCTCCGGACAGAGGTGAGGAAGGAAAAAAGCAGTGGGGGCCGGGACAGGAGGGGTATCTCAGGCAGGGCAATGGAAAGCTTCTGGAAGAGCGCCAGGGTCCAGGACCCGTGGGCTGGCTGGCCTGCAGGCACCAAGTTGGCCTGCGTGCTGTCGCTGGTGTGGCTCCACGGTCCTTCCTCTAGGCTTTCAAGCCCTTGTACATATTCAGGTGTTTTACCTGGAAAGGGTGGGAACAGTTCAGCAGCAGCTGGCCTGGGGCTCAGCTCACGTTTACTCACAGATGCCTCGGCACGGTCCCCCAGCTTTGCAATGAGGACGCTCCTTGCGTGGGGGGTGGGTGGCTGGCTGTATGGGAGATGGTTCCCCACCTCTGACCAATTTCAGAATTGTTTACCGCTGGAGCAAGTGTCGTGATAGGGTTTTCCTCTGTATAACTCGTGGGTTCAATTTTTTTTTTCTTTTATGGTTCAAGTTAGATTTTATTCCTCTTTTATGTATTTATAAATATAAGCATGGAAATAATTCATTCCTATAAATACATCTGTGTGACGGGAAGAACTTTTTTCTGTTTTATTTTTAAATTTTATTTTTTAAAATTTTGAAATTTAATTTCATTTATGTTTTTATACAGCAGGTTATTATTAGTTATGTATTTTATGCATATACATGTATACAGGTCAATCCCAATCTCCCAACTCATCCCACCACCACCACCCCATGGCTTCCCACACTTGGTGTCCATACGTTTGTTCTCTACGTCTGTGTCTCTATTTCTTCCCTGCAAACCAGTTCATCTGTACCATTTTTCGGCTCCACATATATGCATTAATATACAATATTTGTTTTCCTCTTTCTGACTTACTTCATTCTGTATGACAGTCTCTCGATCCATCGATGTCTCTACAAATGACCCAGTTTCATTCCTTTTTATGGCCGAGTAATATTCCATTTTATATATGTACCACATCTTTATCCACTCATCTGTCTGTGGGCATTTAGGTTGCTTCCAGTACCTGGCTATTGTAAATAGTGCTGCAACGAACATTGTGCTGAATGTGCCTTTTTGAAATACGGTTTTCTCTGGGTATATGCCCAGAAGTGGGATTGCTGGATCAGATGGTAATTCTATTTCTAATTTTTTTAAGGAAACTCCATACTGTTCTCCATAGTGACTGTATCAATTTACATTCCCACCAATAGTGGAAGAGGGCTCCTTTTGTCCACACCCTCCCCAGAATTGGTTGTTTGTAGATTTTCTGATGATGCCTATTCTAACAGGTGTGAGGTGATACCTCATTGTAGTTTTGATTTGCATTTCTCTAATAATTAGTGCTGTTGAGCAGCTTTTCATGTGCGTCTTGGTCATCTCTGTGTCTCCTTTGAAGAAACGTCTCTTTAGATCTTCTGCCCATTTTTTGGGGTTGTTTGTTTTTTTAATATTAAGCTGCATGAGCTGTTTATATATATTGGAGATTAAACCTGTGTCCATTGATTCATTTGCAACGATTTTCACCCATCCTGAGGGATGCCTTTTTCCATTCCCGTTTTTTTTAACAAAAAAGGAAAGAAAGGAAAAGAAGCAGAACACTAATGTGCGTAAAATATGCCTTTTGAAACGGTCGTTTTGAAATATGGACGTCCTTTGAATTTTTTGGTCGATATGTGACCCCAGGATTTGTTTTCAGGGCAGGTGTCATTTACAGGCCTGCAATGATTTTGAATATCAACTGACCATTAGCGTTGGGATTAAAGCTGCTGTTGTGTGAAACGGCCACAAGGTGGCAGCAGTTCACCCTTACCAAATCTGGTTACTAGGGCAAGAGAGCCTCAGTGGAAGTGGTGTTCTAGATTGGAGTTTAGAATGGAATGTACCAGGAGAAAGCCGCTCACGTTTGTCTCACTACTTCTTGTTCGTGTTTTTAATTTAATTTTTTATTTTTTATTACAGCAAGTTTGATTACAATGTTTGGCTTGTTGTAGGTGTGGAAGATGTGGTTCTTTTACACATATACAGATGACTGTTCTTCCTGGGATCCTTTTCCCATGTACGTTATGACAGAATGTTGAGTAGTCCTCTCTTGGTATTCTGTAGGTCTTTGGTGATTATGTATGTCACCTTTGTTTGTATATGTCTGTTAACCCCGATATTGTAATGAAACCAATCCTCACACCTTTCCATTGGTGAACCATAAGTTTGTTTCATGAATCTGTGATTGCCCTTCTCCGTGGAAATATCTGCCCTGGTATCCACTTTTAGGTAACACCTATAGGTGATATGATATGATATGTGTCTTTCACTTTCTGACTTACTACAAGTCACGTGATTACTTCTAGACTCATCTACGGTGCTGCAAATGGCATTGTGTCCTTTTTTCCCTTGGCTTCTCTTCTGCCTTAGCGGGGTCCATTTTCAACAATGTGATTCCCTGAGGGTTGTGGATTAGCTGACCTGGGCAGCCTTACCCTGCCGGCCCGCCCTCCCCAGGTGTTCCTCGTTGAGGTCAATATAAACAGAGCTCCAGGCAGCAATAGTCCCTGAAGCTGTGCCTGACTCCATATTCTCTGCCCCGTCAGCAGTCTCGGGGCTGTGCTGGTGGGAGGGAGTGAGGGGCCACAGCTTTGTGGGTGGCCCGGTGTGAGTGGGGTTCTGCTGGCCTTTCTGCAGGAGTTGCCAGGCTGCCGCCTGTAAAGAAGAGGATGTGTCAGCCATAACTTCCGCTGGAATTTCTCTCCGGACAGAGGTGAGGAAGGAAAAAAGCAGTGGGGGCCGGGACAGGAGGGGTATCTCAGGCAGGGCAATGGAAAGCTTCTGGAAGAGCGCCCGGGGCCAGGACCAACCTGGCTGGCCTGCAGGCACCAAGTTGTCCTGCGTGCTGTCGCTGGTGTGGCTCCATGGTCCTTCCTCTAGGCTTTCAAGCCCTTGTACATATTCAGGTGTTTTACCTGGAAAGGGTGGGAACAGTTCAGCAGCAGCTGGCCTGGGGCTCAGCTCACGTTTACTCACAGATGCCTCGGCACGGTCCCCCAGCTTTGCAATGAGGACGCTCCTTGCGTGGGGGGTGGGTTGCTGGCTGTATGGGAGATGCTTCCCCACCTCTGACCAATTTCAGAATTGTTTACCACTGGAGCAAGTGCCCTGATAGGGTTTTCCCCTGTATAACTCGTGGGTTCAGGAATTTTTTTTCTTTTATGGTTCAAGTTAGATTTTATTCCTCTTTTATGTATTTATAGATATAAGCATGGAAATCATTCATTCCTATAAATACATCTGTGTGACGGGAAGAAATTTTTTCTGTTTTATTTTTAAATTTTATTTTTTAAAATTTTGAAATTTAATTTTATTTATGTTTTTATACAGCAGGTTATTATTAGTTATGTATTTTATGCATATACATGTATACAGGTCAATCCCAATCTCCCAACTCATCCCACCACCACCACCCCATGGCTTCCCACACTTGGTGTCCATACGTTTGTTCTCTACGTCTGTGTCTCTATTTCTTCCCTGCAAACCAGTTCATCTGTACCATTTTTAGGCTCCACATATATGCATTAATATACAATATTTGTTTTCCTCTTTCTGACTTACTTCATTCTGTATGACAGTCTCTCGATCCATCGATGTCTCTACAAATGACCCAGTTTCATTCCATTTTATGGCCGAGTAATATTCCATTTTATATATGTACCACATCTTTATCCACTCATCTGTCTGTGGGCATTTAGGTTGCTTCCATTACCTGGCTATTGTAAATAGTGCTGCAACGAACATTGTGCTGAATGTGCCTTTTTGAAATACGGTTTTCTCTGGGTATATGCCCAGAAGTGGGATTGCTGGATCAGATGGTAATTCTATTTCTAATTTTTTTAAGGAAACTCCATACTGTTCTCCATAGTGACTGTATCAATTTACATTCCCACCAATAGTGGAAGAGGGCTCCTTTTGTCCACACCCTCCCCAGAATTGGTTGTTTGTAGATTTTCTGATGATGCCGATTCTAAAAGGTGTGAGGTGATACCTCATTGTAGTTTTGATTTGCATTTCTCTAATAATTAGTGCTGTTGAGCAGCTTTTCTGTGCATCTTGGCCATCTCTGTGTCTCCTTTGAAGAAACGTCTCTTTAGATCTTCTGCCCATTTTTTTGGGTTGTTTGTTTTTTTAATATTAAGCTGCATGAGCTGTTTATATATATTGGAGATTAAACCTCTGTCCATTGATTCGTCTGCAATGATTTTCGCCCATCCTGAGGGATGCCTTTTTCCATTCCCGTGTTTTTTAACAAAAAAGGAAAGAAAGGAAAAGAAGCAGAACACTAATGTGCGTAAAATATGCCTTTTGAAACGGTCGTTTTGAAATATGGACGTCCTTTGAATTTTTTGGTCGATATGTGACCCCAGGATTTGTTTTCAGGGCAGGTGTCATTTACAGGCATGCAATGATTTTGAATATCAACTGACCATTAGCGTTGGGATTAAAGCTGCTGTTGTGTGAAACGGCCACAAGGTGGCAGCAGTTCACTCTTACCAAATCTGGTTACTAGGGCAAGAGAGCCTCAGTGGAAGTGGTGTTCTAGATTGGAGTTTAGAATGGAATGTACCAGGAGAAAGCCGCTCACGTTTGTCTCACTACTTCTTGTTCGTGTTTTTAATTTAATTTTTTATTTTTTATTACAGCAAGTTTGATTACAATGTTTGGCTTGTTGTAGGTGTGGAAGATGTGGTTCTTTTACACATATACAGATGACTGTTCTTCCTGGGATTCTTTTCCCATGTACGTTATGACAGAATGTTGAGTAGTCCTCTCTTGGTATTCTGTAGGTCTTTGGTGATTATGTATGTCACCTGTGTTTGTATATGTCTGTTAACCCCGATATCGTAATGAAACCAATCCTCACACCTTTCCATTGGTGAACCATAAGTTTGTTTCATGAATCTGTGATTGCCCTTCTCCGTGGAAATATCTGCCCTGGTATCCATTTTTAGGTAACACCTATAAGTGATATGATAGGATATGTGTCTTTCACTTTCTGACTTACTACAAGTCACGTGATTACTTCTAGACTCATCTACGGTGCTGCAAATGGCATTGTGTCCTTTTTTCCCTTGGCTTCTCTTCTGCCTTAGCGGGGTCCATTTTCAACAATGTGATTACCTGAGGGTTGTGGATTAGCTGACCTGGGCAGCCTTACCCTGCCGGCCCGCCCTCCCCAGGTGTGCCTCGTTGAGGTCAATATAAACAGAGCTCCAGGCAGCAATAGCCCCTGAAGCTGTGCCTGACTCCATATTCTCTGCCCCGTCAGCAGTCTCGGGGCTGTGCTGGTGGGAGGGAGTGAGGGGCCACAGCTTTGTGGGTGGCCCGGTGTGAGTGGGGTTCTGCTGGCCTTTCTGCAGGAGTTGCCAGGCTGCCGCCTGTAAAGAAGAGGATGTGTCACCCATAACTTCCGTTGGAATTTCTCTCCGGACAGAGGTGAGGAAGGAAAAAAGCAGTGGGGGCCGGGACAGGAGGGGTATCTCAGGCAGGGCAATGGAAAGCTTCTGGAAGAGCGCCAGGGTCCAGGACCCGTGGGCTGGCTGGCCTGCAGGCACCAAGTTGGCCTGCGTGCTGTCGCTGGTGTGGCTCCAGGGTCCTTCCTCTAGGCTTTCAAGCCCTTGTACATATTCAGGTGTTTTACCTGGAAAGGGTGGGAACAGTTCAGCAGCAGCTGGCCTGGGGCTCAGCTCACGTTTACTCACAGATGCCTCGGCACGGTCCCCCAGCTTTGCAATGAGGACGCTCCTTGCGTGGGGGGTGGGTGGCTGGCTGTATGGGAGATGGTTCCCCACCTCTGACCAATTTCAGAATTGTTTACCGCTGGAGCAAGTGTCGTGATAGGGATTTCCTCTGTATAACTCGTGGGTTCAATTTTTTTTTTCTTTTATGGTTCAAGTTAGATTTTATTCCTCTTTTATGTATTTATAAATATAAGCATGGAAATAATTCATTCCTATAAATACATCTGTGTGACGGGAAGAACTTTTTTCTGTTTTATTTTTAAATTTTATTTTTTAAAATTTTGAAATTTAATTTCATTTATGTTTTTATACAGCAGGTTATTATTAGTTATGTATTTTATGCATATACATGTATACAGGTCAATCCCAATCTCCCAACTCATCCCACCACCACCACCCCATGGCTTCCCACACTTGGTGTCCATACGTTTGTTCTCTACGTCTGTGTCTCTATTTCTTCCCTGCAAACCAGTTCATCTGTACCATTTTTAGGCTCCACATATATGCATTAATATACAATATTTGTTTTCCTCTTTCTGACTTACTTCATTCTGTATGACAGTCTCTCGATCCATCGATGTCTCTACAAATGACCCAGTTTCATTCCTTTTTATGGCCGAGTAATATTCCATTTTATATATGTACCACATCTTTATCCACTCATCTGTCTGTGGGCATTTAGGTTGCTTCCATTACCTGGCTATTGTAAATAGTGCTGCAACGAACATTGTGCTGAATGTGCCTTTTTGAAATACGGTTTTCTCTGGGTATATGCCCAGAAGTGGGATTGCTGGATCAGATGGTAATTCTATTTCTAATTTTTTTAAGGAAACTCCATACTGTTCTCCATAGTTACTGTATCAATTTACATTCCCACCAATAGTGGAAGAGGGCTCCTTTTGTCCACACCCTCCCCAGAATTGGTTGTTTGTAGATTTTCTGATGATGCCGATTCTAAAAGGTGTGAGGTGATACCTCATTGTAGTTTTGATTTGCATTTCTCTAATAATTAGTGCTGTTGAGCAGCTTTTCTGTGCGTCTTGGCCATCTCTGTGTCTCCTTTGAAGAAACGTCTCTTTAGATCTTCTGCCCATTTTTTTTGGGTTGTTTGTTTTTTTAATATTAAGCTGCATGAGCTGTTTATATATATTGGAGATTAAACCTCTGTCCATTGATTCGTCTGCAATGATTTTCGCCCATTCTGAGGGATGCCTTTTTCCATTCCCGTGTTTTTTAACAAAAAAGGAAAGAAAGAAAAAGAAGCAGAACACTAATGTGCGTAAAATATGCCTTTTGAAACGGTCGTTTTGAAATATGGACGTCCTTTGAATTTTTTGGTCGATATGTGACCCCAGGATTTGTTTTCAGGGCAGGTGTCATTTACAGGCATGCAATGATTTTGAATATCAACTGACCATTAGCATTGGGATTAAAGCTGCTGTTGTGTGAAACGGCCACAAGGTGGCAGCAGTTCACCCTTACCAAATCTGGTTACTAGGGCAAGAGAGCCTCAGTGGAAGTGGTGTTCTAGATTGGAGTTTAGAATGGAATGTGCCAGGAGAAAGCCGCTCACGTTTGTCTCACTACTTCTTGTTCGTGTTTTTAATTTAATTTTTTATTTTTTATTACAGCAAGTTTGATTACAATGTTTGGCTTGTTGTAGGTGTGGAAGATGTGGTTCTTTTACACATATACAGATGACTGTTCTTCCTGGGATTCTTTTCCCATGTACGTTATGACAGAATGTTGAGTAGTCCTCTCTTGGTATTCTGTAGGTCTTTGGTGATTATGTATGTCACCTGTGTTTGTATATGTCTGTTAACCCCGATATCGTAATGAAACCAATCCTCACACCTTTCCATTGGTGAACCATAAGTTTGTTTCATGAATCTGTGATTGCCCTTCTCCGTGGAAATATCTGCCCTGGTATCCATTTTTAGGTAACACCTATAAGTGATATGATAGGATATGTGTCTTTCACTTTCTGACTTACTACAAGTCACGTGATTACTTCTAGACTCATCTACGGTGCTGCAAATGGCATTGTGTCCTTTTTTCCCTTGGCTTCTCTTCTGCCTTAGCGGGGTCCATTTTCAACAATGTGATTCCCTGAGGGTTGTGGATTAGCTGACCTGGGCAGCCTTACCCTGCCGGCCCGCCCTCCCCAGGTGTGCCTCGTTGAGGTCAATATAAACAGAGCTCCAGGCAGCAATAGCCCCTGAAGCTGTGCCTGACTCCATATTCTCTGCCCCGTCAGCAGTCTCGGGGCTGTGCTGGTGGGAGGGAGTGAGGGGCCACAGCTTTGTGGGTGGCCCGGTGTGAGTGGGGTTCTGCTGGCCTTTCTGCAGGAGTTGCCAGGCTGCCGCCTGTAAAGAAGAGGATGTGTCACCCATAACTTCCGCTGGAATTTCTCTCCGGACAGAGGTGAGGAAGGAAAAAAGCAGTGGGGGCCGGGACAGGAGGGGTATCTCAGGCAGGGCAATGGAAAGCTTCTGGAAGAGTGCCAGGGTCCAGGACCAGTGGGCTGGCTGGCCTGCAGGCACCAAGTTGGCCTGCGTGCTGTCGCTGGTGTGGCTCCACGGTCCTTCCTCTAGGCTTTCAAGCCCTTGTACATATTCAGGTGTTTTACCTGGAAAGGGTGGGAACAGTTCAGCAGCAGCTGGCCTGGGGCTCAGCTCACGTTTACTCACAGATGCCTCGGCACGGTCCCCCAGCTTTGCAATGAGGACGCTCCTTGCGTGGGGGGTGGGTGGCTGGCTGTATGGGAGATGGTTCCCCACCTCTGACCAATTTCAGAATTGTTTACCGCTGGAGCAAGTGTCGTGATAGGGTTTTCCTCTGTATAACTCGTGGGTTCAATTTTTTTTTTCTTTTATGGTTCAAGTTAGATTTTATTCCTCTTTTATGTATTTATAAATATAAGCATGGAAATAATTCATTCCTATAAATACATCTGTGTGACGGGAAGAACTTTTTTCTGTTTTATTTTTAAATTTTATTTTTTAAAATTTTGAAATTTAATTTCATTTATGTTTTTATACAGCAGGTTATTATTAGTTATGTATTTTATGCATATACATGTATACAGGTCAATCCCAATCTCCCAACTCATCCCACCACCACCACCCCATGGCTTCCCACACTTGGTGTCCATACGTTTGTTCTCTACGTCTGTGTCTCTATTTCTTCCCTGCAAACCAGTTCATCTGTACCATTTTTAGGCTCCACATATATGCATTAATATACAATATTTGTTTTCCTCTTTCTGACTTACTTCATTCTGTATGACAGTCTCTCAATCCATCGATGTCTCTACAAATGACCCAGTTTCATTCCTTTTTATGGCCGAGTAATATTCCATTTTATATATGTACCACATCTTTATCCACTCATCTGTCTGTGGGCATTTAGGTTGCTTCCATTACCTGGCTATTGTAAATAGTGCTGCAACGAACATTGTGCTGAATGTGCCTTTTTGAAATACGGTTTTCTCTGGGTATATGCCCAGAAGTGGGATTGCTGGATCAGATGGTAATTCTATTTCTAATTTTTTTAAGGAAACTCCATACTGTTCTCCATAGTGACTGTATCAATTTACATTCCCACCAATAGTGGAAGAGGGCTCCTTTTGTCCACACCCTCCCCAGAATTGGTTGTTTGTATATTTTCTGATGATGCCTATTCTAACAGGTGTGAGGTGATACCTCATTGTAGTTTTGATTTGCATTTCTCTAATAATTAGTGCTGTTGAGCAGCTTTTCATGTGCGTCTTGGTCATCTCTGTGTCTCCTTTGAAGAAACGTCTCTTTAGATCTTCTGCCCATTTTTTGGGGTTGTTTGTTTTTTTAATATTAAGCTGCATGAGCTGTTTATATATATTGGAGATTAAACCTGTGTCCATTGATTCATTTGCAACGATTTTCACCCATCCTGAGGGATGCCTTTTTCCATTCCCGTTTTTTTTAACAAAAAAGGAAAGAAAGGAAAAGAAGCAGAACACTAATGTGCGTAAAATATGCCTTTTGAAACGGTCGTTTTGAATTATGGACGTCCTTTGAATTTTTTGGTCGATATGTGACCCCAGGATTTGTTTTCAGGGCAGGTGTCATTTACAGGCCTGCAATGATTTTGAATATCAACTGACCATTAGCGTTGGGATTAAAGCTGCTGTTGTGTGAAACGGCCACAAGGTGGCAGCAGTTCACCCTTACCAAATCTGGTTACTAGGGCAAGAGAGCCTCAGTGGAAGTGGTGTTCTAGATTGGAGTTTAGAATGGAATGTACCAGGAGAAAGCCGCTCACGTTTGTCTCACTACTTCTTGTTCGTGTTTTTAATTTAATTTTTTATTTTTTATTACAGCAAGTTTGATTACAATGTTTGGCTTGTTGTAGGTGTGGAAGATGTGGTTCTTTTACACATATACAGATGACTGTTCTTCCTGGGATTCTTTTCCCATGTACGTTATGACAGAATGTTGAGTAGTCCTCTCTTGGTATTCTGTAGGTCTTTGGTGATTATATATGTCACCTGTGTTTGTATATGTCTGTTAACCCCGATATCGTAATGAAACCAATCCTCACACCTTTCCATTGGTGAACCATAAGTTTGTTTCATGAATCTGTGATTGCCCTTCTCCGTGGAAATATCTGCCCTGGTATCCACTTTTAGGTAACACCTATAGGTGATATGATATGATATGTGTCTTTCACTTTCTGACTTACTACAAGTCACGTGATTACTTCTAGACTCATCTACGGTGCTGCAAATGGCATTGTGTCCTTTTTTCCCTTGGCTTCTCTTCTGCCTTAGCGGGGTCCATTTTCAACAATGTGATTCCCTGAGGGTTGTGGATTAGCTGACCTGGGCAGCCTTACCCTGCCGGCCCGCCCTCCCCAGGTGTTCCTCGTTGAGGTCAATATAAACAGAGCTCCAGGCAGCAATAGTCCCTGAAGCTGTGCCTGACTCCATATTCTCTGCCCCGTCAGCAGTCTCGGGGCTGTGCTGGTGGGAGGGAGTGAGGGGCCACAGCTTTGTGGGTGGCCCGGTGTGAGTGGGGTTCTGCTGGCCTTTCTGCAGGAGTTGCCAGGCTGCCGCCTGTAAAGAAGAGGATGTGTCAGCCATAACTTCCGCTGGAATTTCTCTCCGGACAGAGGTGAGGAAGGAAAAAAGCAGTGGGGGCCGGGACAGGAGGGGTATCTCAGGCAGGGCAATGGAAAGCTTCTGGAAGAGTGCCAGGGTCCAGGACCAGTGGGCTGGCTGGCCTGCAGGCACCAAGTTGGCCTGCGTGCTGTCGCTGGTGTGGCTCCACGGTCCTTCCTCTAGGCTTTCAAGCCCTTGTACATATTCAGGTGTTTTACCTGGAAAGGGTGGGAACAGTTCAGCAGCAGCTGGCCTGGGGCTCAGCTCACGTTTACTCACAGATGCCTCGGCACGGTCCCCCAGCTTTGCAATGAGGACGCTCCTTGCGTGGGGGGTGGGTGGCTGGCTGTATGGGAGATGGTTCCCCACCTCTGACCAATTTCAGAATTGTTTACCGCTGGAGCAAGTGTCGTGATAGGGTTTTCCTCTGTATAACTCGTGGGTTCAATTTTTTTTTTCTTTTATGGTTCAAGTTAGATTTTATTCCTCTTTTATGTATTTATAGATATAAGCATGGAAATCATTCATTCCTATAAATACATCTGTGTGACGGGAAGAAATTTTTTCTGTTTTATTTTTAAATTTTATTTTTTAAAATTTTGAAATTTAATTTTATTTATGTTTTTATACAGCAGGTTATTATTAGTTATGTATTTTATGCATATACATGTATACAGGTCAATCCCAATCTCCCAACTCATCCCACCACCACCACCCCATGGCTTCCCACACTTGGTGTCCATACGTTTGTTCTCTACGTCTGTGTCTCTATTTCTTCCCTGCAAACCAGTTCATCTGTACCATTTTTAGGCTCCACATATATGCATTAATATACAATATTTGTTTTCCTCTTTCTGACTTACTTCATTCTGTATGACAGTCTCTCGATCCATCGATGTCTCTACAAATGACCCAGTTTCATTCCATTTTATGGCCGAGTAATATTCCATTTTATATATGTACCACATCTTTATCCACTCATCTGTCTGTGGGCATTTAGGTTGCTTCCATTACCTGGCTATTGTAAATAGTGCTGCAACGAACATTGTGCTGAATGTGCCTTTTTGAAATACGGTTTTCTCTGGGTATATGCCCAGAAGTGGGATTGCTGGATCAGATGGTAATTCTATTTCTAATTTTTTTAAGGAAACTCCATACTGTTCTCCATAGTGACTGTATCAATTTACATTCCCACCAATAGTGGAAGAGGGCTCCTTTTGTCCACACCCTCCCCAGAATTGGTTGTTTGTAGATTTTCTGATGATGCCGATTCTAAAAGGTGTGAGGTGATACCTCATTGTAGTTTTGATTTGCATTTCTCTAATAATTAGTGCTGTTGAGCAGCTTTTCTGTGCATCTTGGCCATCTCTGTGTCTCCTTTGAAGAAACGTCTCTTTAGATCTTCTGCCCATTTTTTTTGGGTTGTTTGTTTTTTTAATATTAAGCTGCATGAGCTGTTTATATATATTGGAGATTAAACCTCTGTCCATTGATTCGTCTGCAATGATTTTCGCCCATCCTGAGGGATGCCTTTTTCCATTCCCGTGTTTTTTAACAAAAAAGGAAAGAAAGGAAAAGAAGCAGAACACTAATGTGCGTAAAATATGCCTTTTGAAACGGTCGTTTTGAAATATGGACGTCCTTTGAATTTTTTGGTCGATATGTGACCCCAGGATTTGTTTTCAGGGCAGGTGTCATTTACAGGCATGCAATGATTTTGAATATCAACTGACCATTAGCGTTGGGATTAAAGCTGCTGTTGTGTGAAACGGCCACAAGGTGGCAGCAGTTCACTCTTACCAAATCTGGTTACTAGGGCAAGAGAGCCTCAGTGGAAGTGGTGTTCTAGATTGGAGTTTAGAATGGAATGTACCAGGAGAAAGCCGCTCACGTTTGTCTCACTACTTCTTGTTCGTGTTTTTAATTTAATTTTTTATTTTTTATTACAGCAAGTTTGATTACAATGTTTGGCTTGTTGTAGGTGTGGAAGATGTGGTTCTTTTACACATATACAGATGACTGTTCTTCCTGGGATTCTTTTCCCATGTACGTTATGACAGAATGTTGAGTAGTCCTCTCTTGGTATTCTGTAGGTCTTTGGTGATTATGTATGTCACCTGTGTTTGTATATGTCTGTTAACCCCGATATCGTAATGAAACCAATCCTCACACCTTTCCATTGGTGAACCATAAGTTTGTTTCATGAATCTGTGATTGCCCTTCTCCGTGGAAATATCTGCCCTGGTATCCATTTTTAGGTAACACCTATAAGTGATATGATAGGATATGTGTCTTTCACTTTCTGACTTACTACAAGTCACGTGATTACTTCTAGACTCATCTACGGTGCTGCAAATGGCATTGTGTCCTTTTTTCCCTTGGCTTCTCTTCTGCCTTAGCGGGGTCCATTTTCAACAATGTGATTCCCTGAGGGTTGTGGATTAGCTGACCTGGGCAGCCTTACCCTGCCGGCCCGCCCTCCCCAGGTGTGCCTCGTTGAGGTCAATATAAACAGAGCTCCAGGCAGCAATAGCCCCTGAAGCTGTGCCTGACTCCATATTCTCTGCCCCGTCAGCAGTCTCGGGGCTGTGCTGGTGGGAGGGAGTGAGGGGCCACAGCTTTGTGGGTGGCCCGGTGTGAGTGGGGTTCTGCTGGCCTTTCTGCAGGAGTTGCCAGGCTGCCGCCTGTAAAGAAGAGGATGTGTCACCCATAACTTCCGTTGGAATTTCTCTCCGGACAGAGGTGAGGAAGGAAAAAAGCAGTGGGGGCCGGGACAGGAGGGGTATCTCAGGCAGGGCAATGGAAAGCATCTGGAAGAGCGCCAGGGTCCAGGACCCGTGGGCTGGCTGGCCTGCAGGCACCAAGTTGGCCTGCGTGCTGTCGCTGGTGTGGCTCCAGGGTCCTTCCTCTAGGCTTTCAAGCCCTTGTACATATTCAGGTGTTTTACCTGGAAAGGGTGGGAACAGTTCAGCAGCAGCTGGCCTGGGGCTCAGCTCACGTTTACTCACAGATGCCTCGGCACGGTCCCCCAGCTTTGCAATGAGGACGCTCCTTGCGTGGGGGGTGGGTGGCTGGCTGTATGGGAGATGGTTCCCCACCTCTGACCAATTTCAGAATTGTTTACCGCTGGAGCAAGTGTCGTGATAGGGTTTTCCTCTGTATAACTCGTGGGTTCAATTTTTTTTTTCTTTTATGGTTCAAGTTAGATTTTATTCCTCTTTTATGTATTTATAAATATAAGCATGGAAATAATTCATTCCTATAAATACATCTGTGTGACGGGAAGAACTTTTTTCTGTTTTATTTTTAAATTTTATTTTTTAAAATTTTGAAATTTAATTTCATTTATGTTTTTATACAGCAGGTTATTATTAGTTATGTATTTTATGCATATACATGTATACAGGTCAATCCCAATCTCCCAACTCATCCCACCACCACCACCCCATGGCTTCCCACACTTGGTGTCCATACGTTTGTTCTCTACGTCTGTGTCTCTATTTCTTCCCTGCAAACCAGTTCATCTGTACCATTTTTAGGCTCCACATATATGCATTAATATACAATATTTGTTTTCCTCTTTCTGACTTACTTCATTCTGTATGACAGTCTCTCAATCCATCGATGTCTCTACAAATGACCCAGTTTCATTCCTTTTTATGGCCGAGTAATATTCCATTTTATATATGTACCACATCTTTATCCACTCATCTGTCTGTGGGCATTTAGGTTGCTTCCATTACCTGGCTATTGTAAATAGTGCTGCAACGAACATTGTGCTGAATGTGCCTTTTTGAAATACGGTTTTCTCTGGGTATATGCCCAGAAGTGGGATTGCTGGATCAGATGGTAATTCTATTTCTAATTTTTTTAAGGAAACTCCATACTGTTCTCCATAGTTACTGTATCAATTTACATTCCCACCAATAGTGGAAGAGGGCTCCTTTTGTCCACACCCTCCCCAGAATTGGTTGTTTGTAGATTTTCTGATGATGCCGATTCTAAAAGGTGTGAGGTGATACCTCATTGTAGTTTTGATTTGCATTTCTCTAATAATTAGTGCTGTTGAGCAGCTTTTCTGTGCGTCTTGGCCATCTCTGTGTCTCCTTTGAAGAAACGTCTCTTTAGATCTTCTGCCCATTTTTTTTGGGTTGTTTGTTTTTTTAATATTAAGCTGCATGAGCTGTTTATATATATTGGAGATTAAACCTCTGTCCATTGATTCGTCTGCAATGATTTTCGCCCATTCTGAGGGATGCCTTTTTCCATTCCCGTGTTTTTTAACAAAAAAGGAAAGAAAGGAAAAGAAGCAGAACACTAATGTGCGTAAAATATGCCTTTTGAAACGGTCGTTTTGAAATATGGACGTCCTTTGAATTTTTTGGTCGATATGTGACCCCAGGATTTGTTTTCAGGGCAGGTGTCATTTACAGGCATGCAATGATTTTGAATATCAACTGACCATTAGCATTGGGATTAAAGCTGCTGTTGTGTGAAACGGCCACAAGGTGGCAGCAGTTCACCCTTACCAAATCTGGTTACTAGGGCAAGAGAGCGTCAGTGGAAGTGGTGTTCTAGATTGGAGTTTAGAATGGAATGTGCCAGGAGAAAGCCGCTCACGTTTGTCTCACTACTTCTTGTTCGTGTTTTTAATTTAATTTTTTATTTTTTATTACAGCAAGTTTGATTACAATGTTTGGCTTGTTGTAGGTGTGGAAGATGTGGTTCTTTTACACATATACAGATGACTGTTCTTCCTGGGATTCTTTTCCCATGTACGTTATGACAGAATGTTGAGTAGTCCTCTCTTGGTATTCTGTAGGTCTTTGGTGATTATGTATGTCACCTGTGTTTGTATATGTCTGTTAACCCCGATATCGTAATGAAACCAATCCTCACACCTTTCCATTGGTGAACCATAAGTTTGTTTCATGAATCTGTGATTGCCCTTCTCCGTGGAAATATCTGCCCTGGTATCCATTTTTAGGTAACACCTATAAGTGATATGATAGGATATGTGTCTTTCACTTTCTGACTTACTACAAGTCACGTGATTACTTCTAGACTCATCTACGGTGCTGCAAATGGCATTGTGTCCTTTTTTCCCTTGGCTTCTCTTCTGCCTTAGCGGGGTCCATTTTCAACAATGTGATTCCCTGAGGGTTGTGGATTAGCTGACCTGGGCAGCCTTACCCTGCCGGCCCGCCCTCCCCAGGTGTGCCTCGTTGAGGTCAATATAAACAGAGCTCCAGGCAGCAATAGCCCCTGAAGCTGTGCCTGACTCCATATTCTCTGCCCCGTCAGCAGTCTCGGGGCTGTGCTGGTGGGAGGGAGTGAGGGGCCACAGCTTTGTGGGTGGCCCGGTGTGAGTGGGGTTCTGCTGGCCTTTCTGCAGGAGTTGCCAGGCTGCCTCCTGTAAAGAAGAGGATGTGTCACCCATAACTTCCGCTGGAATTTCTCTCCGGACAGAGGTGAGGAAGGAAAAAAGCAGTGGGGGCCGGGACAGGAGGGGTATCTCAGGCAGGGCAATGGAAAGCTTCTGGAAGAGTGCCAGGTTCCAGGACCAGTGGGCTGGCTGGCCTGCAGGCACCAAGTTGGCCTGCGTGCTGTCGCTGGTGTGGCTCCACGGTCCTTCCTCTAGGCTTTCAAGCCCTTGTACATATTCAGGTGTTTTACCTGGAAAGGGTGGGAACAGTTCAGCAGCAGCTGGCCTGGGGCTCAGCTCACGTTTACTCACAGATGCCTCGGCACGGTCCCCCAGCTTTGCAATGAGGACGCTCCTTGCGTGGGTGGTGGGTGGCTGGCTGTATGGGAGATGGTTCCCCACCTCTGACCAATTTCAGAATTGTTTACCGCTGGAGCAAGTGTCGTGATAGGGTTTTCCTCTGTATAACTCGTGGGTTCAATTTTTTTTTTCTTTTATGGTTCAAGTTAGATTTTATTCCTCTTTTATGTATTTATAAATATAAGCATGGAAATAATTCATTCCTATAAATACATCTGTGTGACGGGAAGAACTTTTTTCTGTTTTATTTTTAAATTTTATTTTTTAAAATTTTGAAATTTAATTTCATTTATGTTTTTATACAGCAGGTTATTATTAGTTATGTATTTTATGCATATACATGTATACAGGTCAATCCCAATCTCCCAACTCATCCCACCACCACCACCCCATGGCTTCCCACACTTGGTGTCCATACGTTTGTTCTCTACGTCTGTGTCTCTATTTCTTCCCTGCAAACCAGTTCATCTGTACCATTTTTAGGCTCCACATATATGCATTAATATACAATATTTGTTTTCCTCTTTCTGACTTACTTCATTCTGTATGACAGTCTCTCAATCCATCGATGTCTCTACAAATGACCCAGTTTCATTCCTTTTTATGGCCGAGTAATATTCCATTTTATATATGTACCACATCTTTATCCACTCATCTGTCTGTGGGCATTTAGGTTGCTTCCATTACCTGGCTATTGTAAATAGTGCTGCAACGAACATTGTGCTGAATGTGCCTTTTTGAAATACGGTTTTCTCTGGGTATATGCCCAGAAGTGGGATTGCTGGATCAGATGGTAATTCTATTTCTAATTTTTTTAAGGAAACTCCATACTGTTCTCCATAGTGACTGTATCAATTTACATTCCCACCAATAGTGGAAGAGGGCTCCTTTTGTCCACACCCTCCCCAGAATTGGTTGTTTGTATATTTTCTGATGATGCCTATTCTAACAGGTGTGAGGTGATACCTCATTGTAGTTTTGATTTGCATTTCTCTAATAATTAGTGCTGTTGAGCAGCTTTTCATGTGCGTCTTGGTCATCTCTGTGTCTCCTTTGAAGAAACGTCTCTTTAGATCTTCTGCCCATTTTTTGGGGTTGTTTGTTTTTTTAATATTAAGCTGCATGAGCTGTTTATATATATTGGAGATTAAACCTGTGTCCATTGATTCATTTGCAACGATTTTCACCCATCCTGAGGGATGCCTTTTTCCATTCCCGTTTTTTTTAACAAAAAAGGAAAGAAAGGAAAAGAAGCAGAACACTAATGTGCGTAAAATATGCCTTTTGAAACGGTCGTTTTGAATTATGGACGTCCTTTGAATTTTTTGGTCGATATGTGACCCCAGGATTTGTTTTCAGGGCAGGTGTCATTTACAGGCCTGCAATGATTTTGAATATCAACTGACCATTAGCGTTGGGATTAAAGCTGCTGTTGTGTGAAACGGCCACAAGGTGGCAGCAGTTCACCCTTACCAAATCTGGTTACTAGGGCAAGAGAGCCTCAGTGGAAGTGGTGTTCTAGATTGGAGTTTAGAATGGAATGTACCAGGAGAAAGCCGCTCACGTTTGTCTCACTACTTCTTGTTCGTGTTTTTAATTTAATTTTTTATTTTTTATTACAGCAAGTTTGATTACAATGTTTGGCTTGTTGTAGGTGTGGAAGATGTGGTTCTTTTACACATATACAGATGACTGTTCTTCCTGGGATTCTTTTCCCATGTACGTTATGACAGAATGTTGAGTAGTCCTCTCTTGGTATTCTGTAGGTCTTTGGTGATTATATATGTCACCTGTGTTTGTATATGTCTGTTAACCCCGATATCGTAATGAAACCAATCCTCACACCTTTCCATTGGTGAACCATAAGTTTGTTTCATGAATCTGTGATTGCCCTTCTCCGTGGAAATATCTGCCCTGGTATCCACTTTTAGGTAACACCTATAGGTGATATGATATGATATGTGTCTTTCACTTTCTGACTTACTACAAGTCACGTGATTACTTCTAGACTCATCTACGGTGCTGCAAATGGCATTGTGTCCTTTTTTCCCTTGGCTTCTCTTCTGCCTTAGCGGGGTCCATTTTCAACAATGTGATTCCCTGAGGGTTGTGGATTAGCTGACCTGGGCAGCCTTACCCTGCCGGCCCGCCCTCCCCAGGTGTTCCTCGTTGAGGTCAATATAAACAGAGCTCCAGGCAGCAATAGTCCCTGAAGCTGTGCCTGACTCCATATTCTCTGCCCCGTCAGCAGTCTCGGGGCTGTGCTGGTGGGAGGGAGTGAGGGGCCACAGCTTTGTGGGTGGCCCGGTGTGAGTGGGGTTCTGCTGGCCTTTCTGCAGGAGTTGCCAGGCTGCCGCCTGTAAAGAAGAGGATGTGTCAGCCATAACTTCCGCTGGAATTTCTCTCCGGACAGAGGTGAGGAAGGAAAAAAGCAGTGGGGGCCGGGACAGGAGGGGTATCTCAGGCAGGGCAATGGAAAGCTTCTGGAAGAGCGCCCGGGGCCAGGACCAACCTGGCTGGCCTGCAGGCACCAAGTTGTCCTGCGTGCTGTCGCTGGTGTGGCTCCATGGTCCTTCCTCTAGGCTTTCAAGCCCTTGTACATATTCAGGTGTTTTACCTGGAAAGGGTGGGAACAGTTCAGCAGCAGCTGGCCTGGGGCTCAGCTCACGTTTACTCACAGATGCCTCGGCACGGTCCCCCAGCTTTGCAATGAGGACGCTCCTTGCGTGGGGGGTGGGTTGCTGGCTCTATGGGAGATGCTTGCCCACCTCTGACCAATTTCAGAATTGTTTACCACTGGAGCAAGTGCCCTGATAGGGTTTTCCCCTGTATAACTCGTGGGTTCAGGAATTTTTTTTCTTTTATGGTTCAAGTTAGATTTTATTCCTCTTTTATGTATTTATAGATATAAGCATGGAAATCATTCATTCCTATAAATACATCTGTGTGACGGGAAGAAATTTTTTCTGTTTTATTTTTAAATTTTATTTTTTAAAATTTTGAAATTTAATTTTATTTATGTTTTTATACAGCAGGTTATTATTAGTTATGTATTTTATGCATATACATGTATACAGGTCAATCCCAATCTCCCAACTCATCCCACCACCACCACCCCATGGCTTCCCACACTTGGTGTCCATACGTTTGTTCTCTACGTCTGTGTCTCTATTTCTTCCCTGCAAACCAGTTCATCTGTACCATTTTTAGGCTCCACATATATGCATTAATATACAATATTTGTTTTCCTCTTTCTGACTTACTTCATTCTGTATGACAGTCTCTCGATCCATCGATGTCTCTACAAATGACCCAGTTTCATTCCTTTTTATGGCCGAGTAATATTCCATTTTATATATGTACCACATCTTTATCCACTCATCTGTCTGTGGGCATTTAGGTTGCTTCCATTACCTGGCTATTGTAAATAGTGCTGCAACGAACATTGTGCTGAATGTGCCTTTTTGAAATACGGTTTTCTCTGGGTATATGCCCAGAAGTGGGATTGCTGGATCAGATGGTAATTCTATTTCTAATTTTTTTAAGGAAACTCCATACTGTTCTCCATAGTGACTGTATCAATTTACATTCCCACCAATAGTGGAAGAGGGCTCCTTTTGTCCACACCCTCCCCAGAATTGGTTGTTTGTAGATTTTCTGATGATGCCGATTCTAAAAGGTGTGAGGTGATACCTCATTGTAGTTTTGATTTGCATTTCTCTAATAATTAGTGCTGTTGAGCAGCTTTTCTGTGCGTCTTGGCCATCTCTGTGTCTCCTTTGAAGAAACGTCTCTTTAGATCTTCTGCCCATTTTTTTTGGGTTGTTTGTTTTTTTAATATTAAGCTGCATGAGCTGTTTATATATATTGGAGATTAAACCTCTGTCCATTGATTCGTCTGCAATGATTTTCGCCCATCCTGAGGGATGCCTTTTTCCATTCCCGTGTTTTTTAACAAAAAAGGAAAGAAAGGAAAAGAAGCAGAACACTAATGTGCGTAAAATATGCCTTTTGAAACGGTCGTTTTGAAATATGGACGTCCTTTGAATTTTTTGGTCGATATGTGACCCCAGGATTTGTTTTCAGGGCAGGTGTCATTTACAGGCATGCAATGATTTTGAATATCAACTGACCATTAGCGTTGGGATTAAAGCTGCTGTTGTGTGAAACGGCCACAAGGTGGCAGCAGTTCACTCTTACCAAATCTGGTTACTAGGGCAAGAGAGCCTCAGTGGAAGTGGTGTTCTAGATTGGAGTTTAGAATGGAATGTGCCAGGAGAAAGCCGCTCACGTTTGTCTCACTACTTCTTGTTCGTGTTTTTAATTTAATTTTTTATTTTTTATTACAGCAAGTTTGATTACAATGTTTGGCTTGTTGTAGGTGTGGAAGATGTGGTTCTTTTACACATATACAGATGACTGTTCTTCCTGGGATTCTTTTCCCATGTACGTTATGACAGAATGTTGAGTAGTCCTCTCTTGGTATTCTGTAGGTCTTTGGTGATTATGTATGTCACCTGTGTTTGTATATGTCTGTTAACCCCGATATCGTAATGAAACCAATCCTCACACCTTTCCATTGGTGAACCATAAGTTTGTTTCATGAATCTGTGATTGCCCTTCTCCGTGGAAATATCTGCCCTGGTATCCATTTTTAGGTAACACCTATAAGTGATATGATAGGATATGTGTCTTTCACTTTCTGACTTACTACAAGTCACGTGATTACTTCTAGACTCATCTACGGTGCTGCAAATGGCATTGTGTCCTTTTTTCCCTTGGCTTCTCTTCTGCCTTAGCGGGGTCCATTTTCAACAATGTGATTCCCTGAGGGTTGTGGATTAGCTGACCTGGGCAGCCTTACCCTGCCGGCCCGCCCTCCCCAGGTGTGCCTCGTTGAGGTCAATATAAACAGAGCTCCAGGCAGCAATAGCCCCTGAAGCTGTGCCTGACTCCATATTCTCTGCCCCGTCAGCAGTCTCGGGGCTGTGCTGGTGGGAGGGAGTGAGGGGCCACAGCTTTGTGGGTGGCCCGGTGTGAGTGGGGTTCTGCTGGCCTTTCTGCAGGAGTTGCCAGGCTGCCACCTGTAAAGAAGAGGATGTGTCACCCATAACTTCCGTTGGAATTTCTCTCCGGACAGAGGTGAGGAAGGAAAAAAGCAGTGGGGGCCGGGACAGGAGGGGTATCTCAGGCAGGGCAATGGAAAGCTTCTGGAAGAGCGCCAGGGTCCAGGACCCGTGGGCTGGCTGGCCTGCAGGCACCAAGTTGGCCTGCGTGCTGTCGCTGGTGTGGCTCCACGGTCCTTCCTCTAGGCTTTCAAGCCCTTGTACATATTCAGGTGTTTTACCTGGAAAGGGTGGGAACAGTTCAGCAGCAGCTGGCCTGGGGCTCAGCTCACGTTTACTCACAGATGCCTCGGCACGGTCCCCCAGCTTTGCAATGAGGACGCTCCTTGCGTGGGGGGTGGGTGGCTGGCTGTATGGGAGATGGTTCCCCACCTCTGACCAATTTCAGAATTGTTTACCGCTGGAGCAAGTGTCGTGATAGGGTTTTCCTCTGTATAACTCGTGGGTTCAATTTTTTTTTTCTTTTATGGTTCAAGTTAGATTTTATTCCTCTTTTATGTATTTATAAATATAAGCATGGAAATAATTCATTCCTATAAATACATCTGTGTGACGGGAAGAACTTTTTTCTGTTTTATTTTTAAATTTTATTTTTTAAAATTTTGAAATTTAATTTCATTTATGTTTTTATACAGCAGGTTATTATTAGTTATGTATTTTATGCATATACATGTATACAGGTCAATCCCAATCTCCCAACTCATCCCACCACCACCACCCCATGGCTTCCCACACTTGGTGTCCATACGTTTGTTCTCTACGTCTGTGTCTCTATTTCTTCCCTGCAAACCAGTTCATCTGTACCATTTTTAGGCTCCACATATATGCATTAATATACAATATTTGTTTTCCTCTTTCTGACTTACTTCATTCTGTATGACAGTCTCTCGATCCATCGATGTCTCTACAAATGACCCAGTTTCATTCCTTTTTATGGCCGAGTAATATTCCATTTTATATATGTACCACATCTTTATCCACTCATCTGTCTGTGGGCATTTAGGTTGCTTCCATTACCTGGCTATTGTAAATAGTGCTGCAACGAACATTGTGCTGAATGTGCCTTTTTGAAATACGGTTTTCTCTGGGTATATGCCCAGAAGTGGGATTGCTGGATCAGATGGTAATTCTATTTCTAATTTTTTTAAGGAAACTCCATACTGTTCTCCATAGTGACTGTATCAATTTACATTCCCACCAATAGTGGAAGAGGGCTCCTTTTGTCCACACCCTCCCCAGAATTGGTTGTTTGTAGATTTTCTGATGATGCCGATTCTAAAAGGTGTGAGGTGATACCTCATTGTAGTTTTGATTTGCATTTCTCTAATAATTAGTGCTGTTGAGCAGCTTTTCTGTGTGTCTTGGCCATCTCTGTGTCTCCTTTGAAGAAACGTCTCTTTAGATCTTCTGCCCATGTTTTTTGGGTTGTTTGTTTTTTTAATATTAAGCTGCATGAGCTGTTTATATATATTGGAGATTAAACCTCTGTCCATTGATTCGTCTGCAATGATTTTCGCCCATCCTGAGGGATGCCTTTTTCCATTCCCGTGTTTTTTAACAAAAAAGGAAAGAATGGAAAAGAAGCAGAACACTAATGTGCGTAAAATATGCCTTTTGAAACGGTCGTTTTGAAATATGGACGTCCTTTGAATTTTTTGGTCGATATGTGACCCCAGGATTTGTTTTCAGGGCAGGTGTCATTTACAGGCATGCAATGATTTTGAATATCAACTGACCATTAGCGTTGGGATTAAAGCTGCTGTTGTGTGAAACGGCCACAAGGTGGCAGCAGTTCACCCTTACCAAATCTGGTTACTAGGGCAAGAGAGCCTCAGTGGAAGTGGTGTTCTAGATTGGAGTTTAGAATGGAATGTACCAGGAGAAAGCCGCTCACGTTTGTCTCACTACTTCTTGTTCGTGTTTTTAATTTAATTTTTTATTTTTTATTACAGCAAGTTTGATTACAATGTTTGGCTTGTTGTAGGTGTGGAAGATGTGGTTCTTTTACACATATACAGATGACTGTTCTTCCTGGGATCCTTTTCCCATGTACGTTATGACAGAATGTTGAGTAGTCCTCTCTTGGTATTCTGTAGGTCTTTGGTGATTATGTATGTCACCTTTGTTTGTATATGTCTGTTAACCCCGATATCGTAATGAAACCAATCCTCACACCTTTCCATTGGTGAACCATAAGTTTGTTTCATGAATCTGTGATTGCCCTTCTCCGTGGAAATATCTGCCCTGGTATCCATTTTTAGGTAACACCTATAAGTGATATGATAGGATATGTGTCTTTCACTTTCTGACTTACTACAAGTCACGTGATTACTTCTAGACTCATCTACGGTGCTGCAAATGGCATTGTGTCCTTTTTTCCCTTGGCTTCTCTTCTGACTTAGCGGGGTCCATTTTCAACAATGTGATTCCCTGAGGGTTGTGGATTAGCTGACCTGGGCAGCCTTACCCTGCCGGCCCGCCCTCCCCAGGTGTGCCTCGTTGAGGTCAATATAAACAGAGCTCCAGGCAGCAATAGCCCCTGAAGCTGTGCCTGACTCCATATTCTCTGCCCCATCAGCAGTCTCGGGGCTGTGCTGGTGGGAGGGAGTGAGGGGCCACAGCTTTGTGGGTGGCCCGGTGTGAGTGGGGTTCTGCTGGCCTTTCTGCAGGAGTTGCCAGGCTGCCGCCTGTAAAGAAGAGGATGTGTCACCCATACATTCCGCTGGAATTTTTCTCCGGACAGAGGTGAGGAAGGAAAAAAGCAGTGGGGGCCGGGACAGGAGGGGTATCTCAGGCAGGGCAATGGATAGCTTCTGGAAGAGTGCCCGGGGCCAGGACCAACCTGGCTGGCCTGCAGGCACCAAGATGGCCTGCGTGCTGTCGCTGGTGTGGCTCCACGGTCCTTCCTCTAGGCTTTCAAGCCCTTGTACATATTCAGGTGTTTTACCTGGAAAGGGTGGGAACAGTTCAGCAGCAGCTGGCCTGGGGCTCAGCTCACATTTACTCACAGATGCCTCGGCACGGTCCCCCAGCTTTGCAATGAGGACGCTCCTTGCGTGGGGGGTGGGTTGCTGGCTGTATGGGAGATGATTCCCCACCTCTGACCAATTTCAGAATTGTTTACCACTGGAGCAAGTGCCCTGATAGGGTTTTCCCCTGTATAACTCGTGGATTCAGGATTTTTTTTCTTTTATGGTTCAAGTTAGATTTTATTCCTCTTTTATGTATTTATAGATATAAGCATGGAAATCATTCATTCCTATAAATACATCTGTGTGACGGGAAGAACTTTTTTCTGTTTTATTTTTAAATTTTATTTTTTGAAATTTAATTTTATTTATGTTTTTATACAGCAGGTTATTATTAGTTATGTATTTTATGCATATACATGTATACAGGTCAATCCCAATCTCCCAACTCATCCCACCACCACCACCCCATGGCTTCCCACACTTGGTGTCCATACGTTTGTTCTCTACGTCTGTGTCTCTATTTCTTCCCTGCAAACCAGTTCATCTGTACCATTTTTCGGCTCCACATATATGCATTAATATACAATATTTGTTTTCCTCTTTCTGACTTACTTCATTCTGTATGACAGTCTCTCGATCCATCGATGTCTCTACAAATGACCCAGTTTCATTCCTTTTTATGGCCGAGTAATATTCCATTTTATATATGTACCACATCTTTATCCACTCATCTGTCTGTGGGCATTTAGGTTGCTTCCATTACCTGGCTATTGTAAATAGTGCTGCAACGAACATTGTGCTGAATGTGCCTTTTTGAAATACGGTTTTCTCTGGGTATATGCCCAGAAGTGGGATTGCTGGATCAGATGGTAATTCTATTTCTAATTTTTTTAAGGAAACTCCATACTGTTCTCCATAGTGACTGTATCAATTTACATTCCCACCAATAGTGGAAGAGGGCTCCTTTTGTCCACACCCTCCCCAGAATTGGTTGTTTGTAGATTTTCTGATGATGCCGATTCTAAAAGGTGTGAGGTGATACCTCATTGTAGTTTTGATTTGCATTTCTCTAATAATTAGTGCTGTTGAGCAGCTTTTCTGTGTGTCTTGGCCATCTCTGTGTCTCCTTTGAAGAAACGTCTCTTTAGATCTTCTGCCCATTTTTTTGGGTTGTTTGTTTTTTTAATATTAAGCTGCATGAGCTGTTTATATATATTGGAGATTAAACCTCTGTCCATTGATTCGTCTGCAATGATTTTCGCCCATTCTGAGGGATGCCTTTTTCCATTCCCGTGTTTTTTAACAAAAAAGGAAAGAAAGGAAAAGAAGCAGAACACTAATGTGCGTAAAATATGTCTTTTGAAACGGTCGTTTTGAAATATGGACGTCCTTTGAATTTTTTGGTCGATATGTGACCCCAGGATTTGTTTTCAGGGCAGGTGTCATTTACAGGCATGCAATGATTTTGAATATCAACTGACCATTAGCGTTGGGATTAAAGCTGCTGTTGTGTCAAACGGCCACAAGGTGGCAGCAGTTCACCCTTACCAAATCTGGTTACTAGGGCAAGAGAGCCTCAGTGGAAGTGGTGTTCTAGATTGGAGTTTAGAATGGAATGTACCAGGAGAAAGCCGCTCACGTTTGTCTCACTACTTCTTGTTCGTGTTTTTAATTTAATTTTTTATTTTTTCTTACAGCAAGTTTGATTACAATGTTTGGCTTGTTGTAGGTGTGGAAGATGTGGTTCTTTTACACATATACAGATGACTGTTCTTCCTGGGATTCTTTTCCCATGTACGTTATGACAGAATGTTGAGTAGTCCTCTCTTGGTATTCTTTAGGTCTTTGGTGATTATGTATGTCACCTGTGTTTGTATATGTCTGTTAACCCCGATATCGTAATGAAACCAATCCTCACACCTTTCCATTGGTGAACCATAAGTTTGTTTAATGAATCTGTGATTGCCCTTCTCCGTGGAAATATCTGCCCTGGTATCCACTTTTAGGTAACACCTATAGGTGATATGATATGATATGTGTCTTTCACTTTCTGACTTACTACAAGTCACGTGATTACTTCTAGACTCATCTACGGTGCTGCAAATGGCATTGTGTCCTTTTTTCCCTTGGCTTCTCTTCTGCCTTAGCGGGGTCCATTTTCAACAATGTGATTCCCTGAGGGTTGTGGATTAGCTGACCTGGGCAGCCTTACCCTGCCGGCCCGCCCTCCCCAGGTGTTCCTCGTTGAGGTCAATATAAACAGAGCTCCAGGCAGCAATAGCCCCTGAAGCTGTGCCTGACTCCATATTCTCTGCCCCGTCAGCAGTCTCGGGGCTGTGCTGGTGGGAGGGAGTGAGGGGCCACAGCTTTGTGGGTGGCCCGGTGTGAGTGGGGTTCTGCTGGCCTTTCTGCAGGAGTTGCCAGGCTGCCGCCTGTAAAGAAGAGGATGTGTCAGCCATAACTTCCGCTGGAATTTATCTCCGGACAGAGGTGAGGAAGGAAAAAAGCAGTGGGGGCCGGGACAGGAGGGGTATCTCAGGCAGGGCAATGGAAAGCTTCTGGAAGAGCGCCCGGGGCCAGGACCAACCTGGCTGGCCTGCAGGCACCAAGTTGTCCTGCGTGCTGTCGCTGGTGTGGCTCCACGGTCCTTCCTCTAGGCTTTCAAGCCCTTGTACATATTCAGGTGTTTTACCTGGAAAGGGTGGGAACAGTTCAGCAGCAGCTGGCCTGGGGCTCAGCTCACGTTTACTCACAGATGCCTCGGCACGGTCCCCCAGCTTTGCAATGAGGACGCTCCTTGCGTGGGGGGTGGGTGGCTGGCTGTATGGGAGATGCTTCCCCACCTCTGACCAATTTCAGAATTGTTTACCACTGGAGCAAGTGCCCTGATAGGGTTTTCCCCTGTATAACTCGTGGGTTCAGGATTTTTTTTTCTTTTATGGTTCAAGTTAGATTTTATTCCTCTTTTATGTATTTATAGATATAAGCATGGAAATCATTCATTCCTATAAATACATCTGTGTGATGGGAAGAAATTTTTTCTGTTTTATTTTTAAATTTTATTTTTTAAAATTTTGAAATTTAATTTTATTTATGTTTTTATACAGCAGGTTATTATTAGTTATGTATTTTATGCATATACATGTATACAGGTCAATCCCAATCTCCCAACTCATCCCACCACCACCACCCCATGGCTTCCCACACTTGGTGTCCATACGTTTGTTCTCTACGTCTGTGTCTCTATTTCTTCCCTGCAAACCAGTTCATCTGTACCATTTTTAGGCTCCACATATATGCATTAATATACAATATTTGTTTTCCTCTTTCTGACTTACTTCATTCTGTATGACAGTCTCTCGATCCATCGATGTCTCTACAAATGACCCAGTTTCATTCCTTTTTATGGCCGAGTAATATTCCATTTTATATATGTACCACATCTTTATCCACTCATCTGTCTGTGGGCATTTAGGTTGCTTCCATTACCTGGCTATTGTAAATAGTGCTGCAACGAACATTGTGCTGAATGTGCCTTTTTGAAATACGGTTTTCTCTGGGTATATGCCCAGAAGTGGGATTGCTGGATCAGATGGTAATTCTATTTCTAATTTTTTTAAGGAAACTCCATACTGTTCTCCATAGTGACTGTATCAATTTACATTCCCACCAATAGTGGAAGAGGGCTCCTTTTGTCCACACCCTCCCCAGAATTGGTTGTTTGTAGATTTTCTGATGATGCCGATTCTAAAAGGTGTGAGGTGATACCTCATTGTAGTTTTGATTTGCATTTCTCTAATAATTAGTGCTGTTGAGCAGCTTTTCTGTGTGTCTTGGCCATCTCTGTGTCTCCTTTGAAGAAACGTCTCTTTAGATCTTCTGCCCATGTTTTTTGGGTTGTTTGTTTTTTTAATATTAAGCTGCATGAGCTGTTTATATATATTGGAGATTAAACCTCTGTCCATTGATTCGTCTGCAATGATTTTCGCCCATCCTGAGGGATGCCTTTTTCCATTCCCGTGTTTTTTAACAAAAAAGGAAAGAATGGAAAAGAAGCAGAACACTAATGTGCGTAAAATATGCCTTTTGAAACGGTCGTTTTGAAATATGGACGTCCTTTGAATTTTTTGGTCGATATGTGACCCCAGGATTTGTTTTCAGGGCAGGTGTCATTTACAGGCATGCAATGATTTTGAATATCAACTGACCATTAGCGTTGGGATTAAAGCTGCTGTTGTGTGAAACGGCCACAAGGTGGCAGCAGTTCACCCTTACCAAATCTGGTTACTAGGGCAAGAGAGCCTCAGTGGAAGTGGTGTTCTAGATTGGAGTTTAGAATGGAATGTACCAGGAGAAAGCCGCTCACGTTTGTCTCACTACTTCTTGTTCGTGTTTTTAATTTAATTTTTTATTTTTTATTACAGCAAGTTTGATTACAATGTTTGGCTTGTTGTAGGTGTGGAAGATGTGGTTCTTTTACACATATACAGATGACTGTTCTTCCTGGGATCCTTTTCCCATGTACGTTATGACAGAATGTTGAGTAGTCCTCTCTTGGTATTCTGTAGGTCTTTGGTGATTATGTATGTCACCTTTGTTTGTATATGTCTGTTAACCCCGATATCGTAATGAAACCAATCCTCACACCTTTCCATTGGTGAACCATAAGTTTGTTTCATGAATCTGTGATTGCCCTTCTCCGTGGAAATATCTGCCCTGGTATCCATTTTTAGGTAACACCTATAAGTGATATGATAGGATATGTGTCTTTCACTTTCTGACTTACTACAAGTCACGTGATTACTTCTAGACTCATCTACGGTGCTGCAAATGGCATTGTGTCCTTTTTTCCCTTGGCTTCTCTTCTGACTTAGCGGGGTCCATTTTCAACAATGTGATTCCCTGAGGGTTGTGGATTAGCTGACCTGGGCAGCCTTACCCTGCCGGCCCGCCCTCCCCAGGTGTGCCTCGTTGAGGTCAATATAAACAGAGCTCCAGGCAGCAATAGCCCCTGAAGCTGTGCCTGACTCCATATTCTCTGCCCCATCAGCAGTCTCGGGGCTGTGCTGGTGGGAGGGAGTGAGGGGCCACAGCTTTGTGGGTGGCCCGGTGTGAGTGGGGTTCTGCTGGCCTTTCTGCAGGAGTTGCCAGGCTGCCGCCTGTAAAGAAGAGGATGTGTCACCCATAACTTCCGCTGGAATTTCTCTCCGGACAGAGGTGAGGAAGGAAAAAAGCAGTGGGGGCCGGGACAGGAGGGGTATCTCAGGCAGGGCAATGGAAAGCTTCTGGAAGAGTGCCAGGGTCCAGGACCAGTGGGCTGGCTGGCCTGCAGGCACCAAGTTGGCCTGCGTGCTGTCGCTGGTGTGGCTCCACGGTCCTTCCTCTAGGCTTTCAAGCCCTTGTACATATTCAGGTGTTTTACCTGGAAAGGGTGGGAACAGTTCAGCAGCAGCTGGCCTGGGGCTCAGCTCACGTTTACTCACAGATGCCTCGGCACGGTCCCCCAGCTTTGCAATGAGGACGCTCCTTGCGTGGGGGGTGGGTGGCTGGCTGTATGGGAGATGGTTCCCCACCTGTGACCAATTTCAGAATTGTTTACCGCTGGAGCAAGTGTCGTGATAGGGTTTTCCTCTGTATAACTCGTGGGTTCAATTTTTTTTTTCTTTTATGGTTCAAGTTAGATTTTATTCCTCTTTTATGTATTTATAACTATAAGCATGGAAATAATTCATTCCTATAAATACATCTGTGTGACGGGAAGAACTTTTTTCTGTTTTATTTTTAAATTTTATTTTTTAAAATTTTGAAATTTAATTTCATTTATGTTTTTATACAGCAGGTTATTATTAGTTATGTATTTTATGCATATACATGTATACAGGTCAATCCCAATCTCCCAACTCATCCCACCACCACCACCCCATGGCTTCCCACACTTGGTGTCCATACGTTTGTTCTCTACGTCTGTGTCTCTATTTCTTCCCTGCAAACCAGTTCATCTGTACCATTTTTCGGCTCCACATATATGCATTAATATACAATATTTGTTTTCCTCTTTCTGACTTACTTCATTCTGTATGACAGTCTCTCAATCCATCGATGTCTCTACAAATGACCCAGTTTCATTCCTTTTTATGGCCGAGTAATATTCCATTTTATATATGTACCACATCTTTATCCACTCATCTGTCTGTGGGCATTTAGGTTGCTTCCATTACCTGGCTATTGTAAATAGTGCTGCAACGAACATTGTGCTGAATGTGCCTTTTTGAAATACGGTTTTCTCTGGGTATATGCCCAGAAGTGGGATTGCTGGATCAGATGGTAATTCTATTTCTAATTTTTTTAAGGAAACTCCATACTGTTCTCCATAGTGACTGTATCAATTTACATTCCCACCAATAGTGGAAGAGGGCTCCTTTTGTCCACACCCTCCCCAGAATTGGTTGTTTGTATATTTTCTGATGATGCCTATTCTAACAGGTGTGAGGTGATACCTCATTGTAGTTTTGATTTGCATTTCTCTAATAATTAGTGCTGTTGAGCAGCTTTTCATGTGCGTCTTGGCCATCTCTGTGTCTCCTTTGAAGAAACGTCTCTTTAGATCTTCTGCCCATTTTTTGGGGTTGTTTGTTTTTTTAATATTAAGCTGCATGAGCTGTTTATATATATTGGAGATTAAACCTGTGTCCATTGATTCATTTGCAACGATTTTCACCCATCCTGAGGGATGCCTTTCTCCATTCCCGTTTTTTTTAACAAAAAAGGAAAGAAAGGAAAAGAAGCAGAACACTAATGTGCGTAAAATATGCCTTTTGAAACGGTCGTTTTGAAATATGGACGTCCTTTGAATTTTTTGGTCGATATGTGACCCCAGGATTTGTTTTCAGGGCAGGTGTCATTTACAGGCATGCAATGATTTTGAATATCAACTGACCATTAGCGTTGGGATTAAAGCTGCTGTTGTGTGAAACGGCCACAAGGTGGCAGCAGTTCACACTTACCAAATCTGGTTACTAGGGCAAGAGAGCCTCAGTGGAAGTGGTGTTCTAGATTGGAGTTTAGAATGGAATGTACCAGGAGAAAGCTGCTCACGTTTGTCTCACTACTTCTTGTTCGTGTTTTTAATTTAATTTTTTATTTTTTATTACAGCAAGTTTGATTACAATGTTTGGCTTGTTGTAGGTGTGGAAGATGTGGTTCTTTTACACATATACAGATGACTGTTCTTCCTGGGATTCTTTTCCCATGTACGTTATGACAGAATGTTGAGTAGTCCTCTCTTGGTATTCTGTAGGTCTTTGGTGATTATATATGTCACCTGTGTTTGTATATGTCTGTTAACCCCGATATCGTAATGAAACCAATCCTCACACCTTTCCATTGGTGAACCATAAGTTTGTTTCATGAATCTGTGATTGCCCTTCTCCGTGGAAATATCTGCCCTGGTATCCACTTTTAGGTAACACCTATAGGTGATATGATAGGATATGTGTCTTTCACTTTCTGACTTACTACAAGTCACGTGATTACTTCTAGACTCATCTACGGTGCTGCAAATGGCATTGTGTCCTTTTTTCCCTTGGCTTCTCTTCTGCCTTAGCGGGGTCCATTTTCAACAATGTGATTCCCTGAGGGTTGTGGATTAGCTGACCTGGGCAGCCTTACCCTGCCGGCCCGCCCTCCCCAGGTGTTCCTCGTTGAGGTCAATATAAACAGAGCTCCAGGCAGCAATAGCTCCTGAAGCTGTGCCTGACTCCATATTCTCTGCCCCGTCAGCAGTCTCGGGGCTGTGCTGGTGGGAGGGAGTGAGGGGCCACAGCTTTGTGGGTGGCCCGGTGTGAGTGGGGTTCTGCTGGCCTTTCTGCAGGAGTTGCCAGGCTGCCGCCTGTAAAGAAGAGGATGTGTCACCCATACATTCCGCTGGAATTTCTCTCCGGACAGAGGTGAGGAAGGAAAAAAGCAGTGGGGGCCGGGACAGGAGGGGTATCTCAGGCAGGGCAATGGAAAGCTTCTGGAAGAGCGCCCGGGGCCAGGACCAACCTGGCTGGCCTGCAGGCACCAAGTTGTCCTGCGTGCTGTCGCTGGTGTGGCTCCACGGTCCTTCCTCTAGGCTTTCAAGCCCTTGTACATATTCAGGTGTTTTACCTGGAAAGGGTGGGAACAGTTCAGCAGCAGCTGGCCTGGGGCTCAGCTCACGTTTACTCACAGATGCCTCGGCACGGTCCCCCAGCTTTGCAATGAGGACGCTCCTTGCGTGGGGGGTGGGTTGCTGGCTGTATGGGAGATGCTTCCCCACCTCTGACCAATTTCAGAATTGTTTACCACTGGAGCAAGTGCCCTGATAGGGTTTTCCCCTGTATAACTCGTGGATTCAGGATTTTTTTTTCTTTTATGGTTCAAGTTAGATTTTATTCCTCTTTTATGTATTTATAGATATAAGCATGGAAATCATTCATTCCTATAAATACATCTGTGTGACGGGAAGAACTTTTTTCTGTTTTATTTTTAAATTTTATTTTTTAAAATTTTGAAATTTAATTTTATTTATGTTTTTATACAGCAGGTTATTATTAGTTATGTATTTTATGCATATACATGTATACAGGTCAATCCCAATCTCCCAACTCATCCCACCACCACCACCCCATGGCTTCCCACACTTGGTGTCCATACGTTTGTTCTCTACGTCTGTGTCTCTATTTCTTCCCTGCAAACCAGTTCATCTGTACCATTTTTCGGCTCCACATATATGCATTAATATACAATATTTGTTTTCCTCTTTCTGACTTACTTCATTCTGTATGACAGTCTCTCGATCCATCGATGTCTCTACAAATGACCCAGTTTCATTCCTTTTTATGGCCGAGTAATATTCCATTTTATATATGTACCACATCTTTATCCACTCATCTGTCTGTGGGCATTTAGGTTGCTTCCATTACCTGGCTATTGTAAATAGTGCTGCAACGAACATTGTGCTGAATGTGCCTTTTTGAAATACGGTTTTCTCTGGGTATATGCCCAGAAGTGGGATTGCTGGATCAGATGGTAATTCTATTTCTAATTTTTTTAAGGAAACTCCATACTCTTCTCCATAGTGACTGTATCAATTTACATTCCCACCAATAGTGGAAGAGGGCTCCTTTTGTCCACACCCTCCCCAGAATTGGTTGTTTGTAGATTTTCTGATGATGCCGATTCTAAAAGGTGTGAGGTGATACCTCATTGTAGTTTTGATTTGCATTTCTCTAATAATTAGTGCTGTTGAGCAGCTTTTCTGTGCGTCTTGGCCATCTCTGTGTCTCCTTTGAAGAAACGTCTCTTTAGATCTTCTGCTCATTTTTTTTGGGTTGTTTGTTTTTTTAATATTAAGCTGCATGAGCTGTTTATATATATTGGAGATTAAACCTCTGTCCATTGATTCGTCTGCAATGATTTTCGCCCATTCTGAGGGATGCCTTTTTCCATTCCCGTGTTTTTTAACAAAAAAGGAAAGAAAGGAAAAGAAGCAGAACACTAATGTGCGTAAAATATGCCTTTTGAAACGGTCGTTTTGAAATATGGACGTCCTTTGAATTTTTTGGTCGATATGTGACCCCAGGATTTGTTTTCAGGGCAGGTGTCATTTACAGGCATGCAATGATTTTGAATATCAACTGACCATTAGCGTTGGGATTAAAGCTGCTGTTGTGTGAAACGGCCACAAGGTGGCAGCAGTTCACCCTTACCAAATCTGGTTACTAGGGCAAGAGAGCCTCAGTGGAAGTGGTGTTCTAGATTGGAGTTTAGAATGGAATGTGCCAGGAGAAAGCCGCTCACGTTTGTCTCACTACTTCTTGTTCGTGTTTTTAATTTAATTTTTTATTTTTTATTACAGCAAGTTTGATTACAATGTTTGGCTTGTTGTAGGTGTGGAAGATGTGTTTCTTTTACACATATACAGATGACTGTTCTTCCTGGGATCCTTTTCCCATGTACGTTATGACAGAATGTTGAGTAGTCCTCTCTTGGTATTCTGTAGGTCTTTGGTGATTATATATGTCACCTGTGTTTGTATATGTCTGTTAACCCCGATATCGTAATGAAACCAATCCTCACACCTTTCCATTGGTGAACCATAAGTTTGTTTCATGAATCTGTGATTGCCCTTCTCCGTGGAAATATCTGCCCTGGTATCCATTTTTAGGTAACACCTATAAGTGATATGATAGGATATGTGTCTTTCACTTTCTGACTTACTACAAGTCACGTGATTACTTCTAGACTCATCTACGGTGCTGCAAATGGCATTGTGTCCTTTTTTCCCTTGGCTTCTCTTCTGCCTTAGCGGGGTCCATTTTCAACAATGTGATTCCCTGAGGGTTGTGGATTAGCTGACCTGGGCAGCCTTACCCTGCCGGCCCGCCCTCCCCAGGTGTGCCTCGTTGAGGTCAATATAAACAGAGCTCCAGGCAGCAATAGCCCTTGAAGCTGTGCCTGACTCCATATTCTCTGCCCCGTCAGCAGTCTCGGGGCTGTGCTGGTGGGAGGGAGTGAGGGGCCACAGCTTTGTGGGTGGCCCGGTGTGAGTGGGGTTCTGCTGGCCTTTCTGCAGGAGTTGCCAGGCTGCCGCCTGTAAAGAAGAGGATGTGTCACCCATACATTCCGCTGGAATTTTTCTCCGGACAGAGGTGAGGAAGGAAAAAAGCAGTGGGGGCCGGGACAGGAGGGGTATCTCAGGCAGGGCAATGGAAAGCTTCTGGAAGAGTGCCCGGGGCCAGGACCAACCTGGCTGGCCTGCAGGCACCAAGATGGCCTGCGTGCTGTCGCTGGTGTGGCTCCACGGTCCTTCCTCTAGGCTTTCAAGCCCTTGTACATATTCAGGTGTTTTACCTGGAAAGGGTGGGAACAGTTCAGCAGCAGCTGGCCTGGGGCTCAGCTCACATTTACTCACAGATGCCTCGGCACGGTCCCCCAGCTTTGCAATGAGGACGCTCCTTGCGTGGGGGGTGGGTTGCTGGCTGTATGGGAGATGATTCCCCACCTCTGACCAATTTCAGAATTGTTTACCACTGGAGCAAGTGCCCTGATAGGGTTTTCCCCTGTATAACTCGTGGATTCAGGATTGTTTTTTCTTTTATGGTTCAAGTTAGATTTTATTCCTCTTTTATGTATTTATAGATATAAGCATGGAAATCATTCATTCCTATAAATACATCTGTGTGACGGGAAGAACTTTTTTCTGTTTTATTTTTAAATTTTATTTTTTAAAATTTTGAAATTTAATTTTATTTATGTTTTTATACAGCAGGTTATTATTAGTTATGTATTTTATGCATATACATGTATACAGGTCAATCCCAATCTCCCAACTCATCCCACCACCACCACCCCATGGCTTCCCACACTTGGTGTCCATACGTTTGTTCTCTACGTCTGTGTCTCTATTTCTTCCCTGCAAACCAGTTCATCTGTACCATTTTTAGGCTCCACATATATGCATTAATATACAATATTTGTTTTCCTCTTTCTGACTTACTTCATTCTGTATGACAGTCTCTCGATCCATCGATGTCTCTACAAATGACCCAGTTTCATTCCTTTTTATGGCCGAGTAATATTCCATTTTATATATGTACCACATCTTTATCCACTCATCTGTCTGTGGGCATTTAGGTTGCTTCCATTACCTGGCTATTGTAAATAGTGCTGCAACGAACATTGTGCTGAATGTGCCTATTTGAAATACGGTTTTCTCTGGGTATATGCCCAGAAGTGGGATTGCTGGATCAGATGGTAATTCTATTTCTAATTTTTTTAAGGAAACTCCATACTCTTCTCCATAGTGACTGTATCAATTTACATTCCCACCAATAGTGGAAGAGGGCTCCTTTTGTCCACACCCTCCCCAGAATTGGTTGTTTGTAGATTTTCTGATGATGCCGATTCTAACAGGTGTGAGGTGATACCTCATTGTAGTTTTGATTTGCATTTCTCTAATAATTAGTGCTGTTGAGCAGCTTTTCTGTGCGTCTTGGCCATCTCTGTGTCTCCTTTGAAGAAACGTCTCTTTAGATCTTCTGCCCATTTTTTTTGGGTTGTTTGTTTTTTTAATATTAAGCTGCATGAGCTGTTTATATATATTGGAGATTAAACCTCTGTCCATTGATTCGTCTGCAATGATTTTCGCCCATTCTGAGGGATGCCTTTTTCCATTCCCGTGTTTTTTAACAAAAAAGGAAAGAAAGGAAAAGAAGCAGAACACTAATGTGCGTAAAATATGCCTTTTGAAACGGTCGTTTTGAAATATGGACGTCCTTTGAATTTTTTGGTCGATATGTGACCCCAGGATTTGTTTTCAGGGCAGGTGTCATTTACAGGCATGCAATGATTTTGAATATCAACTGACCATTAGCGTTGGGATTAAAGCTGCTGTTGTGTGAAACGGCCACAAGGTGGCAGCAGTTCACCCTTACCAAATCTGGTTACTAGGGCAAGAGAGCCTCAGTGGAAGTGGTGTTCTAGATTGGAGTTTAGAATGGAATGTACCAGGAGAAAGCCGCTCACGTTTGTCTCACTACTTCTTGTTCGTGTTTTTAATTTAATTTTTTATTTTTTATTACAGCAAGTTTGATTACAATGTTTGGCTTGTTGTAGGTGTGGAAGATGTGGTTCTTTTACACATATACAGATGACTGTTCTTCCTGGGATCCTTTTCCCATGTACGTTATGACAGAATGTTGAGTAGTCCTCTCTTGGTATTCTGTAGGTCTTTGGTGATTATGTATGTCACCTTTGTTTGTATATGTCTGTTAACCCCGATATCGTAATGAAACCAATCCTCACACCTTTCCATTGGTGAACCATAAGTTTGTTTCATGAATCTGTGATTGCCCTTCTCCGTGGAAATATCTGCCCTGGTATCCATTTTTAGGTAACACCTATAAGTGATATGATAGGATATGTGTCTTTCACTTTCTGACTTACTACAAGTCACGTGATTACTTCTAGACTCATCTACGGTGCTGCAAATGGCATTGTGTCCTTTTTTCCCTTGGCTTCTCTTCTGACTTAGCGGGGTCCATTTTCAACAATGTGATTCCCTGAGGGTTGTGGATTAGCTGACCTGGGCAGCCTTACCCTGCCGGCCCGCCCTCCCCAGGTGTGCCTCGTTGAGGTCAATATAAACAGAGCTCCAGGCAGCAATAGCCCCTGAAGCTGTGCCTGACTCCATATTCTCTGCCCCATCAGCAGTCTCGGGGCTGTGCTGGTGGGAGGGAGTGAGGGGCCACAGCTTTGTGGGTGGCCCGGTGTGAGTGGGGTTCTGCTGGCCTTTCTGCAGGAGTTGCCAGGCTGCCGCCTGTAAAGAAGAGGATGTGTCACCCATAACTTCCGCTGGAATTTCTCTCCGGACAGAGGTGAGGAAGGAAAAAAGCAGTGGGGGCCGGGACAGGAGGGGTATCTCAGGCAGGGCAATGGAAAGCTTCTGGAAGAGCGCCAGGGTCCAGGACCAGTGGGCTGGCTGGCCTGCAGGCACCAAGTTGGCCTGCGTGCTGTCGCTGGTGTGGCTCCACGGTCCTTCCTCTAGGCTTTCAAGCCCTTGTACATATTCAGGTGTTTTACCTGGAAAGGGTGGGAACAGTTCAGCAGCAGCTGGCCTGGGGCTCAGCTCACGTTTACTCACAGATGCCTCGGCACGGTCCCCCAGCTTTGCAATGAGGACGCTCCTTGCGTGGGGGGTGGGTGGCTGGCTGTATGGGAGATGGTTCCCCACCTCTGACCAATTTCAGAATTGTTTACCGCTGGAGCAAGTGTCGTGATAGGGTTTTCCTCTGTATAACTCGTGGGTTCAATTTTTTTTTTCTTTTATGGTTCAAGTTAGATTTTATTCCTCTTTTATGTATTTATAACTATAAGCATGGAAATAATTCATTCCTATAAATACATCTGTGTGACGGGAAGAACTTTTTTCTGTTTTATTTTTAAATTTTATTTTTTAAAATTTTGAAATTTAATTTCATTTATGTTTTTATACAGCAGGTTATTATTAGTTATGTATTTTATGCATATACATGTATACAGGTCAATCCCAATCTCCCAACTCATCCCACCACCACCACCCCATGGCTTCCCACACTTGGTGTCCATACGTTTGTTCTCTACGTCTGTGTCTCTATTTCTTCCCTGCAAACCAGTTCATCTGTACCATTTTTAGGCTCCACATATATGCATTAATATACAATATTTGTTTTCCTCTTTCTGACTTACTTCATTCTGTATGACAGTCTCTCAATCCATCGATGTCTCTACAAATGACCCAGTTTCATTCCTTTTTATGGCCGAGTAATATTCCATTTTATATATGTACCACATCTTTATCCACTCATCTGTCTGTGGGCATTTAGGTTGCTTCCATTACCTGGCTATTGTAAATAGTGCTGCAACGAACATTGTGCTGAATGTGCCTTTTGAAATACGGTTTTCTCTGGGTATATGCCCAGAAGTGGGATTGCTGGATCAGATGGTAATTCTATTTCTAATTTTTTTAAGGAAACTCCATACTGTTCTCCATAGTGACTGTATCAATTTACATTCCCACCAATAGTGGAAGAGGGCTCCTTTTGTCCACACCCTCCCCAGAATTGGTTGTTTGTATATTTTCTGATGATGCCTATTCTAACAGGTGTGAGGTGATACCTCATTGTAGTTTTGATTTGCATTTCTCTAATAATTAGTGCTGTTGAGCAGCTTTTCATGTGCGTCTTGGCCATCTCTGTGTCTCCTTTGAAGAAACGTCTCTTTAGATCTTCTGCCCATTTTTTGGGGTTGTTTGTTTTTTTAATATTAAGCTGCATGAGCTGTTTATATATATTGGAGATTAAACCTGTGTCCATTGATTCATTTGCAACGATTTTCACCCATCCTGAGGGATGCCTTTCTCCATTCCCGTTTTTTTTAACAAAAAAGGAAAGAAAGGAAAAGAAGCAGAACACTAATGTGCGTAAAATATGCCTTTTGAAACGGTCGTTTTGAAATATGGACGTCCTTTGAATTTTTTGGTCGATATGTGACCCCAGGATTTGTTTTCAGGGCAGGTGTCATTTACAGGCATGCAATGATTTTGAATATCAACTGACCATTAGCGTTGGGATTAAAGCTGCTGTTGTGTGAAACGGCCACAAGGTGGCAGCAGTTCACACTTACCAAATCTGGTTACTAGGGCAAGAGAGCCTCAGTGGAAGTGGTGTTCTAGATTGGAGTTTAGAATGGAATGTACCAGGAGAAAGCCGCTCACGTTTGTCTCACTACTTCTTGTTCGTGTTTTTAATTTAATTTTTTATTTTTTATTACAGCAAGTTTGATTACAATGTTTGGCTTGTTGTAGGTGTGGAAGATGTGGTTCTTTTACACATATACAGATGACTGTTCTTCCTGGGATTCTTTTCCCATGTACGTTATGACAGAATGTTGAGTAGTCCTCTCTTGGTATTCTGTAGGTCTTTGGTGATTATATATGTCACCTGTGTTTGTATATGTCTGTTAACCCCGATATCGTAATGAAACCAATCCTCACACCTTTCCATTGGTGAACCATAAGTTTGTTTCATGAATCTGTGATTGCCCTTCTCCGTGGAAATATCTGCCCTGGTATCCACTTTTAGGTAACACCTATAGGTGATATGATAGGATATGTGTCTTTCACTTTCTGACTTACTACAAGTCACGTGATTACTTCTAGACTCATCTACGGTGCTGCAAATGGCATTGTGTCCTTTTTTCCCTTGGCTTCTCTTCTGCCTTAGCGGGGTCCATTTTCAACAATGTGATTCCCTGAGGGTTGTGGATTAGCTGACCTGGGCAGCCTTACCCTGCCGGCCCGCCCTCCCCAGGTGTTCCTCGTTGAGGTCAATATAAACAGAGCTCCAGGCAGCAATAGCTCCTGAAGCTGTGCCTGACTCCATATTCTCTGCCCCGTCAGCAGTCTCGGGGCTGTGCTGGTGGGAGGGAGTGAGGGGCCACAGCTTTGTGGGTGGCCCGGTGTGAGTGGGGTTCTGCTGGCCTTTCTGCAGGAGTTGCCAGGCTGCCGCCTGTAAAGAAGAGGATGTGTCACCCATACATTCCGCTGGAATTTCTCTCCGGACAGAGGTGAGGAAGGAAAAAAGCAGTGGGGGCCGGGACAGGAGGGGTATCTCAGGCAGGGCAATGGAAAGCTTCTGGAAGAGCGCCCGGGGCCAGGACCAACCTGGCTGGCCTGCAGGCACCAAGTTGTCCTGCGTGCTGTCGCTGGTGTGGCTCCACGGTCCTTCCTCTAGGCTTTCAAGCCCTTGTACATATTCAGGTGTTTTACCTGGAAAGGGTGGGAACAGTTCAGCAGCAGCTGGCCTGGGGCTCAGCTCACGTTTACTCACAGATGCTTCGGCACGGTCCCCCAGCTTTGCAATGAGGACGCTCCTTGCGTGGGGGGTGGGTTGCTGGCTGTATGGGAGATGCTTCCCCACCTCTGACCAATTTCAGAATTGTTTACCACTGGAGCAAGTGCCCTGATAGGGTTTTCCCCTGTATAACTCGTGGATTCAGGATTTTTTTTTCTTTTATGGTTCAAGTTAGATTTTATTCCTCTTTTATGTATTTATAGATATAAGCATGGAAATCATTCATTCCTATAAATACATCTGTGTGACGGGAAGAACTTTTTTCTGTTTTATTTTTAAATTTTATTTTTTAAAATTTTGAAATTTAATTTTATTTATGTTTTTATACAGCAGGTTATTATTAGTTATGTATTTTATGCATATACATGTATACAGGTCAATCCTAATCTCCCAACTCATCCCACCACCACCACCCCATGGCTTCCCACACTTGGTGTCCATACGTTTGTTCTCTACGTCTGTGTCTCTATTTCTTCCCTGCAAACCAGTTCATCTGTACCATTTTTCGGCTCCACATATATGCATTAATATACAATATTTGTTTTCCTCTTTCTGACTTACTTCATTCTGTATGACAGTCTCTCGATCCATCGATGTCTCTACAAATGACCCAGTTTCATTCCTTTTTATGGCCGAGTAATATTCCATTTTATATATGTACCACATCTTTATCCACTCATCTGTCTGTGGGCATTTAGGTTGCTTCCATTACCTGGCTATTGTAAATAGTGCTGCAACGAACATTGTGCTGAATGTGCCTTTTTGAAATACGGTTTTCTCTGGGTATATGCCCAGAAGTGGGATTGCTGGATCAGATGGTAATTCTATTTCTAATTTTTTTAAGGAAACTCCATACTCTTCTCCATAGTGACTGTATCAATTTACATTCCCACCAATAGTGGAAGAGGGCTCCTTTTGTCCACACCCTCCCCAGAATTGGTTGTTTGTAGATTTTCTGATGATGCCGATTCTAAAAGGTGTGAGGTGATACCTCATTGTAGTTTTGATTTGCATTTCTCTAATAATTAGTGCTGTTGAGCAGCTTTTCTGTGCGTCTTGGCCATCTCTGTGTCTCCTTTGAAGAAACGTCTCTTTAGATCTTCTGCCCATTTTTTTTGGGTTGTTTGTTTTTTTAATATTAAGCTGCATGAGCTGTTTATATATATTGGAGATTAAACCTCTGTCCATTGATTCGTCTGCAATGATTTTCGCCCATTCTGAGGGATGCCTTTTTCCATTCCCGTGTTTTTTAACAAAAAAGGAAAGAAAGGAAAAGAAGCAGAACACTAATGTGCGTAAAATATGCCTTTTGAAACGGTCGTTTTGAAATATGGACGTCCTTTGAATTTTTTGGTCGATATGTGACCCCAGGATTTGTTTTCAGGGCAGGTGTCATTTACAGGCATGCAATGATTTTGAATATCAACTGACCATTAGCGTTGGGATTAAAGCTGCTGTTGTGTGAAACGGCCACAAGGTGGCAGCAGTTCACCCTTACCAAATCTGGTTACTAGGGCAAGAGAGCCTCAGTGGAAGTGGTGTTCTAGATTGGAGTTTAGAATGGAATGTGCCAGGAGAAAGCCGCTCACGTTTGTCTCACTACTTCTTGTTCGTGTTTTTAATTTAATTTTTTATTTTTTATTACAGCAAGTTTGATTACAATGTTTGGCTTGTTGTAGGTGTGGAAGATGTGGTTCTTTTACACATATACAGATGACTGTTCTTCCTGGGATTCTTTTCCCATGTACGTTATGACAGAATGTTGAGTAGTCCTCTCTTGGTATTCTGTAGGTCTTTGGTGATTATATATGTCACCTGTGTTTGTATATGTCTGTTAACCCCGATATCGTAATGAAACCAATCCTCACACCTTTCCATTGGTGAACCATAAGTTTGTTTCATGAATCTGTGATTGCCCTTCTCCGTGGAAATATCTGCCCTGGTATCCATTTTTAGGTAACACCTATAAGTGATATGATAGGATATGTGTCTTTCACTTTCTGACTTACTACAAGTCACGTGATTACTTCTAGACTCATCTACGGTGCTGCAAATGGCATTGTGTCCTTTTTTCCCTTGGCTTCTCTTCTGCCTTAGCGGGGTCCATTTTCAACAATGTGATTCCCTGAGGGTTGTGGATTAGCTGACCTGGGCAGCCTTACCCTGCCGGCCCGCCCTCCCCAGGTGTGCCTCGTTGAGGTCAATATAAACAGAGCTCCAGGCAGCAATAGCCCTTGAAGCTGTGCCTGACTCCATATTCTCTGCCCCGTCAGCAGTCTCGGGGCTGTGCTGGTGGGAGGGAGTGAGGGGCCACAGCTTTGTGGGTGGCCCGGTGTGAGTGGGGTTCTGCTGGCCTTTCTGCAGGAGTTGCCAGGCTGCCGCCTGTAAAGAAGAGGATGTGTCACCCATACATTCCGCTGGAATTTTTCTCCGGACAGAGGTGAGGAAGGAAAAAAGCAGTGGGGGCCGGGACAGGAGGGGTATCTCAGGCAGGGCAATGGAAAGCTTCTGGAAGAGTGCCCGGGGCCAGGACCAACCTGGCTGGCCTGCAGGCACCTAGATGGCCTGCGTGCTGTCGCTGGTGTGGCTCCACGGTCCTTCCTCTAGGCTTTCAAGCCCTTGTACATATTCAGGTGTTTTACCTGGAAAGGGTGGGAACAGTTCAGCAGCAGCTGGCCTGGGGCTCAGCTCACATTTACTCACAGATGCCTCGGCACGGTCCCCCAGCTTTGCAATGAGGACGCTCCTTGCGTGGGGGGTGGGTTGCTGGCTGTATGGGAGATGATTCCCCACCTCTGACCAATTTCAGAATTGTTTACCACTGGAGCAAGTGCCCTGATAGGGTTTTCCCCTGTATAACTCGTGGATTCAGGATTTTTTTTTCTTTTATGGTTCAAGTTAGATTTTATTCCTCTTTTATGTATTTATAGATATAAGCATGGAAATCATTCATTCCTATAAATACATCTGTGTGACGGGAAGAACTTTTTTCTGTTTTATTTTTAAATTTTATTTTTTAAAATTTTGAAATTTAATTTTATTTATGTTTTTATACAGCAGGTTATTTTTAGTTATGTATTTTATGCATATACATGTATACAGGTCAATCCCAATCTCCCAACTCATCCCACCACCACCACCCCATGGCTTCCCACACTTGGTGTCCATACGTTTGTTCTCTACGTCTGTGTCTCTATTTCTTCCCTGCAAACCAGTTCATCTGTACCATTTTTAGGCTCCACATATATGCATTAATATACAATATTTGTTTTCCTCTTTCTGACTTACTTCATTCTGTATGACAGTCTCTCGATCCATCGATGTCTCTACAAATGACCCAGTTTCATTCCTTTTTATGGCCGAGTAATATTCCATTTTATATATGTACCACATCTTTATCCACTCATCTGTCTGTGGGCATTTAGGTTGCTTCCATTACCTGGCTATTGTAAATAGTGCTGCAACGAACATTGTGCTGAATGTGCCTATTTGAAATACGGTTTTCTCTGGGTATATGCCCAGAAGTGGGATTGCTGGATCAGATGGTAATTCTATTTCTAATTTTTTTAAGGAAACTCCATACTCTTCTCCATAGTGACTGTATCAATTTACATTCCCACCAATAGTGGAAGAGGGCTCCTTTTGTCCACACCCTCCCCAGAATTGGTTGTTTGTAGATTTTCTGATGATGCCGATTCTAACAGGTGTGAGGTGATACCTCATTGTAGTTTTGATTTGCATTTCTCTAATAATTAGTGCTGTTGAGCAGCTTTTCTGTGCGTCTTGGCCATCTCTGTGTCTCCTTTGAAGAAACGTCTCTTTAGATCTTCTGCCCATTTTTTTTGGGTTGTTTGTTTTTTTAATATTAAGCTGCATGAGCTGTTTATATATATTGGAGATTAAACCTCTGTCCATTGATTCGTCTGCAATGATTTTCGCCCATTCTGAGGGATGCCTTTTTCCATTCCCGTGTTTTTTAACAAAAAAGGAAAGAAAGGAAAAGAAGCAGAACACTAATGTGCGTAAAATATGCCTTTTGAAACGGTCGTTTTGAAATATGGACGTCCTTTGAATTTTTTGGTCGATATGTGACCCCAGGATTTGTTTTCAGGGCAGGTGTCATTTACAGGCATGCAATGATTTTGAATATCAACTGACCATTAGCGTTGGGATTAAAGCTGCTGTTGTGTGAAACGGCCACAAGGTGGCAGCAGTTCACCCTTACCAAATCTGGTTACTAGGGCAAGAGAGCCTCAGTGGAAGTGGTGTTCTAGATTGGAGTTTAGAATGGAATGTGCCAGGAGAAAGCCGCTCACGTTTGTCTCACTACTTCTTGTTCGTGTTTTTAATTTAATTTTTTATTTTTTATTACAGCAAGTTTGATTACAATGTTTGGCTTGTTGTAGGTGTGGAAGATGTGGTTCTTTTACACATATACAGATGACTGTTCTTCCTGGGATTCTTTTCCCATGTACGTTATGACAGAATGTTGAGTAGTCCTCTCTTGGTATTCTGTAGGTCTTTGGTGATTATATATGTCACCTGTGTTTGTATATGTCTGTTAACCCCGATATCGTAATGAAACCAATCCTCACACCTTTCCATTGGTGAACCATAAGTTTGTTTCATGAATCTGTGATTGCCCTTCTCCGTGGAAATATCTGCCCTGGTATCCACTTTTAGGTAACACCTATAGGTGATATGATAGGATATGTGTCTTTCACTTTCTGACTTACTACAAGTCACGTGATTACTTCTAGACTCATCTACGGTGCTGCAAATGGCATTGTGTCCTTTTTTCCCTTGGCTTCTCTTCTGCCTTAGCGGGGTCCATTTTCAACAATGTGATTCCCTGAGGGTTGTGGATTAGCTGACCTGGGCAGCCTTACCCTGCCGGCCCGCCCTCCCCAGGTGTGCCTCGTTGAGGTCAATATAAACAGAGCTCCAGGCAGCAATAGCCCCTGAAGCTGTGCCTGACTCCATATTCTCTGCCCCGTCAGCAGTCTCGGGGCTGTGCTGGTGGGAGTGAGTGAGGGGCCACAGCTTTGTGGGTGGCCCGGTGTGAGTGGGGTTCTGCTGGCCTTTCTGCAGGAGTTGCCATGCTGCCGCCTGTAAAGAAGAGGATGTGTCACCCATACATTCCGCTGGAATTTCTCTCCGGACAGAGGTGAGGAAGGAAAAAAGCAGTGGGGGCCGGGACAGGAGGGGTATCTCAGGCAGGGCAATGGAAAGCTTCTGGAAGAGCGCCCGGGGCCAGGACCAACCTGGCTGGCCTGCAGGCACCAAGTTGTCCTGCGTGCTGTCGCTGGTGTGGCTCCACGGTCCTTCCTCTAGGCTTTCAAGCCCTTGTACATATTCAGGTGTTTTACCTGGAAAGGGTGGGAACAGTTCAGCAGCAGCTGGCCTGGGGCTCAGCTCACGTTTACTCACAGATGCCTCGGCACGGTCCCCCAGCTTTGCAATGAGGACGCTCCTTGCGTGGGGGGTGGGTTGCTGGCTGTATGGGAGATGCTTCCCCACCTCTGACCAATTTCAGAATTGTTTACCACTGGAGCAAGTGCCCTGATAGGGTTTTCCCCTGTATAACTCGTGGATTCAGGATTTTTTTTTCTTTTATGGTTCAAGTTAGATTTTATTCCTCTTTTATGTATTTATAGATATAAGCATGGAAATCATTCATTCCTATAAATACATCTGTGTGACGGGAAGAACTTTTTTCTGTTTTATTTTTAAATTTTATTTTTTAAAATTTTGAAATTTAATTTTATTTATGTTTTTATACAGCAGGTTATTATTAGTTATGTATTTTATGCATATACATGTATACAGGTCAATCCCAATCTCCCAACTCATCCCACCACCACCACCCCATGGCTTCCCACACTTGGTGTCCATACGTTTGTTCTCTACGTCTGTGTCTCTATTTCTTCCCTGCAAACCAGTTCATCTGTACCATTTTTAGGCTCCACATATATGCATTAATATACAATATTTGTTTTCCTCTTTCTGACTTACTTCATTCTGTATGACAGTCTCTCGATCCATCGATGTCTCTACAAATGACCCAGTTTCATTCCTTTTTATGGCCGAGTAATATTCCATTTTATATATGTACCACATCTTTATCCACTCATCTGTCTGTGGGCATTTAGGTTGCTTCCATTACCTGGCTATTGTAAATAGTGCTGCAACGAACATTGTGCTGAATGTGCCTTTTTGAAATACGGTTTTCTCTGGGTATATGCCCAGAAGTGGGATTGCTGGATCAGATGGTAATTCTATTTCTAATTTTTTTAAGGAAACTCCATACTGTTCTCCATAGTGACTGTATCAATTTACATTCCCACCAATAGTGGAAGAGGGCTCCTTTTGTCCACACCCTCCCCAGATATTGGTTGTTTGTAGATTTTCTGATGATGCCTATTCTAACAGGTGTGAGGTGATACCTCATTGTAGTTTTGATTTGCATTTCTCTAATAATTAGTGCTGTTGAGCAGCTTTTCTGTGCGTCTTGGCCATCTCTGTGTCTCCTTTGAAGAAACGTCTCTTTAGATCTTCTGCCCATTTTTTTGGGTTGTTTGTTTTTTTAATATTAAGCTGCATGAGCTGTTTATATATATTGGAGATTAAACCTCTGTCCATTGATTCGTCTGCAATGATTTTCGCCCATTCTGAGGGATGCCTTTTTCCATTCCCGTGTTTTTTAACAAAAAAGGAAAGAAAGGAAAAGAAGCAGAACACTAATGTGCGTAAAATATGCCTTTTGAAACGGTCGTTTTGAAATATGGACGTCCTTTGAATTTTTTGGTCGATATGTGACCCCAGGATTTGTTTTCAGGGCAGGTGTCATTTACAGGCATGCAATGATTTTGAATATCAACTGACCATTAGCGTTGGGATTAAAGCTGCTGTTGTGTGAAACGGCCACAAGGTGGCAGCAGTTCACCCTTACCAAATCTGGTTACTAGGGCAAGAGAGCCTCAGTGGAAGTGGTGTTCTAGATTGGAGTTTAGAATGGAATGTGCCAGGAGAAAGCCGCTCACGTTTGTCTCACTACTTCTTGTTCGTGTTTTTAATTTAATTTTTTATTTTTTATTACAGCAAGTTTGATTACAATGTTTGGCTTGTTGTAGGTGTGGAAGATGTGGTTCTTTTACACATATACAGATGACTGTTCTTCCTGGGATTCTTTTCCCATGTACGTTATGACAGAATGTTGAGTAGTCCTCTCTTGGTATTCTGTAGGTCTTTGGTGATTATATATGTCACCTGTGTTTGTATATGTCTGTTAACCCCGATATCGTAATGAAACCAATCCTCACACCTTTCCATTGGTGAACCATAAGTTTGTTTCATGAATCTGTGATTGCCCTTCTCCGTGGAAATATCTGCCCTGGTATCCATTTTTAGGTAACACCTATAAGTGATATGATAGGATATGTGTCTTTCACTTTCTGACTTACTACAAGTCACGTGATTACTTCTAGACTCATCTACGGTGCTGCAAATGGCATTGTGTCCTTTTTTCCCTTGGCTTCTCTTCTGCCTTAGCGGGGTCCATTTTCAACAATGAGATTCCCTGAGGGTTGTGGATTAGCTGACCTGGGCAGCCTTACCCTGCCGGCCCGCCCTCCCCAGGTGTGCCTCGTTGAGGTCAATATAAACAGAGCTCCAGGCAGCAATAGCCCTTGAAGCTGTGCCTGACTCCATATTCTCTGCCCCGTCAGCAGTCTCGGGGCTGTGCTGGTGGGAGGGAGTGAGGGGCCACAGCTTTGTGGGTGGCCCGGTGTGAGTGGGGTTCTGCTGGCCTTTCTGCAGGAGTTGCCAGGCTGCCGCCTGTAAAGAAGAGGATGTGTCACCCATACCTTCCGCTGGAATTTTTCTCCGGACAGAGGTGAGGAAGGAAAAAAGCAGTGGGGGCCGGGACAGGAGGGGTATCTCAGGCAGGGCAATGGAAAGCTTCTGGAAGAGTGCCCGGGGCCAGGACCAACCTGGCTGGCCTGCAGGCACCTAGATGGCCTGCGTGCTGTCGCTGGTGTGGCTCCACGGTCCTTCCTCTAGGCTTTCAAGCCCTTGTACATATTCAGGTGTTTTACCTGGAAAGGGTGGGAACAGTTCAGCAGCAGCTGGCCTGGGGCTCAGCTCACATTTACTCACAGATGCCTCGGCACGGTCCCCCAGCTTTGCAATGAGGACGCTCCTTGCGTGGGGGGTGGGTTGCTGGCTGTATGGGAGATGATTCCCCACCTCTGACCAATTTCAGAATTGTTTACCACTGGAGCAAGTGCCCTGATAGGGTTTTCCCCTGTATAACTCGTGGATTCAGGATTTTTTTTTCTTTTATGGTTCAAGTTAGATTTTATTCCTCTTTTATGTATTTATAGATATAAGCATGGAAATCATTCAGTCCTATAAATACATCTGTGTGACGGGAAGAACTTTTTTCTGTTTTATTTTTAAATTTTATTTTTTAAAATTTTGAAATTTAATTTTATTTATGTTTTTATACAGCAGGTTATTTTTAGTTATGTATTTTATGCATATACATGTATACAGGTCAATCCCAATCTCCCAACTCATCCCACCACCACCACCCCATGGCTTCCCACACTTGGTGTCCATACGTTTGTTCTCTACGTCTGTGTCTCTATTTCTTCCCTGCAAACCAGTTCATCTGTACCATTTTTAGGCTCCACATATATGCATTAATATACAATATTTGTTTTCCTCTTTCTGACTTACTTCATTCTGTATGACAGTCTCTCGATCCATCGATGTCTCTACAAATGACCCAGTTTCATTCCTTTTTATGGCCGAGTAATATTCCATTTTATATATGTACCACATCTTTATCCACTCATCTGTCTGTGGGCATTTAGGTTGCTTCCATTACCTGGCTATTGTAAATAGTGCTGCAACGAACATTGTGCTGAATGTGCCTATTTGAAATACGGTTTTCTCTGGGTATATGCCCAGAAGTGGGATTGCTGGATCAGATGGTAATTCTATTTCTAATTTTTTTAAGGAAACTCCATACTGTTCTCCATAGTGACTGTATCAATTTACATTCCCACCAATAGTGGAAGAGGGCTCCTTTTGTCCACACCCTCCCCAGAATTGGTTGTTTGTAGATTTTCTGATGATGCCGATTCTAACAGGTGTGAGGTGATACCTCATTGTAGTTTTGATTTGCATTTCTCTAATAATTAGTGCTGTTGAGCAGCTTTTCTGTGCGTCTTGGCCATCTCTGTGTCTCCTTTGAAGAAACGTCTCTTTAGATCTTCTGCCCATTTTTTTTGGGTTGTTTGTTTTTTTAATATTAAGCTGCATGAGCTGTTTATATATATTGGAGATTAAACCTCTGTCCATTGATTCGTCTGCAATGATTTTCGCCCATTCTGAGGGATGCCTTTTTCCATTCCCGTGTTTTTTAACAAAAAAGGAAAGAAAGGAAAAGAAGCAGAACACTAATGTGCGTAAAATATGCCTTTTGAAACGGTCGTTTTGAAATATGGACGTCCTTTGAATTTTTTGGTCGATATGTGACCCCAGGATTTGTTTTCAGGGCAGGTGTCATTTACAGGCATGCAATGATTTTGAATATCAACTGACCATTAGCGTTGGGATTAAAGCTGCTGTTGTGTGAAACGGCCACAAGGTGGCAGCAGTTCACCCTTACCAAATCTGGTTACTAGGGCAAGAGAGCCTCAGTGGAAGTGGTGTTCTAGATTGGAGTTTAGAATGGAATGTGCCAGGAGAAAGCCCCTCACGTTTGTCTCACTACTTCTTGTTCGTGTTTTTAATTTAATTTTTTATTTTTTATTACAGCAAGTTTGATTACAATGTTTGGCTTGTTGTAGGTGTGGAAGATGTGGTTCTTTTACACATATACAGATGACTGTTCTTCCTGGGATTCTTTTCCCATGTACGTTATGACAGAATGTTGAGTAGTCCTCTCTTGGTATTCTGTAGGTCTTTGGTGATTATATATGTCACCTGTGTTTGTATATGTCTGTTAACCCCGATATCGTAATGAAACCAATCCTCACACCTTTCCATTGGTGAACCATAAGTTTGTTTCATGAATCTGTGATTGCCCTTCTCCGTGGAAATATCTGCCCTGGTATCCATTTTTAGGTAACACCTATAAGTGATATGATAGGATATGTGTCTTTCACTTTCTGACTTACTACAAGTCACGTGATTACTTCTAGACTCATCTACGGTGCTGCAAATGGCATTGTGTCCTTTTTTCCCTTGGCTTCTCTTCTGCCTTAGCGGGGTCCATTTTCAACATTGTGATTCCCTGAGGGTTGTGGATTAGCTGACCTGGGCAGCCTTACTCTGCCGGCCCGCCCTCCCCAGGTGTGCCTCGTTGAGGTCAATATAAACAGAGCTCCAGGCAGCAATAGCCCTTGAAGCTGTGCCTGACTCCATATTCTCTGCCCCGTCAGCAGTCTCGGGGCTGTGCTGGTGGGAGGGAGTGAGGGGCCACAGCTTTGTGGGTGGCCCGGTGTGAGTGGGGTTCTGCTGGCCTTTCTGCAGGAGTTGCCAGGCTGCCGCCTGTAAAGAAGAGGATGTGTCACCCATACATTCCGCTGGAATTTTTCTCCGGACAGAGGTGAGGAAGGAAAAAAGCAGTGGTGGCCGGGACAGGAGGGGTATCTCAGGCAGGGCAATGGAAAGCTTCTGGAAGAGTGCCCGGGGCCAGGACCAACCTGGCTGGCCTGCAGGCACCAAGATGGCCTGCGTGCTATCGCTGGTGTGGCTCCACGGTCCTTCCTCTAGGCTTTCAAGCCCTTGTACATATTCAGGTGTTTTACCTGGAAAGGGTGGGAACAGTTCAGCAGCAGCTGGCCTGGGGCTCAGCTCACATTTACTCACAGATGCCTCGGCACGGTCCCCCAGCTTTGCAATGAGGACGCTCCTTGCGTGGGGGGTGGTTTGCTGGCTGTATGGGAGATGATTCCCCACCTCTGACCAATTTCAGAATTGTTTACCACTGGAGCAAGTGCCCTGATAGGGTTTTCCCCTGTATAACTCGTGGATTCAGGATTTTTTTTTCTTTTATGGTTCAAGTTAGATTTTATTCCTCTTTTATGTATTTATAGATATAAGCATGGAAATCATTCATTCCTATAAATACATCTGTGTGACGGGAAGAACTTTTTTCTGTTTTATTTTTAAATTTTATTTTTTAAAATTTTGAAATTTAATTTTATTTATGTTTTTATACAGCAGGTTATTATTAGTTATGTATTTTATGCATATACATGTATACAGGTCAATCCCAATCTCCCAACTCATCCCACCACCACCACCCCATGGCTTCCCACACTTGGTGTCCATACGTTTGTTCTCTACGTCTGTGTCTCTATTTCTTCCCTGCAAACCAGTTCATCTGTACCATTTTTCGGCTCCACATATATGCATTAATATACAATATTTGTTTTCCTCTTTCTGACTTACTTCATTCTGTATGACAGTCTCTCGATCCATCGATGTCTCTACAAATGACCCAGTTTCATTCCTTTTTATGGCCGAGTAATATTCCATTTTATATATGTACCACATCTTTATCCACTCATCTGTCTGTGGGCATTTAGGTTGCTTCCATTACCTGGCTATTGTAAATAGTGCTGCAACGAACATTGTGCTGAATGTGCCTTTTTGAAATACGGTTTTCTCTGGGTATATGCCCAGAAGTGGGATTGCTGGATCAGATGGTAATTCTATTTCTAATTTTTTTAAGGAAACTCCATACTGTTCTCCATAGTGACTGTATCAATTTACATTCCCACCAATAGTGGAAGAGGGCTCCTTTTGTCCACACCCTCCCCAGAATTGGTTGTTTGTAGATTTTCTGATGATGCCGATTCTAAAAGGTGTGAGGTGATACCTCATTGTAGTTTTGATTTGCATTTCTCTAATAATTAGTGCTGTTGAGCAGCTTTTCTGTGTGTCGTGGCCATCTCTGTGTCTCCTTTGAAGAAACGTCTCTTTAGATCTTCTGCCCATTTTTTTGGGTTGTTTGTTTTTTTAATATTAAGCTGCATGAGCTGTTTATATATATTGGAGATTAAACCTCTGTCCATTGATTCGTCTGCAATGATTTTCGCCCATTCTGAGGGATGCCTTTTTCCATTCCCGTGTTTTTTAACAAAAAAGGAAAGAAAGGAAAAGAAGCAGAACACTAATGTGCGTAAAATATGTCTTTTGAAACGGTCGTTTTGAAATATGGACGTCCTTTGAATTTTTTGGTCGATATGTGACCCCAGGATTTGTTTTCAGGGCAGGTGTCATTTACAGGCATGCAATGATTTTGAATATCAACTGACCATTAGCGTTGGGATTAAAGCTGCTGTTGTGTGAAACGGCCACAAGGTGGCAGCAGTTCACCCTTACCAAATCTGGTTACTAGGGCAAGAGAGCCTCAGTGGAAGTGGTGTTCTAGATTGGAGTTTAGAATGGAATGTACCAGGAGAAAGCCGCTCACGTTTGTCTCACTACTTCTTGTTCGTGTTTTTAATTTAATTTTTTATTTTTTATTACAGCAAGTTTGATTACAATGTTTGGCTTGTTGTAGGTGTGGAAGATGTGGTTCTTTTACACATATACAGATGACTGTTCTTCCTGGGATTCTTTTCCCATGTACGTTATGACAGAATGTTGAGTAGTCCTCTCTTGGTATTCTGTAGGTCTTTGGTGATTATATATGTCACCTGTGTTTGTATATGTCTGTTAACCCCGATATCGTAATGAAACCAATCCTCACACCTTTCCATTGGTGAACCATAAGTTTGTTTCATGAATCTGTGATTGCCCTTCTCCGTGGAAATATCTGCCCTGGTATCCACTTTTAGGTAACACCTATAGGTGATATGATAGGATATGTGTCTTTCACTTTCTGACTTACTACAAGTCACGTGATTACTTCTAGACTCATCTACGGTGCTGCAAATGGCATTGTGTCCTTTTTTCCCTTGGCTTCTCTTCTGCCTTAGCGGGGTCCATTTTCAACAATGTGATTCCCTGAGGGTTGTGGATTAGCTGACCTGGGCAGCCTTACCCTGCCGTCCCGCCCTCCCCAGGTGTGCCTCGTTGAGGTCAATATAAACAGAGCTCCAGGCAGCAATAGCCCCTGAAGCTGTGCCTGACTCCATATTCTCTGCCCCGTCAGCAGTCTCGGGGCTGTGCTGGTGGGAGGGAGTGAGGGGCCACAGCTTTGTGGGTGGCCCGGTGTGAGTGGGGTTCTGCTGGCCTTTCTGCAGGAGTTGCCATGCTGCCGCCTGTAAAGAAGAGGATGTGTCACCCATACATTCCGCTGGAATTTCTCTCCGGACAGAGGTGAGGAAGGAAAAAAGCAGTGGGGGCCGGGACAGGAGGGGTATCTCAGGCAGGGCAATGGAAAGCTTCTGGAAGAGCGCCCGGGGCCAGGACCAACCTGGCTGGCCTGCAGGCACCAAGTTGTCCTGCGTGCTGTCGCTGGTGTGGCTCCACGGTCCTTCCTCTAGGCTTTCAAGCCCTTGTACATATTCAGGTGTTTTACCTGGAAAGGGTGGGAACAGTTCAGCAGCAGCTGGCCTGGGGCTCAGCTCACGTTTACTCACAGATGCCTCGGCACGGTCCCCCAGCTTTGCAATGAGGACGCTCCTTGCGTGGGGGGTGGGTTGCTGGCTGTATGGGAGATGCTTCCCCACCTCTGACCAATTTCAGAATTGTTTACCACTGGAGCAAGTGCCCTGATAGGGTTTTCCCCTGTATAACTCGTGGATTCAGGATTTTTTTTTCTTTTATGGTTCAAGTTAGATTTTATTCCTCTTTTATGTATTTATAGATATAAGCATGGAAATCATTCATTCCTATAAATACATCTGTGTGACGGGAAGAACTTTTTTCTGTTTTATTTTTAAATTTTATTTTTTAAAATTTTGAAATTTAATTTTATTTATGTTTTTATACAGCAGGTTATTATTAGTTATGTATTTTATGCATATACATGTATACAGGTCAATCCCAATCTCCCAACTCATCCCACCACCACCACCCCATGGCTTCCCACACTTGGTGTCCATACGTTTGTTCTCTACGTCTGTGTCTCTATTTCTTCCCTGCAAACCAGTTCATCTGTACCATTTTTAGGCTCCACATATATGCATTAATATACAATATTTGTTTTCCTCTTTCTGACTTACTTCATTCTGTATGACAGTCTCTCGATCCATCGATGTCTCTACAAATGACCCAGTTTCATTCCTTTTTATGGCCGAGTAATATTCCATTTTATATATGTACCACATCTTTATCCACTCATCTGTCTGTGGGCATTTAGGTTGCTTCCATTACCTGGCTATTGTAAATAGTGCTGCAACGAACATTGTGCTGAATGTGCCTTTTTGAAATACGGTTTTCTCTGGGTATATGCCCAGAAGTGGGATTGCTGGATCAGATGGTAATTCTATTTCTAATTTTTTTAAGGAAACTCCATACTGTTCTCCATAGTGACTGTATCAATTTACATTCCCACCAATAGTGGAAGAGGGCTCCTTTTGTCCACACCCTCCCCAGATATTGGTTGTTTGTAGATTTTCTGATGATGCCTATTCTAACAGGTGTGAGGTGATACCTCATTGTAGTTTTGATTTGCATTTCTCTAATAATTAGTGCTGTTGAGCAGCTTTTCTGTGCGTCTTGGCCATCTCTGTGTCTCCTTTGAAGAAACGTCTCTTTAGATCTTCTGCCCATTTTTTTGGGTTGTTTGTTTTTTTAATATTAAGCTGCATGAGCTGTTTATATATATTGGAGATTAAACCTCTGTCCATTGATTCGTCTGCAATGATTTTCGCCCATTCTGAGGGATGCCTTTTTCCATTCCCGTGTTTTTTAACAAAAAAGGAAAGAAAGGAAAAGAAGCAGAACACTAATGTGCGTAAAATATGTCTTTTGAAACGGTCGTTTTGAAATATGGACGTCCTTTGAATTTTTTGGTCGATATGTGACCCCAGGATTTGTTTTCAGGGCAGGTGTCATTTACAGGCATGCAATGATTTTGAATATCAACTGACCATTAGCGTTGGGATTAAAGCTGCTGTTGTGTGAAACGGCCACAAGGTGGCAGCAGTTCACCCTTACCAAATCTGGTTACTAGGGCAAGAGAGCCTCAGTGGAAGTGGTGTTCTAGATTGGAGTTTAGAATGGAATGTACCAGGAGAAAGCCGCTCACGTTTGTCTCACTACTTCTTGTTCGTGTTTTTAATTTAATTTTTTATTTTTTATTACAGCAAGTTTGATTACAATGTTTGGCTTGTTGTAGGTGTGGAAGATGTGGTTCTTTTACACATATACAGATGACTGTTCTTCCTGGGATTCTTTTCCCATGTACGTTATGACAGAATGTTGAGTAGTCCTCTCTTGGTATTCTGTAGGTCTTTGGTGATTATATATGTCACCTGTGTTTGTATATGTCTGTTAACCCCGATATCGTAATGAAACCAATCCTCACACCTTTCCATTGGTGAACCATAAGTTTGTTTCATGAATCTGTGATTGCCCTTCTCCGTGGAAATATCTGCCCTGGTATCCACTTTTAGGTAACACCTATAGGTGATATGATAGGATATGTGTCTTTCACTTTCTGACTTACTACAAGTCACGTGATTACTTCTAGACTCATCTACGGTGCTGCAAATGGCATTGTGTCCTTTTTTCCCTTGGCTTCTCTTCTGCCTTAGCGGGGTCCATTTTCAACAATGTGATTCCCTGAGGGTTGTGGATTAGCTGACCTGGGCAGCCTTACCCTGCCGGCCCGCCCTCCCCAGGTGTGCCTCGTTGAGGTCAATATAAACAGAGCTCCAGGCAGCAATAGCCCCTGAAGCTGTGCCTGACTCCATATTCTCTGCCCCGTCAGCAGTCTCGGGGCTGTGCTGGTGGGAGGGAGTGAGGGGCCACAGCTTTGTGGGTGGCCCGGTGTGAGTGGGGTTCTGCTGGCCTTTCTGCAGGAGTTGCCATGCTGCCGCCTGTAAAGAAGAGGATGTGTCACCCATACATTCCGCTGGAATTTCTCTCCGGACAGAGGTGAGGAAGGAAAAAAGCAGTGGGGGCCGGGACAGGAGGGGTATCTCAGGCAGGGCAATGGAAAGCTTCTGGAAGAGCGCCCGGGGCCAGGACCAACCTGGCTGGCCTGCAGGCACCAAGTTGTCCTGCGTGCTGTCGCTGGTGTGGCTCCACGGTCCTTCCTCTAGGCTTTCAAGCCCTTGTACATATTCAGGTGTTTTACCTGGAAAGGGTGGGAACAGTTCAGCAGCAGCTGGCCTGGGGCTCAGCTCACGTTTACTCACAGATGCCTCGGCACGGTCCCCCAGCTTTGCAATGAGGACGCTCCTTGCGTGGGGGGTGGGTTGCTGGCTGTATGGGAGATGCTTCCCCACCTCTGACCAATTTCAGAATTGTTTACCACTGGAGCAAGTGCCCTGATAGGGTTTTCCCCTGTATAACTCGTGGATTCAGGATTTTTTTTTCTTTTATGGTTCAAGTTAGATTTTATTCCTCTTTTATGTATTTATAGATATAAGCATGGAAATCATTCATTCCTATAAATACATCTGTGTGACGGGAAGAACTTTTTTCTGTTTTATTTTTAAATTTTATTTTTTAAAATTTTGAAATTTAATTTTATTTATGTTTTTATACAGCAGGTTATTATTAGTTATGTATTTTATGCATATACATGTATACAGGTCAATCCCAATCTCCCAACTCATCCCACCACCACCACCCCATGGCTTCCCACACTTGGTGTCCATACGTTTGTTCTCTACGTCTGTGTCTCTATTTCTTCCCTGCAAACCAGTTCATCTGTACCATTTTTAGGCTCCACATATATGCATTAATATACAATATTTGTTTTCCTCTTTCTGACTTACTTCATTCTGTATGACAGTCTCTCGATCCATCGATGTCTCTACAAATGACCCAGTTTCATTCCTTTTTATGGCCGAGTAATATTCCATTTTATATATGTACCACATCTTTATCCACTCATCTGTCTGTGGGCATTTAGGTTGCTTCCATTACCTGGCTATTGTAAATAGTGCTGCAACGAACATTGTGCTGAATGTGCCTTTTTGAAATACGGTTTTCTCTGGGTATATGCCCAGAAGTGGGATTGCTGGATCAGATGGTAATTCTATTTCTAATTTTTTTAAGGAAACTCCATACTGTTCTCCATAGTGACTGTATCAATTTACATTCCCACCAATAGTGGAAGAGGGCTCCTTTTGTCCACACCCTCCCCAGATATTGGTTGTTTGTAGATTTTCTGATGATGCCTATTCTAACAGGTGTGAGGTGATACCTCATTGTAGTTTTGATTTGCATTTCTCTAATAATTAGTGCTGTTGAGCAGCTTTTCTGTGCGTCTTGGCCATCTCTGTGTCTCCTTTGAAGAAACGTCTCTTTAGATCTTCTGCCCATTTTTTGGGGTTGTTTGTTTTTTTAATATTAAGCTGCATGAGCTGTTTATATATATTGGAGATTAAACCTCTGTCCATTGATTCGTCTGCAATGATTTTCGCCCATTCTGAGGGATGCCTTTTTCCATTCCCGTGTTTTTTAACAAAAAAGGAAAGAAAGGAAAAGAAGCAGAACACTAATGTGCGTAAAATATGCCTTTTGAAACGGTCGTTTTGAAATATGGACGTCCTTTGAATTTTTTGGTCGATATGTGACCCCAGGATTTGTTTTCAGGGCAGGTGTCATTTACAGGCATGCAATGATTTTGAATATCAACTGACCATTAGCGTTGGGATTAAAGCTGCTGTTGTGTGAAACGGCCACAAGGTGGCAGCAGTTCACCCTTACCAAATCTGGTTACTAGGGCAAGAGAGCCTCAGTGGAAGTGGTGTTCTAGATTGGAGTTTAGAATGGAATGTGCCAGGAGAAAGCCGCTCACGTTTGTCTCACTACTTCTTGTTCGTGTTTTTAATTTAATTTTTTATTTTTTATTACAGCAAGTTTGATTACAATGTTTGGCTTGTTGTAGGTGTGGAAGATGTGGTTCTTTTACACATATACAGATGACTGTTCTTCCTGGGATTCTTTTCCCATGTACGTTATGACAGAATGTTGAGTAGTCCTCTCTTGGTATTCTGTAGGTCTTTGGTGATTATATATGTCACCTGTGTTTGTATATGTCTGTTAACCCCGATATCGTAATGAAACCAATCCTCACACCTTTCCATTGGTGAACCATAAGTTTGTTTCATGAATCTGTGATTGCCCTTCTCCGTGGAAATATCTGCCCTGGTATCCATTTTTAGGTAACACCTATAAGTGATATGATAGGATATGTGTCTTTCACTTTCTGACTTACTACAAGTCACGTGATTACTTCTAGACTCATCTACGGTGCTGCAAATGGCATTGTGTCCTTTTTTCCCTTGGCTTCTCTTCTGCCTTAGCGGGGTCCATTTTCAACAATGTGATTCCCTGAGGGTTGTGGATTAGCTGACCTGGGCAGCCTTACCCTGCCGGCCCGCCCTCCCCAGGTGTGCCTCGTTGAGGTCAATATAAACAGAGCTCCAGGCAGCAATAGCCCTTGAAGCTGTGCCTGACTCCATATTCTCTGCCCCGTCAGCAGTCTCGGGGCTGTGCTGGTGGGAGGGAGTGAGGGGCCACAGCTTTGTGGGTGGCCCGGTGTGAGTGGGGTTCTGCTGGCCTTTCTGCAGGAGTTGCCAGGCTGCCGCCTGTAAAGAAGAGGATGTGTCACCCATACATTCCGCTGGAATTTTTCTCCGGACAGAGGTGAGGAAGGAAAAAAGCAGTGGGGGCCGGGACAGGAGGGGTATCTCAGGCAGGGCAATGGAAAGCTTCTGGAAGAGTGCCCGGGGCCAGGACCAACCTGGCTGGCCTGCAGGCACCAAGATGGCCTGCGTGCTGTCGCTGGTGTGGCTCCACGGTCCTTCCTCTAGGCTTTCAAGCCGTTGTACATATTCAGGTGATTTACCTGGAAAGGGTGGGAACAGTTCAGCAGCAGCTGGCCTGGGGCTCAGCTCACGTTTACTCACAGATGCCTCGGCACGGTCCCCCAGCTTTGCAATGAGGACGCTCCTTGCGTGGGGGGTGGGTTGCTGGCTGTATGGGAGATGCTTCCCCACCTCTGACCAATTTCAGAATTGTTTACCACTGGAGCAAGTGCCCTGATAGGGTTTTCCCCTGTATAACTCGTGGATTCAGGATTTTTTTTTCTTTTATGGTTCAAGTTAGATTTTATTCCTCTTTTATGTATTTATAGATATAAGCATGGAAATCATTCATTCCTATAAATACATCTGTGTGACGGGAAGAACTTTTTTCTGTTTTATTTTTAAATTTTATTTTTTAAAATTTTGAAATTTAATTTTATTTATGTTTTTATACAGCAGGTTATTATTAGTTATGTATTTTATGCATATACATGTATACAGGTCAATCCCAATCTCCCAACTCATCCCACCACCACCACCCCATGGCTTCCCACACTTGGTGTCCATACGTTTGTTCTCTACGTCTGTGTCTCTATTTCTTCCCTGCAAACCAGTTCATCTGTACCATTTTTAGGCTCCACATATATGCATTAATATACAATATTTGTTTTCCTCTTTCTGACTTACTTCATTCTGTATGACAGTCTCTCGATCCATCGATGTCTCTACAAATGACCCAGTTTCATTCCTTTTTATGGCCGAGTAATATTCCATTTTATATATGTACCACATCTTTATCCACTCATCTGTCTGTGGGCATTTAGGTTGCTTCCATTACCTGGCTATTGTAAATAGTGCTGCAACGAACATTGTGCTGAATGTGCCTTTTTGAAATACGGTTTTCTCTGGGTATATGCCCAGAAGTGGGATTGCTGGATCAGATGGTAATTCTATTTCTAATTTTTTTAAGGAAACTCCATACTGTTCTCCATAGTGACTGTATCAATTTACATTCCCACCAATAGTGGAAGAGGGCTCCTTTTGTCCACACCCTCCCCAGAATTGGTTGTTTGTAGATTTTCTGATGATGCCGATTCTAAAAGGTGTGAGGTGATACCTCATTGTAGTTTTGATTTGCATTTCTCTAATAATTAGTGCTGTTGAGCAGCTTTTCTGTGTGTCTTGGCCATCTCTGTGTCTCCTTTGAAGAAACGTCTCTTTAGATCTTCTGCCCATTTTTTTGGGTTGTTTGTTTTTTTAATATTAAGCTGCATGAGCTGTTTATATATATTGGAGATTAAACCTCTGTCCATTGATTCGTCTGCAATGATTTTCGCCCATTCTGAGGGATGCCTTTTTCCATTCCCGTGTTTTTTAACAAAAAAGGAAAGAAAGGAAAAGAAGCAGAACACTAATGTGCGTAAAATATGTCTTTTGAAACGGTCGTTTTGAAATATGGACGTCCTTTGAATTTTTTGGTCGATATGTGACCCCAGGATTTGTTTTCAGGGCAGGTGTCATTTACAGGCATGCAATGATTTTGAATATCAACTGACCATTAGCGTTGGGATTAAAGCTGCTGTTGTGTGAAACGGCCACGAGGTGGCAGCAGTTCACCCTTACCAAATCTGGTTACTAGGGCAAGAGAGCCTCAGTGGAAGTGGTGTTCTAGATTGGAGTTTAGAATGGAATGTACCAGGAGAAAGCCGCTCACGTTTGTCTCACTACTTCTTGTTCGTGTTTTTAATTTAATTTTTTATTTTTTATTACAGCAAGTTTGATTACAATGTTTGGCTTGTTGTAGGTGTGGAAGATGTGGTTCTTTTACACATATACAGATGACTGTTCTTCCTGGGATCCTTTTCCCATGTACGTTATGACAGAATGTTGAGTAGTCCTCTCTTGGTATTCTGTAGGTCTTTGGTGATTATGTATGTCACCTGTGTTTGTATATGTCTGTTAACCCCGATATCGTAATGAAACCAATCCTCACACCTTTCCATTGGTGAACCATAAGTTTGTTTCATGAATCTGTGATTGCCCTTCTCCGTGGAAATATCTGCCCTGGTATCCATTTTTAGGTAACACCTATAAGTGATATGATAGGATATGTGTCTTTCACTTTCTGACTTACTACAAGTCACGTGATTACTTCTAGACTCATCTACGGTGCTGCAAATGGCATTGTGTCCTTTTTTCCCTTGGCTTCTCTTCTGCCTTAGCGGGGTCCATTTTCAACAATGTGATTCCCTGAGGGTTGTGGATTAGCTGACCTGGGCAGCCTTACCCTGCCGGCCCGCCCTCCCCAGGTGTGCCTCGTTGAGGTCAATATAAACAGAGCTCCAGGCAGCAATAGCCCTTGAAGCTGTGCCTGACTCCATATTCTCTGCCCCGTCAGCAGTCTCGGGGCTGTGCTGGTGGGAGGGAGTGAGGGGCCACAGCTTTGTGGGTGGCCCGGTGTGAGTGGGGTTCTGCTGGCCTTTCTGCAGGAGTTGCCAGGCTGCCGCCTGTAAAGAAGAGGATGTGTCACCCATAACTTCCGCTGGAATTTCTCTCCGGACAGAGGTGAGGAAGGAAAAAAGCAGTGGGGGCCGGGACAGGAGGGGTATCTCAGGCAGGGCAATGGAAAGCTTCTGGAAGAGCGCCAGGGTCCAGGACCAGTGGGCTGGCTGGCCTGCAGGCACCAAGTTGGCCTGCGTGCTGTCGCTGGTGTGGCTCCACGGTCCTTCCTCTAGGCTTTCAAGCCCTTGTACATATTCAGGTGTTTTACCTGGAAAGGGTGGGAACAGTTCAGCAGCAGCTGGCCTGGGGCTCAGCTCACGTTTACTCACAGATGCCTCGGCACGGTCCCCCAGTTTGCAATGAGGACGCTCCTTGCATGGGGGGTGGGTGGCTGGCTGTATGGGAGATGGTTCCCCACCTCTGACCAATTTCAGAATTGTTTACCGCTGGAGCAAGTGTCGTGATAGGGTTTTCCTCTGTATAACTCGTGGGTTCAATTTTTTTTTTCTTTTATGGTTCAAGTTAGATTTTATTCCTCTTTTATGTATTTATAAATATAAGCATGGAAATAATTCATTCCTATAAATACATCTGTGTGACGGGAAGAACTTTTTTCTGTTTTATTTTTAAATTTTATTTTTTAAAATTTTGAAATTTAATTTCATTTATGTTTTTATACAGCAGGTTATTATTAGTTATGTATTTTATGCATATACATGTATACAGGTCAATCCCAATCTCCCAACTCATCCCACCACCACCACCCCATGGCTTCCCACCCTTGGTGTCCATACGTTTGTTCTCTACGTCTGTGTCTCTATTTCTTCCCTGCAAACCAGTTCATCTGTACCATTTTTAGGCTCCACATATATGCATTAATATACAATATTTGTTTTCCTCTTTCTGACTTACTTCATTCTGTATGACAGTCTCTCAATCCATCGATGTCTCTACAAATGACCCAGTTTCATTCCTTTTTATGGCCGAGTAATATTCCATTTTATATATGTACCACATCTTTATCCACTCATCTGTCTGTGGGCATTTAGGTTGCTTCCATTACCTGGCTATTGTAAATAGTGCTGCAACGAACATTGTGCTGAATGTGCCTTTTTGAAATACGGTTGTCTCTGGGTATATGCCCAGAAGTGGGATTGCTGGATCAGATGGTAATTCTATTTCTAATTTTTTTAAGGAAACTCCATACTGTTCTCCATAGTGACTGTATCAATTTACATTCCCACCAATAGTGGAAGAGGGCTCCTTTTGTCCACACCCTCCCCAGAATTGGTTGTTTGTATATTTTCTGATGATGCCTATTCTAACAGGTGTGAGGTGATACCTCATTGTAGTTTTGATTTGCATTTCTCTAATAATTAGTGCTGTTGAGCAGCTTTTCATGTGCGTCTTGGCCATCTCTGTGTCTCCTTTGAAGAAACGTCTCTTTAGATCTTCTGCCCATTTTTTGGGGTTGTTTGTTTTTTTAATATTAAGCTGCATGAGCTGTTTATATATATTGGAGATTAAACCTGTGTCCATTGATTCATTTGCAACGATTTTCACCCATCCTGAGGGATGCCTTTTTCCATTCCCGTTTTTTTTAACAAAAAAGGAAAGAAAGGAAAAGAAGCAGAACACTAATGTGCGTAAAATATGCCTTTTGAAACGGTCGTTTTGAAATATGGACGTCCTTTGAATTTTTTGGTCGATATGTGACCCCAGGATTTGTTTTCAGGGCAGGTGTCATTTACAGGCCTGCAATGATTTTGAATATCAACTGACCATTAGCGTTGGGATTAAAGCTGCTGTTGTGTGAAACGGCCACAAGGTGGCAGCAGTTCACCCTTACCAAATCTGGTTACTAGGGCAAGAGAGCCTCAGTGGAAGTGGTGTTCTAGATTGGAGTTTAGAATGGAATGTACCAGGAGAAAGCCGCTCACGTTTGTCTCACTACTTCTTGTTCGTGTTTTTAATTTAATTTTTTATTTTTTATTACAGCAAGTTTGATTACAATGTTTGGCTTGTTGTAGGTGTGGAAGATGTGGTTCTTTTACACATATACAGATGACTGTTCTTCCTGGGATTCTTTTCCCATGTACGTTATGACAGAATGTTGAGTAGTCCTCTCTTGGTATTCTGTAGGTCTTTGGTGATTATATATGTCACCTGTGTTTGTATATGTCTGTTAACCCCGATATCGTAATGAAACCAATCCTCACACCTTTCCATTGGTGAACCATAAGTTTGTTTCATGAATCTGTGATTGCCCTTCTCCGTGGAAATATCTGCCCTGGTATCCACTTTTAGGTAACACCTATAGGTGATATGATATGATATGTGTCTTTCACTTTCTGACTTACTACAAGTCACGTGATTACTTCTAGACTCATCTACGGTGCTGCAAATGGCATTGTGTCCTTTTTTCCCTTGGCTTCTCTTCTGCCTTAGCGGGGTCCATTTTCAACAATGTGATTCCCTGAGGGTTGTGGATTAGCTGACCTGGGCAGCCTTACCCTGCCGGCCCGCCCTCCCCAGGTGTTCCTCGTTGAGGTCAATATAAACAGAGCTCCAGGCAGCAATAGTCCCTGAAGCTGTGCCTGACTCCATATTCTCTGCCCCGTCAGCAGTCTCGGGGCTGTGCTGGTGGGAGGGAGTGAGGGGCCACAGCTTTGTGGGTGGCCCGGTGTGAGTGGGGTTCTGCTGGCCTTTCTGCAGGAGTTGCCATGCTGCCGCCTGTAAAGAAGAGGATGTGTCACCCATACATTCCGCTGGAATTTCTCTCCGGACAGAGGTGAGGAAGGAAAAAAGCAGTGGGGGCCGGGACAGGAGGGGTATCTCAGGCAGGGCAATGGAAAGCTTCTGGAAGAGTGCCCGGGGCCAGGACCAACCTGGCTGGCCTGCAGGCACCTAGATGGCCTGCGTGCTGTCGCTGGTGTGGCTCCACGGTCCTTCCTCTAGGCTTTCAAGCCCTTGTACATATTCAGGTGTTTTACCTGGAAAGGGTGGGAACAGTTCAGCAGCAGCTGGCCTGGGGCTCAGCTCACATTTACTCACAGATGCCTCGGCACGGTCCCCCAGCTTTGCAATGAGGACGCTCCTTGCGTGGGGGGTGGGTTGCTGGCTGTATGGGAGATGATTCCCCACCTCTGACCAATTTCAGAATTGTTTACCACTGGAGCAAGTGCCCTGATAGGGTTTTCCCCTGTATAACTCGTGGATTCAGGATTTTTTTTTCTTTTATGGTTCAAGTTAGATTTTATTCCTCTTTTATGTATTTATAGATATAAGCATGGAAATCATTCAGTCCTATAAATACATCTGTGTGACGGGAAGAACTTTTTTCTGTTTTATTTTTAAATTTTATTTTTTAAAATTTTGAAATTTAATTTTATTTATGTTTTTATACAGCAGGTTATTTTTAGTTATGTATTTTATGCATATACATGTATACAGGTCAATCCCAATCTCCCAACTCATCCCACCACCACCACCCCATGGCTTCCCACACTTGGTGTCCATACGTTTGTTCTCTACGTCTGTGTCTCTATTTCTTCCCTGCAAACCAGTTCATCTGTACCATTTTTAGGCTCCACATATATGCATTAATATACAATATTTGTTTTCCTCTTTCTGACTTACTTCATTCTGTATGACAGTCTCTCGATCCATCGATGTCTCTACAAATGACCCAGTTTCATTCCTTTTTATGGCCGAGTAATATTCCATTTTATATATGTACCACATCTTTATCCACTCATCTGTCTGTGGGCATTTAGGTTGCTTCCATTACCTGGCTATTGTAAATAGTGCTGCAACGAACATTGTGCTGAATGTGCCTATTTGAAATACGGTTTTCTCTGGGTATATGCCCAGAAGTGGGATTGCTGGATCAGATGGTAATTCTATTTCTAATTTTTTTAAGGAAACTCCATACTCTTCTCCATAGTGACTGTATCAATTTACATTCCCACCAATAGTGGAAGAGGGCTCCTTTTGTCCACACCCTCCCCAGAATTGGTTGTTTGTAGATTTTCTGATGATGCCGATTGTAACAGGTGTGAGGTGATACCTCATTGTAGTTTTGATTTGCATTTCTCTAATAATTAGTGCTGTTGAGCAGCTTTTCTGTGCGTCTTGGCCATCTCTGTGTCTCCTTTGAAGAAACGTCTCTTTAGATCTTCTGCCCATTTTTTTTGGGTTGTTTGTTTTTTTAATATTAAGCTGCATGAGCTGTTTATATATATATTGGAGATTAAACCTCTGTCCATTGATTCGTCTGCAATGATTTTCGCCCATTCTGAGGGATGCCTTTTTCCATTCCCGTGTTTTTTAACAAAAAAGGAAAGAAAGGAAAAGAAGCAGAACACTAATGTGCGTAAAATATGCCTTTTGAAACGGTCGTTTTGAAATATGGACGTCCTTTGAATTTTTTGGTCGATATGTGACCCCAGGATTTGTTTTCAGGGCAGGTGTCATTTACAGGCATGCAATGATTTTGAATATCAACTGACCATTAGCGTTGGGATTAAAGCTGCTGTTGTGTGAAACGGCCACAAGGTGGCAGCAGTTCACCCTTACCAAATCTGGTTACTAGGGCAAGAGAGCCTCAGTGGAAGTGGTGTTCTAGATTGGAGTTTAGAATGGAATGTGCCAGGAGAAAGCCCCTCACGTTTGTCTCACTACTTCTTGTTCGTGTTTTTTTTTTTTTTTTTTTTTTTTTTTTTTTTTTTTTTTTTTTTTCCGTACGCGGGCCTCTCACTGTTGTGGCCTCTCCCGTTGCGGAGCACAGGCTCCGGATGCGCAGGCTCAGCGGCCATGGCTCACGGGCCCAGCCGCTCCGCGGCATATGGGATCCTCCCAGACCGGGGCACGAACCCGTATCCCCTGCATCGGCAGGCGGACTCTCAACCACTGCGCCACCAGGGAGGCCCCTTGTTCGTGTTTTTAATTTAATTTTTTATTTTTTATTACAGCAAGTTTGATTACAATGTTTGGCTTGTTGTAGGTGTGGAAGATGTGGTTCTTTTACACATATACAGATGACTGTTCTTCCTGGGATTCTTTTCCCATGTACGTTATGACAGAATGTTGAGTAGTCCTCTCTTGGTATTCTGTAGGTCTTTGGTGATTATATATGTCACCTGTGTTTGTATATGTCTGTTAACCCCGATATCGTAATGAAACCAATCCTCACACCTTTCCATTGGTGAACCATAAGTTTGTTTCATGAATCTGTGATTGCCCTTCTCCGTGGAAATATCTGCCCTGGTATCCATTTTTAGGTAACACCTATAAGTGATATGATAGGATATGTGTCTTTCACTTTCTGACTTACTACAAGTCACGTGATTACTTCTAGACTCATCTACGGTGCTGCAAATGGCATTGTGTCCTTTTTTCCCTTGGCTTCTCTTCTGCCTTAGCGGGGTCCATTTTCAACATTGTGATTCCCTGAGGGTTGTGGATTAGCTGACCTGGGCAGCCTTACTCTGCCGGCCCGCCCTCCCCAGGTGTGCCTCGTTGAGGTCAATATAAACAGAGCTCCAGGCAGCAATAGCCCTTGAAGCTGTGCCTGACTCCATATTCTCTGCCCCGTCAGCAGTCTCGGGGCTGTGCTGGTGGGAGGGAGTGAGGGGCCACAGCTTTGTGGGTGGCCCGGTGTGAGTGGGGTTCTGCTGGCCTTTCTGCAGGAGTTGCCAGGCTGCCGCCTGTAAAGAAGAGGATGTGTCACCCATACATTCCGCTGGAATTTTTCTCCGGACAGAGGTGAGGAAGGAAAAAAGCAGTGGTGGCCGGGACAGGAGGGGTATCTCAGGCAGGGCAATGGAAAGCTTCTGGAAGAGTGCCCGGGGCCAGGACCAACCTGGCTGGCCTGCAGGCACCAAGATGGCCTGCGTGCTATCGCTGGTGTGGCTCCACGGTCCTTCCTCTAGGCTTTCAAGCCCTTGTACATATTCAGGTGTTTTACCTGGAAAGGGTGGGAACAGTTCAGCAGCAGCTGGCCTGGGGCTCAGCTCACATTTACTCACAGATGCCTCGGCACGGTCCCCCAGCTTTGCAATGAGGACGCTCCTTGCGTGGGGGGTGGTTTGCTGGCTGTATGGGAGATGATTCCCCACCTCTGACCAATTTCAGAATTGTTTACCACTGGAGCAAGTGCCCTGATAGGGTTTTCCCCTGTATAACTCGTGGATTCAGGATTTTTTTTTCTTTTATGGTTCAAGTTAGATTTTATTCCTCTTTTATGTATTTATAGATATAAGCATGGAAATCATTCATTCCTATAAATACATCTGTGTGACGGGAAGAACTTTTTTCTGTTTTATTTTTAAATTTCATTTTTTAAAATTTTGAAATTTAATTTTATTTATGTTTTTATACAGCAGGTTATTATTAGTTATGTATTTTATGCATATATATGTATACAGGTCAATCCCAATCTCCCAACTCATCCCACCACCACCACCCCATGGCTTCCCACACTTGGTGTCCATACGTTTGTTCTCTACGTCTGTGTCTCTATTTCTTCCCTGCAAACCAGTTCATCTGTACCATTTTTCGGCTCCACATATATGCATTAATATACAATATTTGTTTTCCTCTTTCTGACTTACTTCATTCTGTATGACAGTCTCTCGATCCATCGATGTCTCTACAAATGACCCAGTTTCATTCCTTTTTATGGCCGAGTAATATTCCATTTTATATATGTACCACATCTTTATCCACTCATCTGTCTGTGGGCATTTAGGTTGCTTCCATTACCTGGCTATTGTAAATAGTGCTGCAACGAACATTGTGCTGAATGTGCCTTTTTGAAATACGGTTTTCTCTGGGTATATGCCCAGAAGTGGGATTGCTGGATCAGATGGTAATTCTATTTCTAATTTTTTTAAGGAAACTCCATACTGTTCTCCATAGTGACTGTATCAATTTACATTCCCACCAATAGTGGAAGAGGGCTCCTTTTGTCCACACCCTCCCCAGAATTGGTTGTTTGTAGATTTTCTGATGATGCCGATTCTAAAAGGTGTGAGGTGATACCTCATTGTAGTTTTGATTTGCATTTCTCTAATAATTAGTGCTGTTGAGCAGCTTTTCTGTGTGTCGTGGCCATCTCTGTGTCTCCTTTGAAGAAACGTCTCTTTAGATCTTCTGCCCATTTTTTTGGGTTGTTTGTTTTTTTAATATTAAGCTGCATGAGCTGTTTATATATATTGGAGATTAAACCTCTGTCCATTGATTCGTCTGCAATGATTTTCGCCCATTCTGAGGGATGCCTTTTTCCATTCCCGTGTTTTTTAACAAAAAAGGAAAGAAAGGAAAAGAAGCAGAACACTAATGTGCGTAAAATATGTCTTTTGAAACGGTCGTTTTGAAATATGGACGTCCTTTGAATTTTTTGGTCGATATGTGACCCCAGGATTTGTTTTCAGGGCAGGTGTCATTTACAGGCATGCAATGATTTTGAATATCAACTGACCATTAGCGTTGGGATTAAAGCTGCTGTTGTGTGAAACGGCCACAAGGTGGCAGCAGTTCACCCTTACCAAATCTGGTTACTAGGGCAAGAGAGCCTCAGTGGAAGTGGTGTTCTAGATTGGAGTTTAGAATGGAATGTACCAGGAGAAAGCCGCTCACGTTTGTCTCACTACTTCTTGTTCGTGTTTTTAATTTAATTTTTTATTTTTTATTACAGCAAGTTTGATTACAATGTTTGGCTTGTTGTAGGTGTGGAAGATGTGGTTCTTTTACACATATACAGATGACTGTTCTTCCTGGGATTCTTTTCCCATGTACGTTATGACAGAATGTTGAGTAGTCCTCTCTTGGTATTCTGTAGGTCTTTGGTGATTATATATGTCACCTGTGTTTGTATATGTCTGTTAACCCCGATATCGTAATGAAACCAATCCTCACACCTTTCCATTGGTGAACCATAAGTTTGTTTCATGAATCTGTGATTGCCCTTCTCCGTGGAAATATCTGCCCTGGTATCCACTTTTAGGTAACACCTATAGGTGATATGATAGGATATGTGTCTTTCACTTTCTGACTTACTACAAGTCACGTGATTACTTCTAGACTCATCTACGGTGCTGCAAATGGCATTGTGTCCTTTTTTCCCTTGGCTTCTCTTCTGCCTTAGCGGGGTCCATTTTCAACAATGTGATTCCCTGAGGGTTGTGGATTAGCTGACCTGGGCAGCCTTACCCTGCCGTCCCGCCCTCCCCAGGTGTGCCTCGTTGAGGTCAATATAAACAGAGCTCCAGGCAGCAATAGCCCCTGAAGCTGTGCCTGACTCCATATTCTCTGCCCCGTCAGCAGTCTCGGGGCTGTGCTGGTGGGAGGGAGTGAGGGGCCACAGCTTTGTGGGTGGCCCGGTGTGAGTGGGGTTCTGCTGGCCTTTCTGCAGGAGTTGCCATGCTGCCGCCTGTAAAGAAGAGGATGTGTCACCCATACATTCCGCTGGAATTTCTCTCCGGACAGAGGTGAGGAAGGAAAAAAGCAGTGGGGGCCGGGACAGGAGGGGTATCTCAGGCAGGGCAATGGAAAGCTTCTGGAAGAGCGCCCGGGGCCAGGACCAACCTGGCTGGCCTGCAGGCACCAAGTTGTCCTGCGTGCTGTCGCTGGTGTGGCTCCACGGTCCTTCCTCTAGGCTTTCAAGCCCTTGTACATATTCAGGTGTTTTACCTGGAAAGGGTGGGAACAGTTCAGCAGCAGCTGGCCTGGGGCTCAGCTCACGTTTACTCACAGATGCCTCGGCACGGTCCCCCAGCTTTGCAATGAGGACGCTCCTTGCATGGGGGGTGGGTTGCTGGCTGTATGGGAGATGCTTCCCCACCTCTGACCAATTTCAGAATTGTTTACCACTGGAGCAAGTGCCCTGATAGGGTTTTCCCCTGTATAACTCGTGGATTCAGGATTTTTTTTTCTTTTATGGTTCAAGTTAGATTTTATTCCTCTTTTATGTATTTATAGATATAAGCATGGAAATCATTCATTCCTATAAATACATCTGTGTGACGGGAAGAACTTTTTTCTGTTTTATTTTTAAATTTTATTTTTTAAAATTTTGAAATTTAATTTTATTTATGTTTTTATACAGCAGGTTATTATTAGTTATGTATTTTATGCATATACATGTATACAGGTCAATCCCAATCTCCCAACTCATCCCACCACCACCACCCCATGGCTTCCCACACTTGGTGTCCATACGTTTGTTCTCTACGTCTGTGTCTCTATTTCTTCCCTGCAAACCAGTTCATCTGTACCATTTTTAGGCTCCACATATATGCATTAATATACAATATTTGTTTTCCTCTTTCTGACTTACTTCATTCTGTATGACAGTCTCTCGATCCATCGATGTCTCTACAAATGACCCAGTTTCATTCCTTTTTATGGCCGAGTAATATTCCATTTTATATATGTACCACATCTTTATCCACTCATCTGTCTGTGGGCATTTAGGTTGCTTCCATTACCTGGCTATTGTAAATAGTGCTGCAACGAACATTGTGCTGAATGTGCCTTTTTGAAATACGGTTTTCTCTGGGTATATGCCCAGAAGTGGGATTGCTGGATCAGATGGTAATTCTATTTCTAATTTTTTTAAGGAAACTCCATACTGTTCTCCATAGTGACTGTATCAATTTACATTCCCACCAATAGTGGAAGAGGGCTCCTTTTGTCCACACCCTCCCCAGATATTGGTTGTTTGTAGATTTTCTGATGATGCCTATTCTAACAGGTGTGAGGTGATACCTCATTGTAGTTTTGATTTGCATTTCTCTAATAATTAGTGCTGTTGAGCAGCTTTTCTGTGCGTCTTGGCCATCTCTGTGTCTCCTTTGAAGAAACGTCTCTTTAGATCTTCTGCCCATTTTTTTGGGTTGTTTGTTTTTTTAATATTAAGCTGCATGAGCTGTTTATATATATTGGAGATTAAACCTCTGTCCATTGATTCGTCTGCAATGATTTTCGCCCATTCTGAGGGATGCCTTTTTCCATTCCCGTGTTTTTTAACAAAAAAGGAAAGAAAGGAAAAGAAGCAGAACACTAATGTGCGTAAAATATGCCTTTTGAAACGGTCGTTTTGAAATATGGACGTCCTTTGAATTTTTTGGTCGATATGTGACCCCAGGATTTGTTTTCAGGGCAGGTGTCATTTACAGGCATGCAATGATTTTGAATATCAACTGACCATTAGCGTTGGGATTAAAGCTGCTGTTGTGTGAAACGGCCACAAGGTGGCAGCAGTTCACCCTTACCAAATCTGGTTACTAGGGCAAGAGAGCCTCAGTGGAAGTGGTGTTCTAGATTGGAGTTTAGAATGGAATGTGCCAGGAGAAAGCCGCTCACGTTTGTCTCACTACTTCTTGTTCGTGTTTTTAATTTAATTTTTTATTTTTTATTACAGCAAGTTTGATTACAATGTTTGGCTTGTTGTAGGTGTGGAAGATGTGGTTCTTTTACACATATACAGATGACTGTTCTTCCTGGGATTCTTTTCCCATGTACGTTATGACAGAATGTTGAGTAGTCCTCTCTTGGTATTCTGTAGGTCTTTGGTGATTATATATGTCACCTGTGTTTGTATATGTCTGTTAACCCCGATATCGTAATGAAACCAATCCTCACACCTTTCCATTGGTGAACCATAAGTTTGTTTCATGAATCTGTGATTGCCCTTCTCCGTGGAAATATCTGCCCTGGTATCCATTTTTAGGTAACACCTATAAGTGATATGATAGGATATGTGTCTTTCACTTTCTGACTTACTACAAGTCACGTGATTACTTCTAGACTCATCTACGGTGCTGCAAATGGCATTGTGTCCTTTTTTCCCTTGGCTTCTCTTCTGCCTTAGCGGGGTCCATTTTCAACAATGTGATTCCCTGAGGGTTGTGGATTAGCTGACCTGGGCAGCCTTACCCTGCCGGCCCGCCCTCCCCAGGTGTGCCTCGTTGAGGTCAATATAAACAGAGCTCCAGGCAGCAATAGCCCTTGAAGCTGTGCCTGACTCCATATTCTCTGCCCCGTCAGCAGTCTCGGGGCTGTGCTGGTGGGAGGGAGTGAGGGGCCACAGCTTTGTGGGTGGCCCGGTGTGAGTGGGGTTCTGCTGGCCTTTCTGCAGGAGTTGCCAGGCTGCCGCCTGTAAAGAAGAGGATGTGTCACCCATACATTCCGCTGGAATTTTTCTCCGGACAGAGGTGAGGAAGGAAAAAAGCAGTGGGGGCCGGGACAGGAGGGGTATCTCAGGCAGGGCAATGGAAAGCTTCTGGAAGAGTGCCCGGGGCCAGGACCAACCTGGCTGGCCTGCAGGCACCAAGATGGCCTGCGTGCTGTCGCTGGTGTGGCTCCACGGTCCTTCCTCTAGGCTTTCAAGCCGTTGTACATATTCAGGTGATTTACCTGGAAAGGGTGGGAACAGTTCAGCAGCAGCTGGCCTGGGGCTCAGCTCACGTTTACTCACAGATGCCTCGGCACGGTCCCCCAGCTTTGCAATGAGGACGCTCCTTGCGTGGGGGGTGGGTTGCTGGCTGTATGGGAGATGCTTCCCCACCTCTGACCAATTTCAGAATTGTTTACCACTGGAGCAAGTGCCCTGATAGGGTTTTCCCCTGTATAACTCGTGGATTCAGGATTTTTTTTTCTTTTATGGTTCAAGTTAGATTTTATTCCTCTTTTATGTATTTATAGATATAAGCATGGAAATCATTCATTCCTATAAATACATCTGTGTGACGGGAAGAACTTTTTTCTGTTTTATTTTTAAATTTTATTTTTTAAAATTTTGAAATTTAATTTTATTTATGTTTTTATACAGCAGGTTATTATTAGTTATGTATTTTATGCATATACATGTATACAGGTCAATCCCAATCTCCCAACTCATCCCACCACCACCACCCCATGGCTTCCCACACTTGGTGTCCATACGTTTGTTCTCTACGTCTGTGTCTCTATTTCTTCCCTGCAAACCAGTTCATCTGTACCATTTTTAGGCTCCACATATATGCATTAATATACAATATTTGTTTTCCTCTTTCTGACTTACTTCATTCTGTATGACAGTCTCTCGATCCATCGATGTCTCTACAAATGACCCAGTTTCATTCCTTTTTATGGCCGAGTAATATTCCATTTTATATATGTACCACATCTTTATCCACTCATCTGTCTGTGGGCATTTAGGTTGCTTCCATTACCTGGCTATTGTAAATAGTGCTGCAACGAACATTGTGCTGAATGTGCCTTTTTGAAATACGGTTTTCTCTGGGTATATGCCCAGAAGTGGGATTGCTGGATCAGATGGTAATTCTATTTCTAATTTTTTTAAGGAAACTCCATACTGTTCTCCATAGTGACTGTATCAATTTACATTCCCACCAATAGTGGAAGAGGGCTCCTTTTGTCCACACCCTCCCCAGAATTGGTTGTTTGTAGATTTTCTGATGATGCCGATTCTAAAAGGTGTGAGGTGATACCTCATTGTAGTTTTGATTTGCATTTCTCTAATAATTAGTGCTGTTGAGCAGCTTTTCTGTGTGTCTTGGCCATCTCTGTGTCTCCTTTGAAGAAACGTCTCTTTAGATCTTCTGCCCATTTTTTTGGGTTGTTTGTTTTTTTAATATTAAGCTGCATGAGCTGTTTATATATATTGGAGATTAAACCTCTGTCCATTGATTCGTCTGCAATGATTTTCGCCCATTCTGAGGGATGCCTTTTTCCATTCCCGTGTTTTTTAACAAAAAAGGAAAGAAAGGAAAAGAAGCAGAACACTAATGTGCGTAAAATATGTCTTTTGAAACGGTCGTTTTGAAATATGGACGTCCTTTGAATTTTTTGGTCGATATGTGACCCCAGGATTTGTTTTCAGGGCAGGTGTCATTTACAGGCATGCAATGATTTTGAATATCAACTGACCATTAGCGTTGGGATTAAAGCTGCTGTTGTGTGAAACGGCCACGAGGTGGCAGCAGTTCACCCTTACCAAATCTGGTTACTAGGGCAAGAGAGCCTCAGTGGAAGTGGTGTTCTAGATTGGAGTTTAGAATGGAATGTACCAGGAGAAAGCCGCTCACGTTTGTCTCACTACTTCTTGTTCGTGTTTTTAATTTAATTTTTTATTTTTTATTACAGCAAGTTTGATTACAATGTTTGGCTTGTTGTAGGTGTGGAAGATGTGGTTCTTTTACACATATACAGATGACTGTTCTTCCTGGGATCCTTTTCCCATGTACGTTATGACAGAATGTTGAGTAGTCCTCTCTTGGTATTCTGTAGGTGTTTGGTGATTATGTATGTCACCTGTGTTTGTATATGTCTGTTAACCCCGATATCGTAATGAAACCAATCCTCACACCTTTCCATTGGTGAACCATAAGTTTGTTTCATGAATCTGTGATTGCCCTTCTCCGTGGAAATATCTGCCCTGGTATCCATTTTTAGGTAACACCTATAAGTGATATGATAGGATATGTGTCTTTCACTTTCTGACTTACTACAAGTCACGTGATTACTTCTAGACTCATCTACGGTGCTGCAAATGGCATTGTGTCCTTTTTTCCCTTGGCTTCTCTTCTGCCTTAGCGGGGTCCATTTTCAACAATGTGATTCCCTGAGGGTTGTGGATTAGCTGACCTGGGCAGCCTTACCCTGCCGGCCCGCCCTCCCCAGGTGTGCCTCGTTGAGGTCAATATAAACAGAGCTCCAGGCAGCAATAGCCCTTGAAGCTGTGCCTGACTCCATATTCTCTGCCCCGTCAGCAGTCTCGGGGCTGTGCTGGTGGGAGGGAGTGAGGGGCCACAGCTTTGTGGGTGGCCCGGTGTGAGTGGGGTTCTGCTGGCCTTTCTGCAGGAGTTGCCAGGCTGCCGCCTGTAAAGAAGAGGATGTGTCACCCATAACTTCCGCTGGAATTTCTCTCCGGACAGAGGTGAGGAAGGAAAAAAGCAGTGGGGGCCGGGACAGGAGGGGTATCTCAGGCAGGGCAATGGAAAGCTTCTGGAAGAGCGCCAGGGTCCAGGACCAGTGGGCTGGCTGGCCTGCAGGCACCAAGTTGGCCTGCGTGCTGTCGCTGGTGTGGCTCCACGGTCCTTCCTCTAGGCTTTCAAGCCCTTGTACATATTCAGGTGTTTTACCTGGAAAGGGTGGGAACAGTTCAGCAGCAGCTGGCCTGGGGCTCAGCTCACGTTTACTCACAGATGCCTCGGCACGGTCCCCCAGTTTGCAATGAGGACGCTCCTTGCATGGGGGGTGGGTGGCTGGCTGTATGGGAGATGGTTCCCCACCTCTGACCAATTTCAGAATTGTTTACCGCTGGAGCAAGTGTCGTGATAGGGTTTTCCTCTGTATAACTCGTGGGTTCAATTTTTTTTTTCTTTTATGGTTCAAGTTAGATTTTATTCCTCTTTTATGTATTTATAAATATAAGCATGGAAATAATTCATTCCTATAAATACATCTGTGTGACGGGAAGAACTTTTTTCTGTTTTATTTTTAAATTTTATTTTTTAAAATTTTGAAATTTAATTTCATTTATGTTTTTATACAGCAGGTTATTATTAGTTATGTATTTTATGCATATACATGTATACAGGTCAATCCCAATCTCCCAACTCATCCCACCACCACCACCCCATGGCTTCCCACCCTTGGTGTCCATACGTTTGTTCTCTACGTCTGTGTCTCTATTTCTTCCCTGCAAACCAGTTCATCTGTACCATTTTTAGGCTCCACATATATGCATTAATATACAATATTTGTTTTCCTCTTTCTGACTTACTTCATTCTGTATGACAGTCTCTCAATCCATCGATGTCTCTACAAATGACCCAGTTTCATTCCTTTTTATGGCCGAGTAATATTCCATTTTATATATGTACCACATCTTTATCCACTCATCTGTCTGTGGGCATTTAGGTTGCTTCCATTACCTGGCTATTGTAAATAGTGCTGCAACGAACATTGTGCTGAATGTGCCTTTTTGAAATACGGTTTTCTCTGGGTATATGCCCAGAAGTGGGATTGCTGGATCAGATGGTAATTCTATTTCTAATTTTTTTAAGGAAACTCCATACTGTTCTCCATAGTGACTGTATCAATTTACATTCCCACCAATAGTGGAAGAGGGCTCCTTTTGTCCACACCCTCCCCAGAATTGGTTGTTTGTATATTTTCTGATGATGCCTATTCTAACAGGTGTGAGGTGATACCTCATTGTAGTTTTGATTTGCATTTCTCTAATAATTAGTGCTGTTGAGCAGCTTTTCATGTGCGTCTTGGCCATCTCTGTGTCTCCTTTGAAGAAACGTCTCTTTAGATCTTCTGCCCATTTTTTGGGGTTGTTTGTTTTTTTAATATTAAGCTGCATGAGCTGTTTATATATATTGGAGATTAAACCTGTGTCCATTGATTCATTTGCAACGATTTTCACCCATCCTGAGGGATGCCTTTTTCCATTCCCGTTTTTTTTAACAAAAAAGGAAAGAAAGGAAAAGAAGCAGAACACTAATGTGCGTAAAATATGCCTTTTGAAACGGTCGTTTTGAAATATGGACGTCCTTTGAATTTTTTGGTCGATATGTGACCCCAGGATTTGTTTTCAGGGCAGGTGTCATTTACAGGCCTGCAATGATTTTGAATATCAACTGACCATTAGCGTTGGGATTAAAGCTGCTGTTGTGTGAAACGGCCACAAGGTGGCAGCAGTTCACCCTTACCAAATCTGGTTACTAGGGCAAGAGAGCCTCAGTGGAAGTGGTGTTCTAGATTGGAGTTTAGAATGGAATGTACCAGGAGAAAGCCGCTCACGTTTGTCTCACTACTTCTTGTTCGTGTTTTTAATTTAATTTTTTATTTTTTATTACAGCAAGTTTGATTACAATGTTTGGCTTGTTGTAGGTGTGGAAGATGTGGTTCTTTTACACATATACAGATGACTGTTCTTCCTGGGATTCTTTTCCCATGTACGTTATGACAGAATGTTGAGTAGTCCTCTCTTGGTATTCTGTAGGTCTTTGGTGATTATATATGTCACCTGTGTTTGTATATGTCTGTTAACCCCGATATCGTAATGAAACCAATCCTCACACCTTTCCATTGGTGAACCATAAGTTTGTTTCATGAATCTGTGATTGCCCTTCTCCGTGGAAATATCTGCCCTGGTATCCACTTTTAGGTAACACCTATAGGTGATATGATATGATATGTGTCTTTCACTTTCTGACTTACTACAAGTCACGTGATTACTTCTAGACTCATCTACGGTGCTGCAAATGGCATTGTGTCCTTTTTTCCCTTGGCTTCTCTTCTGCCTTAGCGGGGTCCATTTTCAACAATGTGATTCCCTGAGGGTTGTGGATTAGCTGACCTGGGCAGCCTTACCCTGCCGGCCCGCCCTCCCCAGGTGTTCCTCGTTGAGGTCAATATAAACAGAGCTCCAGGCAGCAATAGTCCCTGAAGCTGTGCCTGACTCCATATTCTCTGCCCCGTCAGCAGTCTCGGGGCTGTGCTGGTGGGAGGGAGTGAGGGGCCACAGCTTTGTGGGTGGCCCGGTGTGAGTGGGGTTCTGCTGGCCTTTCTGCAGGAGTTGCCATGCTGCCGCCTGTAAAGAAGAGGATGTGTCACCCATACATTCCGCTGGAATTTCTCTCCGGACAGAGGTGAGGAAGGAAAAAAGCAGTGGGGGCCGGGACAGGAGGGGTATCTCAGGCAGGGCAATGGAAAGCTTCTGGAAGAGCGCCCGGGTCCAGGACCAACCTGGCTGGCCTGCAGGCACCAAGATGTCCTGCGTGCTGTCGCTGGTGTGGCTCCACGGTCCTTCCTCTAGGCTTTCAAGCCCTTGTACATATTCAGGTGTTTTACCTGGAAAGGGTGGGAACAGTTCAGCAGCAGCTGGCCTGGGGCTCAGCTCACGTTTACTCACAGATGCCTCGGCACGGTCCCCCAGCTTTGCAATGAGGACGCTCCTTGCGTGGGGGGTGGGTTGCTGGCTGTATGGGAGATGCTTCCCCACCTCTGACCAATTTCAGAATTGTTTACCACTGGAGCAAGTGCCCTGATAGGGTTTTCCCCTGTATAACTCGTGGGTTCAGAATTTTTTTTTCTTTTATGGTTCAAGTTAGATTTTATTCCTCTTTTATGTATTTATAGATATAAGCATGGAAATCATTCATTCCTATAAATACATCTGTGTGACGGGAAGAACTTTTTTCTGTTTTATTTTTAAATTTTATTTTTTAAAATTTTGAAATTTAATTTTATTTATGTTTTTATACAGCAGGTTATTATTAGTTATGTATTTTATGCATATACATGTATACAGGTCAATCCCAATCTCCCAACTCATCCCACCACCACCACCCCATGGCTTCCCACACTTGGTGTCCATACGTTTGTTCTCTACGTCTGTGTCTCTATTTCTTCCCTGCAAACCAGTTCATCTGTACCATTTTTAGGCTCCACATATATGCATTAATATACAATATTTGTTTTCCTCTTTCTGACTTACTTCATTCTGTATGACAGTCTCTCGATCCATCGATGTCTCTACAAATGACCCAGTTTCATTCCTTTTTATGGCCGAGTAATATTCCATTTTATATATGTACCACATCTTTATCCACTCATCTGTCTGTGGGCATTTAGGTTGCTTCCATTACCTGGCTATTGTAAATAGTGCTGCAACGAACATTGTGCTGAATGTGCCTTTTTGAAATACGGTTTTCTCTGGGTATATGCCCAGAAGTGGGATTGCTGGATCAGATGGTAATTCTATTTCTAATTTTTTTAAGGAAACTCCATACTGTTCTCCATAGTGACTGTATCAATTTACATTCCCACCAATAGTGGAAGAGGGCTCCTTTTGTCCACACCCTCCCCAGAATTGGTTGTTTGTAGATTTTCTGATGATGCCGATTCTAAAAGGTGTGAGGTGATACCTCATTGTAGTTTTGATTTGCATTTCTCTAATAATTAGTGCTGTTGAGCAGCTTTTCTGTGTGTCTTGGCCATCTCTGTGTCTCCTTTGAAGAAACGTCTCTTTAGATCTTCTGCCCATTTTTTTGGGTTGTTTGTTTTTTTAATATTAAGCTGCATGAGCTGTTTATATATATTGGAGATTAAACCTCTGTCCATTGATTCGTCTGCAATGATTTTCGCCCATTCTGAGGGATGCCTTTTTCCATTCCCGTGTTTTTTAACAAAAAAGGAAAGAAAGGAAAAGAAGCAGAACACTAATGTGCGTAAAATATGTCTTTTGAAACGGTCGTTTTGAAATATGGACGTCCTTTGAATTTTTTGGTCGATATGTGACCCCAGGATTTGTTTTCAGGGCAGGTGTCATTTACAGGCATGCAATGATTTTGAATATCAACTGACCATTAGCGTTGGGATTAAAGCTGCTGTTGTGTGAAACGGCCACAAGGTGGCAGCAGTTCACCCTTACCAAATCTGGTTACTAGGGCAAGAGAGCCTCAGTGGAAGTGGTGTTCTAGATTGGAGTTTAGAATGGAATGTACCAGGAGAAAGCCGCTCACGTTTGTCTCACTACTTCTTGTTCGTGTTTTTAATTTAATTTTTTATTTTTTATTACAGCAAGTTTGATTACAATGTTTGGCTTGTTGTAGGTGTGGAAGATGTGGTTCTTTTACACATATACAGATGACTGTTCTTCCTGGGATCCTTTTCCCATGTACGTTATGACAGAATGTTGAGTAGTCCTCTCTTGGTATTCTGTAGGTCTTTGGTGATTATGTATGTCACCTGTGTTTGTATATGTCTGTTAACCCCGATATCGTAATGAAACCAATCCTCACACCTTTCCATTGGTGAACCATAAGTTTGTTTCATGAATCTGTGATTGCCCTTCTCCGTGGAAATATCTGCCCTGGTATCCATTTTTAGGTAACACCTATAAGTGATATGATAGGATATGTGTCTTTCACTTTCTGACTTACTACAAGTCACGTGATTACTTCTAGACTCATCTACGGTGCTGCAAATGGCATTGTGTCCTTTTTTCCCTTGGCTTCTCTTCTGCCTTAGCGGGGTCCATTTTCAACAATGTGATTCCCTGAGGGTTGTGGATTAGCTGACCTGGGCAGCCTTACCCTGCCGGCCCGCCCTCCCCAGGTGTGCCTCGTTGAGGTCAATATAAACAGAGCTCCAGGCAGCAATAGCCCCTGAAGCTGTGCCTGACTCCATATTCTCTGCCCCGTCAGCAGTCTCGGGGCTGTGCTGGTGGGAGGGAGTGAGGGGCCACAGCTTTGTGGGTGGCCCGGTGTGAGTGGGGTTCTGCTGGCCTTTCTGCAGGAGTTGCCAGGCTGCCGCCTGTAAAGAAGAGGATGTGTCACCCATAACTTCCGCTGGAATTTCTCTCCGGACAGAGGTGAGGAAGGAAAAAAGCAGTGGGGGCCGGGACAGGAGGGGTATCTCAGGCAGGGCAATGGAAAGCTTCTGGAAGAGCGCCAGGGTCCAGGACCAGTGGGCTGGCTGGCCTGCAGGCACCAAGTTGGCCTGCGTGCTGTCGCTGGTGTGGCTCCACGGTCCTTCCTCTAGGCTTTCAAGCCCTTGTACATATTCAGGTGTTTTACCTGGAAAGGGTGGGAACAGTTCAGCAGCAGCTGGCCTGGGGCTCAGCTCACGTTTACTCACAGATGCCTCGGCACGGTCCCCCAGTTTGCAATGAGGACGCTCCTTGCGTGGGGGGTGGGTGGCTGGCTGTATGGGAGATGGTTCCCCACCTCTGACCAATTTCAGAATTGTTTACCGCTGGAGCAAGTGTCGTGATAGGGTTTTCCTCTGTATAACTCGTGGGTTCAATTTTTTTTTCTTTTATGGTTCAAGTTAGATTTTATTCCTCTTTTATGTATTTATAAATATAAGCATGGAAATAATTCATTCCTATAAATACATCTGTGTGACGGGAAGAACTTTTTTCTGTTTTATTTTTAAATTTTATTTTTTAAAATTTTGAAATTTAATTTCATTTATGTTTTTATACAGCAGGTTATTATTAGTTATGTATTTTATGCATATACATGTATACAGGTCAATCCCAATCTCCCAACTCATCCCACCACCACCACCCCATGGCTTCCCACCCTTGGTGTCCATACGTTTGTTCTCTACGTCTGTGTCTCTATTTCTTCCCTGCAAACCAGTTCATCTGTACCATTTTTAGGCTCCACATATATGCATTAATATACAATATTTGTTTTCCTCTTTCTGACTTACTTCATTCTGTATGACAGTCTCTCAATCCATCGATGTCTCTACAAATGACCCAGTTTCATTCCTTTTTATGGCCGAGTAATATTCCATTTTATATATGTACCACATCTTTATCCACTCATCTGTCTGTGGGCATTTAGGTTGCTTCCATTACCTGGCTATTGTAAATAGTGCTGCAACGAACATTGTGCTGAATGTGCCTTTTTGAAATACGGTTTTCTCTGGGTATATGCCCAGAAGTGGGATTGCTGGATCAGATGGTAATTCTATTTCTAATTTTTTTAAGGAAACTCCATACTGTTCTCCATAGTGACTGTATCAATTTACATTCCCACCAATAGTGGAAGAGGGCTCCTTTTGTCCACACCCTCCCCAGAATTGGTTGTTTGTATATTTTCTGATGATGCCTATTCTAACAGGTGTGAGGTGATTCCTCATTGTAGTTTTGATTTGCATTTCTCTAATAATTAGTGCTGTTGAGCAGCTTTTCATGTGCGTCTTGGCCATCTCTGTGTCTCCTTTGAAGAAACGTCTCTTTAGATCTTCTGCCCATTTTTTGGGGTTGTTTGATTTTTTAATATTAAGCTGCATGAGCTGTTTATATATATTGGAGATTAAACCTGTGTCCATTGATTCATTTGCAACGATTTTCACCCATCCTGAGGGATGCCTTTTTCCATTCCCGTTTTTTTAAGAAAAAAGGAAAGAAAGGAAAAGAAGCAGAACACTAATGTGCGTAAAATATGCCTTTTGAAACGGTCGTTTTGAAATATGGACGTCCTTTGAATTTTTTGGTCGATATGTGACCCCAGGATTTGTTTTCAGGGCAGGTGTCATTTACAGGCCTGCAATGATTTTGAATATCAACTGACCATTAGCGTTGGGATTAAAGCTGCTGTTGTGTGAAACGGCCACAAGGTGGCAGCAGTTCACCCTTACCAAATCTGGTTACTAGGGCAAGAGAGCCTCAGTGGAAGTGGTGTTCTAGATTGGAGTTTAGAATGGAATGTACCAGGAGAAAGCCGCTCACGTTTGTCTCACTACTTCTTGTTCGTGTTTTTAATTTAATTTTTTATTTTTTATTACAGCAAGTTTGATTACAATGTTTGGCTTGTTGTAGGTGTGGAAGATGTGGTTCTTTTACACATATACAGATGACTGTTCTTCCTGGGATTCTTTTCCCATGTACGTTATGACAGAATGTTGAGTAGTCCTCTCTTGGTATTCTGTAGGTCTTTGGTGATTATATATGTCACCTGTGTTTGTATATGTCTGTTAACCCCGATATCGTAATGAAACCAATCCTCACACCTTTCCATTGGTGAACCATAAGTTTGTTTCATGAATCTGTGATTGCCCTTCTCCGTGGAAATATCTGCCCTGGTATCCACTTTTAGGTAACACCTATAGGTGATATGATATGATATGTGTCTTTCACTTTCTGACTTACTACAAGTCACGTGATTACTTCTAGACTCATCTACGGTGCTGCAAATGGCATTGTGTCCTTTTTTCCCTTGGCTTCTCTTCTGCCTTAGCGGGGTCCATTTTCAACAATGTGATTCCCTGAGGGTTGTGGATTAGCTGACCTGGGCAGCCTTACCCTGCCGGCCCGCCCTCCCCAGGTGTTCCTCGTTGAGGTCAATATAAACAGTGCTCCAGGCAGCAATAGTCCCTGAAGCTGTGCCTGACTCCATATTCTCTGCCCCGTCAGCAGTCTCGGGGCTGTGCTGGTGGGAGGGAGTGAGGGGCCACAGCTTTGTGGGTGGCCCGGTGTGAGTGGGGTTCTGCTGGCCTTTCTGCAGGAGTTGCCATGCTGCCGCCTGTAAAGAAGAGGATGTGTCACCCATACATTCCGCTGGAATTTCTCTCCGGACAGAGGTGAGGAAGGAAAAAAGCAGTGGGGGCCGGGACAGGAGGGGTATCTCAGGCAGGGCAATGGAAAGCTTCTGGAAGAGCGCCCGGGGCCAGGACCAACCTGGCTGGCCTGCAGGCACCAAGTTGTCCTGCGTGCTGTCGCTGGTGTGGCTCCACGGTCCTTCCTCTAGGCTTTCAAGCCCTTGTACATATTCAGGTGTTTTACCTGGAAAGGGTGGGAACAGTTCAGCAGCAGCTGGCCTGGGGCTCAGCTCACGTTTACTCACAGATGCCTCGGCACGGTCCCCCAGCTTTGCAATGAGGACGCTCCTTGCGTGGGGGGTGGGTTGCTGGCTGTATGGGAGATGCTTCCCCACCTCTGACCAATTTCAGAATTGTTTACCACTGGAGCAAGTGCCCTGATAGGGTTTTCCCCTGTATAACTCGTGGGTTCAGGATTTTTTTTTCTTTTATGGTTCAAGTTAGATTTTATTCCTCTTTTATGTATTTATAGATATAAGCATGGAAATCATTCATTCCTATAAATACATCTGTGTGACGGGAAGAACTTTTTTCTGTTTTATTTTTAAATTTTATTTTTTAAAATTTTGAAATTTAATTTTATTTATGTTTTTATACAGCAGGTTATTATTAGTTATGTATTTTATGCATATACATGTATACAGGTCAATCCCAATCTCCCAACTCATCCCACCACCACCACCCCATGGCTTCCCACACTTGGTGTCCATACGTTTGTTCTCTACGTCTGTGTCTCTATTTCTTCCCTGCAAACCAGTTCATCTGTACCATTTTTAGGCTCCACATATATGCATTAATATACAATATTAGTTTGACTCTTTCTGACTTACTTCATTCTGTATGACAGTCTCTCGATCCATCGATGTCTCTACAAATGACCCAGTTTCATTCCTTTTTATGGCCGAGTAATATTCCATTTTATATACGTACCACATCTTTATCCACTCATCTGTCTGTGGGCATTTAGGTTGCTTCCATTACCTGGCTATTGTAAATAGTGCTGCAACGAACATTGTGCTGAATGTGCCTTTTTGAAATACGGTTTTCTCTGGGTATATGCCCAGAAGTGGGATTGCTGGATCAGATGGTAATTCTATTTCTAATTTTTTTAAGGAAACTCCATACTGTTCTCCATAGTGACTGTATCAATTTACATTCCCACCAATAGTGGAAGAGGGCTCCTTTTGTCCACACCCTCCCCAGAATTGGTTGTTTGTAGATTTTCTGATGATGCCGATTCTAAAAGGTGTGAGGTGATACCTCATTGTAGTTTTGATTTGCATTTCTCTAATAATTAGTGCTGTTGAGCAGCTTTTCTGTGCGTCTTGGCCATCTCTGTGTCTCCTTTGAAGAAACGTCTCTTTAGATCTTCTGCCCATTTTTTTTGGGTTGTTTGTTTTTTTAATATTAAGCTGCATGAGCTGTTTATATATATTGGAGATTAAACCTCTGTCCATTGATTCGTCTGCAATGATTTTCGCCCATTCTGAGGGATGCCTTTTTCCATTCCCGTGTTTTTTAACAAAAAAGGAAAGAAAGGAAAAGAAGCAGAACACTAATGTGCGTAAAATATGCCTTTTGAAACGGTCGTTTTGAAATATGGACGTCCTTTGAATTTTTTGGTCGATATGTGACCCCAGGATTTGTTTTCAGGGCAGGTGTCATTTACAGGCCTGCAATGATTTTGAATATCAACTGACCATTAGCGTTGGGATTAAAGCTGCTGTTGTGTGAAACGGCCACAAGGTGGCAGCAGTTCACCCTTACCAAATCTGGTTACTAGGGCAAGAGAGCCTCAGTGGAAGTGGTGTTCTAGATTGGAGTTTAGAATGGAATGTACCAGGAGAAAGCCGCTCACGTTTGTCTCACTACTTCTTGTTCGTGTTTTTAATTTAATTTTTTATTTTTTATTACAGCAAGTTTGATTACAATGTTTGGCTTGTTGTAGGTGTGGAAGATGTGGTTCTTTTACACATATACAGATGACTGTTCTTCCTGGGATCCTTTTCCCATGTACGTTATGACAGAATGTTGAGTAGTCCTCGCTTGGTATTCTGTAGGTGTTTGGTGATTATGTATGTCACCTGTGTTTGTATATGTCTGTTAACCCCGATATCGTAATGAAACCAATCCTCACACCTTTCCATTGGTGAACCATAAGTTTGTTTCATGAATCTGTGATTGCCCTTCTCCGTGGAAATATCTGCCCTGGTATCCATTTTTAGGTAACACCTATAAGTGATATGATAGGATATGTGTCTTTCACTTTCTGACTTACTACAAGTCACGTGATTACTTCTAGACTCATCTACGGTGCTGCAAATGGCATTGTGTCCTTTTTTCCCTTGGCTTCTCTTCTGCCTTAGCGGGGTCCATTTTCAACAATGTGATTCCCTGAGGGTTGTGTATTAGCTGACCTGGGCAGCCTTACCCTGCCGGCCCGCCCTCCCCAGGTGTGCCTCGTTGAGGTCAATATAAACAGAGCTCCAGGCAGCAATAGCCCCTGAAGCTGTGCCTGACTCCATATTCTCTGCCCCGTCAGCAGTCTCGGGGCTGTGCTGGTGGGAGGGAGTGAGGGGCCACAGCTTTGTGGGTGGCCCGGTGTGAGTGGGGTTCTGCTGGCCTTTCTGCAGGAGTTGCCAGGCTGCCGCCTGTAAAGAAGAGGATGTGTCACCCATAACTTCCGCTGGAATTTCTCTCCGGACAGAGGTGAGGAAGGAAAAAAGCAGTGGGGGCCGGGACAGGAGGGGTATCTCAGGCAGGGCAATGGAAAGCTTCTGGAAGAGCGCCAGGGTCCAGGACCCGTGGGCTGGCTGGCCTGCAGGCACCAAGTTGGCCTGCGTGCTGTCGCTGGTGTGGCTCCACGGTCCTTCCTCTAGGCTTTCAAGCCCTTGTACATATTCAGGTGTTTTACCTGGAAAGGGTGGGAACAGTTCAGCAGCAGCTGGCCTGGGGCTCAGCTCACGTTTACTCACAGATGCCTCGGCATGGTCCCCCAGCTTTGCAATGAGGACGCTCCTTGCGTGGGGGGTGGGTGGCTGGCTGTATGGGAGATGGTTCCCCACCTCTGACCAATTTCAGAATTGTTTAACGCTGGAGCAAGTGTCGTGATAGGGTTTTCCTCTGTATAACTCGTGGGTTCAATTTTTTTTTTCTTTTATGGTTCAAGTTAGATTTTATTCCTCTTTTATGTATTTATAAATATAAGCATGGAAATAATTCATTCCTATAAATACATCTGTGTGACGGGAAGAACTTTTTTCTGTTTTATTTTTAAATTTTATTTTTTAAAATTTTGAAATTTAATTTCATTTATGTTTTTATACAGCAGGTTATTATTAGTTATGTATTTTATGCATATACATGTATACAGGTCAATCCCAATCTCCCAACTCATCCCACCACCACCACCCCATGGCTTCCCACCCTTGGTGTCCATACGTTTGTTCTCTACGTCTGTGTCTCTATTTCTTCCCTGCAAACCAGTTCATCTGTACCATTTTTAGGCTCCACATATATGCATTAATATACAATATTTGTTTTCCTCTTTCTGACTTACTTCATTCTGTATGACAGTCTCTCAGTCCATCGATGTCTCTACAAATGACCCAGTTTCATTCCTTTTTATGGCCGAGTAATATTCCATTTTATATATGTACCACATCTTTATCCACTCATCTGTCTGTGGGCATTTAGGTTGCTTCCATTACCTGGCTATTGTAAATAGTGCTGCAACGAACATTGTGCTGAATGTGCCTTTTTGAAATACTGTTTTCTCTGGGTATATGCCCAGAAGTGGGATTGCTGGATCAGATGGTAATTCTATTTCTAATTTTTTTAAGGAAACTCCATACTGTTCTCCATAGTGACTGTATCAATTTACATTCCCACCAATAGTGGAAGAGGGCTCCTTTTGTCCACACCCTCCCCAGAATTGGTTGTTTGTATATTTTCTGATGATGCCTATTCTAACAGGTGTGAGGTGATACCTCATTGTAGTTTTGATTTGCATTTCTCTAATAATTAGTGCTGTTGAGCAGCTTTTCATGTGCGTCTTGGCCATCTCTGTGTCTCCTTTGAAGAAACGTCTCTTTAGATCTTCTGCCCATTTTTGGGGTTGTTTGTTTTTTTAATATTAAGCTGCATGAGCTGTTTATATATATTGGAGATTAAACCTGTGTCCATTGATTCATTTGCAACGATTTTCACCCATCCTGAGGGATGCCTTTTTCCATTCCCGTTTTTTTTAACAAAAAAGGAAAGAAAGGAAAAGAAGCAGAACACTAATGTGCGTAAAATATGCCTTTTGAAACGGTCGTTTTGAAATATGGACGTCCTTTGAATTTTTTGGTCGATATGTGACCCCAGGATTTGTTTTCAGGGCAGGTGTCATTTACAGGCCTGCAATGATTTTGAATATCAACTGACCATTAGCGTTGGGATTAAAGCTGCTGTTGTGTGAAACGGCCACAAGGTGGCAGCAGTTCACCCTTACCAAATCTGGTTACTAGGGCAAGAGAGCCTCAGTGGAAGAGGTGTTCTAGATTGGAGTTTAGAATGGAATGTACCAGGAGAAAGCCGCTCACGTTTGTCTCACTACTTCTTGTTCGTGTTTTTAATTTAATTTTTTATTTTTTATTACAGCAAGTTTGATTACAATGTTTGGCTTGTTGTAGGTGTGGAAGATGTGGTTCTTTTACACATATACAGATGACTGTTCTTCCTGGGATTCTTTTCCCATGTACGTTATGACAGAATGTTGAGTAGTCCTCTCTTGGTATTCTGTAGGTCTTTGGTGATTATATATGTCACTTGTGTTTGTATATGTCTGTTAACCCCGATATCGTAATGAAACCAATCCTCACACCTTTCCATTGGTGAACCATAAGTTTGTTTAATGAATCTGTGATTGCCCTTCTCCGTGGAAATATCTGCCCTGGTATCCACTTTTAGGTAACACCTATAGGTGATATGATAGGATATGTGTCTTTCACTTTCTGACTTACTACAAGTCACGTGATTACTTCTAGACTCATCTACGGTGCTGCAAATGGCATTGTGTCCTTTTTTCCCTTGGCTTCTCTTCTGCCTTAGCGGGGTCCATTTTCAACAATGTGATTCCCTCAGGGTTGTGGATTAGCTGACCTGGGCAGCCTTACCCTGCCGGCCCGCCCTCCCCAGGTGTGCCTCGTTGAGGTCTATATAAACAGAGCTCCAGGCAGCAATAGCCCCTGAAGCTGTGCCTGACTCCATATTCTCTGCTCCGTCAGCAGTCTCGGGGCTGTGCTGGTGGGAGGGAGTGAGGGGCCACAGCTTTGTGGGTGGCCCGGTGTGAGTGGGGTTCTGCTGGCCTTTCTGCAGGAGTTGCCATGCTGCCGCCTGTAAAGAAGAGGATGTGTCACCCATACATTCCGCTGGAATTTCTCTCCGGACAGAGGTGAGGAAGGAAAAAAGCAGTGGGGGCCGGGACAGGAGGGGTATCTCAGGCAGGGCAATGGAAAGCTTCTGGAAGAGCGCCCGGGGCCAGGACCAACCTGGCTGGCCTGCAGGCACCAAGTTGTCCTGCGTGCTGTCGCTGGTGTGGCTCCACGGTCCTTCCTCTAGGCTTTCAAGCCCTTGTACATATTCAGGTGTTTTACCTGGAAAGGGTGGGAACAGTTCAGCAGCAGCTGGCCTGGGGCTCAGCTCACGTTTACTCACAGATGCCTCGGCACGGTCCCCCAGCTTTGCAATGAGGACGCTCCTTGCGTGGGGGGTGGGTTGCTGGCTGTATGGGAGATGCTTCCCCACCTCTGACCAATTTCATAATTGTTTACCACTGGAGCAAGTGCCCTGATAGGGTTTTCCCCTGTATAACTCGTGGGTTCAGAATTTTTTTTTCTTTTATGGTTCAAGTTAGATTTTATTCCTCTTTTATGTATTTATAGATATAAGCATGGAAATCATTCATTCCTATAAATACATCTGTGTGACGGGAAGAAATTTTTTCTGTTTTATTTTTAAATTTTATTTTTTAAAATTTTGAAATTTAATTTCATTTATGTTTTTATACAGCAGGTTATTATTAGTTATGTATTTTATGCATATACATGTATACAGGTCAATCCCAATCTCCCAACTCATCCCACCACCACCACCCCATGGCTTCCCACACTTGGTGTCCATACGTGTGTTCTCTACGTCTGTGTCTCTATTTCTTCCCTGCAAACCAGTTCATCTGTACCATTTTTAGGCTCCACATATATGCATTAATATACAATATTTGTTTTCCTCTTTCTGACTTACTTCATTCTGTATGACAGTCTCTCGATCCATCGATGTCTCTACAAATGACCCAGTTTCATTCCTTTTTATGGCCGAGTAATATTCCATTTTATATATGTACCACATCTTTATCCACTCATCTGTCTGTGGGCATTTAGGTTGCTTCCATTACCTGGCTATTGTAAATAGTGCTGCAACGAACATTGTGCTGAATGTGCCTTTTTGAAATACGGTTTTCTCTGGGTATATGCCCAGAAGTGGGATTGCTGGATCAGATGGTAATTCTATTTCTAATTTTTTTAAGGAAACTCCATACTGTTCTCCATAGTGACTGTATCAATTTACATTCCCACCAATAGTGGAAGAGGGCTCCTTTTGTCCACACCCTCCCCAGAATTGGTTGTTTGTAGATTTTCTGATGATGCCGATTCTAAAAGGTGTGAGGTGATACCTCATTGTAGTTTTGATTTGCATTTCTCTAATAATTAGTGCTGTTGAGCAGCTTTTCTGTGCGTCTTGGCCATCTCTGTGTCTCCTTTGAAGAAACGTCTCTTTAGATCTTCTGCCCATTTTTTTTGGGTTGTTTGTTTTTTTAATATTAAGCTGCATGAGCTGTTTATATATATTGGAGATTAAACCTCTGTCCATTGATTCGTCTGCAATGATTTTCGCCCATTCTGAGGGATGCCTTTTTCCATTCCCGTGTTTTTTAACAAAAAAGGAAAGAAAGGAAAAGAAGCAGAACACTAATGTGCGTAAAATATGCCTTTAGAAACGGTCGTTTTGAAATATGGACGTCCTTTGAATTTTTTGGTCGATATGTGACCCCAGGATTTGTTTTCAGGGCAGGTGTCATTTACAGGCATGCAATGATTTTGAATATCAACTGACCATTAGCGTTGGGATTAAAGCTGCTGTTGTGTGAAACGGCCACAAGGTGGCAGCAGTTCACCCTTACCAAATCTGGTTACTAGGGCAAGAGAGCCTCAGTGGAAGTGGTGTTCTAGATTGGAGTTTAGAATGGAATGTGCCAGGAGAAAGCCGCTCACGTTTGTCTCACTACTTCTTGTTCGTGTTTTTAATTTAATTTTTTATTTTTTATTACAGCAAGTTTGATTACAATGTTTGGCTTGTTGTAGGTGTGGAAGATGTGGTTCTTTTACACATATACAGATGACTGTTCTTTCTGGGATTCTTTTCCCATGTACGTTATGACAGAATGTTGAGTAGTCCTCTCTTGGTATTCTGTAGGTCTTTGGTGATTATATATGTCACCTGTGTTTGTATATGTCTGTTAACCCCGATATCGTAATGAAACCAATCCTCACACCTTTCCATTGGTGAACCATAAGTTTGTTTCATGAATCTGTGATTGCCCTTCTCCGTGGAAATATCTGCCCTGGTATCCATTTTTAGGTAACACCTATAAGTGATATGATAGGATATGTGTCTTTCACTTTCTGACTTACTACAAGTCACGTGATTACTTCTAGACTCATCTACGGTGCTGCAAATGGCATTGTGTCCTTTTTTCCCTTGGCTTCTCTTCTGCCTTAGCGGGGTCCATTTTCAACAATGTGATTCCCTGAGGGTTGTGGATTAGCTGACCTGGGCAGCCTTACCCTGCCGGCCCGCCCTCCCCAGGTGTGCCTCGTTGAGGTCAATATAAACAGAGCTCCAGGCAGCAATAGCCCTTGAAGCTGTGCCTGACTCCATATTCTCTGCCCCGTCAGCAGTCTCGGGGCTGTGCTGGTGGGAGGGAGTGAGGGGCCACAGCTTTGTGGGTGGCCCGGTGTGAGTGGGGTTCTGCTGGCCTTTCTGCAGGAGTTGCCAGGCTGCCGCCTGTAAAGAAGAGGATGTGTCACCCATACATTCCGCTGGAATTTTTCTCCAAACAGAGGTGAGGAAGGAAAAAAGCAGTGGGGGCCGGGACAGGAGGGGTATCTCAGGCAGGGCAATGGAAAGCTTCTGGAAGAGTGCCCGGGGCCAGGACCACCCTGGCTGGCCTGCAGGCACCAAGATGGCCTGCGTGCTGTCGCTGGTGTGGCTCCACGGTCCTTCCTCTGGGCTTTCAAGCCCTTGTACATATTCAGGTGTTTTACCTGGAAAGGGTGGGAACAGTTCAGCAGCAGCTGGCCTGGGGCTCAGCTCACATTTACTCACAGATGCCTCGGCACGGTCCCCCAGCTTTGCAATGAGGACGCTCCTTGCGTGGGGGGTGGGTTGCTGGCTTTATGGGAGATGATTCCCCACCTCTGACCAATTTCAGAATTGTTTACCACTGGAGCAAGTGCCCTGATAGGGTTTTCCCCTGTATAACTCGTGGATTCAGGATTTTATTTTCTTTTATGGTTCAAGTTAGATTTTATTCCTCTTTTATGTATTTATAGATATAAGCATGGAAATCATTCATTCCTATAAATACATCTGTGTGACGGGAAGAAATTTTTTCTGTTTTATTTTTAAATTTTATTTTTTAAAATTTTGAAATTTAATTTCATTTATGTTTTTATACAGCAGGTTATTATTAGTTATGTATTTTATGCATATACAAGTATACCGGTCAATCCCAATCTCCCAACTCATCCCACCACCACCACCCCATGGCTTCCCACACTTGGTGTCCATACGTTTGTTCTCTACGTCTGTGTCTCTATTTCTTCCCTGCAAACCAGTTCATCTGTACCATTTTTAGGCTCCACATATATGCATTAATATACAATATTTGTTTTCCTCTTTCTGCCTTACTTCATTCTGTATGACAGTCTCTCGATCCATCGATGTCTCTACAAATGACCCAGTTTCATTCCTTTTTATGGCCGAGTAATATTCCATTTTATATACGTACCACATCTTTATCCACTCATCTGTCTGTGGGCATTTAGGTTGCTTCCATTACCTGGCTATTGTAAATAGTGCTGCAACGAACATTGTGCTGAATGTGCCTTTTTGAAATACGGTTTTCTCTGGGTATATGCCCAGAAGTGGGATTGCTGGATCAGATGGTAATTCTATTTCTAATTTTTTTAAGGAAACTCCATACTGTTCTCCATAGTGACTGTATCAATTTACATTCCCACCAATAGTGGAAGAGGGCTCCTTTTGTCCACACCCTCCCCAGAATTGGTTGTTTGTATATTTTCTGATGATGCCTATTCTAACAGGTGTGAGGTGATACCTCATTGTAGTTTTGATTTGCATTTCTCTAATAATTAGTGCTGTTGAGCAGCTTTTCATGTGCGTCTTGGCCATCTCTGTGTCTCCTTTGAAGAAACGTCTCTTTAGATCTTCTGCCCATTTTTGGGGTTGTTTGTTTTTTTAATATAAAGCTGCATGAGCTGTTTATATATATTGGAGATTAAACCTGTGTCCATTGATTCATTTGCAACGATTTTCACCCATCCTGAGGGATGCCTTTTTCCATTCCCGTTTTTTTTAACAAAAAAGGAAAGAAAGGAAAAGAAGCAGAACACTAATGTGCGTAAAATATGCCTTTTGAAACGGTCGTTTTGAAATATGGACGTCCTTTGAATTTTTTGGTCGATATGTGACCCCAGGATTTGTTTTCAGGGCAGGTGTCATTTACAGGCCTGCAATGATTTTGAATATCAACTGACCATTAGCGTTGGGATTAAAGCTGCTGTTGTGTGAAACGGCCACAAGGTGGCAGCAGTTCACCCTTACCAAATCTGGTTACTAGGGCAAGAGAGCCTCAGTGGAAGAGGTGTTCTAGATTGGAGTTTAGAATGGAATGTACCAGGAGAAAGCCGCTCACGTTTGTCTCACTACTTCTTGTTCGTGTTTTTAATTTAATTTTTTTATTTTTTATTACAGCAAGTTTGATTACAATGTTTGGCTTGTTGTAGGTGTGGAAGATGTGGTTCTTTTACACATATACAGATGACTGTTCTTCCTGGGATTCTTTTCCCATGTACGTTATGACAGAATGTTGAGTAGTCCTCTCTTGGTATTCTGTAGGTCTTTGGTGATTATATATGTCACCTGTGTTTGTATATGTCTGTTAACCCCGATATCGTAATGAAACCAATCCTCACACCTTTCCATTGGTGAACCATAAGTTTGTTTAATGAATCTGTGATTGCCCTTCTCCGTGGAAATATCTGCCCTGGTATCCACTTTTAGGTAACACCTATAGGTGATATGATAGGATATGTGTCTTTCACTTTCTGACTTACTACAAGTAACGTGATTACTTCTAGACTCATCTACGGTGCTGCAAATGGCATTGTGTCCTTTTTTCCCTTGGCTTCTCTTCTGCCTTAGCGGGGTCCATTTTCAACAATGTGATTCCCTCAGGGTTGTGGATTAGCTGACCTGGGCAGCCTTACCCTGCCGGCCCGCCCTCCCCAGGTGTGCCTCGTTGAGGTCTATATAAACAGAGCTCCAGGCAGCAATAGCCCCTGAAGCTGTGCCTGACTCCATATTCTCTGCCCCGTCAGCAGTCTCGGGGCTGTGCTGGTGGGAGGGAGTGAGGGGCCACAGCTTTGTGGGTGGCCCGGTGTGAGTGGGGTTCTGCTGGCCTTTCTGCAGGAGTTGCCATGCTGCCGCCTGTAAAGAAGAGGATGTGTCAACCATACATTCCGCTGGAATTTCTCTCCGGACAGAGGTGAGGAAGGAAAAAAGCAGTGGGGGCCGGGACAGGAGGGGTATCTCAGGCAGGGCAATGGAAAGCTTCTGGAAGAGCGCCCGGGGCCAGGACCAACCTGGCTGGCCTGCAGGCACCAAGTTGTCCTGCGTGCTGTCGCTGGTGTGGCTCCAAGGTCCTTCCTCTAGGCTTTCAAGCCCTTGTACATATTCAGGTGTTTTACCTGGAAAGGGTGGGAACAGTTCAGCAGCAGCTGGCCTGGGGCTCAGCTCACGTTTACTCACAGATGCCTCGGCACGGTCCCCCAGCTTTGCAATGAGGACGCTCCTTGCGTGGGGGGTGGGTTGCTGGCTGTATGGGAGATGCTTCCCCACCTCTGACCAATTTCAGAATTGTTTACCACTGGAGCAAGTGCCCTGATAGGGTTTTCCCCTGTATAACTCGTGGGTTCAGAATTTTTTTTTCTTTTATGGTTCAAGTTAGATTTTATTCCTCTTTTATGTATTTATAGATATAAGCATGGAAATCATTCATTCCTATAAATACATCTGTGTGACGGGAAGAACTTTTTTCTGTTTTATTTTTAAATTTTATTTTTTAAAATTTTGAAATTTAATTTCATTTATGTTTTTATACAGCAGGTTATTATTAGTTATGTATTTTATGCATATACATGTATACAGGTCAATCCCAATCTCCCAACTCATCCCACCACCACCACCCCATGTCTTCCCACACTTGGTGTCCATACGTTTGTTCTCTACGTCTGTGTCTCTATTTCTTCCCTGCAAACCAGTTCATCTGTACCATTTTTAGGCTCCACATATATGCATTAATATACAATATTTGTTTTCCTCTTTCTGACTTACTTCATTCTGTATGACAGTCTCTCAATCCATCGATGTCTCTACAAATGACCCAGTTTCATTCCTTTTTATGGCCGAGTAATATTCCATTTTATATATGTACCACATCTTTATCCACTCATCTGTCTATGGGCATTTAGGTTGCTTCCATTACCTGGCTATTGTAAATAGTGCTGCAACGAACATTGTGCTGAATGTGCCTTTTTGAAATACGGTTTTCTCTGGGTATATGCCCAGAAGTGGGATTGCTGGATCAGATGGTAATTCTATTTCTAATTTTTTTAAGGAAACTCCATACTGTTCTCCATAGTGACTGTATCAATTTACATTCCCACCAATAGTGGAAGAGGGCTCCTTTTGTCCACACCCTCCCCAGAATTGGTTGTTTGTATATTTTCTGATGATGCCTATTCTAACAGGTGTGAGGTGATACCTCATTGTAGTTTTGATTTGCATTTCTCTAATAATTAGTGCTGTTGAGCAGCTTTTCATGTGCGTCTTGGCCATCTCTGTGTCTCCTTTGAAGAAACGTCTCTTTAGATCTTCTTCCCATTTTTTGGGGTTGTTTGTTTTTTTAAATTAAGCTGCATGAGCTGTTTATATATATTGGAGATTAAACCTGTGTCCATTGATTCATTTGCAACGATTTTCACCCATCCTGAGGGATGCCTTTTTCCATTCCCGTTTTTTTTAACAAAAAAGGAAAGAAAGGAAAAGAAGCAGAACACTAATGTGCGTAAAATATGCCTTTTGAAACGGTCGTTTTGAAATATGGACATCCTTTGAATTTTTTGGTCGATATGTGACCCCAGGATTTGTTTTCAGGGCAGGTGTCATTTACAGGCCTGCAATGATTTTGAATATCAACTGACCATTAGCGTTGGGATTAAAGCTGCTGTTGTGTGAAACGGCCACAAGGTGGCAGCAGTTCACCCTTACCAAATCTGGTTACTAGGGCAAGAGAGCCTCAGTGGAAGTGGTGTTCTAGATTGGAGTTTAGAATGGAATGTACCAGGAGAAAGCCGCTCACGTTTGTCTCACTACTTCTTGTTCGTGTTTTTAATTTAATTTTTTATTTTTTATTACAGCAAGTTTGATTACAATGTTTGGCTTGTTGTAGGTGTGGAAGATGTGGTTCTTTTACACATATACAGATGACTGTTCTTCCTGGGATTCTTTTCCCATGTACGTTATGACAGAATGTTGAGTAGTCCTCTCTTGGTATTCTGTAGGTCTTTGGTGATTATATATGTCACCTGTGTTTGTATATGTCTGTTAACCCCGATATCGTAATGAAACCAATCCTCACACCTTTCCATTGGTGAACCATAAGTTTGTTTCATGAATCTGTGATTGCCCTTCTCCGTGGAAATATCTGCCCTGGTATCCACTTTTAGGTAACACCTATAGGTGATATGATAGGATATGTGTCTTTCACTTTCTGACTTACTACAAGTCACGTGATTACTTCTAGACTCATCTACGGTGCTGCAAATGGCATTGTGTCCTTTTTTCCCTTGGCTTCTCTTCTGCCTTAGCGGGGTCCATTTTCAACAATGTGATTCCCTGAGGGTTGTGGATTAGCTGACCTGGGCAGCCTTACCCTGCCGGCCCGCCCTCCCCAGATGTTCCTCGTTGAGGTCAATATAAACAAAGCTCCAGGCAGCAATAGCCCCTGAAGCTGTGCCTGACTCCATATTCTCTGCCCCGTCAGCAGTCTCGGGGCTGTGCTGGTGGGAGGGACTGAGGGGCCACAGCTTTGTGGGTGGCCCGGTGTGAGTGTGGTTCTGCTGGCCTTTCTGCAGGAGTTGCCATGCTGCCGCCTGTAAAGAAGAGGATGTGTCACCCTTACATTCCGCTGGAATTTCTCTCCGGACAGAGGTGAGGAAGGAAAAAAGCAGTGGGGGCCGGGACAGGAGGGGTATCTCAGGCAGGGCAATGGAAAGCTTCTGGAAGAGCGCCCGGGGCCAGGACCAACCTGGCTGGCCTGCAGGCACCAAGTTGTCCTGCGTGCTGTCGCTGGTGTGGCTCCACGGTCCTTCCTCTAGGCTTTCAAGCCCTTGTACATATTCAGGTGTTTTACCTGGAAAGGGTGGGAACAGTTCAGCAGCAGCTGGCCTGGGGCTCAGCTCACGTTTACTCACAGATGCCTCGGCACGGTCCCCCAGCTTTGCAATGAGGACGCTCCTTGCGTGGGGGGTGGGTTGCTGGCTGTATGGGAGATGCTTCCCCACCTCTGACCAATTTCAGAATTGTTTACCACTGGAGCAAGTGCCCTGATAGGGTTTTCCCCTGTATAACTCGTGGGTTCAGGATTCTTTTTTCTTTTATGGTTCAAGTTAGATTTTATTCCTCTTTTATGTATTTATAGATATAAGCATGGAAATCATTCATTCCTATAAATACGTCTGTGTGACGGGAAGAACTTTTTTTCTGTTTTATTTTTAAATTTTATTTTTTAAAATTTTGAAATTTAATTTCATTTATGTTTTTATACAGCAGGTTATTATTAGTTATGTATTTTATGCATATACATGTATACAGGTCAATCCCAATCTCCCAACTCATCCCACCACCACCACCCCATGGCTTCCCACACTTGGTGTCCATACGTTTTTTCTCTACGTCTGTGTCTCTATTTCTTCCCTGCAAACCAGTTCATCTGTACCATTTTTAGGCTCCACATATATGCATTAATATACAATATTTGTTTTCCTCTTTCTGACTTACTTCATTCTGTATGACAGTATCTCGATCCATCGATGTCTCTACAAATGACCCAGTTTCATTCCTTTTAATGGCCGAGTAATATTCCATTTTATATATGTACCACATCTTTATCCACTCATCTGTCTGTGGGCATTTAGGTTGCTTCCATTACCTGGCTATTGTAAATAGTGCTGCAACGAACATTGTGCTGAATGTGCCTATTTGAAATACGGTTTTCTCTGGGTATATGCCCAGAAGTGGGATTGCTGGATCAGATGGTAATTCTATTTCTAATTTTTTTAAGGAAACTCCATACTGTTCTCCATAGTGACTGTATCAATTTACATTCCCACCAATAGTGGAAGAGGGCTCCTTTTGTCCACACCCTCCCCAGAATTGGTTGTTTGTAGATTTTCTGATGATGCCGATTCTAAAAGGTGTGAGGTGATACCTCATTGTAGTTTTGATTTGCATTTCTCTAATAATTAGTGCTGTTGAGCAGCTTTTCTGTGCGTCTTGGCCATCTCTGTGTCTCCTTTGAAGAAACGTCTCTTTAGATCTTCTGCCCATTTTTTTGGGGTTGTTTGTTTTTTTAATATTAAGCTGCATGAGCTGTTTATATATATTGGAGATTAAACCTCTGTCCATTGATTCGTCTGCAATGATTTTCGCCCATTCTGAGGGATGCCTTTTTCCATTCCCGTGTTTTTTAACAAAAAAGGAAAGAAAGGAAAAGAAGCAGAACACTAATGTGCGTAAAATATGCCTTTTGAAACGGTCGTTTTGAAATATGGACGTCCTTTGAATTTTTTGGTCGATATGTGACCCCAGGATTTGTTTTCAGGGCAGGTGTCATTTACAGGCATGCAATGATTTTGAATATCAACTGACCATTAGCATTGGGATTAAAGCTGCTGTTGTGTGAAACGGCCACAAGGTGGCAGCAGTTCACCCTTACCAAATCTGGTTACTAGTGCAAGAGAGCCTCAGTGGAAGTGGTGTTCTAGATTGGAGTTTACAATGGAATGTACCAGGAGAAGGCCGCTCACGTTTGTCTCACTACTTCTTGTTCGTGTTTTTAATTTAATTTTTTATTTTTTATTACAGCAAGTTTGATTACAATGTTTGGCTTGTTGTAGGTGTGGAAGATGTGGTTCTTTTACACATATACAGATGACTGTTCTTCCTGGGATCCTTTTCCCATGTACGTTATGACAGAATGTTGAGTAGTCCTCTCTTGGTATTCTGTAGGTCTTTGGTGATTATGTATGTCACCTGTGTTTGTATATGTCTGTTATCACCGATATTTTAATGAAACCAATCCTCACACCTTTCCATTGGTGAACCATAAGTTTGTTTCATGAATCTGTGATTGCCCTTCTCCGTGGAAATATCTGCCCTGGTATCCATTTTTAGGTAACACCTATAAGTGATATGATAGGATATGTGTCTTTCATTTTCTGACTTACTACAAGTCACGTGATTACTTCTAGACTCATCTACGGTGCTGCAAATGGCATTGTGTCCTTTTTTCCCTTGGCTTCTCTTCTGCCTTAGCGGGGTCCATTTTCAACAATGTGATTCCCTGAGGGTTGTGGATTAGCTGACCTGGGCAGCCTTACCCTGCCGGCCCGCCCTCCCCAGGTGTGCCTCGTTGAGGTCAATATAAACAGAGCTCCAGGCAGCAATAGCCCCTGAAGCTGTGCCTGACTCCATATTCTCTGCCCCGTCAGCAGTCTCGGGGCTGTGCTGGTGGGAGGGAGTGAGGGGCCACAGCTTTGTGGGTGGCCCGGTGTGAGTGGGGTTCTGCTGGCCTTTCTGCAGGAGTTGCCAGGCTGCCGCCTGTAAAGAAGAGGATGTGTCACCCATACCTTCCGCTGGAATTTCTCTCCGGACAGAGGTGAGGAAGGAAAAAAGCAGTGGGGGCCGGGACAGGAGGGGTATCTCAGGCAGGGCAATGGAAAGCTTCTGGAAGAGCGCCAGGGTCCAGGACCCGTGGGCTGGCTGGCCTGCAGGCACCAAGTTGGCCTGCGTGCTGTCGCTGGTGTGGCTCCACGGTCCTTCCTCTAGGCTTTCAAGCCCTTGTACATATTCAGGTGTTTTACCTGGAAAGGGTGGGAACAGTTCAGCAGCAGCTGGCCTGGGGCTCAGCTCACGTTTACTCACAGATGCCTCGGCACGGTCCCCCAGCTTTGCAATGAGGACGCTCCTTGCGTGGGGGGTGGGTTGCTGGCTGTATGGGAGATGCTTCCCCACCTCTGACCAATTTCAGAATTGTTTACCACTGGAGCAAGTGCCCTGATAGGGTTTTCCCCTGTATAACTCGTGGGTTCAGAATTTTTTTTTCTTTTATGGTTCAAGTTAGATTTTATTCCTCTTTTATGTATTTATAGATATAAGCATGGAAATCATTCATTCCTATAAATACATCTGTGTGACGGGAAGAACTTTTTTCTGTTTTATTTTTAAATTTTATTTTTTAAAATTTTGAAATTTAATTTCATTTATGTTTTTATACAGCAGGTTATTATTAGTTATGTATTTTATGCATATACATGTATACAGGTCAATCCCAATCTCCCAACTCATCCCACCACCACCACCCCATGGCTTCCCACACTTGGTGTCCATACGTTTGTTCTCTACGTCTGTGTCTCTATTTCTTCCCTGCAAACCAGTTCATCTGTACCATTTTTAGGCTCCACATATATGCATTAATATACAATATTTGTTTTCCTCTTTCTGACTTACTTCATTCTGTATGACAGTCTCTCAATCCATCGATGTCTCTACAAATGACCCAGTTTCATTCCTTTTTATGGCCGAGTAATATTCCATTTTATATATGTACCACATCTTTATCCACTCATCTGTCTGTGGGCATTTAGGTTGCTTCCATTACCTGGCTATTGTAAATAGTGCTGCAACGAACATTGTGCTGAATGTGCCTTTTTGAAATACGGTTTTCTCTGGGTATATGCCCAGAAGTGGGATTGCTGGATCAGATGGTAATTCTATTTCTAATTTTTTTAAGGAAACTCCATACTGTTCTCCATAGTGACTGTATCAATTTACATTCCCACCAATAGTGGAAGAGGGCTCCTTTTGTCCACACCCTCCCCAGAATTGGTTGTTTGTATATTTTCTGATGATGCCTATTCTAACAGGTGTGAGGTGATACCTCATTGTAGTTTTGATTTGCATTTCTCTAATAATTAGTGCTGTTGAGCAGCTTTTCATGTGCGTCTTGGCCATCTCTGTGTCTCCTTTGAAGAAACGTCTCTTTAGATCTTCTTCCCATTTTTTGGGGTTGTTTGTTTTTTTAAATTAAGCTGCATGAGCTGTTTATATATATTGGAGATTAAACCTGTGTCCATTGATTCATTTGCAACGATTTTCACCCATCCTGAGGGATGCCTTTTTCCATTCCCGTTTTTTTTAACAAAAAAGGAAAGAAAGGAAAAGAAGCAGAACACTAATGTGCGTAAAATATGCCTTTTGAAACGGTCGTTTTGAAATATGGACATCCTTTGAATTTTTTGGTCGATATGTGACCCCAGGATTTGTTTTCAGGGCAGGTGTCATTTACAGGCCTGCAATGATTTTGAATATCAACTGACCATTAGCGTTGGGATTAAAGCTGCTGTTGTGTGAAACGGCCACAAGGTGGCAGCAGTTCACCCTTACCAAATCTGGTTACTAGGGCAAGAGAGCCTCAGTGGAAGTGGTGTTCTAGATTGGAGTTTAGAATGGAATGTACCAGGAGAAAGCCGCTCACGTTTGTCTCACTACTTCTTGTTCGTGTTTTTAATTTAATTTTTTATTTTTTATTACAGCAAGTTTGATTACAATGTTTGGCTTGTTGTAGGTGTGGAAGATGTGGTTCTTTTACACATATACAGATGACTGTTCTTCCTGGGATTCTTTTCCCATGTACGTTATGACAGAATGTTGAGTAGTCCTCTCTTGGTATTCTGTAGGTCTTTGGTGATTATATATGTCACCTGTGTTTGTATATGTCTGTTAACCCCGATATCGTAATGAAACCAATCCTCACACCTTTCCATTGGTGAACCATAATTTTGTTTAATGAATCTGTGATTGCCCTTCTCCGTGGAAATATCTGCCCTGGTATCCACTTTTAGGTAACACCTATAGGTGATATGATATGATATCTGTCTTTCACTTTCTGACTTACTACAAGTCACGTGATTACTTCTAGACTCATCTACGGTGCTGCAAATGGCATTGTGTCCTTTTTTCCCTTGGCTTCTCTTCTGCCTTAGCGGGGTCCATTTTCAACAATGTGATTCCCTGAGGGTTGTGGATTAGCTGACCTGGGCAGCCTTACCCTGCCGGCCCGCCCTCCCCAGGTGTGCCTCGTTGAGGTCAATATAAACAGAGCTCCAGGCAGCAATAGCCCCTGAAGCTGTGCCTGACTCCATATTCTCTGCCCCGTCAGCAGTCTCGGGGCTGTGCTGGTGGGAGGGAGTGAGGGGCCACAGCTTTGTGGGTGGCCCGGTGTGAGTGTGGTTCTGCTGGCCTTTCTGCAGGAGTTGCCATGCTGCCGCCTGTAAAGAAGAGGATGTGTCACCCTTACATTCCGCTGGAATTTCTCTCCGGACAGAGGTGAGGAAGGAAAAAAGCAGTGGGGGCCGGGACAGGAGGGGTATCTCAGGCAGGGCAATGGAAAGCTTCTGGAAGAGCGCCCGGGGCCAGGACCAACCTGGCTGGCCTGCAGGCACCAAGTTGTCCTGCGTGCTGTCGCTGGTGTGGCTCCACGGTCCTTCCTCTAGGCTTTCAAGCCCTTGTACATATTCAGGTGTTTTACCTGGAAAGGGTGGGAACAGTTCAGCAGCAGCTGGCCTGGGGCTCAGCTCACGTTTACTCACAGATGCCTCGGCACGGTCCCCCAGCTTTGCAATGAGGACGCTCCTTGCGTGGGGGGTGGGTTGCTGGCTGTATGGGAGATGCTTCCCCACCTCTGACCAATTTCAGAATTGTTTACCACTGGAGCAAGTGCCCTGATAGGGTTTTCCCCTGTATAACTCGTGGGTTCAGGATTCTTTTTTCTTTTATGGTTCAAGTTAGATTTTATTCCTCTTTTATGTATTTATAGATATAAGCATGGAAATCATTCATTCCTATAAATACGTCTGTGTGACGGGAAGAACTTTTTTTCTGTTTTATTTTTAAATTTTATTTTTTAAAATTTTGAAATTTAATTTCATTTATGTTTTTATACAGCAGGTTATTATTAGTTATGTATTTTATGCATATACATGTATACAGGTCAATCCCAATCTCCCAACTCATCCCACCACCACCACCCCATGGCTTCCCACACTTGGTGTCCATACGTTTTTTCTCTACGTCTGTGTCTCTATTTCTTCCCTGCAAACCAGTTCATCTGTACCATTTTTAGGCTCCACATATATGCATTAATATACAATATTTGTTTTCCTCTTTCTGACTTACTTCATTCTGTATGACAGTCTCTCGATCCATCGATGTCTCTACAAATGACCCAGTTTCATTCCTTTTAATGGCCGTGTAATATTCCATTTTATATATGTACCACATCTTTATCCACTCATCTGTCTGTGGGCATTTAGGTTGCTTCCATTACCTGGCTATTGTAAATAGTGCTGCAACGAACATTGTGCTGAATGTGCCTATTTGAAATACGGTTTTCTCTGGGTATATGCCCAGAAGTGGGATTGCTGGATCAGATGGTAATTCTATTTCTAATTTTTTTAAGGAAACTCCATACTGTTCTCCATAGTGACTGTATCAATTTACATTCCCACCAATAGTGGAAGAGGGCTCCTTTTGTCCACACCCTCCCCAGAATTGGTTGTTTGTATATTTTCTGATGATGCCGATTCTAAAAGGTGTGAGGTGATACCTCATTGTAGTTTTGATTTGCATTTCTCTAATAATTTGTGCTGTTGAGCAGCTTTTCTGTGCGTCTTGGCCATCTCTGTGTCTCCTTTGAAGAAACGTCTCTTTAGATCTTCTGCCCATTTTTTTTGGGTTGTTTGTTTTTTTAATATTAAGCTGCATGAGCTGTTTATATATATTGGAGATTAAACCTCTGTCCATTGATTCGTCTGCAATGATTTTCGCCCATTCTGAGGGATGCCTTTTTCCATTCCCGTGTTTTTTAACAAAAAAGGAAAGAAAGGAAAAGAAGCAGAACACTAATGTGCGTAAAATATGCCTTTTGAAACGGTCGTTTTGAAATATGGACGTCCTTTGAATTTTTTGGTCGATATGTGACCCCAGGATTTGTTTTCAGGGCAGGTGTCATTTACAGGCATGCAATGATTTTGAATATCAACTGACCATTAGCATTGGGATTAAAGCTGCTGTTGTGTGAAACGGCCACAAGGTGGCAGCAGTTCACCCTTACCAAATCTGGTTACTAGTGCAAGAGAGCCTCAGTGGAAGTGGTGTTCTAGATTGGAGTTTACAATGGAATGTACCAGGAGAAGGCCGCTCACGTTTGTCTCACTACTTCTTGTTCGTGTTTTTAATTTAATTTTTTATTTTTTATTACAGCAAGTTTGATTACAATGTTTGGCTTGTTGTAGGTGTGGAAGATGTGGTTCTTTTACACATATACAGATGACTGTTCTTCCTGGGATCCTTTTCCCATGTACGTTATGACAGAATGTTGAGTAGTCCTCTCTTGGTATTCTGTAGGTCTTTGGTGATTATGTATGTCACCTGTGTTTGTATATGTCTGTTAACACCGATATTTTAATGAAACCAATCCTCACACCTTTCCATTGGTGAACCATAAGTTTGTTTCATGAATCTGTGATTGCCCTTCTCCGTGGAAATATCTGCCCTGGTATCCATTTTTAGGTAACACCTATAAGTGATATGATAGGATATGTGTCTTTCATTTTCTGACTTACTACAAGTCACGTGATTACTTCTAGACTCATCTACGGTGCTGCAAATGGCATTGTGTCCTTTTTTCCCTTGGCTTCTCTTCTGCCTTAGCGGGGTCCATTTTCAACAATGTGATTCCCTGAGGGTTGTGGATTAGCTGACCTGGGCAGCCTTACCCTGCCGGCCCGCCCTCCCCAGGTGTGCCTCGTTGAGGTCAATATAAACAGAGCTCCAGGCAGCAATAGCCCCTGAAGCTGTGCCTGACTCCATATTCTCTGCCCCGTCAGCAGTCTCGGGGCTGTGCTGGTGGGAGGGAGTGAGGGGCCACAGCTTTGTGGGTGGCCCGGTGTGAGTGGGGTTCTGCTGGCCTTTCTGCAGGAGTTGCCAGGCTGCCGCCTGTAAAGAAGAGGATGTGTCACCCATACCTTCCGCTGGAATTTCTCTCCGGACAGAGGTGAGGAAGGAAAAAAGCAGTGGGGGCCGGGACAGGAGGGGTATCTCAGGCAGGGCAATGGAAAGCTTCTGGAAGAGCGCCAGGGTCCAGGACCCGTGGGCTGGCTGGCCTGCAGGCACCAAGTTGTCCTGCGTGCTGTCGCTGGTGTGGCTCCACGGTCCTTCCTCTAGGCTTTCAAGCCCTTGTACATATTCAGGTGTTTTACCTGGAAAGGGTGGGAACAGTTCAGCAGCAGCTGGCCTGGGGCTCAGCTCACGTTTACTCACAGATGCCTCGGCACGGTCCCCCAGCTTTGCAATGAGGACGCTCCTTGCGTGGGGGGTGGGTTGCTGGCTGTATGGGAGATGCTTCCCCACCTCTGACCAATTTCAGAATTGTTTACCACTGGAGCAAGTGCCCTGATAGGGTTTTCCCCTGTATAACTCGTGGGTTCAGGATTTTTTTTTCTTTTATGGTTCAAGTTAGATTTTATTCCTCTTTTATGTATTTATAGATATAAGCATGGAAATCATTCATTCCTATAAATACATCTGTGTGACGGGAAGAACTTTTTTCTGTTTTATTTTTAAATTTTATTTTTTAAAATTTTGAAATTTAATTTTATTTATGTTTTTATACAGCAGGTTATTATTAGTTATGTATTTTATGCATAAACATGTAGACAGGTCAATCCCAATCTCCCAACTCATCCCACCACCACCACCCCATGGCTTCCCACACTTGGTGTCCATACGTTTGTTCTCTACGTCTGTGTCTCTATTTCTTCCCTGCAAACCAGTTCATCTGTACCATTTTTAGGCTCCACATATATGCATTAATATACAATATTTGTTTTCCTCTTTCTGACTTACTTCATTCTGTATGACAGTCTCTCAATCCATCGATGTCTCTACAAATGACCCAGTTTCATTCCTTTTTATGGCCGAGTAATATTCCATTTTATATATGTACCACATCTTTATCCACTCATCTGTCTGTGGGCATTTAGGTTGCTTCCATTACCTGGCTATTGTAAATAGTGCTGCAACGAACATTGTGCTGAATGTGCCTTTTTGAAATACGGTTTTCTCTGGGTATATGCCCAGAAGTGGGATTGCTGGATCAGATGGTAATTCTATTTCTAATTTTTTTAAGGAAACTCCATACTGTTCTCCATAGTGACTGTATCAATTTACATTCCCACCAATAGTGGAAGAGGGCTCCTTTTGTCCACACCCTCCCCAGAATTGGTTGTTTGTATATTTTCTGATGATGCCTATTCTAACAGGTGTGAGGTGATACCTCATTGTAGTTTTGATTTGCATTTCTCTAATAATTAGTGCTGTTGAGCAGCTTTTCATGTGCGTCTTGGCCATCTCTGTGTCTCCTTTGAAGAAACGTCTCTTTAGATCTTCTGCCCATTTTTTTTGGGTTGTTTGTTTTTTTAATATTAAGCTGCATGAGCTGTTTATATATATTGGAGATTAAACCTCTGTCCATTGATTCGTCTGCAATGATTTTCGCCCATTCTGAGGGATGCCTTTTTCCATTCCCGTGTTTTTTAACAAAAAAGGAAAGAAAGGAAAAGAAGCAGAACACTAATGTGCGTAAAATATGCCTTTTGAAACGGTCGTTTTGAAATATGGACGTCCTTTGAATTTTTTGGTCGATATGTGACCCCAGGATTTGTTTTCAGGGCAGGTGTCATTTACAGGCATGCAATGATTTTGAATATCAACTGACCATTAGCGTTGGGATTAAAGCTGCTGTTGTGTGAAACGGCCACAAGGTGGCCGCAGTTCACCCTTACCAAATCTGGTTACTAGGGCAAGAGAGCCTCAGTGGAAGTGGTGTTCTAGATTGGAGTTTAGAATGGAATGTGCCAGGAGAAAGCCGCTCACGTTTGTCTCACTACTTCTTGTTCGTGTTTTTAATTTAACTTTTTATTTTTTATTACAGCAAGTTTGATTACAATGTTTGGCTTGTTGTAGGTGTGGAAGATGTGGTTCTTTTACACATATACAGATGACTGTTCTTCCTGGGATTCTTTTCCCATGTACGTTATGACAGAATGTTGAGTAGTCCTCTCTTGGTATTCTGTAGGTCTTTGGTGATTATATATGTCACCTGTGTTTGTATATGTCTGTTAACCCCGATATCGTAATGAAACCAATCCTCACACCTTTCCATTGGTGAACCATAAGTTTGTTTCATGAATCTGTGATTGCCCTTCTCCGTGGAAATATCTGCCCTGGTATCCATTTTTAGGTAACACCTATAAGTGATATGATAGGATATGTGTCTTTCACTTTCTGACTTACTACAAGTCACGTGATTACTTCTAGACTCATCTACGGTGCTGCAAATGGCATTGTGTCCTTTTTTCCCTTGGCTTCTCTTCTGCCTTAGCGGGGTCCATTTTCAACAATGTGATTCCCTGAGGGTTGTGGATTAGCTGACCTGGGCAGCCTTACCCTGCCGGCCCGCCCTCCCCAGGTGTGCCTCGTTGAGGTCAATATAAACAGAGCTCCAGGCAGCAATAGCCCTTGAAGCTGTGCCTGACTCCATATTCTCTGCCCCGTCAGCAGTCTCGGGGCTGTGCTGGTGGGAGGGAGTGAGGGGCCACAGCTTTGTGGGTGGCCCGGTGTGAGTGGGGTTCTGCTGGCCTTTCTGCAGGAGTTGCCAGGCTGCCGCCTGTAAAGAAGAGGATGTGTCACCCATACATTCCGCTGGAATTTTTCTCCGGACAGAGGTGAGGAAGGAAAAAAGCAGTGGGGGCCGGGACAGGAGGGGTATCTCAGGCAGGGCAATGGAAAGCTTCTGGAAGAGTGCTCGGGGCCAGGACCAACCTGGCTGGCCTGCAGGCACCAAGATGGCCTGCGTGCTGTCGCTGGTGTGGCTCCACGGTCCTTCCTCTAGGCTTTCAAGCCCTTGTACATATTCAGGTGTTTTACCTGGAAAGGGTGGGAACAGTTCAGCAGCAGCTGGCCTGGGGCTCAGCTCACATTTACTCACAGATGCCTCGGCACGGTCCCCCAGCTTTGCAATGAGGACGCTCCTTGAGTGGGGGGTGGGTTGCTGGCTGTATGGGAGATGATTCCCCACCTCTGACCAATTTCAGAATTGTTTACCACTGGAGCAAGTGCCCTGATAGGGTTTTCCCCTGTATAACTCGTGGATTCAGGATTTTTTTTCTTTTATGGTTCAAGTTAGATTTTATTCCTCTTTTATGTATTTATAGATATAAGCATGGAAATCATTCATTCCTATAAATACATCTGTGTGACGGGAAGAAGTTTTTTCTGTTTTATTTTTAAATTTTATTTTTTGAAATTTAATTTTATTTATGTTTTTATACAGCAGGATATTATTAGTTATGTATTTTATGCATATACATGTATACAGGTCAATCCCAATCTCCCAACTCATCCCACCACCACCACCCCATGGCTTCCCACACTTTGTGTCCATACGTTTGTTCTCTACGTCTGTGTCTCTATTTCTTCCCTGCAAACCAGTTCATCTGTACCATTTTTAGGCTCCACATATATGCATTAATATACAATATTTGTTTTCCTCTTTCTGACTTACTTCATTCTGTATGACAGTCTCTTGATCCATCGATGTCTCTACAAATGACCCAGTTTCATTCCTTTTTATGGCCGAGTAATATTCCATTTTATATATGTACCACATCTTCATCCACTCATCTGTCTGTGGGCATTTAGGTTGCTTCCATTACCTGGCTATTGTAAATAGTGCTGCAACGAACATTGTGCTGAATGTGCCTTTTTGAAATACGGTTTTCTCTGGGTATATGCCCAGAAGTGGGATTGCTGGATCAGATGGTAATTCTATTTCTAATTTTTTTAAGGAAACTCCATACTGTTCTCCATAGTGACTGTATCAATTTACATTCCCACCAATAGTGGAAGAGGGCTCCTTTTGTCCACACCCTCCCCAGAATTGGTTGTTTGTATATTTTCTGATGATGCCTATTCTAACAGGTGTGAGGTGATACCTCATTGTAGTTTTGATTTGCATTTCTCTAATAATTAGTGCTGTTGAGCAGCTTTTCATGTGCGTCTTGGCCATCTCTGTGTCTCCTTTGAAGAAACGTCTCTTTAGATCTTCTGCCCATTTTTTGGGGTTGTTTGTTTTTTTAATATTAAGCTGCATGAGCTGTTTATATATATATTGGAGATTAAACCTGTGTCCATTGATTCATTTGCAACGATTTTCACCCATCCTGAGGGATGCCTTTTTCCATTCCCGTTTTTTTTAACAAAAAAGGAAAGAAAGGAAAAGAAGCAGAACACTAATGTGCGTAAAATATGCCTTTTGAAACGGTCGTTTTGAAATATGGACGTCCTTTGAATTTTTTGGTCGATATGTGACCCCAGGATTTGTTTTCAGGGCAGGTGTCATTTACAGGCCTGCAATGATTTTGAATATCAACTGACCATTAGCGTTGGGATTAAAGCTGCTGTTGTGTGAAACGGCCACAAGGTGGCAGCAGTTCACCCTTACCAAATCTGGTTACTAGGGCAAGAGAGCCTCAGTGGAAGTGGTGTTCTAGATTGGAGTTTAGAATGGAATGTACCAGGAGAAAGCCGCTCACGTTTGTCTCACTACTTCTTGTTCGTGTTTTTAATTTAATTTTTTATTTTTTATTACAGCAAGTTTGATTACAATGTTTGGCTTGTTGTAGGTGTGGAAGATGTGGTTCTTTTACACATATACAGATGACTGTTCTTCCTGGGATTCTTTTCCCATGTACGTTATGACAGAATGTTGAGTAGTCCTCTCTTGGTATTCTGTAGGTCTTTGGTGATTATATATGTCACCTGTGTTTGTATATGTCTGTTAACCCCGATATCGTAATGAAACCAATCCTCACACCTTTCCATTGGTGAACCATAAGTTTGTTTAATGAATCTGTGATTGCCCTTCTCCGTGGAAATATCTGCCCTGGTATCCACTTTTAGGTAACACCTATAGGTGATATGATATGATATGTGTCTTTCACTTTCTGACTTACTACAAGTCACGTGATTACTTCTAGACTCATCTACGGTGCTGCAAATGGCATTGTGTCCTTTTTTCCATTGGCTTCTCTTCTGCCTTAGCGGGGTCCATTTTCAACAATGTGATTCCCTGAGGGTTGTGGATTAGCTGACCTGGGCAGCCTTACCCTGCCGGCCCGCCCTCCCCAGGTGTTCCTCGTTGAGGTCAATATAAACAGAGCTCCAGGCAGCAATAGCCCCTGAAGCTGTGCCTGACTCCATATTCTCTGCCCCGTCAGCAGTCTCGGGGCTGTGCTGGTGGGAGGGAGTGAGGGGCCACAGCTTTGTGGGTGGCCCGGTGTGAGTGGGGTTCTGCTGGCCTTTCTGCAGGAGTTGCCAGGCTGCCGCCTGTAAAGAAGAGGATGTGTCACCCTTACATTCCGCTGGAATTTCTCTCCGGACAGAGGTGAGGAAGGAAAAAAGCAGTGGGGGCCGGGACAGGAGGGGTATCTCAGGCAGGGCAATGGAAAGCTTCTGGAAGAGCGCCCGGGGCCAGGACCAACCTGGCTGGCCTGCAGGCACCAAGTTGTCCTGCGTGCTGTCGCTGGTGTGGCTCCACGGTCCTTCCTCTAGGCTTTCAAGCCCTTGTACATATTCAGGTGTTTTACCTGGAAAGGGTGGGAACAGTTCAGCAGCAGCTGGCCTGGGGCTCAGCTCACGTTTACTCACAGATGCCTCGGCACGGTCCCCCAGCTTTGCAATGAGGATGCTCCTTGCGTGGGGGGTGGGTTGCTGGCTGTATGGGAGATGCTTCCCCACCTCTGACCAATTTCAGAATTGTTTACCACTGGAGCAAGTGCCCTGATAGGGTTTTCCCCTGTATAACTCGTGGGTTCAGGATTCTTTTTTCTTTTATGGTTCAAGTTAGATTTTATTCCTCTTTTATGTATTTATAGATATAAGCATGGAAATCATTCATTCCTATAAATACGTCTGTGTGACGGGAAGAACTTTTTTTCTGTTTTATTTTTAAATTTTATTTTTTAAAATTTTGAAATTTAATTTCATTTATGTTTTTATACAGCAGGTTATTATTAGTTATGTATTTTATGCATATACATGTATACAGGTCAATCCCAATCTCCCAACTCATCCCACCACCACCACCCCATGGCTTCCCACACTTGGTGTCCATACGTTTTTTCTCTACGTCTGTGTCTCTATTTCTTCCCTGCAAACCAGTTCATCTGTACCATTTTTAGGCTCCACATATATGCATTAATATACAATATTTGTTTTCCTCTTTCTGACTTACTTCATTCTGTATGACAGTATCTCGATCCATCGATGTCTCTACAAATGACCCAGTTTCATTCCTTTTAATGGCCGAGTAATATTCCATTTTATATATGTACCACATCTTTATCCACTCATCTGTCTGTGGGCATTTAGGTTGCTTCCATTACCTGGCTATTGTAAATAGTGCTGCAACGAACATTGTGCTGAATGTGCCTTTTTGAAATACGGTTTTCTCTGGGTATATGCCCAGAAGTGGGATTGCTGGATCAGATGGTAATTCTATTTCTAATTTTTTTAAGGAAACTCCATACTGTTCTCCATAGTGACTGTATCAATTTACATTCCCACCAATAGTGGAAGAGGGCTCCTTTTGTCCACACCCTCCCCAGAATTGGTTGTTTGTAGATTTTCTGATGATGCCGATTCTAAAAGGTGTGAGGTGATACCTCATTGTAGTTTTGATTTGCATTTCTCTAATAATTAGTGCTGTTGAGCAGCTTTTCTGTGCGTCTTGGCCATCTCTGTGTCTCCTTTGAAGAAACGTCTCTTTAGATCTTCTGCCCATTTTTTTTGGGTTGTTTGTTTTTTTAATATTAAGCTGCATGAGCTGTTTATATATATTGGAGATTAAACCTCTGTCCATTGATTCGTCTGCAATGATTTTCGCCCATTCTGAGGGATGCCTTTTTCCATTCCCGTGTTTTTTAACAAAAAAGGAAAGAAAGGAAAAGAAGCAGAACACTAATGTGCGTAAAATATGCCTTTTGAAACGGTCGTTTTGAAATATGGACGTCCTTTGAATTTTTTGGTCGATATGTGACCCCAGGATTTGTTTTCAGGGCAGGTGTCATTTACAGGCATGCAATGATTTTGAATATCAACTGACCATTAGCATTGGGATTAAAGCTGCTGTTGTGTGAAACGGCCACAAGGTGGCAGCAGTTCACCCTTACCAAATCTGGTTACTAGTGCAAGAGAGCCTCAGTGGAAGTGGTGTTCTAGATTGGAGTTTACAATGGAATGTACCAGGAGAAGGCCGCTCACGTTTGTCTCACTACTTCTTGTTCGTGTTTTTAATTTAATTTTTTATTTTTTATTACAGCAAGTTTGATTACAATGTTTGGCTTGTTGTAGGTGTGGAAGATGTGGTTCTTTTACACATATACAGATGACTGTTCTTCCTGGGATCCTTTTCCCATGTACGTTATGACAGAATGTTGAGTAGTCCTCTCTTGGTATTCTGTAGGTCTTTGGTGATTATGTATGTCACCTGTGTTTGTATATGTCTGTTAACACCGATATTTTAATGAAACCAATCCTCACACCTTTCCATTGGTGAACCATAAGTTTGTTTCATGAATCTGTGATTGCCCTTCTCCGTGGAAATATCTGCCCTGGTATCCATTTTTAGGTAACACCTATAAGTGATATGATAGGATATGTGTCTTTCATTTTCTGACTTACTACAAGTCACGTGATTACTTCTAGACTCATCTACGGTGCTGCAAATGGCATTGTGTCCTTTTTTCCCTTGGCTTCTCTTCTGCCTTAGCGGGGTCCATTTTCAACAATGTGATTCCCTGAGGGTTGTGGATTAGCTGACCTGGGCAGCCTTACCCTGCCGGCCCGCCCTCCCCAGGTGTGCCTCGTTGAGGTCAATATAAACAGAGCTCCAGGCAGCAATAGCCCCTGAAGCTGTGCCTGACTCCATATTCTCTGCCCCGTCAGCAGTCTCGGGGCTGTGCTGGTGGGAGGGAGTGAGGGGCCACAGCTTTGTGGGTGGCCCGGTGTGAGTGGGGTTCTGCTGGCCTTTCTGCAGGAGTTGCCAGGCTGCCGCCTGTAAAGAAGAGGATGTGTCACCCATACCTTCCGCTGGAATTTCTCTCCGGACAGAGGTGAGGAAGGAAAAAAGCAGTGGGGGCCGGGACAGGAGGGGTATCTCAGGCAGGGCAATGGAAAGCTTCTGGAAGAGCGCCAGGGTCCAGGACCCGTGGGCTGGCTGGCCTGCAGGCACCAAGTTGTCCTGCGTGCTGTCGCTGGTGTGGCTCCACGGTCCTTCCTCTAGGCTTTCAAGCCCTTGTACATATTCAGGTGTTTTACCTGGAAAGGGTGGGAACAGTTCAGCAGCAGCTGGCCTGGGGCTCAGCTCACGTTTACTCACAGATGCCTCGGCACGGTCCCCCAGCTTTGCAATGAGGACGCTCCTTGCGTGGGGGGTGGGTTGCTGGCTGTATGGGAGATGCTTCCCCACCTCTGACCAATTTCAGAATTGTTTACCACTGGAGCAAGTGCCCTGATAGGGTTTTCCCCTGTATAACTCGTGGGTTCAGGATTTTTTTTTCTTTTATGGTTCAAGTTAGATTTTATTCCTCTTTTATGTATTTATAGATATAAGCATGGAAATCATTCATTCCTATAAATACATCTGTGTGACGGGAAGAACTTTTTTCTGTTTTATTTTTAAATTTTATTTTTTAAAATTTTGAAATTTAATTTTATTTATGTTTTTATACAGCAGGTTATTATTAGTTATGTATTTTATTCATATACATGTAGACAGGTCAATCCCAATCTCCCAACTCATCCCACCACCACCACCCCATGGCTTCCCACACTTGGTGTCCATACGTTTGTTCTCTACGTCTGTGTCTCTATTTCTTCCCTGCAAACCAGTTCATCTGTACCATTTTTAGGCTCCACATATATGCATTAATATACAATATTTGTTTTCCTCTTTCTGACTTACTTCATTCTGTATGACAGTCTCTCAATCCATCGATGTCTCTACAAATGACCCAGTTTCATTCCTTTTTATGGCCGAGTAATATTCCATTTTATATATGTACCACATCTTTATCCACTCATCTGTCTGTGGGCATTTAGGTTGCTTCCATTACCTGGCTATTGTAAATAGTGCTGCAACGAACATTGTGCTGAATGTGCCTTTTTGAAATACGGTTTTCTCTGGGTATATGCCCAGAAGTGGGATTGCTGGATCAGATGGTAATTCTATTTCTAATTTTTTTAAGGAAACTCCATACTGTTCTCCATAGTGACTGTATCAATTTACATTCCCACCAATAGTGGAAGAGGGCTCCTTTTGTCCACACCCTCCCCAGAATTGGTTGTTTGTAGATTTTCTGATGATGCCGATTCTAAAAGGTGTGAGGTGATACCTCATTGTAGTTTTGATTTGCATTTCTCTAATAATTAGTGCTGTTGAGCAGCTTTTCTGTGCGTCTTGGCCATCTCTGTGTCTCCTTTGAAGAAACGTCTCTTTAGATCTTCTGCCCATTTTTTTTGGGTTGTTTGTTTTTTTAATATTAAGCTGCATGAGCTGTTTATATATATTGGAGATTAAACCTCTGTCCATTGATTCGTCTGCAATGATTTTCGCCCATTCTGAGGGATGCCTTTTTCCATTCCCGTGTTTTTTAACAAAAAAGGAAAGAAAGGAAAAGAAGCAGAACACTAATGTGCGTAAAATATGCCTTTTGAAACGGTCGTTTTGAAATATGGACGTCCTTTGAATTTTTTGGTCGATATGTGACCCCAGGATTTGTTTTCAGGGCAGGTGTCATTTACAGGCATGCAATGATTTTGAATATCAACTGACCATTAGCGTTGGGATTAAAGCTGCTGTTGTGTGAAACGGCCACAAGGTGGCCGCAGTTCACCCTTACCAAATCTGGTTACTAGGGCAAGAGAGCCTCAGTGGAAGTGGTGTTCTAGATTGGAGTTTAGAATGGAATGTGCCAGGAGAAAGCCGCTCACGTTTGTCTCACTACTTCTTGTTCGTGTTTTTAATTTAACTTTTTATTTTTTATTACAGCAAGTTTGATTACAATGTTTGGCTTGTTGTAGGTGTGGAAGATGTGGTTCTTTTACACATTTACAGATGACTGTTCTTCCTGGGATTCTTTTCCCATGTACGTTATGACAGAATGTTGAGTAGTCCTCTCTTGGTATTCTGTAGGTCTTTGGTGATTATATATGTCACCTGTGTTTGTATATGTCTGTTAACCCCGATATCGTAATGAAACCAATCCTCACACCTTTCCATTGGTGAACCATAAGTTTGTTTCATGAATCTGTGATTGCCCTTCTCCGTGGAAATATCTGCCCTGGTATCCATTTTTAGGTAACACCTATAAGTGATATGATAGGATATGTGTCTTTCACTTTCTGACTTACTACAAGTCACGTGATTACTTCTAGACTCATCTACGGTGCTGCAAATGGCATTGTGTCCTTTTTTCCCTTGGCTTCTCTTCTGCCTTAGCGGGGTCCATTTTCAACAATGTGATTCCCTGAGGGTTGTGGATTAGCTGACCTGGGCAGCCTTACCCTGCCGGCCCGCCCTCCCCAGGTGTGCCTCGTTGAGGTCAATATAAACAGAGCGCCAGGCAGCAATAGCCCTTGAAGCTGTGCCTGACTCCATATTCTCTGCCCCGTCAGCAGTCTCGGGGCTGTGCTGGTGGGAGGGAGTGAGGGGCCACAGCTTTGTGGGTGGCCCGGTGTGAGTGGGGTTCTGCTGGCCTTTCTGCAGGAGTTGCCAGGCTGCCGCCTGTAAAGAAGAGGATGTGTCACCCATACATTCCGCTGGAATTTTTCTCCGGACAGAGGTGAGGAAGGAAAAAAGCAGTGGGGGCCGGGACAGGAGGGGTATCTCAGGCAGGGCAATGGAAAGCTTCTGGAAGAGTGCCCGGGGCCAGGACCAACCTGGCTGGCCTGCAGGCACCAAGATGGCCTGCGTGCTGTCGCTGGTGTGGCTCCACGGTCCTTCCTCTAGGCTTTCAAGCCCTTGTACATATTCAGGTGTTTTACCTGGAAAGGGTGGGAACAGTTCAGCAGCAGCTGGCCTGGGGCTCAGCTCACATTTACTCACAGATGCCTCGGCACGGTCCCCCAGCTTTGCAATGAGGATGCTCCTTGCGTGGGGGGTGGGTTGCTGGCTGTATGGGAGATGATTCCCCACCTCTGACCAATTTCAGAATTGTTTACCACTGGAGCAAGTGCCCTGATAGGGTTTTCCCCTGTATAACTCGTGGATTCAGGATTTTTTTTTCTTTTATGGTTCAAGTTAGATTTTATTCCTCTTTTATGTATTTATAGATATAAGCATGGAAATCATTCATTCCTATAAATACATCTGTGTGACGGGAAGAACTTTTTTCTGTTTTATTTTTAAATTTTATTTTTTGAAATTTAATTTTATTTATGTTTTTATACAGCAGGTTATTATTAGTTATGTATTTTATGCATATACATGTATACAGGTCAATCCCAATCTCCCAACTCATCCCACCACCACCACCCCATGGCTTCCCACACTTGGTGTCCATACGTTTGTTCTCTACGTCTGTGTCTCTATTTCTTCCCTGCAAACCAGTTCATCTGTACCATTTTTAGGCTCCACATATATGCATTAATATACAATATTTGTTTTCCTCTTTCTGACTTACTTCATTCTGTATGACAGTCTCTCGATCCATCGATGTCTCTACAAATGACCCAGTTTCATTCCTTTTTATGGCCGAGTAATATTCCATTTTATATATGTACCACATCTTTATCCACTCATCTGTCTGTGGGCATTTAGGTTGCTTCCATTACCTGGCTATTGTAAATAGTGCTGCAACGAACATTGTGCTGAATGTGCCTTTTTGAAATACGGTTTTCTCTGGGTATATGCCCAGAAGTGGGATTGCTGGATCAGATGGTAATTCTATTTCTAATTTTTTTAAGGAAACTCCATACTGTTCTCCATAGTGACTGTATCAATTTACATTCCCACCAATAGTGGAAGAGGGCTCCTTTTGTCCACACCCTCCCCAGAATTGGTTGTTTGTAGATTTTCTGATGATGCCGATTCTAAAAGGTGTGAGGTGATACCTCATTGTAGTTTTGATTTGCATTTCTCTAATAATTAGTGCTGTTGAGCAGCTTTTCTGTGCGTCTTGGCCATCTCTGTGTCTCCTTTGAAGAAACGTCTCTTTAGATCTTCTGCCCATTTTTTTTGGGGTGTTTGTTTTTTTAATATTAAGCTGCATGAGCTGTTTATATATATTGGAGATTAAACCTCTGTCCATTGATTCGTCTGCAATGATTTTCGCCCATTCTGAGGGATGCCTTTTTCCATTCCCGTGTTTTTTAACAAAAAAGGAAAGAAAGGAAAAGAAGCAGAACACTAATGTGCGTAAAATATGCCTTTTGAAACGGTCGTTTTGAAATATGGACGTCCTTTGAATTTTTTGGTCGATATGTGACCCCAGGATTTGTTTTCAGGGCAGGTGTCATTTACAGGCATGCAATGATTTTGAATATCAACTGACCATTAGCGTTGGGATTAAAGCTGCTGTTGTGTGAAACGGCCACAAGGTGGCAGCAGTTCACCCTTACCAAATCTGGTTACTAGGGCAAGAGAGCCTCAGTGGAAGTGGTGTTCTAGATTGGAGTTTAGAATGGAATGTACCAGGAGAAAGCCGCTCACGTTTGTCTCACTACTTCTTGTTCGTGTTTTTAATTTAATTTTTTATTTTTTATTACAGCAAGTTTGATTACAATGTTTGGCTTGTTGTAGGTGTGGAAGATGTGGTTCTTTTACACATATACAGATGACTGTTCTTCCTGGGATCCTTTTCCCATGTACGTTATGACAGAATGTTGAGTAGTCCTCTCTTGGTATTCTGTAGGTCTTTGGTGATTATGTATGTCACCTGTGTTTGTATATGTCTGTTAACCCCGATATCGTAATGAAACCAATCCTCACACCTTTCCATTGGTGAACCATAAGTTTGTTTCATGAATCTGTGATTGCCCTTCTCCGTGGAAATATCTGCCCTGGTATCCATTTTTAGGTAACACCTATAAGTGATATGATAGGATATGTGTCTTTCACTTTCTGACTTACTACAAGTCACGTGATTACTTCTAGACTCATCTACGGTGCTGCAAATGGCATTGTGTCCTTTTTTCCCTTGGCTTCTCTTCTGCCTTAGCGGGGTCCATTTTCAACAATGTGATTCCCTGAGGGTTGTGGATTAGCTGACCTGGGCAGCCTTACCCTGCCGGCCCGCCCTCCCCAGGTGTGCCTCGTTGAGGTCAATATAAACAGAGCTCCAGGCAGCAATAGCCCCTAAAGCTGTGCCTGACTCCATATTCTCTGCCCCGTCAGCAGTCTCGGGGCTGTGCTGGTGGGAGGGAGTGAGGGGCCACAGCTTTGTGGGTGGCCCGGTGTGAGTGGGGTTCTGCTGGCCTTTCTGCAGGAGTTGCCAGGCTGCCGCCTGTAAAGAAGAGGATGTGTCACCCATAACTTCCGCTGGAATTTCTCTCCGGACAGAGGTGAGGAAGGAAAAAAGCAGTGGGGGCCGGGACAGGAGGGGTATCTCAGGCAGGGCAATGGAAAGCTTCTGGAAGAGCGCCAGGGTCCAGGACCAGTGGGCTGGCTGGCCTGCAGGCACCAAGTTGGCCTGCGTGCTGTCGCTGGTGTGGCTCCACGGTCCTTCCTCTAGGCTTTCAAGCCCTTGTACATATTCAGGTGTTTTACCTGGAAAGGGTGGGAACAGTTCAGCAGCAGCTGGCCTGGGGCTCAGCTCACGTTTACTCACAGATGCCTCGGCACGGTCCCCCAGCTTTGCAATGAGGACGCTCCTTGCGTGGGGGGTGGGTGGCTGGCTGTATGGGAGATGGTTCCCCACCTCTGACCAATTTCAGAATTGTTTACCGCTGGAGCAAGTGTCGTGATAGGGTTTTCCTCTGTATAACTCGTGGGTTCAATTTTTTTTTTCTTTTATGGTTCAAGTTAGATTTTATTCCTCTTTTATGTATTTATAAATATAAGCATGGAAATAATTCATTCCTATAAATACATCTGTGTGACGGGAAGAACTTTTTTCTGTTTTATTTTTAAATTTTATTTTTTAAAATTTTGAAATTTAATTTCATTTATGTTTTTATACAGCAGGTTATTATTAGTTATGTATTTTATGCATATACATGTATACAGGTCAATCCCAATCTCCCAACTCATCCCACCACCACCACCCCATGGCTTCCCACACTTGGTGTCCATACGTTTGTTCTCTACGTCTGTGTCTATATTTCTTCCCTGCAAACCAGTTCATCTGTACCATTTTTAGGCTCCACATATATGCATTAATATACAATATTTGTTTTCCTCTTTCTGACTTACTTCATTCTGTATGACAGTCTCTCAATCCATCGATGTCTCTACAAATGACCCAGTTTCATTCCTTTTTATGGCCGAGTAATATTCCATTTTATATATGTACCACATCTTTATCCACTCATCTGTCTGTGGGCATTTAGGTTGCTTCCATTACCTGGCTATTGTAAATAGTGCTGCAACGAACATTGTGCTGAATGTGCCTTTTTGAAATACGGTTTTCTCTGGGTATATGCCCAGAAGTGGGATTGCTGGATCAGATGGTAATTCTATTTCTAATTTTTTAAGGAAACTCCATACTGTTCTCCATAGTGACTGTATCAATTTACATTCCCACCAATAGTGGAAGAGGGCTCCTTTTGTCCACACCCTCCCCAGAATTGGTTGTTTGTATATTTTCTGATGATGCCGATTCTAACAGGTGTGAGGTGATACCTCATTGTAGTTTTGATTTGCATTTCTCTAATAATTAGTGCTGTTGAGCAGCTTTTCATGTGCGTCTTGGCCATCTCTGTGTCTCCTTTGAAGAAACGTCTCTTTAGATCTTCTGCCCATTTTTTGGGGTTGTTTGTTTTTTTAATATTAAGCTGCATGAGCTGTTTATATATATTGGAGATTAAACCTGTGTCCATTGATTCATTTGCAACGATTTTCACCCATCCTGAGGGATGCCTTTTTCCATTCCCGTTTTTTTTAACAAAAAAGGAAAGAAAGGAAAAGAAGCAGAACACTAATGTGCGTAAAATATGCCTTTTGAAACGGTCGTTTTGAAATATGGACGTCCTTTGAATTTTTTGGTCGATATGTGACCCCAGGATTTTTTTTCAGGGCAGGTGTCATTTACAGGCCTGCAATGATTTTGAATATCAACTGACCATTAGCGTTGGGATTAAAGCTGCTGTTGTGTGAAACGGCCACAAGGTGGCAGCAGTTCACCCTTACCAAATCTGGTTACTAGGGCAAGAGAGCCTCAGTGGAAGTGGTGTTCTAGATTGGAGTTTAGAATGGAATGTACCAGGAGAAAGCCGCTCACGTTTGTCTCACTACTTCTTGTTCGTGTTTTTAATTTAATTTTTTATTTTTTATTACAGCAAGTTTGATTACAATGTTTGGCTTGTTGTAGGTGTGGAAGATGTGGTTCTTTTACACATATACAGATGACTGTTCTTCCTGGGATTCTTTTCCCATGTACGTTATGACAGAATGTTGAGTAGTCCTCTCTTGGTATTCTGTAGGTCTTTGGTGATTATATATGTCACCTGTGTTTGTATATGTCTGTTAACCCCGATATCGTAATGAAACCAATCCTCACACCTTTCCATTGGTGAACCATAAGTTTGTTTAATGAATCTGTGATTGCCCTTCTCCGTGGAAATATCTGCCCTGGTATCCACTTTTAGGTAACACCTATAGGTGATATGATATGATATGTGTCTTTCACTTTCTGACTTACTACAAGTCACGTGATTACTTCTAGACTCATCTACGGTGCTGCAAATGGCATTGTGTCCTTTTTTCCCTTGGCTTCTCTTCTGCCTTAGCGGGGTCCTTTTTCAACAATGTGATTCCCTGAGGGTTGTGGATTAGCTGACCTGGGCAGCCATACCCTGTCGGCCCGCCCTCCCCAGGTGTTCCTCGTTGAGGTCAATATAAACAGAGCTCCAGGCAGCAATAGCCCCTGAAGCTGTGCCTGACTCCATATTCTCTGCCCCGTCAGCAGTCTCGGGGCTGTGCTGGTGGGAGGGAGTGAAGGGCCACAGCTTTGTGGGTGGCCCACTGTGAGTGGGGTTCTGCTGGCCTTTCTGCAGGAGTTGCCATGCTGCCGCCTGTAAAGAAGAGGATGTGTCACCCATACATTCCGCTGGAATTTCTCTCCGGACAGAGGTGAGGAAGGAAAAAAGCAGTGGGGGCCGGGACAGGAGGGGTATCTCAGGCAGGGCAATGGAAAGCTTCTGGAAGAGCGCCCGGGGCCAGGACCAACCTGGCTGGCCTGCAGGCACCACGTTGTCCTGCGTGCTGTCGCTGGTGTGGCTCCACGGTCCTTCCTCTAGGCTTTCAAGCCCTTGTACATATTCAGGTGTTTTACCTGGAAAGGGTGGGAACAGTTCAGCAGCAGCTGGCCTGGGGCTCAGCTCACGTTTACTCACAGATGCCTCGGCACGGTCCCCCAGCTTTGCAATGAGGACCCTCCTTGCGTGGGGGGTGGGTTGCTGGCTGTATGGGAGATGCTTCCCCACCTCTGACCAATTTCAGAATTGTTTACCACTGGAGCAAGTGCCCTGATAGGGTTTTCCCCTGTATAACTCGTGGGTTCAGGATTTTTTTTCTTTTATGGTTCAAGTTAGATTTTATTCCTCTTTTATGTATTTATAAATATAAGCATGGAAATCATTCATTCCTATAAATACATCTGTGTGACGGGAAGAACTTTTTTCTGTTTTATTTTTAAATTTTATTTTTTAAAATTTTGAAATTTAATTTTATTTATGTTTTTATACAGCAGGTTATTATTAGTTATGTATTTTATGCATATACATGTATACATGTCAATCCCAATCTCCCAACTCATCCCACCACCACCACCCCATGGCTTCCCACACTTGGTGTCCATACGTTTGTTCTCTACGTCTGTGTCTCTATTTCTTCCCTGCAAACCAGTTCATCTGTACCATTTTTAGGCTCCACATATATGCATTAATATACAATATTTGTTTTCCTCTTTCTGACTTACTTCATTCTGTATGACTGTCTCTCGATCCATCGATGTCTCTACAAATGACCCAGTTTCATTCCTTTTTATGGCCGAGTAATATTCCATTTTATATATATACCACATCTTTATCCACTCATCTGTCTGTGGGCATTTAGGTTGCTTCCATTACCTGGCTATTGTAAATAGTGCTGCAACGAACATTGTGCTGAATGTGCCTTTTTGAAATACGGTTTTCTCTGGGTATATGCCCAGAAGTGGGATTGCTGGATCAGATGGTAATTCTATTTCTAATTTTTTTAAGGAAACTCCATACTGTTCTCCATAGTGACTGTATCAATTTACATTCCCACCAATAGTGGAAGAGGGCTCCTTTTGTCCACACCCTCCCCAGAATTGGTTGTTTGTATATTTTCTGATGATGCCTATTCTAACAGGTGTGAGGTGATACCTCATTGTAGTTTTGATTTGCATTTCTCTAATAATTAGTGCTGTTGAGCAGCTTTTCATGTGCGTCTTGGCCATCTCTGTGTCTCCTTTGAAGAAACGTCTCTTTAGATCTTCTGCCCATTTTTTGGGGTTGTTTGTTTTTTTAATATTAAGCTGCATGAGCTGTTTATATATATTGGAGATTAAACCTGTGTCCATTGATTCATTTGCAACGATTTTCACCCATCCTGAGGGATGCCTTTTTCCATTCCCGTTTTTTTTAACAAAAAAGGAAAGAAAGGAAAAGAAGCAGAACACTAATGTGCGTAAAATATGCCTTTTGAAACGGTCGTTTTGAAATATGGACGTCCTTTGAATTTTTTGGTCGATATGTGACCCCAGGATTTTTTTTCAGGGCAGGTGTCATTTACAGGCCTGCAATGATTTTGAATATCAACTGACCATTAGCGTTGGGATTAAAGCTGCTGTTGTGTGAAACGGCCACAAGGTGGCAGCAGTTCACCCTTACCAAATCTGGTTACTAGGGCAAGAGAGCCTCAGTGGAAGTGGTGTTCTAGATTGGAGTTTAGAATGGAATGTACCAGGAGAAAGCCGCTCACGTTTGTCTCACTACTTCTTGTTCGTGTTTTTAATTTAATTTTTTATTTTTTATTACAGCAAGTTTGATTACAATGTTTGGCTTGTTGTAGGTGTGGAAGATGTGGTTCTTTTACACATATACAGATGACTGTTCTTCCTGGGATTCTTTTCCCATGTACGTTATGACAGAATGTTGAGTAGTCCTCTCTTGGTATTCTGTAGGTCTTTGGTGATTATATATGTCACCTGTGTTTGTATATGTCTGTTAACCCCGATATCGTAATGAAACCAATCCTCACACCTTTCCATTGGTGAACCATAAGTTTGTTTAATGAATCTGTGATTGCCCTTCTCCGTGGAAATATCTGCCCTGGTATCCACTTTTAGGTAACACCTATAGGTGATATGATATGATATGTGTCTTTCACTTTCTGACTTACTACAAGTCACGTGATTACTTCTAGACTCATCTACGGTGCTGCAAATGGCATTGTGTCCTTTTTTCCCTTGGCTTCTCTTCTGCCTTAGCGGGGTCCATTTTCAACAATGTGATTCCCTGAGGGTTGTGAATTAGCTGACCTGGGCAGCCTTACCCTGCCGGCCCGCCATCCCCAGGTGTTCCTCGTTGAGGTCAATATAAACAGAGCTCCAGGCAGCAATAGCCCCTGAAGCTGTGCCTGACTCCATATTCTCTGCCCCGTCAGCAGTCTCGGGGCTGTGCTGGTGGGAGGGAGTGAGGGGCCACAGCTTTGTGGGTGGCCCGGTGTGAGTGTGGTTCTGCTGGCCTTTCTGCAGGAGTTGCCATGCTGCCGCCTGTAAAGAAGAGGATGTGTCACCCATACATTCCGCTGGAATTTCTCTCCGGACAGAGGTGAGGAAGGAAAAAAGCAGTGGGGGCCGGGACAGGAGGGGTATCTCAGGCAGGGCAATGGAAAGCTTCTGGAAGAGCGCCCGGGGCCAGGACCAACCTGGCTGGCCTGCAGGCACCAAGTTGTCCTGCGTGCTGTCGCTGGTGTGGCTCCACGGTCCTTCCTCTAGGCTTTCAAGCCCTTGTACATATTCAGGTGTTTTACCTGGAAAGGGTGGGAACAGTTCAGCAGCAGCTGGCCTGGGGCTCAGCTCACGTTTACTCACAGATGCCTCGGCACGGTCCCCCAGCTTTGCAATGAGGACGCTCCTTGCGTGGGGGGTGGGTTGCTGGCTGTATGGGAGATGCTTCCACACCTCTGACCAATTTCAGAATTGTTTACCACTGGAGCAAGTGCCCTGATAGGGTTTTCCCCAGTATAACTCGTGGGTTCAGGATTTTTTTTTCTTTTATGGTTCAAGTTAGATTTTATTCCTCTTTTATGTATTTATAGATATAAGCATGGAAATCATTCATTCCTATAAATACATCTGTGTGACGGGAAGAACTTTTTTCTGTTTTATTTTTAAATTTTATTTTTTAAAATTTTGAAATTTAATTTTATTTATGTTTTTATACAGCAGGTTATTATTAGTTATGTATTTTATGCATATACATGTATACAGGTCAATCCCAATCTCCCACCTCATCCCACCACCACCACCCCATGGCTTCCCACACTTGGTGTCCATACGTTTGTTCTCTACGTCTGTGTCTCTATTTCTTCCCTGCAAACCAGTTCATCTGTACCATTTTAGGCTCCACATATATGCATTAATATACAATATTTGTTTTCCTCTTTCTGACTTACTTCATTCTGTATGACAGTCTCTCGATCCATCGATGTCTCTAAAAATGACCCAGTTTCATTCCTTTTAATGGCCGAGTAATATTCCATTTTATATATGTACCACATCTTTATCCACTCATCTGTCTGTGGTCATTTAGGTTGCTTCCATTACCTGGCTATTGTAAATAGTGCTGCAACGAACATTGTGCTGAATGTGCCTTTTTGAAATACGGTTTTCTCTGGGTATATGCCCAGAAGTGGGATTGCTGGATCAGATGGTAATTCTATTTCTAATTTTTTTAAGGAAACTCCATACTGTTCTCCATAGTGACTGTATCAATTTACATTCCCACCAATAGTGGAAGAGGGCTCCTTTTGTCCACACCCTCCCCAGAATTGGTTGTTTGTAGATTTTCTGATGATGCCGATTCTAAAAGGTGTGAGGTGATACCTCATTGTAGTTTTGATTTGCATTTCTCTAATAATTAGTGCTGTTGAGCAGCTTTTCTGTGCGTCTTGGCCATCTCTGTGTCTCCTTTGAAGAAACGTCTCTTTAGATCTTCTGCCCATTTTTTTTTGGGTTGTTTGTTTTTTTAATATTAAGCTGCACGAGCTGTTTATATATATTGGAGATTAAACCTCTGTCCATTGATTCGTCTGCAATGATTTTCGCCCATTCTGAGGGATGCCTTTTTCCATTCCCGTGTTTTTTAACAAAAAAGGAAAGAAAGGAAAAGAAGCAGAACACTAATGTGCGTAAAATATGCCTTTTGAAACGGTCGTTTTGAAATATGGACGTCCTTTGAATTTTTTGGTCGATATGTGACCCCAGGATTTGTTTTCAGGGCAGGTGTCATTTACAGGCCTGCAATGATTTTGAATATCAACTGACCATTAGCGTTGGGATTAAAGCTGCTGTTGTGTGAAACGGCCACAAGGTGGCAGCAGTTCACACTTACCAAATCTGGTTACTAGGGCAAGAGAGCCTCAGTGGAAGTGGTGTTCTAGATTGGAGTTTAGAATGGAATGTACCAGGAGAAAGCCGCTCACGTTTGTCTCACTACTTCTTGTTCGTGTTTTTAATTTAATTTTTTATTTTTTATTACAGCAAGTTTGATTACAATGTTTGGCTTGTTGTAGGTGTGGAAGATGTGGTTCTTTTACACATATACAGATGACTGTTCTTCCTGGGATCCTTTTCCCATGTACGTTATGACAGAATGTTGAGTAGTCCTCTCTTGGTATTCTGTAGGTCTTTGGTGATTATGTATGTCACCTGTGTTTGTATATGTCTGTTAACCCCGATATCGTAATGAAACCAATCCTCACACCTTTCCATTGGTGAACCATAAGTTTGTTTAATGAATCTGTGATTGCCCTTCTCCGTGGAAATATCTGCCCTGGTATCCATTTTTAGGTAACACCTATAAGTGATATGATAGGATATGTGTCTTTCACTTTCTGACTTACTACAAGTCACGTGATTACTTCTAGACTCATCTACGGTGCTGCAAATGGCATTGTGTCCTTTTTTCCCTTGGCTTCTCTTCTGCCTTAGCGGGGTCCATTTTCAACAATGTGATTCCCTGAGGGTTGTGGATTAGCTGACCTGGGCAGCCTTACCCTGCCGGCCCGCCCGCCCCAGGTGTGCCTCGTTGAGGTCAATATAAACAGAGCTCCAGGCAGCAATAGCCCCTGAAGCTGTGCCTGACTCCATATTCTCTGCCCCGTCAGCAGTCTCGGGGCTGTGCTGGTGGGAGGGAGTGAGGGGCCACAGCTTTGTGGGTGGCCCGGTGTGAGTGTGGTTGTGCTGGGCTTTCTGCAGGAGTTGCCAGGCTGCCGCCTGTAAAGAAGAGGATGTGTCACCCATAACTTCTGCTGGAATTTCTCTCCAGACAGAGGTGAGGAAGGAAAAAAGCAGTGGGGGCCGGGACAGGAGGGGTATCTCAGGCAGGGCAATGGAAAGCTTCTGGAAGAGCGCCAGGGACCAGGACCATTGGGCTGGCTGGCCTGCAGGCACCAAGTTGGCCTGCGTGCTGTCGCTGGTGTGGCTCCACAGTCCTTCCTCTAGGCTTTCAAGCCCTTGTACATATTCAGGTGTTTTACCTGGAAAGGGTGGGAACAGTTCAGCAGCAGCTGGCCTGGGGCTCAGCTTACGTTTACTCACAGATGCCTCGGCACGGTCCCCCAGCTTTGCAATGAGGACGCTCCTTGCGTGGGGGGTGGGTGGCTGGCTGTATGGGAGATGGTTCCCCACCTCTGACCAATTTCAGAATTGTTTACCGCTGGAGCAAGTGTCGTGATAGGGTTTTCCTCTGTATAACTCGTAGGTTCAATTTTTTTTTTCTTTTATGGTTCAAGTTAGATTTTATTCCTCTTTTATGTATTTATAAATATAAGCATGGAAATAATTCATTCCTATAAATACATCTGTGTGACGGGAAGAACTTTTTTCTGTTTTATTTTTAAATTTTATTTTTTAAAATTTTGAAATTTAATTTCATTTATGTTTTTATACAGCAGGTTATTATTAGTTATGTATTTTATGCATATACATGTATACAGGTCAATCCCAATCTCCCAACTCATCCCACCACCACCACCCCATGGCTTCCCACACTTGGTGTCCATACGTTTGTTCTCTACGTCTGTGTCTCTATTTCTTCCCTGCAAACCAGTTCATCTGTACCATTTTTAGGCTCCACATATATGCATTAATATACAATATTTGTTTTCCTCTTTCTGACTTACTTCATTCTGTATGACAGTCTCTCAATCCATCGATGTCTCTACAAATGACCCAGTTTCATTCCTTTTTATGGCCGAGTAATATTCCATTTTATATATGTACCACATCTTTATCCACTCATCTGTCTGTGGGCATTTAGGTTGCTTCCATTACCTGGCTATTGTAAATAGTGCTGCAACGAACATTGTGCTGAATGTGCCTTTTTGAAATACGGTTTTATCTGGGTATATGCCCAGAAGTGGGATTGCTGGATCAGATGGTAATTCTATTTCTAATTTTTTAAGGAAACTCCATACTGTTCTCCATAGTGACTGTATCAATTTACATTCCCACCAATAGTGGAAGAGGGCTCCTTTTGTCCACACCCTCCCCAGAATTGGTTGTTTGTATATTTTCTGATGATTCCTATTCTAACAGGTGTGAGGTGATACCTCATTGTAGTTTTGATTTGCATTTCTCTAATAATTAGTGCTGTTGAGCAGCTTTTCATGTGCGTCTTGGCCATCTCTGTGTCTCCTTTGAAGAAACGTCTCTTTAGATCTTCTGCCCATTTTTTTGGGGGTGTTTGTTTTTTTAATATTAAGCTGCATGAGCTGTTTATATATATTGGAGATTAAACCTGTGTCCATTGATACATTTGCAACGATTTTCACCCATCCTGAGGGATGCCTTTTTCCATTCCCGTTTTTTTTAACAAAAAAGGAAAGAAAGGAAAAGAAGCAGAACACTAATGTGCGTAAAATATGCCTTTTGAAACGGTCGTTTTGAAATATGGACGTCCTTTGAATTTTTTGGTCGATATGTGACCCCAGGATTTGTTTTCAGGGCAGGTGTCATTTACAGGCCTGCAATGATTTTGAATATCAACTGACCATTAGCGTTGGGATTAAAGCTGCTGTTGTGTGAAACGGCCACAAGGTGGCAGCAGTTCACCCTTACCAAATCTGGTTACTAGGGCAAGAGAGCCTCAGTGGAAGTGGTGTTCTAGATTGGAGTTTAGAATGGAATGTACCAGGAGAAAGCCGCTCACGTTTGTCTCACTACTTCTTGTTCGTGTTTTTAATTTAATTTTTTATTTTTTATTACAGCAAGTTTGATTACAATGTTTGGCTTGTTGTAGGTGTGGAAGATGTGGTTCTTTTACACATATACAGATGACTGTTCTTCCTGGGATTCTTTTCCCATGTACGTTATGACAGAATGTTGAGTAGTCCTCTCTTGGTATTCTGTAGGTCTTTGGTGATTATATATGTCACCTGTGTTTGTATATGTCTGTTAACCCCGATATCGTAATGAAACCAATCCTCACACCTTTCCATTGGTGAACCATAAGTTTGTTTAATGAATCTGTGATTGCCCTTCTCCGTGGAAATATCTGCCCTGGTATCCACTTTTAGGTAACACCTATAGGTGATATGATATGATATGTGTCTTTCACTTTCTGACTTACTACAAGTCACGTGATTACTTCTAGACTCATCTACGGTGCTGCAAATGGCATTGTGTCCTTTTTTCCCTTGGCTTCTCTTCTGCCTTAGCGGGGTCCATTTTCAACAATGTGATTCCCTGAGGGTTGTGGATTAGCTGACCTGGGCAGCCTTACCCTGCCGGCCCGCCCTCCCCAGGTGTGCCTCGTTGAGGTCAATATAAACAGCGCTCCAGGCAGCAATAGCCCCTGAAGCTGTGCCTGACTCCATATTCTCTGCCCCGTCAGCAGTCTCGGGGCTGTGCTGGTGGGAGGGAGTGAGGGGCCACAGCTTTGTGGGTGGCCCGGTGTGAGTGGGGTTCTGCTGGCTTATCAGATGGAGTTGCCAGGCTGCCGCCTGTAAAGAAGAGGATGTGTCACCCATACCTTCCACTGGAATTTCTCTCCGGACAGAGGTGAGGATGCAAAAATCAGTGGGGGCCGGGACAGGAGGGGTATATTAGGCATGGCAATGGAAAGCTTCTGGAAGAGCGCCAGGGTCCAGGACCACCCTGGCTGGCATTCAGGCACCAAGTTGGCCTGCGTGCTGTTGCTGGTGTGGCTCCACGGTCCTTCCTCTAGGCTTTCAAGCCCTTGTACATATTCAGGTGTTTTACCTGGAAAGGGTGGGAACAGTTCAGCAGCAGCTGGCCTGGGGCTCAGCTCACGTTTACTCACAGATGCCTCGGCACGATCCCCCAGCTTTGCAATGAGGACGCTCCTTGCGTGGGGGGTGGGTTGCTGGCTGTATGGGAGATGGTTCCCCACCTCTGACCAATTTCAGAATTGTTTACCACTGGAGCAAGTGCCGTGATAGGGTTTTCCTCTGTTTAACTCGTGGGTTCACTTTTTTTTTCTTTTATGGTTCAAGTTAGATTTTATTCCTCTTTTATCTAATTATAAATATAAGCATGGAAATAATTCATTCCTATAAATACATCTGTGTGACGGGAAGAATTTTTTCTGTTTTATTTTTAAATTTAATTTTTTTAAAATTTTGAAATTTAATTTTATTTATGTTTTTATACAGCAGGTTATTATTAGTTATGTATTTTATGCATATACATGTATACAGGTCAATCCCAATCTCCCAACTCATCCCAGCACCACCACCCCATGGCTTCCCACACTTGGTGTCCATACGTTTGTTCTCTACCTCTGTGTCTCTATTTCTTCCCTGCAAACCAGTTCATCTGTACCATTTTTTTAGGTTCCTCGTATATGCATTAATATACAATATTTGTTTTCCTCTTTCTGACTTACTTCATTCTGTATGACAGTCTCTCGATCCATCGATGTCTCTACAAATGACCCAGTTTCATTCCATTATATGGCCGAGTAATATTCCATTTTATATATGTACCACCTCTTTATCCATTCATCTGTCTGTGGGCATTTAGGTTGCTTCCATTACCTGGCTATTGTAAATAGTGCTGCAACGAACATTGTGGTGAATGTGCCTTTTTGATTTACGGTTTTCTCTGGGTATATGCCCAGAAGTGGGATTGCTGGATCAGATGGTAATTCTATTTCTAGTTTTTTTAAGGAAACTCCATACTGTTCTCCATAGAGACTGTATCAATTTACATTCCCACCAATATTGGAAGAGGACTCCTTTGGTCCACGCCCTCCCCAGAATTGGTTATTTGTAGATTTTCTGATGATGCCGATTCTAACAGGTGTGAGGTGATACCTCATTGAAGTTTTGATTTGCATTTCTCTAATAATTAGTGCTGTTGAGCAGCTTTTCATATGTGTCTTGGCCATCTCTGTGTCTCCTTTGAAGAAACGTCTCTTTAGATCTTCTGCCCATTTTTTTTGGGTTGTTTGTTTTTTTAATATTAAGCTGCCTGAGCTGTTTATATATATTGGAGATTAAACCTCTGTCCATTGATTCGTCTGCAACGATTTTCGCCCATTCTGAGGGATGCCTTTTTCCATTCCCGTGTTTTTTAACAAAAAAGGAAAGAAAGCAAAAGTAGCAGAACACTAATGTTCGTAAAATATGCCTTTTGAAACGGCCCTTTTGAAATATGGACGTCCTTTGAATTTTTTGGTCGATATGTGACCCCAGGATTTGTTTTCAGGGCAGGTGTCATTTACAGGCCTGCAATGATTTTGAATATCAACTGACCATTAGCGCTGGGATTAAAGCTGCTGTTGTGTGAAACGGCCACAAGGTGGCAGCAGTTCACCCTTACCAAATCTGGTTACTAGGGCAAGAGAGCCTCAGTGGAAGTGGTGTTCTAGATTGGAATTTAGAATGGAATGTGCCAGGAGAAAGCCCCTCACGTTTGTCTCACTACATCGTGTTCGTGTTTTTAATTTAATTTTTTTTTATTTTTTATTACAGCAAGTTTGATTACAATGTTTGGCTTGTTGTAGGTGTGCAAGATGTGGTTCTTTTACACATATACAGATGTCTGTTCTTCCTGGGATCCTTTTCCCATGTACGTTATGACAGAATGTTGAGTAGTCCTCTCTTGGTATTCTGTAGGTCTTTGGTGATTATATATGTCACCTGTGTTTGTATATGTCTGTTAACCCTGATATCGTAATGAAACCAATCCTCACACCTTTCCATTGGTGAACCATAAGTGTGTTTAATGAATCTGTGATTGACCTTCTCCATGGAAATATCTGCCCTGGTATCCATTTTTAGGTAACACCTATAAATGATATGATATGATATGTGTCTTTCACTTTCTGACTTACTACAAGTCACATGATTACTTCTAGACTCATCTACGGTGCTGCAAATGGCATTGTGTCCTTTTTTCCCTTGGCTTCTCTTCTGTCTTAGCGGGCACCATTTTCAACAATGTGATTACCTGAGGGTTGTGGATTAGCTGACCTGGGCAGCCTTACCCTGCCGGCCCGCCCTCACCAGGTGTGCCTCATTGAGATCAATTTAAACAGAGCTCCAGGCTCCAATAGCCCCTGAAGTTGTGTCTGACCCCATATTCTCTGCCCCGTCAGCAGTATCGGGGCTGTGCTGGTGGGAGGGAGTGAGGGGCCACAGCTTTGTGGGTGGCCAGGTGTGAGTGGGGTTCTGCTGGCCTTTCTGCAGGAGTTGTCAGGCTGCCGCCTGTAAAGAAGAGGATGTGTCACCCATTCCTTCCGCTGGAATTTCTCTCCGGACAGAGGTGAGGAAGGAAAAAAGTAGTGGGGGCCCGGACATGAGGGGTATCTCTGGCAGGGCAATGGAAAGCTTCTGGAAGAGCGCCAGGGTCCAGGACCACCCTGGCTGGCCTGCAGGCACCATGTTGGCCTGTGTGCTGTCGCTGGTGTTGCTCCAGGGTCCTTCCTGTAGGCTTTCAAGCCCTTGTACATATTCAGGTGTTTTACCTGGAAAGGGTGGGAACAGTTCAGCAGCAGCTGGCCTGGGGCTCAGCTCACGTTTACTCACAGATGCCTCGGCACAGTCCCGAAGCTTTGCAATGAGGACGCTCCTTGCGTGGGGGGTCGGTGGTTGCTGGCTGTATGGGAGATGGTTCCCGACCTCCGACCAATTTCAGAATTGTTTACCGCTGGAGCAAGTGCCGTGATAGAGTATTCCTCTGTATAACTCGTGGGTTCAATTTTTTTTTTCTTTTATGGTTCAAGTTAGATTTTATTCCTCTTTTATGTATTTATAAATATAAGCATGGAAATAATTCATTCCTGTAAATACATCTGTGTGACGGGAAGAATTTTTTCTGTTTTATTTTTAAATTTTATTTTTTAAAATTTTGAAATTTAATTTTATTTATGTTTTTATACAGCAGGTTATTATTAGTTATGTATTTTATGTATATACATGTATACAGGTCAATCCCAAACTCCCAACTCATCCCACCACCACCACCCCATGGCTTCCCACACTTGGTGTCCATACGTTTGTTCTCTACCTCTGTGTCTCTATTTCTTCCTTGCAAACCAGTTAATCTGTACCATTTTTAGGCTCCACATATATGCATTAATATACAATATTTGTTTTCCTCTTTCTGACTTACTTCATTCTGTATGACAGTCTCTCGATCCATCGATGTCTCTACAAATGACCCAGTTTCATTCCTTTTTATGGCCGAGTAATATTGCATTTTATATATGTACCACATCTTTACCCATTCATCTGTCTGTGGGCATTTAGGTTGCTTCCATTACCTGGCTATTGTAAATAGTGCTGCAACGAACATTGTGGTGAATATGCCTTTTTGAAATACGGTTTTCTCTGGGTATATGCCCAGAAGTGGGATTGCTGGATCAGATGGTAATTCTATTTCTAGTTTTTTTAAGGAAACTCCATAATGTTCTCCATAGTGACTGTATCAATTTACATTCCCAACAATAGTGGAAGAGGGCTCCTTTTGTGCACACCCTCCCCAGAATTGGTTGTTTGTAGATTTTCTGATGATGCCGATTCTAACAGGTGTGAGGTGATATCTCATTGTAGTTTTGATTTGCATTTCTCCAATAATTAGTGCTGTTGAGCAGCTTTTCATGTGCGTCTTGGCCATCTCTGTGTCTCCTTTGAAGAAACGTCTCTTTAGATCTTCTGCCCATTTTTTTTTGGGTTGTTTGTTTTTTTAATATTAAGCTGCACGAGCTGTTTATATATATTGGAGATTAAACCTCTGTCCATTGATACGTCTGCAATGATTTTCGCCCATTCTGAGGGATGCCTTTTTCCATTCCCGTGTTTTTTAACAAAAAAGGAAAGAAAGGAAAAGAAGCAGAACACTAATGTGCGTAAAATATGCCTTTTGAAACGGTCGTTTTGAAATATGGACGTCCTTTGAATTTTTTGGTCGATATGTGACCCCAGGATTTGTTTTCAGGGCAGGTGTCATTTACAGGCCTGCAATGATTTTGAATATCAACTGACCATTAGCGTTGGGATTAAAGCTGCTGTTGTGTGAAACGGCCACAAGGTGGCAGCAGTTCACCCTTACCAAATCTGGTTACTAGGGCAAGAGGGCCTCAGTGGAAGTGGTGTTCTAGATTGGAATTTAGAATGGAATGTGCCAGGAGAAAGCCCCTCACGTTTGTCTCACTACATCTTCTTCGCGTTTTTAATTTATTTTTTTTTATTTTTTATTACAGCAAGTTTGTTTACAGTGTTTGACTTGTTGTAGGTGTGGAAGATGTGGTTCTTTTACACATATACAGATGTCTGTTCTTCCTGGGATCATTTTCCCATGTACGTTATGACAGAATGTTGAGTAGTCCTCTCTTGGTATTCTGTAGGTCTTTGGTGATTATATATGTCACCTGTGTTTGTATATGTCTGTTAACCCCGATATCGTAATGAAACCAATCCTCACACCTTTCCATTGGTGAACCATAAGTGTGTTTAATGAATCTGTGATTGACCATCTCCGTGGAAATATCTGCCCTGGTATCCATTTTTAGGTAACACCTATAAATGATATGATATGATATGTGTCTTTCACTTTCTGACTTACTACAAGTCACATGATTACTTCTAGACTCATCTACGGTGCTGCAAATGGCATTGTGTCCTTTTTTCCCTTGGCTTCTCTTCTGCCTTTTCGGGGTCCATTTTCAACAATGTGATTCCCTGAGGGTTGTGGATTAGCTGACCTGGGCAGCCTTACCCTGCCGGCCCGCCCTCCCCAGGTGTGCCTCATTGAGATCAATATAAACAGAGCTCCAGGCAGCAATAGCCCCTGAAGCTGTGCCTGACTCCATATTCTCTGCCCCGTCAGCTGTATCGGGGCTGTGCTGGTGGGAGGGAGTGAGGGGCCACAGCTTTGTGGGTGGCCCGGTGTGAGTGGGGTTCTGCTGGCCTTTCTGCAGGAGTTGTCAGGCTGCTGCCTGTAAAGAAGAGGATGTGTCACCCATACCTTCCGCTGGAATTTCTCTCCGGACAGAGGTAAGGAAGGAAAAAAGCAGTGGGGGCTGGGACAGGAGGGGTATCTCAGGCAGGGCAATGAAAAGCCTCTGGAAGAGCGCCAGGGTCCAGGAACACCCTGGCTGGCCTGCAGGCACCAAGTTGGCCTGCGTGCTGTCGCTGGTGTGGCTCCACGGTCCTTCCTCTAGGCTTTCAAGCCCTTGTACATATTCAGGTGTTTTACCTGGAAAGGGTAGGAACAGTTCAGCAGCAGCTGGCCTGGGGCTCAGCTCACGTTTACTTACAGATGCCTCGGCACAGTCCCGAAGCTTTGCAATGAGGACGCTCCTTGCGTGGGGGGTGGGTTGCTGGCTGTATGGGAGATGGTTCCCGACCTCTGACCAATTTCAGAATTGTTTACCGCTGGAGCAAGTGCCGTGATAGGGTATTCCTCTGTAAAACTCGTGGGTTCAATTTTTTTTTTTCTTTTATGGTTCAAGTTAGACTTTATTCCTCTTTTATGTATTTATAAATATAAGCATGGAAATAATTCATTCCTATAAATACATCTGTGTGACGGGAAGAATATTTTCTGTTTTATTTTTAAATTTTATTTTTTAAAATTTTGAAATTTAATATTATTTATGTTTTTATACAGCAGGTTATTATTAGTTATGTATTTTATGCATATACATGTATACAGGTCAATCGCAATCTCCCAACTCATCCCAGCACAACCACCCCATGGCTTCCCACACTTGGTGTCCATATGTTTGTTCTCTACCTCTGTGTCTCTATTTCTTCCCTGCAAACCAGTTCATCTGTACCATTTTTTTAGGTTCCACATATATGCATTAATATACAATATTTGTTTTCCTCTTTCTGACTTACTTCTTTCTGTATGACAGTCTCTCGATCCATCGATGTCTCTACAAATGACCGAGTTTCATTCCTTTATATGGCCGAGTAATATTCCATTTCATATATGTACCACCTCTTTATCCATTCATCTGTCTGTGGGCATTTAGGTTGCTTCCATTACCTGGCTATTGTAAATAGTGCTTCAATGAACATTGTGGTGAATGTGCCTTTTTGATTTACGGTTTTCTCTGGGTATATGCCCAGAAGTGGGATTGCTGTATCAGATGGTAATTCTATTTCTAGTTTTTTTTAAGGAAACTCCATACTCTTCTCCATAGTGACTGTATCAATTTACATTCCCACCAATAGTGGAAGAGGGCTCCTTTTGTCCACACCCTCCCCAGAATTGGTCGTTTGTAGATTTTCTGATGATGCCGATTCTAACAGGTGTGAGGTGATACCTCATTGTAGTTTTGATTTGCATTTCTCTAATAATTAGTGCTGTTGAGCAGCTTTTCATGTGCGTCTTGGCCATCTCTGTGTCTTCTTTGAAGAAACGTCTCTTTAGATCTTCTGCCCATTTTTGTATTGGGGTGTTTGTTTTTTTAATATTAAGCTGCATGAGTTGTTTATATATATTGGAGTTTAAACCTCTGTCCATTGATTCTTCTGCAACGATTTTCGCCCATTCTGAGGGATGCCTTTTTCCATTCTCGTGTTTTTTAACAAAAAAGGAAAGAAAGGAAAAGAAGCAGAACACTAATGTGCGTAAAATATGCCTTTTGAAACGGTCGTTTTGAAATATGGATGTCCTTTGAATTTTTTGGTCGATATGTGACCCCTGGATTTGTTTTCAGGGCAGTTGTCATTTACAGGCCTGCAATGATTTTGAATATCAACTGACCATTAACGTTGGGATTAAAGCTGCTGTTGTGTGAAACGGCCACAAGGTGGCAGCAGTTCACCCTTACCAAATCTGGTTACTAGGGCAAGAGAGCCTCAGTGGAAGTGGTGTTCTAGATTGGAGTTTAGAATGGAATGTGCCAGGAGAAAGCCCCTCACGTTTGTCTCACTACATCTTGTTCGTGTTTTTAATTTAATTTTTTTTATTTTTTATTACAGCAAGTTTGATTACAATGTTTGGCTTGTTGTAGGTGTGGAAGATGTGGTTCTTTTACACATATACAGATGTCAGATCTTCCTGGGATCCTTTTCCCATGTACGTTATGACAGAATGTTGAGTAGTTCTCTCGGTATTCTGTAGGTCTTTGGTGATTATATATGTCACCTGTGTTTGTATATGTCTGTTAACTCCGATATCGTAATGAAACCAATCCTCACACTTTTCCATTGATGAACCATAAGTTTGTTTAATGAATCTGTGATTGCCCTTCTCCGTGGAAATATCTGCCCTGGTATCCATTTTTAGGTAACACCTATAAGTGATATGATATGATATGTGTCTTTCACTTTCTGACTTACTACAAGTCACGTGATTACTTCTAGACTCATCTACGGTGCTGCAAATGGCATTGTGTCCTTCTTTCCCTTGGCTTCTCTTCTGCCTTAGCGGGGTACATTTTCAACAATGTGATTCCCTGAGGGTTGTGGATTAGCTGACCTGGGCAGCCTTACCCTGCCGGCCCGCCCTCCGCAGGTGTGCCTCGTTGAGGTCAATATAAACAGCGCTCCAGGCAGCAATAGCCCCTGAAGCTGTGCCTGACTCCATATTCTCTGCCCCGTCAACTGTCTCGGGGCTGTGCTGGTGGGAGGGAGTGAGGGGCCACAGCTTTGTGGGTGTCCCGGTGTGAGTGGGGTTCTGCTGGCCTTTCTGCAGGAGTTGCCAGGCTGCCGCCTGTAAAGAAGAGGTTGTGTCACCCATACCTTCCGCTGGAATTTCTCTCCGGACAGAGGTGAGGAAGGAAAAAAGCAGTGGGGGCCGGGACAGGAGGGGTATCTCAGGCAGGGCAATGGAAAGCTTCTGGAAGTGCGCCCGGGGCCACGACCACCCTGGCTGGCCTGCAGGCACCAAGTTGGCCTGCGTGCTGTCCCTGGTGTGGCTCCACGGTCCTTCCTCTAGGCTTTCAAGCCCTTGTACATATTCAGGTGTTTTACCTGGAAAGGGTGGGAACAGTTCAGCAGCAGCTGGCCTGGGGCTCAGCTCACGTTTACTAACAGATGCCTCGGCACGGTCCCCCAGCTTTGCAATGAGGACGCTCCTTGCGTGGGGGGTGGTTTGCTGGCTGTATGGGAGATGGTTCCCCACCACTGACCAATTTCAGAATTATTTACCTCTGGAGCAAGTGCCGTGATAGGGTTTTCCTCTGTATAACTCGTGGGTTCACTTTTTTTTTCTTTTATGGTTCAAGTTAGATTTTATTCCTGTTTTATGTAATTATAAATATAAGCATGGAAATAATTCATTCCTATAAATACATCTGTGTGACGGGAAGAATTTTTTCTGTTTTATTTTTAAATTTGATTTTTTTAAAATTTTGAAATTTAATTTTATTTATGTTTTTATACAGCAGGTTATTATTAGTTATGTATTTTATGCATATACATATATACAGGTCAATCCCAATCTCCCAACTCATCCCACCACCACCACCCCATGGCTTCCCACACTTGGTGTCCATACGTTTGTTCTCTACCTCTGTGTCTCTATTTCTTCCCTGCAAACCAGTTCATCTGTACCATTTTTTTAGGTTCCACATATATGCATTAATATACAATATTTGTTTTCCTCTTTCTGACTTACTTCATTCTGTATGACAGTCTCTCGATCCATCGATGTCTCTACAAATGACCCAGTTTCACTCTTTTTATGGCCGAGTAATATTCCATTTCATATATGTACCACATCTTTATCCATTCATCTGTCTGTGGGCATTTAATTTGCTTCCATTACCTGGCTATTGTAAATAGTGCTGCAACGAACATTGTGGTGAATGTGCCTTTTTGATTTACGGTTTTCTCTGGGTATATGCCCAGAAGTGGGATTGCTGGATCAGATGGTAATTCTATTTCTAGTTTTTTTAAGGAAACTCCATACTGTTCTCCATAGTGACTGTATCAATTTACATTCCCACCAATAGTGGAAGAGGGCTCCTTTTGTCCACACCCTCCCCAGAATTGGTTGTTTGTAGATTTTCTGATGATGCCGATTCTAACAGGTGTGAGGTGATACCTCATTGTAGTTTTGATTTGCATTTCTCCAATAATTAGTGCTGTTGAGCAGCTTTTCATGTGCATCTTGGCCATCTCTGTGTCTCCTTTGAAGAAACGTCTCTTTAGATCTTCTGCCCATTTTTTTTGGGTTGTTTGTTTTTTTTAATATTAAGCAGCATGAGCTGTTTATATATATTGGAGATTAAACCTCTGTCCATTGATTCGTCTGCAACGATTTTCGCCCATTCTGAGGGATGCCTTTTTCCATTCCCATGTTTTTTACCAAAAAAGGAAAGAAAGGAAAAGAAGCAGAACACTAATGTGTGTAAAATATGCCTTTTGAAACGGTCGTTTTGAAATAGGGACGTCCTTTGAATTTTTTGGTCGATATGTGGCCCCAGGATTTGTTTTCAGGGCAGGTGTCATTTACAGGCCTGCAATGATTTTGAATATCAACTGACCATTAACGTTGGGATTAAAGCTGCTGTTGTGTGAAACGGCCACAAGGTGGCAGCAGTTCACCCTTACCAAATCTGGTTACTAGGGCAAGAGAGCCTCAGTGGAAGTGGTGTTCTAGATTGGAGTTTAGAATGAAATGTGCCAGGAGAAAGCCCCTCACGTTTGTCTCACTACTTCTTGTTCGTGTTTTTAATTTAATTTTTTATTTTTTCTTACAGCAAGTTTGATTACAATGTTTGGCTTGTTGTAGGTGTGGAAGATGTGGTTCTTTTACACATATACAGATGTCTGTTCTTCCTGGGATCCTTTTCCCATGTACGTTATGACAGAATGTTCAGTAGTCCTCTCTTGGTATTCTGTAGGTCTTTGGTGATTATATATGTCACCTGTGTTTGTATATGTCTGTTAACCCCGATATCCTAATGAAACCAATCCTCACACCTTTCCATTGGTGAACCATAAGTTTGTTTCATGAATCTGTGATTGCCCTTCTCCGTGGAAATATCTGCCCTGGTATCCATTTTTAGGTAACACCTATAAGTGATATGATATGTGTCTTTCACTTTCTGACTTACTACAAGTCACGTGATTACTTCTAGACTCATCTACGGTGCTGCAAATGGCATTGTGTCCTTTTTTCCCTTGGCTTCTCTTCTGCCTTAGCGGGGTCCATTTTCAACAATGTGATTCCCTGGGGGTTGTGCATTAGCTGACCTGGGCAGCCTTACCCTGCCGGCCCGTCCTCCCCAGGTGTGCCTCGTTGAGGTCAATATAAACAGAGCTCCAGGCAGCAATAGCCCCTGAAGCTGTGCCTGACTCCATATTCTCTGCCCCGTCAGCAGTCTCGGGGCTCTGCTGGTGGGAGGGAGTGAGGGGAAACAGCTTTGTGGGTGGCCCGGTGTGAGTGGGGTTCTGCTGGCCTTTCTGTAGGAGTTGCCAGGCTGCTGCTGTAAAGAAGAGGATGTGTCACCCATAACTTCCGCTGGAATTTCTCTCCGGACAGAGGTGAGGAAGGAAAAAAGCAGTGGGGGCCGGGACAGGAGGGGAATCTCAGGCAGGGCAATGGAAATCTTCTGGAAGAGCGCCCGGGGCCAGGACCACCCTGGCTGCCCTGCAGGCACCAAGTTGGCCTGCGTGCTGTCGCTGGTGTGGCTCCACGGTCCTTCCTCTAGGCTTTCAAGCCCTTGTACATATTCAGGTGTTTTACCTGGAAAGGGTGGGAACAGTTCAGCAGCAGCTGGCCTTGGGTTCAGCTCACCTTTACTCACAGATGCCTCGGCACGGAGCCCCAGCTTTGCAATGAGGACGCTCCTTGCGTGGGGGATGGGTGGCAGGCTGTATGGGAGATGGTTCACCACCTCTGACCAATTTCAGAATTCTTTACCGCTAGAGCAAGTGCCGTGATAGGGTTTTCCTCTGTATAACTCGTGGGTTCACTTTTTTTTTCTTTTATGGTTCAAGTTAGATTTTATTCCTCTTTTATGTATTTTTAAATATAAGCATGGAAATAATTCATTCCCATAAATACATCTGTGTGACGGGAAGAATTTTTTCTGTTTTATTTTTAAATTTTATTTTCTAAAATTTTGAAATTTAATTTTATTTATGTTTTTATACAGCAGGTTATTATTAGTTATGTATTTTATGCATATACATGTATACAGGTCAATCCCATTCTCCCAACTCATCCGACCACCACCAGCCCATGGCTTCCCACACTTGGTGTCCATACGTTTGTTCTCTACCTCTGTGTCTCTATTTCTTCCCTGCAAACCAGTTCATCTGTACCATTTTTTTAGGTTCCACATATATGCATTAATATACAATATTTGTTTTCCTCTTTCTGACATACTTCATTCTGTATGACAGTCTCTCGATCCATCGATGTCTCTACAAATGACCCAGTTTCATTCCTTTTTATGGCCGAGTAATATTCCATTTCATATATGCACCACATCTTTATCCATTCATCTGTCTGTGGGCATTTAGGTTGCTTCCATTACCTGGCTATTGTAAATAGTGCTTCAATGAACATTGTGGTGAATGTGCCTTTTTGATTTACGGTTTTCTCTGGGTATATGCCCAGAAGTGGGATTGCTGGATCAGATGGTAATTCTATTTCTAGTTTTTTTAAGGAAACTCCATACTGTTCTCCATAGTGACTGTATCAATTTACATTCCCACCAATAGTGGAAGAGGGCTCCTTTTGTCCACACCCTCCCCAGAATTGGTTGTTTGTAGATTTTCTGATGATGCCGATTCTAACAGGTGTGAGGTGATACCTCATTGTAGTTTTGATTTGCATTTCTCCAATAATTAGTGCTGTTGAGCAGCTTTTCATGTGCATCTTGGCCATCTCTGTGTCTCCTTTGAAGAAACGTCTCTTTAGATCTTCTGCCCATTTTTTTGGGTTGTTTGTTTTTTTTAATATTAAGCTGCATGAGCTGTTTATATATATTGGAGATTAAACCTCTGTCCATTGATTCGTCTGCAACGATTTTCGCCCATTCTGAGCGATGCCTTTTTCCATTCCCGTGTTTTTTAACAAAAAAGGAAAGAAAGGAAAAGAAGCAGAACACTAATGTGCGTAAAATATGCCTTTTGAAACGGTCGTTTTGAAATATGGATGTCCTTTGAATTTTTTGGTCGATATGTGACTCCAGGATTTATTTTCAGGGCAGGTGTCATTTACAGGCCTGCAATGATTTTGAATATTAACTGACCATAAGCGTTGGGATTAAAGCTGCTGTTGTGTGAAACGGCCACAAGGTGGCAGCAGTTCACCCTTACCAAATCTGGTTACTAGGGCAAGAGAGCCTCAGTGGAAGTGGTGTTCTAGATTGGAGTTTAGAATGGAATGTGCCAGGAGAAAGCCCCTCACATTTGTCTCACTACATCTTGTTCGTGTTTTTAATTTAATTTTTTTTATTTTTTATTACAGCAAGTTTGATTACAATGTTTGGCTTGTTGTAGGTGTGGAAGATGTGGTTCTTTTACACATATACAGATGTCTGTTCTTCCTGGGATCCTTTTCCCATGTACGTTATGACAGAATGTTGAGTAGTCCTCTCGGTATTCTGTAGGTCTTTGGTGATTATATATGTCACCTGTGTTTGTATATGTCTGTTAACTCCGGTATCGTAATGAAACCAATCCTCACACCTTTCCATTGGTGAACCATAAGTTTGTTTAATGAATCTGTGATTGCCCTTCTCCGTGGAAATATCTGCCCTGGTATCCATTTTTAGGTAACACCTATAAGTGATATGATATGATATGTGTCTTTCACTTTCTGACTTACTACAAGTCACGTGATTACTTCTAGACTCATCTACCCTGCTGCAAATTGCATTGTGTCCTTTTTTCCCTTGGCTTCTCTTCTGCCTTAGCGGGGTCCATTTTCAACAATGTGATTCCCTGAGGGTTGTGGATTAGCTGACCTGGGCAGCCTTACCCTGCCGGCCCGCCCTCCCCAGGTGTGCCTCGTTGAGATCAATATAAACTGCGCTCCAGGCAGCAGTAGCCCCTGAAGCTGTGCCTGACTCCATATTCTCTGCCCCGTCAGCAGTCTCGGGGCTGTGCTGGTGTGAGGGAGTTAGGGGCCACAGCTTTGTGGGTGGCCCGGTGTGAGTGGGGTTCTGCTGGCCTTTCTGCAGGAGTTGCCAGGCTGCCGCCTGTAAAGAAGAGGTTGTGTCACCCATACCTTCCGCTTGAATTTCTCTCCGGACAGAGGTGAGGAAGGAAAAAAGCAGTGGGGGCCGGGACAGGAGGGGTATCTCAGGCAGGGCAATGGAAAGCTTCTGGAAGTGCGCCCGGGGCCACGACCACCCTGGCTGGCCTTCAGGCACCAAGTTGGCCTGCGTCCTGTCACTGGTGTGGCTCCACGGTCCTTCCTCTAGGATTTCAAGCCCTTGTACATATTCAGGTGTTTTACCTGGAAAGGGTGGGAACAGTTCAGCAGCAGCTGGCCTGGGGCTCAGCTCACGTTTACTCACAGAGGCCTCGGCACGGTCCCCCAGCTTTGCAATGAGGACGCTCCTTGCATGGGGGGTGGGTGGCTGGCTGTATGGGAGATGGTTCCCCACCTCTGACCAATTTCAGAATTGTTTACCGCTGGAGCAAGTGCCCTGATAGGGTTTTCCTCTGTATAACTCGTGGGTTCACTTTTTTTTTTCTTTTATGGTTCAAGTTAGATTTTATTCCTCTTTTATGTATTTATAAATATAAGCATGGAAAAAATTCATTCCTATAAATACATCTGTGTGACGGGAAGAATTTTTTCTGTTTTATTTTTAAATTTTTTAAAATTTTGAAATTTAATTTTATTTATTTTTTTTATACAGCAGGTTATTATTAGTTATGTATTTTATGCATATACATGTATACAGGTCAATCCCAATCTCCCAACTCATCCCACCACCACCACACCATGGCTTCCCACACTTGGTGTCCATACGTTTTTTCTCTACCTCTGTGTCTCTATTTCTTCCCTGCAAACCAGTTCATCTGTACCATTTTTTTAGGTTCCACCTATATGCATTAATATACAATATTTGTTTTCCTCTTTCTGACTTACTTCATTCTGTATGACAGTCTCTCGATCCATCGATGTCTCTACAAATGACCCAGTTTTATTCCTTTTTATGGCCGAGTAATATTCCATTTCATATATGTACCACCTCTTTATCCATTCATCTGTCTGTGGGCATTTAGGTTGCTTCCATTACCTGGCTATTGTAAATAGTGCTGCAATGAACACTGTGGTGAATGTGCTTTTTTGATTTACCGTTTTCTCTGGGTATATGCCCAAAAGTGGGATTGCTGGATCAGATGGTAATTCTATTTCTAGTTTTTTTAAGGAAACTCCATACTCTTCTCCATAGTGACTGTATCAATTTACATTCCCACCAATAGTGGAAGAGGGCTCCTTTTGTCCACACCCTCCCCAGAATTGCTTGTTTGTAGATTTTCTGATGATGCCGATTCTAACAGGTGTGAGGTGATACCTCATTGTAGTTTTGATTTGCATTTCTCTAATAATTAGTGCTGTTGAGCAGCTTTTCATGTGCGTCTTGGCCATCTCTGTGTCTTCTTTGAAGAAACGTCTCTTTAGATCTTCTGCCCATTTTTGTATTGGGGTGTTTGTTTTTTTAATATTAAGCTGCATGAGCTGTTTATATATATTGGAGTTTAAACCTCTGTCCATTGATTCTTCTGCAACGATTTTCGCCCATTCTGAGGGATGCCTTTTTCCATTCTCGTGTTTTTTAACAAAAAAGGAAAGAAAGGAAAAGAAGCAGAACACTAATGTGCGTAAAATATGCCTTTTGAAACGGTCGTTTTGAAATATGGATGTCCTTTGAATTTTTTGGTCGATATGTGACCCCTGGATTTGTTTTCAGGGCAGTTGTCATTTACAGGCCTGCAATGATTTTGAATATCAACTGACCATTAACGTTGGGATTAAAGCTGCTGTTGTGTGAAACGGCCACAAGGTGGCAGCAGTTCACCCTTACCAAATCTGGTTACTAGGGCAAGAGAGCCTCAGTGGAAGTGGTGTTCTAGATTGGAGTTTAGAATGGAATGTGCCAGGAGAAAGCCCCTCACGTTTGTCTCACTACATCTTGTTCGTGTTTTTAATTTAATTTTTTTTATTTTTTATTACAGCAAGTTTGATTACAATGTTTGGCTTGTTGTAGGTGTGGAAGATGTGGTTCTTTTACACATATACAGATGTCAGATCTTCCTGGGATCCTTTTCCCATGTACGTTATGACAGAATGTTGAGTAGTTCTCTCGGTATTCTGTAGGTCTTTGGTGATTATATATGTCACCTGTGTTTGTATATGTCTGTTAACTCCGATATCGTAATGAAACCAATCCTCACACTTTTCCATTGATGAACCATAAGTTTGTTTAATGAATCTGTGATTGCCCTTCTCCGTGGAAATATCTGCCCTGGTATCCATTTTTAGGTAACACCTATAAGTGATATGATATGATATGTGTCTTTCACTTTCTGACTTACTACAAGTCACGTGATTACTTCTAGACTCATCTACCCTGCTGCAAATTGCATTGTGTCCTTCTTTCCCTTGGCTTCTCTTCTGCCTTAGGGGGTACATTTTCAACAATGTGATTCCCTGAGGGTTGTGGATTAGCTGACCTGGGCAGCCTTACCCTGCCGGCCCGCCCTCCGCAGGTGTGCCTCGTTGAGGTCAATATAAACAGCGCTCCAGGCAGCAATAGCCCCTGAAGCTGTGCCTGACTCCATATTCTCTGCCCCGTCAACAGTCTCGGGGCTGTGCTGGTGGGAGGGAGTGAGGGGCCACAGCTTTGTGGGTGGCCCGGTGTGAGTGGGGTTCTGCTGGCCTTTCTGCAGGAGTTGCCAGGCTGCCGCCTGTAAAGAAGAGGTTGTGTCACCCATACCTTCCGCTGGAATTTCTCTCCGGACAGAGGTGAGGAAGGAAAAAAGCAGTGGGGGCCGGGACAGGAGGGGTATCTCAGGCAGGGCAATGGAAAGCTTCTGGAAGTGCGCCCGGGGTCACGACCACCCTGGCTGGCCTGCAGGCACCAAGTTGGCCTGCGTGCTGTCCCTGGTGTGGCTCCACGGTCCTTCCTCTAGGCTTTCAAGCCCTTGTACATATTCAGGTGTTTTACCTGGAAAGGGTGGGAACAGTTCAGCAGCAGCTGGCCTGGGGCTCAGCTCACGTTTACTCACAGATGCCTCGGCACGGTCCCCCAGCTTTGCAATGAGGACGCTCCTTGCGTGGGGGGTGGGTTGCTGGCTGTATGGGAGACGGTTCCCCACCTCTGACCAATTTCAGAATTCTTTACCGCTGGAGCAAGAGGCGTGATAGGGTTTTCCTCTGTATAACTCGTGGGTTCACTTTTTTTTTCTTTTATGGTTCAAGTTAGATTTTATTCCTCTTTTATGTATTTTTAAATATAAGCATGGAAATAATTCATTCCCATAAATACATCTGTGTGACGGGAAGAATTTTTTCTGTTTTATTTTTAAATATTATTTTTTAAAATTTTGAAATTTAATTTTATTTATGTTTTTATACAGCAGGTTATTATTAGTTATGTATTTTATGCATATACATGTATACAGGTCAATCCCAATCTCCCAACTCATCCCACCACCACCACCCCATGGCTTCCCACACTTGGTGTCCATACGTTTGTTCTCTACCTCTGTGTCTCTATTTCGTCCCTGCAAACCAGTTCATCTGTACCATTTTTAGGCTCCACATATATGCATTAATATACAATATTTGTTTTCCTCTTTCTGACTTACTTCATTCTGTATGACAGTCTCTCGATCCATCGATGTGTCTACAAATGACCCAGTTTCATTCTTTTTTATGTCCGGGTAATATTCCATTTATATATGTACCACATCTTTATCCATTTATCTGTCTGTGGGCATTTAGGTTGCTTACATTACCTGGCTATTGTAAATAGTGCTGCAACGAACATTGTGGTGAATGTGCCTTTTTGAAATACGGTTTTCTCTGGGTATATGACCAGAAGTGGGATTGCTGGATCAGATGGTAATTCTATTTCAAGTTTTTTTAAGGAAACTCCATACTGTTCTCCATAGTGACTGTATCAATTTACATTCCCACCAATAGTGGAAGAGGGCTCCTTTTGTCCACACCCTCCCAAGAATTGGTTGTTTGTAGATTTTCTGATGATGCCGATTCTAACAGGTGTGAGGTGATACCTCATTGTAGTTTTGATTTGCATTTCTCCAATAATAAGTGCTGTTGAGCAGCTTTTCATGTGCGTCTTGGCCATCTCTGTGTCTCCTTTGAAGAAACGTCTCTTTAGATCTTCTGCCCATTTTTTTTGGGTTTTTTGTTTTTTTAATATTATGCTGCATGAGCTGTTTATATATATTGGAGATTAAACCTCTGTACATTGATTCGTCTGCAACGATTTTCGCCCATTCTGAGGGATGCCTTTTTCCATTCCCGTGTTTTTTAACAAAAAAGGAAAGAAAGGAAAAGAAGCAGAACACTAATGTGCGTAAAATATGCCTTTGGAAATGGTCGTTTTGAAATATGGACGTCCTTTGAATTTTTTAGTCGATATGTGAGCCCAGGATATGTTTTCAGGGCAGGTGTCATTTAGAGGCCTGAAATGATTTTGAATATCAACTGACCATTAGCGTTGGGATTAAAGCTGCTGTTGTGTGAAACGGCCACAAGGTGGCAGCAGTTCACCCTTACCAAATCTGGTTATTAGGGCAAGAGAGCCTCAGTGGAAGTGGTGTTCTAGATTGGAGTTTAGAATGGAATGTGCCAGGAGATAGCCCCTCTCGTTGGTCTCACTACATCTTGTTCGTGTTTTTAATTTAATTTTTTTTTATTTTTATTACAGCAAGTTTGATTACAATGTTTGGCTTGTTGTAGGTGTGGAAGATGTGGTTCTTTTACACATATACAGATGTCTGTTCTTCCTGGGATCCTTTTTCCCATGTACGTTATGACGGAATGTTGAGTAGTCCTCTCTTGGTATTCTGTAGGTCTTTGGTGATTATATATGTCACCTGTGTTTGTATATGTCTGTTAACCCCGATATCGTAATGAAACCAATCCTCACACCTTTCCATTGGTGAACCATAAGTTTGTTTAATGAAACTGTGATTGCCCTTCTCCATAGAAATATCTGCCCTGGTATCCATTTTTAGGTAACACCTATAAGTGATATGATAGTATATGTGTCTTTCACTTTCTGACTTACTACAAGTCACGTGATTACTTCTAGACTCATCTACGGTGCTGCAAATGGCATTGTGTCCTTTTTTCCCTTGGCTTCTCTTCTGCCTTAGTGGGGTCCATTTTCAACAATGTGATTCCCTGAGGGTTGTGTGTTAGCTGACCTGGGCAACCTTACGCTGCCAGCCCGCGCCCCCCAAGTGTGCCTCGTTGAGGTCAATATAAACAGAGCTCCAGGCAGCAATAGCCCCTGAAGCTGTGCCTGACTCCATATTCTCTGCCCCGTCAGCAGTCTCGGGGCTGTGCTGGTGGGAGGGAGTGAGGGGCCACAGCTTTGTGGGTGGCCCGGTGTGAGTGTGGTTGTGCTGGGCTTTCTGCAGGAGTTGCCAGGCTGCCGCCTGTAAAGAAGAGGATGTGTCACCCATAACTTCTGCTGGAATTTCTCTCCAGACAGAGGTGAGGAAGGAAAAAAGCAGTGGGGGCCGGGACAGGAGGGGTATCTCAGGCAGGGCAATGGAAAGCTTCTGGAAGAGCGCCAGGGACCAGGACCATTGGGCTGGCTGGCCTGCAGGCACCAAGTTGGCCTGCGTGCTGTCGCTGGTGTGGCTCCACAGTCCTTCCTCTAGGCTTTCAAGCCCTTGTACATATTCAGGTGTTTTACCTGGAAAGGGTGGGAACAGTTCAGCAGCAGCTGGCCTGGGGCTCAGCTTACGTTTACTCACAGATGCCTCGGCACGGTCCCCCAGCTTTGCAATGAGGACGCTCCTTGCGTGGGGGGTGGGTGGCTGGCTGTATGGGAGATGGTTCCCCACCTCTGACCAATTTCAGAATTGTTTACCGCTGGAGCAAGTGTCGTGATAGGGTTTTCCTCTGTATAACTCGTAGGTTCAATTTTTTTTTTCTTTTATGGTTCAAGTTAGATTTTATTCCTCTTTTATGTATTTATAAATATAAGCATGGAAATAATTCATTCCTATAAATACATCTGTGTGACGGGAAGAACTTTTTTCTGTTTTATTTTTAAATTTTATTTTTTAAAATTTTGAAATTTAATTTTATTTATTTTTTTATACAGCACGTTATTATTAGTTATGTATTTTATGCATATACATGTACTGAGGTCAATCCCACACTCCCAACTCATCCCACCACCACCACCCCATGGCTTCCCACACTTGGTGTCCATACGTTTGTTCTCTACCTCTGTGTCTCTATTTCTTCCCTGCAAACCAGTTCATCTGTACCATTTATAGGCTCCACATATATGCGTTAATATACAATATTTGTTTTCCTCTTTCTGACTTACTTCATTCTGTATGACAGTCCCTCGATCCATCGATGTCTCTACAAATGACCCAGTTTCATTCCTTTTTATGGCCGAGTAATATTCCATTTTATATATGTACCACATCTTTATCCACTCATCTGTCTGTGGGCATTTAGGTTGCTTCCATTACCTGGCTATTGTAAATAGTGCTGCAACGAACATTGTGCTGAATGTGCCTTTTTGAAATACGGTTTTCTCTGGGTATATGCCCAGAAGTGGGATTGCTGGATCAGATGGTAATTCTATTTCTAATTTTTTTAAGGAAACTCCATACTGTTCTCCATAGTGACTGTATCAATTTACATTCCCACCAATAGTGGAAGAGGGCTCCTTTTGTCCACACCCTCCCCAGAATTGGTTGTTTGTAGATTTTCTGATGATGCCGATTCTAACAGGTGTGAGGTGATACCTCATTGTAGTTTTGATTTGCATTTCTCTAATAATTAGTGCTGTTGAGCCGCTTTTCATGTGCGTCTTGGCCATCTCTGTGTCTCCTTTGAAGAAACGTCTCTTTAGATCTTCTGCCCATTTTTTTTGGGTTGTTTGTTTTTTTAATATTAAGCTGCATGAGCTGTTTATATATATTGGAGATTAAACCTCTGTCCATTGATTCGTCTGCAACGATTTTCGCCCATTCTGAGGGATGCCTTTTTCCATTCCCGTGTTTTTTAACAAAAAAGGAAAGAAAGGAAAAGAAGCAGAACACTAATGTGCGTAAAATATGCCTTTTGAAATGGTCGTTTTGAAATATGGACGTCCTTTGAATTTTTTGGTCGATATGTGACCCCAGGATTTGTTTTCAGGGCAGGTGTCATTTACAGGCCTGCAATGATTTTGAATATCAACTGACCATTAGCGTTGGGATTAAAGCTGCTGTTGTGTGAAACGGCCACAAGGTGGCAGCAGTTCACCCTTACCAAATCTGGTTACTAGGGCAAGAGAGCCTCAGTGGAAGTGGTGTTCTAGATTGGAGTTTAGAATGGAATGTACCAGGAGAAAGCCGCTCACGTTTGTCTCACTACTTCTTGTTCGTGTTTTTAATTTAATTTTTTATTTTTTATTACAGCAAGTTTGATTACAATGTTTGGCTTGTTGTAGGTGTGGAAGATGTGGTTCTTTTACACATATACAGATGACTGTTCTTCCTGGGATCCTTTTCCCATGTACGTTATGACAGAATGTTGAGTAGTCCTCTCTTGGTATTCTGTAGGTCTTTGGTGATTATGTATGTCACCTTTGTTTGTATATGTCTGTTAACCCCGATATCGTAATGAAACCAATCCTCACACCTTTCCATTGGTGAACCATAAGTTTGTTTCATGAATCTGTGATTGCCCTTCTCCGTGGAAATATCTGCCCTGGTATCCACTTTTAGGTAACACCTATAGGTGATATGATATGATATGTGTCTTTCACTTTCTGACTTACTACAAGTCACGTGATTACTTCTAGACTCATCTACGGTGCTGCAAATGGCATTGTGTCCTTTTTTCCCTTGGCTTCTCTTCTGCCTTAGCGGGGTCCATTTTCAACAATGTGATTCCCTGAGGGTTGTGGATTAGCTGACCTGGGCAGCCTTACCCTGCCGGCCCGCCCTCCCCAGGTGTTCCTCGTTGAGGTCAATATAAACAGAGCTCCAGGCAGCAATAGTCCCTGAAGCTGTGCCTGACTCCATATTCTCTGCCCCGTCAGCAGTCTCGGGGCTGTGCTGGTGGGAGGGAGTGAGGGGCCACAGCTTTGTGGGTGGCCCGGTGTGAGTGGGGTTCTGCTGGCCTTTCTGCAGGAGTTGCCAGGCTGCCGCCTGTAAAGAAGAGGATGTGTCAGCCATAACTTCCGCTGGAATTTCTCTCCGGACAGAGGTGAGGAAGGAAAAAAGCAGTGGGGGCCGGGACAGGAGGGGTATCTCAGGCAGGGCAATGGAAAGCTTCTGGAAGAGCGCCCGGGGCCAGGACCAACCTGGCTGGCCTGCAGGCACCAAGTTGTCCTGCGTGCTGTCGCTGGTGTGGCTCCATGGTCCTTCCTCTAGGCTTTCAAGCCCTTGTACATATTCAGGTGTTTTACCTGGAAAGGGTGGGAACAGTTCAGCAGCAGCTGGCCTGGGGCTCAGCTCACGTTTACTCACAGATGCCTCGGCACGGTCCCCCAGCTTTGCAATGAGGACGCTCCTTGCGTGGGGGGTGGGTTGCTGGCTGTATGGGAGATGCTTCCCCACCTCTGACCAATTTCAGAATTGTTTACCACTGGAGCAAGTGCCCTGATAGGGTTTTCCCCTGTATAACTCGTGGGTTCAGGAATTTTTTTTCTTTTATGGTTCAAGTTAGATTTTATTCCTCTTTTATGTATTTATAGATATAAGCATGGAAATCATTCATTCCTATAAATACATCTGTGTGACGGGAAGAAATTTTTTCTGTTTTATTTTTAAATTTTATTTTTTAAAATTTTGAAATTTAATTTTATTTATGTTTTTATACAGCAGGTTATTATTAGTTATGTATTTTATGCATATACATGTATACAGGTCAATCCCAATCTCCCAACTCATCCCACCACCACCACCCCATGGCTTCCCACACTTGGTGTCCATACGTTTGTTCTCTACGTCTGTGTCTCTATTTCTTCCCTGCAAACCAGTTCATCTGTACCATTTTTAGGCTCCACATATATGCATTAATATACAATATTTGTTTTCCTCTTTCTGACTTACTTCATTCTGTATGACAGTCTCTCGATCCATCGATGTCTCTACAAATGACCCAGTTTCATTCCATTTTATGGCCGAGTAATATTCCATTTTATATATGTACCACATCTTTATCCACTCATCTGTCTGTGGGCATTTAGGTTGCTTCCATTACCTGGCTATTGTAAATAGTGCTGCAACGAACATTGTGCTGAATGTGCCTTTTTGAAATACGGTTTTCTCTGGGTATATGCCCAGAAGTGGGATTGCTGGATCAGATGGTAATTCTATTTCTAATTTTTTTAAGGAAACTCCATACTGTTCTCCATAGTGACTGTATCAATTTACATTCCCACCAATAGTGGAAGAGGGCTCCTTTTGTCCACACCCTCCCCAGAATTGGTTGTTTGTAGATTTTCTGATGATGCCGATTCTAAAAGGTGTGAGGTGATACCTCATTGTAGTTTTGATTTGCATTTCTCTAATAATTAGTGCTGTTGAGCAGCTTTTCTGTGCATCTTGGCCATCTCTGTGTCTCCTTTGAAGAAACGTCTCTTTAGATCTTCTGCCCATTTTTTTTGGGTTGTTTGTTTTTTTAATATTAAGCTGCATGAGCTGTTTATATATATTGGAGATTAAACCTCTGTCCATTGATTCGTCTGCAATGATTTTCGCCCATCCTGAGGGATGCCTTTTTCCATTCCCGTGTTTTTTAACAAAAAAGGAAAGAAAGGAAAAGAAGCAGAACACTAATGTGCGTAAAATATGCCTTTTGAAACGGTCGTTTTGAAATATGGACGTCCTTTGAATTTTTTGGTCGATATGTGACCCCAGGATTTGTTTTCAGGGCAGGTGTCATTTACAGGTATGCAATGATTTTGAATATCAACTGACCATTAGCGTTGGGATTAAAGCTGCTGTTGTGTGAAACGGCCACAAGGTGGCAGCAGTTCACTCTTACCAAATCTGGTTACTAGGGCAAGAGAGCCTCAGTGGAAGTGGTGTTCTAGATTGGAGTTTAGAATGGAATGTACCAGGAGAAAGCCGCTCACGTTTGTCTCACTACTTCTTGTTCGTGTTTTTAATTTAATTTTTTATTTTTTATTACAGCAAGTTTGATTACAATGTTTGGCTTGTTGTAGGTGTGGAAGATGTGGTTCTTTTACACATATACAGATGACTGTTCTTCCTGGGATTCTTTTCCCATGTACGTTATGACAGAATGTTGAGTAGTCCTCTCTTGGTATTCTGTAGGTCTTTGGTGATTATGTATGTCACCTGTGTTTGTATATGTCTGTTAACCCCGATATCGTAATGAAACCAATCCTCACACCTTTCCATTGGTGAACCATAAGTTTGTTTCATGAATCTGTGATTGCCCTTCTCCGTGGAAATATCTGCCCTGGTATCCATTTTTAGGTAACACCTATAAGTGATATGATAGGATATGTGTCTTTCACTTTCTGACTTACTACAAGTCACGTGATTACTTCTAGACTCATCTACGGTGCTGCAAATGGCATTGTGTCCTTTTTTCCCTTGGCTTCTCTTCTGCCTTAGCGGGGTCCATTTTCAACAATGTGATTCCCTGAGGGTTGTGGATTAGCTGACCTGGGCAGCCTTACCCTGCCGGCCCGCCCTCCCCAGGTGTGCCTCGTTGAGGTCAATATAAACAGAGCTCCAGGCAGCAATAGCCCCTGAAGCTGTGCCTGACTCCATATTCTCTGCCCCGTCAGCAGTCTCGGGGCTGTGCTGGTGGGAGGGAGTGAGGGGCCACAGCTTTGTGGGTGGCCCGGTGTGAGTGGGGTTCTGCTGGCCTTTCTGCAGGAGTTGCCAGGCTGCCGCCTGTAAAGAAGAGGATGTGTCACCCATAACTTCCGTTGGAATTTCTCTCCGGACAGAGGTGAGGAAGGAAAAAAGCAGTGGGGGCCGGGACAGGAGGGGTATCTCAGGCAGGGCAATGGAAAGCTTCTGGAAGAGCGCCAGGGTCCAGGACCCGTGGGCTGGCTGGCCTGCAGGCACCAAGTTGGCCTGCGTGCTGTCGCTGGTGTGGCTCCACGGTCCTTCCTCTAGGCTTTCAAGCCCTTGTACATATTCAGGTGTTTTACCTGGAAAGGGTGGGAACAGTTCAGCAGCAGCTGGCCTGGGGCTCAGCTCACGTTTACTCACAGATGCCTCGGCACGGTCCCCCAGCTTTGCAATGAGGACGCTCCTTGCGTGGGGGGTGGGTGGCTGGCTGTATGGGAGATGGTTCCCCACCTCTGACCAATTTCAGAATTGTTTACCGCTGGAGCAAGTGTCGTGATAGGGTTTTCCTCTGTATAACTCGTGGGTTCAATTTTTTTTTTCTTTTATGGTTCAAGTTAGATTTTATTCCTCTTTTATGTATTTATAAATATAAGCATGGAAATAATTCATTCCTATAAATACATCTGTGTGACGGGAAGAACTTTTTTCTGTTTTATTTTTAAATTTTATTTTTTAAAATTTTGAAATTTAATTTCATTTATGTTTTTATACAGCAGGTTATTATTAGTTATGTATTTTATGCATATACATGTATACAGGTCAATCCCAATCTCCCAACTCATCCCACCACCACCACCCCATGGCTTCCCACACTTGGTGTCCATACGTTTGTTCTCTACGTCTGTGTCTCTATTTCTTCCCTGCAAACCAGTTCATCTGTACCATTTTTCGGCTCCACATATATGCATTAATATACAATATTTGTTTTCCTCTTTCTGACTTACTTCATTCTGTATGACAGTCTCTCGATCCATCGATGTCTCTACAAATGACCCAGTTTCATTCCTTTTTATGGCCGAGTAATATTCCATTTTATATATGTACCACATCTTTATCCACTCATCTGTCTGTGGGCATTTAGGTTGCTTCCATTACCTGGCTATTGTAAATAGTGCTGCAACGAACATTGTGCTGAATGTGCCTTTTTGAAATACGGTTTTCTCTGGGTATATGCCCAGAAGTGGGATTGCTGGATCAGATGGTAATTCTATTTCTAATTTTTTTAAGGAAACTCCATACTGTTCTCCATAGTGACTGTATCAATTTACATTCCCACCAATAGTGGAAGAGGGCTCCTTTTGTCCACACCCTCCCCAGAATTGGTTGTTTGTAGATTTTCTGATGATGCCTATTCTAACAGGTGTGAGGTGATACCTCATTGTAGTTTTGATTTGCATTTCTCTAATAATTAGTGCTGTTGAGCAGCTTTTCATGTGCGTCTTGGTCATCTCTGTGTCTCCTTTGAAGAAACGTCTCTTTAGATCTTCTGCCCATTTTTTGGGGTTGTTTGTTTTTTTAATATTAAGCTGCATGAGCTGTTTATATATATTGGAGATTAAACCTGTGTCCATTGATTCATTTGCAACGATTTTCACCCATCCTGAGGGATGCCTTTTTCCATTCCCGTTTTTTTTAACAAAAAAGGAAAGAAAGGAAAAGAAGCAGAACACTAATGTGCGTAAAATATGCCTTTTGAAACGGTCGTTTTGAAATATGGACGTCCTTTGAATTTTTTGGTCGATATGTGACCCCAGGATTTGTTTTCAGGGCAGGTGTCATTTACAGGCCTGCAATGATTTTGAATATCAACTGACCATTAGCGTTGGGATTAAAGCTGCTGTTGTGTGAAACGGCCACAAGGTGGCAGCAGTTCACCCTTACCAAATCTGGTTACTAGGGCAAGAGAGCCTCAGTGGAAGTGGTGTTCTAGATTGGAGTTTAGAATGGAATGTACCAGGAGAAAGCCGCTCACGTTTGTCTCACTACTTCTTGTTCGTGTTTTTAATTTAATTTTTTATTTTTTATTACAGCAAGTTTGATTACAATGTTTGGCTTGTTGTAGGTGTGGAAGATGTGGTTCTTTTACACATATACAGATGACTGTTCTTCCTGGGATCCTTTTCCCATGTACGTTATGACAGAATGTTGAGTAGTCCTCTCTTGGTATTCTGTAGGTCTTTGGTGATTATGTATGTCACCTTTGTTTGTATATGTCTGTTAACCCCGATATCGTAATGAAACCAATCCTCACACCTTTCCATTGGTGAACCATAAGTTTGTTTCATGAATCTGTGATTGCCCTTCTCCGTGGAAATATCTGCCCTGGTATCCACTTTTAGGTAACACCTATAGGTGATATGATATGATATGTGTCTTTCACTTTCTGACTTACTACAAGTCACGTGATTACTTCTAGACTCATCTACGGTGCTGCAAATGGCATTGTGTCCTTTTTTCCCTTGGCTTCTCTTCTGCCTTAGCGGGGTCCATTTTCAACAATGTGATTCCCTGAGGGTTGTGGATTAGCTGACCTGGGCAGCCTTACCCTGCCGGCCCGCCCTCCCCAGGTGTTCCTCGTTGAGGTCAATATAAACAGAGCTCCAGGCAGCAATAGTCCCTGAAGCTGTGCCTGACTCCATATTCTCTGCCCCGTCAGCAGTCTCGGGGCTGTGCTGGTGGGAGGGAGTGAGGGGCCACAGCTTTGTGGGTGGCCCGGTGTGAGTGGGGTTCTGCTGGCCTTTCTGCAGGAGTTGCCAGGCTGCCGCCTGTAAAGAAGAGGATGTGTCAGCCATAACTTCCGCTGGAATTTCTCTCCGGACAGAGGTGAGGAAGGAAAAAAGCAGTGGGGGCCGGGACAGGAGGGGTATCTCAGGCAGGGCAATGGAAAGCTTCTGGAAGAGCGCCCGGGGCCAGGACCAACCTGGCTGGCCTGCAGGCACCAAGTTGTCCTGCGTGCTGTCGCTGGTGTGGCTCCATGGTCCTTCCTCTAGGCTTTCAAGCCCTTGTACATATTCAGGTGTTTTACCTGGAAAGGGTGGGAACAGTTCAGCAGCAGCTGGCCTGGGGCTCAGCTCACGTTTACTCACAGATGCCTCGGCACGGTCCCCCAGCTTTGCAATGAGGACGCTCCTTGCGTGGGGGGTGGGTTGCTGGCTGTATGGGAGATGCTTCCCCACCTCTGACCAATTTCAGAATTGTTTACCACTGGAGCAAGTGCCCTGATAGGGTTTTCCCCTGTATAACTCGTGGGTTCAGGAATTTTTTTTCTTTTATGGTTCAAGTTAGATTTTATTCCTCTTTTATGTATTTATAGATATAAGCATGGAAATCATTCATTCCTATAAATACATCTGTGTGACGGGAAGAAATTTTTTCTGTTTTATTTTTAAATTTTATTTTTTAAAATTTTGAAATTTAATTTTATTTATGTTTTTATACAGCAGGTTATTATTAGTTATGTATTTTATGCATATACATGTATACAGGTCAATCCCAATCTCCCAACTCATCCCACCACCACCACCCCATGGCTTCCCACACTTGGTGTCCATACGTTTGTTCTCTACGTCTGTGTCTCTATTTCTTCCCTGCAAACCAGTTCATCTGTACCATTTTTAGGCTCCACATATATGCATTAATATACAATATTTGTTTTCCTCTTTCTGACTTACTTCATTCTGTATGACAGTCTCTCGATCCATCGATGTCTCTACAAATGACCCAGTTTCATTCCATTTTATGGCCGAGTAATATTCCATTTTATATATGTACCACATCTTTATCCACTCATCTGTCTGTGGGCATTTAGGTTGCTTCCATTACCTGGCTATTGTAAATAGTGCTGCAACGAACATTGTGCTGAATGTGCCTTTTTGAAATACGGTTTTCTCTGGGTATATGCCCAGAAGTGGGATTGCTGGATCAGATGGTAATTCTATTTCTAATTTTTTTAAGGAAACTCCATACTGTTCTCCATAGTGACTGTATCAATTTACATTCCCACCAATAGTGGAAGAGGGCTCCTTTTGTCCACACCCTCCCCAGAATTGGTTGTTTGTAGATTTTCTGATGATGCCGATTCTAAAAGGTGTGAGGTGATACCTCATTGTAGTTTTGATTTGCATTTCTCTAATAATTAGTGCTGTTGAGCAGCTTTTCTGTGCATCTTGGCCATCTCTGTGTCTCTTTGAAGAAACGTCTCTTTAGATCTTCTGCCCATTTTTTTTGGGTTGTTTGTTTTTTTAATATTAAGCTGCATGAGCTGTTTATATATATTGGAGATTAAACCTCTGTCCATTGATTCGTCTGCAATGATTTTCGCCCATCCTGAGGGATGCCTTTTTCCATTCCCGTGTTTTTTAACAAAAAAGGAAAGAAAGGAAAAGAAGCAGAACACTAATGTGCGTAAAATATGCCTTTTGAAACGGTCGTTTTGAAATATGGACGTCCTTTGAATTTTTTGGTCGATATGTGACCCCAGGATTTGTTTTCAGGGCAGGTGTCATTTACAGGCATGCAATGATTTTGAATATCAACTGACCATTAGCGTTGGGATTAAAGCTGCTGTTGTGTGAAACGGCCACAAGGTGGCAGCAGTTCACTCTTACCAAATCTGGTTACTAGGGCAAGAGAGCCTCAGTGGAAGTGGTGTTCTAGATTGGAGTTTAGAATGGAATGTACCAGGAGAAAGCCGCTCACGTTTGTCTCACTACTTCTTGTTCGTGTTTTTAATTTAATTTTTTATTTTTTATTACAGCAAGTTTGATTACAATGTTTGGCTTGTTGTAGGTGTGGAAGATGTGGTTCTTTTACACATATACAGATGACTGTTCTTCCTGGGATTCTTTTCCCATGTACGTTATGACAGAATGTTGAGTAGTCCTCTCTTGGTATTCTGTAGGTCTTTGGTGATTATGTATGTCACCTGTGTTTGTATATGTCTGTTAACCCCGATATCGTAATGAAACCAATCCTCACACCTTTCCATTGGTGAACCATAAGTTTGTTTCATGAATCTGTGATTGCCCTTCTCCGTGGAAATATCTGCCCTGGTATCCATTTTTAGGTAACACCTATAAGTGATATGATAGGATATGTGTCTTTCACTTTCTGACTTACTACAAGTCACGTGATTACTTCTAGACTCATCTACGGTGCTGCAAATGGCATTGTGTCCTTTTTTCCCTTGGCTTCTCTTCTGCCTTAGCGGGGTCCATTTTCAACAATGTGATTCCCTGAGGGTTGTGGATTAGCTGACCTGGGCAGCCTTACCCTGCCGGCCCGCCCTCCCCAGGTGTGCCTCGTTGAGGTCAATATAAACAGAGCTCCAGGCAGCAATAGCCCCTGAAGCTGTGCCTGACTCCATATTCTCTGCCCCGTCAGCAGTCTCGGGGCTGTGCTGGTGGGAGGGAGTGAGGGGCCACAGCTTTGTGGGTGGCCCGGTGTGAGTGGGGTTCTGCTGGCCTTTCTGCAGGAGTTGCCAGGCTGCCGCCTGTAAAGAAGAGGATGTGTCACCCATAACTTCCGTTGGAATTTCTCTCCGGACAGAGGTGAGGAAGGAAAAAAGCAGTGGGGGCCAGGACAGGAGGGGTATCTCAGGCAGGGCAATGGAAAGCTTCTGGAAGAGCGCCAGGGTCCAGGACCCGTGGGCTGGCTGGCCTGCAGGCACCAAGTTGGCCTGCGTGCTGTCGCTGGTGTGGCTCCACGGTCCTTCCTCTAGGCTTTCAAGCCCTTGTACATATTCAGGTGTTTTACCTGGAAAGGGTGGGAACAGTTCAGCAGCAGCTGGCCTGGGGCTCAGCTCACGTTTACTCACAGATGCCTCGGCACGGTCCCCCAGCTTTGCAATGAGGACGCTCCTTGCGTGGGGGGTGGGTGGCTGGCTGTATGGGAGATGGTTCCCCACCTCTGACCAATTTCAGAATTGTTTACCGCTGGAGCAAGTGTCGTGATAGGGATTTCCTCTGTATAACTCGTGGGTTCAATTTTTTTTTTCTTTTATGGTTCAAGTTAGATTTTATTCCTCTTTTATGTATTTATAAATATAAGCATGGAAATAATTCATTCCTATAAATACATCTGTGTGACGGGAAGAACTTTTTTCTGTTTTATTTTTAAATTTTATTTTTTAAAATTTTGAAATTTAATTTCATTTATGTTTTTATACAGCAGGTTATTATTAGTTATGTATTTTATGCATATACATGTATACAGGTCAATCCCAATCTCCCAACTCATCCCACCACCACCACCCCATGGCTTCCCACACTTGGTGTCCATACGTTTGTTCTCTACGTCTGTGTCTCTATTTCTTCCCTGCAAACCAGTTCATCTGTACCATTTTTCGGCTCCACATATATGCATTAATATACAATATTTGTTTTCCTCTTTCTGACTTACTTCATTCTGTATGACAGTCTCTCGATCCATCGATGTCTCTACAAATGACCCAGTTTCATTCCTTTTTATGGCCGAGTAATATTCCATTTTATATATGTACCACATCTTTATCCACTCATCTGTCTGTGGGCATTTAGGTTGCTTCCATTACCTGGCTATTGTAAATAGTGCTGCAACGAACATTGTGCTGAATGTGCCTTTTTGAAATACGGTTTTCTCTGGGTATATGCCCAGAAGTGGGATTGCTGGATCAGATGGTAATTCTATTTCTAATTTTTTTAAGGAAACTCCATACTGTTCTCCATAGTTACTGTATCAATTTACATTCCCACCATTAGTGGAAGAGGGCTCCTTTTGTCCACACCCTCCCCAGAATTGGTTGTTTGTAGATTTTCTGATGATGCCGATTCTAAAAGGTGTGAGGTGATACCTCATTGTAGTTTTGATTTGCATTTCTCTAATAATTAGTGCTGTTGAGCAGCTTTTCTGTGCGTCTTGGCCATCTCTGTGTCTCCTTTGAAGAAACGTCTCTTTAGATCTTCTGCCCATTTTTTTTGGGTTGTTTGTTTTTTTAATATTAAGCTGCATGAGCTGTTTATATATATTGGAGATTAAACCTCTGTCCATTGATTCGTCTGCAATGATTTTCGCCCATTCTGAGGGATGCCTTTTTCCATTCCCGTGTTTTTTAACAAAAAAGGAAAGAAAGGAAAAGAAGCAGAACACTAATGTGCGTAAAATATGCCTTTTGAAACGGTCGTTTTGAAATATGGACGTCCTTTGAATTTTTTGGTCGATATGTGACCCCAGGATTTGTTTTCAGGGCAGGTGTCATTTACAGGCATGCAATGATTTTGAATATCAACTGACCATTAGCATTGGGATTAAAGCTGCTGTTGTGTGAAACGGCCACAAGGTGGCAGCAGTTCACCCTTACCAAATCTGGTTACTAGGGCAAGAGAGCCTCAGTGGAAGTGGTGTTCTAGATTGGAGTTTAGAATGGAATGTGCCAGGAGAAAGCCGCTCACGTTTGTCTCACTACTTCTTGTTCGTGTTTTTAATTTAATTTTTTATTTTTTATTACAGCAAGTTTGATTACAATGTTTGGCTTGTTGTAGGTGTGGAAGATGTGGTTCTTTTACACATATACAGATGACTGTTCTTCCTGGGATTCTTTTCCCATGTACGTTATGACAGAATGTTGAGTAGTCCTCTCTTGGTATTCTGTAGGTCTTTGGTGATTATGTATGTCACCTGTGTTTGTATATGTCTGTTAACCCCGATATCGTAATGAAACCAATCCTCACACCTTTCCATTGGTGAACCATAAGTTTGTTTCATGAATCTGTGATTGCCCTTCTCCGTGGAAATATCTGCCCTGGTATCCATTTTTAGGTAACACCTATAAGTGATATGATAGGATATGTGTCTTTCACTTTCTGACTTACTACAAGTCACGTGATTACTTCTAGACTCATCTACGGTGCTGCAAATGGCATTGTGTCCTTTTTTCCCTTGGCTTCTCTTCTGCCTTAGCGGGGTCCATTTTCAACAATGTGATTCCCTGAGGGTTGTGGATTAGCTGACCTGGGCAGCCTTACCCTGCCGGCCCGCCCTCCCCAGGTGTGCCTCGTTGAGGTCAATATAAACAGAGCTCCAGGCAGCAATAGCCCCTGAAGCTGTGCCTGACTCCATATTCTCTGCCCCGTCAGCAGTCTCGGGGCTGTGCTGGTGGGAGGGAGTGAGGGGCCACAGCTTTGTGGGTGGCCCGGTGTGAGTGGGGTTCTGCTGGCCTTTCTGCAGGAGTTGCCAGGCTGCCGCCTGTAAAGAAGAGGATGTGTCACCCATAACTTCCGCTGGAATTTCTCTCCGGACAGAGGTGAGGAAGGAAAAAAGCAGTGGGGGCCGGGACAGGAGGGGTATCTCAGGCAGGGCAATGGAAAGCTTCTGGAAGAGTGCCAGGGTCCAGGACCAGTGGGCTGGCTGGCCTGCAGGCACCAAGTTGGCCTGCGTGCTGTCGCTGGTGTGGCTCCACGGTCCTTCCTCTAGGCTTTCAAGCCCTTGTACATATTCAGGTGTTTTACCTGGAAAGGGTGGGAACAGTTCAGCAGCAGCTGGCCTGGGGCTCAGCTCACGTTTACTCACAGATGCCTCAGCACGGTCCCCCAGCTTTGCAATGAGGACGCTCCTTGCGTGGGGGGTGGGTGGCTGGCTGTATGGGAGATGGTTCCCCACCTCTGACCAATTTCAGAATTGTTTACCGCTGGAGCAAGTGTCGTGATAGGGTTTTCCTCTGTATAACTCGTGGGTTCAATTTTTTTTTTCTTTTATGGTTCAAGTTAGATTTTATTCCTCTTTTATGTATTTATAAATATAAGCATGGAAATAATTCATTCCTATAAATACATCTGTGTGACGGGAAGAACTTTTTTCTGTTTTATTTTTAAATTTTATTTTTTAAAATTTTGAAATTTAATTTCATTTATGTTTTTATACAGCAGGTTATTATTAGTTATGTATTTTATGCATATACATGTATACAGGTCAATCCCAATCTCCCAACTCATCCCACCACCACCACCCCATGGCTTCCCACACTTGGTGTCCATACGTTTGTTCTCTACGTCTGTGTCTCTATTTCTTCCCTGCAAACCAGTTCATCTGTACCATTTTTAGGCTCCACATATATGCATTAATATACAATATTTGTTTTCCTCTTTCTGACTTACTTCATTCTGTATGACAGTCTCTCAATCCATCGATGTCTCTACAAATGACCCAGTTTCATTCCTTTTTATGGCCGAGTAATATTCCATTTTATATATGTACCACATCTTTATCCACTCATCTGTCTGTGGGCATTTAGGTTGCTTCCATTACCTGGCTATTGTAAATAGTGCTGCAACGAACATTGTGCTGAATGTGCCTTTTTGAAATACGGTTTTCTCTGGGTATATGCCCAGAAGTGGGATTGCTGGATCAGATGGTAATTCTATTTCTAATTTTTTTAAGGAAACTCCATACTGTTCTCCATAGTGACTGTATCAATTTACATTCCCACCAATAGTGGAAGAGGGCTCCTTTTGTCCACACCCTCCCCAGAATTGGTTGTTTGTATATTTTCTGATGATGCCTATTCTAACAGGTGTGAGGTGATACCTCATTGTAGTTTTGATTTGCATTTCTCTAATAATTAGTGCTGTTGAGCCGCTTTTCATGTGCGTCTTGGTCATCTCTGTGTCTCCTTTGAAGAAACGTCTCTTTAGATCTTCTGCCCATTTTTTGGGGTTGTTTGTTTTTTTAATATTAAGCTGCATGAGCTGTTTATATATATTGGAGATTAAACCTGTGTCCATTGATTCATTTGCAACGATTTTCACCCATCCTGAGGGATGCCTTTTTCCATTCCCGTTTTTTTTAACAAAAAAGGAAAGAAAGGAAAAGAAGCAGAACACTAATGTGCGTAAAATATGCCTTTTGAAACGGTCGTTTTGAATTATGGACGTCCTTTGAATTTTTTGGTCGATATGTGACCCCAGGATTTGTTTTCAGGGCAGGTGTCATTTACAGGCCTGCAATGATTTTGAATATCAACTGACCATTAGCGTTGGGATTAAAGCTGCTGTTGTGTGAAACGGCCACAAGGTGGCAGCAGTTCACCCTTACCAAATCTGGTTACTAGGGCAAGAGAGCCTCAGTGGAAGTGGTGTTCTAGATTGGAGTTTAGAATGGAATGTACCAGGAGAAAGCCGCTCACGTTTGTCTCACTACTTCTTGTTCGTGTTTTTAATTTAATTTTTTATTTTTTATTACAGCAAGTTTGATTACAATGTTTGGCTTGTTGTAGGTGTGGAAGATGTGGTTCTTTTACACATATACAGATGACTGTTCTTCCTGGGATTCTTTTCCCATGTACGTTATGACAGAATGTTGAGTAGTCCTCTCTTGGTATTCTGTAGGTCTTTGGTGATTATATATGTCACCTGTGTTTGTATATGTCTGTTAACCCCGATATCGTAATGAAACCAATCCTCACACCTTTCCATTGGTGAACCATAAGTTTGTTTCATGAATCTGTGATTGCCCTTCTCCGTGGAAATATCTGCCCTGGTATCCACTTTTAGGTAACACCTATAGGTGATATGATATGATATGTGTCTTTCACTTTCTGACTTACTACAAGTCACGTGATTACTTCTAGACTCATCTACGGTGCTGCAAATGGCATTGTGTCCTTTTTTCCCTTGGCTTCTCTTCTGCCTTAGCGGGGTCCATTTTCAACAATGTGATTCCCTGAGGGTTGTGGATTAGCTGACCTGGGCAGCCTTACCCTGCCGGCCCGCCCTCCCCAGGTGTTCCTCGTTGAGGTCAATATAAACAGAGCTCCAGGCAGCAATAGTCCCTGAAGCTGTGCCTGACTCCATATTCTCTGCCCCGTCAGCAGTCTCGGGGCTGTGCTGGTGGGAGGGAGTGAGGGGCCACAGCTTTGTGGGTGGCCCGGTGTGAGTGGGGTTCTGCTGGCCTTTCTGCAGGAGTTGCCAGGCTGCCGCCTGTAAAGAAGAGGATGTGTCAGCCATAACTTCCGCTGGAATTTCTCTCCGGACAGAGGTGAGGAAGGAAAAAAGCAGTGGGGGCCGGGACAGGAGGGGTATCTCAGGCAGGGCAATGGAAAGCTTCTGGAAGAGCGCCCGGGGCCAGGACCAACCTGGCTGGCCTGCAGGCACCAAGTTGTCCTGCGTGCTGTCGCTGGTGTGGCTCCACGGTCCTTCCTCTAGGCTTTCAAGCCCTTGTACATATTCAGGTGTTTTACCTGGAAAGGGTGGGAACAGTTCAGCAGCAGCTGGCCTGGGGCTCAGCTCACGTTTACTCACAGATGCCTCGGCACGGTCCCCCAGCTTTGCAATGAGGACGCTCCTTGCGTGGGGGGTGGGTTGCTGGCTGTATGGGAGATGCTTCCCCACCTCTGACCAATTTCAGAATTGTTTACCACTGGAGCAAGTGCCCTGATAGGGTTTTCCCCTGTATAACTCGTGGGTTCAGGAATTTTTTTTCTTTTATGGTTCAAGTTAGATTTTATTCCTCTTTTATGTATTTATAGATATAAGCATGGAAATCATTCATTCCTATAAATACATCTGTGTGACGGGAAGAACTTTTTTCTGTTTTATTTTTAAATTTTATTTTTTAAAATTTTGAAATTTAATTTCATTTATGTTTTTATACAGCAGGTTATTATTAGTTATGTATTTTATGCATATACATGTATACAGGTCAATCCCAATCTCCCAACTCATCCCACCACCACCACCCCATGGCTTCCCACACTTGGTGTCCATACGTTTGTTCTCTACGTCTGTGTCTCTATTTCTTCCCTGCAAACCAGTTCATCTGTACCATTTTTAGGCTCCACATATATGCATTAATATACAATATTTGTTTTCCTCTTTCTGACTTACTTCATTCTGTATGACAGTCTCTCGATCCATCGATGTCTCTACAAATGACCCAGTTTCATTCCATTTTATGGCCGAGTAATATTCCATTTTATATATGTACCACATCTTTATCCACTCATCTGTCTGTGGGCATTTAGGTTGCTTCCATTACCTGGCTATTGTAAATAGTGCTGCAACGAACATTGTGCTGAATGTGCCTTTTTGAAATACGGTTTTCTCTGGGTATATGCCCAGAAGTGGGATTGCTGGATCAGATGGTAATTCTATTTCTAATTTTTTTAAGGAAACTCCATACTGTTCTCCATAGTGACTGTATCAATTTACATTCCCACCAATAGTGGAAGAGGGCTCCTTTTGTCCACACCCTCCCCAGAATTGGTTGTTTGTAGATTTTCTGATGATGCCGATTCTAAAAGGTGTGAGGTGATACCTCATTGTAGTTTTGATTTGCATTTCTCTAATAATTAGTGCTGTTGAGCAGCTTTTCTGTCCATCTTGGCCATCTCTGTGTCTCCTTTGAAGAAACGTCTCTTTAGATCTTCTGCCCATTTTTTTTGGGTTGTTTGTTTTTTTAATATTAAGCTGCATGAGCTGTTTATATATATTGGAGATTAAACCTCTGTCCATTGATTCGTCTGCAATGATTTTCGCCCATCCTGAGGGATGCCTTTTTCCATTCCCGTGTTTTTTAACAAAAAAGGAAAGAAAGGAAAAGAAGCAGAACACTAATGTGCGTAAAATATGCCTTTTGAAACGGTCGTTTTGAAATATGGACGTCCTTTGAATTTTTTGGTCGATATGTGACCCCAGGATTTGTTTTCAGGGCAGGTGTCATTTACAGGCATGCAATGATTTTGAATATCAACTGACCATTAGCGTTGGGATTAAAGCTGCTGTTGTGTGAAACGGCCACAAGGTGGCAGCAGTTCACTCTTACCAAATCTGGTTACTAGGGCAAGAGAGCCTCAGTGGAAGTGGTGTTCTAGATTGGAGTTTAGAATGGAATGTACCAGGAGAAAGCCGCTCACGTTTGTCTCACTACTTCTTGTTCGTGTTTTTAATTTAATTTTTTATTTTTTATTACAGCAAGTTTGATTACAATGTTTGGCTTGTTGTAGGTGTGGAAGATGTGGTTCTTTTACACATATACAGATGACTGTTCTTCCTGGGATTCTTTTCCCATGTACGTTATGACAGAATGTTGAGTAGTCCTCTCTTGGTATTCTGTAGGTCTTTGGTGATTATGTATGTCACCTGTGTTTGTATATGTCTGTTAACCCCGATATCGTAATGAAACCAATCCTCACACCTTTCCATTGGTGAACCATAAGTTTGTTTCATGAATCTGTGATTGCCCTTCTCCGTGGAAATATCTGCCCTGGTATCCATTTTTAGGTAACACCTATAAGTGATATGATAGGATATGTGTCTTTCACTTTCTGACTTACTACAAGTCACGTGATTACTTCTAGACTCATCTACGGTGCTGCAAATGGCATTGTGTCCTTTTTTCCCTTGGCTTCTCTTCTGCCTTAGCGGGGTCCATTTTCAACAATGTGATTCCCTGAGGGTTGTGGATTAGCTGACCTGGGCAGCCTTACCCTGCCGGCCCGCCCTCCCCAGGTGTGCCTCGTTGAGGTCAATATAAACAGAGCTCCAGGCAGCAATAGCCCCTGAAGCTGTGCCTGACTCCATATTCTCTGCCCCGTCAGCAGTCTCGGGGCTGTGCTGGTGGGAGGGAGTGAGGGGCCACAGCTTTGTGGGTGGCCCGGTGTGAGTGGGGTTCTGCTGGCCTTTCTGCAGGAGTTGCCAGGCTGCCGCCTGTAAAGAAGAGGATGTGTCACCCATAACTTCCGTTGGAATTTCTCTCCGGACAGAGGTGAGGAAGGAAAAAAGCAGTGGGGGCCGGGACAGGAGGGGTATCTCAGGCAGGGCAATGGAAAGCTTCTGGAAGAGCGCCAGGGTCCAGGACCCGTGGGCTGGCTGGCCTGCAGGCACCAAGTTGGCCTGCGTGCTGTCGCTGGTGTGGCTCCACGGTCCTTCCTCTAGGCTTTCAAGCCCTTGTACATATTCAGGTGTTTTACCTGGAAAGGGTGGGAACAGTTCAGCAGCAGCTGGCCTGGGGCTCAGCTCACGTTTACTCACAGATGCCTCGGCACGGTCCCCCAGCTTTGCAATGAGGACGCTCCTTGCGTGGGGGGTGGGTGGCTGGCTGTATGGGAGATGGTTCCCCACCTCTGACCAATTTCAGAATTGTTTACCGCTGGAGCAAGTGTCGTGATAGGGATTTCCTCTGTATAACTCGTGGGTTCAATTTTTTTTTTCTTTTATGGTTCAAGTTAGATTTTATTCCTCTTTTATGTATTTATAAATATAAGCATGGAAATAATTCATTCCTATAAATACATCTGTGTGACGGGAAGAACTTTTTTCTGTTTTATTTTTAAATTTTATTTTTTAAAATTTTGAAATTTAATTTCATTTATGTTTTTATACAGCAGGTTATTATTAGTTATGTATTTTATGCATATACATGTATACAGGTCAATCCCAATCTCCCAACTCATCCCACCACCACCACCCCATGGCTTCCCACACTTGGTGTCCATACGTTTGTTCTCTACGTCTGTGTCTCTATTTCTTCCCTGCAAACCAGTTCATCTGTACCATTTTTCGGCTCCACATATATGCATTAATATACAATATTTGTTTTCCTCTTTCTGACTTACTTCATTCTGTATGACAGTCTCTCGATCCATCGATGTCTCTACAAATGACCCAGTTTCATTCCTTTTTATGGCCGAGTAATATTCCATTTTATATATGTACCACATCTTTATCCACTCATCTGTCTGTGGGCATTTAGGTTGCTTCCATTACCTGGCTATTGTAAATAGTGCTGCAACGAACATTGTGCTGAATGTGCCTTTTTGAAATACGGTTTTCTCTGGGTATATGCCCAGAAGTGGGATTGCTGGATCAGATGGTAATTCTATTTCTAATTTTTTTAAGGAAACTCCATACTGTTCTCCATAGTGACTGTATCAATTTACATTCCCACCATTAGTGGAAGAGGGCTCCTTTTGTCCACACCCTCCCCAGAATTGGTTGTTTGTAGATTTTCTGATGATGCCGATTCTAAAAGGTGTGAGGTGATACCTCATTGTAGTTTTGATTTGCATTTCTCTAATAATTAGTGCTGTTGAGCAGCTTTTCTGTGCGTCTTGGCCATCTCTGTGTCTCCTTTGAAGAAACGTCTCTTTAGATCTTCTGCCCATTTTTTTTGGGTTGTTTGTTTTTTTAATATTAAGCTGCATGAGCTGTTTATATATATTGGAGATTAAACCTCTGTCCATTGATTCGTCTGCAATGATTTTCGCCCATTCTGAGGGATGCCTTTTTCCATTCCCGTGTTTTTTAACAAAAAAGGAAAGAAAGGAAAAGAAGCAGAACACTAATGTGCGTAAAATATGCCTTTTGAAACGGTCGTTTTGAAATATGGACGTCCTTTGAATTTTTTGGTCGATATGTGACCCCAGGATTTGTTTTCAGGGCAGGTGTCATTTACAGGCATGCAATGATTTTGAATATCAACTGACCATTAGCATTGGGATTAAAGCTGCTGTTGTGTGAAACGGCCACAAGGTGGCAGCAGTTCACCCTTACCAAATCTGGTTACTAGGGCAAGAGAGCCTCAGTGGAAGTGGTGTTCTAGATTGGAGTTTAGAATGGAATGTGCCAGGAGAAAGCCGCTCACGTTTGTCTCACTACTTCTTGTTCGTGTTTTTAATTTAATTTTTTATTTTTTATTACAGCAAGTTTGATTACAATGTTTGGCTTGTTGTAGGTGTGGAAGATGTGCTTCTTTTACACATATACAGATGACTGTTCTTCCTGGGATTCTTTTCCCATGTACGTTATGACAGAATGTTGAGTAGTCCTCTCTTGGTATTCTGTAGGTCTTTGGTGATTATGTATGTCACCTGTGTTTGTATATGTCTGTTAACCCCGATATCGTAATGAAACCAATCCTCACACCTTTCCATTGGTGAACCATAAGTTTGTTTCATGAATCTGTGATTGCCCTTCTCCGTGGAAATATCTGCCCTGGTATCCATTTTTAGGTAACACCTATAAGTGATATGATAGGATATGTGTCTTTCACTTTCTGACTTACTACAAGTCACGTGATTACTTCTAGACTCATCTACGGTGCTGCAAATGGCATTGTGTCCTTTTTTCCCTTGGCTTCTCTTCTGCCTTAGCGGGGTCCATTTTCAACAATGTGATTCCCTGAGGGTTGTGGATTAGCTGACCTGGGCAGCCTTACCCTGCCGGCCCGCCCTCCCCAGGTGTGCCTCGTTGAGGTCAATATAAACAGAGCTCCAGGCAGCAATAGCCCCTGAAGCTGTGCCTGACTCCATATTCTCTGCCCCGTCAGCAGTCTCGGGGCTGTGCTGGTGGGAGGGAGTGAGGGGCCACAGCTTTGTGGGTGGCCCGGTGTGAGTGGGGTTCTGCTGGCCTTTCTGCAGGAGTTGCCAGGCTGCCGCCTGTAAAGAAGAGGATGTGTCACCCATAACTTCCGCTGGAATTTCTCTCCGGACAGAGGTGAGGAAGGAAAAAAGCAGTGGGGGCCGGGACAGGAGGGGTATCTCAGGCAGGGCAATGGAAAGCTTCTGGAAGAGTGCCAGGGTCCAGGACCAGTGGGCTGGCTGGCCTGCAGGCACCAAGTTGGCCTGCGTGCTGTCGCTGGTGTGGCTCCACGGTCCTTCCTCTAGGCTTTCAAGCCCTTGTACATATTCAGGTGTTTTACCTGGAAAGGGTGGGAACAGTTCAGCAGCAGCTGGCCTGGGGCTCAGCTCACGTTTACTCACAGATGCCTCGGCACGGTCCCCCAGCTTTGCAATGAGGACGCTCCTTGCGTGGGGGGTGGGTGGCTGGCTGTATGGGAGATGGTTCCCCACCTCTGACCAATTTCAGAATTGTTTACCGCTGGAGCAAGTGTCGTGATAGGGTTTTCCTCTGTATAACTCGTGGGTTCAATTTTTTTTTTCTTTTATGGTTCAAGTTAGATTTTATTCCTCTTTTATGTATTTATAAATATAAGCATGGAAATAATTCATTCCTATAAATACATCTGTGTGACGGGAAGAACTTTTTTCTGTTTTATTTTTAAATTTTATTTTTTAAAATTTTGAAATTTAATTTCATTTATGTTTTTATACAGCAGGTTATTATTAGTTATGTATTTTATGCATATACATGTATACAGGTCAATCCCAATCTCCCAACTCATCCCACCACCACCACCCCATGGCTTCCCACACTTGGTGTCCATACGTTTGTTCTCTACGTCTGTGTCTCTATTTCTTCCCTGCAAACCAGTTCATCTGTACCATTTTTAGGCTCCACATATATGCATTAATATACAATATTTGTTTTCCTCTTTCTGACTTACTTCATTCTGTATGACAGTCTCTCAATCCATCGATGTCTCTACAAATGACCCAGTTTCATTCCTTTTTATGGCCGAGTAATATTCCATTTTATATATGTACCACATCTTTATCCACTCATCTGTCTGTGGGCATTTAGGTTGCTTCCATTACCTGGCTATTGTAAATAGTGCTGCAACGAACATTGTGCTGAATGTGCCTTTTTGAAATACGGTTTTCTCTGGGTATATGCCCAGAAGTGGGATTGCTGGATCAGATGGTAATTCTATTTCTAATTTTTTTAAGGAAACTCCATACTGTTCTCCATAGTGACTGTATCAATTTACATTCCCACCAATAGTGGAAGAGGGCTCCTTTTGTCCACACCCTCCCCAGAATTGGTTGTTTGTATATTTTCTGATGATGCCTATTCTAACAGGTGTGAGGTGATACCTCATTGTAGTTTTGATTTGCATTTCTCTAATAATTAGTGCTGTTGAGCAGCTTTTCATGTGCGTCTTGGTCATCTCTGTGTCTCCTTTGAAGAAACGTCTCTTTAGATCTTCTGCCCATTTTTTGGGGTTGTTTGTTTTTTTAATATTAAGCTGCATGAGCTGTTTATATATATTGGAGATTAAACCTGTGTCCATTGATTCATTTGCAACGATTTTCACCCATCCTGAGGGATGCCTTTTTCCATTCCCGTTTTTTTTAACAAAAAAGGAAAGAAAGGAAAAGAAGCAGAACACTAATGTGCGTAAAATATGCCTTTTGAAACGGTCGTTTTGAATTATGGACGTCCTTTGAATTTTTTGGTCGATATGTGACCCCAGGATTTGTTTTCAGGGCAGGTGTCATTTACAGGCCTGCAATGATTTTGAATATCAACTGACCATTAGCGTTGGGATTAAAGCTGCTGTTGTGTGAAACGGCCACAAGGTGGCAGCAGTTCACCCTTACCAAATCTGCTTACTAGGGCAAGAGAGCCTCAGTGGAAGTGGTGTTCTAGATTGGAGTTTAGAATGGAATGTACCAGGAGAAAGCCGCTCACGTTTGTCTCACTACTTCTTGTTCGTGTTTTTAATTTAATTTTTTATTTTTTATTACAGCAAGTTTGATTACAATGTTTGGCTTGTTGTAGGTGTGGAAGATGTGGTTCTTTTACACATATACAGATGACTGTTCTTCCTGGGATTCTTTTCCCATGTACGTTATGACAGAATGTTGAGTAGTCCTCTCTTGGTATTCTGTAGGTCTTTGGTGATTATATATGTCACCTGTGTTTGTATATGTCTGTTAACCCCGATATCGTAATGAAACCAATCCTCACACCTTTCCATTGGTGAACCATAAGTTTGTTTCATGAATCTGTGATTGCCCTTCTCCGTGGAAATATCTGCCCTGGTATCCACTTTTAGGTAACACCTATAGGTGATATGATATGATATGTGTCTTTCACTTTCTGACTTACTACAAGTCACGTGATTACTTCTAGACTCATCTACGGTGCTGCAAATGGCATTGTGTCCTTTTTTCCCTTGGCTTCTCTTCTGCCTTAGCGGGGTCCATTTTCAACAATGTGATTCCCTGAGGGTTGTGGATTAGCTGACCTGGGCAGCCTTACCCTGCCGGCCCGCCCTCCCCAGGTGTTCCTCGTTGAGGTCAATATAAACAGAGCTCCAGGCAGCAATAGTCCCTGAAGCTGTGCCTGACTCCATATTCTCTGCCCCGTCAGCAGTCTCGGGGCTGTGCTGGTGGGAGGGAGTGAGGGGCCACAGCTTTGTGGGTGGCCCGGTGTGAGTGGGGTTCTGCTGGCCTTTCTGCAGGAGTTGCCAGGCTGCCGCCTGTAAAGAAGAGGATGTGTCAGCCATAACTTCCGCTGGAATTTCTCTCCGGACAGAGGTGAGGAAGGAAAAAAGCAGTGGGGGCCGGGACAGGAGGGGTATCTCAGGCAGGGCAATGGAAAGCTTCTGGAAGAGCGCCCGGGGCCAGGACCAACCTGGCTGGCCTGCAGGCACCAAGTTGTCCTGCGTGCTGTCGCTGGTGTGGCTCCATGGTCCTTCCTCTAGGCTTTCAAGCCCTTGTACATATTCAGGTGTTTTACCTGGAAAGGGTGGGAACAGTTCAGCAGCAGCTGGCCTGGGGCTCAGCTCACGTTTACTCACAGATGCCTCGGCACGGTCCCCCAGCTTTGCAATGAGGACGCTCCTTGCGTGGGGGGTGGGTTGCTGGCTGTATGGGAGATGCTTCCCCACCTCTGACCAATTTCAGAATTGTTTACCACTGGAGCAAGTGCCCTGATAGGGTTTTCCCCTGTATAACTCGTGGGTTCAGGAATTTTTTTTCTTTTATGGTTCAAGTTAGATTTTATTCCTCTTTTATGTATTTATAGATATAAGCATGGAAATCATTCATTCCTATAAATACATCTGTGTGACGGGAAGAAATTTTTTCTGTTTTATTTTTAAATTTTATTTTTTAAAATTTTGAAATTTAATTTTATTTATGTTTTTATACAGCAGGTTATTATTAGTTATGTATTTTATGCATATACATGTATACAGGTCAATCCCAATCTCCCAACTCATCCCACCACCACCACCCCATGGCTTCCCACACTTGGTGTCCATACGTTTGTTCTCTACGTCTGTGTCTCTATTTCTTCCCTGCAAACCAGTTCATCTGTACCATTTTTAGGCTCCACATATATGCATTAATATACAATATTTGTTTTCCTCTTTCTGACTTACTTCATTCTGTATGACAGTCTCTCGATCCATCGATGTCTCTACAAATGACCCAGTTTCATTCCATTTTATGGCCGAGTAATATTCCATTTTATATATGTACCACATCTTTATCCACTCATCTGTCTGTGGGCATTTAGGTTGCTTCCATTACCTGGCTATTGTAAATAGTGCTGCAACGAACATTGTGCTGAATGTGCCTTTTTGAAATACGGTTTTCTCTGGGTATATGCCCAGAAGTGGGATTGCTGGATCAGATGGTAATTCTATTTCTAATTTTTTTTAAGGAAACTCCATACTGTTCTCCATAGTGACTGTATCAATTTACATTCCCACCAATAGTGGAAGAGGGCTCCTTTTGTCCACACCCTCCCCAGAATTGGTTGTTTGTAGATTTTCTGATGATGCCGATTCTAAAAGGTGTGAGGTGATACCTCATTGTAGTTTTGATTTGCATTTCTCTAATAATTAGTGCTGTTGAGCAGCTTTTCATGTGCGTCTTGGCCATCTCTGTGTCTCCTTTGAAGAAACGTCTCTTTAGATCTTCTGCCCATTTTTTTTGGGTTGTTTGTTTTTTTAATATTAAGCTGCATGAGCTGTTTATATATATTGGAGATTAAACCTCTGTCCATTGATTCGTCTGCAATGATTTTCGCCCATCCTGAGGGATGCCTTTTTCCATTCCCGTGTTTTTTAACAAAAAAGGAAAGAAAGGAAAAGAAGCAGAACACTAATGTGCGTAAAATATGCCTTTTGAAACGGTCGTTTTGAAATATGGACGTCCTTTGAATTTTTTGGTCGATATGTGACCCCAGGATTTGTTTTCAGGGCAGGTGTCATTTACAGGCATGCAATGATTTTGAATATCAACTGACCATTAGCGTTGGGATTAAAGCTGCTGTTGTGTGAAACGGCCACAAGGTGGCAACAGTTCACTCTTACCAAATCTGGTTACTAGGGCAAGAGAGCCTCAGTGGAAGTGGTGTTCTAGATTGGAGTTTAGAATGGAATGTACCAGGAGAAAGCCGCTCACGTTTGTCTCACTACTTCTTGTTCGTGTTTTTAATTTAATTTTTTATTTTTTATTACAGCAAGTTTGATTACAATGTTTGGCTTGTTGTAGGTGTGGAAGATGTGGTTCTTTTACACATATACAGATGACTGTTCTTCCTGGGATTCTTTTCCCATGTACGTTATGACAGAATGTTGAGTAGTCCTCTCTTGGTATTCTGTAGGTCTTTGGTGATTATGTATGTCACCTGTGTTTGTATATGTCTGTTAACCCCGATATCGTAATGAAACCAATCCTCACACCTTTCCATTGGTGAACCATAAGTTTGTTTCATGAATCTGTGATTGCCCTTCTCCGTGGAAATATCTGCCCTGGTATCCATTTTTAGGTAACACCTATAAGTGATATGATAGGATATGTGTCTTTCACTTTCTGACTTACTACAAGTCACGTGATTACTTCTAGACTCATCTACGGTGCTGCAAATGGCATTGTGTCCTTTTTTCCCTTGGCTTCTCTTCTGCCTTAGCGGGGTCCATTTTCAACAATGTGATTCCCTGAGGGTTGTGGATTAGCTGACCTGGGCAGCCTTACCCTGCCGGCCCGCCCTCCCCAGGTGTGCCTCGTTGAGGTCAATATAAACAGAGCTCCAGGCAGCAATAGCCCCTGAAGCTGTGCCTGACTCCATATTCTCTGCCCCGTCAGCAGTCTCGGGGCTGTGCTGGTGGGAGGGAGTGAGGGGCCACAGCTTTGTGGGTGGCCCGGTGTGAGTGGGGTTCTGCTGGCCTTTCTGCAGGAGTTGCCAGGCTGCCGCCTGTAAAGAAGAGGATGTGTCACCCATAACTTCCGTTGGAATTTCTCTCCGGACAGAGGTGAGGAAGGAGAAAAGCAGTGGCGGCCGGGACAGGAGGGGTATCTCAGGCAGGGCAATGGAAAGCTTCTGGAAGAGCGCCAGGGTCCAGGACCCGTGGGCTGGCTGGCCTGCAGGCACCAAGTTGGCCTGCGTGCTGTCGCTGGTGTGGCTCCACGGTCCTTCCTCTAGGCTTTCAAGCCCTTGTACATATTCAGGTGTTTTACCTGGAAAGGGTGGGAACAGTTCAGCAGCAGCTGGCCTGGGGCTCAGCTCACGTTTACTCACAGATGCCTCGGCACGGTCCCCCAGCTTTGCAATGAGGACGCTCCTTGCGTGGGGGGTGGGTGGCTGGCTGTATGGGAGATGGTTCCCCACCTCTGACCAATTTCAGAATTGTTTACCGCTGGAGCAAGTGTCGTGATAGGGTTTTCCTCTGTATAACTCGTGGGTTCAATTTTTTTTTTCTTTTATGGTTCAAGTTAGATTTTATTCCTCTTTTATGTATTTATAAATATAAGCATGGAAATAATTCATTCCTATAAATACATCTGTGTGACGGGAAGAACTTTTTTCTGTTTTATTTTTAAATTTTATTTTTTAAAATTTTGAAATTTAATTTCATTTATGTTTTTATACAGCAGGTTATTATTAGTTATGTATTTTATGCATATACATGTATACAGGTCAATCCCAATCTCCCAACTCATCCCACCACCACCACCCCATGGCTTCCCACACTTGGTGTCCATACGTTTGTTCTCTACGTCTGTGTCTCTATTTCTTCCCTGCAAACCAGTTCATCTGTACCATTTTTCGGCTCCACATATATGCATTAATATACAATATTTGTTTTCCTCTTTCTGACTTACTTCATTCTGTATGACAGTCTCTCGATCCATCGATGTCTCTACAAATGACCCAGTTTCATTCCTTTTTATGGCCGAGTAATATTCCATTTTATATATGTACCACATCTTTATCCACTCATCTGTCTGTGGGCATTTAGGTTGCTTCCATTACCTGGCTATTGTAAATAGTGCTGCAACGAACATTGTGCTGAATGTGCCTTTTTGAAATACGGTTTTCTCTGGGTATATGCCCAGAAGTGGGATTGCTGGATCAGATGGTAATTCTATTTCTAATTTTTTTAAGGAAACTCCATACTGTTCTCCATAGTTACTGTATCAATTTACATTCCCACCAATAGTGGAAGAGGGCTCCTTTTGTCCACACCCTCCCCAGAATTGGTTGTTTGTAGATTTTCTGATGATGCCGATTCTAAAAGGTGTGAGGTGATACCTCATTGTAGTTTTGATTTGCATTTCTCTAATAATTAGTGCTGTTGAGCAGCTTTTCTGTGCGTCTTGGCCATCTCTGTGTCTCCTTTGAAGAAACGTCTCTTTAGATCTTCTGCCCATTTTTTTTGGGTTGTTTGTTTTTTTAATATTAAGCTGCATGAGCTGTTTATATATATTGGAGATTAAATCTCTGTCCATTGATTCGTCTGCAATGATTTTCGCCCATTCTGAGGGATGCCTTTTTCCATTCCCGTTTTTTTTAACAAAAAAGGAAAGAAAGGAAAAGAAGCAGAACACTAATGTGCGTAAAATATGCCTTTTGAAACGGTCGTTTTGAATTATGGACGTCCTTTGAATTTTTTGGTCGATATGTGACCCCAGGATTTGTTTTCAGGGCAGGTGTCATTTACAGGCCTGCAATGATTTTGAATATCAACTGACCATTAGCGTTGGGATTAAAGCTGCTGTTGTGTGAAACGGCCACAAGGTGGCAGCAGTTCACCCTTACCAAATCTGCTTACTAGGGCAAGAGAGCCTCAGTGGAAGTGGTGTTCTAGATTGGAGTTTAGAATGGAATGTACCAGGAGAAAGCCGCTCACGTTTGTCTCACTACTTCTTGTTCGTGTTTTTAATTTAATTTTTTATTTTTTATTACAGCAAGTTTGATTACAATGTTTGGCTTGTTGTAGGTGTGGAAGATGTGGTTCTTTTACACATATACAGATGACTGTTCTTCCTGGGATTCTTTTCCCATGTACGTTATGACAGAATGTTGAGTAGTCCTCTCTTGGTATTCTGTAGGTCTTTGGTGATTATATATGTCACCTGTGTTTGTATATGTCTGTTAACCCCGATATCGTAATGAAACCAATCCTCACACCTTTCCATTGGTGAACCATAAGTTTGTTTCATGAATCTGTGATTGCCCTTCTCCGTGGAAATATCTGCCCTGGTATCCACTTTTAGGTAACACCTATAGGTGATATGATATGATATGTGTCTTTCACTTTCTGACTTACTACAAGTCACGTGATTACTTCTAGACTCATCTACGGTGCTGCAAATGGCATTGTGTCCTTTTTTCCCTTGGCTTCTCTTCTGCCTTAGCGGGGTCCATTTTCAACAATGTGATTCCCTGAGGGTTGTGGATTAGCTGACCTGGGCAGCCTTACCCTGCCGGCCCGCCCTCCCCAGGTGTTCCTCGTTGAGGTCAATATAAACAGAGCTCCAGGCAGCAATAGTCCCTGAAGCTGTGCCTGACTCCATATTCTCTGCCCCGTCAGCAGTCTCGGGGCTGTGCTGGTGGGAGGGAGTGAGGGGCCACAGCTTTGTGGGTGGCCCGGTGTGAGTGGGGTTCTGCTGGCCTTTCTGCAGGAGTTGCCAGGCTGCCGCCTGTAAAGAAGAGGATGTGTCAGCCATAACTTCCGCTGGAATTTCTCTCCGGACAGAGGTGAGGAAGGAAAAAAGCAGTGGGGGCCGGGACAGGAGGGGTATCTCAGGCAGGGCAATGGAAAGCTTCTGGAAGAGCGCCCGGGGCCAGGACCAACCTGGCTGGCCTGCAGGCACCAAGTTGTCCTGCGTGCTGTCGCTGGTGTGGCTCCATGGTCCTTCCTCTAGGCTTTCAAGCCCTTGTACATATTCAGGTGTTTTACCTGGAAAGGGTGGGAACAGTTCAGCAGCAGCTGGCCTGGGGCTCAGCTCACGTTTACTCACAGATGCCTCGGCACGGTCCCCCAGCTTTGCAATGAGGACGCTCCTTGCGTGGGGGGTGGGTTGCTGGCTGTATGGGAGATGCTTCCCCACCTCTGACCAATTTCAGAATTGTTTACCACTGGAGCAAGTGCCCTGATAGGGTTTTCCCCTGTATAACTCGTGGGTTCAGGAATTTTTTTTCTTTTATGGTTCAAGTTAGATTTTATTCCTCTTTTATGTATTTATAGATATAAGCATGGAAATCATTCATTCCTATAAATACATCTGTGTGACGGGAAGAAATTTTTTCTGTTTTATTTTTAAATTTTATTTTTTAAAATTTTGAAATTTAATTTTATTTATGTTTTTATACAGCAGGTTATTATTAGTTATGTATTTTATGCATATACATGTATACAGGTCAATCCCAATCTCCCAACTCATCCCACCACCACCACCCCATGGCTTCCCACACTTGGTGTCCATACGTTTGTTCTCTACGTCTGTGTCTCTATTTCTTCCCTGCAAACCAGTTCATCTGTACCATTTTTAGGCTCCACATATATGCATTAATATACAATATTTGTTTTCCTCTTTCTGACTTACTTCATTCTGTATGACAGTCTCTCGATCCATCGATGTCTCTACAAATGACCCAGTTTCATTCCATTTTATGGCCGAGTAATATTCCATTTTATATATGTACCACATCTTTATCCACTCATCTGTCTGTGGGCATTTAGGTTGCTTCCATTACCTGGCTATTGTAAATAGTGCTGCAACGAACATTGTGCTGAATGTGCCTTTTTGAAATACGGTTTTCTCTGGGTATATGCCCAGAAGTGGGATTGCTGGATCAGATGGTAATTCTATTTCTAATTTTTTTAAGGAAACTCCATACTGTTCTCCATAGTGACTGTATCAATTTACATTCCCACCAATAGTGGAAGAGGGCTCCTTTTGTCCACACCCTCCCCAGAATTGGTTGTTTGTAGATTTTCTGATGATGCCGATTCTAAAAGGTGTGAGGTGATACCTCATTGTAGTTTTGATTTGCATTTCTCTAATAATTAGTGCTGTTGAGCAGCTTTTCATGTGCGTCTTGGCCATCTCTGTGTCTCCTTTGAAGAAACGTCTCTTTAGATCTTCTGCCCATTTTTTTTGGGTTGTTTGTTTTTTTAATATTAAGCTGCATGAGCTGTTTATATATATTGGAGATTAAACCTCTGTCCATTGATTCGTCTGCAATGATTTTCGCCCATCCTGAGGGATGCCTTTTTCCATTCCCGTGTTTTTTAACAAAAAAGGAAAGAAAGGAAAAGAAGCAGAACACTAATGTGCGTAAAATATGCCTTTTGAAACGGTCGTTTTGAAATATGGACGTCCTTTGAATTTTTTGGTCGATATGTGACCCCAGGATTTGTTTTCAGGGCAGGTGTCATTTACAGGCATGCAATGATTTTGAATATCAACTGACCATTAGCGTTGGGATTAAAGCTGCTGTTGTGTGAAACGGCCACAAGGTGGCAGCAGTTCACTCTTACCAAATCTGGTTACTAGGGCAAGAGAGCCTCAGTGGAAGTGGTGTTCTAGATTGGAGTTTAGAATGGAATGTACCAGGAGAAAGCCGCTCACGTTTGTCTCACTACTTCTTGTTCGTGTTTTTAATTTAATTTTTTATTTTTTATTACAGCAAGTTTGATTACAATGTTTGGCTTGTTGTAGGTGTGGAAGATGTGGTTCTTTTACACATATACAGATGACTGTTCTTCCTGGGATTCTTTTCCCATGTACGTTATGACAGAATGTTGAGTAGTCCTCTCTTGGTATTCTGTAGGTCTTTGGTGATTATGTATGTCACCTGTGTTTGTATATGTCTGTTAACCCCGATATCGTAATGAAACCAATCCTCACACCTTTCCATTGGTGAACCATAAGTTTGTTTCATGAATCTGTGATTGCCCTTCTCCGTGGAAATATCTGCCCTGGTATCCATTTTTAGGTAACACCTATAAGTGATATGATAGGATATGTGTCTTTCACTTTCTGACTTACTACAAGTCACGTGATTACTTCTAGACTCATCTACGGTGCTGCAAATGGCATTGTGTCCTTTTTTCCCTTGGCTTCTCTTCTGCCTTAGCGGGGTCCATTTTCAACAATGTGATTCCCTGAGGGTTGTGGATTAGCTGACCTGGGCAGCCTTACCCTGCCGGCCCGCCCTCCCCAGGTGTGCCTCGTTGAGGTCAATATAAACAGAGCTCCAGGCAGCAATAGCCCCTGAAGCTGTGCCTGACTCCATATTCTCTGCCCCGTCAGCAGTCTCGGGGCTGTGCTGGTGGGAGGGAGTGAGGGGCCACAGCTTTGTGGGTGGCCCGGTGTGAGTGGGGTTCTGCTGGCCTTTCTGCAGGAGTTGCCAGGCTGCCGCCTGTAAAGAAGAGGATGTGTCACCCATAACTTCCGTTGGAATTTCTCTCCGGACAGAGGTGAGGAAGGAGAAAAGCAGTGGCGGCCGGGACAGGAGGGGTATCTCAGGCAGGGCAATGGAAAGCTTCTGGAAGAGCGCCAGGGTCCAGGACCCGTGGGCTGGCTGGCCTGCAGGCACCAAGTTGGCCTGCGTGCTGTCGCTGGTGTGGCTCCACGGTCCTTCCTCTAGGCTTTCAAGCCCTTGTACATATTCAGGTGTTTTACCTGGAAAGGGTGGGAACAGTTCAGCAGCAGCTGGCCTGGGGCTCAGCTCACGTTTACTCACAGATGCCTCGGCACGGTCCCCCAGCTTTGCAATGAGGACGCTCCTTGCGTGGGGGGTGGGTGTCTGGCTGTATGGGAGATGGTTCCCCACCTCTGACCAATTTCAGAATTGTTTACCGCTGGAGCAAGTGTCGTGATAGGGTTTTCCTCTGTATAACTCGTGGGTTCAATTTTTTTTTTCTTTTATGGTTCAAGTTAGATTTTATTCCTCTTTTATGTATTTATAAATATAAGCATGGAAATAATTCATTCCTATAAATACATCTGTGTGACGGGAAGAACTTTTTTCTGTTTTATTTTTAAATTTTATTTTTTAAAATTTTGAAATTTAATTTCATTTATGTTTTTATACAGCAGGTTATTATTAGTTATGTATTTTATGCATATACATGTATACAGGTCAATCCCAATCTCCCAACTCATCCCACCACCACCACCCCATGGCTTCCCACACTTGGTGTCCATACGTTTGTTCTCTACGTCTGTGTCTCTATTTCTTCCCTGCAAACCAGTTCATCTGTACCATTTTTCGGCTCCACATATATGCATTAATATACAATATTTGTTTTCCTCTTTCTGACTTACTTCATTCTGTATGACAGTCTCTCGATCCATCGATGTCTCTACAAATGACCCAGTTTCATTCCTTTTTATGGCCGAGTAATATTCCATTTTATATATGTACCACATCTTTATCCACTCATCTGTCTGTGGGCATTTAGGTTGCTTCCATTACCTGGCTATTGTAAATAGTGCTGCAACGAACATTGTGCTGAATGTGCCTTTTTGAAATACGGTTTTCTCTGGGTATATGCCCAGAAGTGGGATTGCTGGATCAGATGGTAATTCTATTTCTAATTTTTTTAAGGAAACTCCATACTGTTCTCCATAGTTACTGTATCAATTTACATTCCCACCAATAGTGGAAGAGGGCTCCTTTTGTCCACACCCTCCCCAGAATTGGTTGTTTGTAGATTTTCTGATGATGCCGATTCTAAAAGGTGTGAGGTGATACCTCATTGTAGTTTTGATTTGCATTTCTCTAATAATTAGTGCTGTTGAGCAGCTTTTCTGTGCGTCTTGGCCATCTCTGTGTCTCCTTTGAAGAAACGTCTCTTTAGATCTTCTGCCCATTTTTTTTGGGTTGTTTGTTTTTTTAATATTAAGCTGCATGAGCTGTTTATATATATTGGAGATTAAACCTCTGTCCATTGATTCGTCTGCAATGATTTTCGCCCATTCTGAGGGATGCCTTTTTCCATTCCCGTGTTTTTTAACAAAAAAGGAAAGAAAGGAAAAGAAGCAGAACACTAATGTGCGTAAAATATGCCTTTTGAAACGGTCGTTTTGAAATATGGACGTCCTTTGAATTTTTTGGTCGATATGTGACCCCAGGATTTGTTTTCAGGGCAGGTGTCATTTACAGGCATGCAATGATTTTGAATATCAACTGACCATTAGCATTGGGATTAAAGCTGCTGTTGTGTGAAACGGCCACAAGGTGGCAGCAGTTCACCCTTACCAAATCTGGTTACTAGGGCAAGAGAGCCTCAGTGGAAGTGGTGTTCTAGATTGGAGTTTAGAATGGAATGTGCCAGGAGAAAGCCGCTCACGTTTGTCTCACTACTTCTTGTTCGTGTTTTTAATTTAATTTTTTATTTTTTATTACAGCAAGTTTGATTACAATGTTTGGCTTGTTGTAGGTGTGGAAGATGTGGTTCTTTTACACATATACAGATGACTGTTCTTCCTGGGATTCTTTTCCCATGTACGTTATGACAGAATGTTGAGTAGTCCGCTCTTGGTATTCTGTAGGTCTTTGGTGATTATGTATGTCACCTGTGTTTGTATATGTCTGTTAACCCCGATATCGTAATGAAACCAATCCTCACACCTTTCCATTGGTGAACCATAAGTTTGTTTCATGAATCTGTGATTGCCCTTCTCCGTGGAAATATCTGCCCTGGTATCCATTTTTAGGTAACACCTATAAGTGATATGATATGATATGTGTCTTTCACTTTCTGACTTACTACAAGTCACGTGATTACTTCTAGACTCATCTACGGTGCTGCAAATGGCATTGTGTCCTTTTTTCCCTTGGCTTCTCTTCTGCCTTAGCGGGGTCCATTTTCAACAATGTGATTCCCTGAGGGTTGTGGATTAGCTGACCTGGGCAGCCTTACCCTGCCGGCCCGCCCTCCCCAGGTGTGCCTCGTTGAGGTCAATATAAACAGAGCTCCAGGCAGCAATAGCCCCTGAAGCTGTGCCTGACTCCATATTCTCTGCCCCGTCAGCAGTCTCGGGGCTGTGCTGGTGGGAGGGAGTGAGGGGCCACAGCTTTGTGGGTGGCCCGGTGTGAGTGGGGTTCTGCTGGCCTTTCTGCAGGAGTTGCCAGGCTGCCGCCTGTAAAGAAGAGGATGTGTCACCCATAACTTCCGCTGGAATTTCTCTCCGGACAGAGGTGAGGAAGGAAAAAAGCAGTGGGGGCCGGGACAGGAGGGGTATCTCAGGCAGGGCAATGGAAAGCTTCTGGAAGAGCGCCAGGGTCCAGGACCAGTGGGCTGGCTGGCCTGCAGGCACCAAGTTGGCCTGCGTGCTGTCGCTGGTGTGGCTCCACGGTCCTTCCTCTAGGCTTTCAAGCCCTTGTACATATTCAGGTGTTTTACCTGGAAAGGGTGGGAACAGTTCAGCAGCAGCTGGCCTGGGGCTCAGCTCACGTTTACTCACAGATGCCTCGGCACGGTCCCCCAGCTTTGCAATGAGGACGCTCCTTGCGTGGGGGGTGGGTGGCTGGCTGTATGGGAGATGGTTCCCCACCTCTGACCAATTTCAGAATTGTTTACCGCTGGAGCAAGTGTCGTGATAGGGTTTTCCTCTGTATAACTCGTGGGTTCAATTTTTTTTTTCTTTTATGGTTCAAGTTAGATTTTATTCCTCTTTTATGTATTTATAAATATAAGCATGGAAATAATTCATTCCTATAAATACATCTGTGTGACGGGAAGAACTTTTTTCTGTTTTATTTTTAAATTTTATTTTTTAAAATTTTGAAATTTAATTTCATTTATGTTTTTATACAGCAGGTTATTATTAGTTATGTATTTTATGCATATACATGTATACAGGTCAATCCCAATCTCCCAACTCATCCCACCACCACCACCCCATGGCTTCCCACACTTGGTGTCCATACGTTTGTTCTCTACGTCTGTGTCTCTATTTCTTCCCTGCAAACCAGTTCATCTGTACCATTTTTAGGCTCCACATATATGCATTAATATACAATATTTGTTTTCCTCTTTCTGACTTACTTCATTCTGTATGACAGTCTCTCAATCCATCGATGTCTCTACAAATGACCCAGTTTCATTCCTTTTTATGGCCGAGTAATATTCCATTTTATATATGTACCACATCTTTATCCACTCATCTGTCTGTGGGCATTTAGGTTGCTTCCATTACCTGGCTATTGTAAATAGTGCTGCAACGAACATTGTGCTGAATGTGCCTTTTTGAAATACGGTTTTCTCTGGGTATATGCCCAGAAGTGGGATTGCTGGATCAGATGGTAATTCTATTTCTAATTTTTTTAAGGAAACTCCATACTGTTCTCCATAGTGACTGTATCAATTTACATTCCCACCAATAGTGGAAGAGGGCTCCTTTTGTCCACACCCTCCCCAGAATTGGTTGTTTGTATATTTTCTGATGATGCCTATTCTAACAGGTGTGAGGTGATACCTCATTGTAGTTTTGATTTGCATTTCTCTAATAATTAGTGCTGTTGAGCAGCTTTTCATGTGCGTCTTGGTCATCTCTGTGTCTCCTTTGAAGAAACGTCTCTTTAGATCTTCTGCCCATTTTTTGGGGTTGTTTGTTTTTTTAATATTAAGCTGCATGAGCTGTTTATATATATTGGAGATTAAACCTGTGTCCATTGATTCATTTGCAACGATTTTCACCCATCCTGTGGGATGCCTTTTTCCATTCCCGTTTTTTTTAACAAAAAAGGAAAGAAAGGAAAAGAAGCAGAACACTAATGTGCGTAAAATATGCCTTTTGAAACGGTCGTTTTGAATTATGGACGTCCTTTGAATTTTTTGGTCGATATGTGACCCCAGGATTTGTTTTCAGGGCAGGTGTCATTTACAGGCCTGCAATGATTTTGAATATCAACTGACCATTAGCGTTGGGATTAAAGCTGCTGTTGTGTGAAACGGCCACAAGGTGGCAGCAGTTCACCCTTACCAAATCTGCTTACTAGGGCAAGAGAGCCTCAGTGGAAGTGGTGTTCTAGATTGGAGTTTAGAATGGAATGTACCAGGAGAAAGCCGCTCACGTTTGTCTCACTACTTCTTGTTCGTGTTTTTAATTTAATTTTTTATTTTTTATTACAGCAAGTTTGATTACAATGTTTGGCTTGTTGTAGGTGTGGAAGATGTGGTTCTTTTACACATATACAGATGACTGTTCTTCCTGGGATTCTTTTCCCATGTACGTTATGACAGAATGTTGAGTAGTCCTCTCTTGGTATTCTGTAGGTCTTTGGTGATTATATATGTCACCTGTGTTTGTATATGTCTGTTAACCCCGATATCGTAATGAAACCAATCCTCACACCTTTCCATTGGTGAACCATAAGTTTGTTTCATGAATCTGTGATTGCCCTTCTCCGTGGAAATATCTGCCCTGGTATCCACTTTTAGGTAACACCTATAGGTGATATGATATGATATGTGTCTTTCACTTTCTGACTTACTACAAGTCACGTGATTACTTCTAGACTCATCTACGGTGCTGCAAATGGCATTGTGTCCTTTTTTCCCTTGGCTTCTCTTCTGCCTTAGCGGGGTCCATTTTCAACAATGTGATTCCCTGAGGGTTGTGGATTAGCTGACCTGGGCAGCCTTACCCTGCCGGCCCGCCCTCCCCAGGTGTTCCTCGTTGAGGTCAATATAAACAGAGCTCCAGGCAGCAATAGTCCCTGAAGCTGTGCCTGACTCCATATTCTCTGCCCCGTCAGCAGTCTCGGGGCTGTGCTGGTGGGAGGGAGTGAGGGGCCACAGCTTTGTGGGTGGCCCGGTGTGAGTGGGGTTCTGCTGGCCTTTCTGCAGGAGTTGCCAGGCTGCCGCCTGTAAAGAAGAGGATGTGTCAGCCATAACTTCCGCTGGAATTTCTCTCCGGACAGAGGTGAGGAAGGAAAAAAGCAGTGGGGGCCGGGACAGGAGGGGTATCTCAGGCAGGGCAATGGAAAGCTTCTGGAAGAGCGCCCGGGGCCAGGACCAACCTGGCTGGCCTGCAGGCACCAAGTTGTCCTGCGTGCTGTCGCTGGTGTGGCTCCATGGTCCTTCCTCTAGGCTTTCAAGCCCTTGTACATATTCAGGTGTTTTACCTGGAAAGGGTGGGAACAGTTCAGCAGCAGCTGGCCTGGGGCTCAGCTCACGTTTACTCACAGATGCCTCGGCACGGTCCCCCAGCTTTGCAATGAGGACGCTCCTTGCGTGGGGGGTGGGTTGCTGGCTGTATGGGAGATGCTTGCCCACCTCTGACCAATTTCAGAATTGTTTACCACTGGAGCAAGTGCCCTGATAGGGTTTTCCCCTGTATAACTCGTGGGTTCAGGAATTTTTTTTCTTTTATGGTTCAAGTTAGATTTTATTCCTCTTTTATGTATTTATAGATATAAGCATGGAAATCATTCATTCCTATAAATACATCTGTGTGACGGGAAGAAATTTTTTTCTGTTTTATTTTTAAATTTTATTTTTTAAAATTTTGAAATTTAATTTTATTTATGTTTTTATACAGCAGGTTATTATTAGTTATGTATTTTATGCATATACATGTATACAGGTCAATCCCAATCTCCCAACTCATCCCACCACCACCACCCCATGGCTTCCCACACTTGGTGTCCATACTTTTGTTCTCTACGTCTGTGTCTCTATTTCTTCCCTGCAAACCAGTTCATCTGTACCATTTTTAGGCTCCACATATATGCATTAATATACAATATTTGTTTTCCTCTTTCTGACTTACTTCATTCTGTATGACAGTCTCTCGATCCATCGATGTCTCTACAAATGACCCAGTTTCATTCCTTTTTATGGCCGAGTAATATTCCATTTTATATATGTACCACATCTTTATCCACTCATCTGTCTGTGGGCATTTAGGTTGCTTCCATTACCTGGCTATTGTAAATAGTGCTGCAACGAACATTGTGCTGAATGTGCCTTTTTGAAATACGGTTTTCTCTGGGTATATGCCCAGAAGTGGGATTGCTGGATCAGATGGTAATTCTATTTCTAATTTTTTTAAGGAAACTCCATACTGTTCTCCATAGTGACTGTATCAATTTACATTCCCACCAATAGTGGAAGAGGGCTCCTTTTGTCCACACCCTCCCCAGAATTGGTTGTTTGTAGATTTTCTGATGATGCCGATTCTAAAAGGTGTGAGGTGATACCTCATTGTAGTTTTGATTTGCATTTCTCTAATAATTAGTGCTGTTGAGCAGCTTTTCTGTGCGTCTTGGCCATCTCTGTGTCTCCTTTGAAGAAACGTCTCTTTAGATCTTCTGCCCATTTTTTTTGGGTTGTTTGTTTTTTTAATATTAAGCTGCATGAGCTGTTTATATATATTGGAGATTAAACCTCTGTCCATTGATTCGTCTGCAATGATTTTCGCCCATCCTGAGGGATGCCTTTTTCCATTCCCGTGTTTTTTAACAAAAAAGGAAAGAAAGGAAAAGAAGCAGAACACTAATGTGCGTAAAATATGCCTTTTGAAACGGTCGTTTTGAAATATGGACGTCCTTTGAATTTTTTGGTCGATATGTGACCCCAGGATTTGTTTTCAGGGCAGGTGTCATTTACAGGCATGCAATGATTTTGAATATCAACTGACCATTAGCGTTGGGATTAAAGCTGCTGTTGTGTGAAACGGCCACAAGGTGGCAGCAGTTCACTCTTACCAAATCTGGTTACTAGGGCAAGAGAGCCTCAGTGGAAGTGGTGTTCTAGATTGGAGTTTAGAATGGAATGTGCCAGGAGAAAGCCGCTCACGTTTGTCTCACTACTTCTTGTTCGTGTTTTTAATTTAATTTTTTATTTTTTATTACAGCAAGTTTGATTACAATGTTTGGCTTGTTGTAGGTGTGGAAGATGTGGTTCTTTTACACATATACAGATGACTGTTCTTCCTGGGATTCTTTTCCCATGTACGTTATGACAGAATGTTGAGTAGTCCTCTCTTGGTATTCTGTAGGTCTTTGGTGATTATGTATGTCACCTGTGTTTGTATATGTCTGTTAACCCCGATATCGTAATGAAACCAATCCTCACACCTTTCCATTGGTGAACCATAAGTTTGTTTCATGAATCTGTGATTGCCCTTCTCCGTGGAAATATCTGCCCTGGTATCCATTTTTAGGTAACACCTATAAGTGATATGATAGGATATGTGTCTTTCACTTTCTGACTTACTACAAGTCACGTGATTACTTCTAGACTCATCTACGGTGCTGCAAATGGCATTGTGTCCTTTTTTCCCTTGGCTTCTCTTCTGCCTTAGCGGGGTCCATTTTCAACAATGTGATTCCCTGAGGGTTGTGGATTAGCTGACCTGGGCAGCCTTACCCTGCCGGCCCGCCCTCCCCAGGTGTGCCTCGTTGAGGTCAATATAAACAGAGCTCCAGGCAGCAATAGCCCCTGAAGCTGTGCCTGACTCCATATTCTCTGCCCCGTCAGCAGTCTCGGGGCTGTGCTGGTGGGAGGGAGTGAGGGGCCACAGCTTTGTGGGTGGCCCGGTGTGAGTGGGGTTCTGCTGGCCTTTCTGCAGGAGTTGCCAGGCTGCCGCCTGTAAAGAAGAGGATGTGTCACCCATAACTTCCGCTGGAATTTCTCTCCGGACAGAGGTGAGGAAGGAAAAAAGCAGTGGGGGCCGGGACAGGAGGGGTATCTCAGGCAGGGCAATGGAAAGCTTCTGGAAGAGCGCCAGGGTCCAGGACCCGTGGGCTGGCTGGCCTGCAGGCACCAAGTTGGCCTGCGTGCTGTCGCTGGTGTGGCTCCACGGTCCTTCCTCTAGGCTTTCAAGCCCTTGTACATATTCAGGTGTTTTACCTGGAAAGGGTGGGAACAGTTCAGCAGCAGCTGGCCTGGGGCTCAGCTCACGTTTACTCACAGATGCCTCGGCACGGTCCCCCAGCTTTGCAATGAGGACGCTCCTTGCGTGGGGGGTGGGTGGCTGGCTGTATGGGAGATGGTTCCCCACCTCTGACCAATTTCAGAATTGTTTACCGCTGGAGCAAGTGTCGTGATAGGGTTTTCCTCTGTATAACTCGTGGGTTCAATTTTTTTTTTCTTTTATGGTTCAAGTTAGATTTTATTCCTCTTTTATGTATTTATAAATATAAGCATGGAAATAATTCATTCCTATAAATACATCTGTGTGACGGGAAGAACTTTTTTCTGTTTTATTTTTAAATTTTATTTTTTAAAATTTTGAAATTTAATTTCATTTATGTTTTTATACAGCAGGTTATTATTAGTTATGTATTTTATGCATATACATGTATACAGGTCAATCCCAATCTCCCAACTCATCCCACCACCACCACCCCATGGCTTCCCACACTTGGTGTCCATACGTTTGTTCTCTACGTCTGTGTCTCTATTTCTTCCCTGCAAACCAGTTCATCTGTACCATTTTTAGGCTCCACATATATGCATTAATATACAATATTTGTTTTCCTCTTTCTGACTTACTTCATTCTGTATGACAGTCTCTCAATCCATCGATGTCTCTACAAATGACCCAGTTTCATTCCTTTTTATGGCCGAGTAATATTCCATTTTATATATGTACCACATCTTTATCCACTCATCTGTCTGTGGGCATTTAGGTTGCTTCCATTACCTGGCTATTGTAAATAGTGCTGCAACGAACATTGTGCTGAATGTGCCTTTTTGAAATACGGTTTTCTCTGGGTATATGCCCAGAAGTGGGATTGCTGGATCAGATGGTAATTCTATTTCTAATTTTTTTAAGGAAACTCCATACTGTTCTCCATAGTGACTGTATCAATTTACATTCCCACCAATAGTGGAAGAGGGCTCCTTTTGTCCACACCCTCCCCAGAATTGGTTGTTTGTATATTTTCTGATGATGCCTATTCTAACAGGTGTGAGGTGATACCTCATTGTAGTTTTGATTTGCATTTCTCTAATAATTAGTGCTGTTGAGCAGCTTTTCATGTGCGTCTTGGTCATCTCTGTGTCTCCTTTGAAGAAACGTCTCTTTAGATCTTCTGCCCATTTTTTGGGGTTGTTTGTTTTTTTAATATTAAGCTGCATGAGCTGTTTATATATATTGGAGATTAAACCTGTGTCCATTGATTCATTTGCAACGATTTTCACCCATCCTGTGGGATGCCTTTTTCCATTCCCGTTTTTTTTAACAAAAAAGGAAAGAAAGGAAAAGAAGCAGAACACTAATGTGCGTAAAATATGCCTTTTGAAACGGTCGTTTTGAATTATGGACGTCCTTTGAATTTTTTGGTCGATATGTGACCCCAGGATTTGTTTTCAGGGCAGGTGTCATTTACAGGCCTGCAATGATTTTGAATATCAACTGACCATTAGCGTTGGGATTAAAGCTGCTGTTGTGTGAAACGGCCACAAGGTGGCAGCAGTTCACCCTTACCAAATCTGCTTACTAGGGCAAGAGAGCCTCAGTGGAAGTGGTGTTCTAGATTGGAGTTTAGAATGGAATGTACCAGGAGAAAGCCGCTCACGTTTGTCTCACTACTTCTTGTTCGTGTTTTTAATTTAATTTTTTATTTTTTATTACAGCAAGTTTGATTACAATGTTTGGCTTGTTGTAGGTGTGGAAGATGTGGTTCTTTTACACATATACAGATGACTGTTCTTCCTGGGATTCTTTTCCCATGTACGTTATGACAGAATGTTGAGTAGTCCTCTCTTGGTATTCTGTAGGTCTTTGGTGATTATATATGTCACCTGTGTTTGTATATGTCTGTTAACCCCGATATCGTAATGAAACCAATCCTCACACCTTTCCATTGGTGAACCATAAGTTTGTTTCATGAATCTGTGATTGCCCTTCTCCGTGGAAATATCTGCCCTGGTATCCACTTTTAGGTAACACCTATAGGTGATATGATATGATATGTGTCTTTCACTTTCTGACTTACTACAAGTCACGTGATTACTTCTAGACTCATCTACGGTGCTGCAAATGGCATTGTGTCCTTTTTTCCCTTGGCTTCTCTTCTGCCTTAGCGGGGTCCATTTTCAACAATGTGATTCCCTGAGGGTTGTGGATTAGCTGACCTGGGCAGCCTTACCCTGCCGGCCCGCCCTCCCCAGGTGTTCCTCGTTGAGGTCAATATAAACAGAGCTCCAGGCAGCAATAGTCCCTGAAGCTGTGCCTGACTCCATATTCTCTGCCCCGTCAGCAGTCTCGGGGCTGTGCTGGTGGGAGGGAGTGAGGGGCCACAGCTTTGTGGGTGGCCCGGTGTGAGTGGGGTTCTGCTGGCCTTTCTGCAGGAGTTGCCAGGCTGCCGCCTGTAAAGAAGAGGATGTGTCAGCCATAACTTCCGCTGGAATTTCTCTCCGGACAGAGGTGAGGAAGGAAAAAAGCAGTGGGGGCCGGGACAGGAGGGGTATCTCAGGCAGGGCAATGGAAAGCTTCTGGAAGAGCGCCCGGGGCCAGGACCAACCTGGCTGGCCTGCAGGCACCAAGTTGTCCTGCGTGCTGTCGCTGGTGTGGCTCCATGGTCCTTCCTCTAGGCTTTCAAGCCCTTGTACATATTCAGGTGTTTTACCTGGAAAGGGTGGGAACAGTTCAGCAGCAGCTGGCCTGGGGCTCAGCTCACGTTTACTCACAGATGCCTCGGCACGGTCCCCCAGCTTTGCAATGAGGACGCTCCTTGCGTGGGGGGTGGGTTGCTGGCTGTATGGGAGATGCTTGCCCACCTCTGACCAATTTCAGAATTGTTTACCACTGGAGCAAGTGCCCTGATAGGGTTTTCCCCTGTATAACTCGTGGGTTCAGGAATTTTTTTTCTTTTATGGTTCAAGTTAGATTTTATTCCTCTTTTATGTATTTATAGATATAAGCATGGAAATCATTCATTCCTATAAATACATCTGTGTGACGGGAAGAAATTTTTTCTGTTTTATTTTTAAATTTTATTTTTTAAAATTTTGAAATTTAATTTTATTTATGTTTTTATACAGCAGGTTATTATTAGTTATGTATTTTATGCATATACATGTATACAGGTCAATCCCAATCTCCCAACTCATCCCACCACCACCACCCCATGGCTTCCCACACTTGGTGTCCATACGTTTGTTCTCTACGTCTGTGTCTCTATTTCTTCCCTGCAAACCAGTTCATCTGTACCATTTTTAGGCTCCACATATATGCATTAATATACAATATTTGTTTTCCTCTTTCTGACTTACTTCATTCTGTATGACAGTCTCTCGATCCATCGATGTCTCTACAAATGACCCAGTTTCATTCCTTTTTATGGCCGAGTAATATTCCATTTTATATATGTACCACATCTTTATCCACTCATCTGTCTGTGGGCATTTAGGTTGCTTCCATTACCTGGCTATTGTAAATAGTGCTGCAACGAACATTGTGCTGAATGTGCCTTTTTGAAATACGGTTTTCTCTGGGTATATGCCCAGAAGTGGGATTGCTGGATCAGATGGTAATTCTATTTCTAATTTTTTTAAGGAAACTCCATACTGTTCTCCATAGTGACTGTATCAATTTACATTCCCACCAATAGTGGAAGAGGGCTCCTTTTGTCCACACCCTCCCCAGAATTGGTTGTTTGTAGATTTTCTGATGATGCCGATTCTAAAAGGTGTGAGGTGATACCTCATTGTAGTTTTGATTTGCATTTCTCTAATAATTAGTGCTGTTGAGCAGCTTTTCTGTGCGTCTTGGCCATCTCTGTGTCTCCTTTGAAGAAACGTCTCTTTAGATCTTCTGCCCATTTTTTTTGGGTTGTTTGTTTTTTTAATATTAAGCTGCATGAGCTGTTTATATATATTGGAGATTAAACCTCTGTCCATTGATTCGTCTGCAATGATTTTCGCCCATCCTGAGGGATGCCTTTTTCCATTCCCGTGTTTTTTAACAAAAAAGGAAAGAAAGGAAAAGAAGCAGAACACTAATGTGCGTAAAATATGCCTTTTGAAACGGTCGTTTTGAAATATGGACGTCCTTTGAATTTTTTGGTCGATATGTGACCCCAGGATTTGTTTTCAGGGCAGGTGTCATTTACAGGCATGCAATGATTTTGAATATCAACTGACCATTAGCGTTGGGATTAAAGCTGCTGTTGTGTGAAACGGCCACAAGGTGGCAGCAGTTCACTCTTACCAAATCTGGTTACTAGGGCAAGAGAGCCTCAGTGGAAGTGGTGTTCTAGATTGGAGTTTAGAATGGAATGTGCCAGGAGAAAGCCGCTCACGTTTGTCTCACTACTTCTTGTTCGTGTTTTTAATTTAATTTTTTATTTTTTATTACAGCAAGTTTGATTACAATGTTTGGCTTGTTGTAGGTGTGGAAGATGTGGTTCTTTTACACATATACAGATGACTGTTCTTCCTGGGATTCTTTTCCCATGTACGTTATGACAGAATGTTGAGTAGTCCTCTCTTGGTATTCTGTAGGTCTTTGGTGATTATGTATGTCACCTGTGTTTGTATATGTCTGTTAACCCCGATATCGTAATGAAACCAATCCTCACACCTTTCCATTGGTGAACCATAAGTTTGTTTCATGAATCTGTGATTGCCCTTCTCCGTGGAAATATCTGCCCTGGTATCCATTTTTAGGTAACACCTATAAGTGATATGATAGGATATGTGTCTTTCACTTTCTGACTTACTACAAGTCACGTGATTACTTCTAGACTCATCTACGGTGCTGCAAATGGCATTGTGTCCTTTTTTCCCTTGGCTTCTCTTCTGCCTTAGCGGGGTCCATTTTCAACAATGTGATTCCCTGAGGGTTGTGGATTAGCTGACCTGGGCAGCCTTACCCTGCCGGCCCGCCCTCCCCAGGTGTGCCTCGTTGAGGTCAATATAAACAGAGCTCCAGGCAGCAATAGCCCCTGAAGCTGTGCCTGACTCCATATTCTCTGCCCCGTCAGCAGTCTCGGGGCTGTGCTGGTGGGAGGGAGTGAGGGGCCACAGCTTTGTGGGTGGCCCGGTGTGAGTGGGGTTCTGCTGGCCTTTCTGCAGGAGTTGCCAGGCTGCCGCCTGTAAAGAAGAGGATGTGTCACCCATAACTTCCGTTGGAATTTCTCTCCGGACAGAGGTGAGGAAGGAAAAAAGCAGTGGGGGCCGGGACAGGAGGGGTATCTCAGGCAGGGCAATGGAAAGCTTCTGGAAGAGCGCCAGGGTCCAGGACCCGTGGGCTGGCTGGCCTGCAGGCACCAAGTTGGCCTGCGTGCTGTCGCTGGTGTGGCTCCACGGTCCTTCCTCTAGGCTTTCAAGCCCTTGTACATATTCAGGTGTTTTACCTGGAAAGGGTGGGAACAGTTCAGCAGCAGCTGGCCTGGGGCTCAGCTCACGTTTACTCACAGATGCCTCGGCACGGTCCCCCAGCTTTGCAATGAGGACGCTCCTTGCGTGGGGGGTGGGTGGCTGGCTGTATGGGAGATGGTTCCCCACCTCTGACCAATTTCAGAATTGTTTACCGCTGGAGCAAGTGTCGTGATAGGGTTTTCCTCTGTATAACTCGTGGGTTCAATTTTTTTTTTCTTTTATGGTTCAAGTTAGATTTTATTCCTCTTTTATGTATTTATAAATATAAGCATGGAAATAATTCATTCCTATAAATACATCTGTGTGACGGGAAGAACTTTTTTCTGTTTTATTTTTAAATTTTATTTTTTAAAATTTTGAAATTTAATTTCATTTATGTTTTTATACAGCAGGTTATTATTAGTTATGTATTTTATGCATATACATGTATACAGGTCAATCCCAATCTCCCAACTCATCCCACCACCACCACCCCATGGCTTCCCACACTTGGTGTCCATACGTTTGTTCTCTACGTCTGTGTCTCTATTTCTTCCCTGCAAACCAGTTCATCTGTACCATTTTTCGGCTCCACATATATGCATTAATATACAATATTTGTTTTCCTCTTTCTGACTTACTTCATTCTGTATGACAGTCTCTCGATCCATCGATGTCTCTACAAATGACCCAGTTTCATTCCTTTTTATGGCCGAGTAATATTCCATTTTATATATGTACCACATCTTTATCCACTCATCTGTCTGTGGGCATTTAGGTTGCTTCCATTACCTGGCTATTGTAAATAGTGCTGCAACGAACATTGTGCTGAATGTGCCTTTTTGAAATACGGTTTTCTCTGGGTATATGCCCAGAAGTGGGATTGCTGGATCAGATGGTAATTCTATTTCTAATTTTTTTAAGGAAACTCCATACTGTTCTCCATAGTGACTGTATCAATTTACATTCCCACCAATAGTGGAAGAGGGCTCCTTTTGTCCACACCCTCCCCAGAATTGGTTGTTTGTAGATTTTCTGATGATACCGATTCTAAAAGGTGTGAGGTGATACCTCATTGTAGTTTTGATTTGCATTTCTCTAATAATTAGTGCTGTTGAGCAGCTTTTCTGTGCGTCTTGGCCATCTCTGTGTCTCCTTTGAAGAAACGTCTCTTTAGATCTTCTGCCCATTTTTTTTGGGTTGTTTGTTTTTTTTAATATTAAGCTGCATGAGCTGTTTATATATATTGGAGATTAAACCTCTGTCCATTGATTCGTCTGCAATGATTTTCGCCCATTCTGAGGGATGCCTTTTTCCATTCCCGTGTTTTTTAACAAAAAAGGAAAGAAAGGAAAAGAAGCAGAACACTAATGTGCGTAAAATATGCCTTTTGAAACGGTCGTTTTGAAATATGGACGTCCTTTGAATTTTTTGGTCGATATGTGACCCCAGGATTTGTTTTCAGGGCAGGTGTCATTTACAGGCATGCAATGATTTTGAATATCAACTGACCATTAGCGTTGGGATTAAAGCTGCTGTTGTGTGAAACGGCCACAAGGTGGCAGCAGTTCACCCTTACCAAATCTGGTTACTAGGGCAAGAGAGCCTCAGTGGAAGTGGTGTTCTAGATTGGAGTTTAGAATGGAATGTGCCAGGAGAAAGCCGCTCACGTTTGTCTCACTACTTCTTGTTCGTGTTTTTAATAATTTTTTTATTTTTTATTACAGCAAGTTTGATTACAATGTTTGGCTTGTTGTAGGTGTGGAAGATGTGGTTCTTTTACACATATACAGATGACTGTTCTTCCTGGGATTCTTTTCCCATGTACGTTATGACAGAATGTTGAGTAGTCCTCTCTTGGTATTCTGTAGGTCTTTGGTGATTATATATGTCACCTGTGTTTGTATATGTCTGTTAACCCCGATATCGTAATGAAACCAATCCTCACACCTTTCCATTGGTGAACCATAAGTTTGTTTCATGAATCTGTGATTGCCCTTCTCCGTGGAAATATCTGCCCTGGTATCCATTTTTAGGTAACACCTATAAGTGATATGATAGGATATGTGTCTTTCACTTTCTGACTTACTACAAGTCACGTGATTACTTCTAGACTCATCTACGGTGCTGCAAATGGCATTGTGTCCTTTTTTCCCTTGGCTTCTCTTCTGCCTTAGCGGGGTCCATTTTCAACAATGTGATTCCCTGAGGGTTGTGGATTAGCTGACCTGGGCAGCCTTACCCTGCCGGCCCGCCCTCCCCAGGTGTGCCTCGTTGAGGTCAATATAAACAGAGCTCCAGGCAGCAATAGCCCTTGAAGCTGTGCCTGACTCCATATTCTCTGCCCCGTCAGCAGTCTCGGGGCTGTGCTGGTGGGAGGGAGTGAGGGGCCACAGCTTTGTGGGTGGCCCGGTGTGAGTGGGGTTCTGCTGGCCTTTCTGCAGGAGTTGCCAGGCTGCCGCCTGTAAAGAAGAGGATGTGTCACCCATACATTCCGCTGGAATTTTTCTCCGGACAGAGGTGAGGAAGGAAAAAAGCAGTGGGGGCCGGGACAGGAGGGGTATCTCAGGCAGGGCAATGGATAGCTTCTGGAAGAGTGCCCGGGGCCAGGACCAACCTGGCTGGCCTGCAGGCACCAAGATGGCCTGCGTGCTGTCGCTGGTGTGGCTCCACGGTCCTTCCTCTAGGCTTTCAAGCCCTTGTACATATTCAGGTGTTTTACCTGGAAAGGGTGGGAACAGTTCAGCAGCAGCTGGCCTGGGGCTCAGCTCACATTTACTCACAGATGCCTCGGCACGGTCCCCCAGCTTTGCAATGAGGACGCTCCTTGCGTGGGGGGTGGGTTGCTGGCTGTATGGGAGATGATTCCCCACCTCTGACCAATTTCAGAATTGTTTACCACTGGAGCAAGTGCCCTGATAGGGTTTTCCCCTGTATAACTCGTGGATTCAGGATTTTTTTTTCTTTTATGGTTCAAGTTAGATTTTATTCCTCTTTTATGTATTTATAGATATAAGCATGGAAATCATTCATTCCTATAAATACATCTGTGTGACGGGAAGAACTTTTTTCTGTTTTATTTTTAAATTTTATTTTTTGAAATTTAATTTTATTTATGTTTTTATACAGCAGGTTATTATTAGTTATGTATTTTATGCATATACATGTATACAGGTCAATCCCAATCTCCCAACTCATCCCACCACCACCACCCCATGGCTTCCCACACTTGGTGTCCATACGTTTGTTCTCTACGTCTGTGTCTCTATTTCTTCCCTGCAAACCAGTTCATCTGTACCATTTTTCGGCTCCACATATATGCATTAATATACAATATTTGTTTTCCTCTTTCTGACTTACTTCATTCTGTATGACAGTCTCTCGATCCATCGATGTCTCTACAAATGACCCAGTTTCATTCCTTTTTATGGCCGAGTAATATTCCATTTTATATATGTACCACATCTTTATCCACTCATCTGTCTGTGGGCATTTAGGTTGCTTCCATTACCTGGCTATTGTAAATAGTGCTGCAACGAACATTGTGCTGAATGTGCCTTTTTGAAATACGGTTTTCTCTGGGTATATGCCCAGAAGTGGGATTGCTGGATCAGATGGTAATTCTATTTCTAATTTTTTTAAGGAAACTCCATACTGTTCTCCATAGTGACTGTATCAATTTACATTCCCACCAATAGTGGAAGAGGGCTCCTTTTGTCCACACCCTCCCCAGAATTGGTTGTTTGTAGATTTTCTGATGATGCCGATTCTAAAAGGTGTGAGGTGATACCTCATTGTAGTTTTGATTTGCATTTCTCTAATAATTAGTGCTGTTGAGCAGCTTTTCTGTGTGTCTTGGCCATCTCTGTGTCTCCTTTGAAGAAACGTCTCTTTAGATCTTCTGCCCATTTTTTTGGGTTGTTTGTTTTTTTAATATTAAGCTGCATGAGCTGTTTATATATATTGGAGATTAAACCTCTGTCCATTGATTCGTCTGCAATGATTTTCGCCCATTCTGAGGGATGCCTTTTTCCATTCCCGTGTTTTTTAACAAAAAAGGAAAGAAAGGAAAAGAAGCAGAACACTAATGTGCGTAAAATATGTCTTTTGAAACGGTCGTTTTGAAATATGGACGTCCTTTGAATTTTTTGGTCGATATGTGACCCCAGGATTTGTTTTCAGGGCAGGTGTCATTTACAGGCATGCAATGATTTTGAATATCAACTGACCATTAGCGTTGGGATTAAAGCTGCTGTTGTGTGAAACGGCCACAAGGTGGCAGCAGTTCACCCTTACCAAATCTGGTTACTAGGGCAAGAGAGCCTCAGTGGAAGTGGTGTTCTAGATTGGAGTTTAGAATGGAATGTACCAGGAGAAAGCCGCTCACGTTTGTCTCACTACTTCTTGTTCGTGTTTTTAATTTAATTTTTTATTTTTTCTTACAGCAAGTTTGATTACAATGTTTGGCTTGTTGTAGGTGTGGAAGATGTGGTTCTTTTACACATATACAGATGACTGTTCTTCCTGGGATTCTTTTCCCATGTACGTTATGACAGAATGTTGAGTAGTCCTCTCTTGGTATTCTTTAGGTCTTTGGTGATTATGTATGTCACCTGTGTTTGTATATGTCTGTTAACCCCGATATCGTAATGAAACCAATCCTCACACCTTTCCATTGGTGAACCATAAGTTTGTTTAATGAATCTGTGATTGCCCTTCTCCGTGGAAATATCTGCCCTGGTATCCACTTTTAGGTAACACCTATAGGTGATATGATAGGATATGTGTCTTTCACTTTCTGACTTACTACAAGTCACGTGATTACTTCTAGACTCATCTACGGTGCTGCAAATGGCATTGTGTCCTTTTTTCCCTTGGCTTCTCTTCTGCCTTAGCGGGGTCCATTTTCAACAATGTGATTCCCTGAGGGTTGTGGATTAGCTGACCTGGGCAGCCTTACCCTGCCGGCCCGCCCTCCCCAGGTGTTCCTCGTTGAGGTCAATATAAACAGAGCTCCAGGCAGCAATAGCCCCTGAAGCTGTGCCTGACTCCATATTCTCTGCCCCGTCAGCAGTCTCGGGGCTGTGCTGGTGGGAGGGAGTGAGGGGCCACAGCTTTGTGGGTGGCCCGGTGTGAGTGGGGTTCTGCTGGCCTTTCTGCAGGAGTTGCCAGGCTGCCGCCTGTAAAGAAGAGGATGTGTCAGCCATAACTTCCGCTGGAATTTCTCTCCGGACAGAGGTGAGGAAGGAAAAAAGCAGTGGGGGCCGGGACAGGAGGGGTATCTCAGGCAGGGCAATGGAAAGCTTCTGGAAGAGCGCCCGGGGCCAGGACCAACCTGGCTGGCCTGCAGGCACCAAGTTGTCCTGCGTGCTGTCGCTGGTGTGGCTCCACGGTCCTTCCTCTAGGCTTTCAAGCCCTTGTACATATTCAGGTGTTTTACCTGGAAAGGGTGGGAACAGTTCAGCAGCAGCTGGCCTGGGGCTCAGCTCACGTTTACTCACAGATGCCTCGGCACGGTCCCCCAGCTTTGCAATGAGGACGCTCCTTGCGTGGGGGGTGGGTGGCTGGCTGTATGGGAGATGCTTCCCCACCTCTGACCAATTTCAGAATTGTTTACCACTGGAGCAAGTGCCCTGATAGGGTTTTCCCCTGTATAACTCGTGGGTTCAGGATTTTTTTTTCTTTTATGGTTCAAGTTAGATTTTATTCCTCTTTTATGTATTTATAGATATAAGCATGGAAATCATTCATTCCTATAAATACATCTGTGTGATGGGAAGAAATTTTTTCTGTTTTATTTTTAAATTTTATTTTTTAAAATTTTGAAATTTAATTTTATTTATGTTTTTATACAGCAGGTTATTATTAGTTATGTATTTTATGCATATACATGTATACAGGTCAATCCCAATCTCCCAACTCATCCCACCACCACCACCCCATGGCTTCCCACACTTGGTGTCCATACGTTTGTTCTCTACGTCTGTGTCTCTATTTCTTCCCTGCAAACCAGTTCATCTGTACCATTTTTAGGCTCCACATATATGCATTAATATACAATATTTGTTTTCCTCTTTCTGACTTACTTCATTCTGTATGACAGTCTCTCGATCCATCGATGTCTCTACAAATGACCCAGTTTCATTCCTTTTTATGGCCGAGTAATATTCCATTTTATATATGTACCACATCTTTATCCACTCATCTGTCTGTGGGCATTTAGGTTGCTTCCATTACCTGGCTATTGTAAATAGTGCTGCAACGAACATTGTGCTGAATGTGCCTTTTTGAAATACGGTTTTCTCTGGGTATATGCCCAGAAGTGGGATTGCTGGATCAGATGGTAATTCTATTTCTAATTTTTTTAAGGAAACTCCATACTGTTCTCCATAGTGACTGTATCAATTTACAGTCCCACCAATAGTGGAAGAGGGCTCCTTTTGTCCACACCCTCCCCAGAATTGGTTGTTTGTAGATTTTCTGATGATGCCGATTCTAAAAGGTGTGAGGTGATACCTCATTGTAGTTTTGATTTGCATTTCTCTAATAATTAGTGCTGTTGAGCAGCTTTTCTGTGTGTCTTGGCCATCTCTGTGTCTCCTTTGAAGAAACGTCTCTTTAGATCTTCTGCCCATGTTTTTTGGGTTGTTTGTTTTTTTAATATTAAGCTGCATGAGCTGTTTATATATATTGGAGATTAAACCTCTGTCCATTGATTCGTCTGCAATGATTTTCGCCCATCCTGAGGGATGCCTTTTTCCATTCCCGTGTTTTTTAACAAAAAAGGAAAGAATGGAAAAGAAGCAGAACACTAATGTGCGTAAAATATGCCTTTTGAAACGGTCGTTTTGAAATATGGACGTCCTTTGAATTTTTTGGTCGATATGTGACCCCAGGATTTGTTTTCAGGGCAGGTGTCATTTACAGGCATGCAATGATTTTGAATATCAACTGACCATTAGCGTTGGGATTAAAGCTGCTGTTGTGTGAAACGGCCACAAGGTGGCAGCAGTTCACCCTTACCCAATCTGGTTACTAGGGCAAGAGAGCCTCAGTGGAAGTGGTGTTCTAGATTGGAGTTTAGAATGGAATGTACCAGGAGAAAGCCGCTCACGTTTGTCTCACTACTTCTTGTTCGTGTTTTTAATTTAATTTTTTATTTTTTATTACAGCAAGTTTGATTACAATGTTTGGCTTGTTGTAGGTGTGGAAGATGTGGTTCTTTTACACATATACAGATGACTGTTCTTCCTGGGATCCTTTTCCCATGTACGTTATGACAGAGTGTTGAGTAGTCCTCTCTTGGTATTCTGTAGGTCTTTGGTGATTATGTATGTCACCTTTGTTTGTATATGTCTGTTAACCCCGATATCGTAATGAAACCAATCCTCACACCTTTCCATTGGTGAACCATAAGTTTGTTTCATGAATCTGTGATTGCCCTTCTCCGTGGAAATATCTGCCCTGGTATCCATTTTTAGGTAACACCTATAAGTGATATGATAGGATATGTGTCTTTCACTTTCTGACTTACTACAAGTCACGTGATTACTTCTAGACTCATCTACGGTGCTGCAAATGGCATTGTGTCCTTTTTTCCCTTGGCTTCTCTTCTGACTTAGCGGGGTCCATTTTCAACAATGTGATTCCCTGAGGGTTGTGGATTAGCTGACCTGGGCAGCCTTACCCTGCCGGCCCGCCCTCCCCAGGTGTGCCTCGTTGAGGTCAATATAAACAGAGCTCCAGGCAGCAATAGCCCCTGAAGCTGTGCCTGACTCCATATTCTCTGCCCCGTCAGCAGTCTCGGGGCTGTGCTGGTGGGAGGGAGTGAGGGGCCACAGCTTTGTGGGTGGCCCGGTGTGAGTGGGGTTCTGCTGGCCTTTCTGCAGGAGTTGCCAGGCTGCCGCCTGTAAAGAAGAGGATGTGTCACCCATAACTTCCGCTGGAATTTCTCTCCGGACAGAGGTGAGGAAGGAAAAAAGCAGTGGGGGCCGGGACAGGAGGGGTATCTCAGGCAGGGCAATGGAAAGCTTCTGGAAGAGCGCCAGGGTCCAGGACCCGTGGGCTGGCTGGCCTGCAGGCACCAAGTTGGCCTGCGTGCTGTCGCTGGTGTGGCTCCAGGGTCCTTCCTCTAGGCTTTCAAGCCCTTGTACATATTCAGGTGTTTTACCTGGAAAGGGTGGGAACAGTTCAGCAGCAGCTGGCCTGGGGCTCAGCTCACGTTTACTCACAGATGCCTCGGCACGGTCCCCCAGCTTTGCAATGAGGACGCTCCTTGCGTGGGGGGTGGGTGGCTGGCTGTATGGGAGATGGTTCCCCACCTCTGACCAATTTCAGAATTGTTTACCGCTGGAGCAAGTGTCGTGATAGGGTTTTCCTCTGTATAACTCTTGGGTTCAATTTTTTTTTTCTTTTATGGTTCAAGTTAGATTTTATTCCTCTTTTATGTATTTATAACTATAAGCATGGAAATAATTCATTCCTATAAATACATCTGTGTGACGGGAAGAACTTTTTTCTGTTTTATTTTTAAATTTTATTTTTTAAAATTTTGAAATTTAATTTCATTTATGTTTTTATACAGCAGGTTATTATTAGTTATGTATTTTATGCATATACATGTATACAGGTCAATCCCAATCTCCCAACTCATCCCACCACCACCACCCCATGGCTTCCCACACTTGGTGTCCATACGTTTGTTCTCTACGTCTGTGTCTCTATTTCTTCCCTGCAAACCAGTTCATCTGTACCATTTTTAGGCTCCACATATATGCATTAATATACAATATTTGTTTTCCTCTTTCTGACTTACTTCATTCTGTATGACAGTCTCTCAATCCATCGATGTCTCTACAAATGACCCAGTTTCATTCCTTTTTATGGCCGAGTAATATTCCATTTTATATATGTACCACATCTTTATCCACTCATCTGTCTGTGGGCATTTAGGTTGCTTCCATTACCTGGCTATTGTAAATAGTGCTGCAACGAACATTGTGCTGAATGTGCCTTTTTGAAATACGGTTTTCTCTGGGTATATGCCCAGAAGTGGGATTGCTGGATCAGATGGTAATTCTATTTCTAATTTTTTTAAGGAAACTCCATACTGTTCTCCATAGTGACTGTATCAATTTACATTCCCACCAATAGTGGAAGAGGGCTCCTTTTGTCCACACCCTCCCCAGAATTGGTTGTTTGTATATATTCTGATGATGCCTATTCTAACAGGTGTGAGGTGATACCTCATTGTAGTTTTGATTTGCATTTCTCTAATAATTAGTGCTGTTGAGCAGCTTTTCATGTGCGTCTTGGCCATCTCTGTGTCTCCTTTGAAGAAACGTCTCTTTAGATCTTCTGCCCATTTTTTGGGGTTGTTTGTTTTTTTAATATTAAGCTGCATGAGCTGTTTATATATATTGGAGATTAAACCTGTGTCCATTGATTCATTTGCAACGATTTTCACCCATCCTGAGGGATGCCTTTCTCCATTCCCGTTTTTTTTAACCAAAAAGGAAAGAAAGGAAAAGAAGCAGAACACTAATGTGCGTAAAATATGCCTTTTGAAACGGTCGTTTTGAAATATGGACGTCCTTTGAATTTTTTGGTCGATATGTGACCCCAGGATTTGTTTTCAGGGCAGGTGTCATTTACAGGCATGCAATGATTTTGAATATCAACTGACCATTAGCGTTGGGATTAAAGCTGCTGTTGTGTGAAACGGCCACAAGGTGGCAGCAGTTCACCCTTACCAAATCTGGTTACTAGGGCAAGAGAGCCTCAGTGGAAGTGGTGTTCTAGATTGGAGTTTAGAATGGAATGTACCAGGAGAAAGCCGCTCACGTTTGTCTCACTACTTCTTGTTCGTGTTTTTAATTTAATTTTTTATTTTTTATTACAGCAAGTTTGATTACAATGTTTGGCTTGTTGTAGGTGTGGAAGATGTGGTTCTTTTACACATATACAGATGACTGTTCTTCCTGGGATCCTTTTCCCATGTACGTTATGACAGAATGTTGAGTAGTCCTCTCTTGGTATTCTGTAGGTCTTTGGTGATTATGTATGTCACCTTTGTTTGTATATGTCTGTTAACCCCGATATCGTAATGAAACCAATCCTCACACCTTTCCATTGGTGAACCATAAGTTTGTTTCATGAATCTGTGATTGCCCTTCTCCGTGGAAATATCTGCCCTGGTATCCATTTTTAGGTAACACCTATAAGTGATATGATAGGATATGTGTCTTTCACTTTCTGACTTACTACAAGTCACGTGATTACTTCTAGACTCATCTACGGTGCTGCAAATGGCATTGTGTCCTTTTTTCCCTTGGCTTCTCTTCTGACTTAGCGGGGTCCATTTTCAACAATGTGATTCCCTGAGGGTTGTGGATTAGCTGACCTGGGCAGCCTTACCCTGCCGGCCCGCCCTCCCCAGGTGTGCCTCGTTGAGGTCAATATAAACAGAGCTCCAGGCAGCAATAGCCCCTGAAGCTGTGCCTGACTCCATATTCTCTGCCCCATCAGCAGTCTCGGGGCTGTGCTGGTGGGAGGGAGTGAGGGGCCACAGCTTTGTGGGTGGCCCGGTGTGAGTGGGGTTCTGCTGGCCTTTCTGCAGGAGTTGCCAGGCTGCCGCCTGTAAAGAAGAGGATGTGTCACCCATAACTTCCGCTGGAATTTCTCTCCGGACAGAGGTGAGGAAGGAAAAAAGCAGTGGGGGCCGGGACAGGAGGGGTATCTCAGGCAGGGCAATGGAAAGCTTCTGGAGGAGCGCCAGTGTCCAGGACCAGTGGGCTGGCTGGCCTGCAGGCACCAAGTTGGCCTGCGTGCTGTCGCTGGTGTGGCTCCACGGTCCTTCCTCTAGGCTTTCAAGCCCTTGTACATATTCAGGTGTTTTACCTGGAAAGGGTGGGAACAGTTCAGCAGCAGCTGGCCTGGGGCTCAGCTCACGTTTACTCACAGATGCCTCGGCACGGTCCCCCAGCTTTGCAATGAGGACGCTCCTTGCGTGGGGGGTGGGTGGCTGGCTGTATGGGAGATGGTTCCCCACCTCTGACCAATTTCAGAATTGTTTACCGCTGGAGCAAGTGTCGTGATAGGGTTTTCCTCTGTATAACTCGTGGGTTCAATTTTTTTTTTCTTTTATGGTTCAAGTTAGATTTTATTCCTCTTTTATGTATTTATAACTATAAGCATGGAAATAATTCATTCCTATAAATACATCTGTGTGACGGGAAGAACTTTTTTCTGTTTTATTTTTAAATTTTATTTTTTAAAATTTTGAAATTTAATTTCATTTATGTTTTTATACAGCAGGTTATTATTAGTTATGTATTTTATGCATATACATGTATACAGGTCAATCCCAATCTCCCAACTCATCCCACCACCACCACCCCATGGCTTCCCACACTTGGTGTCCATACGTTTGTTCTCTACGTCTGTGTCTCTATTTCTTCCCTGCAAACCAGTTCATCTGTACCATTTTTAGGCTCCACATATATGCATTAATATACAATATTTGTTTTCCTCTTTCTGACTTACTTCATTCTGTATGACAGTCTCTCAATCCATCGATGTCTCTACAAATGACCCAGTTTCATTCCTTTTTATGGCCGAGTAATATTCCATTTTATATATGTACCACATCTTTATCCACTCATCTGTCTGTGGGCATTTAGGTTGCTTCCATTACCTGGCTATTGTAAATAGTGCTGCAACGAACATTGTGCTGAATGTGCCTTTTTGAAATACGGTTTTCTCTGGGTATATGCCCAGAAGTGGGATTGCTGGATCAGATGGTAATTCTATTTCTAATTTTTTTAAGGAAACTCCATACTGTTCTCCATAGTGACTGTATCAATTTACATTCCCACCAATAGTGGAAGAGGGCTCCTTTTGTCCACACCCTCCCCAGAATTGGTTGTTTGTATATTTTCTGATGATGCCTATTCTAACAGGTGTGAGGTGATACCTCATTGTAGTTTTGATTTGCATTTCTCTAATAATTAGTGCTGTTGAGCAGCTTTTCATGTGCATCTTGGCCATCTCTGTGTCTCCTTTGAAGAAACGTCTCTTTAGATCTTCTGCCCATTTTTTTGGGTTGTTTGTTTTTTTAATATTAAGCTGCATGAGCTGTTTATATATATTGGAGATTAAACCTGTGTCCATTGATTCATTTGCAACGATTTTCACCCATCCTGAGGGATGCCTTTCTCCATTCCCGTTTTTTTTAACAAAAAAGGAAAGAAAGGAAAAGAAGCAGAACACTAATGTGCGTAAAATATGCCTTTTGAAACGGTCGTTTTGAAATATGGACGTCCTTTGAATTTTTTGGTCGATATGTGACCCCAGGATTTGTTTTCAGGGCAGGTGTCATTTACAGGCATGCAATGATTTTGAATATCAACTGACCGTTAGCGTTGGGATTAAAGCTGCTGTTGTGTGAAACGGCCACAAGGTGGCAGCAGTTCACACTTACCAAATCTGGTTACTAGGGCAAGAGAGCCTCAGTGGAAGTGGTGTTCTAGATTGGAGTTTAGAATGGAATGTACCAGGAGAAAGCCGCTCACGTTTGTCTCACTACTTCTTGTTCGTGTTTTTAATTTAATTTTTTATTTTTTATTACAGCAAGTTTGATTACAATGTTTGGCTTGTTGTAGGTGTGGAAGATGTGGTTCTTTTACACATATACAGATGACTGTTCTTCCTGGGATTCTTTTCCCATGTACGTTATGACAGAATGTTGAGTAGTCCTCTCTTGGTATTCTGTAGGTCTTTGGTGATTATATATGTCACCTGTGTTTGTATATGTCTGTTAACCCCGATATCGTAATGAAACCAATCCTCACACCTTTCCATTGGTGAACCATAAGTTTGTTTCATGAATCTGTGATTGCCCTTCTCCGTGGAAATATCTGCCCTGGTATCCACTTTTAGGTAACACCTATAGGTGATATGATAGGATATGTGTCTTTCACTTTCTGACTTACTACAAGTCACGTGATTACTTCTAGACTCATCTACGGTGCTGCAAATGGCATTGTGTCCTTTTTTCCCTTGGCTTCTCTTCTGCCTTAGCGGGGTCCATTTTCAACAATGTGATTCCCTGAGGGTTGTGGATTAGCTGACCTGGGCAGCCTTACCCTGCCGGCCCGCCCTCCCCAGGTGTTCCTCGTTGAGGTCAATATAAACAGAGCTCCAGGCAGCAATAGCTCCTGAAGCTGTGCCTGACTCCATATTCTCTGCCCCGTCAGCAGTCTCGGGGCTGTGCTGGTGGGAGGGAGTGAGGGGCCACAGCTTTGTGGGTGGCCCGGTGTGAGTGGGGTTCTGCTGGCCTTTCTGCAGGAGTTGCCAGGCTGCCGCCTGTAAAGAAGAGGATGTGTCACCCATACATTCCGCTGGAATTTCTCTCCGGACAGAGGTGAGGAAGGAAAAAAGCAGTGGGGGCCGGGACAGGAGGGGTATCTCAGGCAGGGCAATGGAAAGCTTCTGGAAGAGCGCCCGGGGCCAGGACCAACCTGGCTGGCCTGCAGGCACCAAGTTGTCCTGCGTGCTGTCGCTGGTGTGGCTCCACGGTCCTTCCTCTAGGCTTTCAAGCCCTTGTACATATTCAGGTGTTTTACCTGGAAAGGGTGGGAACAGTTCAGCAGCAGCTGGCCTGGGGCTCAGCTCACGTTTACTCACAGATGCCTCGGCACGGTCCCCCAGCTTTGCAATGAGGACGCTCCTTGCGTGGGGGGTGGGTTGCTGGCTGTATGGGAGATGCTTCCCCACCTCTGACCAATTTCAGAATTGTTTACCACTGGAGCAAGTGCCCTGATAGGGTTTTCCCCTGTATAACTCGTGGATTCAGGATTTTTTTTTCTTTTATGGTTCAAGTTAGATTTTATTCCTCTTTTATGTATTTATAGATATAAGCATGGAAATCATTCATTCCTATAAATACATCTGTGTGACGGGAAGAACTTTTTTCTGTTTTATTTTTAAATTTTATTTTTTAAAATTTTGAAATTTAATTTTATTTATGTTTTTATACAGCAGGTTATTATTAGTTATGTATTTTATGCATATACATGTATACAGGTCAATCCCAATCTCCCAACTCATCCCACCACCACCACCCCATGGCTTCCCACACTTGGTGTCCATACGTTTGTTCTCTACGTCTGTGTCTCTATTTCTTCCCTGCAAACCAGTTCATCTGTACCATTTTTCGGCTCCACATATATGCATTAATATACAATATTTGTTTTCCTCTTTCTGACTTACTTCATTCTGTATGACAGTCTCTCGATCCATCGATGTCTCTACAAATGACCCAGTTTCATTCCTTTTTATGGCCGAGTAATATTCCATTTTATATATGTACCACATCTTTATCCACTCATCTGTCTGTGGGCATTTAGGTTGCTTCCATTACCTGGCTATTGTAAATAGTGCTGCAACGAACATTGTGCTGAATGTGCCTTTTTGAAATACGGTTTTCTCTGGGTATATGCCCAGAAGTGGGATTGCTGGATCAGATGGTAATTCTATTTCTAATTTTTTTAAGGAAACTCCATACTCTTCTCCATAGTGACTGTATCAATTTACATTCCCACCAATAGTGGAAGAGGGCTCCTTTTGTCCACACCCTCCCCAGAATTGGTTGTTTGTAGATTTTCTGATGATGCCGATTCTAAAAGGTGTGAGGTGATACCTCATTGTAGTTTTGATTTGCATTTCTCTAATAATTAGTGCTGTTGAGCAGCTTTTCTGTGCGTCTTGGCCATCTCTGTGTCTCCTTTGAAGAAACGTCTCTTTAGATCTTCTGCTCATTTTTTTTGGGTTGTTTGTTTTTTTAATATTAAGCTGCATGAGCTGTTTATATATATTGGAGATTAAACCTCTGTCCATTGATTCGTCTGCAATGATTTTCGCCCATTCTGAGGGATGCCTTTTTCCATTCCCGTGTTTTTTAACAAAAAAGGAAAGAAAGGAAAAGAAGCAGAACACTAATGTGCGTAAAATATGCCTTTTGAAACGGTCGTTTTGAAATATGGACGTCCTTTGAATTTTTTGGTCGATATGTGACCCCAGGATTTGTTTTCAGGGCAGGTGTCATTTACAGGCATGCAATGATTTTGAATATCAACTGACCATTAGCGTTGGGATTAAAGCTGCTGTTGTGTGAAACGGCCACAAGGTGGCAGCAGTTCACCCTTACCAAATCTGGTTACTAGGGCAAGAGAGCCTCAGTGGAAGTGGTGTTCTAGATTGGAGTTTAGAATGGAATGTGCCAGGAGAAAGCCGCTCACGTTTGTCTCACTACTTCTTGTTCGTGTTTTTAATTTAATTTTTTATTTTTTATTACAGCAAGTTTGATTACAATGTTTGGCTTGTTGTAGGTGTGGAAGATGTGGTTCTTTTACACATATACAGATGACTGTTCTTCCTGGGATCCTTTTCCCATGTACGTTATGACAGAATGTTGAGTAGTCCTCTCTTGGTATTCTGTAGGTCTTTGGTGATTATATATGTCACCTGTGTTTGTATATGTCTGTTAACCCCGATATCGTAATGAAACCAATCCTCACACCTTTCCATTGGTGAACCATAAGTTTGTTTCATGAATCTGTGATTGCCCTTCTCCGTGGAAATATCTGCCCTGGTATCCATTTTTAGGTAACACCTATAAGTGATATGATAGGATATGTGTCTTTCACTTTCTGACTTACTACAAGTCACGTGATTACTTCTAGACTCATCTACGGTGCTGCAAATGGCATTGTGTCCTTTTTTCCCTTGGCTTCTCTTCTGCCTTAGCGGGGTCCATTTTCAACAATGTGATTCCCTGAGGGTTGTGGATTAGCTGACCTGGGCAGCCTTACCCTGCCGGCCCGCCCTCCCCAGGTGTGCCTCGTTGAGGTCAATATAAACAGAGCTCCAGGCAGCAATAGCCCTTGAAGCTGTGCCTGACTCCATATTCTCTGCCCCGTCAGCAGTCTCGGGGCTGTGCTGGTGGGAGGGAGTGAGGGGCCACAGCTTTGTGGGTGGCCCGGTGTGAGTGGGGTTCTGCTGGCCTTTCTGCAGGAGTTGCCAGGCTGCCGCCTGTAAAGAAGAGGATGTGTCACCCATACATTCCGCTGGAATTTTTCTCCGGACAGAGGTGAGGAAGGAAAAAAGCAGTGGGGGCCGGGACAGGAGGGGTATCTCAGGCAGGGCAATGGAAAGCTTCTGGAAGAGTGCCCGGGGCCAGGACCAACCTGGCTGGCCTGCAGGCACCTAGATGGCCTGCGTGCTGTCGCTGGTGTGGCTCCACGGTCCTTCCTCTAGGCTTTCAAGCCCTTGTACATATTCAGGTGTTTTACCTGGAAAGGGTGGGAACAGTTCAGCAGCAGCTGGCCTGGGGCTCAGCTCACATTTACTCACAGATGCCTCGGCACGGTCCCCCAGCTTTGCAATGAGGACGCTCCTTGCGTGGGGGGTGGGTTGCTGGCTGTATGGGAGATGATTCCCCACCTCTGACCAATTTCAGAATTGTTTACCACTGGAGCAAGTGCCCTGATAGGGTTTTCCCCTGTATAACTCGTGGATTCAGGATTTTTTTTTCTTTTATGGTTCAAGTTAGATTTTATTCCTCTTTTATGTATTTATAGATATAAGCATGGAAATCATTCATTCCTATAAATACATCTGTGTGACGGGAAGAACTTTTTTCTGTTTTATTTTTAAATTTTATTTTTTAAAATTTTGAAATTTAATTTTATTTATGTTTTTATACAGCAGGTTATTATTAGTTATGTATTTTATGCATATACATGTATACAGGTCAATCCCAATCTCCCAACTCATCCCACCACCACCACCCCATGGCTTCCCACACTTGGTGTCCATACGTTTGTTCTCTACGTCTGTGTCTCTATTTCTTCCCTGCAAACCAGTTCATCTGTACCATTTTTAGGCTCCACATATATGCATTAATATACAATATTTGTTTTCCTCTTTCTGACTTACTTCATTCTGTATGACAGTCTCTCGATCCATCGATGTCTCTACAAATGACCCAGTTTCATTCCTTTTTATGGCCGAGTAATATTCCATTTTATATATGTACCACATCTTTCTCCACTCATCTGTCTGTGGGCATTTAGGTTGCTTCCATTACCTGGCTATTGTAAATAGTGCTGCAACGAACATTGTGCTGAATGTGCCTATTTGAAATACGGTTTTCTCTGGGTATATGCCCAGAAGTGGGATTGCTGGATCAGATGGTAATTCTATTTCTAATTTTTTTAAGGAAACTCCATACTCTTCTCCATAGTGACTGTATCAATTTACATTCCCACCAATAGTGGAAGAGGGCTCCTTTTGTCCACACCCTCCCCAGAATTGGTTGTTTGTAGATTTTCTGATGATGCCGATTCTAACAGGTGTGAGGTGATACCTCATTGTAGTTTTGATTTGCATTTCTCTAATAATTAGTGCTGTTGAGCAGCTTTTCTGTGCGTCTTGGCCATCTCTGTGTCTCCTTTGAAGAAACGTCTCTTTAGATCTTCTGCCCATTTTTTTTGGGTTGTTTGTTTTTTTAATATTAAGCTGCATGAGCTGTTTATATATATTGGAGATTAAACCTCTGTCCATTGATTCGTCTGCAATGATTTTCGCCCATTCTGAGGGATGCCTTTTTCCATTCCCGTGTTTTTTAACAAAAAAGGAAAGAAAGGAAAAGAAGCAGAACACTAATGTGCGTAAAATATGCCTTTTGAAACGGTCGTTTTGAAATATGGACGTCCTTTGAATTTTTTGGTCGATATGTGACCCCAGGATTTGTTTTCAGGGCAGGTGTCATTTACAGGCATGCAATGATTTTGAATATCAACTGACCATTAGCGTTGGGATTAAAGCTGCTGTTGTGTGAAACGGCCACAAGGTGGCAGCAGTTCACCCTTACCAAATCTGGTTACTAGGGCAAGAGAGCCTCAGTGGAAGTGGTGTTCTAGATTGGAGTTTAGAATGGAATGTACCAGGAGAAAGCCGCTCACGTTTGTCTCACTACTTCTTGTTCGTGTTTTTAATTTAATTTTTTATTTTTTATTACAGCAAGTTTGATTACAATGTTTGGCTTGTTGTAGGTGTGGAAGATGTGGTTCTTTTACACATATACAGATGACTGTTCTTCCTGGGATCCTTTTCCCATGTACGTTATGACAGAATGTTGAGTAGTCCTCTCTTGGTATTCTGTAGGTCTTTGGTGATTATGTATGTCACCTTTGTTTGTATATGTCTGTTAACCCCGATATCGTAATGAAACCAATCCTCACACCTTTCCATTGGTGAACCATAAGTTTGTTTCATGAATCTGTGATTGCCCTTCTCCGTGGAAATATCTGCCCTGGTATCCATTTTTAGGTAACACCTATAAGTGATATGATAGGATATGTGTCTTTCACTTTCTGACTTACTACAAGTCACGTGATTACTTCTAGACTCATCTACGGTGCTGCAAATGGCATTGTGTCCTTTTTTCCCTTGGCTTCTCTTCTGACTTAGCGGGGTCCATTTTCAACAATGTGATTCCCTGAGGGTTGTGGATTAGCTGACCTGGGCAGCCTTACCCTGCCGGCCCGCCCTCCCCAGGTGTGCCTCGTTGAGGTCAATATAAACAGAGCTCCAGGCAGCAATAGCCCCTGAAGCTGTGCCTGACTCCATATTCTCTGCCCCATCAGCAGTCTCGGGGCTGTGCTGGTGGGAGGGAGTGAGGGGCCACAGCTTTGTGGGTGGCCCGGTGTGAGTGGGGTTCTGCTGGCCTTTCTGCAGGAGTTGCCAGGCTGCCGCCTGTAAAGAAGAGGATGTGTCACCCATAACTTCCGCTGGAATTTCTCTCCGGACAGAGGTGAGGAAGGAAAAAAGCAGTGGGGGCCGGGACAGGAGGGGTATCTCAGGCAGGGCAATGGAAAGCTTCTGGAAGAGCGCCAGGGTCCAGGACCAGTGGGCTGGCTGGCCTGCAGGCACCAAGTTGGCCTGCGTGCTGTCGCTGGTGTGGCTCCACGGTCCTTCCTCTAGGCTTTCAAGCCCTTGTACATATTCAGGTGTTTTACCTGGAAAGGGTGGGAACAGTTCAGCAGCAGCTGGCCTGGGGCTCAGCTCACGTTTACTCACAGATGCCTCGGCACGGTCCCCCAGCTTTGCAATGAGGACGCTCCTTGCGTGGGGGGTGGGTGGCTGGCTGTATGGGAGATGGTTCCCCACCTCTGACCAATTTCAGAATTGTTTACCGCTGGAGCAAGTGTCGTGATAGGGTTTTCCTCTGTATAACTCGTGGGTTCAATTTTTTTTTCTTTTATGGTTCAAGTTAGATTTTATTCCTCTTTTATGTATTTATAACTATAAGCATGGAAATAATTCATTCCTATAAATACATCTGTGTGACGGGAAGAACTTTTTTCTGTTTTATTTTTAAATTTTATTTTTTAAAATTTTGAAATTTAATTTCATTTATGTTTTTATACAGCAGGTTATTATTAGTTATGTATTTTATGCATATACATGTATACAGGTCAATCCCAATCTCCCAACTCATCCCACCACCACCACCCCATGGCTTCCCACACTTGGTGTCCATACGTTTGTTCTCTACGTCTGTGTCTCTATTTCTTCCCTGCAAACCAGTTCATCTGTACCATTTTTAGGCTCCACATATATGCATTAATATACAATATTTGTTTTCCTCTTTCTGACTTACTTCATTCTGTATGACAGTCTCTCAATCCATCGATGTCTCTACAAATGACCCAGTTTCATTCCTTTTTATGGCCGAGTAATATTCCATTTTATATATGTACCACATCTTTATCCACTCATCTGTCTGTGGGCATTTAGGTTGCTTCCATTACCTGGCTATTGTAAATAGTGCTGCAACGAACATTGTGCTGAATGTGCCTTTTTGAAATACGGTTTTCTCTGGGTATATGCCCAGAAGTGGGATTGCTGGATCAGATGGTAATTCTATTTCTAATTTTTTTAAGGAAACTCCATACTGTTCTCCATAGTGACTGTATCAATTTACATTCCCACCAATAGTGGAAGAGGGCTCCTTTTGTCCACACCCTCCCCAGAATTGGTTGTTTGTATATTTTCTGATGATGCCTATTCTAACAGGTGTGAGGTGATACCTCATTGTAGTTTTGATTTGCATTTCTCTAATAATTAGTGCTGTTGAGCAGCTTTTCATGTGCGTCTTGGCCATCTCTGTGTCTCCTTTGAAGAAACGTCTCTTTAGATCTTCTGCCCATTTTTTGGGGTTGTTTGTTTTTTTAATATTAAGCTGCATGAGCTGTTTATATATATTGGAGATTAAACCTGTGTCCATTGATTCATTTGCAACGATTTTCACCCATCCTGAGGGATGCCTTTCTCCATTCCCGTTTTTTTTAACAAAAAAGGAAAGAAAGGAAAAGAAGCAGAACACTAATGTGCGTAAAATATGCCTTTTGAAACGGTCGTTTTGAAATATGGACGTCCTTTGAATTTTTTGGTCGATATGTGACCCCAGGATTTGTTTTCAGGGCAGGTGTCATTTACAGGCATGCAATGATTTTGAATATCAACTGACCGTTAGCGTTGGGATTAAAGCTGCTGTTGTGTGAAACGGCCACAAGGTGGCAGCAGTTCACACTTACCAAATCTGGTTACTAGGGCAAGAGAGCCTCAGTGGAAGTGGTGTTCTAGATTGGAGTTTAGAATGGAATGTACCAGGAGAAAGCCGCTCACGTTTGTCTCACTACTTCTTGTTCGTGTTTTTAATTTAATTTTTTATTTTTTATTACAGCAAGTTTGATTACAATGTTTGGCTTGTTGTAGGTGTGGAAGATGTGGTTCTTTTACACATATACAGATGACTGTTCTTCCTGGGATTCTTTTCCCATGTACGTTATGACAGAATGTTGAGTAGTCCTCTCTTGGTATTCTGTAGGTCTTTGGTGATTATATATGTCACCTGTGTTTGTATATGTCTGTTAACCCCGATATCGTAATGAAACCAATCCTCACACCTTTCCATTGGTGAACCATAAGTTTGTTTCATGAATCTGTGATTGCCCTTCTCCGTGGAAATATCTGCCCTGGTATCCACTTTTAGGTAACACCTATAGGTGATATGATAGGATATGTGTCTTTCACTTTCTGACTTACTACAAGTCACGTGATTACTTCTAGACTCATCTACGGTGCTGCAAATGGCATTGTGTCCTTTTTTCCCTTGGCTTCTCTTCTGCCTTAGCGGGGTCCATTTTCAACAATGTGATTCCCTGAGGGTTGTGGATTAGCTGACCTGGGCAGCCTTACCCTGCCGGCCCGCCCTCCCCAGGTGTTCCTCGTTGAGGTCAATATAAACAGAGCTCCAGGCAGCAATAGCTCCTGAAGCTGTGCCTGACTCCATATTCTCTGCCCCGTCAGCAGTCTCGGGGCTGTGCTGGTGGGAGGGAGTGAGGGGCCACAGCTTTGTGGGTGGCCCGGTGTGAGTGGGGTTCTGCTGGCCTTTCTGCAGGAGTTGCCATGCTGCCGCCTGTAAAGAAGAGGATGTGTCACCCATACATTCCGCTGGAATTTCTCTCCGGACAGAGGTGAGGAAGGAAAAAAGCAGTGGGGGCCGGGACAGGAGGGGTATCTCAGGCAGGGCAATGGAAAGCTTCTGGAAGAGCGCCCGGGGCCAGGACCAACCTGGCTGGCCTGCAGGCACCAAGTTGTCCTGCGTGCTGTCGCTGGTGTGGCTCCACGGTCCTTCCTCTAGGCTTTCAAGCCCTTGTACATATTCAGGTGTTTTACCTGGAAAGGGTGGGAACAGTTCAGCAGCAGCTGGCCTGGGGCTCAGCTCACGTTTACTCACAGATGCCTCGGCACGGTCCCCCAGCTTTGCAATGAGGACGCTCCTTGCGTGGGGGGTGGGTTGCTGGCTGTATGGGAGATGCTTCCCCACCTCTGACCAATTTCAGAATTGTTTACCACTGGAGCAAGTGCCCTGATAGGGTTTTCCCCTGTATAACTCGTGGATTCAGGATTTTTTTTTCTTTTATGGTTCAAGTTAGATTTTATTCCTCTTTTATGTATTTATAGATATAAGCATGGAAATCATTCATTCCTATAAATACATCTGTGTGACGGGAAGAACTTTTTTCTGTTTTATTTTTAAATTTTATTTTTTAAAATTTTGAAATTTAATTTTATTTATGTTTTTATACAGCAGGTTATTATTAGTTATGTATTTTATGCATATACATGTATACAGGTCAATCCCAATCTCCCAACTCATCCCACCACCACCACCCCATGGCTTCCCACACTTGGTGTCCATACGTTTGTTCTCTACGTCTGTGTCTCTATTTCTTCCCTGCAAACCAGTTCATCTGTACCATTTTTCGGCTCCACATATATGCATTAATATACAATATTTGTTTTCCTCTTTCTGACTTACTTCATTCTGTATGACAGTCTCTCGATCCATCGATGTCTCTACAAATGACCCAGTTTCATTCCTTTTTATGGCCGAGTAATATTCCATTTTATATATGTACCACATCTTTATCCACTCATCTGTCTGTGGGCATTTAGGTTGCTTCCATTACCTGGCTATTGTAAATAGTGCTGCAACGAACATTGTGCTGAATGTGCCTTTTTGAAATACGGTTTTCTCTGGGTATATGCCCAGAAGTGGGATTGCTGGATCAGATGGTAATTCTATTTCTAATTTTTTTAAGGAAACTCCATACTCTTCTCCATAGTGACTGTATCAATTTACATTCCCACCAATAGTGGAAGAGGGCTCCTTTTGTCCACACCCTCCCCAGATATTGGTTGTTTGTAGATTTTCTGATGATGCCTATTCTAACAGGTGTGAGGTGATACCTCATTGTAGTTTTGATTTGCATTTCTCTAATAATTAGTGCTGTTGAGCAGCTTTTCTGTGCGTCTTGGCCATCTCTGTGTCTCCTTTGAAGAAACGTCTCTTTAGATCTTCTGCCCATTTTTTTGGGTTGTTTGTTTTTTTAATATTAAGCTGCATGAGCTGTTTATATATATTGGAGATTAAACCTCTGTCCATTGATTCGTCTGCAATGATTTTCGCCCATTCTGAGGGATGCCTTTTTCCATTCCCGTGTTTTTTAACAAAAAAGGAAAGAAAGGAAAAGAAGCAGAACACTAATGTGCGTAAAATATGCCTTTTGAAACGGTCGTTTTGAAATATGGACGTCCTTTGAATTTTTTGGTCGATATGTGACCCCAGGATTTGTTTTCAGGGCAGGTGTCATTTACAGGCATGCAATGATTTTGAATATCAACTGACCATTAGCGTTGGGATTAAAGCTGCTGTTGTGTGAAACGGCCACAAGGTGGCAGCAGTTCACCCTTACCAAATCTGGTTACTAGGGCAAGAGAGCCTCAGTGGAAGTGGTGTTCTAGATTGGAGTTTAGAATGGAATGTGCCAGGAGAAAGCCGCTCACGTTTGTCTCACTACTTCTTGTTCGTGTTTTTAATTTAATTTTTTATTTTTTATTACAGCAAGTTTGATTACAATGTTTGGCTTGTTGTAGGTGTGGAAGATGTGGTTCTTTTACACATATACAGATGACTGTTCTTCCTGGGATCCTTTTCCCATGTACGTTATGACAGAATGTTGAGTAGTCCTCTCTTGGTATTCTGTAGGTCTTTGGTGATTATATATGTCACCTGTGTTTGTATATGTCTGTTAACCCCGATATCGTAATGAAACCAATCCTCACACCTTTCCATTGGTGAACCATAAGTTTGTTTCATGAATCTGTGATTGCCCTTCTCCGTGGAAATATCTGCCCTGGTATCCATTTTTAGGTAACACCTATAAGTGATATGATAGGATATGTGTCTTTCACTTTCTGACTTACTACAAGTCACGTGATTACTTCTAGACTCATCTACGGTGCTGCAAATGGCATTGTGTCCTTTTTTCCCTTGGCTTCTCTTCTGCCTTAGCGGGGTCCATTTTCAACATTGTGATTCCCTGAGGGTTGTGGATTAGCTGACCTGGGCAGCCTTACCCTGCCGGCCCGCCCTCCCCAGGTGTGCCTCGTTGAGGTCAATATAAACAGAGCTCCAGGCAGCAATAGCCCTTGAAGCTGTGCCTGACTCCATATTCTCTGCCCCGTCAGCAGTCTCGGGGCTGTGCTGGTGGGAGGGAGTGAGGGGCCACAGCTTTGTGGGTGGCCCGGTGTGAGTGGGGTTCTGCTGGCCTTTCTGCAGGAGTTGCCAGGCTGCCGCCTGTAAAGAAGAGGATGTGTCACCCATACATTCCGCTGGAATTTCTCTCCGGACAGAGGTGAGGAAGGAAAAAAGCAGTGGGGGCCGGGACAGGAGGGGTATCTCAGGCAGGGCAATGGAAAGCTTCTGGAAGAGTGCCTGGGGCCAGGACCAACCTGGCTGGCCTGCAGGCACCAAGATGGCCTGCGTGCTGTCGCTGGTGTGGCTCCACGGTCCTTCCTCTAGGCTTTCAAGCCGTTGTACATATTCAGGTGTTTTACCTGGAAAGGGTGGGAACAGTTCAGCAGCAGCTGGCCTGGGGCTCAGCTCACGTTTACTCACAGATGCCTCGGCACGGTCCCCCAGCTTTGCAATGAGGACGCTCCTTGCGTGGGGGGTGGGTTGCTGGCTGTATGGGAGATGCTTCCCCACCTCTGACCAATTTCAGAATTGTTTACCACTGGAGCAAGTGCCCTGATAGGGTTTTCCAATGTATAACTCGTGGATTCAGGATTTTTTTTTCTTTTATGGTTCAAGTTAGATTTTATTCCTCTTTTATGTATTTATAGATATAAGCATGGAAATCATTCATTCCTATAAATACATCTGTGTGACGGGAAGAACTTTTTTCTGTTTTATTTTTAAATTTTATTTTTTAAAATTTTGAAATTTAATTTTATTTATGTTTTTATACAGCAGGTTATTATTAGTTATGTATTTTATGCATATACATGTATACAGGTCAATCCCAATCTCCCAACTCATCCCACCACCACCACCCCATGGCTTCCCACACTTGGTGTCCATACGTTTGTTCTCTACGTCTGTGTCTCTATTTCTTCCCTGCAAACCAGTTCATCTGTACCATTTTTAGGCTCCACATATATGCATTAATATACAATATTTGTTTTCCTCTTTCTGACTTACTTCATTCTGTATGACAGTCTCTCGATCCATCGATGTCTCTACAAATGACCCAGTTTCATTCCTTTTTATGGCCGAGTAATATTCCATTTTATATATGTACCACATCTTTATCCACTCATCTGTCTGTGGGCATTTAGGTTGCTTCCATTACCTGGCTATTGTAAATAGTGCTGCAACGAACATTGTGCTGAATGTGCCTTTTTGAAATACGGTTTTCTCTGGGTATATGCCCAGAAGTGGGATTGCTGGATCAGATGGTAATTCTATTTCTAATTTTTTTAAGGAAACTCCATACTGTTCTCCATAGTGACTGTATCAATTTACATTCCCACCAATAGTGGAAGAGGGCTCCTTTTGTCCACACCCTCCCCAGAATTGGTTGTTTGTAGATTTTCTGATGATGCCGATTCTAAAAGGTGTGAGGTGATACCTCATTGTAGTTTTGATTTGCATTTCTCTAATAATTAGTGCTGTTGAGCAGCTTTTCTGTGTGTCTTGGCCATCTCTGTGTCTCCTTTGAAGAAACGTCTCTTTAGATCTTCTGCCCATTTTTTTGGGTTGTTTGTTTTTTTAATATTAAGCTGCATGAGCTGTTTATATATATTGGAGATTAAACCTCTGTCCATTGATTCGTCTGCAATGATTTTCGCCCATTCTGAGGGATGCCTTTTTCCATTCCCGTGTTTTTTAACAAAAAAGGAAAGAAAGGAAAAGAAGCAGAACACTAATGTGCGTAAAATATGTCTTTTGAAACGGTCGTTTTGAAATATGGACGTCCTTTGAATTTTTTGGTCGATATGTGACCCCAGGATTTGTTTTCAGGGCAGGTGTCATTTACAGGCATGCAATGATTTTGAATATCAACTGACCATTAGCGTTGGGATTAAAGCTGCTGTTGTGTGAAACGGCCACAAGGTGGCAGCAGTTCACCCTTACCAAATCTGGTTACTAGGGCAAGAGAGCCTCAGTGGAAGTGGTGTTCTAGATTGGAGTTTAGAATGGAATGTACCAGGAGAAAGCCGCTCACGTTTGTCTCACTACTTCTTGTTCGTGTTTTTAATTTAATTTTTTATTTTTTATTACAGCAAGTTTGATTACAATGTTTGGCTTGTTGTAGGTGTGGAAGATGTGGTTCTTTTACACATATACAGATGACTGTTCTTCCTGGGATCCTTTTCCCATGTACGTTATGACAGAATGTTGAGTAGTCCTCTCTTGGTATTCTGTAGGTCTTTGGTGATTATGTATGTCACCTGTGTTTGTATATGTCTGTTAACCCCGATATCGTAATGAAACCAATCCTCACACCTTTCCATTGGTGAACCATAAGTTTGTTTCATGAATCTGTGATTGCCCTTCTCCGTGGAAATATCTGCCCTGGTATCCATTTTTAGGTAACACCTATAAGTGATATGATAGGATATGTGTCTTTCACTTTCTGACTTACTACAAGTCACGTGATTACTTCTAGACTCATCTACGGTGCTGCAAATGGCATTGTGTCCTTTTTTCCCTTGGCTTCTCTTCTGCCTTAGCGGGGTCCATTTTCAACAATGTGATTCCCTGAGGGTTGTGGATTAGCTGACCTGGGCAGCCTTACCCTGCCGGCCCGCCCTCCCCAGGTGTGCCTCGTTGAGGTCAATATAAACAGAGCTCCAGGCAGCAATAGCCCTTGAAGCTGTGCCTGACTCCATATTCTCTGCCCCGTCAGCAGTCTCGGGGCTGTGCTGGTGGGAGGGAGTGAGGGGCCACAGCTTTGTGGGTGGCCCGGTGTGAGTGGGGTTCTGCTGGCCTTTCTGCAGGAGTTGCCAGGCTGCCGCCTGTAAAGAAGAGGATGTGTCACCCATAACTTCCGCTGGAATTTCTCTCCGGACAGAGGTGAGGAAGGAAAAAAGCAGTGGGGGCCGGGACAGGAGGGGTATCTCAGGCAGGGCAATGGAAAGCTTCTGGAAGAGCGCCAGGGTCCAGGACCAGTGGGCTGGCTGGCCTGCAGGCACCAAGTTGGCCTGCGTGCTGTCGCTGGTGTGGCTCCACGGTCCTTCCTCTAGGCTTTCAAGCCCTTGTACATATTCAGGTGTTTTACCTGGAAAGGGTGGGAACAGTTCAGCAGCAGCTGGCCTGGGGCTCAGCTCACGTTTACTCACAGATGCCTCGGCACGGTCCCCCAGTTTGCAATGAGGACGCTCCTTGCATGGGGGGTGGGTGGCTGGCTGTATGGGAGATGGTTCCCCACCTCTGACCAATTTCAGAATTGTTTACCGCTGGAGCAAGTGTCGTGATAGGGTTTTCCTCTGTATAACTCGTGGGTTCAATTTTTTTTTTCTTTTATGGTTCAAGTTAGATTTTATTCCTCTTTTATGTATTTATAAATATAAGCATGGAAATAATTCATTCCTATAAATACATCTGTGTGACGGGAAGAACTTTTTTCTGTTTTATTTTTAAATTTTATTTTTTAAAATTTTGAAATTTAATTTCATTTATGTTTTTATACAGCAGGTTATTATTAGTTATGTATTTTATGCATATACATGTATACAGGTCAATCCCAATCTCCCAACTCATCCCACCACCACCACCCCATGGCTTCCCACCCTTGGTGTCCATACGTTTGTTCTCTACGTCTGTGTCTCTATTTCTTCCCTGCAAACCAGTTCATCTGTACCATTTTTAGGCTCCACATATATGCATTAATATACAATATTTGTTTTCCTCTTTCTGACTTACTTCATTCTGTATGACAGTCTCTCAATCCATCGATGTCTCTACAAATGACCCAGTTTCATTCCTTTTTATGGCCGAGTAATATTCCATTTTATATATGTACCACATCTTTATCCACTCATCTGTCTGTGGGCATTTAGGTTGCTTCCATTACCTGGCTATTGTAAATAGTGCTGCAACGAACATTGTGCTGAATGTGCCTTTTTGAAATACGGTTTTCTCTGGGTATATGCCCAGAAGTGGGATTGCTGGATCAGATGGTAATTCTATTTCTAATTTTTTTAAGGAAACTCCATACTGTTCTCCATAGTGACTGTATCAATTTACATTCCCACCAATAGTGGAAGAGGGCTCCTTTTGTCCACACCCTCCCCAGAATTGGTTGTTTGTATATTTTCTGATGATGCCTATTCTAACAGGTGTGAGGTGATACCTCATTGTAGTTTTGATTTGCATTTCTCTAATAATTAGTGCTGTTGAGCAGCTTTTCATGTGCGTCTTGGCCATCTCTGTGTCTCCTTTGAAGAAACGTCTCTTTAGATCTTCTGCCCATTTTTTGGGGTTGTTTGTTTTTTTAATATTAAGCTGCATGAGCTGTTTATATATATTGGAGATTAAACCTGTGTCCATTGATTCATTTGCAACGATTTTCACCCATCCTGAGGGATGCCTTTTTCCATTCCCGTTTTTTTTAACAAAAAAGGAAAGAAAGGAAAAGAAGCAGAACACTAATGTGCGTAAAATATGCCTTTTGAAACGGTCGTTTTGAAATATGGACGTCCTTTGAATTTTTTGGTCGATATGTGACCCCAGGATTTGTTTTCAGGGCAGGTGTCATTTACAGGCCTGCAATGATTTTGAATATCAACTGACCATTAGCGTTGGGATTAAAGCTGCTGTTGTGTGAAACGGCCACAAGGTGGCAGCAGTTCACCCTTACCAAATCTGGTTACTAGGGCAAGAGAGCCTCAGTGGAAGTGGTGTTCTAGATTGGAGTTTAGAATGGAATGTACCAGGAGAAAGCCGCTCACGTTTGTCTCACTACTTCTTGTTCGTGTTTTTAATTTAATTTTTTATTTTTTATTACAGCAAGTTTGATTACAATGTTTGGCTTGTTGTAGGTGTGGAAGATGTGGTTCTTTTACACATATACAGATGACTGTTCTTCCTGGGATTCTTTTCCCATGTACGTTATGACAGAATGTTGAGTAGTCCTCTCTTGGTATTCTGTAGGTCTTTGGTGATTATATATGTCACCTGTGTTTGTATATGTCTGTTAACCCCGATATCGTAATGAAACCAATCCTCACACCTTTCCATTGGTGAACCATAAGTTTGTTTCATGAATCTGTGATTGCCCTTCTCCGTGGAAATATCTGCCCTGGTATCCACTTTTAGGTAACACCTATAGGTGATATGATATGATATGTGTCTTTCACTTTCTGACTTACTACAAGTCACGTGATTACTTCTAGACTCATCTACGGTGCTGCAAATGGCATTGTGTCCTTTTTTCCCTTGGCTTCTCTTCTGCCTTAGCGGGGTCCATTTTCAACAATGTGATTCCCTGAGGGTTGTGGATTAGCTGACCTGGGCAGCCTTACCCTGCCGGCCCGCCCTCCCCAGGTGTTCCTCGTTGAGGTCAATATAAACAGAGCTCCAGGCAGCAATAGTCCCTGAAGCTGTGCCTGACTCCATATTCTCTGCCCCGTCAGCAGTCTCGGGGCTGTGCTGGTGGGAGGGAGTGAGGGGCCACAGCTTTGTGGGTGGCCCGGTGTGAGTGGGGTTCTGCTGGCCTTTCTGCAGGAGTTGCCATGCTGCCGCCTGTAAAGAAGAGGATGTGTCACCCATACATTCCGCTGGAATTTCTCTCCGGACAGAGGTGAGGAAGGAAAAAAGCAGTGGGGGCCGGGACAGGAGGGGTATCTCAGGCAGGGCAATGGAAAGCTTCTGGAAGAGCGCCCGGGTCCAGGACCAACCTGGCTGGCCTGCAGGCACCAAGATGTCCTGCGTGCTGTCGCTGGTGTGGCTCCACGGTCCTTCCTCTAGGCTTTCAAGCCCTTGTACATATTCAGGTGTTTTACCTGGAAAGGGTGGGAACAGTTCAGCAGCAGCTGGCCTGGGGCTCAGCTCACGTTTACTCACAGATGCCTCGGCACGGTCCCCCAGCTTTGCAATGAGGACGCTCCTTGCGTGGGGGGTGGGTTGCTGGCTGTATGGGAGATGCTTCCCCACCTCTGACCAATTTCAGAATTGTTTACCACTGGAGCAAGTGCCCTGATAGGGTTTTCCCCTGTATAACTCGTGGGTTCAGAATTTTTTTTTCTTTTATGGTTCAAGTTAGATTTTATTCCTCTTTTATGTATTTATAGATATAAGCATGGAAATCATTCATTCCTATAAATACATCTGTGTGACGGGAAGAACTTTTTTCTGTTTTATTTTTAAATTTTATTTTTTAAAATTTTGAAATTTAATTTTATTTATGTTTTTATACAGCAGGTTATTATTAGTTATGTATTTTATGCATATACATGTATACAGGTCAATCCCAATCTCCCAACTCATCCCACCACCACCACCCCATGGCTTCCCACACTTGGTGTCCATACGTTTGTTCTCTACGTCTGTGTCTCTATTTCTTCCCTGCAAACCAGTTCATCTGTACCATTTTTAGGCTCCACATATATGCATTAATATACAATATTTGTTTTCCTCTTTCTGACTTACTTCATTCTGTATGACAGTCTCTCAATCCATCGATGTCTCTACAAATGACCCAGTTTCATTCCTTTTTATGGCCGAGTAATATTCCATTTTATATATGTACCACATCTTTATCCACTCATCTGTCTGTGGGCATTTAGGTTGCTTCCATTACCTGGCTATTGTAAATAGTGCTGCAACGAACATTGTGCTGAATGTGCCTTTTTGAAATACGGTTTTCTCTGGGTATATGCCCAGAAGTGGGATTGCTGGATCAGATGGTAATTCTATTTCTAATTTTTTTAAGGAAACTCCATACTGTTCTCCATAGTGACTGTATCAATTTACATTCCCACCAATAGTGGAAGAGGGCTCCTTTTGTCCACACCCTCCCCAGAATTGGTTGTTTGTAGATTTTCTGATGATGCCGATTCTAAAAGGTGTGAGGTGATACCTCATTGTAGTTTTGATTTGCATTTCTCTAATAATTAGTGCTGTTGAGCAGCTTTTCTGTGTGTCTTGGCCATCTCTGTGTCTCCTTTGAAGAAACGTCTCTTTAGATCTTCTGCCCATTTTTTTGGGTTGTTTGTTTTTTTAATATTAAGCTGCATGAGCTGTTTATATATATTGGAGATTAAACCTCTGTCCATTGATTCGTCTGCAATGATTTTCGCCCATTCTGAGGGATGCCTTTTTCCATTCCCGTGTTTTTTAACAAAAAAGGAAAGAAAGGAAAAGAAGCAGAACACTAATGTGCGTAAAATATGTCTTTTGAAACGGTCGTTTTGAAATATGGACGTCCTTTGAATTTTTTGGTCGATATGTGACCCCAGGATTTGTTTTCAGGGCAGGTGTCATTTACAGGCATGCAATGATTTTGAATATCAACTGACCATTAGCGTTGGGATTAAAGCTGCTGTTGTGTGAAACGGCCACAAGGTGGCAGCAGTTCACCCTTACCAAATCTGGTTACTAGGGCAAGAGAGCCTCAGTGGAAGTGGTGTTCTAGATTGGAGTTTAGAATGGAATGTACCAGGAGAAAGCCGCTCACGTTTGTCTCACTACTTCTTGTTCGTGTTTTTAATTTAATTTTTTATTTTTTATTACAGCAAGTTTGATTACAATGTTTGGCTTGTTGTAGGTGTGGAAGATGTGGTTCTTTTACACATATACAGATGACTGTTCTTCCTGGGATCCTTTTCCCATGTACGTTATGACAGAATGTTGAGTAGTCCTCTCTTGGTATTCTGTAGGTCTTTGGTGATTATGTATGTCACCTGTGTTTGTATATGTCTGTTAACCCCGATATCGTAATGAAACCAATCCTCACACCTTTCCATTGGTGAACCATAAGTTTGTTTCATGAATCTGTGATTGCCCTTCTCCGTGGAAATATCTGCCCTGGTATCCACTTTTAGGTAACACCTATAAGTGATATGATAGGATATGTGTCTTTCACTTTCTGACTTACTACAAGTCACGTGATTACTTCTAGACTCATCTACGGTGCTGCAAATGGCATTGTGTCCTTTTTTCCCTTGGCTTCTCTTCTGCCTTAGCGGGGTCCATTTTCAACAATGTGATTCCCTGAGGGTTGTGGATTAGCTGACCTGGGCAGCCTTACCCTGCCGGCCCGCCCTCCCCAGGTGTTCCTCGTTGAGGTCAATATAAACAGAGCTCCAGGCAGCAATAGTCCCTGAAGCTGTGCCTGACTCCATATTCTCTGCCCCGTCAGCAGTCTCGGGGCTGTGCTGGTGGGAGGGAGTGAGGGGCCACAGCTTTGTGGGTGGCCCGGTGTGAGTGGGGTTCTGCTGGCCTTTCTGCAGGAGTTGCCATGCTGCCGCCTGTAAAGAAGAGGATGTGTCACCCTTACATTCCGCTGGAATTTCTCTCCGGACAGAGGTGAGGAAGGAAAAAAGCAGTGGGGGCCGGGACAGGAGGGGTATCTCAGGCAGGGCAATGGAAAGCTTCTGGAAGAGCGCCCGGGGCCAGGACCAACCTGGCTGGCCTGCAGGCACCAAGATGTCCTGCGTGCTGTCGCTGGTGTGGCTCCACGGTCCTTCCTCTAGGCTTTCAAGCCCTTGTACATATTCAGGTGTTTTACCTGGAAAGGGTGGGAACAGTTCAGCAGCAGCTGGCCTGGGGCTCAGCTCACGTTTACTCACAGATGCCTCGGCACGGTCCCCCAGCTTTGCAATGAGGACGCTCCTTGCGTGGGGGGTGGGTTGCTGGCTGTATGGGAGATGCTTCCCCACCTCTGACCAATTTCAGAATTGTTTACCACTGGAGCAAGTGCCCTGATAGGGTTTTCCCCTGTATAACTCGTGGATTCAGGATTTTTTTTTCTTTTATGGTTCAAGTTAGATTTTATTCCTCTTTTATGTATTTATAGATATAAGCATGGAAATCATTCATTCCTATAAATACATCTGTGTGACGGGAAGAACTTTTTTCTGTTTTATTTTTAAATTTTATTTTTTAAAATTTTGAAATTTAATTTTATTTATGTTTTTATACAGCAGGTTATTATTAGTTATGTATTTTATGCATATACATGTATACAGGTCAATCCCAATCTCCCAACTCATCCCACCACCACCACCCCATGGCTTCCCACACTTGGTGTCCATACGTTTGTTCTCTACGTCTGTGTCTCTATTTCTTCCCTGCAAACCAGTTCATCTGTACCATTTTTAGGCTCCACATATATGCATTAATATACAATATTTGTTTTCCTCTTTCTGACTTACTTCATTCTGTATGACAGTCTCTCGATCCATCGATGTCTCTACAAATGACCCAGTTTCATTCCTTTTTATGGCCGAGTAATATTCCATTTTATATATGTACCACATCTTTATCCACTCATCTGTCTGTGGGCATTTAGGTTGCTTCCATTACCTGGCTATTGTAAATAGTGCTGCAACGAACATTGTGCTGAATGTGCCTTTTTGAAATACGGTTTTCTCTGGGTATATGCCCAGAAGTGGGATTGCTGGATCAGATGGTAATTCTATTTCTAATTTTTTTAAGGAAACTCCATACTGTTCTCCATAGTGACTGTATCAATTTACATTCCCACCAATAGTGGAAGAGGGCTCCTTTTGTCCACACCCTCCCCAGAATTGGTTGTTTGTAGATTTTCTGATGATGCCGATTCTAAAAGGTGTGAGGTGATACCTCATTGTAGTTTTGATTTGCATTTCTCTAATAATTAGTGCTGTTGAGCAGCTTTTCTGTGTGTCTTGGCCATCTCTGTGTCTCCTTTGAAGAAACGTCTCTTTAGATCTTCTGCCCATTTTTTTGGGTTGTTTGTTTTTTTAATATTAAGCTGCATGAGCTGTTTATATATATTGGAGATTAAACCTCTGTCCATTGATTCGTCTGCAATGATTTTCGCCCATTCTGAGGGATGCCTTTTTCCATTCCCGTGTTTTTTAACAAAAAAGGAAAGAAAGGAAAAGAAGCAGAACACTAATGTGCGTAAAATATGTCTTTTGAAACGGTCGTTTTGAAATATGGACGTCCTTTGAATTTTTTGGTCGATATGTGACCCCAGGATTTGTTTTCAGGGCAGGTGTCATTTACAGGCATGCAATGATTTTGAATATCAACTGACCATTAGCGTTGGGATTAAAGCTGCTGTTGTGTGAAACGGCCACGAGGTGGCAGCAGTTCACCCTTACCAAATCTGGTTACTAGGGCAAGAGAGCCTCAGTGGAAGTGGTGTTCTAGATTGGAGTTTAGAATGGAATGTACCAGGAGAAAGCCGCTCACGTTTGTCTCACTACTTCTTGTTCGTGTTTTTAATTTAATTTTTTATTTTTTATTACAGCAAGTTTGATTACAATGTTTGGCTTGTTGTAGGTGTGGAAGATGTGGTTCTTTTACACATATACAGATGACTGTTCTTCCTGGGATCCTTTTCCCATGTACGTTATGACAGAATGTTGAGTAGTCCTCTCTTGGTATTCTGTAGGTCTTTGGTGATTATGTATGTCACCTGTGTTTGTATATGTCTGTTAACCCCGATATCGTAATGAAACCAATCCTCACACCTTTCCATTGGTGAACCATAAGTTTGTTTCATGAATCTGTGATTGCCCTTCTCCGTGGAAATATCTGCCCTGGTATCCATTTTTAGGTAACACCTATAAGTGATATGATAGGATATGTGTCTTTCACTTTCTGACTTACTACAAGTCACGTGATTACTTCTAGACTCATCTACGGTGCTGCAAATGGCATTGTGTCCTTTTTTCCCTTGGCTTCTCTTCTGCCTTAGCGGGGTCCATTTTCAACAATGTGATTCCCTGAGGGTTGTGGATTAGCTGACCTGGGCAGCCTTACCCTGCCGGCCCGCCCTCCCCAGGTGTGCCTCGTTGAGGTCAATATAAACAGAGCTCCAGGCAGCAATAGCCCCTGAAGCTGTGCCTGACTCCATATTCTCTGCCCCGTCAGCAGTCTCGGGGCTGTGCTGGTGGGAGGGAGTGAGGGGCCACAGCTTTGTGGGTGGCCCGGTGTGAGTGGGGTTCTGCTGGCCTTTCTGCAGGAGTTGCCAGGCTGCCGCCTGTAAAGAAGAGGATGTGTCACCCATAACTTCCGCTGGAATTTCTCTCCGGACAGAGGTGAGGAAGGAAAAAAGCAGTGGGGGCCGGGACAGGAGGGGTATCTCAGGCAGGGCAATGGAAAGCTTCTGGAAGAGCGCCAGGGTCCAGGACCAGTGGGCTGGCTGGCCTGCAGGCACCAAGTTGGCCTGCGTGCTGTCGCTGGTGTGGCTCCACGGTCCTTCCTCTAGGCTTTCAAGCCCTTGTACATATTCAGGTGTTTTACCTGGAAAGGGTGGGAACAGTTCAGCAGCAGCTGGCCTGGGGCTCAGCTCACGTTTACTCACAGATGCCTCGGCACGGTCCCCCAGTTTGCAATGAGGACGCTCCTTGCGTGGGGGGTGGGTGGCTGGCTGTATGGGAGATGGTTCCCCACCTCTGACCAATTTCAGAATTGTTTACCGCTGGAGCAAGTGTCGTGATAGGGTTTTCCTCTGTATAACTCGTGGGTTCAATTTTTTTTTTCTTTTATGGTTCAAGTTAGATTTTATTCCTCTTTTATGTATTTATAAATATAAGCATGGAAATCATTCATTCCTATAAATACATCTGTGTGACGGGAAGCACTTTTTTCTGTTTTATTTTTAAATTTTATTTTTTAAAATTTTGAAATTTAATTTCATTTATGTTTTTATACAGCAGGTTATTATTAGTTATGTATTTTATGCATATACATGTATACAGGTCAATCCCAATCTCCCAACTCATCCCACCACCACCACCCCATGGCTTCCCACCCTTGGTGTCAATACGTTTGTTCTCTACGTCTGTGTCTCTATTTCTTCCCTGCAAACCAGTTCATCTGTACCATTTTTAGGCTCCACATATATGCATTAATATACAATATTTGTTTTCCTCTTTCTGACTTACTTCATTCTGTATGACAGTCTCTCAATCCATCGATGTCTCTACAAATGACCCAGTTTCATTCCTTTTTATGGCCGAGTAATATTCCATTTTATATATGTACCACATCTTTATCCACTCATCTGTCTGTGGGCATTTAGGTTGCTTCCATTACCTGGCTATTGTAAATAGTGCTGCAACGAACATTGTGCTGAATGTGCCTTTTTGAAATACGGTTTTCTCTGGGTATATGCCCAGAAGTGGGATTGCTGGATCAGATGGTAATTCTATTTCTAATTTTTTTAAGGAAACTCCATACTGTTCTCCATAGTGACTGTATCAATTTACATTCCCACCAATAGTGGAAGAGGGCTCCTTTTGTCCACACCCTCCCCAGAATTGGTTGTTTGTATATTTTCTGATGATGCCTATTCTAACAGGTGTGAGGTGATACCTCATTGTAGTTTTGATTTGCATTTCTCTAATAATTAGTGCTGTTGAGCAGCTTTTCATGTGCGTCTTGGCCATCTCTGTGTCTCCTTTGAAGAAACGTCTCTTTAGATCTTCTGCCCATTTTTTGGGGTTGTTTGTTTTTTTAATATTAAGCTGCATGAGCTGTTTATATATATTGGAGATTAAACCTGTGTCCATTGATTCATTTGCAACGATTTTCACCCATCCTGAGGGATGCCTTTTTCCATTCCCGTTTTTTTAACAAAAAAGGAAAGAAAGGAAAAGAAGCAGAACACTAATGTGCGTAAAATATGCCTTTTGAAACGGTCGTTTTGAAATATGGACGTCCTTTGAATTTTTTGGTCGATATGTGACCCCAGGATTTGTTTTCAGGGCAGGTGTCATTTACAGGCCTGCAATGATTTTGAATATCAACTGACCATTAGCGTTGGGATTAAAGCTGCTGTTGTGTGAAACGGCCACAAGGTGGCAGCAGTTCACCCTTACCAAATCTGGTTACTAGGGCAAGAGAGCCTCAGTGGAAGTGGTGTTCTAGATTGGAGTTTAGAATGGAATGTACCAGGAGAAAGCCGCTCACGTTTGTCTCACTACTTCTTGTTCGTGTTTTTAATTTAATTTTTTATTTTTTATTACAGCAAGTTTGATTACAATGTTTGGCTTGTTGTAGGTGTGGAAGATGTGGTTCTTTTACACATATACAGATGACTGTTCTTCCTGGGATTCTTTTCCCATGTACGTTATGACAGAATGTTGAGTAGTCCTCTCTTGGTATTCTGTAGGTCTTTGGTGATTATATATGTCACCTGTGTTTGTATATGTCTGTTAACCCCGATATCGTAATGAAACCAATCCTCACACCTTTCCATTGGTGAACCATAAGTTTGTTTCATGAATCTGTGATTGCCCTTCTCCGTGGAAATATCTGCCCTGGTATCCACTTTTAGGTAACACCTATAGGTGATATGATATGATATGTGTCTTTCACTTTCTGACTTACTACAAGTCACGTGATTACTTCTAGACTCATCTACGGTGCTGCAAATGGCATTGTGTCCTTTTTTCCCTTGGCTTCTCTTCTGCCTTAGCGGGGTCCATTTTCAACAATGTGATTCCCTGAGGGTTGTGGATTAGCTGACCTGGGCAGCCTTACCCTGCCGGCCCGCCCTCCCCAGGTGTTCCTCGTTGAGGTCAATATAAACAGAGCTCCAGGCAGCAATAGTCCCTGAAGCTGTGCCTGACTCCATATTCTCTGCCCCGTCAGCAGTCTCGGGGCTGTGCTGGTGGGAGGGAGTGAGGGGCCACAGCTTTGTGGGTGGCCCGGTGTGAGTGGGGTTCTGCTGGCCTTTCTGCAGGAGTTGCCATGCTGCCGCCTGTAAAGAAGAGGATGTGTCACCCATACATTCCGCTGGAATTTCTCTCCGGACAGAGGTGAGGAAGGAAAAAAGCAGTGGGGGCCGGGACAGGAGGGGTATCTCAGGCAGGGCAATGGAAAGCTTCTGGAAGAGCGCCCGGGGCCAGGACCAACCTGGCTGGCCTGCAGGCACCAAGATGTCCTGCGTGCTGTCGCTGGTGTGGCTCCACGGTCCTTCCTCTAGGCTTTCAAGCCCTTGTACATATTCAGGTGTTTTACCTGGAAAGGGTGGGAACAGTTCAGCAGCAGCTGGCCTGGGGCTCAGCTCACGTTTACTCACAGATGCCTCGGCACGGTCCCCCAGCTTTGCAATGAGGACGCTCCTTGCGTGGGGGGTGGGTTGCTGGCTGTATGGGAGATGCTTCCCCACCTCTGACCAATTTCAGAATTGTTTACCACTGGAGCAAGTGCCCTGATAGGGTTTTCCCCTGTATAACTCGTGGGTTCAGAATTTTTTTTTCTTTTATGGTTCAAGTTAGATTTTATTCCTCTTTTATGTATTTATAGATATAAGCATGGAAATCATTCATTCCTATAAATACATCTGTGTGACGGGAAGAACTTTTTTCTGTTTTATTTTTAAATTTTATTTTTTAAAATTTTGAAATTTAATTTTATTTATGTTTTTATACAGCAGGTTATTATTAGTTATGTATTTTATGCATATACATGTATACAGGTCAATCCCAATCTCCCAACTCATCCCACCACCACCACCCCATGGCTTCCCACACTTGGTGTCCATACGTTTGTTCTCTACGTCTGTGTCTCTATTTCTTCCCTGCAAACCAGTTCATCTGTACCATTTTTAGGCTCCACATATATGCATTAATATACAATATTTGTTTTCCTCTTTCTGACTTACTTCATTCTGTATGACAGTCTCTCGATCCATCGTTGTCTCTACAAATGACCCAGTTTCATTCCTTTTTATGGCCGAGTAATATTCCATTTTATATATGTACCACATCTTTATCCACTCATCTGTCTGTGGGCATTTAGGTTGCTTCCATTACCTGGCTATTGTAAATAGTGCTGCAACGAACATTGTGCTGAATGTGCCTTTTTGAAATACGGTTTTCTCTGGGTATATGCCCAGAAGTGGGATTGCTGGATCAGATGGTAATTCTATTTCTAATTTTTTTAAGGAAACTCCATACTGTTCTCCATAGTGACTGTATCAATTTACATTCCCACCAATAGTGGAAGAGGGCTCCTTTTGTCCACACCCTCCCCAGAATTGGTTGTTTGTAGATTTTCTGATGATGCCGATTCTAAAAGGTGTGAGGTGATACCTCATTGTAGTTTTGATTTGCATTTCTCTAATAATTAGTGCTGTTGAGCAGCTTTTCTGTGTGTCTTGGCCATCTCTGTGTCTCCTTTGAAGAAACGTCTCTTTAGATCTTCTGCCCATTTTTTTGGGTTGTTTGTTTTTTTAATATTAAGCTGCATGAGCTGTTTATATATATTGGAGATTAAACCTCTGTCCATTGATTCGTCTGCAATGATTTTCGCCCATTCTGAGGGATGCCTTTTTCCATTCCCGTGTTTTTTAACAAAAAAGGAAAGAAAGGAAAAGAAGCAGAACACTAATGTGCGTAAAATATGTCTTTTGAAACGGTCGTTTTGAAATATGGACGTCCTTTGAATTTTTTGGTCGATATGTGACCCCAGGATTTGTTTTCAGGGCAGGTGTCATTTACAGGCATGCAATGATTTTGAATATCAACTGACCATTAGCGTTGGGATTAAAGCTGCTGTTGTGTGAAACGGCCACAAGGTGGCAGCAGTTCACCCTTACCAAATCTGGTTACTAGGGCAAGAGAGCCTCAGTGGAAGTGGTGTTCTAGATTGGAGTTTAGAATGGAATGTACCAGGAGAAAGCCGCTCACGTTTGTCTCACTACTTCTTGTTCGTGTTTTTAATTTAATTTTTTTATTTTTTATTACAGCAAGTTTGATTACAATGTTTGGCTTGTTGTAGGTGTGGAAGATGTGGTTCTTTTACACATATACAGATGACTGTTCTTCCTGGGATCCTTTTCCCATGTACGTTATGACAGAATGTTGAGTAGTCCTCTCTTGGTATTCTGTAGGTCTTTGGTGATTATGTATGTCACCTGTGTTTGTATATGTCTGTTAACCCCGATATCGTAATGAAACCAATCCTCACACCTTTCCATTGGTGAACCATAAGTTTGTTTCATGAATCTGTGATTGCCCTTCTCCGTGGAAATATCTGCCCTGGTATCCATTTTTAGGTAACACCTATAAGTGATATGATAGGATATGTGTCTTTCACTTTCTGACTTACTACAAGTCACGTGATTACTTCTAGACTCATCTACGGTGCTGCAAATGGCATTGTGTCCTTTTTTCCCTTGGCTTCTCTTCTGCCTTAGCGGGGTCCATTTTCAACAATGTGATTCCCTGAGGGTTGTGGATTAGCTGACCTGGGCAGCCTTACCCTGCCGGCCCGCCCTCCCCAGGTGTGCCTCGTTGAGGTCAATATAAACAGAGCTCCAGGCAGCAATAGCCCCTGAAGCTGTGCCTGACTCCATATTCTCTGCCCCGTCAGAAGTCTCGGGGCTGTGCTGGTGGGAGGGAGTGAGGGGCCACAGCTTTGTGGGTGGCCCGGTGTGAGTGGGGTTCTGCTGGCCTTTCTGCAGGAGTTGCCAGGCTGCCGCCTGTAAAGAAGAGGATGTGTCACCCATAACTTCCGCTGGAATTTCTCTCCGGACAGAGGTGAGGAAGGAAAAAAGCAGTGGGGGCCGGGACAGGAGGGGTATCTCAGGCAGGGCAATGGAAAGCTTCTGGAAGAGCGCCAGGGTCCAGGACCAGTGGGCTGGCTGGCCTGCAGGCACCAAGTTGGCCTGCGTGCTGTCGCTGGTGTGGCTCCACGGTCCTTCCTCTAGGCTTTCAAGCCCTTGTACATATTCAGGTGTTTTACCTGGAAAGGGTGGGAACAGTTCAGCAGCAGCTGGCCTGGGGCTCAGCTCACGTTTACTCACAGATGCCTCGGCACGGTCCCCCAGTTTGCAATGAGGACGCTCCTTGCGTGGGGGGTGGGTGGCTGGCTGTATGGGAGATGGTTCCCCACCTCTGACCAATTTCAGAATTGTTTACCGCTGGAGCAAGTGTCGTGATAGGGTTTTCCTCTGTATAACTCGTGGGTTCAATTTTTTTTTCTTTTATGGTTCAAGTTAGATTTTATTCCTCTTTTATGTATTTATAAATATAAGCATGGAAATAATTCATTCCTATAAATACATCTGTGTGACGGGAAGAACTTTTTTCTGTTTTATTTTTAAATTTTATTTTTTAAAATTTTGAAATTTAATTTCATTTATGTTTTTATACAGCAGGTTATTATTAGTTATGTATTTTATGCATATACATGTATACAGGTCAATCCCAATCTCCCAACTCATCCCACCACCACCACCCCATGGCTTCCCACCCTTGGTGTCCATACGTTTGTTCTCTACCTCTGTGTCTCTATTTCTTCCCTGCAAACCAGTTCATCTGTACCATTTTTAGGCTCCACATATATGCATTAATATACAATATTTGTTTTCCTCTTTCTGACTTACTTCATTCTGTATGACAGTCTCTCAATCCATCGATGTCTCTACAAATGACCCAGTTTCATTCCTTTTTATGGCCGAGTAATATTCCATTTTATATATGTACCACATCTTTATCCACTCATCTGTCTGTGGGCATTTAGTTTGCTTCCATTACCTGGCTATTGTAAATAGTGCTGCAACGAACATTGTGCTGAATGTGCCTTTTTGAAATACGGTTTTCTCTGGGTATATGCCCAGAAGTGGGATTGCTGGATCAGATGGTAATTCTATTTCTAATTTTTTTAAGGAAACTCCATACTGTTCTCCATAGTGACTGTATCAATTTACATTCCCACCAATACTGGAAGAGGGCTCCTTTTGTCCACACCCTCCCCAGAATTGGTTGTTTGTATATTTTCTGATGATGCCTATTCTAACAGGTGTGAGGTGATACCTCATTGTAGTTTTGATTTGCATTTCTCTAATAATTAGTGCTGTTGAGCAGCTTTTCATGTGCGTCTTGGCCATCTCTGTGTCTCCTTTGAAGAAACGTCTCTTTAGATCTTCTGCCCATTTTTTGGGGTTGTTTGTTTTTTTAATATTAAGCTGCATGAGCTGTTTATATATATTGGAGATTAAACCTGTGTCCATTGATTCATTTGCAACGATTTTCACCCATCCTGAGGGATGCCTTTTTCCATTCCCGTTTTTTTAACAAAAAAGGAAAGAAAGGAAAAGAAGCAGAACACTAATGTGCGTAAAATATGCCTTTTGAAACGGTCGTTTTGAAATATGGACGTCCTTTGAATTTTTTGGTCGATATGTGACCCCAGGATTTGTTTTCAGGGCAGGTGTCATTTACAGGCCTGCAATGATTTTGAATATCAACTGACCATTAGCGTTGGGATTAAAGCTGCTGTTGTGTGAAACGGCCACAAGGTGGCAGCAGTTCACCCTTACCAAATCTGGTTACTAGGGCAAGAGAGCCTCAGTGGAAGTGGTGTTCTAGATTGGAGTTTAGAATGGAATGTACCAGGAGAAAGCCGCTCACGTTTGTCTCACTACTTCTTGTTCGTGTTTTTAATTTAATTTTTTATTTTTTATTACAGCAAGTTTGATTACAATGTTTGGCTTGTTGTAGGTGTGGAAGATGTGGTTCTTTTACACATATACAGATGACTGTTCTTCCTGGGATTCTTTTCCCATGTACGTTATGACAGAATGTTGAGTAGTCCTCTCTTGGTATTCTGTAGGTCTTTGGTGATTATATATGTCACCTGTGTTTGTATATGTCTGTTAACCCCGATATCGTAATGAAACCAATCCTCACACCTTTCCATTGGTGAACCATAAGTTTGTTTCATGAATCTGTGATTGCCCTTCTCCGTGGAAATATCTGCCCTGGTATCCACTTTTAGGTAACACCTATAGGTGATATGATATGATATGTGTCTTTCACTTTCTGACTTACTACAAGTCACGTGATTACTTCTAGACTCATCTACGGTGCTGCAAATGGCATTGTGTCCTTTTTTCCCTTGGCTTCTCTTCTGCCTTAGCGGGGTCCATTTTCAACAATGTGATTCCCTGAGGGTTGTGGATTAGCTGACCTGGGCAGCCTTACCCTGCCGGCCCGCCCTCCCCAGGTGTTCCTCGTTGAGGTCAATATAAACAGAGCTCCAGGCAGCAATAGTCCCTGAAGCTGTGCCTGACTCCATATTCTCTGCCCCGTCAGCAGTCTCGGGGCTGTGCTGGTGGGAGGGAGTGAGGGGCCACAGCTTTGTGGGTGGCCCGGTGTGAGTGGGGTTCTGCTGGCCTTTCTGCAGGAGTTGCCATGCTGCCGCCTGTAAAGAAGAGGATGTGTCACCCATACATTCCGCTGGAATTTCTCTCCGGACAGAGGTGAGGAAGGAAAAAAGCAGTGGGGGCCGGGACAGGAGGGGTATCTCAGGCAGGGCAATGGAAAGCTTCTGGAAGAGCGCCCGGGGCCAGGACCAACCTGGCTGGCCTGCAGGCACCAAGTTGTCCTGCGTGCTGTCGCTGGTGTGGCTCCACGGTCCTTCCTCTAGGCTTTCAAGCCCTTGTACATATTCAGGTGTTTTACCTGGAAAGGGTGGGAACAGTTCAGCAGCAGCTGGCCTGGGGCTCAGCTCACGTTTACTCACAGATGCCTCGGCACGGTCCCCCAGCTTTGCAATGAGGACGCTCCTTGCGTGGGGGGTGGGTTGCTGGCTGTATGGGAGATGCTTCCCCACCTCTGACCAATTTCAGAATTGTTTACCACTGGAGCAAGTGCCCTGATAGGGTTTTCCCCTGTATAACTCGTGGGTTCAGGATTTTTTTTTCTTTTATGGTTCAAGTTAGATTTTATTCCTCTTTTATGTATTTATAGATATAAGCATGGAAATCATTCATTCCTATAAATACATCTGTGTGACGGGAAGAACTTTTTTCTGTTTTATTTTTAAATTTCATTTTTTAAAATTTTGAAATTTAATTTTATTTATGTTTTTATACAGCAGGTTATTATTAGTTATGTATTTTATGCATATACATGTATACAGGTCAATCCCAATCTCCCAACTCATCCCACCACCACCACCCCATGGCTTCCCACACTTGGTGTCCATACGTTTGTTCTCTACGTCTGTGTCTCTATTTCTTCCCTGCAAACCAGTTCATCTGTACCATTTTTAGGCTCCACATATATGCATTAATATACAATATTTGTTTTCCTCTTTCTGACTTACTTCATTCTGTATGACAGTCTCTCGATCCATCGATGTCTCTAGAAATGACCCAGTTTCATTCCTTTTTATGGCCGAGTAATATTCCATTTTATATATGTACCACATCTTTATCCACTCATCTGTCTGTGGGCATTTAGGTTGCTTCCATTACCTGGCTATTGTAAATAGTGCTGCAACGAACATTGTGCTGAATGTGCCTTTTTGAAATACGGTTTTCTCTGGGTATATGCCCAGAAGTGGGATTGCTGGATCAGATGGTAATTCTATTTCTAATTTTTTTAAGGAAACTCCATACTGTTCTCCATAGTGACTGTATCAATTTACATTCCCACCAATAGTGGAAGAGGGCTCCTTTTGTCCACACCCTCCCCAGAATTGGTTGTTTGTAGATTTTCTGATGATGCCGATTCTAAAAGGTGTGAGGTGATACCTCATTGTAGTTTTGATTTGCATTTCTCTAATAATTAGTGCTGTTGAGCAGCTTTTCTGTGCGTCTTGGCCATCTCTGTGTCTCCTTTGAAGAAACGTCTCTTTAGATCTTCTGCCCATTTTTTTTGGGTTGTTTGTTTTTTTAATATTAAGCTGCATGAGCTGTTTATATATATTGGAGATTAAACCTCTGTCCATTGATTCGTCTGCAATGATTTTCGCCCATTCTGAGCGATGCCTTTTTCCATTCCCGTGTTTTTTAACAAAAAAGGAAAGAAAGGAAAAGAAGCAGAACACTAATGTGCGTAAAATATGCCTTTTGAAACGGTCGTTTTGAAATATGGACGTCCTTTGAATTTTTTGGTCGATATGTGACCCCAGGATTTGTTTTCAGGGCAGGTGTCATTTACAGGCATGCAATGATTTTGAATATCAACTGACCATTAGCGTTGGGATTAAAGCTGCTGTTGTGTGAAACGGCCACAAGGTGGCAGCAGTTCACCCTTACCAAATCTGGTTACTAGGGCAAGAGAGCCTCAGTGGAAGTGGTGTTCTAGATTGGAGTTTAGAATGGAATGTACCAGGAGAAAGCCGCTCACGTTTGTCTCACTACTTCTTGTTCGTGTTTTTAATTTAATTTTTTATTTTTTATTACAGCAAGTTTGATTACAATGTTTGGCTTGTTGTAGGTGTGGAAGATGTGGTTCTTTTACACATATACAGATGACTGTTCTTCCTGGGATCCTTTTCCCATGTACGTTATGACAGAATGTTGAGTAGTCCTCTCTTGGTATTCTGTAGGTGTTTGGTGATTATGTATGTCACCTGTGTTTGTATATGTCTGTTAACCCCGATATCGTAATGAAACCAATCCTCACACCTTTCCATTGGTGAACCATAAGTTTGTTTCATGAATCTGTGATTGCCCTTCTCCGTGGAAATATCTGCCCTGGTATCCATTTTTAGGTAACACCTATAAGTGATATGATAGGATATGTGTCTTTCACTTTCTGACTTACTACAAGTCACGTGATTACTTCTAGACTCATCTACGGTGCTGCAAATGGCATTGTGTCCTTTTTTCCCTTGGCTACTCTTCTGCCTTAGCGGGGTCCATTTTCAACAATGTGATTCCCTGAGGGTTGTGGATTAGCTGACCTGGGCAGCCTTACCCTGCCGGCCCGCCCTCCCCAGGTGTGCCTCGTTGAGGTCAATATAAACAGCGCTCCAGGCAGCAATAGCCCCTGAAGCTGTGCCTGACTCCATATTCTCTGCCCCGTCAGCAGTCTCGGGGCTGTGCTGGTGGGAGGGAGTGAGGGGCCACAGCTTTGTGGGTGGCCCGGTGTGAGTGGGGTTCTGCTGGCCTTTCTGCAGGAGTTGCCAGGCTGCCGCCTGTAAAGAAGAGGATGTGTCACCCATAACTTCCGCTGGAAGTTCTCTCCGGACAGAGGTGAGGAAGGAAAAAAGCAGTGGGGGCCGGGACAGGAGGGGTATCTCAGGCAGGGCAATGGAAAGCTTCTGGAAGAGCGCCAGGGTCCAGGACCCGTGGGCTGGCTGGCCTGCAGGCACCAAGTTGGCCTGCGTGCTGTCGCTGGTGTGGCTCCACGGTCCTTCCTCTAGGCTTTCAAGCCCTTGTACATATTCAGGTGTTTTACCTGGAAAGGGTGGGAACAGTTCAGCAGCAGCTGGCCTGGGGCTCAGCTCACGTTTACTCACAGATGCCTCGGCATGGTCCCCCAGCTTTGCAATGAGGACGCTCCTTGCGTGGGGGGTGGGTGGCTGGCTGTATGGGAGATGGTTCCCCACCTCTGACCAATTTCAGAATTGTTTACCGCTGGAGCAAGTGTCGTGATAGGGTTTTCCTCTGTATAACTCGTGGGTTCAATTTTTTTTTTCTTTTATGGTTCAAGTTAGATTTTATTCCTCTTTTATGTATTTATAAATATAAGCATGGAAATAATTCATTCCTATAAATACATCTGTGTGACGGGAAGAACTTTTTTCTGTTTTATTTTTAAATTTTATTTTTTAAAATTTTGAAATTTAATTTCATTTATGTTTTTATACAGCAGGTTATTATTAGTTATGTATTTTATGCATATACATGTATACAGGTCAATCCCAATCTCCCAACTCATCCCACCACCACCACCCCATGGCTTCCCACACTTGGTGTCCATACGTTTGTTCTCTACGTCTGTGTCTCTATTTCTTCCCTGCAAACCAGTTCATCTGTACCATTTTTAGGCTCCACATATATGCATTAATATACAATATTTGTTTTCCTCTTTCTGACTTACTTCATTCTGTATGACAGTCTCTCAGTCCATCGATGTCTCTACAAATGACCCAGTTTCATTCCTTTTTATGGACGAGTAATATTCCATTTTATATATGTACCACATCTTTATCCACTCATCTGTCTGTGGGCATTTAGGTTGCTTCCATTACCTGGCTATTGTAAATAGTGCTGCAACGAACATTGTGCTGAATGTGCCTTTTTGAAATACTGTTTTCTCTGGGTATATGCCCAGAAGTGGGATTGCTGGATCAGATGGTAATTCTATTTCTAATTTTTTTAAGGAAACTCCATACTGTTCTCCATAGTGACTGTATCAATTTACATTCCCACCAATAGTGGAAGAGGGCTCCTTTTGTCCACACCCTCCCCAGAATTGGTTGTTTGTATATTTTCTGATGATGCCTATTCTAACAGGTGTGAGGTGATACCTCATTGTAGTTTTGATTTGCATTTCTCTAATAATTAGTGCTGTTGAGCAGCTTTTCATGTGCGTCTTGGCCATCTCTGTGTCTCCTTTGAAGAAACGTCTCTTTAGATCTTCTGCCCATTTTTGGGGTTGTTTGTTTTTTTAATATTAAGCTGCATGAGCTGTTTATATATATTGGAGATTAAACCTGTGTCCATTGATTCATTTGCAACGATTTTCACCCATCCTGAGGGATGCCTTTTTCCATTCCCGTTTTTTTTAACAAAAAAGGAAAGAAAGGAAAAGAAGCAGAACACTAATGTGCGTAAAATATGCCTTTTGAAACGGTCGTTTTGAAATATGGACGTCCTTTGAATTTTTTGGTCGATATGTGACCCCAGGATTTGTTTTCAGGGCAGGTGTCATTTACAGGCCTGCAATGATTTTGAATATCAACTGACCATTAGCGTTGGGATTAAAGCTGCTGTTGTGTGAAACGGCCACAAGGTGGCAGCAGTTCACCCTTACCAAATCTGGTTACTAGGGCAAGAGAGCCTCAGTGGAAGAGGTGTTCTAGATTGGAGTTTAGAATGGAATGTACCAGGAGAAAGCCGCTCACGTTTGTCTCACTACTTCTTGTTCGTGTTTTTAATTTAATTTTTTATTTTTTATTACAGCAAGTTTGATTACAATGTTTGGCTTGTTGTAGGTGTGGAAGATGTGGTTCTTTTACACATATACAGATGACTGTTCTTCCTGGGATTCTTTTCCCATGTACGTTATGACAGAATGTTGAGTAGTCCTCTCTTGGTATTCTGTAGGTCTTTGGTGATTATATATGTCACTTGTGTTTGTATATGTCTGTTAACCCCGATATCGTAATGAAACCAATCCTCACACCTTTCCATTGGTGAACCATAAGTTTGTTTAATGAATCTGTGATTGCCCTTCTCCGTGGAAATATCTGCCCTGGTATCCACTTTTAGGTAACACCTATAGGTGATATGATAGGATATGTGTCTTTCACTTTCTGACTTACTACAAGTCACGTGATTACTTCTAGACTCATCTACGGTGCTGCAAATGGCATTGTGTCCTTTTTTCCCTTGGCTTCTCTTCTGCCTTAGCGGGGTCCATTTTCAACAATGTGATTCCCTCAGGGTTGTGGATTAGCTGACCTGGGCAGCCTTACCCTGCCGGCCCGCCCTCCCCAGGTGTTCCTCGTTGAGGTCAATATAAACAGAGCTCCAGGCAGCAATAGCCCCTGAAGCTGTGCCTGACTCCATATTCTCTGCCCCGTCAGCAGTCTCGGGGCTGTGCTGGTGGGAGGGAGTGAGGGGCCACAGCTTTGTGGGTGGCCCGGTGTGAGTGGGGTTCTGCTGGCCTTTCTGCAGGAGTTGCCATGCTGCCGCCTGTAAAGAAGAGGATGTGTCACCCATACATTCCGCTGGAATTTCTCTCCGGACAGAGGTGAGGAAGGAAAAAAGCAGTGGGGGCCGGGACAGGAGGGGTATCTCAGGCAGGGCAATGGAAAGCTTCTGGAAGAGCGCCCGGGGCCAGGACCAACCTGGCTGGCCTGCAGGCACCAAGTTGTCCTGCGTGCTGTCGCTGGTGTGGCTCCACGGTCCTTCCTCTAGGCTTTCAAGCCCTTGTACATATTCAGGTGTTTTACCTGGAAAGGGTGGGAACAGTTCAGCAGCAGCTGGCCTGGGGCTCAGCTCACGTTTACTCACAGATGCCTCGGCACGGTCCCCCAGCTTTGCAATGAGGACGCTCCTTGCGTGGGGGGTGGGTTGCTGGCTGTATGGGAGATGCTTCCCCACCTCTGACCAATTTCATAATTGTTTACCACTGGAGCAAGTGCCCTGATAGGGTTTTCCCCTGTATAACTCGTGGGTTCAGAATTTTTTTTTCTTTTATGGTTCAAGTTAGATTTTATTCCTCTTTTATGTATTTATAGATATAAGCATGGAAATCATTCATTCCTATAAATACATCTGTGTGACGGGAAGAAATTTTTTCTGTTTTATTTTTAAATTTTATTTTTTAAAATTTTGAAATTTAATTTCATTTATGTTTTTATACAGCAGGTTATTATTAGTTATGTATTTTATGCATATACATGTATACAGGTCAATCCCAATCTCCCAACTCATCCCACCACCACCACCCCATGGCTTCCCACACTTGGTGTCCATACGTGTGTTCTCTACGTCTGTGTCTCTATTTCTTCCCTGCAAACCAGTTCATCTGTACCATTTTTAGGCTCCACATATATGCATTAATATACAATATTTGTTTTCCTCTTTCTGACTTACTTCATTCTGTATGACAGTCTCTCGATCCATCGATGTCTCTACAAATGACCCAGTTTCATTCCTTTTTATGGCCGAGTAATATTCCATTTTATATATGTACCACATCTTTATCCACTCATCTGTCTGTGGGCATTTAGGTTGCTTCCATTACCTGGCTATTGTAAATAGTGCTGCAACGAACATTGTGCTGAATGTGCCTTTTTGAAATACGGTTTTCTCTGGGTATATGCCCAGAAGTGGGATTGCTGGATCAGATGGTAATTCTATTTCTAATTTTTTTAAGGAAACTCCATACTGTTCTCCATAGTGACTGTATCAATTTACATTCCCACCAATAGTGGAAGAGGGCTCCTTTTGTCCACACCCTCCCCAGAATTGGTTGTTTGTAGATTTTCTGATGATGCCGATTCTAAAAGGTGTGAGGTGATACCTCATTGTAGTTTTGATTTGCATTTCTCTAATAATTAGTGCTGTTGAGCAGCTTTTCTGTGCGTCTTGGCCATCTCTGTGTCTCCTTTGAAGAAACGTCTCTTTAGATCTTCTGCCCATTTTTTTTGGGTTGTTTGTTTTTTTAATATTAAGCTGCATGAGCTGTTTATATATATTGGAGATTAAACCTCTGTCCATTGATTCGTCTGCAATGATTTTCGCCCATTCTGAGGGATGCCTTTTTCCATTCCCGTGTTTTTTAACAAAAAAGGAAAGAAAGGAAAAGAAGCAGAACACTAATGTGCGTAAAATATGCCTTTAGAAACGGTCGTTTTGAAATATGGACGTCCTTTGAATTTTTTGGTCGATATGTGACCCCAGGATTTGTTTTCAGGGCAGGTGTCATTTACAGGCATGCAATGATTTTGAATATCAACTGACCATTAGCGTTGGGATTAAAGCTGCTGTTGTGTGAAACGGCCACAAGGTGGCAGCAGTTCACCCTTACCAAATCTGGTTACTAGGGCAAGAGAGCCTCAGTGGAAGTGGTGTTCTAGATTGGAGTTTAGAATGGAATGTGCCAGGAGAAAGCCGCTCACGTTTGTCTCACTACTTCTTGTTCGTGTTTTTAATTTAATTTTTTATTTTTTATTACAGCAAGTTTGATTACAATGTTTGGCTTGTTGTAGGTGTGGAAGATGTGGTTCTTTTACACATATACAGATGACTGTTCTTCCTGGGATTCTTTTCCCATGTACGTTATGACAGAATGTTGAGTAGTCCTCTCTTGGTATTCTGTAGGTCTTTGGTGATTATATATGTCACCTGTGTTTGTATATGTCTGTTAACCCCGATATCGTAATGAAACCAATCCTCACACCTTTCCATTGGTGAACCATAAGTTTGTTTCATGAATCTGTGATTGCCCTTCTCCGTGGAAATATCTGCCCTGGTATCCATTTTTAGGTAACACCTATAAGTGATATGATAGGATATGTGTCTTTCACTTTCTGACTTACTACAAGTCACGTGATTACTTCTAGACTCATCTACGGTGCTGCAAATGGCATTGTGTCCTTTTTTCCCTTGGCTTCTCTTCTGCCTTAGCGGGGTCCATTTTCAACAATGTGATTCCCTGAGGGTTGTGGATTAGCTGACCTGGGCAGCCTTACCCTGCCGGCCCGCCCTCCCCAGGTGTGCCTCGTTGAGGTCAATATAAACAGAGCTCCAGGCAGCAATAGCCCTTGAAGCTGTGCCTGACTCCATATGCTCTGCCCCGTCAGCAGTCTCGGGGCTGTGCTGGTGGGAGGGAGTGAGGGGCCACAGCTTTGTGGGTGGCCCGGTGTGAGTGGGGTTCTGCTGGCCTTTCTGCAGGAGTTGCCAGGCTGCCGCCTGTAAAGAAGAGGATGTGTCACCCATACATTCCGCTGGAATTTTTCTCCAAACAGAGGTGAGGAAGGAAAAAAGCAGTGGGGGCCGGGACAGGAGGGGTATCTCAGGCAGGGCAATGGAAAGCTTCTGGAAGAGTGCCCGGGGCCAGGACCACCCTGGCTGGCCTGCAGGCACCAAGATGGCCTGCGTGCTGTCGCTGGTGTGGCTCCACGGTCCTTCCTCTAGGCTTTCAAGCCCTTGTACATATTCAGGTGTTTTACCTGGAAAGGGTGGGAACAGTTCAGCAGCAGCTGGCCTGGGGCTCAGCTCACATTTACTCACAGATGCCTCGGCACGGTCCCCCAGCTTTGCAATGAGGACACTCCTTGCGTGGGGGGTGGGTTGCTGGCTTTATGGGAGATGATTCCCCACCTCTGACCAATTTCAGAATTGTTTACCACTGGAGCAAGTGCCCTGATAGGGTTTTCCCCTGTATAACTCGTGGATTCAGGATTTTATTTTCTTTTATGGTTCAAGTTAGATTTTATTCCTCTTTTATGTATTTATAGATATAAGCATGGAAATCATTCATTCCTATAAATACATCTGTGTGACGGGAAGAAATTTTTTCTGTTTTATTTTTAAATTTTATTTTTTAAAATTTTGAAATTTAATTTCATTTATGTTTTTATACAGCAGGTTATTATTAGTTATGTATTTTATGCATATACAAGTATACAGGTCAATCCCAATCTCCCAACTCATCCCACCACCACCACCCCATGGCTTCCCACACTTGGTGTCCATACGTTTGTTCTCTACGTCTGTGTCTCTATTTCTTCCCTGCAATCCAGTTCATCTGTACCATTTTTAGGCTCCACATATATGCATTAATATACAATATTTGTTTTCCTCTTTCTGCCTTACTTCATTCTGTATGACAGTCTCTCGATCCATCGATGTCTCTACAAATGACCCAGTTTCATTCCTTTTTATGGCCGAGTAATATTCCATTTTATATATGTACCACATCTTTATCCACTCATCTGTCTGTGGGCATTTAGGTTGCTTCCATTACCTGGCTATTGTAAATAGTGCTGCAACGAACATTGTGCTGAATGTGCCTTTTTGAAATACGGTTTTCTCTGGGTATATGCCCAGAAGTGGGATTGCTGGATCAGATGGTAATTCTATTTCTAATTTTTTTAAGGAAACTCCATACTGTTCTCCATAGTGACTGTATCAATTTACATTCCCACCAATAGTGGAAGAGGGCTCCTTTTGTCCACACCCTCCCCAGAATTGGTTGTTTGTATATTTTCTGATGATGCCTATTCTAACAGGTGTGAGGTGATACCTCATTGTAGTTTTGATTTGCATTTCTCTAATAATTAGTGCTGTTGAGCAGCTTTTCATGTGCGTCTTGGCCATCTCTGTGTCTCCTTTGAAGAAACGTCTCTTTAGATCTTCTGCCCATTTTTGGGGTTGTTTGTTTTTTTAATATTAAGCTGCATGAGCTGTTTATATATATTGGAGATTAAACCTGTGTCCATTGATTCATTTGCAACGATTTTCACCCATCCTGAGGGATGCCTTTTTCCATTCCCGTTTTTTTTAACAAAAAAGGAAAGAAAGGAAAAGAAGCAGAACACTAATGTGCGTAAAATATGCCTTTTGAAACGGTCGTTTTGAAATATGGACGTCCTTTGAATTTTTTGGTCGATATGTGACCCCAGGATTTGTTTTCAGGGCAGGTGTCATTTACAGGCCTGCAATGATTTTGAATATCAACTGACCATTAGCGTTGGGATTAAAGCTGCTGTTGTGTGAAACGGCCACAAGGTGGCAGCAGTTCACCCTTACCAAATCTGGTTACTAGGGCAAGAGAGCCTCAGTGGAAGAGGTGTTCTAGATTGGAGTTTAGAATGGAATGTACCAGGAGAAAGCCGCTCACGTTTGTCTCACTACTTCTTGTTCGTGTTTTTAATTTAATTTTTTTATTTTTTATTACAGCAAGTTTGATTACAATGTTTGGCTTGTTGTAGGTGTGGAAGATGTGGTTCTTTTACACATATACAGATGACTGTTCTTCCTGGGATTCTTTTCCCATGTACGTTATGACAGAATGTTGAGTAGTCCTCTCTTGGTATTCTGTAGGTCTTTGGTGATTATATATGTCACCTGTGTTTGTATATGTCTGTTAACCCCGATATCGTAATGAAACCAATCCTCACACCTTTCCATTGGTGAACCATAAGTTTGTTTAATGAATCTGTGATTGCCCTTCTCCGTGGAAATATCTGCCCTGGTATCCACTTTTAGGTAACACCTATAGGTGATATGATAGGATATGTGTCTTTCACTTTCTGACTTACTACAAGTAACGTGATTACTTCTAGACTCATCTACGGTGCTGCAAATGGCATTGTGTCCTTTTTTCCCTTGGCTTCTCTTCTGCCTTAGCGGGGTCCATTTTCAACAATGTGATTCCCTCAGGGTTGTGGATTAGCTGACCTGGGCAGCCTTACCCTGCCGGCCCGCCCTCCCCAGGTGTGCCTCGTTGAGGTCTATATAAACAGAGCTCCAGGCAGCAATAGCCCCTGAAGCTGTGCCTGACTCCATATTCTCTGCTCCGTCAGCAGTCTCGGGGCTGTGCTGGTGGGAGGGAGTGAGGGGCCACAGCTTTGTGGGTGGCCCGGTGTGAGTGGGGTTCTGCTGGCCTTTCTGCAGGAGTTGCCATGCTGCCGCCTGTAAAGAAGAGGATGTGTCAACCATACATTCCGCTGGAATTTCTCTCCGGACAGAGGTGAGGAAGGAAAAAAGCAGTGGGGGCCGGGACAGGAGGGGTATCTCAGGCAGGGCAATGGAAAGCTTCTGGAAGAGCGCCCGGGGCCAGGACCAACCTGGCTGTCCTGCAGGCACCAAGTTGTCCTGCGTGCTGTCGCTGGTGTGGCTCCACGGTCCTTCCTCTAGGCTTTCAAGCCCTTGTACATATTCAGGTGTTTTACCTGGAAAGGGTGGGAACAGTTAAGCAGCAGCTGGCCTGGGGCTCAGCTCACGTTTACTCACAGATGCCTCGGCACGGTCCCCCAGCTTTGCAATGAGGACGCTCCTTGCGTGGGGGGTGGGTTGCTGGCTGTATGGGAGATGCTTCCCCACCTCTGACCAATTTCATAATTGTTTACCACTGGAGCAAGTGCCCTGATAGGGTTTTCCCCTGTATAACTCGTGGGTTCAGAATTTTTTTTTCTTTTATGGTTCAAGTTAGATTTTATTCCTCTTTTATGTATTTATAGATATAAGCATGGAAATCATTCATTCCTATAAATACATCTGTGTGACGGGAAGAACTTTTTTCTGTTTTATTTTTAAATTTTATTTTTTAAAATTTTGAAATTTAATTTCATTTATGTTTTTATACAGCAGGTTATTATTAGTTATGTATTTTATGCATATACATGTATACAGGTCAATCCCAATCTCCCAACTCATCCCACCACCACCACCCCATGGCTTCCCACACTTGGTGTCCATACGTTTGTTCTCTACGTCTGTGTCTCTATTTCTTCCCTGCAAACCAGTTCATCTGTACCATTTTTAGGCTCCACATATATGCATTAATATACAATATTTGTTTTCCTCTTTCTGACTTACTTCATTCTGTATGACAGTCTCTCAATCCATCGATGTCTCTACAAATGACCCAGTTTCATTCCTTTTTATGGCCGAGTAATATTCCATTTTATATATGTACCACATCTTTATCCACTCATCTGTCTATGGGCATTTAGGTTGCTTCCATTACCTGGCTATTGTAAATAGTGCTGCAACGAACATTGTGCTGAATGTGCCTTTTTGAAATACGGTTTTCTCTGGGTATATGCCCAGAAGTGGGATTGCTGGATCAGATGGTAATTCTATTTCTAATTTTTTTAATGAAACTCCATACTGTTCTCCATAGTGACTGTATCAATTTACATTCCCACCAATAGTGGAAGAGGGCTCCTTTTGTCCACACCCTCCCCAGAATTGGTTGTTTGTATATTTTCTGATGATGCCTATTCTAACAGGTGTGAGGTGATACCTCATTGTAGTTTTGATTTGCATTTCTCTAATAATTAGTGCTGTTGAGCAGCTTTTCATGTGCGTCTTGGCCATCTCTGTGTCTCCTTTGAAGAAACGTCTCTTTAGATCTTCTGCCCATTTTTTGGGGTTGTTTGTTTTTTTAAATTAAGCTGCATGAGCTGTTTATATATATTGGAGATTAAACCTGTGTCCATTGATTCATTTGCAACGATTTTCACCCATCCTGAGGGATGCCTTTTTCCATTCCCGTTTTTTTTAACAAAAAAGGAAAGAAAGGAAAAGAAGCAGAACACTAATGTGCGTAAAATATGCCTTTTGAAACGGTCGTTTTGAAATATGGACATCCTTTGAATTTTTTGGTCGATATGTGACCCCAGGATTTGTTTTCAGGGCAGGTGTCATTTACAGGCCTGCAATGATTTTGAATATCAACTGACCATTAGCGTTGGGATTAAAGCTGCTGTTGTGTGAAACGGCCACAAGGTGGCAGCAGTTCACCCTTACCAAATCTGGTTACTAGGGCAAGAGAGCCTCAGTGGAAGTGGTGTTCTAGATTGGAGTTTAGAATGGAATGTACCAGGAGAAAGCCGCTCACGTTTGTCTCACTACTTCTTGTTCGTGTTTTTAATTTAATTTTTTATTTTTTATTACAGCAAGTTTGATTACAATGTTTGGCTTGTTGTAGGTGTGGAAGATGTGGTTCTTTTACACATATACAGATGACTGTTCTTCCTGGGATTCTTTTCCCATGTACGTTATGACAGAATGTTGAGTAGTCCTCTCTTGGTATTCTGTAGGTCTTTGGTGATTATATATGTCACCTGTGTTTGTATATGTCTGTTAACCCCGATATCGTAATGAAACCAATCCTCACACCTTTCCATTGGTGAACCATAATTTTGTTTAATGAATCTGTGATTGCCCTTCTCCGTGGAAATATATGCCCTGGTATCCACTTTTAGGTAACACCTATAGGTGATATGATATGATATGTGTCTTTCACTTTCTGACTTACTACAAGTCACGTGATTACTTCTAGACTCATCTACGGTGCTGCAAATGGCATTGTGTCCTTTTTTCCCTTGGCTTCTCTTCTGCCTTAGCGGGGTCCATTTTCAACAATGTGATTCCCTGAGGGTTGTGGATTAGCTGACCTGGGCAGCCTTACCCTGCCGGCCCGCCCTCCCCAGGTGTTCCTCGTTGAGGTCAATATAAACAGAGCTCCAGGCAGCAATAGCCCCTGAAGCTGTGCCTGACTCCATATTCTCTGCCCCGTCAGCAGTCTCGGGGCTGTGCTGGTGGGAGGGAGTGAGGGGCCACAGCTTTGTGGGTGGCCCGGTGTGAGTGTGGTTCTGCTGGCCTTTCTGCAGGAGTTGCCATGCTGCCGCCTGTAAAGAAGAGGATGTGTCACCCTTACATTCCGCTGGAATTTCTCTCCGGACAGAGGTGAGGAAGGAAAAAAGCAGTGGGGGCCGGGACAGGAGGGGTATCTCAGGCAGGGCAATGGAAAGCTTCTGGAAGAGCGCCCGGGGCCAGGACCAACCTGGCTGGCCTGCAGGCACCAAGTTGTCCTGCGTGCTGTCGCTGGTGTGGCTCCACGGTCCTTCCTCTAGGCTTTCAAGCCCTTGTACATATTCAGGTGTTTTACCTGGAAAGGGTGGGAACAGTTCAGCAGCAGCTGGCCTGGGGCTCAGCTCACGTTTACTCACAGATGCCTCGGCACGGTCCCCCAGCTTTGCAATGAGGACGCTCCTTGCGTGGGGGGTGGGTTGCTGGCTGTATGGGAGATGCTTCCCCTCCTCTGACCAATTTCAGAATTGTTTACCACTGGAGCAAGTGCCCTGATAGGGTTTTCCCCTGTATAACTCGTGGGTTCAGGATTCTTTTTTCTTTTATGGTTCAAGTTAGATTTTATTCCTCTTTTATGTATTTATAGATATAAGCATGGAAATCATTCATTCCTATAAATACGTCTGTGTGACGGGAAGAACTTTTTTTCTGTTTTATTTTTAAATTTTATTTTTTAAAATTTTGAAATTTAATTTCATTTATGTTTTTATACAGCAGGTTATTATTAGTTATGTATTTTATGCATATATATGTATACAGGTCAATCCCAATCTCCCAACTCATCCCACCACCACCACCCCATGGCTTCCCACACTTGGTGTCCATACGTTTTTTCTCTACGTCTGTGTCTCTATTTCTTCCCTGCAAACCAGTTCATCTGTACCATTTTTAGGCTCCACATATATGCATTAATATACAATATTTGTTTTCCTCTTTCTGACTTACTTCATTCTGTATGACAGTATCTCGATCCATCGATGTCTCTACAAATGACCCAGTTTCATTCCTTTTAATGGCCGAGTAATATTCCATTTTATATATGTACCACATCTTTATCCACTCATCTGTCTGTGGGCATTTAGGTTGCTTCCATTACCTGGCTATTGTAAATAGTGCTGCAACGAACATTGTGCTGAATGTGCCTATTTGAAATACGGTTTTCTCTGGGTATATGCCCAGAAGTGGGATTGCTGGATCAGATGGTAATTCTATTTCTAATTTTTTTAAGGAAACTCCATACTGTTCTCCATAGTGACTGTATCAATTTACATTCCCACCAATAGTGGAAGAGGGCTCCTTTTGTCCACACCCTCCCCAGAATTGGTTGTTTGTAGATTTTCTGATGATGCCGATTCTAAAAGGTGTGAGGTGATACCTCATTGTAGTTTTGATTTGCATTTCTCTAATAATTAGTGCTGTTGAGCAGCTTTTCTGTGCGTCTTGACCATCTCTGTGTCTCCTTTGAAGAAACGTCTCTTTAGATCTTCTGCCCATTTTTTTTGGGTTGTTTGTTTTTTTAATATTAAGCTGCATGAGCTGTTTATATATATTGGAGATTAAACCTCTGTCCATTGATTCGTCTGCAATGATTTTCGCCCATTCTGAGGGATGCCTTTTTCCATTCCCGTGTTTTTTAACAAAAAAGGAAAGAAAGGAAAAGAAGCAGAACACTAATGTGCGTAAAATATGCCTTTTGAAACGGTCGTTTTGAAATATGGACGTCCTTTGAATTTTTTGGTCGATATGTGACCCCAGGATTTGTTTTCAGGGCAGGTGTCATTTACAGGCATGCAATGATTTTGAATATCAACTGACCATTAGCATTGGGATTAAAGCTGCTGTTGTGTGAAACGGCCACAAGGTGGCAGCAGTTCACCCTTACCAAATCTGGTTACTAGTGCAAGAGAGCCTCAGTGGAAGTGGTGTTCTAGATTGGAGTTTACAATGGAATGTACCAGGAGAAGGCCGCTCACGTTTGTCTCACTACTTCTTGTTCGTGTTTTTAATTTAATTTTTTATTTTTTATTACAGCAAGTTTGATTACAATGTTTGGCTTGTTGTAGGTGTGGAAGATGTGGTTCTTTTACACATATACAGATGACTGTTCTTCCTGGGATCCTTTTCCCATGTACGTTATGACAGAATGTTGAGTAGTCCTCTCTTGGTATTCTGTAGGTCTTTGGTGATTATGTATGTCACCTGTGTTTGTATATGTCTGTTAACACCGATATTTTAATGAAACCAATCCTCACACCTTTCCATTGGTGAACCATAAGTTTGTTTCATGAATCTGTGATTGCCCTTCTCCGTGGAAATATCTGCCCTGGTATCCATTTTTAGGTAACACCTATAAGTGATATGATAGGATATGTGTCTTTCATTTTCTGACTTACTACAAGTCACGTGATTACTTCTAGACTCATCTACGGTGCTGCAAATGGCATTGTGTCCTTTTTTCCCTTGGCTTCTCTTCTGCCTTAGCGGGGTCCATTTTCAACAATGTGATTCCCTGAGGGTTGTGGATTAGCTGACCTGGGCAGCCTTACCCTGCCGGCCCGCCCTCCCCAGGTGTGCCTCGTTGAGGTCAATATAAACAGAGCTCCAGGCAGCAATAGCCCCTGAAGCTGTGCCTGACTCCATATTCTCTGCCCCGTCAGCAGTCTCGGGGCTGTGCTGGTGGGAGGGAGTGAGGGGCCACAGCTTTGTGGGTGGCCCGGTGTGAGTGGGGTTCTGCTGGCCTTTCTGCAGGAGTTGCCAGGCTGCCGCCTGTAAAGAAGAGGATGTGTCACCCATACCTTCCGCTGGAATTTCTCTCCGGACAGAGGTGAGGAAGGAAAAAAGCAGTGGGGGCCGGGACAGGAGGGGTATCTCAGGCAGGGCAATGGAAAGCTTCTGGAAGAGCGCCAGGGTCCAGGACCCGTGGGCTGGCTGGCCTGCAGGCACCAAGTTGGCCTGCGTGCTGTCGCTGGTGTGGCTCCACGGTCCTTCCTCTAGGCTTTCAAGCCCTTGTACATATTCAGGTGTTTTACCTGGAAAGGGTGGGAACAGTTCAGCAGCAGCTGGCCTGGGGCTCAGCTCACGTTTACTCACAGATGCCTCGGCACGGTCCCCCAGCTTTGCAATGAGGACGCTCCTTGCGTGGGGGGTGGGTTGCTGGCTGTATGGGAGATGCTTCCCCACCTCTGACCAATTTCATAATTGTTTACCACTGGAGCAAGTGCCCTGATAGGGTTTTCCCCTGTATAACTCGTGGGTTCAGAATTTTTTTTTCTTTTATGGTTCAAGTTAGATTTTATTCCTCTTTTATGTATTTATAGATATAAGCATGGAAATCATTCATTCCTATAAATACATCTGTGTGACGGGAAGAACTTTTTTCTGTTTTATTTTTAAATTTTATTTTTTAAAATTTTGAAATTTAATTTCATTTATGTTTTTATACAGCAGGTTATTATTAGTTATGTATTTTATGCATATACATGTATACAGGTCAATCCCAATCTCCCAACTCATCCCACCACCACCACCCCATGGCTTCCCACACTTGGTGTCCATACGTTTGTTCTCTACGTCTGTGTCTCTATTTCTTCCCTGCAAACCAGTTCATCTGTACCATTTTTAGGCTCCACATATATGCATTAATATACAATATTTGTTTTCCTCTTTCTGACTTACTTCATTCTGTATGACAGTCTCTCAATCCATCGATGTCTCTACAAATGACCCAGTTTCATTCCTTTTTATGGCCGAGTAATATTCCATTTTATATATGTACCACATCTTTATCCACTCATCTGTCTATGGGCATTTAGGTTGCTTCCATTACCTGGCTATTGTAAATAGTGCTGCAACGAACATTGTGCTGAATGTGCCTTTTTGAAATACGGTTTTCTCTGGGTATATGCCCAGAAGTGGGATTGCTGGATCAGATGGTAATTCTATTTCTAATTTTTTTAAGGAAACTCCATACTGTTCTCCATAGTGACTGTATCAATTTACATTCCCACCAATAGTGGAAGAGGGCTCCTTTTGTCCACACCCTCCCCAGAATTGGTTGTTTGTATATTTTCTGATGATGCCTATTCTAACAGGTGTGAGGTGATACCTCATTGTAGTTTTGATTTGCATTTCTCTAATAATTAGTGCTGTTGAGCAGCTTTTCATGTGCGTCTTGGCCATCTCTGTGTCTCCTTTGAAGAAACGTCTCTTTAGATCTTCTTCCCATTTTTTGGGGTTGTTTGTTTTTTTAAATTAAGCCGCATGAGCTGTTTATATATATTGGAGATTAAACCTGTGTCCATTGATTCATTTGCAACGATTTTCACCCATCCTGAGGGATGCCTTTTTCCATTCCCGTTTTTTTTAACAAAAAAGGAAAGAAAGGAAAAGAAGCAGAACACTAATGTGCGTAAAATATGCCTTTTGAAACGGTCGTTTTGAAATATGGACATCCTTTGAATTTTTTGGTCGATATGTGACCGCAGGATTTGTTTTCAGGGCAGGTGTCATTTACAGGCCTGCAATGATTTTGAATATCAACTGACCATTAGCGTTGGGATTAAAGCTGCTGTTGTGTGAAACGGCCACAAGGTGGCAGCAGTTCACCCTTACCAAATCTGGTTACTAGGGCAAGAGAGCCTCAGTGGAAGTGGTGTTCTAGATTGGAGTTTAGAATGGAATGTACCAGGAGAAAGCCGCTCACGTTTGTCTCACTACTTCTTGTTCGTGTTTTTAATTTAATTTTTTATTTTTTATTACAGCAAGTTTGATTACAATGTTTGGCTTGTTGTAGGTGTGGAAGATGTGGTTCTTTTACACATATACAGATGACTGTTCTTCCTGGGATTCTTTTCCCATGTACGTTATGACAGAATGTTGAGTAGTCCTCTCTTGGTATTCTGTAGGTCTTTGGTGATTATATATGTCACCTGTGTTTGTATATGTCTGTTAACCCCGATATCGTAATGAAACCAATCCTCACACCTTTCCATTGGTGAACCATAATTTTGTTTAATGAATCTGTGATTGCCCTTCTCCGTGGAAATATATGCCCTGGTATCCACTTTTAGGTAACACCTATAGGTGATATGATATGATATGTGTCTTTCACTTTCTGACTTACTACAAGTCACGTGATTACTTCTAGACTCATCTACGGTGCTGCAAATGGCATTGTGTCCTTTTTTCCCTTGGCTTCTCTTCTGCCTTAGCGGGGTCCATTTTCAACAATGTGATTCCCTGAGGGTTGTGGATTAGCTGACCTGGGCAGCCTTACCCTGCCGGCCCGCCCTCCCCAGGTGTTCCTCGTTGAGGTCAATATAAACAGAGCTCCAGGCAGCAATAGCCCCTGAAGCTGTGCCTGACTCCATATTCTCTGCCCCGTCAGCAGTCTCGGGGCTGTGCTGGTGGGAGGGAGTGAGGGGCCACAGCTTTGTGGGTGGCCCGGTGTGAGTGTGGTTCTGCTGGCCTTTCTGCAGGAGTTGCCATGCTGCCGCCTGTAAAGAAGAGGATGTGTCACCCTTACATTCCGCTGGAATTTCTCTCCGGACAGAGGTGAGGAAGGAAAAAAGCAGTGGGGGCCGGGACAGGAGGGGTATCTCAGGCAGGGCAATGGAAAGCTTCTGGAAGAGCGCCCGGGGCCAGGACCAACCTGGCTGGCCTGCAGGCACCAAGTTGTCCTGCGTGCTGTCGCTGGTGTGGCTCCACGGTCCTTCCTCTAGGCTTTCAAGCCCTTGTACATATTCAGGTGTTTTACCTGGAAAGGGTGGGAACAGTTCAGCAGCAGCTGGCCTGGGGCTCAGCTCACGTTTACTCACAGATGCCTCGGCACGGTCCCCCAGCTTTGCAATGAGGACGCTCCTTGCGTGGGGGGTGGGTTGCTGGCTGTATGGGAGATGCTTCCCCACCTCTGACCAATTTCAGAATTGTTTACCACTGGAGCAAGTGCCCTGATAGGGTTTTCCCCTGTATAACTCGTGGGTTCAGGATTCTTTTTTCTTTTATGGTTCAAGTTAGATTTTATTCCTCTTTTATGTATTTATAGATATAAGCATGGAAATCATTCATTCCTATAAATACGTCTGTGTGACGGGAAGAACTTTTTTTCTGTTTTATTTTTAAATTTTATTTTTTAAAATTTTGAAATTTAATTTCATTTATGTTTTTATACAGCAGGTTATTATTAGTTATGTATTTTATGCATATACATGTATACAGGTCAATCCCAATCTCCCAACTCATCCCACCACCACCACCCCATGGCTTCCCACACTTGGTGTCCATACGTTTTTTCTCTACGTCTGTGTCTCTATTTCTTCCCTGCAAACCAGTTCATCTGTACCATTTTTAGGCTCCACATATATGCATTAATATACAATATTTGTTTTCCTCTTTCTGACTTACTTCATTCTGTATGACAGTATCTCGATCCATCGATGTCTCTACAAATGACCCAGTTTCATTCCTTTTAATGGCCGAGTAATATTCCATTTTATATATGTACCACATCTTTATCCACTCATCTGTCTGTGGGCATTTAGGTTGCTTCCATTACCTGGCTATTGTAAATAGTGCTGCAACGAACATTGTGCTGAATGTGCCTTTTTGAAATACGGTTTTCTCTGGGTATATGCCCAGAAGTGGGATTGCTGGATCAGATGGTAATTCTATTTCTAATTTTTTTAAGGAAACTCCATACTGTTCTCCATAGTGACTGTATCAATTTACATTCCCACCAATAGTGGAAGAGGGCTCCTTTTGTCCACACCCTCCCCAGAATTGGTTGTTTGTAGATTTTCTGATGATGCCGATTCTAAAAGGTGTGAGGTGATACCTCATTGTAGTTTTGATTTGCATTTCTCTAATAATTAGTGCTGTTGAGCAGCTTTTCTGTGCGTCTTGGCCATCTCTGTGTCTCCTTTGAAGAAACGTCTCTTTAGATCTTCTGCCCATTTTTTTTGGGTTGTTTGTTTTTTTAATATTAAGCTGCATGAGCTGTTTATATATATTGGAGATTAAACCTCTGTCCATTGATTCGTCTGCAATGATTTTCGCCCATTCTGAGGGATGCCTTTTTCCATTCCCGTGTTTTTTAACAAAAAAGGAAAGAAAGGAAAAGAAGCAGAACACTAATGTGCGTAAAATATGCCTTTTGAAACGGTCGTTTTGAAATATGGACGTCCTTTGAATTTTTTGGTCGATATGTGACCCCAGGATTTGTTTTCAGGGCAGGTGTCATTTACAGGCATGCAATGATTTTGAATATCAACTGACCATTAGCATTGGGATTAAAGCTGCTGTTGTGTGAAACGGCCACAAGGTGGCAGCAGTTCACCCTTACCAAATCTGGTTACTAGTGCAAGAGAGCCTCAGTGGAAGTGGTGTTCTAGATTGGAGTTTACAATGGAATGTACCAGGAGAAGGCCGCTCACGTTTGTCTCACTACTTCTTGTTCGTGTTTTTAATTTAATTTTTTATTTTTTATTACAGCAAGTTTGATTACAATGTTTGGCTTGTTGTAGGTGTGGAAGATGTGGTTCTTTTACACATATACAGATGACTGTTCTTCCTGGGATCCTTTTCCCATGTACGTTATGACAGAATGTTGAGTAGTCCTCTCTTGGTATTCTGTAGGTCTTTGGTGATTATGTATGTCACCTGTGTTTGTATATGTCTGTTAACACCGATATTTTAATGAAACCAATCCTCACACCTTTCCATTGGTGAACCATAAGTTTGTTTCATGAATCTGTGATTGCCCTTCTCCGTGGAAATATCTGCCCTGGTATCCATTTTTAGGTAACACCTATAAGTGATATGATAGGATATGTGTCTTTCATTTTCTGACTTACTACAAGTCACGTGATTACTTCTAGACTCATCTACGGTGCTGCAAATGGCATTGTGTCCTTTTTTCCCTTGGCTTCTCTTCTGCCTTAGCGGGGTCCATTTTCAACAATGTGATTCCCTGAGGGTTGTGGATTAGCTGACCTGGGCAGCCTTACCCTGCCGGCCCGCCCTCCCCAGGTGTGCCTCGTTGAGGTCAATATAAACAGAGCTCCAGGCAGCAATAGCCCCTGAAGCTGTGCCTGACTCCATATTCTCTGCCCCGTCAGCAGTCTCGGGGCTGTGCTGGTGGGAGGGAGTGAGGGGCCACAGCTTTGTGGGTGGCCCGGTGTGAGTGGGGTTCTGCTGGCCTTTCTGCAGGAGTTGCCAGGCTGCCGCCTGTAAAGAAGAGGATGTGTCACCCATACATTCCGCTGGAATTTCTCTCCGGACAGAGGTGAGGAAGGAAAAAAGCAGTGGGGGCCGGGACAGGAGGGGTATCTCAGGCAGGGCAATGGAAAGCTTCTGGAAGAGTGCTCGGGGCCAGGACCAACCTGGCTGGCCTGCAGGCACCAAGATGGCCTGCGTGCTGTCGCTGGTGTGGCTCCACGGTCCTTCCTCTAGGCTTTCAAGCCCTTGTACATATTCAGGTGTTTTACCTGGAAAGGGTGGGAACAGTTCAGCAGCAGCTGGCCTGGGGCTCAGCTCACATTTACTCACAGATGCCTCGGCACGGTCCCCCAGCTTTGCAATGAGGACGCTCCTTGAGTGGGGGGTGGGTTGCTGGCTGTATGGGAGATGATTCCCCACCTCTGACCAATTTCAGAATTGTTTACCACTGGAGCAAGTGCCCTGATAGGGTTTTCCCCTGTATAACTCGTGGATTCAGGATTTTTTTTCTTTTATGGTTCAAGTTAGATTTTATTCCTCTTTTATGTATTTATAGATATAAGCATGGAAATCATTCATTCCTATAAATACATCTGTGTGACGGGAAGAAGTTTTTTCTGTTTTATTTTTAAATTTTATTTTTTGAAATTTAATTTTATTTATGTTTTTATACAGCAGGTTATTATTAGTTATGTATTTTATGCATATACATGTATACAGGTCAATCCCAATCTCCCAACTCATCCCACCACCACCACCCCATGGCTTCCCACACTTGGTGTCCATACGTTTGTTCTCTACGTCTGTGTCTCTATTTCTTCCCTGCAAACCAGTTCATCTGTACCATTTTTAGGCTCCACATATATGCATTAATATACAATATTTGTTTTCCTCTTTCTGACTTACTTCATTCTGTATGACAGTCTCTCGATCCATCGATGTCTCTACAAATGACCCAGTTTCATTCCTTTTTATGGCCGAGTAATATTCCATTTTATATATGTACCACATCTTCATCCACTCATCTGTCTGTGGGCATTTAGGTTGCTTCCATTACCTGGCTATTGTAAATAGTGCTGCAACGAACATTGTGCTGAATGTGCCTTTTTGAAATACGGTTTTCTCTGGGTATATGCCCAGAAGTGGGATTGCTGGATCAGATGGTAATTCTATTTCTAATTTTTTTAAGGAAACTCCATACTGTTCTCCATAGTGACTGTATCAATTTACATTCCCACCAATAGTGGAAGAGGGCTCCTTTTGTCCACACCCTCCCCAGAATTGGTTGTTTGTATATTTTCTGATGATGCCTATTCTAACAGGTGTGAGGTGATACCTCATTGTAGTTTTGATTTGCATTTCTCTAATAATTAGTGCTGTTGAGCAGCTTTTCATGTGCGTCTTGGCCATCTCTGTGTCTCCTTTGAAGAAACGTCTCTTTAGATCTTCTGCCCATTTTTTGGGGTTGTTTGTTTTTTTAATATTAAGCTGCATGAGCTGTTTATATATATATTGGAGATTAAACCTGTGTCCATTGATTCATTTGCAACGATTTTCACCCATCCTGAGGGATGCCTTTTTCCATTCCCGTTTTTTTTAACAAAAAAGGAAAGAAAGGAAAAGAAGCAGAACACTAATGTGCGTAAAATATGCCTTTTGAAACGGTCGTTTTGAAATATGGACGTCCTTTGAATTTTTTGGTCGATATGTGACCCCAGGATTTGTTTTCAGGGCAGGTGTCATTTACAGGCCTGCAATGATTTTGAATATCAACTGACCATTAGCGTTGGGATTAAAGCTGCTGTTGTGTGAAACGGCCACAAGGTGGCAGCAGTTCACCCTTACCAAATCTGGTTACTAGGGCAAGAGAGCCTCAGTGGAAGTGGTGTTCTAGATTGGAGTTTAGAATGGAATGTACCAGGAGAAAGCCGCTCACGTTTGTCTCACTACTTCTTGTTCGTGTTTTTAATTTAATTTTTTATTTTTTATTACAGCAAGTTTGATTACAATGTTTGGCTTGTTGTAGGTGTGGAAGATGTGGTTCTTTTACACATATACAGATGACTGTTCTTCCTGGGATTCTTTTCCCATGTACGTTATGACAGAATGTTGAGTAGTCCTCTCTTGGTATTCTGTAGGTCTTTGGTGATTATATATGTCACCTGTGTTTGTATATGTCTGTTAACCCCGATATCGTAATGAAACCAATCCTCACACCTTTCCATTGGTGAACCATAAGTTTGTTTAATGAATCTGTGATTGCCCTTCTCCGTGGAAATATCTGCCCTGGTATCCACTTTTAGGTAACACCTATAGGTGATATGATATGATATGTGTCTTTCACTTTCTGACTTACTACAAGTCACGTGATTACTTCTAGACTCATCTACGGTGCTGCAAATGGCATTGTGTCCTTTTTTCCCTTGGCTTCTCTTCTGCCTTAGCGGGGTCCATTTTCAACAATGTGATTCCCTGAGGGTTGTGGATTAGCTGACCTGGGCAGCCTTACCCTGCCGGCCCGCCCTCCCCAGGTGTGCCTCGTTGAGGTCAATATAAACAGAGCTCCAGGCAGCAATAGCCCCTGAAGCTGTGCCTGACTCCATATTCTCTGCCCCGTCAGCAGTCTCGGGGCTGTGCTGGTGGGAGGGAGTGAGGGGCCACAGCTTTGTGGGTGGCCCGGTGTGAGTGGGGTTCTGCTGGCCTTTCTGCAGGAGTTGCCAGGCTGCCGCCTGTAAAGAAGAGGATGTGTCACCCTTACATTCCGCTGGAATTTCTCTCCGGACAGAGGTGAGGAAGGAAAAAAGCAGTGGGGGCCGGGACAGGAGGGGTATCTCAGGCAGGGCAATGGAAAGCTTCTGGAAGAGCGCCCGGGGCCAGGACCAACCTGGCTGGCCTGCAGGCACCAAGTTGTCCTGCGTGCTGTCACTGGTGTGGCTCCACGGTCCTTCCTCTAGGCTTTCAAGCCCTTGTACATATTCAGGTGTTTTACCTGGAAAGGGTGGGAACAGTTCAGCAGCAGCTGGCCTGGGGCTCAGCTCACGTTTACTCACAGATGCCTCGGCACGGTCCCCCAGCTTTGCAATGAGGATGCTCCTTGCGTGGGGGGTGGGTTGCTGGCTGTATGGGAGATGCTTCCCCACCTCTGACCAATTTCAGAATTGTTTACCACTGGAGCAAGTGCCCTGATAGGGTTTTCCCCTGTATAACTCGTGGGTTCAGGATTCTTTTTTCTTTTATGGTTCAAGTTAGATTTTATTCCTCTTTTATGTATTTATAGATATAAGCATGGAAATCATTCATTCCTATAAATACGTCTGTGTGACGGGAAGAACTTTTTTTCTGTTTTATTTTTAAATTTTATTTTTTAAAATTTTGAAATTTAATTTCATTTATGTTTTTATACAGCAGGTTATTATTAGTTATGTATTTTATGCATATACATGTATACAGGTCAATCCCAATCTCCCAACTCATCCCACCACCACCACCCCATGGCTTCCCACACTTGGTGTCCATACGTTTGTTCTCTACGTCTGTGTCTCTATTTCTTCCCTGCAAACCAGTTCATCTGTACCATTTTTAGGCTCCACATATATGCATTAATATACAATATTTGTTTTCCTCTTTCTGACTTACTTCATTCTGTATGACAGTCTCTCAATCCATCGATGTCTCTACAAATGACCCAGTTTCATTCCTTTTTATGGCCGAGTAATATTCCATTTTATATATGTACCACATCTTTATCCACTCATCTGTCTATGGGCATTTAGGTTGCTTCCATTACCTGGCTATTGTAAATAGTGCTGCAACGAACATTGTGCTGAATGTGCCTTTTTGAAATACGGTTTTCTCTGGGTATATGCCCAGAAGTGGGATTGCTGGATCAGATGGTAATTCTATTTCTAATTTTTTTAAGGAAACTCCATACTGTTCTCCATAGTGACTGTATCAATTTACATTCCCACCAATAGTGGAAGAGGGCTCCTTTTGTCCACACCCTCCCCAGAATTGGTTGTTTGTATATTTTCTGATGATGCCTATTCTAACAGGTGTGAGGTGATACCTCATTGTAGTTTTGATTTGCATTTCTCTAATAATTAGTGCTGTTGAGCAGCTTTTCATGTGCGTCTTGGCCATCTCTGTGTCTCCTTTGAAGAAACGTCTCTTTAGATCTTCTTCCCATTTTTTGGGGTTGTTTGTTTTTTTAAATTAAGCTGCATGAGCTGTTTATATATATTGGAGATTAAACCTGTGTCCATTGATTCATTTGCAACGATTTTCACCCATCCTGAGGGATGCCTTTTTCCATTCCCGTTTTTTTTAACAAAAAAGGAAAGAAAGGAAAAGAAGCAGAACACTAATGTGCGTAAAATATGCCTTTTGAAACGGTCGTTTTGAAATATGGACATCCTTTGAATTTTTTGGTCGATATGTGACCCCAGGATTTGTTTTCAGGGCAGGTGTCATTTACAGGCCTGCAATGATTTTGAATATCAACTGACCATTAGCGTTGGGATTAAAGCTGCTGTTGTGTGAAACGGCCACAAGGTGGCAGCAGTTCACCCTTACCAAATCTGGTTACTAGGGCAAGAGAGCCTCAGTGGAAGTGGTGTTCTAGATTGGAGTTTAGAATGGAATGTACCAGGAGAAAGCCGCTCACGTTTGTCTCACTACTTCTTGTTCGTGTTTTTAATTTAATTTTTTATTTTTTATTACAGCAAGTTTGATTACAATGTTTGGCTTGTTGTAGGTGTGGAAGATGTGGTTCTTTTACACATATACAGATGACTGTTCTTCCTGGGATTCTTTTCCCATGTACGTTATGACAGAATGTTGAGTAGTCCTCTCTTGGTATTCTGTAGGTCTTTGGTGATTATATATGTCACCTGTGTTTGTATATGTCTGTTAACCCCGATATCGTAATGAAACCAATCCTCACACCTTTCCATTGGTGAACCATAATTTTGTTTAATGAATCTGTGATTGCCCTTCTCCGTGGAAATATATGCCCTGGTATCCACTTTTAGGTAACACCTATAGGTGATATGATATGATATGTGTCTTTCACTTTCTGACTTACTACAAGTCACGTGATTACTTCTAGACTCATCTACGGTGCTGCAAATGGCATTGTGTCCTTTTTTCCCTTGGCTTCTCTTCTGCCTTAGCGGGGTCCATTTTCAACAATGTGATTCCCTGAGGGTTGTGGATTAGCTGACCTGGGCAGCCTTACCCTGCCGGCCCGCCCTCCCCAGGTGTTCCTCGTTGAGGTCAATATAAACAGAGCTCCAGGCAGCAATAGCCCCTGAAGCTGTGCCTGACTCCATATTCGCTGCCCCGTCAGCAGTCTCGGGGCTGTGCTGGTGGGAGGGAGTGAGGGGCCACAGCTTTGTGGGTGGCCCGGTGTGAGTGTGGTTCTGCTGGCCTTTCTGCAGGAGTTGCCATGCTGCCGCCTGTAAAGAAGAGGATGTGTCACCCTTACATTCCGCTGGAATTTCTCTCCGGACAGAGGTGAGGAAGGAAAAAAGCAGTGGGGGCCGGGACAGGAGGGGTATCTCAGGCAGGGCAATGGAAAGCTTCTGGAAGAGCGCCCGGGGCCAGGACCAACCTGGCTGGCCTGCAGGCACCAAGTTGTCCTGCGTGCTGTCGCTGGTGTGGCTCCACGGTCCTTCCTCTAGGCTTTCAAGCCCTTGTACATATTCAGGTGTTTTACCTGGAAAGGGTGGGAACAGTTCAGCAGCAGCTGGCCTGGGGCTCAGCTCACGTTTACTCACAGATGCCTCGGCACGGTCCCCCAGCTTTGCAATGAGGACGCTCCTTGCGTGGGGGGTGGGTTGCTGGCTGTATGGGAGATGCTTCCCCACCTCTGACCAATTTCAGAATTGTTTACCACTGGAGCAAGTGCCCTGATAGGGTTTTCCCCTGTATAACTCGTGGGTTCAGGATTCTTTTTTCTTTTATGGTTCAAGTTAGATTTTATTCCTCTTTTATGTATTTATAGATATAAGCATGGAAATCATTCATTCCTATAAATACGTCTGTGTGACGGGAAGAACTTTTTTTCTGTTTTATTTTTAAATTTTATTTTTTAAAATTTTGAAATTTAATTTCATTTATGTTTTTATACAGCAGGTTATTATTAGTTATGTATTTTATGCATATACATGTATACAGGTCAATCCCAATCTCCCAACTCATCCCACCACCACCACCCCATGGCTTCCCACACTTGGTGTCCATACGTTTTTTCTCTACGTCTGTGTCTCTATTTCTTCCCTGCAAACCAGTTCATCTGTACCATTTTTAGGCTCCACATATATGCATTAATATACAATATTTGTTTTCCTCTTTCTGACTTACTTCATTCTGTATGACAGTATCTCGATCCATCGATGTCTCTACAAATGACCCAGTTTCATTCCTTTTAATGGCCGAGTAATATTCCATTTTATATATGTACCACATCTTTATCCACTCATCTGTCTGTGGGCATTTAGGTTGCTTCCATTACCTGGCTATTGTAAATAGTGCTGCAACGAACATTGTGCTGAATGTGCCTTTTTGAAATACGGTTTTCTCTGGGTATATGCCCAGAAGTGGGATTGCTGGATCAGATGGTAATTCTATTTCTAATTTTTTTAAGGAAACTCCATACTGTTCTCCATAGTGACTGTATCAATTTACATTCCCACCAATAGTGGAAGAGGGCTCCTTTTGTCCACACCCTCCCCAGAATTGGTTGTTTGTAGATTTTCTGATGATGCCGATTCTAAAAGGTGTGAGGTGATACCTCATTGTAGTTTTGATTTGCATTTCTCTAATAATTAGTGCTGTTGAGCAGCTTTTCTGTGCGTCTTGGCCATCTCTGTGTCTCCTTTGAAGAAACGTCTCTTTAGATCTTCTGCCCATTTTTTTTGGGTTGTTTGTTTTTTTAATATTAAGCTGCATGAGCTGTTTATATATATTGGAGATTAAACCTCTGTCCATTGATTCGTCTGCAATGATTTTCGCCCATTCTGAGGGATGCCTTTTTCCATTCCCGTGTTTTTTAACAAAAAAGGAAAGAAAGGAAAAGAAGCAGAACACTAATGTGCGTAAAATATGCCTTTTGAAACGGTCGTTTTGAAATATGGACGTCCTTTGAATTTTTTGGTCGATATGTGACCCCAGGATTTGTTTTCAGGGCAGGTGTCATTTACAGGCATGCAATGATTTTGAATATCAACTGACCATTAGCATTGGGATTAAAGCTGCTGTTGTGTGAAAGGGCCACAAGGTGGCAGCAGTTCACCCTTACCAAATCTGGTTACTAGTGCAAGAGAGCCTCAGTGGAAGTGGTGTTCTAGATTGGAGTTTACAATGGAATGTACCAGGAGAAGGCCGCTCACGTTTGTCTCACTACTTCTTGTTCGTGTTTTTAATTTAATTTTTTATTTTTTATTACAGCAAGTTTGATTACAATGTTTGGCTTGTTGTAGGTGTGGAAGATGTGGTTCTTTTACACATATACAGATGACTGTTCTTCCTGGGATCCTTTTCCCATGTACGTTATGACAGAATGTTGAGTAGTCCTCTCTTGGTATTCTGTAGGTCTTTGGTGATTATGTATGTCACCTGTGTTTGTATATGTCTGTTAACACCGATATTTTAATGAAACCAATCCTCACACCTTTCCATTGGTGAACCATAAGTTTGTTTCATGAATCTGTGATTGCCCTTCTCCGTGGAAATATCTGCCCTGGTATCCATTTTTAGGTAACACCTATAAGTGATATGATAGGATATGTGTCTTTCATTTTCTGACTTACTACAAGTCACGTGATTACTTCTAGACTCATCTACGGTGCTGCAAATGGCATTGTGTCCTTTTTTCCCTTGGCTTCTCTTCTGCCTTAGCGGGGTCCATTTTCAACAATGTGATTCCCTGAGGGTTGTGGATTAGCTGACCTGGGCAGCCTTACCCTGCCGGCCCGCCCTCCCCAGGTGTGCCTCGTTGAGGTCAATATAAACAGAGCTCCAGGCAGCAATAGCCCCTGAAGCTGTGCCTGACTCCATATTCTCTGCCCCGTCAGCAGTCTCGGGGCTGTGCTGGTGGGAGGGAGTGAGGGGCCACAGCTTTGTGGGTGGCCCGGTGTGAGTGGGGTTCTGCTGGCCTTTCTGCAGGAGTTGCCAGGCTGCCGCCTGTAAAGAAGAGGATGTGTCACCCATACCTTCCGCTGGAATTTCTCTCCGGACAGAGGTGAGGAAGGAAAAAAGCAGTGGGGGCCGGGACAGGAGGGGTATCTCAGGCAGGGCAATGGAAAGCTTCTGGAAGAGCGCCAGGGTCCAGGACCCGTGGGCTGGCTGGCCTGCAGGCACCAAGTTGTCCTGCGTGCTGTCGCTGGTGTGGCTCCACGGTCCTTCCTCTAGGCTTTCAAGCCCTTGTACATATTCAGGTGTTTTACCTGGAAAGGGTGGGAACAGTTCAGCAGCAGCTGGCCTGGGGCTCAGCTCACGTTTACTCACAGATGCCTCGGCACGGTCCCCCAGCTTTGCAATGAGGACGCTCCTTGCGTGGGGGGTGGGTTGCTGGCTGTATGGGAGATGCTTCCCCACCTCTGACCAATTTCAGAATTGTTTACCACTGGAGCAAGTGCCCTGATAGGGTTTTCCCCTGTATAACTCGTGGGTTCAGGATTTTTTTTTCTTTTATGGTTCAAGTTAGATTTTATTCCTCTTTTATGTATTTATAGATATAAGCATGGAAATCATTCATTCCTATAAATACATCTGGGTGACGGGAAGAACTTTTTTCTGTTTTATTTTTAAATTTTATTTTTTAAAATTTTGAAATTTAATTTTATTTATGTTTTTATACAGCAGGTTATTATTAGTTATGTATTTTATGCATAAACATGTAGACAGGTCAATCCCAATCTCCCAACTCATCCCACCACCACCACCCCATGGCTTCCCACACTTGGTGTCCATACGTTTGTTCTCTACGTCTGTGTCTCTATTTCTTCCCTGCAAACCAGTTCATCTGTACCATTTTTAGGCTCCACATATATGCATTAATATACAATATTTGTTTTCCTCTTTCTGACTTACTTCATTCTGTATGACAGTCTCTCAATCCATCGATGTCTCTACAAATGACCCAGTTTCATTCCTTTTTATGGCCGAGTAATATTCCATTTTATATATGTACCACATCTTTATCCACTCATCTGTCTGTGGGCATTTAGGTTGCTTCCATTACCTGGCTATTGTAAATAGTGCTGCAACGAACATTGTGCTGAATGTGCCTTTTTGAAATACGGTTTTCTCTGGGTATATGCCCAGAAGTGGGATTGCTGGATCAGATGGTAATTCTATTTCTAATTTTTTTAAGGAAACTCCATACTGTTCTCCATAGTGACTGTATCAATTTACATTCCCACCAATAGTGGAAGAGGGCTCCTTTTGTCCACACCCTCCCCAGAATTGGTTGTTTGTATATTTTCTGATGATGCCTATTCTAACAGGTGTGAGGTGATACCTCATTGTAGTTTTGATTTGCATTTCTCTAATAATTAGTGCTGTTGAGCAGCTTTTCATGTGCGTCTTGGCCATCTCTGTGTCTCCTTTGAAGAAACGTCTCTTTAGATCTTCTGCCCATTTTTTTTGGGTTGTTTGTTTTTTTAATATTAAGCTGCATGAGCTGTTTATATATATTGGAGATTAAACCTCTGTCCATTGATTCGTCTGCAATGATTTTCGCCCATTCTGAGGGATGCCTTTTTCCATTCCCGTGTTTTTTAACAAAAAAGGAAAGAAAGGAAAAGAAGCAGAACACTAATGTGCGTAAAATATGCCTTTTGAAACGGTCGTTTTGAAATATGGACGTCCTTTGAATTTTTTGGTCGATATGTGACCCCAGGATTTGTTTTCAGGGCAGGTGTCATTTACAGGCATGCAATGATTTTGAATATCAACTGACCATTAGCGTTGGGATTAAAGCTGCTGTTGTGTGAAACGGCCACAAGGTGGCCGCAGTTCACCCTTACCAAATCTGGTTACTAGGGCAAGAGAGCCTCAGTGGAAGTGGTGTTCTAGATTGGAGTTTAGAATGGAATGTGCCAGGAGAAAGCCGCTCACGTTTGTCTCACTACTTCTTGTTCGTGTTTTTAATTTAACTTTTTATTTTTTATTACAGCAAGTTTGATTACAATGTTTGGCTTGTTGTAGGTGTGGAAGATGTGGTTCTTTTACACATATACAGATGACTGTTCTTCCTGGGATTCTTTTCCCATGTACGTTATGACAGAATGTTGAGTAGTCCTCTCTTGGTATTCTGTAGGTCTTTGGTGATTATATATGTCACCTGTGTTTGTATATGTCTGTTAACCCCGATATCGTAATGAAACCAATCCTCACACCTTTCCATTGGTGAACCATAAGTTTGTTTCATGAATCTGTGATTGCCCTTCTCCGTGGAAATATCTGCCCTGGTATCCATTTTTAGGTAACACCTATAAGTGATATGATAGGATATGTGTCTTTCACTTTCTGACTTACTACAAGTCACGTGATTACTTCTAGACTCATCTACGGTGCTGCAAATGGCATTGTGTCCTTTTTTCCCTTGGCTTCTCTTCTGCCTTAGCGGGGTCCATTTTCAACAATGTGATTCCCTGAGGGTTGTGGATTAGCTGACCTGGGCAGCCTTACCCTGCCGGCCCGCCCTCCCCAGGTGTGCCTCGTTGAGGTCAATATAAACAGAGCTCCAGGCAGCAATAGCCCTTGAAGCTGAGCCTGACTCCATATTCTCTGCCCCGTCAGCAGTCTCGGGGCTGTGCTGGTGGGAGGGAGTGAGGGGCCACAGCTTTGTGGGTGGCCCGGTGTGAGTGGGGTTCTGCTGGCCTTTCTGCAGGAGTTGCCAGGCTGCCGCCTGTAAAGAAGAGGATGTGTCACCCATACATTCCGCTGGAATTTTTCTCCGGACAGAGGTGAGGAAGGAAAAAAGCAGTGGGGGCCGGGACAGGAGGGGTATCTCAGGCAGGGCAATGGAAAGCTTCTGGAAGAGTGCTCGGGGCCAGGACCAACCTGGCTGGCCTGCAGGCACCAAGATGGCCTGCGTGCTGTCGCTGGTGTGGCTCCACGGTCCTTCCTCTAGGCTTTCAAGCCCTTGTACATATTCAGGTGTTTTACCTGGAAAGGGTGGGAACAGTTCAGCAGCAGCTGGCCTGGGGCTCAGCTCACATTTACTCACAGATGCCTCGGCACGGTCCCCCAGCTTTGCAATGAGGACGCTCCTTGAGTGGGGGGTGGGTTGCTGGCTGTATGGGAGATGATTCCCCACCTCTGACCAATTTCAGAATTGTTTACCACTGGAGCAAGTGCCCTGATAGGGTTTTCCCCTGTATAACTCGTGGATTCAGGATTTTTTTTCTTTTATGGTTCAAGTTAGATTTTATTCCTCTTTTATGTATTTATAGATATAAGCATGGAAATCATTCATTCCTATAAATACATCTGTGTGACGGGAAGAAGTTTTTTCTGTTTTATTTTTAAATTTTATTTTTTGAAATTTAATTTTATTTATGTTTTTATACAGCAGGTTATTATTAGTTATGTATTTTATGCATATACATGTATACAGGTCAATCCCAATCTCCCAACTCATCCCACCACCACCACCCCATGGCTTCCCACACTTGGTGTCCATACGTTTGTTCTCTACGTCTGTGTCTCTATTTCTTCCCTGCAAACCAGTTCATCTGTACCATTTTTAGGCTCCACATATATGCATTAATATACAATATTTGTTTTCCTCTTTCTGACTTACTTCATTCTGTATGACAGTCTCTCGATCCATCGATGTCTCTACAAATGACCCAGTTTCATTCCTTTTTATGGCCGAGTAATATTCCATTTTATATATGTACCACATCTTCATCCACTCATCTGTCTGTGGGCATTTAGGTTGCTTCCATTACCTGGCTATTGTAAATAGTGCTGCAACGAACATTGTGCTGAATGTGCCTTTTTGAAATACGGTTTTCTCTGGGTATATGCCCAGAAGTGGGATTGCTGGATCAGATGGTAATTCTATTTCTAATTTTTTTAAGGAAACTCCATACTGTTCTCCATAGTGACTGTATCAATTTACATTCCCACCAATAGTGGAAGAGGGCTCCTTTTGTCCACACCCTCCCCAGAATTGGTTGTTTGTATATTTTCTGATGATGCCTATTCTAACAGGTGTGAGGTGATACCTCATTGTAGTTTTGATTTGCATTTCTCTAATAATTAGTGCTGTTGAGCAGCTTTTCATGTGCGTCTTGGCCATCTCTGTGTCTCCTTTGAAGAAACGTCTCTTTAGATCTTCTGCCCATTTTTTGGGGTTGTTTGTTTTTTTAATATTAAGCTGCATGAGCTGTTTATATATATATTGGAGATTAAACCTGTGTCCATTGATTCATTTGCAACGATTTTCACCCATCCTGAGGGATGCCTTTTTCCATTCCCGTTTTTTTTAACAAAAAAGGAAAGAAAGGAAAAGAAGCAGAACACTAATGTGCGTAAAATATGCCTTTTGAAACGGTCGTTTTGAAATATGGACGTCCTTTGAATTTTTTGGTCGATATGTGACCCCAGGATTTGTTTTCAGGGCAGGTGTCATTTACAGGCCTGCAATGATTTTGAATATCAACTGACCATTAGCGTTGGGATTAAAGCTGCTGTTGTGTGAAACGGCCACAAGGTGGCAGCAGTTCACCCTTACCAAATCTGGTTACTAGGGCAAGAGAGCCTCAGTGGAAGTGGTGTTCTAGATTGGAGTTTAGAATGGAATGTACCAGGAGAAAGCCGCTCACGTTTGTCTCACTACTTCTTGTTCGTGTTTTTAATTTAATTTTTTATTTTTTATTACAGCAAGTTTGATTACAATGTTTGGCTTGTTGTAGGTGTGGAAGATGTGGTTCTTTTACACATATACAGATGACTGTTCTTCCTGGGATTCTTTTCCCATGTACGTTATGACAGAATGTTGAGTAGTCCTCTCTTGGTATTCTGTAGGTCTTTGGTGATTATATATGTCACCTGTGTTTGTATATGTCTGTTAACCCCGATATCGTAATGAAACCAATCCTCACACCTTTCCATTGGTGAACCATAAGTTTGTTTAATGAATCTGTGATTGCCCTTCTCCGTGGAAATATCTGCCCTGGTATCCACTTTTAGGTAACACCTATAGGTGATATGATATGATATGTGTCTTTCACTTTCTGACTTACTACAAGTCACGTGATTACTTCTAGACTCATCTACGGTGCTGCAAATGGCATTGTGTCCTTTTTTCCCTTGGCTTCTCTTCTGCCTTAGCGGGGTCCATTTTCAACAATGTGATTCCCTGAGGGTTGTGGATTAGCTGACCTGGGCAGCCTTACCCTGCCGGCCCGCCCTCCCCAGGTGTTCCTCGTTGAGGTCAATATAAACAGAGCTCCAGGCAGCAATAGCCCCTGAAGCTGTGCCTGACTCCATATTCTCTGCCCCGTCAGCAGTCTCGGGGCTGTGCTGGTGGGAGGGAGTGAGGGGCCACAGCTTTGTGGGTGGCCCGGTGTGAGTGGGGTTCTGCTGGCCTTTCTGCAGGAGTTGCCAGGCTGCCGCCTGTAAAGAAGAGGATGTGTCACCCTTACATTCCGCTGGAATTTCTCTCCGGACAGAGGTGAGGAAGGAAAAAAGCAGTGGGGGCCGGGACAGGAGGGGTATCTCAGGCAGGGCAATGGAAAGCTTCTGGAAGAGCGCCCGGGGCCAGGACCAACCTGGCTGGCCTGCAGGCACCAAGTTGTCCTGCGTGCTGTCACTGGTGTGGCTCCACGGTCCTTCCTCTAGGCTTTCAAGCCCTTGTACATATTCAGGTGTTTTACCTGGAAAGGGTGGGAACAGTTCAGCAGCAGCTGGCCTGGGGCTCAGCTCACGTTTACTCACAGATGCCTCGGCACGGTCCCCCAGCTTTGCAATGAGGATGCTCCTTGCGTGGGGGGTGGGTTGCTGGCTGTATGGGAGATGCTTCCCCACCTCTGACCAATTTCAGAATTGTTTACCACTGGAGCAAGTGCCCTGATAGGGTTTTCCCCTGTATAACTCGTGGGTTCAGGATTCTTTTTTCTTTTATGGTTCAAGTTAGATTTTATTCCTCTTTTATGTATTTATAGATATAAGCATGGAAATCATTCATTCCTATAAATACGTCTGTGTGACGGGAAGAACTTTTTTTCTGTTTTATTTTTAAATTTTATTTTTTAAAATTTTGAAATTTAATTTCATTTATGTTTTTATACAGCAGGTTATTATTAGTTATGTATTTTATGCATATACATGTATACAGGTCAATCCCAATCTCCCAACTCATCCCACCACCACCACCCCATGGCTTCCCACACTTGGTGTCCATACGTTTTTTCTCTACGTCTGTGTCTCTATTTCTTCCCTGCAAACCAGTTCATCTGTACCATTTTTAGGCTCCACATATATGCATTAATATACAATATTTGTTTTCCTCTTTCTGACTTACTTCATTCTGTATGACAGTATCTCGATCCATCGATGTCTCTACAAATGACCCAGTTTCATTCCTTTTAATGGCCGAGTAATATTCCATTTTATATATGTACCACATCTTTATCCACTCATCTGTCTGTGGGCATTTAGGTTGCTTCCATTACCTGGCTATTGTAAATAGTGCTGCAACGAACATTGTGCTGAATGTGCCTTTTTGAAATACGGTTTTCTCTGGGTATATGCCCAGAAGTGGGATTGCTGGATCAGATGGTAATTCTATTTCTAATTTTTTTAAGGAAACTCCATACTGTTCTCCATAGTGACTGTATCAATTTACATTCCCACCAATAGTGGAAGAGGGCTCCTTTTGTCCACACCCTCCCCAGAATTGGTTGTTTGTAGATTTTCTGATGATGCCGATTCTAAAAGGTGTGAGGTGATACCTCATTGTAGTTTTGATTTGCATTTCTCTAATAATTAGTGCTGTTGAGCAGCTTTTCTGTGCGTCTTGGCCATCTCTGTGTCTCCTTTGAAGAAACGTCTCTTTAGATCTTCTGCCCATTTTTTTTGGGTTGTTTGTTTTTTTAATATTAAGCTGCATGAGCTGTTTATATATATTGGAGATTAAACCTCTGTCCATTGATTCGTCTGCAATGATTTTCGCCCATTCTGAGGGATGCCTTTTTCCATTCCCGTGTTTTTTAACAAAAAAGGAAAGAAAGGAAAAGAAGCAGAACACTAATGTGCGTAAAATATGCCTTTTGAAACGGTCGTTTTGAAATATGGACGTCCTTTGAATTTTTTGGTCGATATGTGACCCCAGGATTTGTTTTCAGGGCAGGTGTCATTTACAGGCATGCAATGATTTTGAATATCAACTGACCATTAGCATTGGGATTAAAGCTGCTGTTGTGTGAAACGGCCACAAGGTGGCAGCAGTTCACCCTTACCAAATCTGGTTACTAGTGCAAGAGAGCCTCAGTGGAAGTGGTGTTCTAGATTGGAGTTTACAATGGAATGTACCAGGAGAAGGCCGCTCACGTTTGTCTCACTACTTCTTGTTCGTGTTTTTAATTTAATTTTTTATTTTTTATTACAGCAAGTTTGATTACAATGTTTGGCTTGTTGTAGGTGTGGAAGATGTGGTTCTTTTACACATATACAGATGACTGTTCTTCCTGGGATCCTTTTCCCATGTACGTTATGACAGAATGTTGAGTAGTCCTCTCTTGGTATTCTGTAGGTCTTTGGTGATTATGTATGTCACCTGTGTTTGTATATGTCTGTTAACACCGATATTTTAATGAAACCAATCCTCACACCTTTCCATTGGTGAACCATAAGTTTGTTTCATGAATCTGTGATTGCCCTTCTCCGTGGAAATATCTGCCCTGGTATCCATTTTTAGGTAACACCTATAAGTGATATGATAGGATATGTGTCTTTCATTTTCTGACTTACTACAAGTCACGTGATTACTTCTAGACTCATCTACGGTGCTGCAAATGGCATTGTGTCCTTTTTTCCCTTGGCTTCTCTTCTGCCTTAGCGGGGTCCATTTTCAACAATGTGATTCCCTGAGGGTTGTGGATTAGCTGACCTGGGCAGCCTTACCCTGCCGGCCCGCCCTCCCCAGGTGTGCCTCGTTGAGGTCAATATAAACAGAGCTCCAGGCAGCAATAGCCCCTGAAGCTGTGCCTGACTCCATATTCTCTGCCCCGTCAGCAGTCTCGGGGCTGTGCTGGTGGGAGGGAGTGAGGGGCCACAGCTTTGTGGGTGGCCCGGTGTGAGTGGGGTTCTGCTGGCCTTTCTGCAGGAGTTGCCAGGCTGCCGCCTGTAAAGAAGAGGATGTGTCACCCATAACTTCCGCTGGAATTTCTCTCCGGACAGAGGTGAGGAAGGAAAAAAGCAGTGGGGGCCGGGACAGGAGGGGTATCTCAGGCAGGCAATGGAAAGCTTCTGGAAGAGCGCCAGGGTCCAGGACCCGTGGGCTGGCTGGCCTGCAGGCACCAAGTTGTCCTGCGTGCTGTCGCTGGTGTGGCTCCACGGTCCTTCCTCTAGGCTTTCAAGCCCTTGTACATATTCAGGTGTTTTACCTGGAAAGGGTGGGAACAGTTCAGCAGCAGCTGGCCTGGGGCTCAGCTCACGTTTACTCACAGATGCCTCGGCACGGTCCCCCAGCTTTGCAATGAGGACGCTCCTTGCGTGGGGGGTGGGTTGCTGGCTGTATGGGAGATGCTTCCCCACCTCTGACCAATTTCAGAATTGTTTACCACTGGAGCAAGTGCCCTGATAGGGTTTTCCCCTGTATAACTCGTGGGTTCAGGATTTTTTTTTCTTTTATGGTTCAAGTTAGATTTTATTCCTCTTTTATGTATTTATAGATATAAGCATGGAAATCATTCATTCCTATAAATACATCTGTGTGACGGGAAGAACTTTTTTCTGTTTTATTTTTAAATTTTATTTTTTAAAATTTTGAAATTTAATTTTATTTATGTTTTTATACAGCAGGTTATTATTAGTTATGTATTTTATGCATATACATGTAGACAGGTCAATCCCAATCTCCCAACTCATCCCACCACCACCACCCCATGGCTTCCCACACTTGGTGTCCATACGTTTGTTCTCTACGTCTGTGTCTCTATTTCTTCCCTGCAAACCAGTTCATCTGTACCATTTTTAGGCTCCACATATATGCATTAATATACAATATTTGTTTTCCTCTTTCTGACTTACTTCATTCTGTATGACAGTCTCTCAATCCATCGATGTCTCTACAAATGACCCAGTTTCATTCCTTTTTATGGCCGAGTAATATTCCATTTTATATATGTACCACATCTTTATCCACTCATCTGTCTGTGGGCATTTAGGTTGCTTCCATTACCTGGCTATTGTAAATAGTGCTGCAACGAACATTGTGCTGAATGTGCCTTTTTGAAATACGGTTTTCTCTGGGTATATGCCCAGAAGTGGGATTGCTGGATCAGATGGTAATTCTATTTCTAATTTTTTTAAGGAAACTCCATACTGTTCTCCATAGTGACTGTATCAATTTACATTCCCACCAATAGTGGAAGAGGGCTCCTTTTGTCCACACCCTCCCCAGAATTGGTTGTTTGTAGATTTTCTGATGATGCCGATTCTAAAAGGTGTGAGGTGATACCTCATTGTAGTTTTGATTTGCATTTCTCTAATAATTAGTGCTGTTGAGCAGCTTTTCTGTGCGTCTTGGCCATCTCTGTGTCTCCTTTGAAGAAACGTCTCTTTAGATCTTCTGCCCATTTTTTTTGGGTTGTTTGTTTTTTTAATATTAAGCTGCATGAGCTGTTTATATATATTGGAGATTAAACCTCTGTCCATTGATTCGTCTGCAATGATTTTCGCCCATTCTGAGGGATGCCTTTTTCCATTCCCGTGTTTTTTAACAAAAAAGGAAAGAAAGGAAAAGAAGCAGAACACTAATGTGCGTAAAATATGCCTTTTGAAACGGTCGTTTTGAAATATGGACGTCCTTTGAATTTTTTGGTCGATATGTGACCCCAGGATTTGTTTTCAGGGCAGGTGTCATTTACAGGCATGCAATGATTTTGAATATCAACTGACCATTAGCGTTGGGATTAAAGCTGCTGTTGTGTGAAACGGCCACAAGGTGGCCGCAGTTCACCCTTACCAAATCTGGTTACTAGGGCAAGAGAGCCTCAGTGGAAGTGGTGTTCTAGATTGGAGTTTAGAATGGAATGTGCCAGGAGAAAGCCGCTCACGTTTGTCTCACTACTTCTTGTTCGTGTTTTTAATTTAACTTTTTATTTTTTATTACAGCAAGTTTGATTACAATGTTTGGCTTGTTGTAGGTGTGGAAGATGTGGTTCTTTTACACATATACAGATGACTGTTCTTCCTGGGATTCTTTTCCCATGTACGTTATGACAGAATGTTGAGTAGTCCTCTCTTGGTATTCTGTAGGTCTTTGGTGATTATATATGTCACCTGTGTTTGTATATGTCTGTTAACCCCGATATCGTAATGAAACCAATCCTCACACCTTTCCATTGGTGAACCATAAGTTTGTTTCATGAATCTGTGATTGCCCTTCTCCGTGGAAATATCTGCCCTGGTATCCATTTTTAGGTAACACCTATAAGTGATATGATAGGATATGTGTCTTTCACTTTCTGACTTACTACAAGTCACGTGATTACTTCTAGACTCATCTACGGTGCTGCAAATGGCATTGTGTCCTTTTTTCCCTTGGCTTCTCTTCTGCCTTAGCGGGGTCCATTTTCAACAATGTGATTCCCTGAGGGTTGTGGATTAGCTGACCTGGGCAGCCTTACCCTGCCGGCCCGCCCTCCCCAGGTGTGCCTCGTTGAGGTCAATATAAACAGAGCTCCAGGCAGCAATAGCCCCTGAAGCTGTGCCTGACTCCATATTCTCTGCCCCGTCAGCAGTCTCGGGGCTGTGCTGGTGGGAGGGAGTGAGGGGCCACAGCTTTGTGGGTGGCCCGGTGTGAGTGGGGTTCTGCTGGCCTTTCTGCAGGAGTTGCCAGGCTGCCGCCTGTAAAGAAGAGGATGTGTCACCCATACATTCCGCTGGAATTTTTCTCCGGACAGAGGTGAGGAAGGAAAAAAGCAGTGGGGGCCGGGACAGGAGGGGTATCTCAGGCAGGGCAATGGAAAGCTTCTGGAAGAGTGCCCGGGGCCAGGACCAACCTGGCTGGCCTGCAGGCACCAAGATGGCCTGCGTGCTGTCGCTGGTGTGGCTCCACGGTCCTTCCTCTAGGCTTTCAAGCCCTTGTACATATTCAGGTGTTTTACCTGGAAAGGGTGGGAACAGTTCAGCAGCAGCTGGCCTGGGGCTCAGCTCACATTTACTCACAGATGCCTCGGCACGGTCCCCCAGCTTTGCAATGAGGATGCTCCTTGCGTGGGGGGTGGGTTGCTGGCTGTATGGGAGATGATTCCCCACCTCTGACCAATTTCAGAATTGTTTACCACTGGAGCAAGTGCCCTGATAGGGTTTTCCCCTGTATAACTCGTGGATTCAGGATTTTTTTTTTCTTTTATGGTTCAAGTTAGATTTTATTCCTCTTTTATGTATTTATAGATATAAGCATGGAAATCATTCATTCCTATAAATACATCTGTGTGACGGGAAGAACTTTTTTCTGTTTTATTTTTAAATTTTATTTTTTGAAATTTAATTTTATTTATGTTTTTATACAGCAGGTTATTATTAGTTATGTATTTTATGCATATACATGTATACAGGTCAATCCCAATCTCCCAACTCATCCCACCACCACCACCCCATGGCTTCCCACACTTGGTGTCCATACGTTTGTTCTCTACGTCTGTGTCTCTATTTCTTCCCTGCAAACCAGTTCATCTGTACCATTTTTAGGCTCCACATATATGCATTAATATACAATATTTGTTTTCCTCTTTCTGACTTACTTCATTCTGTATGACAGTCTCTCGATCCATCGATGTCTCTACAAATGACCCAGTTTCATTCCTTTTTATGGCCGAGTAATATTCCATTTTATATATGTACCACATCTTTATCCACTCATCTGTCTGTGGGCATTTAGGTTGCTTCCATTACCTGGCTATTGTAAATAGTGCTGCAACGAACATTGTGCTGAATGTGCCTTTTTGAAATACGGTTTTCTCTGGGTATATGCCCAGAAGTGGGATTGCTGGATCAGATGGTAATTCTATTTCTAATTTTTTTAAGGAAACTCCATACTGTTCTCCATAGTGACTGTATCAATTTACATTCCCACCAATAGTGGAAGAGGGCTCCTTTTGTCCACACCCTCCCCAGAATTGGTTGTTTGTAGATTTTCTGATGATGCCGATTCTAAAAGGTGTGAGGTGATACCTCATTGTAGTTTTGATTTGCATTTCTCTAATAATTAGTGCTGTTGAGCAGCTTTTCTGTGCGTCTTGGCCATCTCTGTGTCTCCTTTGAAGAAACGTCTCTTTAGATCTTCTGCCCATTTTTTTTGGGGTGTTTGTTTTTTTAATATTAAGCTGCATGAGCTGTTTATATATATTGGAGATTAAACCTCTGTCCATTGATTCGTCTGCAATGATTTTCGCCCATTCTGAGGGATGCCTTTTTCCATTCCCGTGTTTTTTAACAAAAAAGGAAAGAAAGGAAAAGAAGCAGAACACTAATGTGCGTAAAATATGCCTTTTGAAACGGTCGTTTTGAAATATGGACGTCCTTTGAATTTTTTGGTCGATATGTGACCCCAGGATTTGTTTTCAGGGCAGGTGTCATTTACAGGCATGCAATGATTTTGAATATCAACTGACCATTAGCGTTGGGATTAAAGCTGCTGTTGTGTGAAACGGCCACAAGGTGGCAGCAGTTCACCCTTACCAAATCTGGTTACTAGGGCAAGAGAGCCTCAGTGGAAGTGGTGTTCTAGATTGGAGTTTAGAATGGAATGTACCAGGAGAAAGCCGCTCACGTTTGTCTCACTACTTCTTGTTCGTGTTTTTAATTTAATTTTTTATTTTTTATTACAGCAAGTTTGATTACAATGTTTGGCTTGTTGTAGGTGTGGAAGATGTGGTTCTTTTACACATATACAGATGACTGTTCTTCCTGGGATCCTTTTCCCATGTACGTTATGACAGAATGTTGAGTAGTCCTCTCTTGGTATTCTGTAGGTCTTTGGTGATTATGTATGTCACCTGTGTTTGTATATGTCTGTTAACACCGATATCGTAATGAAACCAATCCTCACACCTTTCCATTGGTGAACCATAAGTTTGTTTCATGAATCTGTGATTGCCCTTCTCCGTGGAAATATCTGCCCTGGTATCCATTTTTAGGTAACACCTATAAGTGATATGATAGGATATGTGTCTTTCACTTTCTGACTTACTACAAGTCACGTGATTACTTCTAGACTCATCTACGGTGCTGCAAATGGCATTGTGTCCTTTTTTCCCTTGGCTTCTCTTCTGCCTTAGCGGGGTCCATTTTCAACAATGTGATTCCCTGAGGGTTGTGGATTAGCTGACCTGGGCAGCCTTACCCTGCCGGCCCGCCCTCCCAAGGTGTGCCTCGTTGAGGTCAATATAAACAGAGCTCCAGGCAGCAATAGCCCCTGAAGCTGTGCCTGACTCCATATTCTCTGCCCCGTCAGCAGTCTCGGGGCTGTGCTGGTGGGAGGGAGTGAGGGGCCACAGCTTTGTGGGTGGCCCGGTGTGAGTGGGGTTCTGCTGGCCTTTCTGCAGGAGTTGCCAGGCTGCCGCCTGTAAAGAAGAGGATGTGTCACCCATAACTTCCGCTGGAATTTCTCTCCGGACAGAGGTGAGGAAGGAAAAAAGCAGTGGGGGCCGGGACAGGAGGGGTATCTCAGGCAGGGCAATGGAAAGCTTCTGGAAGAGCGCCAGGGTCCAGGACCAGTGGGCTGGCTGGCCTGCAGGCACCAAGTTGGCCTGCGTGCTGTCGCTGGTGTGGCTCCACGGTCCTTCCTCTAGGCTTTCAAGCCCTTGTACATATTCAGGTGTTTTACCTGGAAAGGGTGGGAACAGTTCAGCAGCAGCTGGCCTGGGGCTCAGCTCACGTTTACTCACAGATGCCTCGGCACGGTCCCCCAGCTTTGCAATGAGGACGCTCCTTGCGTGGGGGGTGGGTGGCTGGCTGTATGGGAGATGGTTCCCCACCTCTGACCAATTTCAGAATTGTTTACCGCTGGAGCAAGTGTCGTGATAGGGTTTTCCTCTGTATAACTCGTGGGTTCAATTTTTTTTTTCTTTTATGGTTCAAGTTAGATTTTATTCCTCTTTTATGTATTTATAAATATAAGCATGGAAATAATTCATTCCTATAAATACATCTGTGTGACGGGAAGAACTTTTTTCTGTTTTATTTTTAAATTTTATTTTTTAAAATTTTGAAATTTAATTTCATTTATGTTTTTATACAGCAGGTTATTATTAGTTATGTATTTTATGCATATACATGTATACAGGTCAATCCCAATCTCCCAACTCATCCCACCACCACCACCCCATGGCTTCCCACACTTGGTGTCCATACGTTTGTTCTCTACGTCTGTGTCTCTATTTCTTCCCTGCAAACCAGTTCATCTGTACCATTTTTAGGCTCCACATATATGCATTAATATACAATATTTGTTTTCCTCTTTCTGACTTACTTCATTCTGTATGACAGTCTCTCAATCCATCGATGTCTCTACAAATGACCCAGTTTCATTCCTTTTTATGGCCGAGTAATATTCCATTTTATATATGTACCACATCTTTATCCACTCATCTGTCTGTGGGCATTTAGGTTGCTTCCATTACCTGGCTATTGTAAATAGTGCTGCAACGAACATTGTGCTGAATGTGCCTTTTTGAAATACGGTTTTCTCTGGGTATATGCCCAGAAGTGGGATTGCTGGATCAGATGGTAATTCTATTTCTAATTTTTTAAGGAAACTCCATACTGTTCTCCATAGTGACTGTATCAATTTACATTCCCACCAATAGTGGAAGAGGGCTCCTTTTGTCCACACCCTCCCCAGAATTGGTTGTTTGTATATTTTCTGATGATGCCTATTCTAACAGGTGTGAGGTGATACCTCATTGTAGTTTTGATTTGCATTTCTCTAATAATTAGTGCTGTTGAGCAGCTTTTCATGTGCGTCTTGGCCATCTCTGTGTCTCCTTTGAAGAAACGTCTCTTTAGATCTTCTGCCCATTTTTTGGGGTTGTTTGTTTTTTTAATATTAAGCTGCATGAGCTGTTTATATATATTGGAGATTAAACCTGTGTCCATTGATTCATTTGCAACGATTTTCACCCATCCTGAGGGATGCCTTTTTCCATTCCCGTGTTTTTTAACAAAAAAGGAAAGAAAGGAAAAGAAGCAGAACACTAATGTGCGTAAAATATGCCTTTTGAAACGGTCGTTTTGAAATATGGACGTCCTTTGAATTTTTTGGTCGATATGTGACCCCAGGATTTTTTTTCAGGGCAGGTGTCATTTACAGGCCTGCAATGATTTTGAATATCAACTGACCATTAGCGTTGGGATTAAAGCTGCTGTTGTGTGAAACGGCCACAAGGTGGCAGCAGTTCACCCTTACCAAATCTGGTTACTAGGGCAAGAGAGCCTCAGTGGAAGTGGTGTTCTAGATTGGAGTTTAGAATGGAATGTACCAGGAGAAAGCCGCTCACGTTTGTCTCACTACTTCTTGTTCGTGTTTTTAATTTAATTTTTTATTTTTTATTACAGCAAGTTTGATTACAATGTTTGGCTTGTTGTAGGTGTGGAAGATGTGGTTCTTTTACACATATACAGATGACTGTTCTTCCTGGGATTCTTTTCCCATGTACGTTATGACAGAATGTTGAGTAGTCCTCTCTTGGTATTCTGTAGGTCTTTGGTGATTATATATGTCACCTGTGTTTGTATATGTCTGTTAACCCCGATATCGTAATGAAACCAATCCTCACACCTTTCCATTGGTGAACCATAAGTTTGTTTAATGAATCTGTGATTGCCCTTCTCCGTGGAAATATCTGCCCTGGTATCCACTTTTAGGTAACACCTATAGGTGATATGATATGATATGTGTCTTTCACTTTCTGACTTACTACAAGTCACGTGATTACTTCTAGACTCATCTACGGTGCTGCAAATGGCATTGTGTCCTTTTTTCCCTTGGCTTCTCTTCTGCCTTAGCGGGGTCCTTTTTCAACAATGTGATTCCCTGAGGGTTGTGGATTAGCTGACCTGGGCAGCCTTACCCTGCCGGCCCGCCCTCCCCAGGTGTTCCTCGTTGAGGTCAATATAAACAGAGCTCCAGGCAGCAATAGCCCCTGAAGCTGTGCCTGACTCCATATTCTCTGCCCCGTCAGCAGTCTCGGGGCTGTGCTGGTGGGAGGGAGTGAAGGGCCACAGCTTTGTGGGTGGCCCACTGTGAGTGGGGTTCTGCTGGCCTTTCTGCAGGAGTTGCCATGCTGCCGCCTGTAAAGAAGAGGATGTGTCACCCATACATTCCGCTGGAATTTCTCTCCGGACAGAGGTGAGGAAGGAAAAAAGCAGTGGGGGCCGGGACAGGAGGGGTATCTCAGGCAGGGCAATGGAAAGCTTCTGGAAGAGCGCCCGGGGCCAGGACCAACCTGGCTGGCCTGCAGGCACCACGTTGTCCTGCGTGCTGTCGCTGGTGTGGCTCCACGGTCCTTCCTCTAGGCTTTCAAGCCCTTGTACATATTCAGGTGTTTTACCTGGAAAGGGTGGGAACAGTTCAGCAGCACCTGGCCTGGGGCTCAGCTCACGTTTACTCACAGATGCCTCGGCACGGTCCCCCAGCTTTGCAATGAGGACGCTCCTTGCGTGGGGGGTGGGTTGCTGGCTGTATGGGAGATGCTTCCCCACCTCTGACCAATTTCAGAATTGTTTACCACTGGAGCAAGTGCCCTGATAGGGTTTTCCCCAGTATAACTCGTGGGTTCAGGATTTTTTTTTCTTTTATGGTTCAAGTTAGATTTTATTCCTCTTTTATGTATTTATAGATATAAGCATGGAAATCATTCATTCCTATAAATACATCTGTGTGACGGGAAGAACTTTTTTCTGTTTTATTTTTAAATTTTATTTTTTAAAATTTTGAAATTTAATTTTATTTATGTTTTTATACAGCAGGTTATTATTAGTTATGTATTTTATGCATATACATGTATACAGGTCAATCCCAATCTCCCACCTCATCCCACCACCACCACCCCATGGCTTCCCACACTTGGTGTCCATACGTTTGTTCTCTACGTCTGTGTCTCTATTTCTTCCCTGCAAACCAGTTCATCTGTACCATTTTAGGCTCCACATATATGCATTAATATACAATATTTGTTTTCCTCTTTCTGACTTACTTCATTCTGTATGACAGTCTCTCGATCCATCGATGTCTCTAAAAATGACCCAGTTTCATTCCTTTTAATGGCCGAGTAATATTCCATTTTATATATGTACCACATCTTTATCCACTCATCTGTCTGTGGTCATTTAGGTTGCTTCCATTACCTGGCTATTGTAAATAGTGCTGCAACGAACATTGTGCTGAATGTGCCTTTTTGAAATACGGTTTTCTCTGGGTATATGCCCAGAAGTGGGATTGCTGGATCAGATGGTAATTCTATTTCTAATTTTTTTAAGGAAACTCCATACTGTTCTCCATAGTGACTGTATCAATTTACATTCCCACCAATAGTGGAAGAGGGCTCCTTTTGTCCACACCCTCCCCAGAATTGGTTGTTTGTAGATTTTCTGATGATGCCGATTCTAAAAGGTGTGAGGTGATACCTCATTGTAGTTTTGATTTGCATTTCTCTAATAATTAGTGCTGTTGAGCAGCTTTTCTGTGCGTCTTGGCCATCTCTGTGTCTCCTTTGAAGAAACGTCTCTTTAGATCTTCTGCCCATTTTTTGGGGGTTGTTTGTTTTTTTAATATTAAGCTGCATGAGCTGTTTATATATATTGGAGATTAAACCTCTGTCCATTGATTCGTCTGCAATGATTTTCGCCCATTCTGAGGGATGCCTTTTTCCATTCCCGTGTTTTTTAACAAAAAAGGAAAGAAAGGAAAAGAAGCAGAACACTAATGTGCGTAAAATATGCCTTTTGAAACGGTCGTTTTGAAATATGGACGTCCTTTGAATTTTTTGGTCGATATGTGACCCCAGGATTTGTTTTCAGGGCAGGTGTCATTTACAGGCCTGCAATGATTTTGAATATCAACTGACCATTAGCGTTGGGATTAAAGCTGCTGTTGTGTGAAACGGCCACAAGGTGGCAGCAGTTCACCCTTACCAAATCTGGTTACTAGGGCAAGAGAGCCTCAGTGGAAGTGGTGTTCTAGATTGGAGTTTAGAATGGAATGTACCAGGAGAAAGCCGCTCACGTTTGTCTCACTACTTCTTGTTCGTGTTTTTAATTTAATTTTTTATTTTTTATTACAGCAAGTTTGATTACAATGTTTGGCTTGTTGTAGGTGTGGAAGATGTGGTTCTTTTACACATATACAGATGACTGTTCTTCCTGGGATCCTTTTCCCATGTACGTTATGACAGAATGTTGAGTAGTCCTCTCTTGGTATTCTGTAGGTCTTTGGTGATTATGTATGTCACCTGTGTTTGTATATGTCTGTTAACCCCGATATCGTAATGAAACCAATCCTCACACCTTTCCATTGGTGAACCATAAGTTTGTTTCATGAATCTGTGATTGCCCTTCTCCGTGGAAATATCTGCCCTGGTATCCATTTTTAGGTAACACCTATAAGTGATATGATAGGATATGTGTCTTTCACTTTCTGACTTACTACAAGTCACGTGATTACTTCTAGACTCATCTACGGTGCTGCAAATGGCATTGTGTCCTTTTTTCCCTTGGCTTCTCTTCTGCCTTAGCGGGGTCCATTTTCAACAATGTGATTCCCTGAGGGTTGTGGATTAGCTGACCTGGGCAGCCTTACCCTGCCGGCCCGCCCTCCCCAGGTGTGCCTCGTTGAGGTCAATATAAACAGAGCTCCAGGCAGCAATAGCCCCTGAAGCTGTGCCTGACTCCATATTCTCTGCCCCGTCAGCAGTCTCGGGGCTGTGCTGGTGGGAGGGAGTGAGGGGCCACAGCTTTGTGGGTGGCCCGGTGTGAGTGTGGTTGTGCTGGGCTTTCTGCAGGAGTTGCCAGGCTGCCGCCTGTAAAGAAGAGGATGTGTCACCCATAACTTCTGCTGGAATTTCTCTCCAGACAGAGGTGAGGAAGGAAAAAAGCAGTGGGGGCCGGGACAGGAGGGGTATCTCAGGCAGGGCAATGGAAAGCTTCTGGAAGAGCGCCAGGGACCAGGACCAGTGGGCTGGCTGGCCTGCAGGCACCAAGTTGGCCTGCGTGCTGTCGCTGGTGTGGCTCCACAGTCCTTCCTCTAGGCTTTCAAGCCCTTGTACATATTCAGGTGTTTTACCTGGAAAGGGTGGGAACAGTTCAGCAGCAGCTGGCCTGGGGCTCAGCTTAGGTTTACTCACAGATGCCTCGGCACGGTCCCCCAGCTTTGCAATGAGGACGCTCCTTGCGTGGGGGGTGGGTGGCTGGCTGTATGGGAGATGGTTCCCCACCTCTGACCAATTTCAGAATTGTTTACCGCTGGAGCAAGTGTCGTGATAGGGTTTTCCTCTGTATAACTCGTGGGTTCAATTTTTTTTTTCTTTTATGGTTCAAGTTAGATTTTATTCCTCTTTTATGTATTTATAAATATAAGCATGGAAATAATTCATTCCTATAAATACATCTGTGTGACGGGAAGAACTTTTTTCTGTTTTATTTTTAAATTTTATTTTTTAAAATTTTGAAATTTAATTTCATTTATGTTTTTATACAGCAGGTTATTATTAGTTATGTATTTTATGCATATACATGTATACAGGTCAATCCCAATCTCCCAACTCATCCCACCACCACCACCCCATGGCTTCCCACACTTGGTGTCCATACGTTTGTTCTCTACGTCTGTGTCTCTATTTCTTCCCTGCAAACCAGTTCATCTGTACCATTTTTAGGCTCCACATATATGCATTAATATACAATATTTGTTTTCCTCTTTCTGACTTACTTCATTCTGTATGACAGTCTCTCAATCCATCGATGTCTCTACAAATGACCCAGTTTCATTCCTTTTTATGGCCGAGTAATATTCCATTTTATATATGTACCACATCTTTATCCACTCATCTGTCTGTGGGCATTTAGGTTGCTTCCATTACCTGGCTATTGTAAATAGTGCTGCAACGAACATTGTGCTGAATGTGCCTTTTTGAAATACGGTTTTATCTGGGTATATGCCCAGAAGTGGGATTGCTGGATCAGATGGTAATTCTATTTCTAATTTTTTAAGGAAACTCCATACTGTTCTCCATAGTGACTGTATCAATTTACATTCCCACCAATAGTGGAAGAGGGCTCCTTTTGTCCACACCCTCCCCAGAATTGGTTGTTTGTATATTTTCTGATGATTCCTATTCTAACAGGTGTGAGGTGATACCTCATTGTAGTTTTGATTTGCATTTCTCTAATAATTAGTGCTGTTGAGCAGCTTTTCATGTGCGTCTTGGCCATCTCTGTGTCTCCTTTGAAGAAACGTCTCTTTAGATCTTCTGCCCATTTTTTTGGGGGTGTTTGTTTTTTTAATATTAAGCTGCATGAGCTGTTTATATATATTGGAGATTAAACCTGTGTCCATTGATACATTTGCAACGATTTTCACCCATCCTGAGGGATGCCTTTTTCCATTCCCGTTTTTTTTAACAAAAAAGGAAAGAAAGGAAAAGAAGCAGAACACTAATGTGCGTAAAATATGCCTTTTGAAACGGTCGTTTTGAAATATGGACGTCCTTTGAATTTTTTGGTCGATATGTGACCCCAGGATTTGTTTTCAGGGCAGGTGTCATTTACAGGCCTGCAATGATTTTGAATATCAACTGACCATTAGCGTTGGGATTAAAGCTGCTGTTGTGTGAAACGGCCACAAGGTGGCAGCAGTTCACCCTTACCAAATCTGGTTACTAGGGCAAGAGAGCCTCAGTGGAAGTGGTGTTCTAGATTGGAGTTTAGAATGGAATGTACCAGGAGAAAGCCGCTCACGTTTGTCTCACTACTTCTTGTTCGTGTTTTTAATTTAATTTTTTATTTTTTATTACAGCAAGTTTGATTACAATGTTTGGCTTGTTGTAGGTGTGGAAGATGTGGTTCTTTTACACATATACAGATGACTGTTCTTCCTGGGATTCTTTTCCCATGTACGTTATGACAGAATGTTGAGTAGTCCTCTCTTGGTATTCTGTAGGTCTTTGGTGATTATATATGTCACCTGTGTTTGTATATGTCTGTTAACCCCGATATCGTAATGAAACCAATCCTCACACCTTTCCATTGGTGAACCATAAGTTTGTTTAATGAATCTGTGATTGCCCTTCTCCGTGGAAATATCTGCCCTGGTATCCACTTTTAGGTAACACCTATAGGTGATATGATATGATATGTGTCTTTCACTTTCTGACTTACTACAAGTCACGTGATTACTTCTAGACTCATCTACGGTGCTGCAAATGGCATTGTGTCCTTTTTTCCCTTGGCTTCTCTTCTGCCTTAGCGGGGTCCATTTTCAACAATGTGATTCCCTGAGGGTTGTGGATTAGCTGACCTGGGCAGCCTTACCCTGCCGGCCCGCCCTCCCCAGGTGTGCCTCGTTGAGGTCAATATAAACAGCGCTCCAGGCAGCAATAGCCCCTGAAGCTGTGCCTGACTCCATATTCTCTGCCCCGTCAGCAGTCTCGGGGCTGTGCTGGTGGGAGGGAGTGAGGGGCCACAGCTTTGTGGGTGGCCCGGTGTGAGTGGGGTTCTGCTGGCTTATCAGATGGAGTTGCCAGGCTGCCGCCTGTAAAGAAGAGGATGTGTCACCCATACCTTCCACTGGAATTTCTCTCCGGACAGAGGTGAGGATGCAAAAATCAGTGGGGGCCGGGACAGGAGGGGTATATTAGGCATGGCAATGGAAAGCTTCTGGAAGAGCGCCAGGGTCCAGGACCACCCTGGCTGGCATTCAGGCACCAAGTTGGCCTGCGTGCTGTTGCTGGTGTGGCTCCACGGTCCTTCCTCTAGGCTTTCAAGCCCTTGTACATATTCAGGTGTTTTACCTGGAAAGGGTGGGAACAGTTCAGCAGCAGCTGGCCTGGGGCTCAGCTCACGTTTACTCACAGATGCCTCGGCACCGTCCCCCAGCTTTGCAATGAGGACGCTCCTTGCGTGGGGGGTGGGTTGCTGGCTGTATGAGAGATGGTTCCCCACCTCTGACCAATTTCAGAATTGTTTACCGCTGGATCAAGTGCCCTGATAGTGTTTTCCTCTGTATAACTCGTGGGTTCACTTTTTTTTTCTTTTATGGTTCAAGTTAGATTTTATTCCTCTTTTATGTATTTATAAATATAAGCATGGAAATAATACATTCCTATAAATACATCTGTGTGACGGGAAGAATTTTTTCTGTTTTATTTTTAAATTTTATTTTTTAAAATTTTGAAATTTAATTTTATTTATGTTTTTATACAGCAGGTTATTATTAGTTATGTATTTTATGCATATACATGTATACAGGTCAATCCCAAACTCCCAACTCATCCCACCACCACCACCCCATGGCTTCCAACACTTGGTGTCCATACGTTTGATCTCTACCTCTGTGTCTCTATTTCTTCCCTGCAAACCAGTTCATCTGTACCATTTTTAGGCTCCACATATATGCATTAATATACAATATTTGTTTTCCTCTTTCTGACTTACTTCATTCTGTATGACAGTCTCTCGATCCATCGATGTCTCTACAAATGACCCAGTTTCATTCCTTTTTATGGCCGAGTAATATTCCATTTTATATATGTACCACCTCTTTATCCATTCATCTGTCTGTGGGCATTTAGGTTGCTTCCATTACCTGGCTATTGTAAATAGTGCTGCAACGAACATTGTGGTGAATGTGCCTTTTTGATTTACGGTTTTCTCTGGGTATATGCCCAGAAGTTGGATTGCTGGATCAGATGGTAATTCTATTTCTAGTTTTTTTAAGGAAACTCCATACTGTTCTCCATAGTGACTGTATCAATTTACATTCCCACCAATAGTGGAAGAGGGCTCCTTTTGTCCACACCCTCCCCAGAATTGGTTGTTTGTAGATTTTCTGATGATGCCGATTCTAACAGGTGTGAGGTGATACCTCATTGTAGTTTTGATTTGCATTTCTCTAATAATTAGTGCTGTTGAGCAGCTTTTCATGTGCATCTTGGCCATCTCTGTGTCTCCTTTGAAGAAACGTCTCTTTAGATCTTCTGCCCATTTTTGTATTGGGTTCTTTGTTTTTTTTAATATTAAGCTGCATGAGTTGTTTATATATATTGGAGATTGAACCTCTGTCCATTGATTCATCTGCAAAGATTTTCGCCCAATCTGAGGGATGCCTTTTTCCATTCCCGTGTTTTTTAACAAAAAAGGAAAGAAAGGAAAAGAAGCAGAACACTAATGTGCGTAAATATGCCTTTTGAAACGGTCATTTTGAAATATGTACGTCCTTTGAATTTTTTGGTCGATATGTGACCCCAGGATTTGTTTTCAGGGCAGGTGTCATTTACAGGCCTGCAATGATTTTGAATATCAACTGACCATTAGCGCTGGGATTAAAGCTTCTGTTGTGTGAAATGGCCACAAGGTGGCAGCAGTTCACCCTTACCAAATCTGGTTACTAGGGCAAGAGAGCCTCAGTGGAAGTGGTGTTCTAGATTGGAAATTAGAATGGAATGTGCCAGGAGAAAGCCCGTCACGTTTGTCTCACTACATCTTGTTCTTGTTTTTAATTTAAATTTTTTTTATGTTTTATTACAGCAAGTTTGATTACGATGTTTGGCTTGTGGTAGGTGTGGAAGATGTGTTTCTTTTACACATATACAGAGGTCTGTTCTTCCTGGGATCCTTTTCCCATGTACGTTATGACAGAATGTTGAGTAGTCCTCTCTTGGTATTCTGTTGGTCTTTGGTGATTATATATGTCACCTGTGTTTGTATATGTCTGTTAACCCCGATATCGTAATGAAAGCAATCCGCAAACCTTTCCATTGGTGAACCATAAATTTGTTTAATGAATCTGTGATTGCCCTTCTCCGTGGAAATATCTGCCCTGGTATCCATTTTTAGGTAACACCTATAAGTGATATGATATGATACGTGTCTTTCACTTTCTGACTTACTACAAGTCACATGATTACTTCTAGACTCATCTACTGGGCTGCAAATGGCATTTTATCCTTTTTTCCCTTGTCTTCTCTTCTGCCATAGCGGGTTCCATTTTCAACAATGTGATTCCCTGAGGGTTGTGGATTAGCTGACCTGGGCAGCCTTACCCTGCCGGCCCGCCCTCCCCAGGTGTGCCTCGTTGAGGTCAATATAAACAGCGCTCCAGGCAGCAATAGCCCCTGAAGCTGTGCCTGACTCCATATTCTCTGCCTCGTCAGCAGTCTCGGGGCTGTGCTGGTGGGAGGGAGTGAGGGGCCACAGCTTTGTGGGTGGCCCGGTGTGAGTGGGGATCTGCTGGCCTTTCTGCAGGAGCTGCCAGGCTGCCGCCTGTAAAGAAGAGGATGTGTCACCCATACCTTCCGCTGGAATTTCTCTCCGGACAGAGGTGAGGAAGGAAAAAAGCAGTGGGGGCCGGGACAGGAGGAGTATCTCAGGCAGGGCAATGGAAAGCTTCTGGAAAAGCGGCCAGGGCCAGGACCACCCTGGCTGGCCTGCAGGCACCATGTTGGCCTGCGTGCTGTCGCTGGTGTGGCTCCACGGTCCTTCCTCTAGGCTTTCAAGCCCTTGTACATATTCAGGTGTTTTACCTGGAAAGGGTGGGAACAGTTCAGCAGCAGCTGGCCTGGGGCTAAGCTCACGTTTACTCACAGATGCCTCAGCACGGTCCCCCAGCTTTGCAATGAGGACGCTCCTTGCGTGGGGGGTGGGTTGCTGGCTGTATGGGAGATGGTTCCCCACCTCTGACCAATTTCAGAATTATTTACCGCTGGAGCAAGTGCCGTGATAGGGTTTTCCTCTGTATAACTCGTGGGTTCAATTTTTTTTTCTTTTATGGTTCAAGTTAGATTTTATTCCTCTTTTATGTATTTATAAATATAAGCATGGAAATAATTTATTCCTGTAAATACATCTGTGTGACGGGAAGAATTTTTTCTGTTTTATTTTTAAATTTTATTTTTTAAAATTTTGAAATTTAATTTTATTTATGTTTTTATACAGCAGGTTATTATTAGTTATGTATTTTATGCATATACATGTATACAGGTCAATCCCAATCTCCCAACTCATCCCACCACCACCACCCCATGGCTTCCCACCCTTGGTGTCCATACGTTTGTTCTCTACCTCTGTGTCTCTATTTCTTCCCTGCAAACCAGTTCATCTGTACCATTTTTTTAGGTTCCACATATATGCATTAATATACAATATTTGTTTACCTCTTTCTGACTTACTTCATTCTGTATGACAGTCTCTCGATCCATCGATGTCTCTACAAATGACCCAGTTTCATTTCTTTTTATGGCCGAGTAATATTCCATTTCATATATGTACCACCTCTTTATCCATTCATCTGTCTGTGGGCATTTAGGTTGCTTCCATTACCTGGCTATTGTAAATAGTGCTGCAATGAACATTGTGGTGAATGGGCCTTTTTGATTTATGGTTTTCTCTGGGTATATGCCCAGAAGTGGGATTGCTGGATCAGATGGTAATTCTATTTCTAGTTTTTTTAAGGAAACTCCATACTGTTCTCCATAGTGACTGTATCAATTTACATTCCCACCAATAGTGGAAGAGGGCTCCTTTTGTCCACACCCTCCCCAGAATTGGTTGTTTGTAGATTTTCTGATGATGCCGATTCTAACAGGTGTGACGTGATACCTCATTGTAGTTTTGATTTGCATTTCTCTAATAATTAGTGCTGTTGAGCAGCTTTTCATGTGCGTCTTGGCCATCTCTGTGTCTCCTTTGAAGAAACGTCTCTTTAGATCTTCTGCCCATTTTTGGATTGGGTTGTTTGATTTTTTTAATATTAAGCTGCATGAGTTGTTTATATATATTGGAGATTAAACCTCTGTCCATTGATTCGTCTGCAACGATTTTCGCCCATTCTGAAGGATGCCTTTTTCCATTCCCGTGTTTTATAACAAAAAAGGAAAGAAAGGAGAAGAAGCAGAACACTAATGGGCGTAAAATATGCCTTTTGAAACGGTCGTTTTGAAATATGGACGTCCTTTGAAATTTTTGGTCGATATGTGACCCCAGGATTTGTTTTCAGGGCAGGTGTCATTTACAGGCCTGCAATGATTTTGAATATCAACTGACCATTAGCGTTGGGATTAAAGCTGCTGTTGTGTGAAACGGCCACAAGGTGGCAGCAGTTCACCCTTACCGAATCTGGTTACTAGGGCAAGAGAGCCTCAGTGGAAGTGGTGTTCTAGATTGGAATTTAGAATGGAATGTGCCAGGAGAAAGCCCCTCACGTTTGTCTCACTACATCTTCTTCGCGTTTTTAATTTAATTTTTTTTTTATTTTTTATTACAGCAAGTTTGATTACAATGTTTGGCTTGTTGTAGGTGTGGAAGATGTGGTTCTTTTACACATATACAGATGTCTGTTCTTCCTGGGATCCTTTTCCCATGTACGTTATGACAGAATGTTGAGTAGTCATCTCTTGGTATTCTGTAGGACTTTGGTGATTATATATGTCACCTGTGATTGTATATGTCTGTTAACCACGATATCGTAATGAAAGCAATCCTCACACCTTTCCATTGGTGAACCATAAGTTTGTTTAATGAATCTGTGATTGCCCTTCTACGTGGAAATATCTGCCCTGGTATCCATTTTTAGGTAACACCTATAAGTGATATGATAAGATATGTGTCTTTCACTTTCTGACTTACTACAAGTCACGTGATTACTTCTAGACTCATCTACTGGGCTGCAAATGGCATTGTGTCCTTTTTTCCCTTGGCTTCTCTTTTGCCTTAGCGGGGTCCATTTTCAACAATGTGATTCCCTGAGGGTTGTGGATTAGCTGACCTGGGCAGCCTTACCCTGACGGCCCGCCCTCCGCAGGTTTGCCTTGTTGAGGTCAATATAAACAGCGCTCCAGGCAGCCATAGCCCCTGAAGCTGTGCCTGACTCCATATTCTCTGCCCCGTCAGCAGTCTCGGGGCTGTGCTGGTGGGAGGGAGTGAGGGGCCACAGCTTTGTGGGTGGCCCGGTGTGAGTGGGGTTCTGCTGGCCTATCTGCAGGAGTTGCCAGGCTTCCGCCTGTAAAGAAGAGGATGTGTCACCCATACCTTCCACTGGAATTTCTCTCCGGACAGAGGTGAGGATGCAAAAATCAGTGGGGGCCGGGACAGGAGGGGTATATTAGGCATGGCAATGGAAAGCTTCTGGAAGAGCGCCAGGGTCCAGGACCACCCTGGCTGGCATTCAGGCACCAAGTTGGCCTGCGTGCTGTTGCTGGTGTGGCTCCACGGTCCTTCCTCTAGGCTTTCAAGCCCTTGTACATATTCAGGTGTTTTACCTGGAAAGGGTGGGAACAGTTCAGCAGCAGCTGGCCTGGGGCTCAGCTCACGTTTACTCACAGATGCCTCGGCACGATCCCCAGCTTTGCAATGAGGACGCTCCTTGCGTGGGGGGTGGGTTGCTGGCTGTATGGGAGATGGTTCCCCACCTCTGACCAATTTGAGAATTGTTTACCACTGGAGCAAGTGCCGTGATAGGGTTTTCCTCTGTATAACTCGTGGGTTCACTTTTTTTTTCTTTTATGGTTCAAGTTAGATTTTATTCCTCTTTTATATAATTATAAATATAAGCATGGAAATAATTCATTCCTATAAATACATCTGTGTGACGGGAAGAATTTTTTCTGTTTTATTTTTAAATTTAATTTTTTTAAAATTTTGAAATTTAATTTTATATATGTTTTTATACAGCAGGTTATTATTAGTTATGTATTTTATGCATATACATGTATACAGGTCAATCCCTATCTCCCAACTCATCCCAGCACCACCACCCCATGGCTTCCCACACTTGGTGTCCATACGTTTGTTCTCTACCTCTGTGTCTCTATTTCTTCCCTGCAAACCAGTTCATCTGTACCATTTTTTTAGGTTCCACGTATATGCATTAATATACAATATTTGTTTTCCTCTTTCTGACTTCCTTCCTTCTGTATGACAGTCTCTCGATCCATCGATGTCTCTACAAATGACCCAGTTTCATTCCATTTTATGGCCGAGTAATATTCCATTTTATATATGTACCACCTCTTTATCCATTCATCTGTCTGTGGGCATTTAGGTTGCTTCCATTACCTGGCTATTGTAAATAGAGCTGCAACGAACATTGTGGTGAATGTGCCTTTTTGATTTACGGTTTTCTCTGGGTATATGCCCAGAAGTGGGATTGCTGGATCAGATGGTAATTCTATTTCTAGTTTTTTTAAGGAAACTCCATACTGTTCTCCATAGAGACTGTATCAATTTACATTCCCACCAATATTGGAAGAGGACTCCTTTGGTCCACGCCCTCCCCAGAATTGGTTATTTGTAGATTTTCTGATGATGCCGATTCTAACAGGTGTGAGGTGATACCTCATTGAAGTTTTGATTTGCATTTCTGTAATAATTAGTGCTGTTGAGCAGCTTTCACATGCGTCTTGGCCATCTCTGTGTCTCCTTTGAAGAAACGTCTCTTTAGATCTTCTGCCCATTTTTTGGGGGGTTGTTTTTTTTTTAATATTAAGCTGCCTGAGCTGTTTATATATATTGGAGATTAAACCTCTGTCCATTGTTTCGTCTGCAACGATTTTCGCCCATTCTGAGGGATGCCTTTTTCCTTTCCCGTGTTTTTTAACAAAAAAGGAAAGAAAGCAAAAGAAGCAGAACACTAATGTGCGTAAAATATGCCTTTTGAAACGGCCCTTTTGAAATATGGACGTCCTTTGAATTTTTTGGTCGATATGTGACCCCAGGATTTGTTTTCAGGGCAGGTGTCATTTACAGGCCTGCAATGATTTTGAATATCAACTGACCATTAGCGCTGGGATTAAAGCTGCTGTTGTGTGAAACGGCCACAAGGTGGCAGCAGTTCACCCTTACCAAATCTGGTTACTAGGGCAAGAGAGCCTCAGTGGAAGTGGTGTTCTAGATTGGAATTTAGAATGGAATGTGCCAGGAGAAAGCCCCTCACGTTTGTCTCACTACATCGTGTTCGTGTTTTTAATTTAATTTTTTTTTTATTTTTTATTACAGCAAGTTTGATTACAATGTTTGGCTTGTGGTAGGTGTGGAAGATGTGGTTCTTTTACACATATACAGATGTCTGTTCTTCCTGGGATCCTTTTCCCATGTACGTTATGACAGAATGTTGAGTAGTCCTCTCTTGGTATTCTGTAGGTCTTTGGTGATTATATATGTCACCTGTGTTTGTATATGTCTGTTAACCCCGATATCGTAATGAAACCAATCCTCACACCTTTCCATTGGTGTAACATAAGTGTGCTTAATGAATCTGTGATTGACCTTCTCCATGGAAATATCTGCCCTGGTATCCATTTTTAGGTAACACCTATAAATGATATGATATGATATGTGTCTTTCACTTTCTGACTTACTACAATCACATGATTACTTCTAGACTCATCTACGGTGCTGCAAATGGCATTGTGTACTTTTTTCCCTTGGCTTCTCTTCTGTCTTAGCGGGGACCATTTTCAACAATGTGATTCCCTGAGGGTTGTGGATTAGCTGACCTGGGCATCCTTACCCTGCCGGCCCGCCCTCCCCAGGTGTGCCTCATTGAGATCAATATAAAGAGAGCTCCAGGCAGCAATAGCCCCTGAAGCTGTGCCTGACTCCATATTCTCTGCCCCGTCAGCAGTATCGGGGCTGTGCTGGTGGGAGGGAGTGAGGGGCCACAGCTTTGTGGCTGGCCAGGTGTGAGTGGGGTTTTGCGGGCCTTTCTGCAGGAGTTGTCTGGCTGCCGCCTGTAAAGAAGAGGATGTGTCACCCATTCCTTCCGCTGGAATTTCTCTCCGGACAGAGGTGAGGAAGGAAAAAAGCAGTGGGGGCCCGGACATGAGGGGTATCTCAGGCAGGGCAATGGAAAGCTTCTGGAAGAGCGCCAGGGTCCAGGACCACCCTGGCTGGCCTGCAGGCACCATGTTGGCCTGTGTGCTGTCGCTGGTGTTGCTCCAGGGTCCTTCCTGTAGGCTTTCAAGCCCTTGTACATATTCAGGTGTTTTACCTGGAAAGGGTGGGAACAGTTCAGCAGCAGCTGGCCTGGGGCTCAGCTCACGTTTACTCACAGATGCCTCGGCACAGTCCCGAAGCTTTGCAATGAGGACGCTCCTTGCGTGGGGGGTCGGTTGCTGGCTGTATGGGAGATGGTTCCCGACCTCCGACCAATTTCAGAATTGTTTACCGCTGGAGCAAGTGCCGTGATAGGGTATTCCTCTGTATAACTCGTGGGTTCAATTTTTTTTTCTTTTATGGTTCAAGTTAGATTTTATTCCTCTTTTATGTATTTATAAATATAAGCATGGAAATAATTCATTCCTGTAAATACATCTGTGTGACGGGAAGAATTTTTTCTGTTTTATTTTTAAATTTTATTTTTTAAAATTTTGAAATTTAATTTTATTTATGTTTTTATACAGCAGGTTATTATTAGTTATGTATTTTATGTATATACATGTATACAGGTCAATCCCAAACTCCCAACTCATCCCACCACCACCACCCCATGGCTTCCCACACTTGGTGTCCATACGTTTGTTCTCTACCTCTGTGTCTCTATTTCTTCCTTGCAAACCAGTTCATCTGTACCATTTTTAGGCTCCACATATATGCATTAATATACAATATTTGTTTTCCTCTTTCTGACTTACTTCATTCTGTATGACAGTCTCTCGATCCATCGATGTCTCTACAAATGACCCAGTTTCATTCCTTTTTATGGCCGAGTAATATTGCATTTTATATATGTACCACATCTTTACCCATTCATCTGTCTGTGGGCATTTAGGTTGCTTCCATTACCTGGCTATTGTAAATAGTGCTGCAACGAACATTGTGGTGAATATGCCTTTTTGAAATACGGTTTTCTCTGGGTATATGCCCAGAAGTGGGATTGCTGGATCAGATGGTAATTCTATTTCTAGTTATTTTAAGGAAACTCCATACTGTTCTCCATAGTGACTGTATCAATTTACATTCCCACCAATAGTGGAAGAGGGCTCCTTTTGTGCACACCCTCCCCAGAATTGGTTGTTTGTAGATTTTCTGATGATGCCGATTCTAACAGGTGTGAGGTGATATCTCATTGTAGTTTTGATTTGCATTTCTCCAATAATTAGTGCTGTTGAGCAGCTTTTCATGTGCGTCTTGGCCATCTCTGTGTCTCCTTTGAAGAAACGTCTCTTTAGATCTTCTGCCCATTTTTTTTGGGTTGTTTGTTTTTTTTAATATTAAGCTGCACGAGCTGTTTATATATATTGGAGATTAAACCTCTGTCCATTGATTCGTCTGCAACGATTTTCGCCCATTCTGAGGGATGCCTTTTTCCATTCCCGTGTTTTTTAACAAAAAAGGAAAGAAAGGAAAAGAAGCAGAACACTAATGTGCGTAAAATATGCCTTTTGAAACGGTCGTTTTGAAATATGGACGTCCTTTGAATTTTTTGGTCGATATGTGAACCCAGGATTTGTTTTCAGGGCAGGTGTCATTTACAGGCCTGCAATGATTTTGAATATCAACTGACCATTAGCGTTGGGATTAAAGCTGCTGTTGTGTGAAACGGCCACAAGGTGGCAGCAGTTCACCCTTACCAAATCTGGTTACTAGGGCAAGAGGGCCTCAGTGGAAGTGGTGTTCTATATTGGAATTTAGAATGGAATGTGCCAGGAGAAAGCCCCTCACGTTTGTCTCACTACATCTTCTTCGCGTTTTTAATTTATTTTTTTTTATTTTTTATTACAGCAAGTTTGATTACAGTGTTTGACTTGTTGTAGGTGTGGAAGATGTGGTTCTTTTACACATATACAGATGTCTGTTCTTCCTGGGATCATTTTACCATGTACGTTATGACAGAATGTTGAGTAGTCCTCTCTTGGTATTCTGTAGGTCTTTGGTGATTATATATGTCACCTGTGTTTGTATATGTCTGTTAACCCCGATATCGTAATGAAACCAATCCTCACACCTTTCCATTGGTGAACCATAAGTGTGTTTAATGAATCTGTGATTGCCCTTCTCCGTGGAAATATCTGCCCTGGTATCCATTTTTAGGTAACACCTATAAATGATATGATATGATATGTGTCTTTCACTTTCTGACTTACTACAAGTCACATGATTACTTCTAGACTCATCTACGGAGCTGCAAATGGCATTGTGTCCTTTTTTCCCTTGGCTTCTCTTCTGCCTTTGCGGGGTCCATTTTCAACAATGTGATTCCCTGAGGGTTGTGGATTAGCTGACCTGGGCAGCCTTACCCTGCCGGCCCGCCCTCCCCAGGTGTGCCTCATTGAGATCAATATAAACAGAGCTCCAGGCAGCAATAGCCCCTGAAGCTGTGCCTGACTCCATATTCTCTGCCCTGTCAGCTGTATCGGGGCTGTGCTGGTGGGAGGGAGTGAGGGGCCACAGCTTTGTGGGTGGCCCGGTGTGAGTGGGGTTCTGCTGGCCTTTCTGCAGGAGTTGTCAGGCTGCTGCCTGTAAAGAAGAGGATGTGTCACCCATACCTTCCGCTGGAATTTCTCTCCGGACAGAGGTGAGGAAGGAAAAAAGCAGTGGGGGCCGGGACAGGAGGGGTATCTCAGGCAGGGCAATGGAAAGCTTCTGGAAGAGTGCCAGGGTCCAGGAACACCCTGGCTGGCCTGCAGGCACCAAGTTGGCCTGCGTGCTGTCGCTGGTGTGGCTCCACGGTCCTTCCTCTAGGCTTTCAAGCCCTTGTACATATTCAGGTGTTTTACCTGGAAAGGGTAGGAACAGTTCAGCAGCAGCTGGCCTGGGGCTCAGCTCACGTTTACTCACAGATGCCTCGGCACAGTCCCGAAGCTTTGCAATGAGGACGCTCCTTGCGTGGGGGGTGGGTTGCTGGCTGTATGGGAGATGGTTCCCGACCTCTGACCAATTTCAGAATTGTTTACCGCTGGAGCAAGTGCCGTGATAGGGTATTCCTCTGTAAAACTCGTGGGTTCAATTTTTTTTTTCTTTTATGTTTCAAGTTAGATTTTATTCCTCTTTTATGTATTTATAAATATAAGCATGGAAATAATTCATTCCTGTAAATACATCTGTGTGACGGGAAGAATTTTTTGTGTTTTATTTTTAAATTTTATTTTTTAAAATTTTGAAATTTAATTTTATTTATGTTTTTATACAGCAGGTTATTATTAGTTATGTATTTTATGCATATACATGTATACAGGTCAATCCCAATCTCCCAACTCATCCCAGCACCACCACCCCATGGCTTCCCACACTTGGTGTCCATATGTTTGTTCTCTACCTCTGTGTCTCTATTTCTTCCCTGCAAACCAGTTCATCTGTACCATTTTTTTAGGTTCCACATATATGCATTAATATACAATATTTGTTTTCCTCTTTCTGACTTACTTCTTTCTGTATGACAGTCTCTCGATCCATCGATGTCTCTACAAATGACCGAGTTTCATTCCTTTATATGGCCGAGTAATATTCCATTTCATATATGTACCACCTCTTTATCCATTCATCTGTCTGTGGGCATTTAGGTTGCTTCCATTACCTGGCTATTGTAAATAGTGCTGCAATGAACATTGTGGTGAATGTGCATTTTTGATTTACGGTTTTCTCTGGGTTTATGCCCAGAAGTGGGATTGCTGGATCAGATGGTAATTCTATTTCTAGTTATTTTAAGGAAACTCCATACTGTTCTCCATAGTGACTGTATCAATTTACATTCCCACCAATAGTGGAAGAGGGCTCCTTTTGTCCACACCCTCCCCAGAATTGGTTGTTTGTAGATTTTCTGATGATGCCGATTCTAACAGGTGTGAGGTGATACCTCATTGTAGTTTTGATTTGCATTTCTCTAATAATTAGTGCTGTTGAGCAGCTTTTCATGTGCGTCTTGGCCATCTCTGTGTGTCCTTTGAAGAAACGTCTCTTTAGATCTTCTGCCCATTTTTGGATTGGGATATTTGTTTTTTTAATATTAAGCTGCATTAGTTGTTTATATATATTGGAGATTAAACCTCTGTCCATTGATTCGTCTGCAACGATTTTCGCCCATTCTGAGCGATACCTTTTTCCATTCCCGTGTTTTTTAACAAAAAAGGAAAGAAAGGAAAAGAAGCAGAACACTAATGTGCGTAAAATATGCCTTTTGAAACGGTCGTTTTGAAATATGGATGTCCTTTGAATTTTTTGGTCGATATGTGACCCCAGGATTTATTTTCAGGGCAGGTGTCATTTACAGGCCTGCAATGATTTTGAATATCAACTGACCATAAGCGTTGGGGTTAAAGCTGCTGTTGTGTGAAACGGCCACAAGGTGGCAGCAGTTCACCCTTACCAAATCTGGTTACTAGGGCAAGAGAGCCTCAGTGGAAGTGGTGTTCTAGATTGGAGTTTAGAATGGAATGTGCCAGGAGAAAGCCCCTCACATTTGTCTCACTACATCTTGTTCGTGTTTTTAATTTAATTTTTTTATTTTTTATTACAGCAAGTTTGATTACAATGTTTGGCTTGTTGTAGGTGTGGAAGATGTGGTTCTTTTAGACATATACAGATGTCTGTTCTTCCTGGGATCCTTTTCCCATGTACGTTATGACAGAATGTTGAGGAGTCCTCTCGGTATTCTGTAGGTCTTTGGTGATTATATATGTCACCTGTGTTTGTATATGTCTGTTAACTCCGGTATCGTAATGAAACCAATCCTCACACCTTTCCATTGGTGAACCATAAGTTTGTTTAATGAATCTGTGATTGCCCTTCTCCGTGGAAATATCTGCCCTGGTATCCATTTTTAGGTAACACCTATAAGTGATATGATATGATATGTGTCTTTCACTTTCTGACTTACTACAAGTCACGTGATTACTTCTAGACTCATCTACGGTGCTGCAAATTGCATTGTGTCCTTTTTTCCCTTGGCTTCTCTTCTGCCTTAGCGGGGTCCATTTTCAACAATGTGATTCCCTGAGGGTTGTGGATTAGCTGACCTGGGCAGCCTTACCCTGCCGGCCCACCCTCCCCAGGTGTGCCTCGTTGAGGTCAATATAAACTGCGCTCCAGGCAGCAGTAGCCCCTGAAGCTGTGCCTGACTCCATATTCTCTGCCCCGTCAGCAGTCTCGGGGCTGTGCTGGTGGGAGGGAGTGAGGGGCCACAGCTTTGTGGGTGGCCCGGTGTGAGTGGGGTTCTGCTGGCCTTTCTGCAGGAGTTGCCAGGCGGCCGCCTGTAAAGAAGAGGTTGTGTCACCCATACCTTCCGCTGGAATTTCTCTCTGGACAGAGGTGAGGAAGGAAAAAAGCAGTGGGGGCCGGGACAGGAGGGGTATCCCAGGCAGGGCAATGGAAAGCTTCTGGAAGAGCGCCCGGGGCCAGGACCACCCTGGCTGGCCTGCAGGCACCAAGTTGGCCTGCGTCCTGTCGCTGGTGTGGCTCCACGGTCCTTCCTCTAGGATTTCAAGCCCTTGTACATATTCAGGTGATTTACCTGGAAAGGGTGGGAACAGTTCAGCAGCAGCTGGCCTGGGGCTCAGCTCACGTTTACTCACAGATGCCTCGGCACGGTCCCCCAGCTTTGCAATGAGGACGCTCCTTGCATGGGGGGTGGGTGGCTGGCTGTATGGGAGATGGTTCCCCACCACTGACCAATTTCAGAATTGTTTACCGCTGGAGCAAGTGCCCTGATAGGGTTTTCCTCTGTATAACTCGTGGGTTCACTTTTTTTTTCTTTTATGGTTCAAGTTAGATTTTATTCCTCTTTTATGTATTTATAAATATAAGCATGGAAAAATTCATTCCTATAAATACATCTGTGTGACGGGAAGAAGTTTTTCTGTTTTATTTTTAAATTTTTTAAAATTTTGAAATTTAATTTTATTTATTTTTTTATACAGCAGGTTATTATTAGTTATGTATTTTATGCATATACATGTATACAGGTCAATCCAAATCTCCCAACTCATCCCACCACCACCACACCATGGCTTCCCACACTTGGTGTCCATACGTTTGTTCTCTACCTCTGTGTCTCTATTTCTTCCCTGCAAACCAGTTCATCTGTACCATTTTTTTAGGTTCCACCTATATGCATTAATATACAATATTTGTTTTCCTCTTTCTGACTTACTTCATTCTGTATGACAGTCTCTCGATCCATCGATGTCTCTACAAATGACCCAGTTTTATTCCTTTTTATGGCCGAGTAATATTCCATTTCATATATGTACCACCTCTTTATCCATTCATCTGTCTGTGGGCATTTAGGTTGCTTCCATTACCTGGATATTGTAAATAGTGCTGCAATGAACACTGTGGTGAATGTGCTTTTTTGATTTACCGTTTTCTCTGGGTATATGCCCAAAAGTGGGATTGCTGGATCAGATGGTAATTCTATTTCTAGCTTTTTAAGGAAACTCCATACTGTTCTCCATAGTGACTGTATCAATTTACATTCCCACCAGTAGTGGAAGAGGGCTCCTTTTGTCCACACCCTCCCCAGAATTGGTTGTTTGTAGATTTTCTGATGATGCCGATTCTAACAGGTGTGACGTGATACCTCATTGTAGTTTTGATTTGCATTTCTCTAATAATTAGTGCTGTTGAGCAGCTTTTCATGTGCGTCTTGGCCATCTCTGTGTCTTCTTTGAAGAAACGTCTCTTTAGATCTTCTGCCCATTTTTGTATTGGGGTGTTTGTTTTTTTAATATTAAGCTGCATGAGTTGTTTATATATATTGGAGTTTAAACCTCTGTCCATTGATTCGTCTGCAACGATTTTCGCCCATTCTGAGGGATGCCTTTTTCCATTCTCGTGTTTTTTAACAAAAAAGGAAAGAAAGCAAAAGAAGCAGAACACTAATGTGCGTAAAATATGCCTTTTGAAACGGTCGTTTTGAAATATGGACGTCCTTTGAATTTTTTGGTCGATATGTGACCCCTGGATTTGTTTTCAGGGTAGTTGTCATTTACAGGCCTGCAATGATTTTGAATATCAACTGACCATTAGCGCTGGGATTAAAGCTGCTGTTGTGTGAAACGGCCACAAGGTGGCAGCAGTTCACCCTTACCAAATCTGGTTACTAGGGCAAGAGAGCCTCAGTGGAAGTGGTGTTCTAGATTGGAATTTAGAATGGAATGTGCCAGGAGAAAGCCCCTCACGTTTGTCTCACTACATCGTGTTCGTGTTTATAATTTAATTTTTTTTTTTATTTTTTATTACAGCAAGTTTGATTACAATGTTTGGCTTGTGGTAGGTGTGGAAGATGTGGTTCTTTTACACATATACAGATGTCTGTTCTTCCTGGGATCCTTTTCCCATGTACGTTATGACAGAATGTTGAGTAGTCCTCTCTTGGTATTCTGTAGGTCTTTGGTGATTATATATGTCACCTGTGTTTGTATATGTCTGTTAACCCCGATATCGTAATGAAACCAATCCTCACACCTTTCCATTGGTGTAACATAAGTGTGTTTAATGAATCTGTGATTGACCTTCTCCGTGGAAATATCTGCCCTGGTATCCATTTTTAGGTAACACCTATAAATGATATGATATGATATGTGTCTTTCACTTTCTGACTTACTACAAGTCACATGATTTCTTCTAGACTCATCTACGGTGCTGCAAATGGCATTGTGTACTTTTTTCCCTTGGCTTCTCTTCTGTCTTAGCGGGGACCATTTTCAACAATGTGATTCCCTGAGGGTTGTGGATTAGCTGACCTGGGCAGCCTTACCCTGCCGGCCCGCCCTCACCAGGTGTGCCTCATTGAGATCAATATAAAGAGAGCTCCAGGCAGCAATAGCCCCTGAAGTTGTGCCTGACTCCATATTCTCTGCCCCGTCAGCAGTATCGGGGCTGTGCTGGTGGGAGGGAGTGAGGGGCCACAGCTTTGTGGCTGGCCAGGTGTGAGTGGGGTTCTGCGGGCCTTTCTGCAGGAGTTGTCAGGCTGCCGCCTGTAAAGAAGAGGATGTGTCACCCATTCCTTCCGCTGGAATTTCTCTCCGGACAGAGGTGAGGAAGGAAAAATGCAGTGGGGGCCCGGACATGAGGGGTATCTCAGGCAGGGCAATGGAAAGCTTCTGGAAGAGCGCCAGGGTCCAGGACCACCCTGGCTGGCCTGCAGGCACCATGTTGGCCTGTGTGCTGTCGCTGGTGTTGCTCCAGGGTCCTTCCTGTAGGCTTTCAAGCCCTTGTACATATTCAGGTGTTTTACCTGGAAAGGGTGGGAACAGTTCAGCAGCAGCTGGCCTGGGGCTCAGCTCACGTTTACTCACAGATGCCTCGGCACAGTCCCGAAGCTTTGCAATGAGGACGCTCCTTGCGTGGGGGGTCGGTTGCTGGCTGTATGGGAGATGGTTCCCGACCTCCGACCAATTTCAGAATTGTTTACCGCTGGAGCAAGTGCCGTGATAGGGTATTCCTCTGTATAACTCGTGGGTTCAATTTTTTTTTCTTTTATGGTTCAAGTTAGATTTTATTCCTCTTTTATGTATTTATAAATATAAGCATGGAAATAATTCATTCCTGTAAATACATCTGTGTGACGGGAAGAATTTTTTCTGTTTTATTTTTAAATTTTATTTTTTAAAATTTTGAAATTTAATTTTATTTATGTTTTTATACAGCAGGTTATTATTAGTTATGTATTTTATGTATATACATGTATACAGGTCAATCCCAAACTCCCAACTCATCCCACCACCACCACCCCATGGCTTCCCACACTTGGTGTCCATACGTTTGTTCTCTACCTCTGTGTCTCTATTTCTTCCTTGCAAACCAGTTCATCTGTACCATTTTTAGGCTCCACATATATGCATTAATATACAATATTTGTTTTCCTCTTTCTGACTTACTTCATTCTGTATGACAGTCTCTCGATCCATCGATGTCTCTACAAATGACCCAGTTTCATTCCTTTTTATGGCCGAGTAATATTGCATTTTATATATGTACCACATCTTTACCCATTCATCTGTCTGTGGGCATTTAGGTTGCTTCCATTACCTGGCTATTGTAAATAGTGCTGCAACGAACATTGTGGTGAATATGCCTTTTTGAAATACGGTTTTCTCTGGGTATATGCCCAGAAGTGGGATTGCTGGATCAGATGGTAATTCTATTTCTAGTTTTTTTAAGGAAACTCCATACTGTTCTCCATAGTGACTGTATCAATTTACATTCCCACCAATAGTGGAAGAGGGCTCCTTTTGTGCACACCCTCCCCAGAATTGGTTGTTTGTAGATTTTCTGATGATGCCGATTCTAACAGGTGTGAGGTGATATCTCATTGTAGTTTTGATTTGCATTTCTCCAATAATTAGTGCTGTTGAGCAGCTTTTCATGTGCGTCTTGGCCATCTCTGTGTCTCCTTTGAAGAAACGTCTCTTTAGATCTTCTGCCCATTTTTTTTTGGGTTGTTTGTTTTTTTTAATATTAAGCTGCACGAGCTGTTTATATATATTGGAGATTAAACCTCTGTCCATTGATTCGTCTGCAACGATTTTCGCCCATTCTGAGGGATGCCTTTTTCCATTCCCGTGTTTTTTAACAAAAAAGGAAAGAAAGGAAAAGAAGCAGAACACTAATGTGCGTAAAATATGCCTTTTGAAACGGTCGTTTTGAAATATGGACGTCCTTTGAATTTTTTGGTCGATATGTGAACCCAGGATTTGTTTTCAGGGCAGGTGTCATTTACAGGCCTGCAATGATTTTGAATATCAACTGACCATTAGCGTTGGGATTAAAGCTGCTGTTGTGTGAAACGGCCACAAGGTGGCAGCAGTTCACCCTTACCAAATCTGGTTACTAGGGCAAGAGGGCCTCAGTGGAAGTGGTGTTCTAGATTGGAATTTAGAATGGAATGTGCCAGGAGAAAGCCCCTCACGTTTGTCTCACTACATCTTCTTCGCGTTTTTAATTTATTTTTTTTTATTTTTTATTACAGCAAGTTTGATTACAGTGTTTGACTTGTTGTAGGTGTGGAAGATGTGGTTCTTTTACACATATACAGATGTCTGTTCTTCCTGGGATCATTTTCGCATGTACGTTATGACAGAATGTTGAGTAGTCCTCTCTTGGTATTCTGTAGGTCTTTGGTGATTATATATGTCACCTGTGTTTGTATATGTCTGTTAACCCCGATATCGTAATGAAACCAATCCTCACACCTTTCCATTGGTGAACCATAAGTGTGTTTAATGAATCTGTGATTGCCCTTCTCCGTGGAAATATCTGCCCTGGTATCCATTTTTAGGTAACACCTATAAATGATATGATATGATATGTGTCTTTCACTTTCTGACTTACTACAAGTCACATGATTACTTCTAGACTCATCTACGGAGCTGCAAATGGCATTGTGTCCTTTTTTCCCTTGGCTTCTCTTCTGCCTTTGCGGGGTCCATTTTCAACAATGTGATTCCCTGAGGGTTGTGGATTAGCTGACCTGGGCAGCCTTACCCTGCCGGCCCGCCCTCCCCAGGTGTGCCTCATTGAGATCAATATAAACAGAGCTCCAGGCAGCAATAGCCCCTGAAGCTGTTCCTGACTCCATATTCTCTGCCCTGTCAGCTGTATCGGGGCTGTGCTGGTGGGAGGGAGTGAGGGGCCACAGCTTTGTGGGTGGCCCGGTGTGAGTGGGGTTCTGCTGGCCTTTCTGCAGGAGTTGTCAGGCTGCTGCCTGTAAAGAAGAGGATGTGTCACCCATACCTTCCGCTGGAATTTCTCTCCGGACAGAGGTGAGGAAGGAAAAAAGCAGTGGGGGCCGGGACAGGAGGGGTATCTCAGGCAGGGCACTGAAAACTTCTGGAAGAGCGCCAGGGTCCAGGAACACCCTGGCTGGCCTGCAGGCACCAAGTTGGCCTGCGTGCTGTCGCTGGTGTGGCTCCACGGTCCTTCCTCTAGGCTTTCAAGCCCTTGTACATATTCAGGTGTTTTACCTGGAAAGGGTAGGAACAGTTCAGCAGCAGCTGGCCTGGGGCTCAGCTCACGTTTACTCACAGATGCCTCGGCACAGTCCCGAAGCTTTGCAATGAGGACGCTCCTTGCGTGGGGGGTGGGTTGCTGGCTGTATGGGAGATGGTTCCCGACCTCTGACCAATTTCAGAATTGTTTACCGCTGGAGCAAGTGCCGTGATAGGGTATTCCTCTGTAAAACTCGTGGGTTCAATTTTTTTTTTCTTTTATGGTTCAAGTTAGATTTTATTCCTCTTTTATGTATTTATAAATATAAGCATGGAAATAATTCATTCCTGTAAATACATCTGTGTGACGGGAAGAATTTTTTGTGTTTTATTTTTAAATTTTATTTTTTAAAATTTTGAAATTTAATTTTATTTATGTTTTTATACAGCAGGTTATTATTAGTTATGTATTTTATGCATATACATGTATACAGGTCAATCCCAATCTCCCAACTCATCCCAGCACCACCACCCCATGGCTTCCCACACTTGGTGTCCATATGTTTGTTCTCTACCTCTGTGTCTCTATTTCTTCCCTGCAAACCAGTTCATCTGTACCATTTTTTTAGGTTCCACATATATGCATTAATATACAATATTTGTTTTCCTCTTTCTGACTTACTTCTTTCTGTATGACAGTCTCTCGATCCATCGATGTCTCTACAAATGACCGAGTTTCATTCCTTTATATGGCCGAGTAATATTCCATTTCATATATGTACCACCTCTTTATCCATTCATCTGTCTGTGGGCATTTAGGTTGCTTCCATTACCTGGCTATTGTAAATAGTGCTGCAATGAACATTGTGGTGAATGTGCCTTTTTGATTTACGGTTTTCTCTGGGTTTATGCCCAGAAGTGGGATTGCTGGATCAGATGGTAATTCTATTTCTAGTTTTTTTAAGGAAACTCCATACTGTTCTCCATAGTGACTGTATCAATTTACATTCCCACCAATAGTGGACGAGGGCTCCTTTTGTCCACACCCTCCCCAGAATTGGTTGTTTGTAGATTTTCTGATGATGCCGATTCTAACAGGTGTGAGGTGATACCTCATTGTAGTTTTGATTTGCATTTCTCTAATAATTAGTGCTGTTGAGCAGCTTTTCATGTGCGTCTTGGCCATCTCTGTGTGTCCTTTGAAGAAACGTCTCTTTAGATCTTCTGCCCAATTTTGGATTGGGATGTTTGTTTTTTTAATATTAAGCTGCATTAGTTGTTTATATACATTGGAGATTAAACCTCTGTCCATTGATTCGTCTGCAACGATTTTCGCCCATTCTGAGCGATGCCTTTTTCCATTCCCGTGTTTTTTAACAAAAAAGGAAAGAAAGGAAAAGAAGCAGAACACTAATGTGCGTAAAATATGCCTTTTGAAACGGTCGTTTTGAAATATGGATGTCCTTTGAATTTTTTGGTCGATATGTGACCCCAGGATTTATTTTCAGGGCAGGTGTCATTTACAGGCCTGCAATGATTTTGAATATCAACTGACCATAAGCGTTGGGGTTAAAGCTGCTGTTGTGTGAAACGGCCACAAGGTGGCAGCAGTTCACCCTTACCAAATCTGGTTACTAGGGCAAGAGAGCCTCAGTGGAAGTGGTGTTCTAGATTGGAGTTTAGAATGGAATGTGCCAGGAGAAAGCCCCTCACATTTGTCTCACTACATCTTGTTCGTGTTTTTAATTTAATTTTTTTTATTTTTTATTACAGCAAGTTTGATTACAATGTTTGGCTTGTTGTAGGTGTGGAAGATGTGGTTCTTTTAGACATATACAGATGTCTGTTCTTCCTGGGATCCTTTTCCCATGTACGTTATGACAGAATGTTGAGGAGTCCTCTCGGTATTCTGTAGGTCTTTGGTGATTATATATGTCACCTGTGTTTGTATATGTCTGTTAACTCCGGTATCGTAATGAAACCAATCCTCACACCTTTCCATTGGTGAACCATAAGTTTGTTTAATGAATCTGTGATTGCCCTTCTCCGTGGAAATATCTGCCCTGGTATCCATTTTTAGGTAACACCTATAAGTGATATGATATGATATGTGTCTTTCACTTTCTGACTTACTACAAGTCACGTGATTACTTCTAGACTCATCTACGGTGCTGCAAATTGCATTGTGTCCTTTTTTCCCTTGGCTTCTCTTCTGCCTTAGCGGGGTCCATTTTCAACAATGTGATTCCCTGAGGGTTGTGGATTAGCTGACCTGGGCAGCCTTACCCTGCCGGCCCACCCTCCCCAGGTGTGCCTCGTTGAGGTCAATATAAACTGCGCTCCAGGCAGCAGTAGCCCCTGAAGCTGTGCCTGACTCCATATTCTCTGCCCCGTCAGCAGTCTCGGGGCTGTGCTGGTGGGAGGGAGTGAGGGGCCACAGCTTTGTGGGTGGCCCGGTGTGAGTGGGGTTCTGCTGGCCTTTCTGCAGGAGTTGCCAGGCGGCCGCCTGTAAAGAAGAGGTTGTGTCACCCATACCTTCCGCTGGAATTTCTCTCTGGACAGAGGTGAGGAAGGAAAAAAGCAGTGGGGGCCGGGACAGGAGGGGTATCCCAGGCAGGGCAATGGAAAGCTTCTGGAAGAGCGCCCGGGGCCAGGACCACCCTGGCTGGCCTGCAGGCACCAAGTTGGCCTGCGTCCTGTCGCTGGTGTGGCTCCACGGTCCTTCCTCTAGGATTTCAAGCCCTTGTACATATTCAGGTGTTTTACCTGGAAAGGGTGGGAACAGTTCAGCAGCAGCTGGCCTGGGGCTCAGCTCACGTTTACTCACAGATGCCTCGGCACGGTCCCCCAGCTTTGCAATGAGGACGCTCCTTGCATTGGGGGTGGGTGGCTGGCTGTATGGGAGATGGTTCCCCACCACTGACCAATTTCAGAATTGTTTACCGCTGGAGCAAGTGCCCTGATAGGGTTTTCCTCTGTATAACTCGTGGGTTCACTTTTTTTTTCTTTTATGGTTCAAGTTAGATTTTATTCCTCTTTTATGTATTTATAAATATAAGCATGGAAAAATTCATTCCTATAAATACATCTGTGTGACGGGAAGAAGTTTTTCTGTTTTATTTTTAAATTTTTTAAAATTTTGAAATTTAATTTTATTTATTTTTTTATACAGCAGGTTATTATTAGTTATGTATTTTATGCATATACATGTATACAGGTCAATCCAAATCTCCCAACTCATCCCACCACCACCACACCATGGCTTCCCACACTTGGTGTCCATACGTTTGTTCTCTACCTCTGTGTCTCTATTTCTTCCCTGCAAACCAGTTCATCTGTACCATTTTTTTAGGTTCCACCTATATGCATTAATATACAATATTTGTTTTCCTCTTTCTGACTTACTTCATTCTGTATGACAGTCTCTCGATCCATCGATGTCTCTACAAATGACCCAGTTTTATTCCTTTTTATGGCCGAGTAATATTCCATTTCATATATGTACCACCTCTTTATCCATTCATCTGTCTGTGGGCATTTAGGTTGCTTCCATTACCTGGCTATTGTAAATAGTGCTGCAATGAACACTGTGGTGAATGTGCTTTTTTGATTTACCGTTTTCTCTGGGTATATGCCCAAAAGTGGGATTGCTGGATCAGATGGTAATTCTATTTCTAGCTTTTTAAGGAAACTCCATACTGTTCTCCATAGTGACTGTATCAATTTACATTCCCACCAGTAGTGGAAGAGGGCTCCTTTTGTCCACACCCTCCCCAGAATTGGTTGTTTGTAGATTTTCTGATGATGCCGATTCTAACAGGTGTGACGTGATACCTCATTGTAGTTTTGATTTGCATTTCTCTAATAATTAGTGCTGTTGAGCAGCTTTTCATGTGCGTCTTGGCCATCTCTGTGTCTTCTTTGAAGAAACGTCTCTTTAGATCTTCTGCCCATTTTTGTATTGGGGTGTTTGTTTTTTTAATATTAAGCTGCATGAGTTGTTTATATATATTGGAGTTTAAACCTCTGTCCATTGATTCGTCTGCAACGATTTTCGCCCATTCTGAGGGATGCCTTTTTCCATTCTCGTGTTTTTTAACAAAAAAGGAAAGAAAGCAAAAGAAGCAGAACACTAATGTGCGTAAAATATGCCTTTTGAAACGGTCGTTTTGAAATATGGATGTCCTTTGAATTTTTTGGTCGATATGTGACCCCTGGATTTGTTTTCAGGGCAGTTGTCATTTACAGGCCTGCAATGATTTTGAATATCAACTGACCATTAGCGCTGGGATTAAAGCTGCTGTTGTGTGAAACGGCCACAAGGTGGCAGCAGTTCACCCTTACCAAATCTGGTTACTAGGGCAAGAGAGCCTCAGTGGAAGTGGTGTTCTAGATTGGAATTTAGAATGGAATGTGCCAGGAGAAAGCCCCTCACGTTTGTCTCACTACATCGTGTTCGTGTTTTTAATTTAATTTTTTTTTTATTTTTTATTACAGCAAGTTTGATTACAATGTTTGGCTTGTGGTAGGTGTGGAAGATGTGGTTCTTTTACACATATACAGATGTCTGTTCTTCCTGGGATCCTTTTCCCATGTACGTTATGACAGAATGTTGAGTAGTCCTCTCTTGGTATTCTGTAGGTCTTTGGTGATTATATATGTCACCTGTGTTTGTATATGTCTGTTAACCCCGATATCGTAATGAAACCAATCCTCACACCTTTCCATTAGTGTAACATAAGTGTGTTTAATGAATCTGTGATTGACCTTCTCCGTGGAAATATCTGCCCTGGTATCCATTTTTAGGTAACACCTATAAATGATATGATATGATATGTGTCTTTCACTTTCTGACTTACTACAAGTCACATGATTTCTTCTAGACTCATCTACGGTGCTGCAAATGGCATTGTGTACTTTTTTCCCTTGGCTTCTCTTCTGTCTTAGCGGGGACCATTTTCAACAATGTGATTCCCTGAGGGTTGTGGATTAGCTGACCTGGGCAGCCTTACCCTGCCGGCCCGCCCTCACCAGGTGTGCCTCATTGAGATCAATATAAATAGAGCTCCAGGCAGCAATAGCCCCTGAAGTTGTGCCTGACTCCATATTCTCTGCCCCGTCAGCAGTCTCGGGGCTGTGCTGGTGGGAGGGAGTGAGGGGCCACAGCTTTGTGGCTGGCCAGGTGTGAGTGGGGTTCTGCGGGCCTTTCTGCAGGAGTTGTCAGGCTGCCGCCTGTAAAGAAGAGGATGTGTCACCCATTCCTTCCGCTGGAATTTCTCTCCGGACAGAGGTGAGGAAGGAAAAAAGCAGTGGGGGCCCGGACATGAGGGGTATCTCAGGCAGGGCAATGGAAAGCTTCTGGAAGAGCGCCAGGGTCCAGGACCACCCTGGCTGGCCTGCAGGCACCATGTTGGCCTGTGTGCTGTCGCTGGTGTTGCTCCAGGGTCCTTCCTGTAGGCTTTCAAGCCCTTGTACATATTCAGGTGTTTTACCTGGAAAGGGTGGGAACAGTTCAGCAGCAGCTGGCCTGGGGCTCAGCTCACGTTAACTCACAGATGCCTCGGCACAGTCCCGAATCTTTGCAATGAGGACGCTCCTTGCGTGGGGGGTCGGTTGCTGGCTGTATGGGAGATGGTTCCCGACCTCCGACCAATTTCAGAATTGTTTACCGCTGGAGCAAGTGCCATGATAGGGTATTCCTCTGTATAACTCGTGGGTTCAATTTTTTTTTCTTTTATGGTTCAAGTTAGATTTTATTCCTCTTTTATGTATTTATAAATATAAGCATGGAAATAATTCATTCCTGTAAATACATCTGTGTGACGGGAAGAATTTTTTCTGTTTTATTTTTAAATTTTATTTTTTAAAATTTTGAAATTTAATTTTATTTATGTTTTTATACAGCAGGTTATTATTAGTTATGTATTTTATGTATATACATGTATACAGGTCAATCCCAAACTCCCAACTCATCCCACCACCACCACCCCATGGCTTCCCACACTTGGTGTCCATACGTTTGTTCTCTACCTCTGTGTCTCTATTTCTTCCTTGCAAACCAGTTCATCTGTACCATTTTTAGGCTCCACATATATGCATTAATATACAATATTTGTTTTCCTCTTTCTGACTTACTTCATTCTGTATGACAGTCTCTCGATCCATCGATGTCTCTACAAATGACCCAGTTTCATTCCTTTTTATGGCCGAGTAATATTGCATTTTATATATGTACCACATCTTTACCCATTCATCTGTCTGTGGGCATTTAGGTTGCTTCCATTACCTGGCTATTGTAAATAGTGCTGCAACGAACATTGTGGTGAATATGCCTTTTTGAAATACGGTTTTCTCTGGGTATATGCCCAGAAGTGGGATTGCTGGATCAGATGGTAATTCTATTTCTAGTTTTTTTAAGGAAACTCCATACTGTTCTCCATAGTGACTGTATCAATTTACATTCCCACCAATAGTGGAAGAGGGCTCCTTTTGTGCACACCCTCCCCAGAATTGGTTGTTTGTAGATTTTCTGATGATGCCGATTCTAACAGGTGTGAGGTGATACCTCATTGAAGTTTTGATTTGCATTTCTCCAATAATTAGTGCTGTTGAGCAGCTTTTCATGTGCGTCTTGGCCATCTCTGTGTCTCCTTTGAAGAAACGTCTCTTTAGATCTTCTGCCCATTTTTTTTGGGTTGTTTGTTTTTTTTAATATTAAGCTGCACGAGCTGTTTATATATATTGGAGATTAAACCTCTGTCCATTGATTCGTCTGCAACGATTTTCGCCCATTCTGAGGGATGCCTTTTTCCATTCCCGTGTTTTTTAACAAAAAAGGAAAGAAAGGAAAAGAAGCAGAACACTAATGTGCGTAAAATATGCCTTTTGAAACGGTCGTTTTGAAATATGGACGTCCTTTGAATTTTTTGGTCGATATGTGAACCCAGGATTTGTTTTCAGGGCAGGTGTCATTTACAGGCCTGCAATGATTTTGAATATCAACTGACCATTAGCGTTGGGATTAAAGCTGCTGTTGTGTGAAACGGCCACAAGGTGGCAGCAGTTCACCCTTACCAAATCTGGTTACTAGGGCAAGAGGGCCTCAGTGGAAGTGGTGTTCTAGATTGGAATTTAGAATGGAATGTGCCAGGAGAAAGCCCCTCACGTTTGTCTCACTACATCTTCTTCGCGTTTTTAATTTATTTTTTTTTATTTTTTATTACAGCAAGTTTGATTACAGTGTTTGACTTGTTGTAGGTGTGGAAGATGTGGTTCTTTTACACATATACAGATGTCTGTTCTTCCTGGGATCATTTTCCCATGTACGTTATGACAGAATGTTGAGTAGTCCTCTCTTGGTATTCTGTAGGTCTTTGGTGATTATATATGTCACCTGTGTTTGTATATGTCTGTTAACCCCGATATCGTAATGAAACCAATCCTCACACCTTTCCATTGGTGAACCATAAGTGTGTTTAATGAATCTGTGATTGACCTTCTCCGTGGAAATATCTGCCCTGGTATCCATTTTTAGGTAACACCTATAAATGATATGATATGATATGTGTCTTTCACATTCTGACTTACTACAAGTCACATGATTACTTCTAGACTCATCTACGGAGCTGCAAATGGCATTGTGTCCTTTTTTCCCTTGGCTTCTCTTCTGCCTTTGTGGGGTCCATTTTCAACAATGTGATTCCCTGAGGGTTGTGGATTAGCTGACCTGGGCAGCCTTACCCTGCCGGCCCGCCCTCCCCAGGTGTGCCTCATTGAGATCAATATAAACAGAGCTCCAGGCAGCAATAGCCCCTGAAGCTGTGCCTGACTCCATATTCTCTGCCCCGTCAGCTGTATCGGGGCTGTGCTGGTGGGAGGGAGTGAGGGGCCACAGCTTTGTGGGTGGCCCGGTGTGAGTGGGGTTCTGCTGGCCTTTCTGCAGGAGTTGTCAGGCTGCTGCCTGTAAAGAAGAGGATGTGTCACCCATACCTTCCGCTGGAATTTCTCTCCGGACAGAGGTGAGGAAGGAAAAAAGCAGTGGGGGCCGGGACAGGAGGGGTATCTCAGGCAGGGCACTGAAAACTTCTGGAAGAGCGCCAGGGTCCAGGAACACCCTGGCTGGCCTAGAGGCACCAAGTTGGCCTGCGTGCTGTCGCTGGTGTGGCTCCACGGTCCTTCCTCTAGGCTTTCAAGCCCTTGTACATATTCAGGTGTTTTACCTGGAAAGGGTAGGAACAGTTCAGCAGCAGCTGGCCTGGGGCTCAGCTCACGTTTACTCACAGATGCCTCGGCACAGTCCCGAAGCTTTGCAATGAGGACGCTCCTTGCGTGGGGGGTGGGTTGCTGGCTGTATGGGAGATGGTTCCCGACCTCTGACCAATTTCAGAATTGTTTACCGCTGGAGCAAGTGCCGTGATAGGGTATTCCTCTGTAAAACTCGTGGGTTCAATTTTTTTTTTCTTTTATGGTTCAAGTTAGATTTTATTCCTCTTTTATGTATTTATAAATATAAGCATGGAAATAATTCATTCCTGTAAATACATCTGTGTGACGGGAAGAATTTTTTGTGTTTTATTTTTAAATTTTATTTTTTAAAATTTTGAAATTTAATTTTATTTATGTTTTTATACAGCAGGTTATTATTAGTTATGTATTTTATGCATATACATGTATACAGGTCAATCCCAATCTCCCAACTCATCCCAGCACCACCACCCCATGGCTTCCCACACTTGGTGTCCATATGTTTGTTCTCTACCTCTGTGTCTCTATTTCTTCCCTGCAAACCAGTTCATCTGTACCATTTTTTTAGGTTCCACATATATGCATTAATATACAATATTTGTTTTCCTCTTTCTGACTTACTTCTTTCTGTATGACAGTCTCTCGATCCATCGATGTCTCTACAAATGACCGAGTTTCATTCCTTTATATGGCCGAGTAATATTCCATTTCATATATGTACCACCTCTTTATCCATTCATCTGTCTGTGGGCATTTAGGTTGCTTCAATTACCTGGCTATTGTAAATAGTGCTGCAATGAACATTGTGGTGAATGTGCCTTTTTGATTTACGGTTTTCTCTGGGTATATGCCCAGAAGTGGGATTGCTGGATCAGATGGTAATTCTATTTCTAGTTTTTTTAAGGAAACTCCATACTGTTCTCCATAGTGACTGTATCAATTTACATTCCCACCAATAGTGGAAGAGGGCTCCTTTTGTCCACACCCTCCCCAGAATTGGTTGTTTGTAGATTTTCTGATGATGCCGATTCTAACAGGTGTGAGGTGATACCTCATTGTAGTTTTGATTTGCATTTCTCTAATAATTAGTGCTGTTGAGCAGCTTTTCATGTGCGTCTTGGCCATCTCTGTGTCTCCTTTGAAGAAACGTCTCTTTAGATCTTCTGCCCATTTTTGGATTGGGTTGTTTGTTTTTTTAATATTAAGCTGCATGATTTGTTTATATATATTGGAGATTAAACCTCTGTCCATTGATTCGTCTTCAACGATTTTCGCCCATTCTGAGGGATGCCTTTTTTCATTCCCGTGTTTTTTAACAAAAAAGGAAAGAAAGGAGAAGAAGCAGAACACTAATGTGCGTAAAATATGCCTTTTGAAACGGTCCTTTTGAAATATGGAAGTCCTTTGAAATTTTTGGTCGATATGTGAACCCAGGATTTGTTTTCAGGGCAGGTGTCATTTACAGGCCTGCAATGATTTTGAATATCAACTGACCATTAGCGTTGGGATTAAAGCTGCTGTTGTGTGAAACGGCCACAAGGTGGCAGCAATTCAACCGTACCAAATCTGGTTACTAGGGCAAGAGAGCCTCAGTGGAAGTGGTGTTCTAGATTGGAGTTTAGAATGGAATGTGCCAGGAGAAAGCCCCTCACGTTTGTCTCACTACTTCTTGTTCGTGTTTTTAATTTAATTTTTTATTTTTTTATTACAGCAAGTTTGATTACAGTGTTTGGCTTGTTGTAGGTGTGGAAGATGTGGTTCTTTTACACATATACACATGACTGTTCTTCCTGGGATCCTTTTCCCATGTACGTTATGACAGAATTTTAAGTAGTCCTCTCCTGGTATTCTGTAGGCCTTTGGTGATTATATATGTCACCTGTGTTTGTATATGTCTGTTAACCCCGATATCGTAATGAAACCAATCCTCACACCTTTCCATTGGTGAACCATAAGTTTGTTTAATGAATCTGTGATTGCCCTTCTCCGTGGAAATATCTGCCCTGGTATCCATTTTTAGGTAACACCTATAAGTGATATGATATGATATGTGTCTTTCACTTTCTGACTTACTACAAGTCACGTGATTAATTCTAGACTCCTCTACGGTGCTGCAAATGGCATTGTGTCCTTTTTTCCCTTGGCTTCTCTTCTGCCTTAGCGGGGTCCATTTTCAACAATGTGATTCCCTGAGGGTTGTGGATTAGCTGACCTGGGCAGCCTTACCCTGCCGGCCCGCCCTCCCCAGGTGTGCCTCGTTGAGGTCAATATAAACAGTGCTCCAGGCAGCAATAGCCCCTGAAGCTGTGCCTGACTCCATATTCTCTGCCCCGTCAGCAGTCTCGGGGCTGTGCTGGTGGGAGGGTGTGAGGGGCCACAGCTTTGTTGGTGGCCCGGTGTGAGTGGGGTTCTGCTGACCTTTCTGCAGGAGTTGCCAGGCTGCCGCCTGTAAAGAAGAGGATGTGTCACCCATACCTTCCGCTGGAATTTCTCTCCGGACAGAGGTGAGGAAGGAAAAAAGCAGTGGGGGCCGGGACAGGAGGGGTATCTCAAGCAGGGCAATGGAAAGCTTCTGGAAGAGCGCCAGGGTCCAGGACAACCCTGGCTGGCCTGCAGGCACCAAGTTGGCCTGCGTGCTGTCGCTGGTGTGGCTCCACGGTCCTTCCTCTAGTCTTTCAAGCCCTTGTACATATTCAGGTGTTTTACCTGGAAAGGGTGGGAACAGTTCAGCAGCAGCTGGCCTGGGGCTCAGCTCACGTTTACTCACAGATGCCTCAGCACGGTCCCCCAGCTTTGCAATGAGGACGCTCCTTGCGTGGGGTGTGGGTTGCTGGCTGTATGGGAGATCGTTCCCCACCTCTGACCAATTTGAGAATTGTTTACCACTGGAACAAGTGCCCTGTTAGGGTTTTCCTCTGTATAACTCGTGGGTTCAGGTTTTTTTTTTTCTTTTATGGTTCAAGTTAGATTTTATTCCTCTTTTATGTATTTATAGATATAAGCATGGAAATAATTCATTCCTATAAATACATCTGTGTGATGGGAAGAACTATTTTCTGTTTTATTTTTAAATTTTATTTTTTAAAATTTTGAAATTTAATTTTATTTATTTATTTTATACAGCACGTTATTGTTAGTTATGTATTTTATGCATATACATGTATACAGGTCAATCCCAAACTCCCAACTCATCCCACCACCACCACCCCATGGCTTCCCACACTTGGTGTCCATACGTTTGTTCTCTACCTCTGTGTCTCTATTTCTTCCCTGCAAACCAGTTCATCTGTACCATTTTTTTAGGTTCCACATATATGCATTAATATACAATATTTGTTTTCCTCTTTCTGACTTACTTCATTCTGTATGACAGTCTCTCTATCCATCGATGTCTCTACAAATGACCCAGTTTCATTCCTTTTTATGGCCGAGTAATATTCCATTTCATATATGTACCACATCTTTATCCATTCATCTGTCTGTGGGCATTTAGGTTGCTTCCATTACCTGGATATTGTAAATAGTGCTGCAATGAACATTGTGGTGAATGTGCCTTTTTGATGTACGGTTTTCTCTGGGTATATGCCCAGAAGTGGGATTGCCGGATCAGATGGAAATTCTATTTCTCGTTTTTTTAAGGAAACTCCATACTGTTCTCCATAGTGACTGTATCAATTTACATTCCCACCAATAGTGGAAAAGGGCTCCCTTTGTCCACACCCTCCCCAGAATTGGTTGTTTGTAGATTTTCTGATGATGCCGATTCTAACAGGTGTGAGGTGATACCTCATTGTAGTTTTGATTTGCATTTCTCTAATAATTAGTGCTGTTGAGCAGCTTTTCATGTGCGTCTTGGCCATCTCTGTGTCTCCTTTGTAGAAACGTCTCTTTAGATCTCCTGCCCATTTTTTGGGGGGTTGTTTGTTTTTTTAATATTAAGCTGCATGAGCTGTTTATATATATTGGAGATTAAAACTCTGTCCATTGATTCGTCTGCAACGATTTTCGCCCATTCTGAGGGATGCCTTTTTCCATTCCCGTGTTTTTTAACAAAAAAGGAAAGAAAGGAAAAGAAGCAGAACACTAATGTGCGTAAAATATGCCTTTTGAAACGGTCGTTTTGAAATATGGACGTCCTTTGAATTTTTTGGTCGATATGTGACCCCAGGATTTGTTTTCAGGGCAGGTGTCATTTACAGGCCTGCAATGATTTTGAATATCAACTGACCATTAGCGTTGGGATTAAAGCTGCTGTTGTGTGAAACGGCCACAAGGTGGCAGCAGTTCACCCTTACCAAATCTGGTTACTAGGGCAAGAGAGCCTCAGTGGAAGTGGTGTTCTAGATTGGAGTTTAGAATGGAATGTGCCAGGAGAAAGCCCCTCACGTTTGTCTCACTACATCTTGTTCGTGTTTTTAATTTAATTTTTTTTATTTTTTATTACAGCAAGTTTGATTACAATGTTTGGCTTGTTGTAGGTGTGGAAGATGTGGTTCTTTTACACATATACAGATGTCAGATCTTCCTGGGATCCTTTTCCCATGTACGTTATGACAGAATGTTGAGTAGTTCTCTCGGTATTCTGTTGGTCTTTGGTGATTATATATGTCACCTGTGTTTGTATATGTCTGTTACCTCCGATATCGTAATGAAACCAATCCTCACACCTTTCCATTGATGAACCATAAGTTTGTTTAATGAATCTGTGATTGCCCTTCTCCGTGGAAATATCTGCCCTGGTATCCATTTTTACGTAACACCTATAAGTGATATGATATGATATGTGTCTTTCACTTTCTGACTTACTACAACTCACGTGATTACTTCTAGACTCATCTACGGTGCTGCAAATGGCATTGTGTCCTTCTTTCCCTTGGCTTCTCTTCTGCCTTAGCGGGGTACATTTTCAACAATGTGATTCCCTGAGGGTTGTGGATTAGCTGACCTGGGCAGCCTTACACTGCCAGCCCGCCCTCCCCAGGTGTGCCTCGTTGAGGTCAATATAAACAGCGCTCCAGGCAGCAATATCCCCTGAAGCTGTGCCTGACTCCATATTCTCTGCCCCGTCAGCAGTCTCGGGGCTGTGCTGGTGGGAGGGAGTGAGGGGCCACAGCTTTGTGGGTGGCCCGGTGTGAGTGAGGTTCTGCTGGCCTTTCTGCAGGAGTTGCCAGGCTGCCGCCTGTAAAGAAGAGGTTGTGTCACCCATACCTTCCGCTGGAATTTCTCTCCGGACAGAGGTGAGGAAGGAAAAAAGCAGTGGGGGCCGGGACAGGAGGGGTATCTCAGGCAGGGCAATGGAAAGCTTCTGGAAGTGCGCCCGGGGCCACGACCACCCTGGCTGTCCTGCAGGCACCAAGTAGGCCTGCGTGCTGTCCCTGGTGTGGCTCCACGGTCCTTCCTCTAGGCTTTCAAGCCCTTGTACATATTCAGGTGTTTTACCTGGAAAGGGTGGGAACAGTTCAGCAGCAGCTGGCCTGGGGCTCAGCTCACGTTTACTCACAGATGCCTCGGCACGGTCCCCCAGCTTTGCAATGAGGACGCTCCTTGCGTGGGGGGTGGGTTGCTGGCTGTATGGGAGACGGTTCCCCACCTCTGACCAATTTCAGAATTGTTTACCACTGGAGCAAGTGCCCTGATAGGGTTTTCCTCTGTATAACTCGTGGGTTCAGGTTTTTTTTTATTTTATGGTTCAAGTTATATTTTATTCCTCTTTTATGTATTTATAGATATAAGCATGGAAATAATTCATTCCTATAAATACATCTGTGTGACGGGAAGAACTTTTTTCTGTTTTATTTTTAAATTTTATTTTTTAAAATTTTGAAATTTAATTTTATTTATTTTTTTTATACAGCACGTTATTATTAGTTATGTATTTTATGCATATACAAGTATACAGGTCAATCCCATACTCCCAACTCATCCCACCACCACCACCCCATGGCTTCCCACACTTGGTGTCCATACGTTTGTTCTCTACCTCTGTGTCTCTATTTCTTCCCTGCAAACCAGTTCATCTGTACCATTTTTAGGCTCCACATATATGCATTAATATACAATATTTGTTTTCCTCTTTCTGAATTACTTCATTCTGTATGACAGTCTCTCGATCCATCGATGTCTCTACAAATGACCCAGTTTCATTCCTTTTTATGGCCGAGTAATATTCCATTTTATATATGTACCACATCTTTACCCATTCATCTGTCTGTGGGCATTTAGGTTGCTTCCATTACCTGGCTATTGTAAATAGTGCTGCAACGAACATTGTGGTGAATGTGCCTTTTTGAATTACGGTATTCTCTGGGTATATGCCCAGAAGTGGGATTGCTGGATCAGATGGTAATTCTATTTCTAGTTTTTTTAAGGAAACTCCATACTGTTCTCCATAGTGACTGTATCAATTTACATTCCCACCAATAGTGGAAGAGGGCTCCTTTTGTCCACACCCTCCCCAGAATTGGTTGTTTGTAGATTTTCTGATGATGCCGATTCTAACAGGTGTGAGGAGATACCTCATTGTAGTTTTGATTTGCATTTCTCCAATAATTAGTGCTGTTGAGCAGCTTTTCATGTGCATCTTGGCCATCTCTGTGTCTCCTTTGAAGAAACGTCTCTTTAGATCTTCTGCCCATTTTTTTGGGTTGTTTGTTTTTTTTAATATTAAGCTGCATGAGCTGTTTATATATATTGGCGATTAAACCTCTGTCCATTGATTCGTCTGCAACGATTTTCGCCCATTCTGAGCGATGCCTTTTTCCATTCCCGTGTTTTTTAACAAAAAAGGAAAGAAAGGAAAAGAAGCAGAACACTAATGTGCGTAAAATATGCCTTTTGAAACGGTCGTTTTGAAATATGGATGTCCTTTGAATTTTTTGGTCGATATGTGACCCCAGGATTTATTTTCAGGGCAGGTGTCATTTACAGGCCTGCAATGATTTTGAATATCAACTGACCATAAGCGTTGGGATTAAAGCTGCTGTTGTGTGAAACGGCCACAAGGTGGCAGCAGTTCACCCTTACCAAATCTGGTTACTAGGGCAAGAGAGCCTCAGTGGAAGTGGTGTTCTAGATTGGAGTTTAGAATGGAATGTGCCAGGAGAAAGCCCCTCACATTTGTCTCACTACATCTTGTTCGTGTTTTTAATTTAATTTTTTTATTTTTTATTACAGCAAGTTTGATTACAATGTTTGGCTTGTTGTAGGTGTGGAAGATGTGGTTCTTTTACACATATACAGATGTCTGTTCTTCCTGGGATCCTTTTCCCATGTACGTTATGACAGAATGTTGAGGAGTCCTCTCGGTATTCTGTAGGTCTTTGGTGATTATATATGTCACCTGTGTTTGTATATGTCTGTTAACTCCGGTATCGTAATGAAACCAATCCTCACACCTTTCCATTGGTGAACCATAAGTTTGTTTCATGAATCTGTGATTGCCCTTCTCCGTGGAAATATCTGCCCTGGTATCCATTTTTAGGTAACACCTATAAGTGATATGATATGATATGTGTCTTTCACTTTCTGACTTACTACAAGTCACGTGATTACTTCTAGACTCATCTACGGTGCTGCAAATTGCATTGTGTCCTTTTTTCCCTTGGCTTCTCTTCTGCCTTAGCGGGGTCCATTTTCAACAATGTGATTCCCTGAGGGTTGTGGATTAGCTGACCTGGGCAGCCTTACCCTGCCGGCCCGCCCTCCCCAGGTGTGCCTCGTTGAGGTCAATATAAACTGCGCTCCAGGCAGCAGTAGCCCCTGAAGCTGTGCCTGACTCCATATTCTCTGCCCCGTCAGCAGTCTCGGGGCTGTGCTTGTGGGAGGGAGTGAGGGGCCACAGCTTTGTGGGTGGCCCCGTGTGAGTGGGGTTCTGCTGGCCTTTCTGCAGGAGTTGCCAGGCTGCCGCCTGTAAAGTAGAGGTTGTGTCACCCATACCTTCCGCTGGAATTTCTCTCCGGACAGAGGTGAGGAAGGAAAAAAGCAGTGGGGGCCGGGACAGGAGGGGTATCTCAGGCAGGGCAATGGAAAGCTTCTGGAAGTGCGCCCGGGGCCACGACCACCCTGGCTGGCCTGCAGGCACCAAGTTGGCCTGCGTGCTGTCCCTGGTGTGGCTCCACGGTCCTTCCTCTAGGCTTTCAAGCCCTTGTACATATTCAGGTGTTTTACCTGGAAAGGGTGGGAACAGTTCAGCAGCAGCTGGCCTGGGGCTCAGCTCACGTTTACTCACAGATGCCTCGGCACGGTCCCCCAGCTTTGCAATGAGGACGCTCCTTGCGTGGGGGGTGGGTTGCTGGCTGTATGGGAGACGGTTCCCCACCTCTGACCAATTTCAGAATTGTTTACCACTGGAGCAAGTGCCCTGATAGGGTTTTCCTCTGTATAACTCGTGGGTTCAGGTTTTTTTTTTATTTTATTGTTCAAGTTAGATTTTATTCCTCTTTTATGTATTTATAGATATAAGCATGGAAATAATTCATTCCTATAAATACATCTGTGTGACGGGAAGAACTTTTTTCTGTTTTATTTTTAAATTTTATTTTTTAAAATTTTGAAATTTAATTTTATTTATTTTTTTTATACAGCACGTTATTATTAGTTATGTATTTTATGCATATACAAGTATACAGGTCAATCCCAAACTCCCAACTCATCCCACCACCACCACCCCATGGCTTCCCACACTTGGTGTTCATACGTTTGTTCTCTACCTCTGTGTCTCTATTTCTTCCCTGCAAACCAGTTCATCTGTACCATTTTTAGGCTCCACATATATGCATTAATATACAATATTTGTTTTCCTCTTTCTGACTTACTTCATTCTGTATGACAGTCTCTCGATCCATCGATGTCTCTACAAATGACCCAGTTTCATTCCTTTTTATGGCCGAGTAATATTCCATTTTATATATGTACCACCTCTTTATCCATTCTTCTGTCTGTGGGCATTTAGGTTGCTTCCATTACCTGGCTATTGTAAATAGTGCTGCAACGAACATTGTGGTGAATGTGCCTTTTTGAATTACGGTATTCTCTGGGTATATGCCCAGAAGTGGGATTGCTGGATCAGATGGTAATTCTATTTCTAGTTTTTTTAAGGAAACTCCATACTGTTCTCCATAGTGACTGTATCAATTTACATTCCCACCAATAGTGGAAGAGGGCTCCTTTTGTCCACACCCTCCCCAGAATTGGTTGTTTGTAGATTTTCTGATGATGCCGATTCTAACAGGTGTGAGGTGATACCTCATTGTAGTTTTGATTTGCATTTCTCCAATAATTACTGCTGTTGAGCAGCTTTTCATGTGCGTCTTGGCCATCTCTGTGTCTCCTTTGTAGAAACGTCTCTTTAGATCTTCTGCCCATTTTTTTGGGGTTGTTTGTTTTTTTAATATTAAGCTGCATGAGCTGTTTATATATATTGGAGATTAAACCTCTGTCCATTGATTCGTCTGCAACAATTTTCGCCCATTCTGAGCGATGCCTTTTTCCATTCCCGTGTTTTTTAACAAAAAAGGAAAGAAAGGAAAAGAAGCAGAACACTAATGTGCGTAAAATATGCCTTTTGAAACGGTCGTTTTGAAATATGGACGTCCTTTGAATTTTTTGGTCGATATGTGACCCCAGGATTTGTTTTCAGGGCAGGTGTCATTTACAGGCCTGCAATGATTTTGAATATCAACTGACCATTAGCGTTGGGATTAAAGCTGCTGTTGTGTGAAACGGCCACAAGGTGGCAGCAGTTCACCCTTACCAAATCTGGTTACTAGGGCAAGAGAGCCTCAGTGGAAGTGGTGTTCTAGATTGGAGTTTAGAATGGAATGTGCCAGGAGAAAGCCCCTCACGTTTGTCTCAGTACATCTTGTTCGTGTTTTTAATTTAATTTTTTATTTTTTATTACAGCAAGTTTGATTACAATGTTTGGCTTGTTGTAGGTGTGGAAGATGTGGTTCTTTTACACATATACACATGTATGTTCTTCCTGGGATCCTTTTCCCATGTACGTTATGACAGAGTGTTGAGTAGTCTTCTCTTGGTATTCTGTAGGTCTTTGGTGATTATATATGTCACCTGTGTTTGTATATGTCTGTTAACCCCGATATCGTAATGAAACCAATCCTCACACCTTTCCATTGGTGAACCATAATTTTGTTTAATGAATCTGTGATTGCCCTTCTCCGTGGAAATATCTGCCCTGGTATCCATTTTTAGGTAACACCTATAAGTGATATGATATGTGTCTTTCACTTTCTGACTTACTACAAGTCACGTGATTACTTCTAGACTCATCTACGGTGCTGCAAAGGGCATTGTGTCCTTTTTTCGCTTGGCTTCTCTTCTGCCTTAGCGGGGTCCATTTTCAACAATGTGATTCCCTGAGGGTTGTGTGTTAGCTGACCTGGGCAGCCTTACCCTGCCGGCCCGCCCCCCCCAAGTGTGCCTCGTTGAGGTCAATATAAACAGAGCTCCACGCAGCAATAGCCCCTGAAGCTGTGCCTGACTCCATATTCTCTGCCCCGTCAGCAGTCTCGGGGCTGTGCTGGTGGGAGGGAGTGAGGGGCCACAGCTTTGTGGGTGGCCCGGTGTGAGTGGGGTTCTGCTGGACTTTCTGCAGGAGTTGCCAGGCTGCCGCCTGTAAAGAAGTGGTTGTGTCACCCATACCTTCTGCTGGAATTTCTCTCCGGACAGAGGTGAGGAAGGAAAAAAGCAGTGGGGGCCGGGACAGGAGGGGTATCTCAGGCAGGGCAATGGAAAGATTCTGGAAGAGCGCTAGGGTCCAGGACCACCCTGGCTGGCCTGCAGGCACCAGGTTGGCCTGCGTGCTGTCGCTGGTGTTGCTCCAGGGTCCTTCCTCTAGGCTTTCAAGCCCTTGTACATATTCAGGTGTTTTACCTGGAAAGGGTGGGAACAGTTCAGCAGCAGCTGGTCTGGGGCTCAGCTCACGTTTACTCACAGATGCCTTGGCACGGTCCCCCAGCTTTGCAATGAGGACGCTCCTTGCGTGGGGGGTGGGTTGATGGCTGTATGGGAGATGGTTCCCCACCTCTGACCAATTTCAGAATTGTTTACCGCTGGAACAAGTGCCGTGATAGGGTTTTCCTCTGTATAACTCGTGGGTTCAATTTTTTTTTCTTTTATGGTTCAAGTTAGATTTTATTCCTCTTTTATGTATTTATAAATATAAGCATGGAAATAATTCATTCCTATAAATACATCTGTGTGACGGGAAGAATATTTTCTGTTTTATTTTTAAATTTTATTTTTTAAAATTTTGAAATTTCATTTTATTTATGTTTTTGTACAGCAGGTTATTATTAGTTATGTATTTTATGCATATACATGTATACAGGTCAATCCCAATCTCCCAACTCATCCCACCACCACCACCCCATGGCTTCCCACCCTTGGTGTCCATACGTTTGTTCTCTACCTCTGTGTCTCTATTTCTTCCCTGCAAACCAGTTCATCTGTACCATTTTTATAGGTTCCACATATATGCATTAATATACAATATTTGTTTTCCTCTTTCTGACTTACTTCATTCTGTATGACAGTCTCTCGATCCATCGATGTCTCTACAAATGACCCAGTTTCATTCCTTTTTATGGCCGAGTAATATTCCATTTCATATATGTACCACATCTTTATCCATTCATCTGTCTGTGGGCATTTAGGTTGCTTCCATTACCTGGATATTGTAAATAGTGCTGCAATGAACATTGTGGTGAATGTGCCTTTTTGATGTACGGTTTTCTCTGGGTATATGCCCAGAAGTGGGATTGCCGGATCAGATGGAATTTCTATTTCTCGTTTTTTTAAGGAAACTCCATACTGTTCTCCATAGTGACTGTATCAATTTACATTCCCACCAATAGTGGAAGAGGGCTCCCTTTGTCCACACCCTCCCCAGAATTGGTTGTTTGTAGATTTTCTGATGATGCCGATTCTAACAGGTGTGAGGTGATACCACATTGTAGTTTTGATTTGCATTTCTCTAATAATTAGTGCTGTTGAGCAGCTTTTCATGTGCGTCTTGGCCATCTCTGTGTCTCCTTTGAAGAAACGTCTCTTTAGATCTCCTGCCCATTTTTTGGGGGGTTGTTTGTTTTTTTAATATTAAGCTGCATGAGCTGTTTATATATATTGGAGATTAAACCTCTGTTCATTGATTCGTCTGCAACTATTTTCACCCATTCTGAGGGATGCCTTTTTCCATTCCCGTGTTTTTTAACAAAAAAGGAAAGAAAGGAAAAGAAGCAGAACACTAATGTGCGTAAAATATGCCTTTTGAAACGGTCGTTTTGAAATATGGACGTCCTTTGAATTTTTTGGTCGATATGTGACCCCAGGATTTGTTTTCAGGGCAGGTGTCATTTACAGGCCTGCAATGATTTTGAATATCAACTGACCATTAGCGTTGGGATTAAAGCTGCTGTTGTGTGAAACGGCCACAAGGTGGCAGCAGTTCACCCTTACCAAATCTGGTTACTAGGGCAAGAGAGCCTCAGTGGAAGTGGTGTTCTAGATTGGAGTTTAGAATGGAATGTGCCAGGAGAAAGCCCCTCACGTTTGTCTCACTACATCTTGTTCGTGTTTTTAATTTAATTTTTTTTATTTTTTATTACAGCAAGTTTGATTACAATGTTTGGCTTGTTGTAGGTGTGGAAGATGTGGTTCTTTTACACATATACAGATGTCAGATCTTCCTGGGATCCTTTTCCCATGTACGTTATGACAGAATGTTGAGTAGTTCTCTCGGTATTCTGTTGGTCTTTGGTGATTATATATGTCACCTGTGTTTGTATATGTCTGTTACCTCCGATATCGTAATGAAACCAATCCTCACACCTTTCCATTGATGAACCATAAGTTTGTTTAATGAATCTGTGATTGCCCTTCTCCGTGGAAATATCTGCCCTGGTATCCATTTTTAGGTAACACCTATAAGTGATATGATATGATATGTGTCTTTCACTTTCTGACTTACTACAAGTCACGTGATTACTTCTAGACTCATCTACGTTGCTGCAAATGGCATTGTGTCCTTCTTTCCCTTGGCTTCTCTTCTGCCTTAGCGGGGTACATTTTCAATAATGTGATTCCCTGAGGGTTGTGGATTAGCTGACCTGGGCAGCCTTACACTGCCAGCCCGCCCTCCCCAGGTGTGCCTCGTTGAGGTCAATATAAACAGCGCTCCAGGCAGCAATAGCCCCTGAAGCTGTGCCTGACTCCATATTCTCTGCCCCGTCAACAGTCTCGGGGCTGTGCTGGTGGGAGGGAGTGAGGGGCCACAGCTTTGTGGGTGGCCCGGTGTGAGTGAGGTTCTGCTGGCCTTTCTGCAGGAGTTGCCAGGCTGCCGCCTGTAAAGAAGAGGTTGTGTCACCCATACCTTCCGCTGGAATTTCTCTCCGGACAGAGGTGAGGAAGGAAAAAAGCAGTGGGGGCCGGGACAGGAGGGGTATCACAGGCAGGGCAATGGAAAGCTTCTGGAAGTGCGCACGGGGCCACGACCACCCTGGCTGGCCTGCAGGCACCAAGTTGGCCTGCGTGCTGTCCCTGGTGTGGCTCCACGGTCCTTCCTCTAGGCTTTCAAGCCCTTGTACATATTCAGGTGTTTTACCTGGAAAGGGTGGGAACAGTTCAGCAGCAGCTGGCCTGGGGCTCAGCTCACGTTTACTCACAGATGCCTCGGCACGGTCCCCCAGCTTTGCAATGAGGACGCTCCTTGCGTGGGGGGTGGGTTGCTGGCTGTATGGGAGACGGTTCCCCACCTCTGACCAATTTCAAAATTGTTTACCACTGGAGCAAGTGCCCTGATAGGGTTTTCCTCTGTATAACTCGTGGGTTCAGGTTTTTTTTTATTTTATGGTTCAAGTTAGATTTTATTCCTCTTTTATGTATTTATAGATATAAGCATGGAAATAATTCATTCCTATAAATACATCTGTGTGACGGGAAGAACTTTTTTCTGTTTTATTTTTAAATTTTATTTTTTAAAATTTTGAAATTTAATTTTATTTATTTTTTTATACAGCACGTTATTATTAGTTATGTATTTTATGCATATACAAGTATACAGGTCAATCCCAAACTCCCAACTCATCCCACCACCACCACCCCATGGCTTCCCACACTTGGTGTCCATACGTTTGTTCTCTACCTCTGTGTCTCTATTTCTTCCCTGCAAACCAGTTCATCTGTACCATTTTTAGGCTACACATATATGCATTAATATACAATATTTGTTTTCCTCTTTCTGACTTACTTCATTCTGTATGACAGTCTCTCGATCCATCGATGTCTCTACAAATGACCCAGTTTCATTCCTTTTTATGGCCGAGTAATATTCCATTTTATATATGTACCACCTCTTTATCCATTCTTCTGTCTGTGGGCATTTAAGTTGCTTCCATTACCTGGCTATTGTAAATAGTGCTGCAACGAACATTGTGGTGAATGTGCCTTTTTGAATTACGGTATTCTCTGGGTATATGCCCAGAAGTGGGATTGCTGGATCAGATGGTAATTCTATTTCTAGTTTTTTTAAGGAAACTCCATACTGTTCTCCATAGTGACTGTATCAATTTACATTCCCACCAATAGTGGAAGAGGGCTCCTTTTGTCCACACCCTCCCCAGAATTGGTTGTTTGTAGATTTTCTGATGATGCCGATTCTAACAGGTGTTAGGAGATACCTCATTGTAGTTTTGATTTGCATTTCTCCAATAATTAGTGCTGTTGAGCAGCTTTTCATGTGCATCTTGGCCATCTCTTTGTCTCTGAAGAAACGTCTCTTTAGATCTTCTGCCCATTTTTTTTGGGTTGTTTGTTTTTTTTAATATTAAGCTGCATGAGCTGTTTATATATATTGGCGAATAAACCTCTGTCCATTGATTCGTCTGCAACGATTTTCGCCCATTCTGAGCGATGCCTTTTTCCATTCCCGTGTTTTTTAACAAAAAAGGAAAGAAAGGAAAAGAAGCAGAACACTAATGTGCGTAAAATATGCCTTTTGAAACGGTCGTTTTGAAATATGGATGTCCTTTGAATTTTTTGGTCGATATGTGACCCCAGGATTTATTTTCAGGGCAGGTGTCATTTACAGGCCTGCAATGATTTTGAATATCAACTGACCATAAGCGTTGGGATTAAAGCTGCTGTTGTGTGAAACGGCCACAAGGTGGCAGCAGTTCACCCTTAACAAATCTGGTTACTAGGGCAAGAGAGCCTCAGTGGAAGTGGTGTTCTAGATTGGAGTTTAGAATGGAATGTGCCAGGAGAAAGCCCCTCACATTTGTCTCACTACATCTTGTTCGTGTTTTTAATTTAATTTTTTTATTTTTTATTACAGCAAGTTTGATTACAATGTTTGGCTTGTTGTAGGTGTGGAAGATGTGGTTCTTTTACACATATACAGATGTCTGTTCTTCCTGGGATCCTTTTCCCATGTACGTTATGACAGAATGTTGAGGAGTCCTCTCGGTATTCTGTAGGTCTTTGGTGATTATATATGTCACCTGTGTTTGTATATGTCTGTTAACTCCGGTATCGTAATGAAACCAATCCTCACACCTTTCCATTGGTGAACCATAAGTTTGTTTAATGAATCTGTGATTGCCCTTCTCCGTGGAAATATCTGCCCTGGTATCCATTTTTAGGTAACACCTATAAGTGATATGATATGATATGTGTCTTTCACTTTCTGACTTACTACAAGTCACGTGATTACTTCTAGACTCATCTACGGTGCTGCAAATTGCATTGTGTCCTTTTTTCCCTTGGCTTCTCTTCTGCCTTAGCGGGGTCCATTTTCAACAATGTGATTCCCTGAGGGTTGTGGATTAGCTGACCTGGGCAGCCTTACCCTGCCGGCCCGCCCTCCCCAGGTGTGCCTCGTTGAGGTCAATATAAACTGCGCTCCAGGCAGCAGTAGCCCCTGAAGCTGTGCCTGACTCCATATTCTCTGCCCCGTCAGCAGTCTCGGGGCTGTGCTGGTGGGAGGGAGTGAGGGGCCACAGCTTTGTGGGTGGCCCGGTGTGAGTGGGGTTCTGCTGGCCTTTCTGCAGGAGTTGCCAGGCTGCCGCCTGTAAAGAAGAGGTTGTGTCACCCATACCTTCCGCTGGAATTTCTCTGCGGACAGAGGTGAGGAAGGAAAAAAGCAGTGGGGGCCGGGACAGGAGGGGTATCTCAGGCAGGGCAATGGAAAGCTTCTGGAAGAGCGCCCGGGGCCAGGACCACCCTGGCTGGCCTGCAGGCACCAAGTTGGCCTGCGTCCTGTCGCTGGTGTGGCTCCACGGTCCTTCCTCTAGGATTTCAAGCCCTTGTACATATTCAGGTGTTTTACCTGGAAAGGGTGGGAACAGTTCAGCAGCAGCTGGCCTGGGGCTCAGCTCACGTTTACTCACAGATGCCTCGGCACGGTCCCCCAGCTTTGCAATGAGGACGCTCCTTGCATGGGGGGTGGGTGGCTGGCTGTATGGGAGATGGTTCCCCACCACTGACCAATTTCAGAATTGTTTACCGCTGGAGCAAGTGCCCTGATAGGGTTTTCCTCTGTATAACTCGTGGGTTCACTTTTTTTTTCTTTTATGGTTCAAGTTAGATTTTATTCCTCTTTTATGTATTTATAAATATAAGCATGGAAAAATTCATTCCTATAAATACATCTGTGTGACGGGAAGAATTTTTTCTGTTTTATTTTTAAATTTTTTAAAATTTTGAAATTTAATTTTATTTATTTTTTTTATACAGCAGGTTATTATTAGTTATGTATTTTATGCATATACATGTATACAGGTCAATCCCAATCTCCCAACTCATCCCACCACCACCACACCATGGCTTCCCACACTTGGTGTCCATACGTTTTTTCTCTACCTCTGTGTCTCTATTTCTTCCCTGCAAACCAGTTCATCTGTACCATTTTTTAGGTTCCACCTATATGCATTAATATACAATATTTGTTTTCCTCTTTCTGACTTACTTCATTCTGTATGACAGTCTCTCGATCCATCGATGTCTCTACAAATGACCCAGTTTTATTCCTTTTTATGGCCGAGTAATATTCCATTTCATATATGTACCACCTCTTTATCCATTCATCTGTCTGTGGGCATTTAGGTTGCTTCCATTACCTGGCTATTGTAAATAGTGCTGCAATGAACACTGTGGTCAATGTGCTTTTTTGATTTACCGTTTTCTCTGGGTATATGCCCAAAAGTGGTATTGCTGGATCAGATGGTAATTCTATTTCTAGCTTTTTAAGGAAACTCCATACTGTTCTCCATAGTGACTGTATCAATTTACATTCCCACCAGTAGTGGAAGAGGGCTCCTTTTGTCCACACCCTCCCCAGAATTGGTTGTTTGTAGATTTTCTGATGATGCCGATTCTAACAGGTGTGACGTGATACCTCATTGTAGTTTTGATTTGCATTTCTCCAATAATTACTGCTGTTGAGCAGCTTTTCATGTGCGTCTTGGCCATCTCTGTGTCTCCTTTGTAGAAACGTCTCTTTAGATCTTCTGCCCATTTTTTTGGGGTTGTTTGTTTTTTTTAATATTAAGCTGCATGAGCTGTTTATATATATTGGCGATTAAACCTCTGTCCATTGATTCGTCTGCAACAATTTTCGCCCATTCTGAGCGATGCCTTTTTCCATTCCCGTGTTTTTTAACAAAAAAGGAAAGAAAGGAAAAGAAGCAGAACACTAATGTGCGTAAAATATGCCTTTTGAAACGGTCGTTTTGAAATATGGACGTCCTTTGAATATTTTGGTCGATATGTGACCCCAGGATTTGTTTTCAGGGCAGGTGTCATTTACAGGCCTGCAATGATTTTGAATATCAACTGACCATTAGCGTTGGGATTAAAGCTGCTGTTGTGTGAAACGGCCACAAGGTGGCAGCATTTCACCCTTACCAAATCTGGTTACTAGGGCAAGAGAGCCTCAGTGGAAGTGGTGTTCTAGATTGGAGTTTAGAATGGAATGTGCCAGGAGAAAGCCCCTCACGTTTGTCTCAGTACATCTTGTTCGTGTTTTTAATTTAATTTTTTATTTTTTATTACAGCAAGTTTGATTACAATGTTTGGCTTGTTGTAGGTGTGGAAGATGTGGTTCTTTTACACATATACACATGTCTGTTCTTCCTGGGATCCTTTTCCCATGTACGTTATGACAGAATGTTGAGTAGTCTTCTCTTGGTATTCTGTAGGTCTTTGGTGATTATATATGTCACCTGTGTTTGTATATGTCTGTTAACCCCGATATCGTAATGAAACCAATCCTCACACCTTTCCATTGGTGAACCATAATTTTGTTTAATGAATCTGTGATTGCCCTTCTCCGTGGAAATATCTGCCCTGGTATCCATTTTTAGGTAACACCTATAAGTGATATGATATGTGTCTTTCACTTTCTGACTTACTACAAGTCACGTGATTACTTCTAGACTCATCTACGGTGCTGCAAAGGGCATTGTGTCCTTTTTTCGCTTGGCTTCTCTTCTGCCTTAGCGGGGTCCATTTTCAACAATGTGATTCCCTGAGGGTTGTGTGTTAGCTGACCTGGGCAGCCTTACCCTGCCGGCCCGCCCCCCTCAAGTGTGCCTCGTTGAGGTCAATATAAACAGAGCTCCACGCAGCTATAGCCCCTGAAGCTGTGCCTGACTCCATATTCTCTGCCCCGTCAGCAGTCTCGGGGCTGTGCTGGTGGGAGGGAGTGAGGGGCCACAGCTTTGTGGGTGGCCCGGTGTGAGTGGGGTTCTGCTGGCCTTTCTGCAGGAGTTGCCAGGCTGCCGCCTGTAAAGAAGTGGTTGTGTCACCCATACCTTCTGCTGGAATTTCTCTCCGGACAGAGGTGAGGAAGGAAAAAAGCAGTGGGGGCCGGGACAGGAGGGGTATCTCAGGCAGGGCAATGGAAAGGTTCTGGAAGAGCGCTAGGTTCCAGGACCACCCTGGCTGGCCGGCAGGCACCAGGTTGGCCTGCGTGCTGTCGCTGGTGTTGCTCCAGGGTCCTTCCTCTAGGCTTTCAAGCCCTTGTACATATTCAGGTGTTTTACCTGGAAAGGGTGGGAACAGTTCAGCAGCAGCTGGTCTGGGGCTCAGCTCACGTTTACTCACAGATGCCTCGGCACGGTCCCCCAGCTTTGCAATGAGGACGCTCCTTGCGTGGGGGGTGGGTTGATGGCTGTATGGGAGATGGTTCCCCACCTCTGACCAATTTCAGAATTGTTTACCGCTGGAGCAAGTGCCGTGATAGGGTTTTCCTGTGTATAACTCGTGGGTTCAATTTTTTTTCTTTTATGGTTCAAGTTAGATTTTATTCCTCTTTTATGTATTTATAAATATAAGCATGGAAATAATTCATTCCTATAAATACATCTGTGTGACGGGAAGAATATTTTCTGTTTTATTTTTAAATTTTATTTTTTAAAATTTTGAAATTTAATTTTATTTATGTTTTTGTACAGCAGGTTATTATTAGTTATGTATTTTATGCATATACATGTATACAGGTCAATCCCAATCTCCCAACTCATCCCACCACCACCACCCCATGGCTTCCCACCCTTGGTGTCCATACGTTTGTTCTCTACCTCTGTGTCTCTATTTCTTCCCTGCAAACCAGTTCATCTGTACCATTTTTTTAGGTTCCACATATATGCATTAATATACAATATTTGTTTTCCTCTTTCTGACTTACTTCATTCTGTATGACAGTCTCTCGATCCATCGATGTCTCTACAAATGACCCAGTTTCATTCCTTTTTATGGCCGAGTAATATTCCATTTCATATATGTACCACATCTTTATCCATTCATCTGTCTGTGGGCATTTAGGTTGCTTCCATTACCTGGATATTGTAAATAGTGCTGCAATGAACATTGTGGTGAATGTGCCTTTTTGATGTACGGTTTTCTCTGGGTATATGCCCAGAAGTGGGATTGCCGGATCAGATTGAAATTCTATTTCTCGTTTTTTTAAGGAAACTCCATACTGTTCTCCATAGTGACTGTATCAATTTACATTCCCACCAATAGTGGAAGAGGGCTCCCTTTGTCCACACCCTCCCCAGAATTGGTTGTTTGTAGATTTTCTGATGATGCCGATTCTAACAGGTGTGAGGTGATAACTCATTGTAGTTTTGATTTGCATTTCTCTAATAATTAGTGCTGTTGAGCAGCTTTTCATGTGCGTCTTGGCCATCTCTGTGTCTCCTTTGAAGAAACGTCTCTTTAGATCTCCTGCCCATTTTTTGGGGGGTTGTTTGTTTTTTTAATATTAAGCTGCATGAGCTGTTTATATATATTGGAGATTAAACCTCTGTCCATTGATTCGTCTGCAACGATTTTCACCCATTCTGAGGGATGCCTTTTTCCATTCCCGTGTTTTTTAACAAAAAAGGAAAGAAAGGAAAAGAAGCAGAACACTAATGTGCGTAAAATATGCCTTTTGAAACGGTCGTTTTGAAATATGGACGTCCTTTGAATTTTTTGGTCGATATGTGACCCCAGGATTTGTTTTCAGGGCAGGTGTCATTTACAGGCCTGCAATGATTTTGAATATCAACTGACCATTAGCGTTGGGATTAAAGCTGCTGTTGTGTGAAACGGCCACAAGGTGGCAGCAGTTCACCCTTACCAAATCTGGTTACTAGGGCAAGAGAGCCTCAGTGGAAGTGGTGTTCTAGATTGGAGTTTAGAATGGAATGTGCCAGGAGAAAGCCCCTCACGTTTGTCTCACTACTTCTTGTTCTTGTTTTTAATTTAATTTTTTATTTTTTATTACAGCAAGTTTGATTACAATGTTTGGCTTGTTGTAGGTGTGGAAGATGTGGTTCTTTTACACATATACAGATGTCTGTTCTTCCTGGGATCCTTTTCCCATGTACGTTATGACAGAATGTTGAGTAGTCCTCTCTTGGTATTCTGTAGGTCTTTGGTGATGATGTATGTCACCTGTGTTTGTATATGTCTGTTAACCCCGATATCGTAATGAAACCAATCCTCACACCTTTCCATTGGTGAACCATAAGTTTGTTTCATGAATCTGTGATTGCCCTTCTCCGTGGAAATATCTGCCCTGGTATCCATTTTTAGGTAACACCTATAAGTGATATGATAGGATATGTGTCTTTCACTTTCTGACTTACTACAAGTCACGTGATTACTTCTAGACTCATCTACGGTGCTGCAAATGGCATTGTGTCCTTTTTTCCCTTGGCTTCTCTTCTGCCTTAGCGGGGTCCATTTTCAACAATGTGATTCCCTGAGGGTTGTGGATTAGCTGACCTGGGCAGCCTTACCCTGCCGGCCCGCCCTACCCAGGTGTGCCTCGTTGAGGTCAATATAAACAGCGCTCCAGGCAGCAATAGCCCCTGAAGCTGTGCCTGACTCCATATTCTCTGCCCCGTCAGCAGTCTCGGGGCTGTGATGGTGGGAGGGAGTGAGGGGCCACAGCTTTGTGGGTGGCCCGGTGTGAGTGGGGTTCTGCTGGCCTTTCTGCAGGAGATGCCAGGCTGCCGCCTGTAAAGAAGAGGATGTGTCACCCATACCTTCCGCTGGAATTTCTCTCCGGACAGAGGTGAGGAAGGAAAAAAGCAGTGGGGGCCGGGACAGGAGGGGTATCTCAGGCAGGGCAATGGAAAGCTTCTGGAAGAGCGCCTGGGGCCAGGACCACCCTGGCTGTCCTGCAGGCACCAAGTTGTCCTGCGTGCTGTCGCTGGTGTGGCTCCACGGTCCTTCCTCTAGGCTTTCAAATCCTTGTACATATTCAGGTGTTTTACCTGGAAAGGGTGGGAACAGTTCAGCAGCAGCTGGCCTGGGGCTCAGCTCACGTTTACTCACAGATGCCTCGGCACGGTCCCCCAGCTTTCCAATGAGGATGCTCCTTGCGTGGGGGGTGGGTTGCTGGCTGTATGGGAGATGGTTCCCCACCTCTGACCAATTTCAAAATTGTTTACCACTGGAGCAAGTGCTCTCATAGGGTTTTCCTCTGTATAACTCGTGGGTTCATATTTTTTTTTCTTTTATGGTTCAAGTTAGATTTTATTCCTCTTTCATGTATTTATAGATATAAGCATGGAAATAATTCATTCCTATAAATTCATCTGTGTGACGGGAAAAATTTTTTCTCTTTTATTTTTAAATTATATTTTTAAAATTTTGAAATTTAATTTTATTTATTTTTTTATACAGCACGTTATTATTAGTTATGTATTTTATGCATATACGTGTATACAGGTCAATCCCAAACTCCCAACTCATCCCACCACCAACACCCCATGGCTTCCCACACTTGGTGTCCATAAGTTTGTTCTCTAACTCTGTGTCTCTATTTCTTCCCTGCAAACCAGTTCATCTGTACCATTTTTAGGCTCCACATATATGCATTAATATACAATATTTGTTTTCCTCTTTCTGACTTACTTCATTCTGTATGACAGTCTCTCGATCCATCGATGTCTCTACAAATGACCCAGTTTCATTCCTTTTAATGGCCGAGTAATATTCCATTTTATATATGTACCACATCTTTATCCATTCATCTGTCTGTGGGCATTTAGATTGCTTCCATTACCTGGCTATTGTAAATAGTGCTGCAACGAACACTGTGGTGAATGTGCCTTTTTGAAATACGGTTTTCTCTGGGTATATGCCCAGAAGTGGGATTGCTGGATCAGATGGTAATTCTATTTCTAATTTTTTTAAGGAAACTCCAGACTGTTCTCCATAGTGACTGTATCAATTTACATTCCCACCAATAGTGGAAGAGGGCTCCTTTTGTCCACAACCTCCCCAGAATTGGTTTTTTGTAGATTTTCTGATGATGCCGATTCTAACAGGTGTGAGGTGAAACCTCATTGTAGTTTTGATTTGCATTTCTCCAATAATTACTGCTGTTGAGCAGCTTTTCATGTGCATCTTGGCCATCTCTGTGTCTCCTTTGTAGAAACGTCTCTTTAGATCTTCTGCCCATTTTTTTGGGGTTGTTTGTTTTTTTTAATATTAAGCTGCATGAGCTGTTTATATATATTGGCGATTAAACCTCTGTCCATTGATTCGTCTGCAACAATTTTCGCCCATTCTGAGCGATGCCTTTTTCCATTCCCGTGTTTTTTAACAAAAAAGGAAAGAAAGGAAAAGAAGCAGAACACTAATGTGCGTAAAATATGCCTTTTGAAACGGTCGTTTTGAAATATGGACGTCCTTTGAATATTTTGGTCGATATGTGACCCCAGGATTTGTTTTCAGGGCAGGTGTCATTTACAGGCCTGCAATGATTTTGAATATCAACTGACCATTAGCGTTGGGATTAAAGCTGCTGTTGTGTGAAACGGCCACAAGGTGGCAGCAGTTCACCCTTACCAAATCTGGTTACTAGGGCAAGAGAGCCTCAGTGGAAGTGGTGTTCTAGATTGGAGTTTAGAATGGAATGTGCCAGGAGAAAGCCCCTCACGTTTGTCTCAGTACATCTTGTTCGTGTTTTTAATTTAATTTTTTATTTTTTATTACAGCAAGTTTGATTACAATGTTTGGCTTGTTGTAGGTGTGGAAGATGTGGTTCTTTTACACATATACACATGTCTGTTCTTCCTGGGATCCTTTTCCCATGTACGTTATGACAGAATGTTGAGTAGTCTTCTCTTGGTATTCTGTAGGTCTTTGGTGATTATATATGTCACCTGTGTTTGTATATGTCTGTTAACCCCGATATCGTAATGAAAGCAATCCTCACACCTTTCCATTGGTGAACCATAATTTTGTTTAATGAATCTGTGATTGCCCTTCTCCGTGGAAATATCTGCCCTGGTATCCATTTTTAGGTAACACCTATAAGTGATATGATATGTGTCTTTCACTTTCTGACTTACTACAAGTCACGTGATTACTTCTAGACTCATCTACGGTGCTGCAAAGGGCATTGTGTCCTTTTTTCGCTTGGCTTCTCTTCTGCCTTAGCGGGGTCCATTTTCAACAATGTGATTCCCTGAGGGTTGTGTGTTAGCTGACCTGGGCAGCCTTACCCTGCCGGCCCGCCCCCCTCAAGTGTGCCTCGTTGAGGTCAATATAAACAGAGCTCCACGCAGCTATAGCCCCTGAAGCTGTGCCTGACTCCATATTCTCTGCCCCGTCAGCAGTCTCGGGGCTGTGCTGGTGGGAGGGAGTGAGGGGCCACAGCTTTGTGGGTGGCCCGGTGTGAGTGGGGTTCTGCTGGCCTTTCTGCAGGAGTTGCCAGGCTGCCGCCTGTAAAGAAGTGGTTGTGTCACCCATACCTTCTGCTGGAATTTCTCTCCGGACAGAGGTGAGGAAGGAAAAAAGCAGTGGGGGCCGGGACAGGAGGGGTATCTCAGGCAGGGCAATGGAAAGGTTCTGGAAGAGCGCTAGGTTCCAGGACCACCCTGGCTGGCCGGCAGGCACCAGGTTGGCCTGCGTGCTGTCGCTGGTGTTGCTCAAGGGTCCTTCCTCTAGGCTTTCAAGCCCTTGTACATATTCAGGTGTTTTACCTGGAAAGGGTGGGAACAGTTCAGCAGCAGCTGGTCTGGGGCTCAGCTCACGTTTACTCACAGATGCCTCGGCACGGTCCCCCAGCTTTGCAATGAGGACGCTCCTTGCGTGGGGGGTGGGTTGATGGCTGTATGGGAGATGGTTCCCCACCTCTGACAAATTTCAGAATTGTTTACCGCTGGAGCAAGTGCCGTGATAGGGTTTTCCTGTGTATAACTCGTGGGTTCAATTTTTTTTCTTTTATGGTTCAAGTTAGATTTTATTCCTCTTTTATGTATTTATAAATATAAGCATGGAAATAATTCATTCCTATAAATACATCTGTGTGACGGGAAGAATATTTTCTGTTTTATTTTTAAATTTTATTTTTTAAAATTTTGAAATTTAATTTTATTTATGTTTTTGTACAGCAGGTTATTATTAGTTATGTATTTTATGCATATACATGTATACAGGTCAATCCCAATCTCCCAACTCATCCCACCACCACCACCCCATGGCTTCCCACCCTTGGTGTCCATACGTTTGTTCTCTACCTCTGTGTCTCTATTTCTTCCCTGCAAACCAGTTCATCTGTACCATTTTTTTAGGTTCCACATATATGCATTAATATACAATATTTGTTTTCCTCTTTCTGACATACTTCATTCTGTATGACAGTCTCTCGATCCATCGATGTCTCTACAAATGACCCAGTTTCATTCCTTTTTATGGCCGAGTAATATTCCATTTCATATATGTACCACATCTTTATCCATTCATCTGTCTGTGGGCATTTAGGTTGCTTCCATTACCTGGATATTGTAAATAGTGCTGCAATGAACATTGTGGTGAATGTGCCTTTTTGATGTACGGTTTTCTCTGGGTATATGCCCAGAAGTGGGATTGCCGGATCAGATTGAAATTCTATTTCTCGTTTTTTTAAGGAAACTCCATACTGTTCTCCATAGTGACTGTATCAATTTACATTCCCACCAATAGTGGAAGAGGGCTCCCTTTGTCCACACCCTCCCCAGAATTGGTTGTTTGTAGATTTTCTGATGATGCCGATTCTAACAGGTGTGAGGTGATACCTCATTGTAGTTTTGATTTGCATTTCTCTAATAATTAGTGCTGTTGAGCAGCTTTTCATGTGCGTCTTGGCCATCTCTGTGTCTCCTTTGAAGAAACGTCTCTTTAGATCTCCTGCCCATTTTTGGGGGGGTTGTTTGTTTTTTTAATATTAAGCTGCATGAGCTGTTTATATATATTGGAGATTAAACCTCTGTCCATTGATTCGTCTGCAACGATTTTCACCCATTCTGAGGGATGCCTTTTTCCATTCCCGTGTTTTTTAACAAAAAAGGAAAGAAAGGAAAAGAAGCAGAACACTAATGTGCGTAAAATATGCCTTTTGAAACGGTCGTTTTGAAATATGGACGTCCTTTGAATTTTTTGGTCGATATGTGACCCCAGGATTTGTTTTCAGGGCAGGTGTCATTTACAGGCCTGCAATGATTTTGAATATCAACTGACCATTAGCGTTGGGATTAAAGCTGCTGTTGTGTGAAACGGCCACAAGGTGGCAGCAGTTCACCCTTACCAAATCTGGTTACTAGGGCAAGAGAGCCTCAGTGGAAGTGGTGTTCTAGATTGGAGTTTAGAATGGAATGTGCCAGGAGAAAGCCCCTCACGTTTGTCTCACTACTTCTTGTTCTTGTTTTTAATTTAATTTTTTATTTTTTCTTACAGCAAGTTTGATTACAATGTTTGGCTTGTTGTAGGTGTGGAAGATGTGGTTCTTTTACACATATACAGATGTCTGTTCTTCCTGGGATCCTTTTCCCATGTACGTTATGACAGAATGTTGAGTAGTCCTCTCTTGGTATTCTGTAGGTCTTTGGTGATGATGTATGTCACCTGTGTTTGTATATGTCTGTTAACCCCGATATCGTAATGAAACCAATCCTCACACCTTTCCATTGGTGAACCATAAGTTTGTTTAATGAATCTGTGATTGCCCTTCTCCGTGGAAATATCTGCCCTGGTATCCATTTTTAGGTAACACCTATGAGTGATATGATAGGATATGTGTCTTTCACTTTCTGACTTACTACAAGTCACGTGATTACTTCTAGACTCATCTACGGTGCTGCAAATGGCATTGTGTCCTTTTTTCCCTTGGCTTCTCTTCTGCCTTAGCGGGGTCCATTTTCAACAATGTGATTCCCTGAGGGTTGTGGATTAGCTGACCTGGGCAGACTTACCCTGCCGGCCCGCCCTCCCCAGGTGTGCCTCGTTGAGGTCAATATAAACAGCACTCCAGGCAGCAATAGCCCCTGAAGCTGTGCCTGACTCCATATTCCCTGCCCCATCAGCAGTCTCGGGGCTGTGCTGGTGGGAGGGAGTGAGGGGCCACAGCTTTGTGGGTGGCCCGGTGTGAGTGGGGTTCTGCTGGCCTTTCTGCAGGAGTTGCCAGGCTGCCGCCTGTAAAGAAGAGGTTGTGTCACCCATACCTTCCGCTGGAATTTCTCTCCGGACAGAGGTGAGGAAGTAAAAAAGCAGTGGGGGCCGGGACAGGAGGGGTATCTCAGGCAGGGCAATGGAAAGCTTCTGGAAGAGCGCCCGGGGCCAGGACCACCCTGGCTGGCCTGCAGGCACCAAGTAGGCCTGCGTGCTGTCGCTGGTGTGGCTCCACTGTCCTTCCCCTAGGCTTTCAAGCCCTTGTACATATTCAGGTGTTTTACCTGGAAAGGGTGGGAACAGTTCAGCAGCAGCTGGCCTGGGGCTCAGCTCACGTTTACTCACAGATGCCTTGGCACGGTCCCCCAGCTTTGCAATGAGGACGCTCCTTGCATGGGGGGTGGGTTGATGGCTGTATGGGAGATGCTTCCCCACCTCTGACCAATTTCAGAATTGTTTACCACTGGAGCAAGTGCCCTGATAGGGTTTTCCTCTGTATAACTCGTGGGTTCAGGTTTTTTTTTTCTTTTATGGTTCAAGTTAGATTTTATTCCTCTTTTATGTATTTATAGATATAAGCATGGAAATAATTCATTCCTATAAATACATCTGTGTGACGGGAAGAACTTTTTTATGTTTTATTTTTAAATTTTATTTTTTAAAATTTTGAAATTTAATTTTATTTATTTTTTTTATACAGCACGTTATTATTAGTTATGTATTTTATGCATATACATGTATACAGGTCAATCCCAAACACCCAACTCATCCCACCACCACCACCCCATGGCTTCCCACACTTGGTGTCCATACGTTTGTTCTCTACCTCTGTGTCTCTATTTCTTCCCTGCAAACCAGTTCATCTGTACCATTTATAGGCTCCACATATATGCATTAATATTCAATATTTGTTTTCCTCTTTCTGACTTACTTCATTCTGTATGACAGTCTCTCGATCCATCGATGTCTCTACAAATGACCCAGTTTCATTCCTTTTAATGGCCGAGTAATATTCCATTTTATATATGTACCACATCTTTATCCATTCATCTGTCTGTGGGCATTTAGGTTGCTTCCATTACCTGGCTATTGTAAATAGTGCTGCAACGAACATTGTGGTGAATGTGCCTTTTTGAAATACGGTTTTCTCTGGGTATATGCCCAGAAGTGGGATTGCTGGATCAGATAGTAATTCTATTTCTAGTTTTTTTAAGGAAACTCCATACTGTTCTCCATAGTGACTGTATCAATTTACATTCCCACCAATAGTGGAAGAGGGCTCCTTTTGTCCACACCCACCCCAGAATTGGTTGTTTGTAGATTTTCTGATGATGCCGATTCTAACAGGTGTGAGGTGAAACCTCATTGTAGTTTTGATTTGCATTTCTCTGATAATTAGTGCTGTTGAGCAGCTTTTCATGTGCGTCTTGGCCATCTCTGTGTCTCCTTTGAAGAAACGTCTCTTTAGATCTTCTGCCCATTTTTTTTGGGTTGTTTGTTTTTTTTTAATATTAAGGTGCATGAGTTGTTTATATATATTGGAGATTAAACCTCTGTCCATTGATTCGTCTGCAACGATTTTCGCCCATTCTGAGGGATGCCTTTTTCCATTCCCGTGTTTTTTAACAAAAAAGGAAAGAAAGGAAAAGAAGCAGAACACTAATGTGCGTAAAATATGCCTTTTGAAACGGTCGTTTTGAAATATGGACGTCCTTTGAATATTTTGGTCGATATGTGACCCCAGGATTTGTTTTCAGGGCAGGTGTCATTTACAGGCCTGCAATGATTTTGAATATCAACTGACCATTAGCGTTGGGATTAAAGCTGCTGTTGTGTGAAACGGCCACAAGGTGGCAGCAGTTCACCCTTACCAAATCTGGTTACTAGGGCAAGAGAGCCTCAGTGGAAGTGGTGTTCTAGATTGGAGTTTAGAATGGAATGTGCCAGGAGAAAGCCCCTCACGTTTGTCTCACTACTTCTTGTTCGTGTTTTTAATTATTTTTTTATTTTTTATTACTGCAAGTTTGATTACAATGTTTGGCTTGTTGTAGGTGTGGAAGATGTGGTTCTTTTACACATATACACATGTCTGTTCTTCCTGGGATCCTTTTCCCATGTACGTTATGACAGAATGTTGAGTAGTCCTCTCTTGGTATTCTGTAGGTCTTTGGTGATTATATATGTCACCTGTGTTTGTAGATGTCTGTTAAAACCAATATCGTAATGAAACCAATCCTCACACCTTTCCTTTGGTGAACCATACGTTTGTTTAATGAATCTGTGATTGCCCTTCTCCGTGGAAATATCTGCCCTGGTATCCATTTTTAGGTAACACCTATAAGTGATATGATAGGATATGTGTCTTTCACTTTCTGAGTTACTACAAGTCACGTGATTACTTCTAGACTCATCTACGGTGCTGCAAATGGCATTGTGTCCTTTTTTCCCTTGGCTTCTCTTCTGCCTTAGCGGGGTCCATTTTCAACAATGTGATTCCCTGAGGGTTGTGGATTAGCTGACCTGGGCAGCCTTACCCTGCCGCCCCGCCCTCCCCAGGTGTGCCTCGTTGAGGTCAATATAAACAGCGCTCCAGGCAGCAATAGCCCCTGAAGCTGTGCCTGACTCCATATTCTCTGCCCCGTCAGCAGTCTCAGGGCTTTCCTGGTGGGAGGGAGTGAGGGGCCACAGCTTTGTGGGTGGCCCGGTGTGAGTGGGGTTCTGCTGGCCTTTCTGCAGGAGTTGCCAGGGTGCCACCTGTAAAGAAGAGGTTGTGTCACCCATACCTTCCGCTGTAATTTCTCTCCGGACAGAGGTGAGGAAGGAAAAAAGCAGTGGGGGCCGGGACAGGAGGGGTATCTCAGGCAGGGCAATGGAAAGCTTCTGGAAGAGCGCCCGGGGCCAGGACCACCCTGGCTGGCCTGCAGGCACCAAGTTGGCCTGCGTGCTGTCGCTGGTGTGGCTCCACGGTCCTTCCTCTAGGCTTTCAAGCCCTTGTACATATTCAGGTGTTTTACCTGGAAAGGGTGGGAACAGTTCAGCAGCAGCTGGCCTGGGGCTCAGCTCACGTTTACTCACAGATGCCTCGGCACGGTCCCCCAGCTTTGCAATGAGGACGCTCCTTGCGTGGGGGGTGGGTTGATGGCTGTATGGGAGATGGTTCCCCACCTCTGACCAATTTCAGAATTGTTTGCCACTGGAGCAAGTGCCCTGATAGGGTTTTCTTCTGTATAACTCCTGGGTTCAGGTTTTTTTTTCCTTTATGGTTCAAGTTAGATTTTATTCCTCTTTTATGTATTTATAGATATAAGCATGGAAATAATTCATTCCTATAAATACATCTGTGTGACGGGAAGAACTTTTTTCTGTTTTATTTTTAAATTTTATTTTCTTAAATTTTGAAATTTAATTTTATTTATTTTTTTATACAGCACGTTATTATTAGTTATGTATTTTATGCATATACATGTACACAGGTCTATCCCAAACTCCCAACTCATCACACCACCACCACCCCATGGCTTCCCACACTTGGTGTCCTTACGTTTGTTCTCTACCTCTGTGTCTCTATTTCTTCCCTGCAAACCAGTTCATCTGTACCATTTTTAGGCTCCACATATATGCATTAATATACAATATTTGTTTTCCTCTTTCTGACTTACTTCATTCTGTATGACAGTCTCTCGATCCATCGATGTCTCTACAAATGACCCAGTTTCATTCCTTTTTATGGCCGAGTAATATTCCATTTCATATATGTACCACATCTTTATCCATTCATCTGTCTGTGGGCATTTAGGTTGCTTCCATTACCTGGCTATTGTAAATAGTGCTGCAATGAACATTGTGGTGAATGTGCCTTTTTGATTTACGGTTTTCTCTGGGTATATGCCCGGGAGTGGGATTGCTGGATCAGATGGTAATTCTATTTCTAGTTTTTTTAAGGAAACTCCATACTGTTCTCCATAGTGACTGTATCAATTTACATTCCCACCAATAGTGGAAGAGGGCTCCTTTTGTCCACACCCTCCCCAGAATTGGTTGTTTGTAGATTTTCTGATGATGCCGATTCTAACAGGTGTGAGGTGAAACCTCATTGTAATTTTGATTTGCATTTCTCTGATAATTAGTGCTGTTGAGCAGCTTTTCATGTGCGTCTTGGCCATCTCTGTGTCTCCTTTGAAGAAACGTCTCTTTAGATCTTCTGAACATTTTTTTTTTTGGGTTGTTTGTTTTTTTAATATTAAGCTGCATGAGCTGTTTATATATATTGGAGATTAAGCCTCTGTCCATTGATTCGTCTGCAACGATTTTCGCCCATTCTGAGGGATGCCTTTTTCCATTGCCGTGTTTTTTTAACAAAAAAGGAAAGAAAGGAAAAGAAGCAGAACACTAATGTGCGTAAAATATGCCTTTTGAAACGGTCGTTTTGAAATATGGACGTCCTTTGAATATTTTGGTCGATATGTGACCCCAGGATTTGTTTTCAGGGCAGGTGTCATTTACAGGCCTGCAATGATTTTGAATATCAACTGACCATTAGCGTTGGGATTAAAGCTGCTGTTGTGTGAAACGGCCACAAGGTGGCAGCAGTTCACCCTTACCAAATCTGGTTACTAGGGCAAGAGAGCCTCAGTGGAAGTGGTGTTCTAGATTGGAGTTTAGAATGGAATGTGCCAGGAGAAAGCCCCTCACGTTTGTCTCACTACTTCTTGTTCTTGTTTTTGATTTAATTTTTTATTTTTTCTTACAGCAAGTTTGATTACAATGTTTGGCTTGTTGTAGGTGTGGAAGATGTGGTTCTTTTACACATATACACATGTCTGTTCTTCCTGGGATCCTTTTCCCATGTACGTTATGACAGAATGTTGAGTAGTCCTCTCTTAGTATTCTGTAGGTCTTTGGTGATTATATATGTCACCTGTGTTTGTAGATGTCTGTTAACCCCGATATCGTAATGAAACCAATCCTCACACCTTTCCTTTGGTGAACCATAAGTTTGTTTAATGAATCTGTGATTGCCCTTCTCCGTGGAAATATCTGCCCTGGTATCCATTTTTAGGTAACACCTATAAGTGATATGATATGATATGTGTCTTTCACTTTCTGACTTACTACAAGTCACGTGATTACTTCTAGACTCATCTACGGTGCTGCAAATGGCATTGTGTCCTTTATTCCCTTGGCTTCTCTTCTGCCTTAGCGGGGTCCATTCTCAAAAATGTGATTCCCTGAGGGTTGTGGATTAGCTGACCTGGGCAGCCTTACCCTGCCGGCCCGCCCTCCCCAGGTGTGCCTCGTTGAGGTCAATATAAACAGCGCTCTAGGCAGCAATAGCCCCTGAAGCTGTGCCTGACTCCATATTCTCTGCCCCGTCAGCAGTCTCGGGGCTGTGTTGGTGGGAGGGAGTGAGGGGCCACAGCTTGGTGGGTGGCCCGGTGTGAATGGGGTTCTGCTGGCCTTTCTGCAGGAGTTGCCAGGCTGCCGCCTGTAAAGAAGAGGTTGTGTCACCCATATCTTCCGCTGGAATTTCTCTCCGGACAGAGGTGAGGATGGGAAAAAGCAGTGGGGTCCGGGACAGGAGGGGTATCTCAGGCAGGGCAATGGAAAGCTTCTGGAAGAGCGCCCGGGGCCAGGACCACACTGGCTGGCCTGCAGGCACCAAGTTCGCCTGCGTGCTGTCGCTGGTGTGGCTCCACGGTCCTTCCTCTAGGCTTTCAAGCCCTTGTACATATTCAGGTGTTTTACCTGGAAAGGGTGGGAACAGTTCAGCAGCAGCTGGCCTGGGGCTCAGCTCACGTTTACTCACAGATGCCTCGGCACGGTCCCCCAGCTTTGCAATGAGGACGCTCCTTGCGTGGGGGGTGTGTTGATGGCTGTATGGGAGATGCTTCCCCACCTCTGACCAATTTCAGAATTGTTTACCACTGGAGCAAGTGCCCTGATAGGGTTTTCCTCTGTATAACTCGTGGGTTCAGGTTTTTTTTTCTTTTATGGTTCAAGTTAAATTTTATTCCTCTTTTATGTATTTATAGATATAAGCATGGAAATAATTCATTCCTATAAATACATCTGTGTGACGGGAAGAACGTTTTTCTGTTTTATTTTTAAATTTTATTTTTTAAAATTTTGAAATTTAATTTTATTTATTTTTTTTATACAGCACGTTATTATTAGTTATGTATTTTATGCATATACATGTACACAGGTCAATCCCAAACTCCCAACTCATCCCACCACCACCACCCAATGGCTTCCCACACTTGATGTCCATACGTTTGTTCTCTACCTCTGTGTCTCTTTTTCTTCCCTGCAAACCAGTTCACCTGTACCATTTGTAGGCTCCACATATATGCATTAATATACAATATTTTTTTTCCTCTTTCTGACTTACTTCATTCTGTATGACAGTCTCTCGATCCATCGATGTCTCTACAAATGACCCAGTTTCATTCCTTTTTATGGCCGAGTAATATTCCATTTCATATATGTACCACATCTTTATCCATTCATCTGTCTGTGGGCATTTAGGTTGCTTCCATTACCTGGCTATTGTAAATAGTGCTGCAATGAACATTGTGGTGAATGTGCCTTTTTGATTTACGGTTTTCTCTGGGTATATGCCCAGAAGTGGGATTGCTGGATCAGATGGTAATTCTATTTCTAGTTTTTTTAAGGAAACTCCATACTGTTCTCCATAGTGACTGTATCAATTTACATTCCCACCAATAGTGGAAGAGGGCTCCTTTTGTCCACACCCTCCCCAGAATTGGTTGTTTGTAGATTTTCTGATGATGCCGATTCTAACAGGTGTGAGGTGAAACCTCATTGTAGTTTTGATTTGCATTTCTCTGATAATTAGTGCTGTTGAGCAGCTTTTCATGTGCGTCTAGGCCATCTCTGTCTCTCCTTTGAAGAAACGTCTCTTTAGATCTTCTGGCCATTTTTTTTGGGTTGTTTGTTTTTTTAATATTAAGCTGCATGAGCTGTTTATATATATTGGAGATTAAACCTCTGTCCATTGATTCATCTGCAACGATTTTCGTCCATTCTGAGGGATGCCTTTTTCCATTGCCATGTTTTTTTAACAAAAAAGGAAAGAAAGGAAAAGAAGCAGAACACTAATGTGCGTAAAATATGCCTTTTGAAACGGTCGTTTTGAAATATGGACGTCCTTTGAATATTTTGGTCGATATGTGACCCCAGGATTTGTTTTCAGGGCAGGTGTCATTTACAGGCCTGCAATGATTTTGAATATCAACTGACCATTAGCGTTGGGATTAAAGCTGCTGTTGTGTGAAACGGCCACAAGGTGGCAGCAGTTCACCCTTACCAAATCTGGTTACTAGGGCAAGAGAGCCTCAGTGGAAGTGGTGTTCTAGATTGGAGTTTAGAATGGAATGTGCCAGGAGAAAGCCCCTCACGTTTGTCTCACTACTTCTTGTTCGTGTTTTTGATTTAATTTTTTATTTTTTCTTACAGCAAGTTTGATTACAATGTTTGGCTTGTTGTAGGTGTGGAAGATGTGGTTCTTTTACACATATACACATGTCTGTTCTTCCTGGGATCCTTTTCCCATGTACGTTATGACAGAATGTTGAGTAGTCCTCTCTTGGTATTCTGTAGGTCTTTGGTGATTATATATGTCACCTGTGTTTGTAGATATCTGTTAACCCCGATATCGTAATGAAACCAATCCTCACACCTTTCCTTTGGTGAACCATAAGTTTGTTTCATGAATCTGTGATTGCCCTTCTCCGTGGAAATATCTGCCCTGGTATCCATTTTTAGGTAACACCTATAAGTGATATGATATGATATGTGTCTTTCACTTTCTGACTTACTACAAGTCACGTGATTACTTCTAGACTCATCTACGGTGCTGCAAATTGCATTGTGTCCTTTTTTCCCTTGGCTTCTCTTCTGCCTTAGCGGGGTCCATTTTCAACAATGTGATTCCCTGAGGGTTGTGGATTAGCTGACCTGGGCAGCCTTACCCTGCCGGCCCGCCCTACCCAGGTGTGCCTCGTTGAGGTCAATATAAACAGCGCTCCAGGCAGCAATAGCCCCTGAAGCTGTGCCTGCCTCCATATTCTCTGCCCCGTCAGCAGTCTCGGGGCTGTGCTGGTGAGAGGGAGTGAGGGGCCACAGCTTTGTGGGTGGCCCGGTTAGGGTGGGGTTCTGCTGGCCTTTCTGCAGGAGTTGCCAGGCTGCCGCCTGCAAAGAAGAGGTTGTGTCACCCATACCTTCCGCTGGAATTTCTCTCCGGACAGAGGTGAGGAAGGAAAAAAGCAGTGGGGTCCGGGACAGGAGGGGTATCTCAGGCAGGGCCATGGAAAGCTTCTGGAAGAGTGCCCGGGGCCAGGACCACCCTGGCTGGCCTGCAGGCACCAAGTTGGCCTGTGTGCTGTCGCTGGTGTGGCTCCACGGTCCTTCCTCTAGGCTTTCAAGCCCTTGTACATATTCAGGTGTTTTACCTGGAAAGGGTGGGAACAGTTCAGCAGCAGCTGGCCTGGGGCACAACTCACGTTTACTCACAGATGCCTCGGCACGGTCCCCCAGCTTTGCAATGAGGACGCTCCTTGCGTGGGGGGTGGGTTGATGGCTGTATGGGAGATGGTTCCCCACCTCTGACCAATTTCAGAATTGTTTACCACTGGAGCAAGTGCCCTGATAGGGTTTTCCTCTGTATAACTCGTGGGTTCAGTTTTTTTTTCTTTTATGGTTCAAGTTAGATTTTATTCCTCATTTATGTATTTATAGATATAAGCATGGAAATAATTCATTCCTATAAATACATCTGTGTGACGGGAAGAACCTTTTTCTGTTTTATTTTTAAATTTTATTTTTTAAAATTTTGAAATTTAATTTTATTTATTTTTTATACAGCACGTTATTATTAGTTATGTATTTTATGCATATACATGTACACAGGTCAATCCCAAACTCCCAACTCATCCCACCACAAGCACCCCATGGCATCCCACACTTGGTGTCCATACGTTTGTTCTCTACCTCTGTGTCTCTATTTCTTCCCTGCAATCCAGTTCACCTGTACCATTTGTAGGCTCCACATATATGCATTAATATACAATATTTGTTTTCCTCTTTCTGACTTACTTCATTCTGTATGAGAGTCTCTCGATCCATCGATGTCTCTACAAATGACCCAGTTTCATTCCTTTTTATGGCCGAGTAATATTCCATTTCATATATGTACCACATCTTTATCCATTCATCTGTCTGTGGGCATTTAGGTTGCTTCCATTACCTGGCTATTGTAAATAGTGCTGCAATGAACATTGTGGTGAATGTGCCTTTTTGATTTACGGTTTTCTCTGGGTATATGCCCAGAAGTGGGATTGCTGGATCAGAGGGTAATTCTATTTCTAGTTTTCTTAAGGAAACTCCATACTGTTCTCCATAGTGACTGTATCAATTTACATTCCCACCAATAGTGGAAGAGGGCTCCTTTTGTCCACACCCTCCCCAGAATTGGTTGTTTGTAGATTTTCTGATGATGCCGATTCTAACAGGTGTGAGGTGAAACCTCATTGTAGTTTTGATTTGCATTTCTCTGATAATTAGTGCTGTTGAGCAGCTTTTCATGTGCGTCTAGTCCATCTCTGTGTCTCCTTTGAAGAAACGTCTCTTTAGATCTTCTGGCCATTTTTTTTGGGTTGTTTGTTTTTTTAATATTAAGCTGCATGAGCTGTTTATATATATTGGAGATTAAACCTCTGTCCATTGATTCGTCTGCAACGATTTTCGCCCATTCTGAGGGATGCCTTTTTCCATTCCCGTGTTTTTTAACAAAAAAGGAAAGAAAGGAAAAGAAGCAGAACACTAATGTGCGTAAAATATGCCTTTTGAAACGGTCGTTTTGAAATATGGACGTCCTTTGAATATTTTGGTCGATATGTGACCCCAGGATTTGTTTTCAGGGCAGGTGTCATTTACAGGCCTGCAATGATTTTGAATATCAACTGACCATTAGCGTTGGGATTAAAGCTGCTGTTGTGTGAAACGGCCACAAGGTGGCAGCAGTTCACCCTTACCAAATCTGGTTACTAGGGCAAGAGAGCCTCAGTGGAAGTGGTGTTCTAGATTGGAGTTTAGAATGGAATGTGCCAGGAGAAAGCCCCTCACGTTTGTCTCACTACTTCTTGTTCGTGTTTTTAATTTAATTTTTTATTTTTTCTTACAGCAAGTTTGATTACAACGTTTGGCTTGTTGTAGGTGTGGAAGATGTGGTTCTTTTACACATATACACATGTCTGTTCTTCCTGGGATCCTTTTCCCATGTACGTTATGACAGAATGTTGAGTAGTCCTCTCTTGGTATTCTGTAGGTCTTTGGTGATTATATATGTCACCTGTGTTTGTAGATGTCTGTTAACCCCGATATCGTAATGAAACCAATCCTCACACCTTTCCTTTGGTGAACCATAAGTTTGTTTAATGAATCTGTGATTGCCCTTCTCCGTGGAAATATCTGCCCTGGTATCCATTTTTAGGTAACACCTATAAGTGATATGATATGATATGTGTCTTTCACTTTCTGACTTACTACAAGTCACGTGATTACTTCTAGACTCATCTACGGTGCTGCAAATGGCATTGTGTCCTTTTTTCCCTTGGCTTCTCTTCTGCCTTAGCGGGGTCCATTTTCAACAATGTGATTCCCTGAGGGTTGTGGATTAGCTGACCTGGGCAGCCTTACCCTGCCGGCCCGCCCTACCCAGGTGTGCCTCGTTGAGGTCAATATAAACAGCGCTCCAGGCAGCAATAGCCCCTGAAGCTGTGCCTGCCTCCATATTCTCTGCCCCGTCAGCAGTCTCGGGGCTGTGCTGGTGGGAGGGAGTGAGGGGCCACAGCTTTGTGGGTGGCCCGGTGTGAGTGGGGTTCTGCTGGCCTTTCTGCAGGAGTTGCCAGGCTGCCGCCTGCGAAGAAGAGATTGTGTCACCCATACCTTCCGCTGGAATTTCTCTCCGGACAGAGGTGAGGAAGGAAAAAAGCAGTGGGGTCCAGGACAGGATGGGTATCTCAGGCAGGGCAATGGAAACCTTCTGGAAGAGCGCCCGGGGCCAGGACCACCCTGGCTGGCCTGCAGGCACCAAGTTGGCCTGCGTGCTGTCGCTGGTGTGGCTCCACGGTCCTTCCTCTAGGCTTTCAAGCCCTTGTACATATTCAGGTGTTTTACCTGGAAAGGGTGGGAACAGTTCAGCAGCAGCTGGCCTGGGGCACAGCTCACGTTTACTCACAGATGCCTCGGCACGGTCCCCCAGCTTTGCAATGAGGACACTCCTTGCGTGGGGGGTGGGTTGATGGCTGTATGGGAGATGGTTCCCCACCTCTGACCAATTTCAGAATTGTTTACCACTGGAGCAAGTGCCCTGATAGGGTTTTCCTCTGTATAACTCGTGGGTTCAGGTTTTTTTTTCTTTTATGGTTCAAGTTAGATTTTATTCCTCATTTATGTATTTATAGATATAAGCATGGAAATAATTCATTCCTATAAATACATCTGTGTGACGGGAAGAATTTTTTCTGTTTTATTTTTAAATATTTTTTTTTAAAATTTTGAAATTTAATTTTATTTATGTTTTTATACAGCAGGTTATTATTAGTTATGTATTTTATGCATATACATGTATACAGGTCAATCCCAAACTCCCAACTCATCCCACCACCACCACCCCATGGCTTCCCACACTTGGTGTCCATACGTTTGTTCTCTTCCTCTGTGTCTATTTCTTCCCTGCAAACCAGTTCATCTGTACCATTTTTAGGCTCCACATATATGCGTTAATATACAATATTTGTTTTCCTCTTTCTGACTTACTTCATTCTGTATGACAGTCTCTCGATCCATCGATGTCTCTACAAATGACCCAGTTTCATTCCTTTTTATGGCCGAGTAATATTCCATTTCATATATGTACCACATCTTTATCCATTCATCTGTCTGTGGGCATTTAGGTTGCTTCCATTACCTGGCTATTGTAAATAGTGCTGCAATGAACATTGTGGTGAATGTGCCTTTTTGATTTACGGTTTTCTCTGGGTATATGCCCAGAAGTGGGATTGCTGGATCAGATGGTAATTCTATTTCTAGTTTTTTTAAGGAAACTCCATACTGTTCTCCATAGTGACTGTATCAATTTACATTCCCACCAATAGTGGAAGAGGGCTCCTTTTGTCCACACCCTCCCCAGAATTGGTTGTTTGTAGATTTTCTGATGATGCCGATTCTAACAGGTGTGAGGTGAAACCTCATTGTAGTTTTGATTTGCATTTCTCTGATAATTAGTGCTGTTGAGCAGCTTTTCATGTGCGTCTAGTCCATCTCTGTGTCTCCTTTGAAGAAACGTCTCTTTAGATCTTCTGGCCATTTTTTTGGGTTGTTTGTTTTTTTAATATTAAGCTGCATGAGCTGTTTATATATATTGGAGATTAAACCTCTGTCCATTGATTCGTCTGCAATGATTTTCGCCCATTCTGAGGGATGCCTTTTTCCATTCCCGTGTTTTTTAACAAAAAAGGAAAGAAAGGAAAAGAAGCAGAACACTAATGTGCGTAAAATATGCCTTTTGAAATGGTCGTTTTGCAATATGGACGTCCTTTGAATATTTTGGTCGATATGTGACCCCAGGATTTGTTTTCAGGGCAGGTGTCATTTACAGGCCTGCAATGATTTTGAATATCAACTGACCATTAGCGTTGGGATTAAAGCTGCTGTTGTGTGAAACGGCCACAAGGTGGCAGCATTTCACCCTTACCAAATCTGGTTACTAGGGCAAGAGAGCCTCAGTGGAAGTGGTGTTCTAGATTGGAGTTTAGAATGGAATGTGCCAGGAGAAAGCCCCTCAAGTTTGTCTCACTACTTCTTGTTCGTGTTTTTAATTTAATTTTTTATTTTTTCTTACAGCAAGTTTGATTACAATGTTTGGCTTGTTGTAGGTGTGGAAGATGTGGTTCTTTTACACATATACACATGTCTGTTCTTCCTGGGATCCTTTTCCCATGTACGTTATGACAGAATGTTGAGTAGTCCTCTCTTGGTATTCTGTAGGTCTTTGGTGATTATATATGTCACCTGTGTTTGTAGATGTCTGTTAACCCCGATATCGTAATGAAACCAATCCTCACACCTTTCCATTGGTGAACCATAAGTTTGTTTAATGAATCTGTGATTGCCCTTCTCCGTGGAAATATCTGCCCTGGTATCCATTTTTAGGTAACACCTATAAGTGATATGATATGATATGTGTCTTTCACTTTCTGACTTACTACAAGTCACGTGATTACTTCTAGACTCATCTACGGTGCTGCAAATGGCATTGTGTCCTTTTTTCCCTTGGCTTCTCTTCTGCCTTAGCGGGGTCCATTTTCAACAATGTGATTCCCTGAGGGTTGTGGATTAGCTGAACTGGGCAGCCATACCCTGCCGGCCCGCCCTCCCCAGGTGTGCATCGTTGAGGTCAATATAAACAGCGCTCCAGGCAGCAATAGCCCCTGAAGCTGTGCCTGACTCCATATTCTCTGCCCCGTCAGCAGTCTCGGGGCTGTGTTGGTGGGAGGGAGTGAGGGGCCACAGCTTTGTGGGTGGCCCGGTGTGAGTGGGGTTCTGCTGGCCTTTCTGCAGGAGTTGCCAGGCTGCCGCCTGTAAAGAAGAGGTTGTGTCACCCATATCTTCCGCTGGAATTTCTCTCCGGACAGAGGTGAGGAAGGAAAAAAGCAGTGGGGTCCGGGACAGGAGGGGTATCTCAGGCAGGGCAATGGAAACCTTCTGGAAGAGCGCACGGGGCCAGGACCACCCTGGCTGGCCTGCAGGCACCAAGTTCGCCTGCGTGCTGTCGCTGTTGTGGCTCCACGGTCCTGCCTCTAGGCTTTCAAGCCCTTGTACATATTCAGGTGATTTACCTGGAAAGGGTGGGAAGAGTTCAGCAGCAGCTGGCCTGGGGCTCAGCTCACGTTTACTCACAGATGCCTCGGCACGGTCCCCCAGCTTTGCAATGAGGACGCTCCTTGCGTGGGGGGTGGGTTGATGGCTGTATGGGAGATGGTTCCCCACCTCTGACCAATTTCAGAATTGTTTACCACTGGAGCAAGTGCCCTGATAGGGTTTTCCTCTGTATAACTCGTGGGTTCAGGTTTTTTTTTCTTTTATGGTTCAAGTTAGATTTTATTCCTCTTTTATGTATTTATAGATATAAGCATGGAAATAATTCATTCCTATAAATACATCTGTGTGACGGGAAGAACTTTTTTCTGTTTTATTTTTAAATTTTATTTTTTAAAATTTTGAAATTTAATTTTATTTATTTTTTTTATACAGCACGTTATTATTAGTTATGTATTTTATGCATATACATGTACACAGGTCAATCCCAAACTCCCAACTCATCCCACCACCACCACCCCATGGCTTCCCACACTTGGTGTCCATACGTTTGTTCTCTACCTCTGTGTCTCTATTTCTTCCCTGCAAACCAGTTCACCTGTACCATTTTTATGCTCCACATATATACATTAATATACAATATTTGTTTTCCTCTTTCTGACTTACTTCATTCTGTATGACAGTCTCTCGATCCATCGATGTCTCTACAAATGACCCAGTTTCATTCCTTTTTAGGGCCGAGTGATATTCCATTTCATATATGTACCACATCTTTATCCATTCATCTGTCTGTGGGCATTTAGGTTGCTTCCATTACCTGGCTATTGTAAATAGTGCTGCAACCAACTTTGTGGTGAATGTGCCTTTTTGATTTACGGTTTTCTCTGGGTATATGCCCAGAAGTGGGATTGCTGGATCAGATGGTAATTCTATTTCTAGTTTTTTTAAGGAAACTCCATACTGTTCTCCATAGTGACTGTATCAATTTACATTCCCACCAATAGTGGAAGAGGGCTCCTTTTGTCCACACCCTCCCCAGAATTGGTTGTTTGTAGATTTTCTGATGATGCCGATTCTAACAGGTGTGAGGTGAAACCTCATTGTAGTTTTGATTTGCATTTCTCTGATAATTAGTGCTGTTGAGCAGCTTTTCATGTGCGTCTAGGCCATCTCTGTGTCTCCTTTGAAGAAACGTCTCTTTAGATCTTCTGCCCATTTTTTTTGGGTTGTTTGTTTTTTTAATATTAAGCTGCATGAGCTGTTTATATATATTGGAGATTAAACCTCTGTCCATTGATTCGTCTGCAACGATTTTCGCCCATTCTGAGGGATGCCTTTTTCCATTCCCGTGTTTTTTAACAAAAAAGGGAAGAAAGGAAAAGAAGCAGAACACTAATGTGCGTAAAATATGCCTTTTGAAATGGTCGTTTTGAAATATGGACGACCTTTGAATTTTTTGGTTGATGTGTGATAACAGGATTTGTTTTCAGGGCAGGTGTCATTTACAGGCCTGCAATGATTTTGAATATCAACTGACCATTAGCGTTGGGATTAAAGCTGCTGTTGTGTGAAACGGCCACAAGGTGGCAGCAGTTCACCCTTACCAAATCTGGTTACTAGGGCAAGAGAGCCTCAGTGGAAGTGGTGTTCTAGATTGGAGTTTAGAATGGAATGTGCCAGGAGAAAGCCCCTCACGTTTGTCTCACTACTTCTTGTTCGTGTTTTTAATTTAATTTTTTATTTTTTCTTACAGCAAGTTTGATTACAACGTTTGGCTTGTTGTAGGTGTGGAAGATGTGGTTCTTTTACACATATACACATGTCTGTTCTTCCTGGGATCCTTTTCCCATGTACGTTATGACAGAATGTTGAGTAGTCCTCTCTTGGTATTCTGTAGGTCTTTGGTGATTATATATGTCACCTGTGTTTGTAGATGTCTGTTAACCCCGATATCGTAATGAAACCAATCCTCACACCTTTCCTTTGGTGAACCATAAGTTTGTTTAATGAATCTGTGATTGCCCTTCTCCGTGGAAATATCTGCCCTGGTATCCATTTTTAGGTAACACCTATAAGTGATATGATATGATATGTGTCTTTCACTTTCTGACTTACTACAAGTCACGTGATTACTTCTAGACTCATCTACGGTGCTGCAAATGGCATTGTGTCCTTTTTTCCCTTGGCTTCTCTTCTGCCTTAGCGGGGTCCATTTTCAACAATGTGATTCCCTGAGGGTTGTGGATTAGCTGACCTGGGCAGCCTTACCCTGCCGGCCCGCCCTACCCAGGTGTGCCTCGTTGAGGTCAATATAAACAGCGCTCCAGGCAGCAATAGCCCCTGAAGCTGTGCCTGACTCCATATTCTCTGCCCCGTCAGCAGTCTCGGGGCTGTGCTGGTGGGAGGGAGTGAGGGGCCACAGCTTTGTGGGTGGCCCGGTGTGAGTGGGGTTCTGCTGGCCTTTCTGCAGGAGTTGCCAGGCTGCCGCCTGCAAAGAAGAGGTTGTGTCACCCAAACCTTCCGCTGGAATTTCTCTCCGGACAGAGGTGAGGAAGGAAAAAAGCAGTGGGGTCCGGGACACGAGGGGTATCTCAGGCAGGGCAATGGAAAGCTTCTGGAAGAGCGCCCGGGGCCAGGACCACCCTGGCTGGCCTGCAGGCACCAAGTTGGCCTGCGTGCTGTCGCTGGTGTGGCTCCACGGTCCTTCCTCTAGGCTTTCAAGCCCTTGTACATATTCAGGTGTTTTACCAGGAAAGGGTGGGAACAGTTCAGCAGCAGCTGGCCTGGGGCACAGCTCACGTTTACTCACAGATGCCTCGGCACGGTCCCCCAGCTTTGCAATGAGGACGCTCCTTGCGTGGGGGGTGGGTTGATGGCTGTATGGGAGATGGTTCCCCACCTCTGACCAATTTCAGAATTGTTTACCACTGGAGCAAGTGCCCTGATAGGGTTTTCCTCTGTATAACTCGTGGGTTCAGGTTTTTTTTTTCTTTTATGGTTCAAGTTAGATTTTATTCCTCATTTATGTATTTATAGATATAAGCATGGAAATAATTCATTCCTATAAATACATCTGTGTGACGGGAAGAACTTTTTTCTGTTTTATTTTTAAATATTTTTTTTTAAAATTTTGAAATTTAATTTTATTTATGTTTTTATACAGCAGGTTATTATTAGTTATGTATTTTATGCATATACATGTATACAGGTCAATCCCAAACTCCCAACTCATCCCACCACCACCACCCCATGGCTTCCCACACTTGGTGTCCATACGTTTGTTCTCTTCCTCTGTGTCTATTTCTTCCCTGCAAACCAGTTCATCTGTACCATTTTTAGGCTCCACATATATGCGTTAATATACAATATTTGTTTTCCTCTTTCTGACTTACTTCATTCTGTATGACAGTCTCTCGATCCATCGATGTCTCTACAAATGACCCAGTTTCATTCCTTTTTATGGCCGAGTAATATTCCATTTCATATATGTACCACATCTTTATCCATTCATCTGTCTGTGGGCATTTAGGTTGCTTCCATTACCTGGCTATTGTAAATAGTGCTGCAATGAACATTGTGGTGAATGTGCCTTTTTGATTTACGGTTTTCTCTGGGTATATGCCCAGAAGTGGGATTGCTGGATCAGATGGTAATTCTATTTCTAGTTTTTTTAAGGAAACTCCATACTGTTCTCCATAGTGACTGTATCAATTTACATTCCCACCATTAGTGGAAGAGGGCTCCTTTTGTCCACACCCTCCCCAGAATTGGTTGTTTGTAGATTTTCTGATGATGCCGATTCTAACAGGTGTGAGGTGAAACCTCATTGTAGTTTTGATTTGCATTTCTCTGATAATTAGTGCTGTTGAGCAGCTTTTCATGTGCGTCTAGGCCACCTCTGTGTCTCCTTTGAAGAAACGTCTCTTTAGATCTTCTGGCCATTTTTTTGGGTTGTTTGTTTTTTTAATATTAAGCTGCATGAGCTGTTTATATATATTGGAGATTAAACCTCTGTCCATTGATTCGTCTGCAATGATTTTCGCCCATTCTGAGGGATGCCTTTTTCCATTCCCGTGTTTTTTAACAAAAAAGGAAAGAAAGGAAATGAAGCAGAACACTAATGTGCGTAAAATATGCCTTTTGAAACGGTCGTTTTGCAATATGGACGTCCTTTGAATTTTTTGGTCGATATGTGACCCCAGGATTTGTTTTCAGGGCAGGTGTCATTTACAGGCCTGCAATGATTTTGAATATCAACTGACCATTAGCGTTGGGATTAAAGCTGCTGTTGTGTGAAACGGCCACAAGGTGGCAGCATTTCACCCTTACCAAATCTGGTTACTAGGGCAAGAGAGCCTCAGTGGAAGTGGTGTTCTAGATTGGAGTTTAGAATGGAATGTGCCAGGAGAAAGCCCCTCACGTTTGTCTCACTACTTCTTGTTCGTGTTTTTAATTTAATTTTTTATTTTTTCTTACAGCAAGTTTGATTACAATGTTTGGCTTGTTGTAGGTGTGGAAGATGTGGTTCTTTTACACATATACACATGTCTGTTCTTCCTGGGATCCTTTTCCCATGTACGTTATGACAGAATGTTGAGTAGTCCTCTCTTGGTATTCTGTAGGTCTTTGGTGATTATATATGTCACCTGTGTTTGTAGATGTCTGTTAACCCCGATATCGTAATGAAACCAATCCTCACACCTTTCCTTTGGTGAACCATAAGTTTGTTTAATGAATCTGTGATTGCCCTTCTCCGTGGAAATATCTGCCCTGGTATCCATTTTTAGGTAACACCTATAAGTGATATGATATGATATGTGTCTTTCACTTTCTGACTTACTACAAGTCACGTGATTACTTCTAGACTCATCTACGGTGCTGCAAATGGCATTGTGTCCTTTTTTCCCTTGGCTTCTCTTCTGCCTTAGCGGGGTCCATTTTCAACAATGTGATTCCCTGTGGGTTGTGGATTAGCTGACCTGGGCAGCCTAACCCTGCCGGCCTGCCCTACCAAGGTGTGCCTCGTTGAGGTCAATATAAACAGCGCTCCAGGCAGCAATAGCCCCTGAAGCTGTGCCTGACTCCATATTCTCTGCCCCGTCAGCAGTCTCGGGGCTGTGCTGGTGGGAGGGAGTGAGGGGCCACAGCTTTGTGTGTGGCCCGGTGTGAGTGGGGTTCTGCTGGCCTTTCTGCAGGAGTTGCCAGGCTGCCGCCTGCAAAGAAGAGGTTGTGTCACCCTTACCTTCCGCTGGAATTTCTCTCCGGACAGAGGTGAGGAAGGAAAAAAGCAGTGGGGTCCGGGACAGGAGGGGTATCTCAGGCAGGGCAATGGAAAGCTTCTGGAAGAGCGCCCGGGGCCAGGACCACCCTGGCTGGCCTGCAGGCACCAAGTTGGCCTGCGTGCTGTCGCTGGTGTGGCTCCACGGTCCTTCCTCTAGGCTTTCAAGCCCTTGTACATATTCAGGTGTTTTACCTGGAAAGGGTGGGAACAGTTCAGCAGCAGCTGGCCTGGGGCTCAGCTCACGTTTACTCACAGATGCCTCGGCACAGTCCCCCAGCTTTGCAATGAGGACGCTCCTTGCGTGGGGGGTGGGTTGATGGCTGTATGGGAGATGGTTCCCCACCTCTGACCAATTTCAGAATTGTTTACCACTGGAGCAAGTGCCCTGATAGGGTTTTCCTCTGTATAACTCGTGGGTTCAGGTTTTTTTTTCTTTTATGGTTCAAGTTAGATTTTATTCCTCATTTATGTATTTATAGATATAAGCATGGAAATAATTCATTCCTATAAATACATCTGTGTGACGGGAAGAACGTTTTTCTGTTTTATTTTTAAATTTTATTTATTAAAATTTTGAAATTTAATTTTATTTATTTTTTTATACAGCACGTTATTATTAGTTATGTATTTTATGCATATACATGCACACAGGTCAATCCCAAACTCCCAACTCATCCCACCACCACCACCCCATGGCTTCCCACACTTGGTGTCCATACGTTTGTTCTCTACCTCTGTGTCTCTATTTCTTCCCTGCTAACCAGTTCACCTGTACCATTTCTAGGCTCCACATATATGCATTAATATACAATATTTGTTTTCCTCTTTCTGACTTACTTCATTCTGTATGACAGTCTCTCGATCCATCGATGTCTGTACAAATGACCCAGTTTCATTCCTTTTTATGGCCGAGTAATATTCCATTTCATATATGTACCACATCTTTATCCATTCATCTGTCTGTGGGCATTTAGGTTGCTTCCATTACCTGGCTATTGTAAATAGTGCTGCAATGAACATTGTGGTGAATGTGCCTTTTTGATTTACGGTTTTCTCTGGGTATATGCCCAGAAGTGGGATTGCTGGATCAGATGGTAATTCTATTTCTAGTTTTTTTAAGGAAACTCCATACTGTTCTCCATAGTGACTGTATCAATTTACATTCCCACCAATAGTGGAAGAGGGCTCCTTTTGTCCACACCCTCCCCAGAATTGGTTGTTTGTAGATTTTCTGATGATGCTGATTCTAACAGGTGTGAGGTGAAACCTCATTGTAGTTTTGATTTGCATTTCTCTGATAATTAGTGCTGTTGAGCAGCTTTTCATGTGCGTCTAGGCCATCTCTGTGTCTCCTTTGAAGAAACGTCTCTTTAGATCTTCTGCCCATTTTTTTTGGGTTGTTTGTTTTTTTAATATTAAGCTGCATGAGCTGTTTATATATATTGGAGATTAAGCCTCTGTCCATTGATTCGTCTGCAACGATTTTCGCCCATTCTGAGGGATGCCTTTTTCCATTCCCGTGTTTTTTAACAAAAAAGGAAAGAAAGGAAAAGAAGCAGAACACTAATGTGCGTAAAATATGCCTTTTGAAACGGTCGTTTTGAAATATGGACGTCCTTTGAATATTTTGGTCGATATGTGACCCCAGGATTTGTTTTCAGGGCAGGTGTCATTTACAGGCCTGCAATGATTTTGAATATCAACTGACCATTAGCGTTGGGATTAAAGCTGCTGTTGTGTGAAACGGCCACAAGGTGGCAGCATTTCACCCTTACCAAATCTGGTTACTAGGGCAAGAGAGCCTCAGTGGAAGTGGTGTTCTAGATTGGAGTTTAGAATGGAATGTGCCAGGAGAAAGCCCCTCACGTTTGTCTCACTACTTCTTGTTCGTGTTTTTAATTTAATTTTTTATTTTTTCTTACAGCAAGTTTGATTACAATGTTTGGCTTGTTGTAGGTGTGGAAGATGTGGTTCTTTTACACATATACACATGTCTGTTCTTCCTGGGATCCTTTTCCCATGTACGTTATGACAGAATGTTGAGTAGTCCTCTCTTGGTATTCTGTAGGTCTTTGGTGATTATATATGTCACCTGTGTTTGTAGATGTCTGTTAACCCCGATATCGTAATGAAACCAATCCTCACACCTTTCCTTTGGTGAACCATAAGTTTGTTTAATGAATCTGTGATTGCCCTTCTCCGTGGAAATATCTGCCCTGGTATCCATTTTTAGGTAACACCTATAAGTGATATGATATGATATGTGTCTTTCACTTTCTGACTTACTACAAGTCACGTGATTACTTCTAGACTCATCTACGGTGCTGCAAATGGCATTGTGTCCTTTTTTCCCTTGGCTTCTCTTCTGCCTTAGCGGGGTCCATTTTCAACAATGTGATTCCCTGAGGGTTGTGGATTAGCTGACCTGGGCAGCCTTACCCTGCCGGCCCGCCCTCCCCAGGTGTGCCTCGTTGAGGTCAATATAAACAGCGCTCCAGGCAGCAATAGCCCCTGAAGCTGTGCCTGACTCCATATTCTCTGCCCCGTCAGCAGTCTCGGGGCTGTGCTGGTGGGAGGGAGTGAGGGGCCACAGCTTTGTGGGTGGCCCGGTGTGAGTGGGGTTCTGCTGGCCTTTCTTCAGGAGTTGCCAGGCTGCCGCCTGCAAAGAAGAGGTTGTGTCACCCATACCTTCCGCTGGAATTTCTCTCCGGACAGAGGTGAGGAAGGAAAAAAGCAGTGGGGGCCGGGACAAGAGGGGTATCTCAGGCAGGGCAATGGAAAGCTTCTGGAAGAGCGCCCGGGGCCAGGACCACCCTGGCTGGCCTGCAGGCACCAAGTTCGCCTGCGTGCTGTCGCTGGTGTGGCTCCACGGTCCTTCCTCTAGGCTTTCAAGCCCTTGTACATATTCAGGTGTTTTACCTGGAAAGGGTGGGAACAGTTCAGCAGCAGCTGGCCTGGGGCTCAGCTCACGTTTACTCACAGATGCCTCGGCAGGGTCCACCAGCTTTGCAATGAGGACGCTCCTTGCGTGGGGGGTGGGTTGCTGGCTGTATGGGAGATGGTTCCCCACCTCTGACCAATTTCAGAATTGTTTACCGCTGGAACAAGTGCCGTGATAGGGTTTTCCTCTGTATAACTCGTCGGTTCAGTTTTTTTTTCTTTTATGGTTCAAGTTAGATTTTATTCCTCTTTTATGTATTTATAGATATAATCATGGAAATAATTTATTCCTATAAATACATCTGTGTGACGGGAAGAACTTTTTTCTGTTTTATTTTTAAATTTTATTTTTTAAAATTTTGAAATTTAATTTTATTTATGTTTTTATACAGCAGGTTATTATTAGTTATGTATTTTATGCATATACATGTATACAGGTCAATCCCAATCTCCCAACTCATCCCACCACCACCACCCCATGGCTTCCCACACTTGGTGTCCATACGTTTGTTCTCTACCTCTGTGTCTCTATTTCTTCCCTGCAAACCAGTTCATCTGTACCATTTTTTTAGGTTCCACATATATGAATTAATATACAATATTTGTTTTACTCTTTCTGACTTACTTCATTCTGTATGACAGTCTCTCGATCCATCGATGTCTGTACAAATGACCCAGTTTCATTCCTTTTTATGGCTGAGTAATATTCCATTTCATATATGTACCACATCTTTATCCATTCATCTGTCTGAGGGTATTTAGGTTGCTTCCATTACCTGGCTATTGTAAATAGTGCTGCAATGAACATTGTGGTGAATGTGCCTTTTTGATTTACGGTTTTCTCTGGGTATATGCCCAGAAGTGGGATTGCTGGATCAGATGGTAATTCTATTTCTAGTTTTTTTAAGGAAACTCCATACTGTTCTCCATAGTGACTGTATCAATTTACATTCCCACCAATAGTGGAAGAGGGCTCCTTTTGTCCACACCCTCCCCAGAATTGGTTGTTTGTAGAATTTCTGATGATGCCGATTCTTACAGGTGTGAGGTGATACCTCATTGTAGTCTTGATTTGCATTTCTCTAATAATTAGTGCTGTTGAGCAGCTTTTCATGTGCGTCTTGGCCATCTCTGTGTCTTCTTTGAAGAAACGTCTCTTTAGATCTTCTGCCCATTTTTGTATTGGGTTGTTTGTTTTTTTTTAATATTAAGTTGCATGAGCTGTTTATATATATTGGAGATTAAACCTCTGTCCATTGATTCGTCTGCAACGATTTTCGCCCATTCTGAGGGATGCCTTTTTCCATTCCCGTGTTTTTTAACAAAAAAAGGAAAGAAAGGAAAAGAAGCAGAACACTAATGTGCGTAAAATATGCCTTTTGAAACGGTCGTTTTGAAATATGGACGTCCTTTGAATTTTTTGGTCGATATGTGACCCCAGGATTTGTTTTCAGGGCAGGTGTCATTTACAGGCCTGCAATGATTTTGAATATCAACTGACCATTAGCGCTGGGATTAAAGCTGCTGTTGTGTGAAACGGCCACAAGGTGGCAGCAGTTCACCCTTACCAAATCTGGTTACTAGGGCAAGAGAGCCTCAGTGGAAGTGGTGTTCTAGATTGGAATTTAGAATGGAATGTGCCAGGAGAAAGCCCCTCACGTTTGTCTCACTACATCTTGTTCGTGTTTTTAATTTAATTTTTTTTTTATTTTTTATTACAGCAAGTTTGATTACAATATTTGGCTTGTTGTAGGTGTGGAAGATGTGGTTCTTTTACACATATACACATGTCTGTTCTTCCTGGGATCCTTTTCCCATGTACGTTATGACAGAATGTTGAGTAGTCCTCTCTTGGTATTCTGTAGGTCTTTGGTGATTATATATGTCACCTGTGTTTGTAGATGTCTGTTAACCCCGATATCGTAATGAAACCAATCCTCACACCTTTCCATTGGTGAACCATAAGTTTGTTTAATGAATCTGTGATTGCCCTTCTCCGTGGAAATATCTGCCCTGGTATCCATTTTTAGGTAACACCTATAAGTGATATGATATGTTATGTGTCTTTCACTTTCTGACTTACTACAAGTCACGTGATTACTTCTAGACTCATCTACGGTGCTGCAAATGGCATTGTGTCCTTTTTTTCCTTGGCTTCTCTTCTGCCTTAGTGGGGTCCATTTTCAACAATGTGATTCCCTGTGGGTTGTGGGTTAGTTGACCTGGGCAGCCTTACCCTGCCAGCCCGCCCTCCCCAGGTGTGCCTCGTTGAGGTCAATATAAACAGCGCTCCAGGCAGCAATAGCCCCTGAAGCTGTGCCTGACTCCATATTCTCTGCCCCGTCAGCAGTCTCGGGGCTGTGCTGGTGGGAGGGAGTGAGGGGCCACAGCTTTGTGGGTGGCCCGGTGTGAGTGGGGTTCTGCTGGCCTTTCTTCAGGAGTTGCCAGGCTGCCGCCTGTAAAGAAGAGGTTGTGTCACCCATACCTTCCGCTGGAATTTCTCTCCGGACAGAGGTGAGGAAGGAAAAAAGCAGTGGGGTCCGGGACAGGAGGGGTATCTCAGGCAGGGCAATGGAAAGCTTCTGGAAGAGCGCCCGGGGCCAGGACCACCCTGGCTGGCCTGCAGGCACGAAGTTCGCCTGCGTGCTGTCGCTGGTGTGGCTCCACGGTCCTTCCTCTAGGCTTTCAAGCCCTTGTACATATTCAGGTGTTTTACCTGGAAAGGGTGGGAACAGTTCAGCAGCAGCTGGCCTGGGGCTCAGCTCACGTTTACTCACAGATGCCTCGGCACGGTCCCCCAGCTTTGCAATGAGGACGCTCCTTGTGTGGGGGGTGGGTTGATGGCTGTATGGGAGATGGTTCCCCACCTCTGACCAATTTCAGAATTGTTTACCACTGGAGCAAGTGCCCTGATAGGGTTTTCCTCTGTATAACTCGTGGCTTCAGGTTTTTTTTTCTTTTATGGTTCAAGTTAGATTTTATTCCTCATTTATGTATTTATAGATATAAGCATGGAAATAATTCATTCCTATAAATACATCTGTGTGACGGGAAGAACGTTTTTCTGTTTTATTTTTAAATTTTATTTTTTAAAATTTTGAAATTTAATTTTATTTATTTTTTTTATACAGCACGTTATTACTAGATATGTATTTTATGCATATATATGTACACAGGTCAATCCCAAACTCCCAACTCATCCCACCACCACCACCCCATGGCTTCCCACACTTGGTGTCCATACGTTTGTTCTCTACCTCTGTGTCTCTATTTCTTCCCTGCAAACCAGTTCACCTGTACCATTTGTAGGCTACACATATATGCATTAATATACAATATTTGTTTTCCTCTTTCTGACTTACTTCATTCTGTATGAGAGTCTCTCGATCCATCGATGTCTCTACAAATGACCCAGTTTCATTCCTTTTTATGGCCGAGTAATATTCCATTTCATATATGTACCACATCTTTATCCATTCGTCTGTCTGTGGGCATTTAGGTTGCTTCCATTACCTGGCTATTGTAAATAGTGCTGCAATGAACATTGTGGTGAATGTGCCTTTTTGATTTACGGTTTTCTCTGGGTATATGCCCAGAAGTGGGATTGCTGGATCAGATGGTAATTCTATTTCTAGTTTTTTTAAGGAAACTCCATACTGTTCTCCATAGTGACTGTATCAATTTACATTCCCACCAATAGTGGAAGAGGGCTCCTTTTGTCCACACCCTCCCCAGAATTGGTTGTTTGTAGATTTTCTGATGATGCCGATTCTAACAGGTGTGAGGTGAAACCTCATTGTAGTTTTGATTTGCATTTCTCTGATAATTAGTGCTGTTGAGCAGCTTTTCATGTGCGTCTAGGCCATCTCTGTGTCTCCTTTGAAGAAACGTCTCTTTAGATCTTCTGGCCATTTTTTTTGGGTTGTTTGTTTTTTTAATATTAAGCTGCATGAGCTGTTTATATATATTGGAGATTAAACCTCTGTCCATTGATTCGTCTGCAACGATTTTTGCCCATTCTGAGGGATGCCTTTTTCCATTCCCGTGTTTTTTAACAAAAAAGGAAAGAAAGGAAAAGAAGCAGAACACTAATGTGCGTAAAATATGCCTTTTGAAACGGTCGTTTTGAAATATGGACGTCCTTTGAATATTTTGGTCGATATGTGACCCCAGGATTTGTTTTCAGGGCAGGTGTCATTTACAGGCCTGCAATGATTTTGAATATCAACTGACCATTAGCGTTGGGATTAAAGCTGCTGTTGTGTGAAACGGCCACAAGTTGGCAGCAGTTCACCCTTACCAAATCTGGTTACTAGGGCAAGAGAGCCTCAGTGGAAGTGGTGTTCTAGATTGGAGTTTAGAATGGAATGTGCCAGGAGAAAGCCCCTCACGTTTGTCTCACTACTTCTTGTTCGTGTTTTTAATTTAATTTTTTATTTTTTCTTACAGAAAGTTTGATTACAATGTTTGGCTTGTTGTAGGTGTGGAAGATGTGGTTCTTTTACACATATACAGATGACTGTTCTTCCTGGGATCCTTTTCCCATGTACGTTATGACAGAATGTTGAGTAGTCCTCTCTTGGTATTCTGTAGGTCTTTGGTGATTATATATGTCACCTGTGTTTGTATATGTCTGTTAACCCCGATATCGTAATGAAACCAACCCTCACACCTTTCCATTGGTGAACCATAAGTTTGTTTAATGAATCTGTGATTGCCCTTCTCCGTGGAAATATCTGCCCTGGTATCCATTTTTAGGTAACACCTATAAATGATATGATATGTTATGTGTCTTTCACTTTCTGACTTACTACAAGTCACGTGATTACTTCTAGACTCATCTACGGTGCTGCAAATGGCATTGTGTCCTTTTTTTCCTTGGCTTCTCTTCTGCCTTAGTGGGGTCTATTTTCAACAATGTGATTCCCTGAGGGTTGTGGATTAGCTGACCTGGGCAGCCTTACCCTGCCGGCCCGCCCTCCCCAGGTGTGCCTCGTTGAGATCAATATAAACAGCGCTCCAGGCAGCAATAGCCCCTGAAGCTGTGCCTGACTCCATATTCTCTGCCCCGTCAGCAGTCTCGGGGCTGTGCTGGTGGGAGGGAGTGAGGGGCCACAGCTTTGTGGGTGGCCCGGTGTGAGTGGGGTCCTGCTGGCCTTTCTGCAGTAGATGCCAGGCTGCCGCCTGTAAAGAAGAGGATGTGTCACCCATACCTTCCGCTGGAATTTCTCTCCGGACAGAGGTGAGGAAGGAAAAAAGCAGTGGGGGCCGGGACAGGAGGGGTATCTCAGGCAGGGCAATGGAAAGCTTCTGGAAGAGCGCCCGGGGCCAGGACCACCCTGGCTGGCCTGCAGGCACCAAGTTCGCCTGCGTGCTGTCGCTGGTGTGGCTCCACGGTCCTTCCTCTAGGCTTTCAAGCCCTTGTACATATTCAGGTGTTTTACCTGGAAAGGGTGGGAACAGTTCAGCAGCAGCTGGCCTGGGGCTCAGCTCACGTTTACTCACAGATGCCTCGGCAGGGTCCACCAGCTTTGCAATGAGGACGCTCCTTGCGTGGGGGGTGGGTTGCTGGCTGTATGGGAGATGGTTCCCCACCTCTGACCAATTTCAGAATTGTTTACCGCTGGAACAAGTGCCGTGATAGGGTTTTCCTCTGTATAACTCGTCGTTTCAGTTTTTTTTTTCTTTTATGGTTAAGTTAGATTTTATTCCTCTTTTATGTATTTATAGATATAATCATGGAAATAATTCATTCCTATAAATACATCTGTGTGACGGGAAGAACTTTTTTCTGTTTTATTTTTAAATTTTATTTTTTAAAATTTTGAAATTTAATTTTATTTATTTTTTTATACAGCAGGTTATTATTAGTTATGTATTTTATGCATATACATGTATACAGGTCAATCCCAATCTCCCAACTCATCCCACCACCACCACCCCATGGCTTCCCACACTAGGTGTCCATACGTTTGTTCTCTACCTCTGTGTCTCTATTTCTTCCCTGCAAACCAGTTCATCTGTACCATTTTTAGGCTCCACATATATGCATTAATATACAATATTTGTTTTCCTCTTTCTGACTTACTTCATTCTGTATGACAGTCTCTCGATCCATCGATGTCTCTACAAATGACCCAGTTTCATTCCTTTTTATGGCCGAGTAATATTCCATTTCATATATGTACCACATCTTTATCCATTCATCTGTCTGAGGGTATTTAGGTTGCTTCCATTAACTGGCTATTGTAAATAGTGCTGCAATGAACATTGTGGTGAATGTGCCTTTTTGATTTACGGTTTTCTCTGGGTATATGCCCAGAAGTGGGATTGCTGGATCAGATGGTAATTCTATTTCTAGTTTTTTTAAGGAAAGTCCATAGTGTTCTCCATAGTGACTGTATCAATTTACATTCCCACCAATAGTGGAAGAGGGCTCCTTTTGTCCACACCCTCCCCAGAATTGGTTGTTTGTAGATTTTCTGATGATGCCGATTCTAACAGGTGTGAGGTGATACCTCATTGTAGTTTTGATTTGCATTTCTCTAATAATTAGTGCTGTTGAGCAGCTTTTCATGTGCGTCTTGGCCATCTCTGTGTCTCCATTGAAGAAACGTCTCTTTAGATCTTCTGCCCATTTTTTTTGGGTTGTTTTTTTTTTTAATATTAAGCTGCATGAGCTGTTTATATATATTGGAGAATAAACCTCTGTCCATTGATTCGTCTGCAAGGATTTTCGCCCATTCTGAGGGATGCCTTTTTCCATTCCGGTGTTTTTTAACAAAAAAGGGAAGACAGGAAAAGAAGCAGAACACTAATGTGCGTAAAATATGCCTTTTAAAATGGTCGTTTTGAAATATGGACGTCCTTTGAATTTTTTGGTCGTTATGTGACCCGAGGATTTGTTTTCAGGGCAGGTGTCTTTTACAGGCCTGCAATGATTTTGAATATCAACTGACCATTAGCGTTGGGATTAAAGCTGCTGTTGTGTGAAACGGCCACATGGTGGCAGCAGTTCACCCTTACCAATATATTTCCTGGGATATTTTAGGTGTACCCAGGTTGAGGTTCTTGTAAGCAGTGCAGCCCTCAATTTGGGGGTGGCTCTGTCTTATGGATTTTCAGTTTTCCCAAGGTATATTCCGTAGACTGGAAGTGTCCTTGGCTCTGTAGCTCTGTTGTTTACTTGTTTTAGGGGACACAATGCACTCCTCCAGTGAGGCAGTTTGCAACTTACATCCCGCCCATCAGCATAACAAGGCTCCCTGTTCTCCAGGGCCTGTCTTGCCTTTCTGGTTTTTACACATTTTGTGGATGTCCCTTTTGACCGGTGGGAAGTGATACTCCTTTGTAGTGCAGATTTGCATTGCCCGCTTGCTTGCTTGGCCAAAAAGGGCGTATGCGTTTTCTTCTGAATATATTCAGGAGAAAACGCATACGCCCTTTTTGGCCAAGTGCATCATTGTCGAAGTTGTGCCCCTCTTCCTGTGCTTTACAGGCGATTCCAACGTACCTCTTGAAATCTGTTTCCTGCTATTCTGCCTCGCTTTCAAGTCCGCCTCGTTGCCTTCCCTCAACAGATTTTTGGACGATAGTTGGCCTTGATTACTCTGCCAGTTTGTGAATTGCTGTGCCCCTGAGCTCCATTTTTCAACTCGTTTTTTGTGAGCTGAACGCAAGTCCAAACTTTTGGTTCAGGACCTCTACTGGTTCCCGGTGGGTGGCTGAGACTTTGGTTCATTCTTCTTCCTGCCGGGAAATTAGAGTGACATGTGCCCATCCAAATGCCTAACAGCTACTCTCTCATTGGTTCTCCCTCTTCCCTTTCATCCTCTGCCAAATTGGCAACCTGTGCGAACCAGGAGCTTAAAGGGGCTGTCTCTCCAAGTTGGGAGATTGATAGGAAAGCAGTTGGAAAGTCAAACCGGAGCACCAGGAGAGGGGCTCTTCGTTGAGTTTTAGAAACCTTTCGTATTCACAGTGTGTCCATTCTCTAGGTTTCCCGTACACGTTATAGCTGTAGTAATATTCCCTTCCACCTGGAGAGCTGGGACCCATGGAATGGGTGCCATGCATTATTGCTTTAAAGGGTCTGCATTTGCTCACCCAATCTCACCAATCCTCTCAGTCCCAAGTGTCCAGCCTTATGCCACATCCAGCTGTCATTGTAGATAGGGTCATTCCAGGTTGCATCAGAGACCCTGAAGGAATTGTAAAGAATTTCCCTGTTTCTTTGTTCTGTTTTTGAAATTCCTTTTTAGAGTGGGTTTGAGCTGATTCTCGCTGCCATGTTTATGCCAGTCTAGACACACTTGATTCCCTTACGGAGACATATCAATACATAGGTTTTAAGATTCTTACTAGTCAGATCTATTCCTCTGCGGGAAATATGGGGTTTTGAGTCCCTTTCACTGAGGAAGGTGTAGGTCTTGTCTATTCCATAGTTGGTTTTTGGAACGGTACCTGTGCTTATATCAAACTCGGGTTTGATGCATCACCCCACCTCTCCTTCCCCCTTAAGCAGGCATAAGAGTGTTTTCTAAATGTGAGACTCTGTTCTCTTGCCTAACTCAGTTCATGTGTAGCCATGTTTACAGGATCTTCCTAAGTGATATCTTATGATAAGTTTCTTTTCCTGTGTGACTTCTTTCACTTAGAATCATCGTACCTGAATCCACTCATTTTGCTGCTACTGGTCTTATGACATTGATTTCGTGGCTGAGGGATATTCCATCGTACGTAAGTTCCACAATGTTTGGAACCATTTTTATATTTCCTGGGATATTTCAGGTGTACCCAGGTTGAGGTTCCTGTAAGCAGTGCAGCCCTCAATTTGGGGGTGGCTCTGTCTTATGGATTTTCAGTTTTCCCAAGGTATATTCCCTAGACTGGAAGTGCCCTTGGCTCTGTAGCTCTGTTGTTTACTTGTTTTAGGGGACACAATGCACTCCTCCACTGAGGCAGTTTGCAACTTACATCCCGCCCATCAGCATAACAAGGCTCCCTGTTCTCCAGGGCCTGTCTTGCCTTTCTGGTTTTTACACATTTTGTGGATGTCCCTTTTGACCGGTGGGAAGTGATACTTCTTTGTAGTGCAGATTAGCATTGCCCGCTTGCTTGCTTGGCCAAAAAGGGCGTATGCGTTTTCTCCTGAATATATTCAGGAGAAAACGCATACGCCCTTTTTGGCCAAGTGCATCATTGTCGAAGTTGTGCCCCTCTTCCTGTGCTTTACAGGCGATTCCAACGTACCTCTTGAAATCTGTTTCCTGCTATTCTGCCTCGCTTTCAAGTCCGCCTCGTTGCCTTCCCTCAACAGATTTTTGGACGATAGTTGGCCTTGATTACTCTGCCAGTTTGTGAATTGCTGTGCCCCTGAGCTCCATTTTTCAACTCGTTTTTTGTGAGCTGAACGCAAGTCCAAACTTTTGGTTCAGGACCTCTACTGGTTCCCGGTGGGTGGCTGAGACTTTGGTTCATTCTTCTTCCTGCCGGGAAATTAGAGTGACATGTGCCCATCCAAATGCCTAACAGCTACTCTCTCATTGGTTCTCCCTCTTCCCTTTCATCCTCTGCCAAATTGGCAACCTGTGCGAACCAGGAGCTTAAAGGGGCTGTCTCTCCAAGTTGGGAGATTGATAGGAAAGCAGTTGGAAAGTCAAACCGGAGCACCAGGAGAGGGGCTCTTCGTTGAGTTTTAGAAACCTTTCGTATTCACAGTGTGTCCATTCTCTAGGTTTCCCGTACACGTTATAGCTGTAGTAATATTCCCTTCCACCTGGAGAGCTGGGACCCATGGAATGGGGGCCATGCATTATTGCTTTAAAGGGTCTGCATTTGCTCACCCAATCTCACCAATCCTCTCAGTCCCAAGTGTCCAGCCTTATGCCACATCCAGCTGTCATTGTAGATAGGGTCATTCCAGGTTGCATCAGAGACCCTGAAGGAATTGTAAAGAATTTCCCTGTTTCTTTGTTCTGTTTTTGAAATTCCTTTTTAGAGTGGGTTTGAGCTGATTCTCGCTGCCATGTTTATGCCAGTCTAGACACACTTGATTCCCTTACGGAGACATATCAATACATAGGTTTTAAGATTCTTACTAGCCAGATCTATTCCTCTGCGGGAAATATGGGGTTTTGAGTCCCTTTCACTGAGGAAGGTGTAGGTCTTGTCTATTCCATAGTTGGTTTTTGGAACGGTATCTGTGCTTATATCAAACTCGGGTTTGATGCATCACCCCACCTCTCCTTCCCCCTTAAGCAGGCATAAGAGTGTTTTCTAAATGTGAGACTCTGTTCTCTTGCCTAACTCAGTTCATGTGTAGCCATGTTTACAGGATCTTCCTAAGTGATATCTTATGATAAGTTTCTTTTCCTGTGTGACTTCTTTCACTTAGAATCATCGTACCTGAATCCACTCATTTTGCTGCTACTGGTCTTATGACATTGATTTCGTGGCTGAGGGATATTCCATCGTACGTAAGTTCCACAATGTTTGGAACCATTTTTATATTTCCTGGGATATTTCTGGTGTACCCAGGTTGAGGTTCCTGTAAGCAGTGCAGCCCTCAATTTGGGGGTGGCTCTGTCTTATGGATTTTCAGTTTTCCCAAGGTATATTCCCTAGACTGGAAGTGCCCTTGGCTCTGTAGCTCTGTTGTTTACTTTTTTTAAGGAACACAATGCACTCCTCCAGTGAGGCAGTTGGCAACTTACATCCCGCCCATCAGCATAACAAGGCTCCCTGTTCTCCAGGGCCTGTCTTGCCTTTCTGGTTTTTACACATTTTGTGGATGTCCCTTTTGACCGGTGGGAAGTGATACTCCTTTGTAGTGCAGATTTGCATTGCCCGCTTGCTTGCTTGGCCAAAAAGGGCGTATGCGTTTTCTCCTGAATATATTCAGGAGAAAACGCATACGCCCTTTTTGGCCAAGTGCATCATTGTCGAAGTTGTGCCCCTCTTCCTGTGCTTTACAGGCGATTCCAACGTACCTCTTGAAATCTGTTTCCTGCTATTCTGCCTCGCTTTCAAGTCCGCCTCGTTGCCTTCCCTCAACAGATTTTTGGACGATAGTTGGCCTTGATTACTCTGCCAGTTTGTGAATTGCTGTGCCCCTGAGCTCCATTTTTCAACTCGTTTTTTGTGAGCTGAACGCAAGTCCAAACTTTTGGTTCAGGACCTCTACTGGTTCCCAGTGGGTGGCTGAGACTTTGGTTCATTCTTCTTCCTGCCGGGAAATTAGAGTGACATGTGCCCATCCAAATGCCTAACAGCTACTCTCTCATTGGTTCTCCCTCTTCCCTTTCATCCTCTGCCAAATTGGCAACCTGTGCGAACCAGGAGCTTAAAGGGGCTGTCTCTCCAAGTTGGGAGATTGATAGGAAAGCAGTTGGAAAGTCAAACCGGAGCACCAGGAGAGGGGCTCTCCGTTGAGTTTTAGAAACCTTTCGTATTCACAGTGTGTCCATTCTCTAGGTTTCCCGTACACGTTATAGCTGTAGTAATATTCCCTTCAACCTGGAGAGCTGGGACCCATGGAATGGGTGCCATGCATTAATGCTTTAAAGGGTCTGCATTTGCTCACCCAATCTCACCAATCCTCTCAGTCCCAAGTGTCCAGCCTTATGCCACATCCAGCTGTCATTGTAGATAGGGTCATTCCAGGTTGCATCAGAGACCCTGAAGGAATTGTAAAGAATTTCCCTGTTTCTTTGTTCTGTTTTTGAAATTCCTTTTTAGAGTGGGTTTGAGCTGATTCTCGCTGCCATGTTTATGCCAGTCTAGACACACTTGATTCCCTTACGGAGACATATCAATACATAGGTTTTAAGATTCTTACTAGTCAGATCTATTCCTCTGCGGGAAATATGGGGTTTTGAGTCCCTTTCACTGAGGAAGGTGTAGGTCTTGTCTATTCCATAGTTGGTTTTTGGAACGGTACCTGTGCTTATATCAAACTCGGGTTTGATGCATCACCCCACCTCTCCTTCCCCCTTAAGCAGGCATAAGAATGTTTTCTAAATGTGAGACTCTGTTCTCTTGCCTAACTCAGTTCATGTGTAGCCATGTTTACAGGATCTTCCTAAGTGATATCTTATGATAAGTTTCTTTTCCTGTGTGACTTCTTTCACTTAGAATCATCATACCTGAATCCACTCATTTTCCTGCTACTGGTCTTATGACATTGATTTCGTGGCTGAGGGATATTCCATCGTACGTAAGTTCCACAATGTTTGGAACCATTTTTATATTTCCTGGGATATTTCAGGTGTACCCAGGTTGAGGTTCCTGTAAGCAGTGCAGGCCTCAATTTGGGGGTGGCTCTGTCTTATGGATTTTCAGTTTTCCCAAGGTATATTCCCTAGACTGGAAGTGCCCTTGGCTCTGTAGCTCTGTTGTTTACTTGTTTTAGGGGACACAATGCACTCCTCCACTGAGGCAGTTGGCAACTTACATCCCGCCCATCAGCATAACAAGGCTCCCTGTTCTCCAGGGCCTGTCTTGCCTTTCTGGTTTTTACACATTTTGTGGATGTCCCTTTTGACCGGTGGGAAGTGATACTTCTTTGTAGTGCAGATTTGCATTGCCCGCTTGCTTGCTTGGCCAAAAAGGGCGTATGCGTTTTCTCCTGAATATATTCAGGAGAAAACGCATACGCCCTTTTTGGCCAAGTGCATCATTGTCGAAGTTGTGCCCCTCTTCCTGTGCTTTATAGGCGATTCCAACGTACCTCTTGAAATCTGTTTCCTGCTATTCTGCCTCGCTTTCAAGTCCGCCTCGTTGCCTTCCCTCAACAGATTTTCGGACGATAGTTGGCCTTGATTACTCTGCCAGTTTGTGAATTGCTGTGCCCCTGAGCTCCATTTTTCAACTCGTTTTTTGTGAGCTGAACGCAAGTCCAAACTTTTGGTTCAGGACCTCTACTGGTTCCCGGTGGGTGGCTGAGACTTTGGTTCATTCTTCTTCCTGCCGGGAAATTAGAGTGACATGTGCCCATCCAAATGCCTAACAGCTACTCTCTCATTGGTTCTCCCTCTTCCCTTTCATCCTCTGCCAAATTGGCAACCTGTGCGAACCAGGAGCTTAAAGGGGCTGTCTCTCCAAGTTGGGAGATTGATAGGAAAGCAGTTGGAAAGTCAAACCGGAGCACCAGGAGAGGGGCTCTTCGTTGAGTTTTAGAAACCTTTCGTATTCACAGTGTGTCCATTCTCTAGGTTTCCCATACACGTTATAGCTGTAGTAATATTCCCTTCCACCTGGAGAGCTGGGACCCATGGAATGGGTGCCATGCATTATTGCTTTAAAGGGTCTGCATTTGCTCACCCAATCTCACCAATCCTCTCAGTCCCAAGTGTCCAGCCTTATGCCACATCCAGCTGTCATTGTAGATAGGGTCATTCCAGGTTGCATCAGAGACCCTGAAGGAATTGTAAAGAATTTCCCTGTTTCTTTGTTCTGTTTTTGAAATTCCTTTTTAGAGTGGGTTTGAGCTGATTCTCGCGGCCATGTTTATGCCAGTCTAGACACACTTGATTCCCTTACGGAGACATATCAATACATAGGTTTTAAGATTCTTACTAGTCAGATCTATTCCTCTGCGGGAAATATGGGGTTTTGAGTCCCTTTCACTGAGGAAGGTGTAGGTCTTGTCTATTCCATAGTTGGTTTTTGGAACGGTACCTGTGCTTATATCAAACTCGGGTTTGATGCATCACCCCACCTCTCCTTCCCCCTTAAGCAGGCATAAGAGTGTTTTCTAAATGTGAGACTCTGTTCTCTTGCCTAACTCAGTTCATGTGTAGCCATGTTTACAGGATCTTCCTAAGTGATATCTTATGATAAGTTTCTTTTCCTGTGTGACTTCTTTCCTTAGAATCATCGTACCTGAATCCACTCATTTTGCTGCTACTGGTCTTATGACATTGATTTCGTGGCTGAGGGATATTCCATCGTACGTAAGTTCCACAATGTTTGGAACCATTTTTATATTTCCTGGGATATTTCTGGTGTACCCAGGTTGATGTTCCTGTAAGCAGTGCAGCCCTCAATTTGGGGGTGGCTCTGTCTTATGGATTTTCAGTTTTCCCAAGGTATATTCCCTAGACTGGAAGTGCCCTTGGCTCTGTAGCTCTGTTGTTTACTTGTTTTAAGGAACACAATGCACTCCTCCAGTGAGGCAGTTGGCAACTTACATCCCGCCCATCAGCATAACAAGGCTCCCTGTTCTCCAGGGCCTGTCTTGCCTTTCTGGTTTTTACACATTTTGTGGATGTCCCTTTTGACCGGTGGGAAGTGATACTCCTTTGTAGTGCAGATTTGCATTGCCCGCTTGCTTGCTTGGCCAAAAAGGGCGTATGCGTTTTCTCCTGAATATATTCAGGAGAAAACGCATACGCCCTTTTTGGCCAAGTGCATCATTGTCGAAGTTGTGCCCCTCTTCCTGTGCTTTACAGGCGATTCCAACGTACCTCTTGAAATCTGTTTCCTGCTATTCTGCCTCGCTTTCAAGTCCGCCTCGTTGCCTTCCCTCAACAGATTTTTGGACGATAGTTGGCCTTGATTACTCTGCCAGTTTGTGAATTGCTGTGCCCCTGAGCTCCATTTTTCAACTCGTTTTTTGTGAGCTGAACGCAAGTCCAAACTTTTGGTTCAGGACCTCTACTGGTTCCCGGTGGGTGGCTGAGACTTTGGTTCATTCTTCTTCCTGCCGGGAAATTAGAGTGACATGTGCCCATCCAAATGCCTAACAGCTACTCTCTCATTGGTTCTCCCTCTTCCCTTTCATCCTCTGCCAAATTGGCAACCTGTGCGAACCAGGAGCTTAAAGGGGCTGTCTCTCCAAGTTGGGAGATTGATAGGAAAGCAGTTGGAAAGTCAAACCGGAGCACCAGGAGAGGGGCTCTTCGTTGAGTTTTAGAAACCTTTCGTATTCACAGTGTGTCCATTCTCTAGGTTTCCCGTACACGTTATAGCTGTAGTAATATTCCCTTCCACCTGGAGAGCTGGGACCCATGGAATGGGTGCCATGCATTATTGCTTTAAAGGGTCTGCATTTGCTCACCCAATCTCACCAATCCTCTCAGTCCCAAGTGTCCAGCCTTATGCCACATCCAGCTGTCATTGTAGATAGGGTCATTCCAGGTTGCATCAGAGACCCTGAAGGAATTGTAAAGAATTTCCCTGTTTCTTTGTTCTGTTTTTGAAATTCCTTTTTAGAGTGGGTTTGAGCTGATTCTCGCGGCCATGTTTATGCCAGTCTAGACACACTTGATTCCCTTACGGAGACATATCAATACATAGGTTTTAAGATTCTTACTAGTCAGATCTATTCCTCTGCGGGAAATATGGGGTTTTGAGTCCCTTTCACTGAGGAAGGTGTAGGTCTTGTCTATTCCATAGTTGGTTTTTGGAACGGTACCTGTGCTTATATCAAAGTCTGGTTTGATGCATCACCCCACCTCTCCTTCCCCCTTAAGCAGGCATAAGAGTGTTTTCTAAATGTGAGACTCTGTTCTCTTGCCTAACTCAGTTCATGTGTAGCCATGTTTACAGGATCTTCCTAAGTGATATCTTATGATAAGTTTCTTTTCCTGTGTGACTTCTTTCACTTAGAATCATCGTACCTGAATCCACTCATTTTGCTGCTACTGGTCTTATGACATTGATTTCGTGGCTGAGGGATATTCCATCGTACGTAAGTTCCACAATGTTTGGAACCATTTTTATATTTCCTGGGATATTTCTGGTGTACCCAGGTTGATGTTCCTGTAAGCAGTGCAGCCCTCAATTTGGGGGTGGCTCTGTCTTATGGATTTTCAGTTTTCCCAAGGTATATTCCCTAGACTGGAAGTGCCCTTGGCTCTGTAGCTCTGTTGTTTACTTGTTTTAAGGAACACAATGCACTCCTCCAGTGAGGCAGTTGGCAACTTACATCCCGCCCATCAGCATAACAAGGCTCCCTGTTCTCCAGGGCCTGTCTTGCCTTTCTGGTTTTTACACATTTTGTGGATGTCCCTTTTGACCGGTGGGAAGTGATACTCCTTTGTAGTGCAGATTTGCATTGCCCGCTTGCTTGCTTGGCCAAAAAGGGCGTATGCGTTTTCTCCTGAATATATTCAGGAGAAAACGCATACGCCCTTTTTGGCCAAGTGCATCATTGTCGAAGTTGTGCCCCTCTTCCTGTGCTTTATAGGCGATTCCAACGTACCTCTTGAAATCTGTTTCCTGCTATTCTGCCTCGCTTTCAAGTCCGCCTCGTTGCCTTCCCTCAACAGATTTTTGGACGATAGTTGGCCTTGATTACTCTGCCAGTTTGTGAATTGCTGTGCCCCTGAGCTCCATTTTTCAACTCGTTTTTTGTGAGCTGAACGCAAGTCCAAACTTTTGGTTCAGGACCTCTACTGGTTCCCGGTGGGTGGCTGAGACTTTGGTTCATTCTTCTTCCTGCCGGGAAATTAGAGTGACATGTGCCCATCCAAATGCCTAACAGCTACTCTCTCATTGGTTCTCCCTCTTCCCTTTCCTCCTCTGCCAAATTGGCAACCTGTGCGAACCAGGAGCTTAAAGGGGCTGTCTCTCCAAGTTGGGAGATTGATAGGAAAGCAGTTGGAAAGTCAAACCGGAGCACCAGGAGAGGGGCTCTTCGTTGAGTTTTAGAAACCTTTCGTATTCACAGTGTGTCCATTCTCTAGGTTTCCCGTACACGTTATAGCTGTAGTAATATTCCCTTCCACCTGGAGAGCTGGGACCCATGGAATGGGTGCCATGCATTATTGCTTTAAAGGGTCTGCATTTGCTCACCCAATCTCACCAATCCTCTCAGTCCCAAGTGTCCAGCCTTATGCCACATCCAGCTGTCATTGTAGATAGGGTCATTCCAGGTTGCATCAGAGACCCTGAAGGAATTGTAAAGAATTTCCCTGTTTCTTTGTTCTGTTTTTGAAATTCCTTTTTAGAGTGGGTTTGAGCTGATTCTCGCGGCCATGTTTATGCCAGTCTAGACACACTTGATTCCCTTACGGAGACATATCAATACATAGGTTTTAAGATTCTTACTAGTCAGATCTATTCCTCTGCGGGAAATATGGGGTTTTGAGTCCCTTTCACTGAGGAAGGTGTAGGTCTTGTCTATTCCATAGTTGGTTTTTGGAACGGTACCTGTGCTTATATCAAAGTCTGGTTTGATGCATCACCCCACCTCTCCTTCCCCCTTAAGCAGGCATAAGAGTGTTTTCTAAATGTGAGACTCTGTTCTCTTGCCTAACTCAGTTCATGTGTAGCCATGTTTACAGGATCTTCCTAAGTGATATCTTATGATAAGTTTCTTTTCCTGTGTGACTTCTTTCACTTAGAATCATCGTACCTGAATCCACTCATTTTGCTGCTACTGGTCTTATGATATTGATTTCGTGGCTGAGGGATATTCCATCGTACGTAAGTTCCACAATGTTTGGAACCATTTTTATATTTCCTGGGATATTTCAGGTGTACCCAGGTTGAGGTTCCTGTAAGCAGTGCAGCCCTCAATTTGGGGGTGGCTCTGTCTTATGGATTTTCAGTTTTCCCAAGGTATATTCCCTAGACTGGAAGTGCCCTTAGCTCTGTAGCTCTGTTGTTTACTTGTTTTAGGGGACACAATGCACTCCTCCAGTGAGGCAGTTGGCAACTTACATCCCGCCCATCAGCATAACAAGGCTCCCTGTTCTCCAGGGCCTGTCTTGCCTTTCTGGTTTTTACACATTTTGTGGATGTCCCTTTTGACCGGTGGGAAGTGATACTCCTTTGTAGTGCAGATTTGCATTGCCCGCTTGCTTGCTTGGCCAAAAAGGGCGTATGCGTTTTCTCCTGAATATATTCAGGAGAAAACGCATACGCCCTTTTTGGCCAAGTGCATCATTGTCGAAGTTGTGCCCCTCTTCCTGTGCTTTACAGGCGATTCCAACGTACCTCTTGAAATCTGTTTCCTGCTATTCTGCCTCGCTTTCAAGTCCGCCTCGTTGCCTTCCCTCAACAGATTTTTGGACGATAGTTGGCCTTGATTACTCTGCCAGTTTGTGAATTGCTGTGCCCCTGAGCTCCATTTTTCAACTCGTTTTTTGTGAGCTGAACGCAAGTCCAAACTTTTGGTTCAGGACCTCTACTGGTTCCCGGTGGGTGGCTGAGACTTTGGTTCATTCTTCTTCCTGCCGGGAAATTAGAGTGACATGTGCCCATCCAAATGCCTAACAGCTACTCTCTCATTGGTTCTCCCTCTTCCCTTTCCTCCTCTGCCAAATTGGCAACCTGTGCGAACCAGGAGCTTAAAGGGGCTGTCTCTCCAAGTTGGGAGATTGATAGGAAAGCAGTTGGAAAGTCAAACCGGAGCACCAGGAGAGGGGCTCTTCGTTGAGTTTTAGAAACCTTTCGTATTCACAGTGTGTCCATTCTCTAGGTTTCCCGTACACGTTATAGCTGTAGTAATATTCCCTTCCACCTGGAGAGCTGGGACCCATGGAATGGGTGCCATGCATTATTGCTTTAAAGGGTCTGCATTTGCTCACCCAATCTCACCAATCCTCTCAGTCCCAAGTGTCCAGCCTTATGCCACATCCAGCTGTCATTGTAGATAGGGTCATTCCAGGTTGCATCAGAGACCCTGAAGGAATTGTAAAGAATTTCCCTGTTTCTTTGTTCTGTTTTTGAAATTCCTTTTTAGAGTGGGTTTGAGCTGATTCTCGCGGCCATGTTTATGCCAGTCTAGACACACTTGATTCCCTTACGGAGACATATCAATACATAGGTTTTAAGATTCTTACTAGTCAGATCTATTCCTCTGCGGGAAATATGGGGTTTTGAGTCCCTTTCACTGAGGAAGGTGTAGGTCTTGTCTATTCCATAGTTGGTTTTTGGAACGGTACCTGTGCTTATATCAAAGTCTGGTTTGATGCATCACCCCACCTCTCCTTCCCCCTTAAGCAGGCATAAGAGTGTTTTCTAAATGTGAGACTCTGTTCTCTTGCCTAACTCAGTTCATGTGTAGCCATGTTTACAGGATCTTCCTAAGTGATATCTTATGATAAGTTTCTTTTCCTGTGTGACTTCTTTCACTTAGAATCATCGTACCTGAATCCACTCATTTTGCTGCTACTGGTCTTATGATATTGATTTCCTGGCTGAGGGATATTCCATCGTACGTAAGTTCCACAATGTTTGGAACCATTTTTATATTTCCTGGGATATTTCAGGTGTACCCAGGTTGAGGTTCCTGTAAGCAGTGCAGCCCTCAATTTGGGGGTGGCTCTGTCTTATGGATTTTCAGTTTTCCCAAGGTATATTCCCTAGACTGGAAGTGCCCTTGGCTCTGTAGCTCTGTTGTTTACTTGTTTTAGGGGACACAATGCACTCCTCCAGTGAGGCAGTTGGCAACTTACATCCCGCCCATCAGCATAACAAGGCTCCCTGTTCTCCAGGGCCTGTCTTGCCTTTCTGGTTTTTACACATTTTGTGGATGTCCCTTTTGACCTGTGGGAAGTGATACTCCTTTGTAGTGCAGATTTGCATTGCCCGCTTGCTTGCTTGGCCAAAAAGGGCGTATGCGTTTTCTCCTGAATATATTCAGGAGAAAACACATACGCCCTTTTTGGCCAAGTGCATCATTGTCGAAGTTGTGCCCCTCTTCCTGTGCTTTACAGGCGATTCCAACGTACCTCTTGAAATCTGTTTCCTGATATTCTGCCTCGCTTTCAAGTCCGCCTCGTTGCCTTCCCTCAACAGATTTTTGGACGATAGTTGGCCTTGATTACTCTGCCAGTTTGTGAATTGCTGTGCCCCTGAGCTCCATTTTTCAACTCGTTTTTTGTGAGCTGAACGCAAGTCCAAACTTTTGGTTCAGGACCTCTACTGGTTCCCGGTGGGTGGCTGAGACTTTGGTTCATTCTTCTTCCTGCCGGGAAATTAGAGTGACATGTGCCCATCCAAATGCCTAACAGCTACTCTCTCATTGGTTCTCCCTCTTCCCTTTCCTCCTCTGCCAAATTGGCAACCTGTGCGAACCAGGAGCTTAAAGGGGCTGTCTCTCCAAGTTGGGAGATTGATAGGAAAGCAGTTGGAAAGTCAAACCGGAGCACCAGGAGAGGGGCTCTTCGTTGAGTTTTAGAAACCTTTCGTATTCACAGTGTGTCCATTCTCTAGGTTTCCCGTACACGTTATAGCTGTAGTAATATTCCCTTCCACCTGGAGAGCTGGGACCCATGGAATGGGTGCCATGCATTATTGCTTTAAAGGGTCTGCATTTGCTCACCCAATCTCACCAATCCTCTCAGTCCCAAGTGTCCAGCCTTATGCCACATCCAGCTGTCATTGTAGATAGGGTCATTCCAGGTTGCATCAGAGACCCTGAAGGAATTGTAAAGAATTTCCCTGTTTCTTTGTTCTGTTTTTGAAATTCCTTTTTAGAGTGGGTTTGAGCTGATTCTCGCGGCCATGTTTATGCCAGTCTAGACACACTTGATTCCCTTACGGAGACATATCAATACATAGGTTTTAAGATTCTTACTAGTCAGATCTATTCCTCTGCGGGAAATATGGGGTTTTGAGTCCCTTTCACTGAGGAAGGTGTAGGTCTTGTCTATTCCATAGTTGGTTTTTGGAACGGTACCTGTGCTTATATCAAAGTCTGGTTTGATGCATCACCCCACCTCTCCTTCCCCCTTAAGCAGGCATAAGAGTGTTTTCTAAATGTGAGACTCTGTTCTCTTGCCTAACTCAGTTCATGTGTAGCCATGTTTACAGGATCTTCCTAAGTGATATCTTATGATAAGTTTCTTTTCCCGTGTGACTTCTTTCACTTAGAATCATCGTACCTGAATCCACTCATTTTGCTGCTACTGGTCTTATGACATTGATTTCGTGGCTGAGGGATATTCCATCGTACGTAAGTTCCACAATGTTTGGAACCATTTTTATATTTCCTGGGATATTTCAGGTGTACCCAGGTTGAGGTTCCTGTAAGCAGTGCAGCCCTCAATTTGGGGGTGGCTCTGTCTTATGGATTTTCAGTTTTCCCAAGGTATATTCCCTAGACTGGAAGTGCCCTTGGCTCTGTAGCTCTGTTGTTTACTTGTTTTAGGGGACACAATGCACTCCTCCAGTGAGGCAGTTGGCAACTTACATCCCGCCCATCAGCATAACAAGGCTCCCTGTTCTCCAGGGCCTGTCTTGCCTTTCTGGTTTTTACACATTTTGTGGATGTCCCTTTTGACCGGTGGGAAGTGATACTCCTTTGTAGTGCAGATTTGCATTGCCCGCTTGCTTGCTTGGCCAAAAAGGGCGTATGCGTTTTCTCCTGAATATATTCAGGAGAAAACGCATACGCCCTTTTTGGCCAGGTGCATCATTGTCGAAGTTGTGCCCCTCTTCCTGTGCTTTACAGGCGATTCCAACGTACCTCTTGAAATCTGTTTCCTGCTATTCTGCCTCGCTTTCAAGTCCGCCTCGTTGCCTTCCCTCAATAGATTTTTGGACGATAGTTGGCCTTGATTACTCTGCCAGTTTGTGAATTGCTGTGCCCCTGAGCTCCATTTTTCAACTCGTTTTTTGTGAGCTGAACACAAGTCCAAACTTTTGGTTCAGGACCTCTACTAGTTCCTGGTGGGTGGCTGAGACTTTGGTTCATTCTTCTTCCTGCCGGGAAATTAGAGTGACATGTGCCCATCCAAATGCCTAACAGCTACTCTCTCATTGGTTCTCCCTCTTCCCTTTCATCCTCTGCCAAATTGGCAACCTGTGCGAACCAGGAGCTTAAAGGGGCTGTCTCTCCAAGTTGGGAGATTGATAGGAAAGCAGTTGGAAAGTCAAACCGGAGCACCAGGAGAGGGGCTCTTCATTGAGTTTTAGAAACCTTTCATATTCACAGTGTGTCCATTCTCTAGGTTTCCCGTACACGTTATAGCTGTAGTAATATTCCCTTCCACCTGGAGAGCTGGGACCCATGGAATGGGTGCCATGCATTATTGCTTTAAAGGGTCTGCATTTGCTCACCCAATCTCACCAATCCTCTCAGTCCCAAGTGTCCAGCCTTATGCCACATCCAGCTGTCATTGTAGATAGGGTCATTCCAGGTTGCATCAGAGACCCTGAAGGAATTGTAAAGAATTTCCCTGTTTCTTTGTTCTGTTTTTGAAATTCCTTTTTAGAGTGGGTTTGAGCTGATTCTCGCGGCCATGTTTATGCCAGTCTAGACACACTTGATTCCCTTACGGAGACATATCAATACATAGGTTTTAAGATTCTTACTAGTCAGATCTATTCCTCTGCGGGAAATATGGGGTTTTGAGTCCCTTTCACTGAGGAAGGTGTAGGTCTTGTCTATTCCATAGTTGGTTTTTGGAACGGTACCTGTGCTTATATCAAAGTCTGGTTTGATGCATCACCCCACCTCTCCTTCCCCCTTAAGCAGGCATAAGAGTGTTTTCTAAATGTGAGACTCTGTTCTCTTGCCTAACTCAGTTCATGTGTAGCCATGTTTACAGGATCTTCCTAAGTGATATCTTATGATAAGTTTCTTTTCCTGTGTGACTTCTTTCACTTAGAATCATCGTACCTGAATCCACTCATTTTGCTGCTACTGGTCTTATGATATTGATTTCGTGGCTGAGGGATATTCCATCGTACGTAAGTTCCACAATGTTTGGAACCATTTTTATATTTCCTGGGATATTTCAGGTGTACCCAGGTTGAGGTTCCTGTAAGCAGTGCAGCTCTCAATTTGGGGGTGGCTCTGTCTTATGGATTTTCAGTTTTCCCAAGGTATATTCCCTAGACTGGAAGTGCCCTTGGCTCTGTAGCTCTGTTGTTTACTTGTTTTAGGGGACACAATGCACTCCTCCAGTGAGGCAGTTGGCAACTTACATCCCGCCCATCAGCATAACAAGGCTCCCTGTTCTCCAGGGCCTGTCTTGCCTTTCTGGTTTTTACACATTTTGTGGATGTCCCTTTTGACCGGTGGGAAGTGATACTCCTTTGTAGTGCAGATTTGCATTGCCCGCTTGCTTGCTTGGCCAAAAAGGGCGTATGCGTTTTCTCCTGAATATATTCAGGAGAAAACACATACGCCCTTTTTGGCCAAGTGCATCATTGTCGAAGTTGTGCCCCTCTTCCTGTGCTTTACAGGCGATTCCAACGTACCTCTTGAAATCTGTTTCCTGCTATTCTGCCTCGCTTTCAAGTCCGCCTCGTTGCCTTCCCTCAACAGATTTTTGGACGATAGTTGGCCTTGATTACTCTGCCAGTTTGTGAATTGCTGTGCCCCTGAGCTCCATTTTTCAACTCGTTTTTTGTGAGCTGAACGCAAGTCCAAACTTTTGGTTCAGGACCTCTACTGGTTCCCGGTGGGTGGCTGAGACTTTGGTTCATTCTTCTTCCTGCCGGGAAATTAGAGTGACATGTGCCCATCCAAATGCCTAACAGCTACTCTCTCATTGGTTCTCCCTCTTCCCTTTCATCCTCTGCCAAATTGGCAACCTGTGCGAACCAGGAGCTTAAAGGGGCTGTCTCTCCAAGTTGGGAGATTGATAGGAAAGCAGTTGGAAAGTCAAACCGGAGCACCAGGAGAGGGGCTCTTCGTTGAGTTTTAGAAACCTTTCGTATTCACAGTGTGTCCATTCTCTAGGTTTCCCGTACACGTTAGAGCTGTAGTATATTCCCTTCCACCTGGAGAGCTGGGACCCATGGAATGGGTGCCATGCATTATTGCTTTAAAGGGTCTGCATTTGCTCACCCAATCTCACCAATCCTCTCAGTCCCAAGTGTCCAGCCTTATGCCACATCCAGCTGTCATTGTAGATAGGGTCATTCCAGGTTGCATCAGAGACCCTGAAGGAATTGTAAAGAATTTCCCTGTTTCTTTGTTCTGTTTTTGAAATTCCTTTTTAGAGTGGGTTTGAGCTGATTCTCGCGGCCATGTTTATGCCAGTCTAGACACACTTGATTCCCTTACGGAGACATATCAATACATAGGTTTTAAGATTCTTACTAGTCAGATCTATTCCTCTGCGGGAAATATGGGGTTTTGAGTCCCTTTCACTGAGGAAGGTGTAGGTCTTGTCTATTCCATAGTTGGTTTTTGGAACGGTACCTGTGCTTATATCAAACTCGGGTTTGATGCATCACCCCACCTCTCCTTCCCCCTTAAGCAGGCATAAGAGTGTTTTCTAAATGTGAGACTCTGTTCTCTTGCCTAACTCAGTTCATGTGTAGCCATGTTTACAGGATCTTCCTAAGTGATATCTTATGATAAGTTTCTTTTCCCGTGTGACTTCTTTCACTTAGAATCATCGTACCTGAATCCACTCATTTTGCTGCTACTGGTCTTATGACATTGATTTCGTGGCTGAGGGATATTCCATCGTACGTAAGTTCCACAATGTTTGGAACCATTTTTATATTTCCTGGGATATTTCAGGTGTACCCAGGTTGAGGTTCCTGTAAGCAGTGCAGCCCTCAATTTGGGGGTGGCTCTGTCTTATGGATTTTCAGTTTTCCCAAGGTATATTCCCTAGACTGGAAGTGTCCTTGGCTCTGTAGCTCTGTTGTTTACTTGTTTTAGGGGACACAATGCACTCCTCCAGTGAGGCAGTTGGCAACTTACATCCCGCCCATCAGCATAACAAGGCTCCCTGTTCTCCAGGGCCTGTCTTGCCTTTCTGGTTTTTACACATTTTGTGGATGTCCCTTTTGACCGGTGGGAAGTGATACTCCTTTGTAGTGCAGATTTGCATTGCCCGCTTGCTTGCTTGGCCAAAAAGGGCGTATGCGTTTTCTCCTGAATATATTCAGGAGAAAACGCATACGCCCTTTTTGGCCAGGTGCATCATTGTCGAAGTTGTGCCCCTCTTCCTGTGCTTTACAGGCGATTCCAACGTACCTCTTGAAATCTGTTTCCTGCTATTCTGCCTCGCTTTCAAGTCCGCCTCGTTGCCTTCCCTCAACAGATTTTTGGACGATAGTTGGCCTTGATTACTCTGCCAGTTTGTGAATTGCTGTGCCCCTGAGCTCCATTTTTCAACTCGTTTTTTGTGAGCTGAACACAAGTCCAAACTTTTGGTTCAGGACCTCTACTGGTTCCCGGTGGGTGGCTGAGACTTTGGTTCATTCTTCTTCCTGCCGGGAAATTAGAGTGACATGTGCCCATCCAAATGCCTAACAGCTACTCTCTCATTGGTTCTCCCTCTTCCCTTTCATCCTCTGCCAAATTGGCAACCTGTGCGAACCAGGAGCTTAAAGGGGCTGTCTCTCCAAGTTGGGAGATTGATAGGAAAGCAGTTGGAAAGTCAAACCGGAGCACCAGGAGAGGGGCTCTTCGTTGAGTTTTAGAAACCTTTCGTATTCACAGTGTGTCCATTCTCTAGGTTTCCCGTACACGTTATAGCTGTAGTAATATTCCCTTCCACCTGGAGAGCTGGGACCCATGGAATGGGTGCCATGCATTATTGCTTTAAAGGGTCTGCATTTGCTCACCCAATCTCACCAATCCTCTCAGTCCCAAGTGTCCAGCCTTATGCCACATCCAGCTGTCATTGTAGATAGGGTCATTCCAGGTTGCATCAGAGACCCTGAAGGAATTGTAAAGAATTTCCCTGTTTCTTTGTTCTGTTTTTGAAATTCCTTTTTAGAGTGGGTTTGAGCTGATTCTCGCGGCCATGTTTATGCCAGTCTAGACACACTTGATTCCCTTACGGAGACATATCAATACATAGGTTTTAAGATTCTTACTAGTCAGATCTATTCCTCTGCGGGAAATATGGGGTTTTGAGTCCCTTTCACTGAGGAAGGTGTAGGTCTTGTCTATTCCATAGTTGGTTTTTGGAACGGTACCTGTGCTTATATCAAACTCGGGTTTGATGCATCACCCCACCTCTCCTTCCCCCTTAAGCAGGCATAAGAGTGTTTTCTAAATGTGAGACTCTGTTCTCTTGCCTAACTCAGTTCATGTGTAGCCATGTTTACAGGATCTTCCTAAGTGATATCTTAGGATAAGTTTCTTTTCCCGTGTGACTTCTTTCACTTAGAATCATCGTACCTGAATCCACTCATTTTGCTGCTACTGGTCTTATGACATTGATTTCGTGGCTGAGGGATATTCCATCGTACGTAAGTTCCACAATGTTTGGAACCATTTTTATATTTCCTGGGATATTTCAGGTGTACCCAGGTTGAGGTTCCTGTAAGCAGTGCAGCCCTCAATTTAGGGGTGGCTCTGTCTTATGGATTTTCAGTTTTCCCAAGGTATATTCCCTAGACTGGAAGTGCCCTTGGCTCTGTAGCTCTGTTGTTTACTTGTTTTAGGGGACACAATGCACTCCTCCAGTGAGGCAGTTGGCAACTTACATCCCGCCCATCAGCATAACAAGGCTCCCTGTTCTCCAGGGCCTGTCTTGCCTTTCTGGTTTTTACACATTTTGTGGATGTCCCTTTTGACCGGTGGGAAGTGATACTCCTTTGTAGTGCAGATTTGCATTGCCCGCTTGCTTGCTTGGCCAAAAAGGGCGTATGCGTTTTCTCCTGAATATATTCAGGAGAAAACGCATACGCCCTTTTTGGCCAGGTGCATCATTGTCGAAGTTGTGCCCCTCTTCCTGTGCTTTACAGGCGATTCCAACGTACCTCTTGAAATCTGTTTCCTGCTATTCTGCCTCGCTTTCAAGTCCGCCTCGTTGCCTTCCCTCAACAGATTTTTGGACGATAGTTGGCCTTGATTACTCTGCCAGTTTGTGAATTGCTGTGCCCCTGAGCTCCATCTTTCAACTCGTTTTTTGTGAGCTGAACACAAGTCCAAACTTTTGGTTCAGGACCTCTACTGGTTCCCGGTGGGTGGCTGAGACTTTGGTTCATTCTTCTTCCTGCCGGGAAATTAGAGTGATATGTGCCCATCCAAATGCCAAACAGCTACTCTCTCATTGGTTCTCCCTCTTCCCTTTCATCCTCTGCCAAATTGGCAACCTGTGCGAACCAGGAGCTTAAAGGGGCTGTCTCTCCAAGTTGGGAGATTGATAGGAAAGCAGTTGGAAAGTCAAACCGGAGCACCAGGAGAGGGGCTCTTCGTTGAGTTTTAGAAACCTTTCGTATTCACAGTGTGTCCATTCTCTAGGTTTCCCGTACACGTTATAGCTGTAGTAATATTCCCTTCCACCTGGAGAGCTGGGACCCATGGAATGGGTGCCATGCATTATTGCTTTAAAGGGTCTGCATTTGCTCACCCAATCTCACCAATCCTCTCAGTCCCAAGTGTCCAGCCTTATGCCACATCCAGCTGTCATTGTAGATAGGGTCATTCCAGGTTGCATCAGAGACCCTGAAGGAATTGTAAAGAATTTCCCTGTTTCTTTGTTCTGTTTTTGAAATTCCTTTTTAGAGTGGGTTTGAGCTGATTCTCGCGGCCATGTTTATGCCAGTCTAGACACACTTGATTCCCTTACGGAGACATATCAATACATAGGTTTTAAGATTCTTACTAGTCAGATCTATTCCTCTGCGGGAAATATGGGGTTTTGAGTCCCTTTCACTGAGGAAGGTGTAGGTCTTGTCTATTCCATAGTTGGTTTTTGGAACGGTACCTGTGCTTATATCAAACTCGGGTTTGATGCATCACCCCACCTCTCCTTCCCCCTTAAGCAGGCATAAGAGTGTTTTCTAAATGTGAGACTCTGTTCTCTTGCCTAACTCAGTTCATGTGTAGCCATGTTTACAGGATCTTCCTAAGTGATATCTTATGATAAGTTTCTTTTCCCGTGTGACTTCTTTCACTTAGAATCATCGTACCTGAATCCACTCATTTTGCTGCTACTGGTCTTATGACATTGATTTCGTGGCTGAGGGATATTCCATCGTACGTAAGTTCCACAATGTTTGGAACCATTTTTATATTTCCTGGGATATTTCAGGTGTACCCAGGTTGAGGTTCCTGTAAGCAGTGCAGCCCTCAATTTGGGGGTGGCTCTGTCTTATGGATTTTCAGTTTTCCCAAGGTATATTCCCTAGACTGGAAGTGCCCTTGGCTCTGTAGCTCTGTTGTTTACTTGTTTTAGGGGACACAATGCACTCCTCCAGTGAGGCAGTTGGCAACTTACATCCCGCCCATCAGCATAACAAGGCTCCCTGTTCTCCAGGGCCTGTCTTGCCTTTCTGGTTTTTACACATTTTGTGGATATCCCTTTTGACCGGTGGGAAGTGATACTTCTTTGTAGTGCAGATTTGCATTGCCTGCTTGCTTGCTTGGCCAAAAAGGGCGTATGCGTTTTCTCCTGAATATATTCAGGAGAAAACACATACGCCCTTTTTGGCCAAGTGCATCATTGTCGAAGTTGTGCCCCTCTTCCTGTGCTTTACAGGCGATTCCAACGTACCTCTTGAAATCTGTTTCCTGCTATTCTGCCTCGCTTTCAAGTCCGCCTCGTTGCCTTCCCTCAACAGATTTTTGGACGATAGTTGGCCTTGATTACTCTGCCAGTTTGTGAATTGCTGTGCCCCTGAGCTCCATTTTTCAACTCGTTTTTTGTGAGCTGAACGCAAGTCCAAACTTTTGGTTCAGGACCTCTACTGGTTCCCGGTGGGTGGCTGAGACTTTGGTTCATTCTTCTTCCTGCCGGGAAATTAGAGTGACATGTGCCCATCCAAATGCCTAACAGCTACTCTCTCATTGGTTCTCCCTCTTCCCTTTCATCCTCTGCCAAATTGGCAACCTGTGCGAACCAGGAGCTTAAAGGGGCTGTCTCTCCAAGTTGGGAGATTGATAGGAAAGCAGTTGGAAAGTCAAACCGGAGCACCAGGAGAGGGGCTCTTCGTTGAGTTTTAGAAACCTTTCGTATTCACAGTGTGTCCATTCTCTAGGTTTCCCGTACACGTTATAGCTGTAGTAATATTCCCTTCCACCTGGAGAGCTGGGACCCATGGAATGGGTGCCATGCATTATTGCTTTAAAGGGTCTGCATTTGCTCACCCAATCTCACCAATCCTCTCAGTCCCAAGTGTCCAGCCTTATGCCACATCCAGCTGTCATTGTAGATAGGGTCATTCCAGGTTGCATCAGAGACCCTGAAGGAATTGTAAAGAATTTCCCTGTTTCTTTGTTCTGTTTTTGAAATTCCTTTTTAGAGTGGGTTTGAGCTGATTCTCGCGGCCATGTTTATGCCAGTCTAGACACACTTGATTCCCTTACGGAGACATATCAATACATAGGTTTTAAGATTCTTACTAGTCAGATCTATTCCTCTGCGGGAAATATGGGGTTTTGAGTCCCTTTCACTGAGGAAGGTGTAGGTCTTGTCTATTCCATAGTTGGTTTTTGGAACGGTACCTGTGCTTATATCAAACTCGGGTTTGATGCATCACCCCACCTCTCCTTCCCCCTTAAGCAGGCATAAGAGTGTTTTCTAAATGTGAGACTCTGTTCTCTTGCCTAACTCAGTTCATGTGTAGCCATGTTTACAGGATCTTCCTAAGTGATATCTTATGATAAGTTTCTTTTCCCGTGTGACTTCTTTCACTTAGAATCATCGTACCTGAATCCACTCATTTTGCTGCTACTGGTCTTATGACATTGATTTCGTGGCTGAGGGATATTCCATCGTACGTAAGTTCCACAATGTTTGGAACCATTTTTATATTTCCTGGGATATTTCAGGTGTACCCAGGTTGAGGTTCCTGTAAGCAGTGCAGCCCTCAATTTGGGGGTGGCTCTGTCTTATGGATTTTCAGTTTTCCCAAGGTATATTCCCTAGACTGGAAGTGCCCTTGGCTCTGTAGCTCTGTTGTTTACTTGTTTTAGGGGACACAATGCACTCCTCCAGTGAGGCAGTTGGCAACTTACATCCCGCCCATCAGCATAACAAGGCTCCCTGTTCTCCAGGGCCTGTCTTGCCTTTCTGGTTTTTACACATTTTGTGGATGTCCCTTTTGACCGGTGGGAAGTGATACTCCTTTGTAGTGCAGATTTGCATTGCCCGCTTGCTTGCTTGGCCAAAAAGGGCGTATGCGTTTTCTCCTGAATATATTCAGGAGAAAACGCATACGCCCTTTTTGGCCAGGTGCATCATTGTCGAAGTTGTGCCCCTCTTCCTGTGCTTTACAGGCGATTCCAACGTACCTCTTGAAATCTGTTTCCTGCTATTCTGCCTCGCTTTCAAGTCCGCCTCGTTGCCTTCCCTCAACAGATTTTTGGACGATAGTTGGCCTTGATTACTCTGCCAGTTTGTGAATTGCTGTGCCCCTGAGCTCCATCTTTCAACTCGTTTTTTGTGAGCTGAACGCAAGTCCAAACTTTTGGTTCAGGACCTCTACTGGTTCCCGGTGGGTGGCTGAGACTTTGGTTCATTCTTCTTCCTGCCGGGAAATTAGAGTGATATGTGCCCATCCAAATGCCTAACAGCTACTCTCTCATTGGTTCTCCCTCTTCCCTTTCATCCTCTGCCAAATTGGCAACCTGTGCGAACCAGGAGCTTAAAGGGGCTGTCTCTCCAAGTTGGGAGATTGATAGGAAAGCAGTTGGAAAGTCAAACCGGAGCACCAGGAGAGGGGCTCTTCGTTGAGTTTTAGAAACCTTTCGTATTCACAGTGTGTCCATTCTCTAGGTTTCCCGTACACGTTATAGCTGTAGTAATATTCCCTTCCACCTGGAGAGCTGGGACCCATGGAATGGGTGCCATGCATTATTGCTTTAAAGGGTCTGCATTTGCTCACCCAATCTCACCAATCCTCTCAGTCCCAAGTGTCCAGCCTTATGCCACATCCAGCTGTCATTGTAGATAGGGTCATTCCAGGTTGCATCAGAGACCCTGAAGGAATTGTAAAGAATTTCCCTGTTTCTTTGTTCTGTTTTTGAAATTCCTTTTTAGAGTGGGTTTGAGCTGATTCTCGCTGCAATGTTTATGCCAGTCTAGACGCACTTGATTCCCTTACGGAGACATATCAATACGTAGGTTTTAAGATTCTTACTAGCCAGATCTATTCCTCTGCGGGAAATATGGGGTTTTGAGTCCCTTTCACTGAGGAAGGTGTAGGTCTTGTCTATTCCATAGTTGGTTTTTAGAACGGTACCTGTGCTTATATCAAACTCTGGTTTGATGCATCACCCCACCTCTCCTTCCCCCTTAAGCAGGCATAAGAGTGTTTTCTAAATGTGAGACTCTGTTCTCTTGCCTAACTCAGTTCATGTGTAGCCATGTTTACAGGATCTTCCTAAGTGATATCTTATGATAAGTTTCTTTTCCCGTGTGACTTCTTTCACTTAGAATCATCGTACCTGAATCCACTCATTTTGCTGCTACTGGTCTTATGACATTGATTTCGTGGCTGAGGGATATTCCATCGTACGTAAGTTCCACAATGTTTGGAACCATTTTTATATTTCCTGGGATATTTCAGGTGTACCCAGGTTGAGGTTCCTGTAAGCAGTGCAGCCCTCAATTTGGGGGTGGCTCTGTCTTATGGATTTTCAGTTTTCCCAAGGTATATTCCCTAGACTGGAAGTGCCCTTGGCTCTGTAGCTCTGTTGTTTACTTGTTTTAGGGGACACAATGCACTCCTCCAGTGAGGCAGTTGGCAACTTACATCCCGCCCATCAGCATAACAAGGCTCCCTGTTCTCCAGGGCCTGTCTTGCCTTTCTGGTTTTTACACATTTTGTGGATATCCCTTTTGACCAGTGGGAAGTGATACTTCTTTGTAGTGCAGATTTGCATTGCCTGCTTGCTTGCTTGGCCAAAAAGGGCGTATGCGTTTTCTCCTGAATATATTCAGGAGAAAACACATACGCCCTTTTTGGCCAAGTGCATCATTGTCGAAGTTGTGCCCCTCTTCCTGTGCTTTACAGGCGATTCCAACGTACCTCTTGAAATCTGTTTCCTGCTATTCTGCCTCGTTTTCAAGTCCGCCTCGTTGCCTTCCCTCAACAGATTTTTGGACGATAGTTGGCCTTGATTACTCTGCCAGTTTGTGAATTGCTGTGCCCCTGAGCTCCATTTTTCAACTCGTTTTTTGTGAGCTGAACGCAAGTCCAAACTTTTGGTTCAGGACCTCTACTGGTTCCCGGTGGGTGGCTGAGACTTTGGTTCATTCTTCTTCCTGCCGGGAAATTAGAGTGACATGTGCCCATCCAAATGCCTAACAGCTACTCTCTCATTGGTTCTCCCTCTTCCCTTTCATCCTCTGCCAAATTGGCAACCTGTGCGAACCAGGAGCTTAAAGGGGCTGTCTCTCCAAGTTGGGAGATTGATAGGAAAGCAGTTGGAAAGTCAAACCGGAGCACCAGGAGAGGGGCTCTTCGTTGAGTTTTAGAAACCTTTCCTATTCACAGTGTGTCAATTGTCTAGGTTTCCCGTACACGTTAGAGCTGTAGTATATTCCCTTCCACCTGGAGAGCTGGGACCCATGGAATGGGTGCCATGCATTATTGCTTTAAAGGGTCTGCATTTGCTCACCCAATCTCACCAATCCTCTCAGTCCCAAGTGTCCAGCCTTATGCCACATCCAGCTGTCATTGTAGATAGGGTCATTCCAGGTTGCATCAGAGACCCTGAAGGAATTGTAAAGAATTTCCCTGTTTCTTTGTTCTGTTTTTGAAATTCCTTTTTAGAGTGGGTTTGAGCTGATTCTCGCGGCCATGTTTATGCCAGTCTAGACACACTTGATTCCCTTACGGAGACATATCAATACATAGGTTTTAAGATTCTTATTAGTCAGATCTATTCCTCTGCGGGAAATATGGGGTTTTGAGTCCCTTTCACTGAGGTAGGTGGAGGTCTTGTCTATTCCATAGTTGGTTTTTGGAACGGTACCTGTGCTTATATCAAACTCGGGTTTGATGCATCACCCCACCTCTCCTTCCCCCTTAAGCAGGCATAAGAGTGTTTTCTAAATGTGAGACTCTGTTCTCTTGCCTAACTCAGTTCATGTGTAGCCATGTTTACAGGATCTTCCTAAGTGATATCTTATGATAAGTTTCTTTTCCCGTGTGACTTCTTTCACTTAGAATCATCGTACCTGAATCCAATCATTTTGCTGCTACTGGTCTTATGACATTGATTTCGTGGCTGAGGGATATTCCATCGTACGTAAGTTCCACAATGTTTGGAACCATTTTTATATTTCCTGGGATATTTCAGGTGTACCCAGGTTGAGGTTCCTGTAAGCAGTGCAGCCCTCAATTTGGGGGTGGCTCTGTCTTATGGATTTTCAGTTTTCCCAAGGTATATTCCCTAGACTGGAAGTGCCCTTGGCTCTGTAGCTCTGTTGTTTACTTGTTTTAGGGGACACAATGCACTCCTCCAGTGAGGCAGTTGGCAACTTACATCCCGCGCATCAGCATAACAAGGCTCCCTGTTCTCCAGGGCCTGTCTTGCCTTTCTGGTTTTTACACATTTTTTGGATGTCCCTTTTGACCGGTGGGAAGTGATACTCCTTTGTAGTGCAGATTTGCATTGCCCGCTTGCTTGCTTGGCTAAAAAGGGCGTATGCGTTTTCTCCTGAATATATTCAGGAGAAAACGCATACGCCCTTTTTGGCCAAGTGCATCATTGTCGAAGTTGTGCCCCTCTTCCTGTGCTTTACAGGCGATTCCAACGTACCTCTTGAAATCTGTTTCCTGCTATTCTGCCTCGCTTTCAAGTCCGCCTCGTTGCCTTCCCTCAACAGATTTTTGGACGATAGTTGGCCTTGATTACTCTGCCAGTTTGTGAATTGCTGTGCCCCTGAGCTCCATTTTTCAACTCGTTTTTTGTGAGCTGAACGCAAGTCCAAACTTTTGGTTCAGGACCTCTACTGGTTCCCGGTGGGTGGCTGAGACTTTGGTTCATTCTTCTTCCTGCCGGGAAATTAGAGTGACATGTGCCCATCCAAATGCCTAACAGCTACTCTCTCATTGGTTCTCCCTCTTCCCTTTCATCCTCTGCCAAATTGGCAACCTGTGCGAACCAGGAGCTTAAAGGGGCTGTCTCTCCAAGCTGGGAGATTGATAGGAAAGCAGTTGGAAAGTCAAACCGGAGCACCAGGAGAGGGGCTCTTCGTTGAGTTTTAGAAACCTTTCGTATTCACAGTGTGTCCATTCTCTAGGTTTCCCGTACACGTTATAGCTGTAGTAATATTCCCTTCAACCTGGAGAGCAGGGACCCATGGAATGTGTGCCATGTATTAATGCTTTAAAGGGTCTGCATTTGCTCACCCAATCTCACCAATCCTCTCAGTCCCAAGTGTCCAGCCTTATGCCACATCCAGCTGTCATTGTAGATAGGGTCATTCCAGGTTGCATCAGAGACCCTGAAGGAATTGTAAAGAATTTCCCTGTTTCTTTGTTCTGTTTTTGAAATTCCTTTTTAGAGTGGGTTTGAGCTGATTCTCGCGGCCATGTTTATGCCAGTCTAGACACACTTGATTCCCTTACGGAGACATATCAATACATAGGTTTTAAGTTTCTTACTAGTCAGATCTATTCCTCTGCGGGAAATATGGGGTTTTGAGTCCCATTCACTGAGGAAGGTGTAGGTCTTGTCTATTCCATAGTTGGTTTTTGGAACGGTACCTGTGCTTATATCAAACTCGGGTTTGATGCATCACCCCACCTCTCCTTCCCCCTTAAGCAGGCATAAGAGTGTTTTCTAAATGTGAGACTCTGTTCTCTTGCCTAACTCAGTTCAGGTGTAGCCATGTTTACAGGATCTTCCTAAGTGATATCTTATGATAAGTTTCTTTTCCCGTGTGACTTCTTTCACTTAGAATCATCGTACCTGAATCCAATCATTTTGCTGCTACTGGTCTTATGACCTTGATTTCGTGGCTGAGGGATATTCCATCGTACGTAAGTTCCACAATGTTTGGAACCATTTTTATATTTCCTGGGATATTTCAGGTGTACCCAGGTTGAGGTTCCTGTAAGCAGTGCAGCCCTCAATTTGGGGGTGGCTCTGTCTTATGGATTTTCAGTTTTCCCAAGGTATATTCCCTAGACTGGAAGTGCCCTTGGCTCTGTAGCTCTGTTGTTTACTTGTTTTAGGGGACACAATGCACTCCTCCAGTGAGGCAGTTGGCAACTTACATCCCGCCCATCAGCATAACAAGGCTCCCTGTTCTCCAGGGCCTGTCTTGCCTTTCTGGTTTTTACACATTTTGTGGATGTCCCTTTTGACCGGTGGGAAGTGATACTCCTTTGTAGTGCAGATTTGCATTGCCCGCTTGCTTGCTTGGCCAAAAAGGGCGTATGCGTTTTCTCCTGAATATATTCAGGAGAAAACGCATACGCCCTTTTTGGCCAAGTGCATCATTGTCGAAGTTGTGCCCCTCTTCCTGTGCTTTACAGGCGATTCCAACGTACCTCTTGAAATCTGTTTCCTGCTATTCTGCCTCGCTTTCAAGTCCGCCTCGTTGCCTTCCCTCAACAGATTTTTGGACGATAGTTGGCCTTGATTACTCTGCCAGTTTGTGAATTGCTGTGCCCCTGAGCTCCATTTTTCAACTCGTCTTTTGTGAGCTGAACACAAGTCCAAACTTTTGGTTCAGGACCTCTACTGGTTCCCGGTGGGTGGCTGAGACTTTGGTTCATTCTTCTTCCTGCCGGGAAATTAGAGTGACATGTGCCCATCCAAATGCCTAACAGCTACTCTCTCATTGGTTCTCCCTCTTCCCTTTCATCCTCTGCCAAATTGGCAACCTGTGCGAACCAGGAGCTTAAAGGGGCTGTCTCTCCAAGTTGGGAGATTGATAGGAAAGCAGTTGGAAAGTCAAACCGGAGCACCAGGAGAGGGGCTCTTCGTTGAGTTTTAGAAACCTTTCGTATTCACAGTGAGTCCATTCTCTAGGTTTCCCGTACACGTTATAGCTGTAGTAATATTCCCTTCCACCTGGAGAGCTGGGACCCATGGAATGGGGGCCATGCATTATTGCTTTAAAGGGTCTGCATTTGCTCACCCAATCTCACCAATCCTCTCAGTCCCAAGTGTCCAGCCTTATGCCACATCCAGCTGTCATTGTAGATAGGGTCATTCCAGGTTGCATCAGAGACCCTGAAGGAATTGTAAAGAATTTCCCTGTTTCTTTGTTCTGTTTTTGAAATTCCTTTTTAGAGTGGGTTTGAGCTGATTCTCGCTGCCATGTTTATGCCAGTCTAGACACACTTGATTCCCTTACGGAGACATATCAATACATAGGTTTTAAGATTCTTACTAGTCAGATCTATTCCTCTGCGGGAAATATTGGGTTTTGAGTCCCTTTCACTGAGGAAGGTGTAGGTCTTTTCTATTCCATAGTTGGTTTTTGGAACGGTACCTGTGCTTATATCAAACTCAGGTTTGATGCATCACCCCACCTCTCCTTCCCCCTTAAGCAGGCATAAGAGTGTTTTCTAAATGTGAGACTCTGTTCTCTTGCCTAACTCAGTTCATGTGTAGCCATGTTTACAGGATCTTCCTAAGTGATATGTTATGATAAGTTTCTTTTCCCGTGTGACTTCTTTCACTTAGAATCATCGTACCTGAATCCACTCATTTTGCTGCTACTGGTCTTATGACATTGATTTCGTGGCTGAGGGATATTCCATCGAACGTAAGTTCCACAATGTTTGGAACCATTTTTATATTTCCTGGGATATTTCAGGTGTACCCAGGTTGAGGTTCCTGTAAGCAGTGCAGCCCTCAATTTGGGGGTGGCTCTGTCTTATGGATTTTCAGTTTTCCCAAGGTATATTCCCTAGACTGGAAGTGCCCTTGGCTCTGTAGCTCTGTTGTTTACTTGTTTTAGGGGACACAATGCACTCCTCCAGTGAGGCAGTTGGCAACTTACATCCCGCCCATCAGCATAACAAGGCTCCCTGTTCTCCAGGGCCTGTCTTGCCTTTCTGGTTTTTACACATTTTGTGGATGTCCCTTTTGACCGGTGGGAAGTGATACTCCTTTGTAGTGCAGATTTGCATTGCCCGCTTGCTTGCTTGGCCAAAAAGGGCGTATGCGTTTTCTCCTGAATATATTCAGGAGAAAACGCATACGCCCTTTTTGGCCAAGTGCATCATTGTCGAAGTTGTGCCCCTCTTCCTGTGCTTTACAGGCGATTCCAACGTACCTCTTGAAATCTGTTTCCTGCTATTCTGCCTCGCTTTCAAGTCTGCCTCGTTGCCTTCCCTCAACAGATTTTTGGACGATAGTTGGCCTTGATTACTCTGCCAGTTTGTGAATTGCTGTGCCCCTGAGCTCCATTTTACAACTCGTTTTTTGTGAGCTGAACGCAAGTCCAAACTTTTGGTTCAGGACCTATACTGGTTCCCGGTGGGTGGCTGAGACTTTGGTTCATTCTTCTTCCTGCCGGGAAATTAGAGTGACATGTGCCCATCCAAATGCCTAACAGCTACTCTCTCATTGGTTCTCCCTCTTCCCTTTCATCCTCTGCCAAATTGGCAACCTGTGCGAACCAGGAGCTTAAAGGGGCTGTCTCTCCAAGTTGGGAGATTGATAGGAAAGCAGTTGGAAAGTCAAACCGGAGCACCAGGAGAGGGGCTCTCCGTTGAGTTTTAGAAACCTTTCGTATTCACAGTGTGTCCATTCTCTAGGTTTCCCATACACGTTATAGCTGTAGTAATATTCCCTTCCACCTGGAGAGCTGGGACCCATGGAATGGGTGCCATGCATTATTGCTTTAAAGGGTCTGCATTTGCTCACCCAATCTCACCAATCCTCTCAGTCCCAAGTGTCCAGCCTTATGCCACATCCAGCTGTCATTGTAGATAGGGTCATTCCAGGTTGCATCAGAGACCCTGAAGGAATTGTAAAGAATTTCCCTGTTTCTTTGTTCTGTTTTTGAAATTCCTTTTTAGAGTGGGTTTGAGCTGATTCTCGCGGCCATGTTTATGCCAGTCTAGACACACTTGATTCCCTTACGGAGACATATCAATACATAGGTTTTAAGATTCTTACTAGTCAGATCTATACCTCTGCGGGAAATATGGGGTTTTGAGTCCCTTTCACTGAGGAAGGTGTAGGTCTTGTCTATTCCATAGTTGGTTTTTGGAACGGTACCTGTGCTTATATCAAACTCGGGTTTGATGCATCACCCCACCTCTCCTTCCCCCTTAAGCAGGCATAAGAGTGTTTTCTAAATGTGAGACTCTGTTCTCTTGCCTAACTCAGTTCATGTGTAGCCATGTTTACAGGATCTTCCTAAGTGATATCTTATGATAAGTTTCTTTTCCCGTGTGACTTCTTTCACTTAGAATCATCGTACCTGAATCCACTCATTTTGCTGCTACTGGTCTTATGACATTGATTTCGTGGCTGAGGGATATTCCATCGAACGTAAGTTCCACAATGTTTGGAACCATTTTTATATTTCCTGGGATATTTCAGGTGTACCCAGGTTGAGGTTCCTGTAAGCAGTGCAGCCCTCAATTTGGGGGTGGCTCTGTCTTATGGATTTTCAGTTTTCCCAAGGTATATTCCCTAGACTGGAAGTGCCCTTGGCTCTGTAGCTCTGTTGTTTACTTGTTTTAGGGGACACAATGCACTCCTCCAGTGAGGCAGTTGGCAACTTACATCCCGCCCATCAGCATAACAAGGCTCCCTGTTCTCCAGGGCCTGTCTTGCCTTTCTGGTTTTTACACATTTTGTGGATGTCCCTTTTGACCGGTGGGAAGTGATACTCCTTTGTAGTGCAGATTTGCATTGCCCGCTTGCTTGCTTGGCCAAAAAGGGCGTATGCGTTTTCTCCTGAATATATTCAGGAGAAAACGCATACGCCCTTTTTGGCCAAGTGCATCATTGTCGAAGTTGTGCCCCTCTTCCTGTGCTTTACAGGCGATTCCAACGTACCTCTTGAAATCTGTTTCCTGCTATTCTGCCTCGCTTTCAAGTCCGCCTCGTTGCCTTCCCTCAACAGATTTTTGGACGATAGTTGGCCTTGATTACTCTGCCAGTTTGTGAATTGCTGTGCCCCTGAGCTCCATTTTTCAACTCGTTTTTTGTGAGCTGAACGCAAGTCCAAACTTTTGGTTCAGGACCTCTACTGGTTCCCGGTGGGTGGCTGAGACTTTGGTTCATTCTTCTTCCTGCCGGGAAATTAGAGTGACATGTGCCCATCCAAATGCCTAACAGCTACTCTCTCATTGGTTCTCCCTCTTCCCTTTCATCCTCTGCCAAATTGGCAACCTGTGCGAACCAGGAGCTTAAAGGGGCTGTCTCTCCAAGTTGGGAGATTGATAGGAAAGCAGTTGGAAAGTCAAACCGGAGCACCAGGAGAGGGGCTCTCCGTTGAGTTTTAGAAACCTTTCGTATTCACAGTGTGTCCATTCTCTAGGTTTCCCATACACGTTATAGCTGTAGTAATATTCCCTTCCACCTGGAGAGCTGGGACCCATGGAATGGGTGCCATGCATTAATGCTTTAAAGGGTCTGCATTTGCTCACCCAATCTCACCAATCCTCTCAGTCCCAAGTGTCCAGCCTTATGCCACATCCAGCTGTCATTGTAGATAGGGTCATTCCAGGTTGCATCAGAGACCCTGAAGGAATTGTAAAGAATTTCCCTGTTTCTTTGTTCTGTTTTTGAAATTCCTTTTTAGAGTGGGTTTGAGCTGATTCTCGCGGCCATGTTTATGCCAGTCTAGACACACTTGATTCCCTTACGGAGACATATCAATACATAGGTTTTAAGATTCTTACTAGTCAGATCTATACCTCTGCGGGAAATATGGGGTTTTGAGTCCCTTTCACTGAGGAAGGTGTAGGTCTTGTCTATTCCATAGTTGGTTTTTGGAACGGTACCTGTGCTTATATCAAACTCGGGTTTGATGCATCACCCCACCTCTCCTTCCCCCTTAAGCAGGCATAAGAGTGTTTTCTAAATGTGAGACTCTGTTCTCTTGCCTAACTCAGTTCATGTGTAGCCATGTTTACAGGATCTTCCTAAGTGATATCTTATGATAAGTTTCTTTTCCCGTGTGACTTCTTTCACTTAGAATCATCGTACCTGAATCCACTCATTTTGCTGCTACTGGTCTTATGACATTGATTTCGTGGCTGAGGGATATTCCATCGAACGTAAGTTCCACAATGTTTGGAACCATTTTTATATTTCCTGGGATATTTCAGGTGTACCCTGGTTGAGGTTCCTGTAAGCAGTGCAGCCCTCAATTTGGGGTTGGCTCTGTCTTATGGATTTTCAGTTTTCCCAAGGTATATTCCCTAGACTGGAAGTGCCCTTGGCTCTGTAGCTCTGTTGTTTACTTGTTTTAGGGGACACAATGCACTCCTCCAGTGAGGCAGTTGGCAACTTACATCCCGCCCATCAGCATAACAAGGCTCCCTGTTCTCCAGGGCCTGTCTTGCCTTTCTGGTTTTTACACATTTTGTGGATGTCCCTTTTGACCGGTGGGAAGTGATACTCCTTTGTAGTGCAGATTTGCATTGCCCGCTTGCTTGCTTGGCCAAAAAGGGCGTATGCGTTTTCTCCTGAATATATTCAGGAGAAAACGCATACGCCCTTTTTGGCCAAGTGCATCATTGTCGAAGTTGTGCCCCTCTTCCTGTGCTTTACAGGCGATTCCAACGTACCTCTTGAAATCTGTTTCCTGCTATTCTGCCTCGCTTTCAAGTCCGCCTCGTTGCCTTCCCTCAACAGATTTTTGGACGATAGTTGGCCTTGATTACTCTGCCAGTTTGTGAATTGCTGTGCCCCTGAGCTCCATTTTTCAACTCGTTTTTTGTGAGCTGAACGCAAGTCCAAACTTTTGGTTCAGGACCTCTACTGGTTCCCGGTGGGTGGCTGAGACTTTGGTTCATTCTTCTTCCTGCCGGGAAATTAGAGTGACATGTGCCCATCCAAATGCCTAACAGCTACTCTCTCATTGGTTCTCCCTCTTCCCTTTCATCCTCTGCCAAATTGGCAACCTGTGCGAACCAGGAGCTTAAAGGGGCTGTCTCTCCAAGTTGGGAGATTGATAGGAAAGCAGTTGGAAAGTCAAACCGGAGCACCAGGAGAGGGGCTCTTCGTTGAGTTTTAGAAACCTTTCGTATTCACAGTGTGTCCATTCTCTAGGTTTCCCGTACAAGTTATAGCTGTAGTAATATTCCCTTCAACCTGGAGAGCAGGGACCCATGGAATGGGTGCCATGCATTAATGCTTTAAAGGGTCTGCATTTGCTCACCCAATCTCACCAATCCTCTCAGTCCCAAGTGTCCAGCCTTATGCCACATCCAGCTGTCATTGTAGATAGGGTCATTCCAGGTTGCATCAGAGACCCTGAAGGAATTGTAAAGAATTTCCCTGTTTCTTTGTTCTGTTTTTGAAATTCCTTTTTAGAGTGGGTTTGAGCTGATTCTCGCGGCCATGTTTATGCCAGTCTAGACACACTTGATTCCCTTACGGAGACATATCAATACATAGGTTTTAAGTTTCTTACTAGTCAGATCTATTCCTCTGCGGGAAATATGGGGTTTTGAGTCCCTTTCACTGAGGAAGGTGGAGGTCTTGTCTATTCCATAGTTGGTTTTTGGAACGGTACCTGTGCTTATATCAAACTCGGGTTTGATGCATCACCCCACCTCTCCTTCCCCCTTAAGCAGGCATAAGAGTGTTTTCTAAATGTGAGACTCTGTTCTCTTGCCTAACTCAGTTCATGTGTAGCCATGTTTACAGGATCTTCCTAAGTGATATGTTATGATAAGTTTCTTTTCCCGTGTGACTTCTTTCACTTAGAATCATCGTACCTGAATCCAATCATTTTGCTGCTACTGGTCTTATGACCTTGATTTCGTGGCTGAGGGATATTCCATCGTACGTAAGTTCCACAATGTTTGGAACCATTTTTATATTTCCTGGGATATTTCAGGTGTACCCAGGTTGAGGTTCCTGTAAGCAGTGCAGCCCTCAATTTGGGGGTGGCTCTGTCTTATGGATTTTCAGTTTTCCCAAGGTATATTCCCTAGACTGGAAGTGCCCTTGGCTCTGTAGCTCTGTTGTTTACTTGTTTTAGGGGACACAATGCACTCCTCCAGTGAGGCAGTTGGCAACTTACATCCCGCCCATCAGCATAACAAGGCTCCCTGTTCTCCAGGGCCTGTCTTGCCTTTCTGGTTTTTACACATTTTGTGGATGTCCCTTTTGACCGGTGGGAAGTGATACTCCTTTGTAGTGCAGATTTGCATTGCCTGCTTGCTTGCTTGGCCAAAAAGGGCGTATGCGTTTTCTCCTGAATATATTCAGGAGAAAACGCATACGCCCTTTTTGGCCAAGTGCATCATTGTCGAAGTTGTGCCCCTCTTCCTGTGCTTTACAGGCGATTCCAACGTACCTCTTGAAATCTGTTTCCTGCTATTCTGCCTCGCTTTCAAGTCCGCCTCGTTGCCTTCCCTCAACAGATTTTTGGACGATAGTTGGCCTTGATTACTCTGCCAGTTTGTGAATTGCTGTGCCCCTGAGCTCCATTTTTCAACTCGTTTTTTGTGAGCTGAACGCAAGTCCAAACTTTTGGTTCAGGACCTCTACTGGTTCCCGGTGGGTGGCTGAGACTTTGGTTCATTCTTCTTCCTGCCGGGAAATTAGAGTGACATGTGCCCATCCAAATGCCTAACAGCTACTCTCTCATTGGTTCTCCCTCTTCCCTTTCATCCTCCGCCAAATTGGCAACCTGTGTGAACCAGGAGCTTAAAGGGGCTGTCTCTCCAAGTTGGGAGATTGATAGGAAAGCAGTTGGAAAGTCAAACCGGAGCACCAGGAGAGGGGCTCTCCGTTGAGTTTTAGAAACCTTTCGTATTCACAGTGTGTCAATTCTCTAGGTTTCCCGTACACGTTATAGCTGTAGTAATATTCCCTTCCACCTGGAGAGCTGGGACCCATGGAATGGGTGCCATGCATTATTGCTTTAAAGGGTCTGCATTTGCTCACCCAATCTCACCAATCCTCTCAGTCCCAAGTGTCCAGCCTTATGCCACATCCAGCTGTCATTGTAGATAGGGTCATTCCAGGTTGCATCAGAGACCCTGAAGGAATTGTAAAGAATTTCCCTGTTTCTTTGTTCTGTTTTTGAAATTCCTTTTTAGAGTGGGTTTGAGCTGATTCTCGCGGCCATGTTTATGCCAGTCTAGACACACTTGATTCCCTTACGGAGACATATCAATACATAGGTTTTAAGATTCTTACTAGTCAGATCTATTCCTCTGCGGGAAATATTGGGTTTTGAGTCCCTTTCACTGAGGAAGGTGTAGGTCTTTTCTATTCCATAGTTGGTTTTTGGCACGGTACCTGTGCTTATATCAAACTCGGGTTTGATGCATCACCCCACCTCTCCTTCCCCCTTAAGCAGGCATAAGAGTGTTTTCTAAATGTGAGACTCTGTTCTCTTGCCTAACTCAGTTCATGTGTAGCCATGTTTACAGGATCTTCCTAAGTGATATCTTATGATAAGTTTCTTTTCCCGTGTGACTTCTTTCACTTAGAATCATCGTACCTGAATCCACTCATTTTGCTGCTACTGGTCTTATGACATTGATTTCGTGGCTGAGGGATATTCCATCGTACGTAAGTTCCACAATGTTTGGAACCATTTTTATATTTCCTGGGATATTTCAGGTGTACCCAGGTTGAGGTTCCTGTAAGCAGTGCAGCCCTCAATTTGGGGGTGGCTCTGTCTTATGGATTTTCAGTTTTCCCAAGGTATATTCCCTAGACTGGAAGTGCCCTTGGCTCTGTAGCTCTGTTGTTTACTTGTTTTAGGGGACACAATGCACTCCTCCAGTGAGGCAGTTGGCAACTTACATCCCGCCCATCAGCATAACAAGGCTCCCTGTTCTCCAGGGCCTGTCTTGCCTTTCTGGTTTTTACACATTTTGTGGATGTCCCTTTTGACCGGTGGGAAGTGATACTCCTTTGTAGTGCAGATTTGCATTGCCTGCTTGCTTGCTTGGCCAAAAAGGGCGTATGCGTTTTCTCCTGAATATATTCAGGAGAAAACGCATACGCCCTTTTTGGCCAAGTGCATCATTGTCGAAGTTGTGCCCCTCTTCCTGTGCTTTACAGGCGATTCCAACGTACCTCTTGAAATCTGTTTCCTGCTATTCTGCCTCGCTTTCAAGTCCGCCTCGTTGCCTTCCCTCAACAGATTTTTGGACGATAGTTGGCCTTGATTACTCTGCCAGTTTGTGAATTGCTGTGCCCCTGAGCTCCATTTTTCAACTCGTTTTTTGTGAGCTGAACGCAAGTCCAAACTTTTGGTTCAGGACCTCTACTGGTTCCCGGTGGGTGGCTGAGACTTTGGTTCATTCTTCTTCCTGCCGGGAAATTAGAGTGACATGTGCCCATCCAAATGCCTAACAGCTACTCTCTCATTGGTTCTCCCTCTTCCCTTTCATCCTCTGCCAAATTGGCAACCTGTGCGAACCAGGAGCTTAAAGGGGCTGTCTCTCCAAGTTGGGAGATTGATAGGAAAGCAGTTGGAAAGTCAAACCGGAGCACCAGGAGAGGGGCTCTTCGTTGAGTTTTAGAAACCTTTCGTATTCACAGTGTGTCCATTCTCTAGGTTTCCCGTACACGTTATAGCTGTAGTAATATTCCCTTCCACCTGGAGAGCTGGGACCCATGGAATGGGGGCCATGCATTATTGCTTTAAAGGGTCTGCATTTGCTCACCCAATCTCACCAATCCTCTCAGTCCCAAGTGTCCAGCCTTATGCCACATCCAGCTGTCATTGTAGATAGGGTCATTCCAGGTTGCATCAGAGACCCTGAAGGAATTGTAAAGAATTTCCCTGTTTCTTTGTTCTGTTTTTGAAATTCCTTTTTAGAGTGGGTTTGAGCTGATTCTCGCTGCCATGTTTATGCCAGTCTAGACACACTTGATTCCCTTACGGAGACATATCAATACATAGGTTTTAAGATTCTTACTAGTCAGATCTATTCCTCTGCGGGAAATATTGGGTTTTGAGTCCCTTTCACTGAGGAAGGTGTAGGTCTTTTCTATTCCATAGTTGGTTTTTGGAACGGTACCTGTGCTTATATCAAACTCAGGTTTGATGCATCACCCCACCTCTCCTTCCCCCTTAAGCAGGCATAAGAGTGTTTTCTAAATGTGAGACTCTGTTCTCTTGCCTAACTCAGTTCATGTGTAGCCATGTTTACAGGATCTTCCTAAGTGATATGTTATGATAAGTTTCTTTTCCCGTGTGACTTCTTTCACTTAGAATCATCGTACCTGAATCCACTCATTTTGCTGCTACTGGTCTTATGACATTGATTTCGTGGCTGAGGGATATTCCATCGAACGTAAGTTCCACAATGTTTGGAACCATTTTTATATTTCCTGGGATATTTCAGGTGTACCCAGGTTGAGGTTCCTGTAAGCAGTGCAGCCCTCAATTTGGGGGTGGCTCTGTCTTATGGATTTTCAGTTTTCCCAAGGTATATTCCCTAGACTGGAAGTGCCCTTGGCTCTGTAGCTCTGTTGTTTACTTGTTTTAGGGGACACAATGCACTCCTCCAGTGAGGCAGTTGGCAACTTACATCCCGCCCATCAGCATAACAAGGCTCCCTGTTCTCCAGGGCCTGTCTTGCCTTTCTGGTTTTTACACATTTTGTGGATGTCCCTTTTGACCGGTGGGAAGAGATACTCCTTTGTAGTGCAGATTTGCATTGCCCGCTTGCTTGCTTGGCCAAAAAGGGCGTATGCGTTTTCTCCTGAATATATTCAGGAGAAAACGCATACACCCTTTTTGGCCAAGTGCATCATTGTCGAAGTTGTGCCCCTCTTCCTGTGCTTTACAGGCGATTCCAACGTACCTCTTGAAATCTGTTTCCTGCTATTCTGCCTCGCTTTCAAGTCCGCCTCGTTGCCTTCGCTCAACAGATTTTTGGACGATAGTTGGCCTTGATTACTCTGCCAGTTTGTGAATTGCTGTGCCCCTGAGCTCCATTTTACAACTCGTTTTTTGTGAGCTGAACGCAAGTCCAAACTTTTGGTTCAGGACCTATACTGGTTCCCGGTGGGTGGCTGAGACTTTGGTTCATTCTTCTTCCTGCCGGGAAATTAGAGTGACATGTGCCCATCCAAATGCCTAACAGCTACTCTCTCATTGGTTCTCCCTCTTCCCTTTCATCCTCTGCCAAATTGGCAACCTGTGCGAACCAGGAGCTTAAAGGGGCTGTCTCTCCAAGTTGGGAGATTGATAGGAAAGCAGTTGGAAAGTCAAACCGGAGCACCAGGAGAGGGGCTCTTCGTTGAGTTTTAGAAACCTTTCGTATTCACAGTGTGTCCATTCTCTAGGTTTCCCGTACACGTTATAGCTGTAGTAATATTCCCTTCAACCTGGAGAGCTGGGACCCATGGAATGGGTGCCATGCATTAATGCTTTAAAGGGTCTGCATTTGCTCACCCAATCTCACCAATCCTCTCAGTCCCAAGTGTCCAGCCTTATGCCACATCCAGCTGTCATTGTAGATAGGGTCATTCCAGGTTGCATCAGAGACCCTGAAGGAATTGTAAAGAATTTCCCTGTTTCTTTGTTCTGTTTTTGAAATTCCTTTTTAGAGTGGGTATGAGCTGATTCTCGCGGCCATGTTTATGCCAGTCTAGACACACTTGATTCCCTTACGGAGACATATCAATACATAGCTTTTAAGATTCTTACTAGCCAGATCTATTCCTGTGCGGGAAATATGGGGTTTTGAGTCCCTTTCACTGAGGAAGGTGTAGGTCTTGTCTATTCCATAGTTGGTTTTTGGAACGGTACCTGTGCTTATATCAAACTCTGGTTTGATGCATCACCCCACCTCTCCTTCCCCCTTAAGCAGGCATAAGAGTGTTTTCTAAATGTGAGACTCTGTTCTCTTGCCTAACTCAGTTCATGTGTAGCCATGTTTACAGGATCTTCCTAAGTGATATCTTATGATAAGTTTCTTTTCCCGTGTGACTTCTTTCACTTAGAATCATCGTACCTGAATCCACTCATTTTGCTGCTACTGGTCTTATGACATTGATTTCGTGGCTGAGGGATATTCCATCGAACGTAAGTTCCACAATGTTTGGAACCATTTTTATACTTCCTGGGATATTTCAGGTGTACCCAGGTTGAGGTTGCTGTAAGCAGTGCAGCCCTCAATTTGGGGGTGGCTCTGTCTTATGGATTTTCAGTTTTCCCAAGGTATATTCCCTAGACTGGAAGTGCCCTTGGCTCTGTAGCTCTGTTGTTTACTTGTTTTAGGGGACACAATGCACTCCTCCAGTGAGGCAGTTGGCAACATACATCCCGCCCATCAGCATAACAAGGCTCCCTGTTCTCCAGGGCCTGTCTTGCCTTTCTGGTTTTTACACATTTTGTGGATGTCCCTTTTGACCGGTGGGAAGTGATACTCCTTTGTAGTGCAGATTTGCATTGCCTGCTTGCTTGCTTGGCCAAAAAGGGCGTATGCGTTTTCTCCTGAATATATTCAGGAGAAAACGCATACGCCCTTTTTGGCCAAGTGCATCATTGTCGAAATTGTGCCCCTCTTCCTGTGCTTTACAGGCGATTCCAACGTACCTCTTGAAATCTGTTTCCTGCTATTCTGCCTCGCTTTCAAGTCCGCCTCGTTGCCTTCCCTCAACAGATTTTTGGACGATAGTTGGCCTTGATTACTCTGCCAGTGTTTGAATTGCTGTGCCTCTGAGCTCCATTTTTCAACTCGTTTTTTGTGAGCTGAACGCAAGTCCAAACTTTTGGTTCAGGACCTCTACTGGTTCCCGGTGGGTGGCTGAGACTTTGGTTCATTCTTCTTCCTGCCGGGAAATTAGAGTGACATGTGCCCATCCAAATGCCTAACAGCTACTCTCTCATTGGTTCTCCCTCTTCCCTTTCATCCTCTGCCAAATTGGCAACCTGTGCGAACCAGGAGCTTAAAGGGGCTGTCTCTCCAAGTTGGGAGATTGATAGGAAAGCAGTTGGAAAGTCAAACCGGAGCACCAGGAGAGGGGCTCTTCGTTGAGTTTTAGAAACCTTTCGTATTCACAGTGTGTCCATTCTCTAGGTTTCCCGTACACGTTATAGCTGTAGTAATATTCCCTTCCACCTGGAGAGCTGGGACCCATGGAATGGGTGCCATGCATTATTGCTTTAAAGGGTCTGCATTTGCTCACGCAATCTCACCAATCCTCTCAGTCCCAAGTGTCCAGCCTTATGCCACATCCAGCTGTCATTGTAGATAGGGTCATTCCAGGTTGCATCAGAGTCCCTGAAGGAATTGTAAAGAATTTCCCTGTTTCTTTGTTCTGTTTTTGAAATTCCTTTTTAGAGTGGGTTTGAGCTGATTCTTGCTGCCCTGTTTATGCCAGTCTAGACACACTTGATTCCCTTACGGAGACATATAAGTACATAGGTTTTAAGATTCTTACTAGTCAGATCTATTCCTCTGCGGGAAATATGGGGTTTTGAGTCCCTTTCACTGAGGAAGGTGTAGGTCTTGTCTATTCCATAGTTGGTTTTTGGAACGGTACCTGTGCTTATATCAAAGTCTGGTTTGATGCATCACCCCACCTCTCCTTCCCCCTTAAGCAGGCATAAGAGTGTTTTCTAAATGTGAGACTCTGTTCTCTTGCCTAACTCAGTTCATGTGTAGCCATGTTTACAGGATCTTCCTAAGTGATATCTTATGATAAGTTTCTTTTCCCGTGTGACTTCTTTCACTTAGAATCATCGTACCTGAATCCACTCATTTTGCTGCTACTGGTCTTATGACATTGATTTCGTGGCTGAGGGATATTCCATCGTACGTAATTTCCACAATGTTTGGAACGATTTTTATACTTCCTGGGATATTTCAGGTGTACCCAGGTTGAGGTTCCTGTAAGCAGTGCAGCCCTCAATTTGGGGGTGGCTCTGTCTTATGGATTTTCAGTTTTCCCAAGGTATATTCCCTAGACTGGAAGTGCCCTTGGCTCTGTAGCTCTGTTGTTTACTTGTTTTAGGGGACACAATGCACTCCTCCAGTGAGGCAGTTGGCAACTTACATCCCGCCCATCAGCATAACAAGGCTCCCTGTTCTCCAGGGCCTGTCTTGCCTTTCTGGTTTTTACACATTTTGTGGATGTCCCTTTTGACCGGTGGGAAGTGATACTCCTTTGTAGTGCAGATTTGCATTGCCCGCTTGCTTGCTTGGCCAAAAAGGGCGTATGCGTTTTCTCCTGAATATATTCAGGAGAAAACGCATACGCCCTTTTTGGCCAAGTGCATCATTGTCGAAGTTGTGCTCCTCTTCCTGTGCTTTACAGGCGATTCCAACGTACCTCTTGAAATCTGTTTCCTGCTATTCTGCCTCGCTTTCAAGTCCGCCTCGTTGCCTTCCCTCAACAGATTTTTGGACGATAGTTGGCCTTGATTACTCTGCCAGTTTGTGAATTGCTGTGCCCCTGAGCTCCATTTTTCAACTCGTTTTTTGTGAGCTGAACGCAAGTCCAAACTTTTGGTTCAGGACCTCTACTGGTTCCCGGTGGGTGGCTGAGACTTTGGTTCATTCTTCTTCCTGCCGGGAAATTAGAGAGACATGTGCCCATCCAAATGCCTAACAGCTACTCTCTCATTGGTTCTCCCTCTTCCCTTTCATCCTCTGCCAAATTGGCAACCTGTGCGAACCAGGAGCTTAAAGGGGCTGTCTCTCCAAGTTGGGAGATTGATAGGAAAGCAGTTGGAAAGTCAAACCGGAGCACCAGGAGAGGGGCTCTCCGTTGAGTTTTAGAAACCTTTCGTATTCACAGTGTGTCCATTCTCTAGGTTTCCCGTACACGTTATAGCTGTAGTAATATTCCCTTCCACCTGGAGAGCTGGGACCCATGGAATGGGTGCCATGCATTATTGCTTTAAAGGGTCTGCATTTACTCACCCAATCTCACCAATCCTCTCAGTCCCAAGTGTCCAGCCTTATGCCACATCCAGCTGTCATTGTAGATAGGGTCATTCCAGGTTGCATCAGAGACCCTGAAGGAATTGTAAAGAATTTCCCTGATTCTTTGTTCTGTTTTTGAAATTCCTTTTTAGAGTGGGTTTGAGCTGATTCTCGCCGCCATGTTTATGCCAGTCTAGACGCACTTGATTCCCTTACGGAGACATATCAATACGTAGGTTTTAAGATTCTTACTAGCCAGATCTATTCCTCTGCGGGAAATATGGGGTTTTGAGTCCCTTTCACTGAGGAAGGTGTAGGTCTTGTCTATTCCATAGTTGGTTTTTGGAACGGTACCTGTGCTTATATCAAAGTCTGGTTTGATGCATCACCCCACCTCTCCTTCCCCCTTAAGCAGGCATAAGAGTGTTTTCTAAATGTGAGACTCTGTTCTCTTGCCTAACTCAGTTCATGTGTAGCCATGTTTACAGGATCTTCCTAAGTGATATCTTATGATAAGTTTCTTTTCCCGTGTGACTTCTTTCACTTAGAATCATCGTACCTGAATCCACTCATTTTGCTGCTACTGGTCTTATGACATTGATTTCGTGGCTGAGGGATATTCCATCCTACGTAAGTTCCACAATGTTTGGAACCATTTTTATATTTCCTGGGATATTTCAGGTGTACCCAGGTTGAGGTTCCTGTAAGCAGTGCAGCCCTCAATTTGGGGGTGGCTCTGTCTTATGGATTTTCAGTTTTCCCAAGGTATATTCCCTAGACTGGAAGTGCCCTTGGCTCTGTAGCTCTGTTGTTTACTTGTTTTAGGGGACACAATGCACTCCTCCAGTGAGGCAGTTGGCAACTTACATCCCGCCCATCAGCATAACAAGGCTCCCTGTTCTCCAGGGCCTGTCTTGCCTTTCTGGTTTTTACACATTTTGTGGATGTCCCTTTTGACCGGTGGGAAGTGATACTCCTTTGTAGTGCAGATTTGCATTGCCCGCTTGCTTGCTTGGCCAAAAAGGGCGTATGCGTTTTCTCCTGAATATATTCAGGAGAAAAGGCATACGCCCTTTTTGGCCAAGTGCATCATTGTCGAAGTTGTGCCCCTCTTCCTGTGCTTTACAGGCGATTCCAACGTACCTCTTGAAATCTGTTTCCTGCTATTCTGCCTCGCTTTCAAGTCCGCCTCGTTGCCTTCCCTCAACAGATTTTTGGACGATAGTTGGCCTTGATTACTCTGCCAGTTTGTGAATTGCTGTGCCCCTGAGCTCCATTTTTCAACTCGTTTTTTGTGAGCTGAACGCAAGTCCAAACTTTTGGTTCAGGACCTCTACTGGTTCCCGGTGGGTGGCTGAGACTTTGGTTCATTCTTCTTCCTGCCGGGAAATTAGAGTGACATGTGCCCATCCAAATGCCTAACAGCTACTCTCTCATTGGTTCTCCCTCTTCCCTTTCATCCTCTGCCAAATTGGCAACCTGTGCGAACCAGGAGCTTAAAGGGGCTGTCTCTCCAAGTTGGGAGATTGATAGGAAAGCAGTTGGAAAGTCAAACCGGAGCACCAGGAGAGGGGCTCTCCGTTGAGTTTTAGAAACCTTTCGTATTCACAGTGTGTCCATTCTCTAGGTTTCCCGTACACGTTATAGCTGTAGTAATATTCCCTTCCACCTGGAGAGCTGGGACCCATGGAATGGGTGCCATGCATTATTGCTTTAAAGGGTCTGCATTTGCTCACCCAATCTCACCAATCCTCTCAGTCCCAAGTGTCCAGCCTTATGCCACATCCAGCTGTCATTGAAGATAGGGTCATTCCAGGTTGCATCAGAGACCCTGAAGGAATTGTAAAGAATTTCCCTGTTTCTTTGTTCTGTTTTTGAAATTCCTTTTTAGAGTGGGTTTGAGCTGATTCTCGCGGCCATGTTTATGCCAGTCTAGACGCACTTGATTCCCTTACGGAGACATATCAATACGTAGGTTTTAAGATTCTTACTAGCCAGATCTATTCCTCTGCGGGAAATATGGGGTTTTGAGTCCCTTTCACTGAGGAAGGTGTAGGTCTTGTCTATTCCATAGTTGGTTTTTGGAACGGTACCTGTGCTTATATCAAAGTCTGGTTTGATGCATCACCCCACCTCTCCTTCCCCCTTAAGCAGGCATAAGAGTGTTTTCTAAATGTGAGACTCTGTTCTCTTGCCTAACTCAGTTCATGTGTAGCCATGTTTACAGGATCTTCCTAAGTGATATCTTATGATAAGTTTCTTTTCCCATGTGACTTCTTTCACTTAGAATCATCGTACCTGAATCCACTCATTTTGCTGCTACTGGTCTTATGACATTGATTTCGTGGCTGAGGGATATTCCATCGTACGTAAGTTCCACAATGTTTGGAACCATTTTTATACTTCCTGGGATATTTCAGGTGTACCCAGGTTGAGGTTCCTGTAAGCAGTGCAGCCCTCAATTTGGGGGTGGCTCTGTCTTATGGATTTTCAGTTTTCCCAAGGTATATTCCCTAGACTGGAAGTGCCCTTGGCTCTGTAGCTCTGTTGTTTACTTGTTTTAGGGGACACAATGCACTCCTCCAGTGAGGCAGTTGGCAACTTACATCCCGCCCATCAGCATAACAAGGCTCCCTGTTCTCCAGGGCCTGTCTTGCCTTTCTGGTTTTTACACATTTTGTGGATGTCCCTTTTGACCGGTGGGAAGTGATACTCCTTTGTAGTGCAGATTTGCATTGCCCGCTTGCTTGCTTGGCCAAAAAGGGCGTATGCGTTTTCTCCTGAATATATTCAGGAGAAAACGCATACGCCCTTTTTGGCCAAGTGCATCATTGTCGAAGTTGTGCCCCTCTTCCTGTGCTTTACAGGCGATTCCAACGTACCTCTTGAAATCTGTTTCCTGCTATTCTGCCTCGCTTTCAAGTCCGCCTCGTTGCCTTCCCTCAACAGATTTTTGGACGATAGTTGGCCTTGATTACTCTGCCAGTTTGTGAATTGCTGTGCCCCTGAGCTCCATTTTTCAACTCGTTTTTTGTGAGCTGAACGCAAGTCCAAACTTTTGGTTCAGGACCTCTACTGGTTCCCGGTGGGTGGCTGAGACTTTGGTTCATTCTTCTTCCTGCCAGGAAATTAGAGTGACATGTGCCCATCCAAATGCCTAACAGCTACTCTCTCATTGGTTCTCCCTCTTCCCTTTCATCCTCTGCCAAATTGGCAACCTGTGCGAACCAGGAGCTTAAAGGGGCTGTCTCTCCAAGTTGGGAGATTGATAGGAAAGCAGTTGGAAAGTCAAACCGGAGCACCAGGAGAGGGGTTCTCCGTTGAGTTTTAGAAACCTTTCGTATTCACAGTGTGTCCATTCTCTAGGTTTCCCGAACACGTTATAGCTGTAGTAATATTCCCTTCCACCTGGAGAGCTGGGACCCATGGAATGGGTGCCATGCATTATTGCTTTAAAGGGTCTGCATTTGCTCACCCAATCTCACCAATCCTCTCAGTCCCAAGTGTCCAGCCTTATGCCACATCCAGCTGTCATTGTAGATAGGGTCATTCCAGGTTGCATCAGAGACCCTGAAGGAATTGTAAAGAATTTCCCTGTTTCTTTGTTCTGTTTTTGAAATTCCTTTTTAGAGTGGGTTTGAGCTGATTCTCGCTGCCATGTTTATGCCAGTCTAGACGCACTTGATTCCCTTACGGAGACATATCAATACGTAGGTTTTAAGATTCTTACTAGCCAGATCTATTCCTCTGCCTGAAATATGGGGTTTTGAGTCCCTTTCACTGAGGAAGGTGTAGGTCTTGTCTATTCCATAGTTGGTTTTTGGAACGGTACCTGTGCTTATATCAAACTCTGGTTTGATGCATCACCCCACCTCTCCTTCCCCCTTAAGCAGGCATAAGAGTGTTTTCTAAATGTGAGACTCTGTTCTCTTGCCTAACTCAGTTCATGTGTAGCCATGTTTACAGGATCTTCCTAAGTGATATCTTATGATAAGTTTCTTTTCCCGTGTGACTTCTTTCACTTAGAATCATCGTACCTGAATCCACTCATTTTGCTGCTACTGGTCTTATGACATTGATTTCGTGGCTGAGGGATATTCCATCGTACGTAATTTCCACAATGTTTGGAACGATTTTTATACTTCCTGGGATATTTCAGGTGTACCCAGGTTGAGGTTCCTGTAAGCAGTGCAGCCCTCAATTTGGGGGTGGCTCTGTCTTATGGATTTTCTGTTTTCCCAAGGTATATTCCCTAGACTGGAAGTGCCCTTGGCTCTGTAGCTCTGTTGTTTACTTGTTTTAGGGGACACAATGCACTCCTCCAGTGAGGCAGTTGGCAACTTACATCCCGCCCATCAGCATAACAAGGCTCCCTGTTCTCCAGGGCCTGTCTTGCCTTTCTGGTTTTTACACATTTTGTGGATGTCCCTTTTGACCGGTGGGAAGTGATACTCCTTTGTAGTGCAGATTTGCATTGCCCGCTTGCTTGCTTGGCCAAAAAGGGCGTATGCGTTTTCTCCTGAATATATTCAGGAGAAAACGCATACGCCCTTTTTGGCCAAGTGCATCATTGTCGAAGTTGTGCTCCTCTTCCTGTGCTTTACAGGCGATTCCAACGTACCTCTTGAAATCTGTTTCCTGCTATTCTGCCTCGCTTTCAAGTCCGCCTCGTTGCCTTCCCTCAACAGATTTTTGGACGATAGTTGGCCTTGATTACTCTGCCAGTTTGTGAATTGCTGTGCCCCTGAGCTCCATTTTTCAACTCGTTTTTTGTGAGCTGAACGCAAGTCCAAACTTTTGGTTCAGGACCTCTACTGGTTCCCGGTGGGTGGCTGAGACTTTGGTTCATTCTTCTTCCTGCCGGGAAATTAGAGAGACATGTGCCCATCCAAATGCCTAACAGCTACTCTCTCATTGGTTCTCCCTCTTCCCTTTCATCCTCTGCCAAATTGGCAACCTGTGCGAACCAGGAGCTTAAAGGGGCTGTCTCTCCAAGTTGGGAGATTGATAGGAAAGCAGTTGGAAAGTCAAACCGGAGCACCAGGAGAGGGGCTCTCCGTTGAGTTTTAGAAACCTTTCGTATTCACAGTGTGTCCATTCTCTAGGTTTCCCGTACACGTTATAGCTGTAGTAATATTCCCTTCCACCTGGAGAGCTGGGACCCATGGAATGGGTGCCATGCATTATTGCTTTAAAGGGTCTGCATTTACTCACCCAATCTCACCAATCCTCTCAGTCCCAAGTGTCCAGCCTTATGCCACATCCAGCTGTCATTGTAGATAGGGTCATTCCAGGCTGCATCAGAGACCCTGAAGGAATTGTAAAGAATTTCCCTGTTTCTTTGTTCTGTTTTTGAAATTCCTTTTTAGAGTGGGTTTGAGCTGATTCTCGCGGCCATGTTTATGCCAGTCTAGACGCACTTGATTCCCTTACGGAGACATATCAATACGTAGGTTTTAAGATTCTTACTAGCCAGATCTATTCCTCTGCGGGAAATATGGGGTTTTGAGTCCCTTTCACTGAGGAAGGTGTAGGTCTTGTCTATTCCATAGTTAGTTTTTGGAACGGTACCTGTGCTTATATCAAAGTCTGGTTTGATGCATCACCCCACCTCTCCTTCCCCCTTAAGCAGGCATAAGAGTGTTTTCTAAATGTGAGACTCTGTTCTCTTGCCTAACTCAGTTCATGTGTAGCCATGTTTACAGGATCTTCCTAAGTGATATCTTATGATAAGTTTCTTTTCCCGTGTGACTTCTTTCACTTAGAATCATCGTACCTGAATCCACTCATTTTGCTGCTACTGGTCTTATGACATTGATTTCGTGGCTGAGGGATATTCCATCGAACGTAAGTTCCACAATGTTTGGAACCATTTTTATACTTCCTGGGATATTTCAGGTGTACCCAGGTTGAGGTTGCTGTAAGCAGTGCAGCCCTCAATTTGGGGGTGGCTCTGTCTTATGGATTTTCAGTTTTCCCAAGGTATATTCCCTAGACTGGAAGTGCCCTTGGCTCTGTAGCTCTGTTGTTTACTTGTTTTAGGGGACACAATGCACTCCTCCAGTGAGGCAGTTGGCAACATACATCCCGCCCATCAGCATAACAAGGCTCCCTGTTCTCCAGGGCCTGTCTTGCCTTTCTGGTTTTTACACATTTTGTGGATGTCCCTTTTGACCGGTGGGAAGTGATACTCCTTTGTAGTGCAGATTTGCATTGCCTGCTTGCTTGCTTGGCCAAAAAGGGCGTATGCGTTTTCTCCTGAATATATTCAGGAGAAAACGCATACGCCCTTTTTGGCCAAGTGCATCATTGTCGAAATTGTGCCCCTCTTCCTGTGCTTTACAGGCGATTCCAACGTACCTCTTGAAATCTGTTTCCTGCTATTCTGCCTCGCTTTCAAGTCCGCCTCGTTGCCTTCCCTCAACAGATTTTTGGACGATAGTTGGCCTTGATTACTCTGCCAGTGTTTGAATTGCTGTGCCTCTGAGCTCCATTTTTCAACTCGTTTTTTGTGAGCTGAACGCAAGTCCAAACTTTTGGTTCAGGACCTCTACTGGTTCCCGGTGGGTGGCTGAGACTTTGGTTCATTCTTCTTCCTGCCGGGAAATTAGAGTGACATGTGCCCATCCAAATGCCTAACAGCTACTCTCTCATTGGTTCTCCCTCTTCCCTTTCATCCTCTGCCAAATTGGCAACCTGTGCGAACCAGGAGCTTAAAGGGGCTGTCTCTCCAAGTTGGGAGATTGATAGGAAAGCAGTTGGAAAGTCAAACCGGAGCACCAGGAGAGGGGCTCTTCGTTGAGTTTTAGAAACCTTTCGTATTCACAGTGTGTCCATTCTCTAGGTTTCCCGTACACGTTATAGCTGTAGTAATATTCCCTTCCACCTGGAGAGCTGGGACCCATGGAATGGGTGCCATGCATTATTGCTTTAAAGGGTCTGCATTTGCTCACGCAATCTCACCAATCCTCTCAGTCCCAAGTGTCCAGCCTTATGCCACATCCAGCTGTCATTGTAGATAGGGTCATTCCAGGTTGCATCAGAGTCCCTGAAGGAATTGTAAAGAATTTCCCTGTTTCTTTGTTCTGTTTTTGAAATTCCTTTTTAGAGTGGGTTTGAGCTGATTCTTGCTGCCCTGTTTATGCCAGTCTAGACACACTTGATTCCCTTACGGAGACATATAAGTACATAGGTTTTAAGATTCTTACTAGTCAGATCTATTCCTCTGCAGGAAATATGGGGTTTTGAGTCCCTTTCACTGAGGAAGGTGGAGGTCTTGTCTATTCCATAGTTGGTTTTTGGAACGGTACCTGTGCTTATATCAAACTCGGGTTTGATGCATCACCCCACCTCTCCTTCCCCCTTAAGCAGGCATAAGAGTGTTTTCTAAATGTGAGACTCTGTTCTCTTGCCTAACTCAGTTCATGTGTAGCCATGTTTACAGGATCTTCCTAAGTGATATCTTATGATAAGTTTCTTTTCCTGTGTGACTTCTTTCACTTAGAATCATCGTACCTGAATCCACTCATTTTGCTGCTACTGGTCTTATGACATTGATTTCGTGGCTGAGGGATATTCCATCGTACGTAAGTTCCACAATGTTTGGAACGATTTTTATACTTCCTGGGATATTTCAGGTGTACCCAGGTTGAGGTTCCTGTAAGCAGTGCAGCCCTCAATTTGGGGGTGGCTCTGTCTTATGGATTTTCAGTTTTCCCAAGGTATATTCCCTAGACTGGAAGTGCCCTTGGCTCTGTAGCTCTGTTGTTTACTTGTTTTAGGGGACACAATGCACTCCTCCAGTGAGGCAGTTGGCAACTTACATCCCGCCCATCAGCATAACAAGGCTCCCTGTTCTCCAGGGCCTGTCTTGCCTTTCTGGTTTTTACACATTTTGTGGATGTCCCTTTTGACCGGTGGGAAGTGATACTCCTTTGTAGTGCAGATTTGCATTGCCCGCTTGCTTGCTTGGCCAAAAAGGGCGTATGCGTTTTCTCCTGAATATATTCAGGAGAAAACGCATACGCCCTTTTTGGCCAAGTGCATCATTGTCGAAGTTGTGCTCCTCTTCCTGTGCTTTACAGGCGATTCCAACGTACCTCTTGAAATCTGTTTCCTGCTATTCTGCCTCGCTTTCAAGTCCGCCTCGTTGCCTTCCCTCAACAGATTTTTGGACGATAGTTGGCCTTGATTACTCTGCCAGTTTGTGAATTGCTGTGCCCCTGAGCTCCATTTTTCAACTCGTTTTTTGTGAGCTGAACGCAAGTCCAAACTTTTGGTTCAGGACCTCTACTGGTTCCCGGTGGGTGGCTGAGACTTTGGTTCATTCTTCTTCCTGCCGGGAAATTAGAGAGACATGTGCCCATCCAAATGCCTAACAGCTACTCTCTCATTGGTTCTCCCTCTTCCCTTTCATCCTCTGCCAAATTGGCAACCTGTGCGAACCAGGAGCTTAAAGGGGCTGTCTCTCCAAGTTGGGAGATTGATAGGAAAGCAGTTGGAAAGTCAAACCGGAGCACCAGGAGAGGGGCTCTCCGTTGAGTTTTAGAAACCTTTCGTATTCACAGTGTGTCCATTCTCTAGGTTTCCCGTACACGTTATAGCTGTAGTAATATTCCCTTCCACCTGGAGAGCTGGGACCCATGGAATGGGTGCCATGCATTATTGCTTTAAAGGGTCTGCATTTACTCACCCAATCTCACCAATCCTCTCAGTCCCAAGTGTCCAGCCTTATGCCACATCCAGCTGTCATTGTAGATAGGGTCATTCCAGGTTGCATCAGAGACCCTGAAGGAATTGTAAAGAATTTCCCTGTTTCTTTGTTCTGTTTTTGAAATTCCTTTTTAGAGTGGGTTTGAGCTGATTCTCACGGCCATGTTTATGCCAGTCTAGACGCACTTGATTCCCTTACGGAGACATATCAATACGTAGGTTTTAAGATTCTTACTAGCCAGATCTATTCCTCTGCGGGAAATATGGGGTTTTGAGTCCCTTTCACTGAGGAAGGTGTAGGTCTTGTCTATTCCATAGTTGGTTTTTGGAACGGTACCTGTGCTTATATCAAAGTCTGGTTTGATGCATCACCCCACCTCTCCTTCCCCCTTAAGCAGGCATAAGAGTGTTTTCTAAATGTGAGACTCTGTTCTCTTGCCTAACTCAGTTCATGTGTAGCCATGTTTACAGGATCTTCCTAAGTGATATCTTATGATAAGTTTCTTTTCCCGTGTGACTTCTTTCACTTAGAATCATCGTACCTGAATCCACTCATTTTGCTGCTACTGGTCTTATGACATTGATTTCGTGGCTGAGGGATATTCCATCGTACGTAATTTCCACAATGTTTGGAACGATTTTTATACTTCCTGGGATATTTCAGGTGTACCCAGGTTGAGGTTCCTGTAAGCAGTGCAGCCCTCAATTTGGGGGTGGCTCTGTCTTATGGATTTTCAGTTTTCCCAAGGTATATTCCCTAGACTGGAAGTGCCCTTGGCTCTGTAGCTCTGTTGTTTACTTGTTTTAGGGGACACAATGCACTCCTCCAGTGAGGCAGTTGGCAACTTACATCCCGCCCATCAGCATAACAAGGCTCCCTGTTCTCCAGGGCCTGTCTTGCCTTTCTGGTTTTTACACATTTTGTGGATGTCCCTTTTGACCGGTGGGAAGTGATACTCCTTTGTAGTGCAGATTTGCATTGCCCGCTTGCTTGCTTGGCCAAAAAGGGCGTATGCGTTTTCTCCTGAATATATTCAGGAGAAAACGCATACGCCCTTTTTGGCCAAGTGCATCATTGTCGAAGTTGTGCTCCTCTTCCTGTGCTTTACAGGCGATTCCAACGTACCTCTTGAAATCTGTTTCCTGCTATTCTGCCTCGCTTTCAAGTCCGCCTCGTTGCCTTCCCTCAACAGATTTTTGGACGATAGTTGGCCTTGATTACTCTGCCAGTTTGTGAATTGCTGTGCCCCTGAGCTCCATTTTTCAACTCGTTTTTTGTGAGCTGAACGCAAGTCCAAACTTTTGGTTCAGGACCTCTACTGGTTCCCGGTGGGTGGCTGAGACTTTGGTTCATTCTTCTTCCTGCCGGGAAATTAGAGAGACATGTGCCCATCCAAATGCCTAACAGCTACTCTCTCATTGGTTCTCCCTCTTCCCTTTCATCCTCTGCCAAATTGGCAACCTGTGCGAACCAGGAGCTTAAAGGGGCTGTCTCTCCAAGTTGGGAGATTGATAGGAAAGCAGTTGGAAAGTCAAACCGGAGCACCAGGAGAGGGGCTCTCCGTTGAGTTTTAGAAACCTTTCGTATTCACAGTGTGTCCATTCTCTAGGTTTCCCGTACACGTTATAGCTGTAGTAATATTCCCTTCCACCTGGAGAGCTGGGACCCATGGAATGGGTGCCATGCATTATTGCTTTAAAGGGTCTGCATTTACTCACCCAATCTCACCAATCCTCTCAGTCCCAAGTGTCCAGCCTTATGCCACATCCAGCTGTCATTGTAGATAGGGTCATTCCAGGTTGCATCAGAGACCCTGAAGGAATTGTAAAGAATTTCCCTGATTCTTTGTTCTGTTTTTGAAATTCCTTTTTAGAGTGGGTTTGAGCTGATTCTCGCGGCCATGTTTATGCCAGTCTAGACGCACTTGATTCCCTTACGGAGACATATCAATACGTAGGTTTTAAGATTCTTACTAGCCAGATCTATTCCTCTGCGGGAAATATGGGGTTTTGAGTCCCTTTCACTGAGGAAGGTGTAGGTCTTGTCTATTCCATAGTTGGTTTTTGGAACGGTACCTGTGCTTATATCAAAGTCTGGTTTGATGCATCACCCCACCTCTCCTTCCCCCTTAAGCAGGCATAAGAGTGTTTTCTAAATGTGAGACTCTGTTCTCTTGCCTAACTCAGTTCATGTGTAGCCATGTTTACAGGATCTTCCTAAGTGATATCTTATGATAAGTTTCTTTTCCCGTGTGACTTCTTTCACTTAGAATCATCGTACCTGAATCCACTCATTTTGCTGCTACTGGTCTTATGACATTGATTTCGTGGCTGAGGGATATTCCATCCTACGTAAGTTCCACAATGTTTGGAACCATTTTTATATTTCCTGGGATATTTCAGGTGTACCCAGGTTGAGGTTCCTGTAAGCAGTGCAGCCCTCAATTTGGGGGTGGCTCTGTCTTATGGATTTTCAGTTTTCCCAAGGTATATTCCCTAGACTGGAAGTGCCCTTGGCTCTGTAGCTCTGTTGTTTACTTGTTTTAGGGGACACAATGCACTCCTCCAGTGAGGCAGTTGGCAACTTACATCCCGCCCATCAGCATAACAAGGCTCCCTGTTCTCCAGGGCCTGTCTTGCCTTTCTGGTTTTTACAAATTTTGTGGATGTCCCTTTTGACCGGTGGGAAGTGATACTCCTTTGTAGTGCAGATTTGCATTGCCCGCTTGCTTGCTTGGCCAAAAAGGGCGTATGCGTTTTCTCCTGAATATATTCAGGAGAAAAGGCATACGCCCTTTTTGGCCAAGTGCATCATTGTCGAAGTTGTGCCCCTCTTCCTGTGCTTTACAGGCGATTCCAACGTACCTCTTGAAATCTGTTTCCTGCTATTCTGCCTCGCTTTCAAGTCCGCCTCGTTGCCTTCCCTCAACAGATTTTTGGACGATAGTTGGCCTTGATTACTCTGCCAGTTTGTGAATTGCTGTGCCCCTGAGCTCCATTTTTCAACTCGTTTTTTGTGAGCTGAACGCAAGTCCAAACTTTTGGTTCAGGACCTCTACTGGTTCCCGGTGGGTGGCTGAGACTTTGGTTCATTCTTCTTCCTGCCGGGAAATTAGAGTGACATGTGCCCATCCAAATGCCTAACAGCTACTCTCTCATTGGTTCTCCCTCTTCCCTTTCATCCTCTGCCAAATTGGCAACCTGTGCGAACCAGGAGCTTAAAGGGGCTGTCTCTCCAAGTTGGGAGATTGATAGGAAAGCAGTTGGAAAGTCAAACCGGAGCACCAGGAGAGGGGCTCTCCGTTGAGTTTTAGAAACCTTTCGTATTCACAGTGTGTCCATTCTCTAGGTTTCCCGTACACGTTATAGCTGTAGTAATATTCCCTTCCACCTGGAGAGCTGGGACCCATGGAATGGGTGCCATGCATTATTGCTTTAAAGGGTCTGCATTTGCTCACCCAATCTCACCAATCCTCTCAGTCCCAAGTGTCCAGCCTTATGCCACATCCAGCTGTCATTGAAGATAGGGTCATTCCAGGTTGCATCAGAGACCCTGAAGGAATTGTAAAGAATTTCCCTGTTTCTTTGTTCTGTTTTTGAAATTCCTTTTTAGAGTGGGTTTGAGCTGATTCTCGCGGCCATGTTTATGCCAGTCTAGACGCACTTGATTCCCTTACGGAGACATATCAATACGTAGGTTTTAAGATTCTTACTAGCCAGATCTATTCCTCTGCGGGAAATATGGGGTTTTGAGTCCCTTTCACTGAGGAAGGTGTAGGTCTTGTCTATTCCATAGTTGGTTTTTGGAACGGTACCTGTGCTTATATCAAAGTCTGGTTTGATGCATCACCCCACCTCTCCTTCCCCCTTAAGCAGGCATAAGAGTGTTTTCTAAATGTGAGACTCTGTTCTCTTGCCTAACTCAGTTCATGTGTAGCCATGTTTACAGGATCTTCCTAAGTGATATCTTATGATAAGTTTCTTTTCCCATGTGACTTCTTTCACTTAGAATCATCGTACCTGAATCCACTCATTTTGCTGCTACTGGTCTTATGACATTGATTTCGTGGCTGAGGGATATTCCATCGTACGTAAGTTCCACAATGTTTGGAACCATTTTTATACTTCCTGGGATATTTCAGGTGTACCCAGGTTGAGGTTCCTGTAAGCAGTGCAGCCCTCAATTTGGGGGTGGCTCTGTCTTATGGATTTTCAGTTTTCCCAAGGTATATTCCCTAGACTGGAAGTGCCCTTGGCTCTGTAGCTCTGTTGTTTACTTGTTTTAGGGGACACAATGCACTCCTCCAGTGAGGCAGTTGGCAACTTACATCCCGCCCATCAGCATAACAAGGCTCCCTGTTCTCCAGGGCCTGTCTTGCCTTTCTGGTTTTTACACATTTTGTGGATGTCCCTTTTGACCGGTGGGAAGTGATACTCCTTTGTAGTGCAGATTTGCATTGCCCGCTTGCTTGCTTGGCCAAAAAGGGCGTATGCGTTTTCTCCTGAATATATTCAGGAGAAAACGCATACGCCCTTTTTGGCCAAGTGCATCATTGTCGAAGTTGTGCCCCTCTTCCTGTGCTTTACAGGCGATTCCAACGTACCTCTTGAAATCTGTTTCCTGCTATTCTGCCTCGCTTTCAAGTCCGCCTCGTTGCCTTCCCTCAACAGATTTTTGGACGATAGTTGGCCTTGATTACTCTGCCAGTTTGTGAATTGCTGTGCCCCTGAGCTCCATTTTTCAACTCGTTTTTTGTGAGCTGAACGCAAGTCCAAACTTTTGGTTCAGGACCTCTACTGGTTCCCGGTGGGTGGCTGAGACTTTGGTTCATTCTTCTTCCTGCCAGGAAATTAGAGTGACATGTGCCCATCCAAATGCCTAACAGCTACTCTCTCATTGGTTCTCCCTCTTCCCTTTCATCCTCTGCCAAATTGGCAACCTGTGCGAACCAGGATCTTAAAGGGGCTGTCTCTCCAAGTTGGGAGATTGATAGGAAAGCAGTTGGAAAGTCAAACCGGAGCACCAGGAGAGGGGTTCTCCGTTGAGTTTTAGAAACCTTTCGTATTCACAGTGTGTCCATTCTCTAGGTTTCCCGAACACGTTATAGCTGTAGTAATATTCCCTTCCACCTGGAGAGCTGGGACCCATGGAATGGGTGCCATGCATTATTGCTTTAAAGGGTCTGCATTTGCTCACCCAATCTCACCAATCCTCTCAGTCCCAAGTGTCCAGCCTTATGCCACATCCAGCTGTCATTGTAGATAGGGTCATTCCAGGTTGCATCAGAGACCCTGAAGGAATTGTAAAGAATTTCCCTGTTTCTTTGTTCTGTTTTTGAAATTCCTTTTTAGAGTGGGTTTGAGCTGATTCTCGCTGCCATGTTTATGCCAGTCTAGACGCACTTGATTCCCTTACGGAGACATATCAATACGTAGGTTTTAAGATTCTTACTAGCCAGATCTATTCCTCTGCCTGAAATATGGGGTTTTGAGTCCCTTTCACTGAGGAAGGTGTAGGTCTTGTCTATTCCATAGTTGGTTTTTGGAACGGTACCTGTGCTTATATCAAACTCTGGTTTGATGCATCACCCCACCTCTCCTTCCCCCTTAAGCAGGCATAAGAGTGTTTTCTAAATGTGAGACTCTGTTCTCTTGCCTAACTCAGTTCATGTGTAGCCATGTTTACAGGATCTTCCTAAGTGATATCTTATGATAAGTTTCTTTTCCCGTGTGACTTCTTTCACTTAGAATCATCGTACCTGAATCCACTCATTTTGCTGCTACTGGTCTTATGACATTGATTTCGTGGCTGAGGGATATTCCATCGTACGTAATTTCCACAATGTTTGGAACGATTTTTATACTTCCTGGGATATTTCAGGTGTACCCAGGTTGAGGTTCCTGTAAGCAGTGCAGCCCTCAATTTGGGGGTGGCTCTGTCTTATGGATTTTCTGTTTTCCCAAGGTATATTCCCTAGACTGGAAGTGCCCTTGGCTCTGTAGCTCTGTTGTTTACTTGTTTTAGGGGACACAATGCACTCCTCCAGTGAGGCAGTTGGCAACTTACATCCCGCCCATCAGCATAACAAGGCTCCCTGTTCTCCAGGGCCTGTCTTGCCTTTCTGGTTTTTACACATTTTGTGGATGTCCCTTTTGACCGGTGGGAAGTGATACTCCTTTGTAGTGCAGATTTGCATTGCCCGCTTGCTTGCTTGGCCAAAAAGGGCGTATGCGTTTTCTCCTGAATATATTCAGGAGAAAACGCATACGCCCTTTTTGGCCAAGTGCATCATTGTCGAAGTTGTGCTCCTCTTCCTGTGCTTTACAGGCGATTCCAACGTACCTCTTGAAATCTGTTTCCTGCTATTCTGCCTCGCTTTCAAGTCCGCCTCGTTGCCTTCCCTCAACAGATTTTTGGACGATAGTTGGCCTTGATTACTCTGCCAGTTTGTGAATTGCTGTGCCCCTGAGCTCCATTTTTCAACTCGTTTTTTGTGAGCTGAACGCAAGTCCAAACTTTTGGTTCAGGACCTCTACTGGTTCCCGGTGGGTGGCTGAGACTTTGGTTCATTCTTCTTCCTGCCGGGAAATTAGAGAGACATGTGCCCATCCAAATGCCTAACAGCTACTCTCTCATTGGTTCTCCCTCTTCCCTTTCATCCTCTGCCAAATTGGCAACCTGTGCGAACCAGGAGCTTAAAGGGGCTGTCTCTCCAAGTTGGGAGATTGATAGGAAAGCAGTTGGAAAGTCAAACCGGAGCACCAGGAGAGGGGCTCTCCGTTGAGTTTTAGAAACCTTTCGTATTCACAGTGTGTCCATTCTCTAGGTTTCCCGTACACGTTATAGCTGTAGTAATATTCCCTTCCACCTGGAGAGCTGGGACCCATGGAATGGGTGCCATGCATTATTGCTTTAAAGGGTCTGCATTTACTCACCCAATCTCACCAATCCTCTCAGTCCCAAGTGTCCAGCCTTATGCCACATCCAGCTGTCATTGTAGATAGGGTCATTCCAGGCTGCATCAGAGACCCTGAAGGAATTGTAAAGAATTTCCCTGTTTCTTTGTTCTGTTTTTGAAATTCCTTTTTAGAGTGGGTTTGAGCTGATTCTCGCGGCCATGTTTATGCCAGTCTAGACGCACTTGATTCCCTTACGGAGACATATCAATACGTAGGTTTTAAGATTCTTACTAGCCAGATCTATTCCTCTGCGGGAAATATGGGGTTTTGAGTCCCTTTCACTGAGGAAGGTGTAGGTCTTGTCTATTCCATAGTTAGTTTTTGGAACGGTACCTGTGCTTATATCAAAGTCTGGTTTGATGCATCACCCCACCTCTCCTTCCCCCTTAAGCAGGCATAAGAGTGTTTTCTAAATGTGAGACTCTGTTCTCTTGCCTAACTCAGTTCATGTGTAGCCATGTTTACAGGATCTTCCTAAGTGATATCTTATGATAAGTTTCTTTTCCCGTGTGACTTCTTTCACTTAGAATCATCGTACCTGAATCCACTCATTTTGCTGCTACTGGTCTTATGACATTGATTTCGTGGCTGAGGGATATTCCATCCTACATAAGTTCCACAATGTTTGGAACCATTTTTATATTTCCTGGGATATTTCAGGTGTACCCAGGTTGAGGTTCCTGTAAGCAGTGCAGCCCTCAATTTGGGGGTGGCTCTGTCTTATGGATTTTCAGTTTTCCCAAGGTATATTCCCTAGACTGGAAGTGCCCTTGGCTCTGTAGCTCTGTTGTTTACTTGTTTTAGGGGACACAATGCACTCCTCCAGTGAGGCAGTTGGCAACTTACATCCCGCCCATCAGCATAACAAGGCTCCCTGTTCTCCAGGGCCTGTCTTGCCTTTCTGGTTTTTACACATTTTGTGGATGTCCCTTTTGACCGGTGGGAAGTGATACTCCTTTGTAGTGCAGATTTGCATTGCCCGCTTGCTTGCTTGGCCAAAAAGGGCGTATGCGTTTTCTCCTGAATATATTCAGGAGAAAACGCATACGCCCTTTTTGGCCAAGTGCATCATTGTCGAAGTTGTGCCCCTCTTCCTGTGCTTTACAGGCGATTCCAACGTACCTCTTGAAATCTGTTTCCTGCTATTCTGCCTCGCTTTCAAGTCCGCCTCGTTGCCTTCCCTCAACAGATTTTTGGACGATAGTTGGCCTTGATTACTCTGCCAGTTTGTGAATTGCTGTGCCCCTGAGCTCCATTTTTCAACTCGTTTTTTGTGAGCTGAACGCAAGTCCAAACTTTTGGTTCAGGACCTCTACTGGTTCCCGGTGGGTGGCTGAGACTTTGGTTCATTCTTCTTCCTGCCGGGAAATTAGAGTGACATGTGCCCATCCAAATGCCTAACAGCTACTCTCTCATTGGTTCTCCCTCTTCCCTTTCATCCTCTGCCAAATTGGCAACCTGTGCGAACCAGGAGCTTAAAGGGGCTGTCTCTCCAAGTTGGGAGATTGATAGGAAAGCAGTTGGAAAGTCAAACCGGAGCACCAGGAGAGGGGCTCTTCGTTGAGTTTTAGAAACCTTTCATATTCACAGTGTGTCCATTCTCTAGGTTTCCCGTACACGTTATAGCTGTAGTAATATTCCCTTCCACCTGGAGAGCTGGGACCCATGGAATGGGGGCCATGCATTAATGCTTTAAAGGGTCTGCATTTGCTCACCCAATCTCACCAATCCTCTCAGTCCCAAGTGTCCAGCCTTATGCCACATCCAGCTGTCATTGTAGATAGGGTCATTCCAGGTTGCATCAGAGACCCTGAAGGAATTGTAAAGAATTTCCCTGTTTCTTTGTTCTGTTTTTGAAATTCCTTTTTAGAGTGGGTTTGAGCTGATTCTCGCGGCCATGTTTATGCCAGTCTAGACACACTTGATTCCCTTACGGAGACATATCAATACATAGGTTTTAAGATTCTTACTAGTCAGATCTATTCCTCTGCGGGAAATATGGGGTTTTTAGTCCCTTTCACTGAGGAAGGTGTAGGTCTTGTCTATTCCATAGTTGGTTTTTGGAACGGTACCTGTGCTTATATTAAACTCGGGTTTGATGCATCACCCCACCTCTCCTTCCCCCTTAAGCAGGCATAAGAGTGTTTTCTAAATGTGAGACTCTGTTCTCTTGCCTAACTCAGTTCATGTGTAGCCATGTTTACAGGATCTTCCTAAGTGATATCTTATGATAAGTTTCTTTTCCCGTGTGACTTCTTTCACTTAGAATCATCGTACCTGAATCCACTCATTTTGCTGCTACTGGTCTTATGACATTGATTTCGTGGCTGAGGGATATTCCATCGTACGTAAGTTCCACAATGTTTGGAACGATTTTTATACTTCCTGGGATATTTCAGGTGTACCCAGGTTGAGGTTCCTGTAAGCAGTGCAGCCCTCAATTTGGGGGTGGCTCTGTCTTATGGATTTTCAGTTTTCCCAAGGTATATTCCCTAGACTGGAAGTGCCCTTGGCTCTGTAGCTCTGTTGTTTACTTGTTTTAGGGGACACAATGCACTCCTCCAGTGAGGCAGTTGGCAACTTACATCCCGCCCATCAGCATAACAAGGCTCCCTGTTCTCCAGGGCCTGTCTTGCCTTTCTGGTTTTTACACATTTTGTGGATGTCCCTTTTGACCGGTGGGAAGTGATACTCCTTTGTAGTGCAGATTTGCATTGCCCGCTTGCTTGCTTGGCCAAAAAGGGCGTATGCGTTTTCTCCTGAATATATTCAGGAGAAAACGCATACGCCCTTTTTGGCCAAGTGCATCATTGTCGAAGTTGTGCTCCTCTTCCTGTGCTTTACAGGCGATTCCAACGTACCTCTTGAAATCTGTTTCCTGCTATTCTGCCTCGCTTTCAAGTCCGCCTCGTTGCCTTCCCTCAACAGATTTTTGGACGATAGTTGGCCTTGATTACTCTGCCAGTTTGTGAATTGCTGTGCCCCTGAGCTCCATTTTTCAACTCGTTTTTTGTGAGCTGAACGCAAGTCCAAACTTTTGGTTCAGGACCTCTACTGGTTCCCGGTGGGTGGCTGAGACTTTGGTTCATTCTTCTTCCTGCCGGGAAATTAGAGAGACATGTGCCCATCCAAATGCCTAACAGCTACTCTCTCATTGGTTCTCCCTCTTCCCTTTCATCCTCTGCCAAATTGGCAACCTGTGCGAACCAGGAGCTTAAAGGGGCTGTCTCTCCAAGTTGGGAGATTGATAGGAAAGCAGTTGGAAAGTCAAACCGGAGCACCAGGAGAGGGGCTCTCCGTTGAGTTTTAGAAACCTTTCGTATTCACAGTGTGTCCATTCTCTAGGTTTCCCGTACACGTTATAGCTGTAGTAATATTCCCTTCCACCTGGAGAGCTGGGACCCATGGAATGGGTGCCATGCATTATTGCTTTAAAGGGTCTGCATTTACTCACCCAATCTCACCAATCCTCTCAGTCCCAAGTGTCCAGCCTTATGCCACATCCAGCTGTCATTGTAGATAGGGTCATTCCAGGTTGCATCAGAGACCCTGAAGGAATTGTAAAGAATTTCCCTGTTTCTTTGTTCTGTTTTTGAAATTCCTTTTTAGAGTGGGTTTGAGCTGATTCTCGCGGCCATGTTTATGCCAGTCTAGACGCACTTGATTCCCTTACGGAGACATATCAATACGTAGGTTTTAAGATTCTTACTAGCCAGATCTATTCCTCTGCGGGAAATATGGGGTTTTGAGTCCCTTTCACTGAGGAAGGTGTAGGTCTTGTCTATTCCATAGTTGGTTTTTGGAACGGTACCTGTGCTTATATTAAACTCGGGTTTGATGCATCACCCCACCTCTCCTTCCCCCTTAAGCAGGCATAAGAGTGTTTTCTAAATGTGAGACTCTGTTCTCTTGCCTAACTCAGTTCATGTGTAGCCATGTTTACAGGATCTTCCTAAGTGATATCTTATGATAAGTTTCTTTTCCTGTGTGACTTCTTTCACTTAGAATCATCGTACCTGAATCCACTCATTTTGCTGCTACTGGTCTTATGATATTGATTTCGTGGCTGAGGGATATTCCATCCTACGTAAGTTCCACAATGTTTGGAATCATTTTTATATTTCCTGGGATATTTCAGGTGTACCCAGGTTGAGGTTCCTGTAAGCAGTGCAGCCCTCAATTTGGGGGTGGCTCTGTCTTATGGATTTTCAGTTTTCCCAAGGTATATTCCCTAGACTGGAAGTGCCCTTGGCTCTGTAGCTCTGTTGTTTACTTGTTTTAGGGGACACAATGCACTCCTCCAGTGAGGCAGTTGGCAACTTACATCCCGCCCATCAGCATAACAAGGCTCCCTGTTCTCCAGGGCCTGTCTTGCCTTTCTGGTTTTTACACATTTTGTGGATGTCCCTTTTGACCGGTGGGAAGTGATACTCCTTTGTAGTGCAGATTTGCATTGCCCGCTTGCTTGCTTGGCCAAAAAGGGCGTATGCGTTTTCTCCTGAATATATTCAGGAGAAAACACATACGCCCTTTTTGGCCAAGTGCATCATTGTCGAAGTTGTGCCCCTCTTCCTGTGCTTTACAGGCGATTCCAACGTACCTCTTGAAATCTGTTTCCTGCTATTCTGCCTCGCTTTCAAGTCCGCCTCGTTGCCTTCCCTCAACAGATTTTTGGACGATAGTTGGCCTTGATTACTCTGCCAGTTTGTGAATTGCTGTGCCCCTGAGCTCCATTTTTCAACTCGTTTTTTGTGAGCTGAACGCAAGTCCAAACTTTTGGTTCAGGACCTCTACTGGTTCCCGGTGGGTGGCTGAGACTTTGGTTCATTCTTCTTCCTGCCAGGAAATTAGAGTGACATGTGCCCATCCAAATGCCTAACAGCTACTCTCTCATTGGTTCTCCCTCTTCCCTTTCATCCTCTGCCAAATTGGCAACCTGTGCGAACCAGGAGCTTAAAGGGGCTGTCTCTCCAAGTTGGGAGATTGATAGGAAAGCAGTTGGAAAGTCAAACCGGAGCACCAGGAGAGGGGTTCTCCGTTGAGTTTTAGAAACCTTTCGTATTCACAGTGTGTCCATTCTCTAGGTTTCCCGAACACGTTATAGCTGTAGTAATATTCCCTTCCACCTGGAGAGCTGGGACCCATGGATTGGGTGCCATGCATTATTGCTTTAAAGGGTCTGCATTTGCTCACCCAATCTCACCAATCCTCTCAGTCCCAAGTGTCCAGCCTTATGCCACATCCAGCTGTCATTGTAGATAGGGTCATTCCAGGTTGCATCAGAGACCCTGAAGGAATTGTAAAGAATTTCCCTGTTTCTTTGTTCTGTTTTTGAAATTCCTTTTTAGAGTGGGTTTGAGCTGATTCTCGCTGCCATGTTTATGCCAGTCTAGACGCACTTGATTCCCTTACGGAGACATATCAATACGTAGGTTTTAAGATTCTTACTAGCCAGATCTATTCCTCTGCGGGAAATATGGGGTTTTGAGTCCCTTTCACTGAGGAAGGTGTAGGTCTTGTCTATTCCATAGTTGGTTTTTGGAACGGTACCTGTGCTTATATCAAAGTCTGGTTTGATGCATCACCCCACCTCTCCTTCCCCCTTAAGCAGGCATAAGAGTGTTTTCTAAATGTGAGACTCTGTTCTCTTGCCTAACTCAGTTCATGTGTAGCCATGTTTACAGGATCTTCCTAAGTGATATCTTATGATAAGTTTCTTTTCCCGTGTGACTTCTTTCACTTAGAATCATCGTACCTGAATCCACTCATTTTGCTGCTACTGGTCTTATGACATTGATTTCGTGGCTGAGGGATATTCCATCGTACGTAAGTTCCACAATGTTTGGAACGATTTTTATACTTCCTGGGATATTTCAGGTGTACCCAGGTTGAGGTTCCTGTAAGCAGTGCAGCCCTCAATTTGGGGGTGGCTCTGTCTTATGGATTTTCAGTTTTCCCAAGGTATATTCCCTAGACTGGAAGTGCCCTTGGCTCTGTAGCTCTGTTGTTTACTTGTTTTAGGGGACACAATGCACTCCTCCAGTGAGGCAGTTGGCAACTTACATCCCGCCCATCAGCATAACAAGGCTCCCTGTTCTCCAGGGCCTGTCTTGCCTTTCTGGTTTTTACACATTTTGTGGATGTCCCTTTTGACCGGTGGGAAGTGATACTCCTTTGTAGTGCAGATTTGCATTGCCCGCTTGCTTGCTTGGCCAAAAAGGGCGTATGCGTTTTCTCCTGAATATATTCAGGAGAAAACGCATACGCCCTTTTTGGCCAAGTGCATCATTGTCGAAGTTGTGCTCCTCTTCCTGTGCTTTACAGGCGATTCCAACGTACCTCTTGAAATCTGTTTCCTGCTATTCTGCCTCGCTTTCAAGTCCGCCTCGTTGCCTTCCCTCAACAGATTTTTGGACGATAGTTGGCCTTGATTACTCTGCCAGTTTGTGAATTGCTGTGCCCCTGAGCTCCATTTTTCAACTCGTTTTTTGTGAGCTGAACGCAAGTCCAAACTTTTGGTTCAGGACCTCTACTGGTTCCCGGTGGGTGGCTGAGACTTTGGTTCATTCTTCTTCCTGCCGGGAAATTAGAGAGACATGTGCCCATCCAAATGCCTAACAGCTACTCTCTCATTGGTTCTCCCTCTTCCCTTTCATCCTCTGCCAAATTGGCAACCTGTGCGAACCAGGAGCTTAAAGGGGCTGTCTCTCCAAGTTGGGAGATTGATAGGAAAGCAGTTGGAAAGTCAAACCGGAGCACCAGGAGAGGGGCTCTCCGTTGAGTTTTAGAAACCTTTCGTATTCACAGTGTGTCCATTCTCTAGGTTTCCCGTACACGTTATAGCTGTAGTAATATTCCCTTCCACCTGGAGAGCTGGGACCCATGGAATGGGTGCCATGCATTATTGCTTTAAAGGGTCTGCATTTACTCACCCAATCTCACCAATCCTCTCAGTCCCAAGTGTCCAGCCTTATGCCACATCCAGCTGTCATTGTAGATAGGGTCATTCCAGGTTGCATCAGAGACCCTGAAGGAATTGTAAAGAATTTCCCTGTTTCTTTGTTCTGTTTTTGAAATTCCTTTTTAGAGTGGGTTTGAGCTGATTCTCGCGGCCATGTTTATGCCAGTCTAGACGCACTTGATTCCCTTACGGAGACATATCAATACGTAGGTTTTAAGATTCTTACTAGCCAGATCTATTCCTCTGCGGGAAATATGGGGTTTTGAGTCCCTTTCACTGAGGAAGGTGTAGGTCTTGTCTATTCCATAGTTAGTTTTTGGAACGGTACCTGTGCTTATATCAAAGTCTGGTTTGATGCATCACCCCACCTCTCCTTCCCCCTTAAGCAGGCATAAGAGTGTTTTCTAAATGTGAGACTCTGTTCTCTTGCCTAACTCAGTTCATGTGTAGCCATGTTTACAGGATCTTCCTAAGTGATATCTTATGATAAGTTTCTTTTCCCGTGTGACTTCTTTCACTTAGAATCATCGTACCTGAATCCACTCATTTTGCTGCTACTGGTCTTATGACATTGATTTCGTGGCTGAGGGATATTCCATCGTACGTAAGTTCCACAATGTTTGGAACCATTTTTATATTTCCTGGGATATTTCAGGTGTACCCAGGTTGAGGTTCCTGTAAGCAGTGCAGCCCTCAATTTGGGGGTGGCTCTGTCTTATGGATTTTCAGTTTTCCCAAGGTATATTCCCTAGACTGGAAGTGCCCTTGGCTCTGTAGCTCTGTTGTTTACTTGTTTTAGGGGACACAATGCACTCCTCCAGTGAGGCAGTTGGCAACTTACATCCCGCCCATCAGCATAACAAGGCTCCCTGTTCTCCAGGGCCTGTCTTGCCTTTCTGGTTTTTACACATTTTGTGGATGTCCCTTTTGACCGGTGGGAAGTGATACTCCTTTGTAGTGCAGATTTGCATTGCCCGCTTGCTTGCTTGGCCAAAAAGGGCGTATGCGTTTTCTCCTGAATATATTCAGGAGAAAACGCATACGCCCTTTTTGGCCAAGTGCATCATTGTCGAAGTTGTGCCCCTCTTCCTGTGCTTTACAGGCGATACCAACGTACCTCTTGAAATCTGTTTCCTGCTATTCTGCCTCGCTTTCAAGTCCGCCTCGTTGCCTTCCCTCAACAGATTTTTGGACGATAGTTGGCCTTGATTACTCTGCCAGTTTGTGAATTGCTGTGCCCCTGAGCTCCATTTTTCAACTCGTTTTTTGTGAGCTGAACGCAAGTCCAAACTTTTGGTTCAGGACCTCTACTGGTTCCCGGTGGGTGGCTGAGACTTTGGTTCATTCTTCTTCCTGCCGGGAAATTAGAGTGACATGTGCCCATCCAAATGCCTAACAGCTACTCTCTCATTGGTTCTCCCTCTTCCCTTTCATCCTCTGCCAAATTGGCAACCTGTGCGAACCAGGAGCTTAAAGGGGCTGTCTCTCCAAGTTGGGAGATTGATAGGAAAGCAGTTGGAAAGTCAAACCGGAGCACCAGGAGAGGGGCTCTCCGTTGAGTTTTAGAAACCTTTCGTATTCACAGTGTGTCCATTCTCTAGGTTTCCCGTACACGTTATAGCTGTAGTAATATTCCCTTCCACCTGGAGAGCTGGGACCCATGGAATGGGTGCCATGCATTATTGCTTTAAAGGGTCTGCATTTGCTCACCCAATCTCACCAATCCTCTCAGTCCCAAGTGTCCAGCCTTATGCCACATCCAGCTGTCATTGTAGGTAGGGTCATTCCAGGTTGCATCAGAGACCCTGAAGGAATTGTAAAGAATTTCCCTGTTTCTTTGTTCTGTTTTTGAAATTCCTTTTTAGAGTGGGTTTGAGCTGATTCTCGCTGCCATGTTTATGCCAGTCTAGACGCACTAGATTCCCTTACGGAGACATATCAATACGTAGGTTTTAAGATTCTTAGTAGCCAGATCTATTCCTCTGCGGGAAATATGGGGTTTTGAGTCCCTTTCACTGAGGAAGGTGTAGGTCTTGTCTATTCCATAGTTGGTTTTTGGAACGGTACCTGTGCTTATATCAAAGTCTGGTTTGATGCATCACCCCACCTCTCCTTCCCCCTTAAGCAGGCATAAGAGTGTTTTCTAAATGTGAGACTCTGTTCTCTTGCCTAACTCAGTTCATGTGTAGCCATGTTTACAGGATCTTCCTAAGTGATATCTTATGATAAGTTTCTTTTCCCGTGTGACTTCTTTCACTTAAAATCATCGTACCTGAATCCACTCATTTTGCTGCTACTGGTCTTATGACATTGATTTCGTGGCTGAGGGATATTCCATCGTACGTAAGTTCCACAATGTTTGGAACCATTTTTATACTTCCTGGGATATTTCAGGTGTACCCAGGTTGAGGTTCCTGTAAGCAGTGCAGCCCTCAATTTGGGGGTGGCTCTGTCTTATGGATTTTCAGTTTTCCCAAGGTATATTCCCTAGACTGGAAGTGCCCTTGGCTCTGTAGCTCTGTTGTTTACTTGTTTTAGGGGACACAATGCACTCCTCCAGTGAGGCAGTTGGCAACTTACATCCCGCCCATCAGCATAACAAGGCTCCCTGTTCTCCAGGGCCTGTCTTGCCTTTCTGGTTTTTACACATTTTGTGGATGTCCCTTTTGACCGGTGGGAAGTGATACTCCTTTGTAGTGCAGATTTGCATTGCCCGCTTGCTTGCTTGGCCAAAAAGGGCGTATGCGTTTTCTCCTGAATATATTCAGGAGAAAACGCATACGCCCTTTTTGGCCAAGTGCATCATTGTCGAAGTTGTGCCCCTCTTCCTGTGCTTTACAGGCGATTCCAACGTACCTCTTGAAATCTGTTTCCTGCTATTCTGCCTCGCTTTCAAGTCCGCCTCGTTGCCTTCCCTCAACAGATTTTTGGACGATAGTTGGCCTTGATTACTCTGCCAGTTTGTGAATTGCTGTGCCCCTGAGCTCCATTTTTCAACTCGTTTTTTGTGAGCTGAACGCAAGTCCAAACTTTTGGTTCAGGACCTCTACTGGTTCCCGGTGGGTGGCTGAGACTTTGGTTCATTCTTCTTCCTGCCGGGAAATTAGAGAGACATGTGCCCATCCAAATGCCTAACAGCTACTCTCTCATTGGTTCTCCCTCTTCCCTTTCATCCTCTGCCAAATTGGCAACCTGTGCGAACCAGGAGCTTAAAGGGGCTGTCTCTCCAAGTTGGGAGATTGATAGGAAAGCAGTTGGAAAGTCAAACCGGAGCACCAGGAGAGGGGCTCTCCGTTGAGTTTTAGAAACCTTTCGTATTCACAGTGTGTCCATTCTCTAGGTTTCCCGTACACGTTATAGCTGTAGTAATATTCCCTTCCACCTGGAGAGCTGGGACCCATGGAATGGGTGCCATGCATTATTGCTTTAAAGGGTCTGCATTTACTCACCCAATCTCACCAATCCTCTCAGTCCCAAGTGTCCAGCCTTATGCCACATCCAGCTGTCATTGTAGATAGGGTCATTCCAGGTTGCATCAGAGACCCTGAAGGAATTGTAAAGAATTTCCCTGTTTCTTTGTTCTGTTTTTGAAATTCCTTTTTAGAGTGGGTTTGAGCTGATTCTCGCGGCCATGTTTATGCCAGTCTAGACGCACTTGATTCCCTTACGGAGACATATCAATACGTAGGTTTTAAGATTCTTACTAGCCAGATCTATTCCTCTGCGGGAAATATGGGGTTTTGAGTCCCTTTCACTGAGGAAGGTGTAGGTCTTGTCTATTCCATAGTTGGTTTTTGGAACGGTACCTGTGCTTATATCAAAGTCTGGTTTGATGCATCACCCCACCTCTCCTTCCCCCTTAAGCAGGCATAAGAGTGTTTTCTAAATGTGAGACTCTGTTCTCTTGCCTAACTCAGTTCATGTGTAGCCATGTTTACAGGATCTTCCTAAGTGATATCTTATGATAAGTTTCTTTTCCCGTGTGACTTCTTTCACTTAGAATCATCGTACCTGAATCCACTCATTTTGCTGCTACTGGTCTTATGACATTGATTTCGTGGCTGAGGGATATTCCATCGTACGTAAGTTCCACAATGTTTGGAACCATTTTTATATTTCCTGGGATATTTCAGGTGTACCCAGGTTGAGGTTCCTGTAAGCAGTGCAGCCCTCAATTTGGGGGTGGCTCTGTCTTATGGATTTTCAGTTTTCCCAAGGTATATTCCCTAGACTGGAAGTGCCCTTGGCTCTGTAGCTCTGTTGTTTACTTGTTTTAGGGGACACAATGCACTCCTCCAGTGAGGCAGTTGGCAACTTACATCCCGCCCATCAGCATAACAAGGCTCCCTGTTCTCCAGGGCCTGTCTTGCCTTTCTGGTTTTTACACATTTTGTGGATGTCCCTTTTGACCGGTGGGAAGTGATACTCCTTTGTAGTGCAGATTTGCATTGCCCGCTTGCTTGCTTGGCCAAAAAGGGCGTATGCGTTTTCTCCTGAATATATTCAGGAGAAAACGCATACGCCCTTTTTGGCCAAGTGCATCATTGTCGAAGTTGTGCCCCTCTTCCTGTGCTTTACAGGCGATTCCAACGTACCTCTTGAAATCTGTTTCCTGCTATTCTGCCTCGCTTTCAAGTCCGCCTCGTTGCCTTCCCTCAACAGATTTTTGGACGATAGTTGGCCTTGATTACTCTGCCAGTTTGTGAATTGCTGTGCCCCTGAGCTCCATTTTTCAACTCGTTTTTTGTGAGCTGAACGCAAGTCCAAACTTTTGGTTCAGGACGTCTACTGGTTCCCGGTGGGTGGCTGAGACTTTGGTTCATTCTTCTTCCTGCCGGGAAATTAGAGAGACATGTGCCCATCCAAATGCCTAACAGCTACTCTCTCATTGGTTCTCCCTCTTCCCTTTTATCCTCTGCCAAATTGGCAACCTGTGCGAACCAGGAGCTTAAAGGGGTTGTCTCTCCAAGTTGGGAGATTGATAGGAAAGCAGTTGGAAAGTCAAACCGGAGCACCAGGAGAGGGGCTCTCCGTTGAGTTTTAGAAACCTTTCGTATTCACAGTGTGTCCATTCTCTAGGTTTCCCGTACACGTTATAGCTGTAGTAATATTCCCTTCCACCTGGAGAGCTGGGACCCATGGAATGGGTGCCATGCATTATTGCTTTAAAGGGTCTGCATTTGCTCACCCAATCTCACCAATCCTCTCAGTCCCAAGTGTCCAGCCTTATGCCACATCCAGCTGTCATTGTAGATAGGGTCATTCCAGGTTGCATCAGAGACCCTGAAGGAATTGTAAAGAATTTCCCTGTTTCTTTGTTCTGTTTTTGAAATTCCTTTTTAGAGTGGGTTTGAGCTGATTCTCGCGGCCATGTTTATGCCAGTCTAGACGCACTTGATTCCCTTACGGAGACATATCAATACGTAGGTTTTAAGATTCTTACTAGCCAGATCTATTCCTCTGCGGGAAATATGGGGTTTTGAGTCCCTTTCACTGAGGAAGGTGTAGGTCTTGTCTATTCCATAGTTGGTTTTTGGAACGGTACCTGTGCTTATATCAAAGTCTGGTTTGATGCATCACCCCACCTCTCCTTCCCCCTTAAGCAGGCATAAGAGTGTTTTCTAAATGTGAGACTCTGTTCTCTTGCCTAACTCAGTTCATGTGTAGCCATGTTTACAGGATCTTCCTAAGTGATATCTTATGATAAGTTTCTTTTCCCGTGTGACTTCTTTCACTTAGAATCATCGTACCTGAATCCACTCATTTTGCTGCTACTGGTCTTATGACATTGATTTCGTGCCTGAGGGATATTCCATCGTACGTAAGTTCCACAATGTTTGGAACCATTTTTATTCTTCCTGGGATATTTCAGGTGTACCCAGGTTGAGGTTCCTGTAAGCAGTGCAGCCCTCAATTTGGGGGTGGCTCTGTCTTATGGATTTTCAGTTTTCCCAAGGTATATTCCCTAGACTGGAAGTGCCCTTGGCTCTGTAGCTCTGTTGTTTACTTGTTTTAGGGGACACAATGCACTCCTCCAGTGAGGCAGTTGGCAACTTACATCCCGCCCATCAGCATAACAAGGCTCCCTGTTCTCCAGGGCCTGTCTTGCCTTTCTGGTTTTTACACATTTTGTGGATGTCCCTTTTGACCGGTGGGAAGTGATACTCCTTTGTAGTGCAGATTTGCATTGCCCGCTTGCTTGCTTGGCCAAAAAGGGCGTATGCGTTTTCTCCTGAATATATTCAGGAGAAAACGCATACGCCCTTTTTGGCCAAGTGCATCATTGTCGAAGTTGTGCCCCTCTTCCTGTGCTTTACAGGCGATTCCAACGTACCTCTTGAAATCTGTTTCCTGCTATTCTGCCTCGCTTTCAAGTCCGCCTCGTTGCCTTCCCTCAACAGATTTTTGGACGATAGTTGGCCTTGATTACTCTGCCAGTTTGTGAATTGCTGTGCCCCTGAGCTCCATTTTTCAACTCGTTTTTTGTGAGCTGAACGCAAGTCCAAACTTTTGGTTCAGGACCTATACTGGTTCCCGGTGGGTGGCTGAGACTTTGGTTCATTCTTCTTCCTGCCGGGAAATTAGAGAGACATGTGACCATCCAAATGCCTAACAGCTACTCTCTCATTGGTTCTCCATCTTCCCTTTCATCCTCTGCCAAATTGGCAACCTGTGCAAACCAGGAGCTTAAAGGGGCTGTCTCTCCAAGTTGGGAGATTGATAGGAAAGCAATTGGAATGTCAAACCGGAGCACCAGGAGAGGGGCTCTTCGTTGAGTTTTAGAAACCTTTCGTATTCACAGTGTGTCCATTCTCTAGGTATCCCATACACGTTATAGCTGTAGTAATATTCCCTTCCACCTGGAGAGCTGGGACCCATGGAATGGGTGCCATGCATTATTGCTTTAAAGGGTCTGCATTTGCTCACCCAATCTCACCAATCCTCTCAGTCCCAAGTGTCCAGCCTTATGCCACATCCAGCTGTCATTGTAGATAGGGTCATTCCAGGTTGCATCAGAGACCCTGAAGGAATTGTGAAGAATTTCCCTGTTTCTTTGTTCTGTTTTTGAAATTCCTTTTTAGAGTGGGTTTGAGCTGATTCTCGCTGCCATGTTTATGCCAGTCTAGACGCACTTGATTCCCTTACGGAGACATATCAATACGTAGGTTTTAAGATTCTTACTAGCCAGATCTATTCCTCTGCGGGAAATATTGGGTTTTGAGTCCCTTTCACTAAGGAAGGTGTAGGTCTTGTCTATTCCATAGTTGGTTTTTGGAACGGTACCTGTGCTTATATCAAAGTCTGGTTTGATGCATCACCCCACCTCTCCTTCCCCCTTAAGCAGGCATAAGAGTGTTTTCTAAATGTGAGACTCTGTTCTCTTGCCTAACTCAGTTCATGTGTAGCCATGTTTACAGGATCTTCCTAAGTGATATCTTATGATAAGTTTCTTTTCCTGTGTGACTTCTTTCACTTAGAATCATCGTACCTGAATCCAATCATTTTGCTGCTACTGGTCTTATGACATTGATTTCGTGGCTGAGGGATATTCCATCGTACGTAAGTTCCACAATGTTTGGAACCATTTTTATATTTCCTGGGATATTTCAGGTGTACCCAGGTTGAGGTTCCTGTAAGCAGTGCAGCCCTCAATTTGGGGGTGGCTCTGTCTTATGGATTTTCAGTTTTCCCAAGGTATATTCCCTAGACTGGAAGTGCCCTTGGCTCTGTAGCTCTGTTGTTTACTTGTTTTAGGGGACACAATGCACTCCTCCAGTGAGGCAGTTGGCAACTTACATCCCGCCCATCAGCATAAAAAGGCTCCCTGTTCTCCAGGGCCTGTCTTGCCTTTCTGGTTTTTACACATTTTGTGGATGTCCCTTTTGACCGGTGGGAAGTGATACTCCTTTGTAGTGCAGATTTGCATTGCCCGCTTGCTTGCTTGGCCAAAAAGGGCGTATGCGTTTTCTCCTGAATATATTCAGGAGAAAACGCATACGCCCTTTTTGGCCAAGTGCATCATTGTCGAAGTTGTGCCCCTCTTCCTGTGCTTTACAGGCGATTCCAACGTACCTCTTGAAATCTGTTTCCTGCTATTCTGCCTCGCTTTCAAGTCCGCCTCGTTGCCTTCCCTCAACAGATTTTTGGACGATAGTTGGCCTTGATTACTCTGCCAGTTTGTGAATTGCTGTGCCCCTGAGCTCCATTTTTCAACTCGTTTTTTGTGAGCTGAACGCAAGTCCAAACTTTTGGTTCAGGACCTATACTGGTTCCCGGTGGGTGGCTGAGACTTTGGTTCATTCTTCTTCCTGCCGGGAAATTAGAGTGACATGTGCCCATCCAAATGCCTAACAGCTACTCTCTCATTGGTTCTCCCTCTTCCCTTTCATCCTCTGCCAAATTGGCAACCTGTGCGAACCAGGAGCTTAAAGGGGCTGTCTCTCCAAGTTGGGAGATTGATAGGAAAGCAGTTGGAAAGTCAAACCGGAGCACCAGGAGAGGGGCTCTTCGTTGAGTTTTAGAAACCTTTCGTATTCACAGTGTGTCCATTCTCTAGGTTTCCCGTACACGTTATAGCTGTAGTAATATTCCCTTCCACCTGGAGAGCTGGGACCCATGGAATGGGTGCCATGCATTAATGCTTTAAAGGGTCTGCATTTGCTCACCCAATCTCACCAATCCTCTCAGTCCCAAGTGCCCAGCCTTATGCCACATCCAGCTGTCATTGTAGATAGGGTCATTCCAGGTTGCATCAGAGACCCTGAAGGAATTGTAAAGAATTTCCCTGTTTCTTTGTTCTGTTTTTGAAATTCCTTTTTAGAGTGGGTTTGTGCTGATTCTCGCGGCCATGTTTATGCCAGTCTAGACACACTTGATTCCCTTACGGAGACATATCAATACATAGGTTTTAAGATTCTTACTAGTCAGATCTATTCCTCTGCGGGAAATATGGGGTTTTGAGTCCCTTTCACTGAGGAAGGTGTAGGTCTTGTCTATTCCATAGTTGGTTTTTGGAACGGTACCTGTGCTTATATCAAAGTCTGGTTTGATGCATCACCCCACCTCTCCTTCCCCCTTAAGCAGGCATAAGAGTGTTTTCTAAATGTGAGACTCTGTTCTCTTGCCTAACTCAGTTCATGTGTAGCCATGTTTACAGGATCTTCCTAAGTGATATCTTATGATAAGTTTCTTTTCCTGTGTGACTTCTTTCACTTAGAATCATCGTACCTGAATCCAATCATTTTGCTGCTACTGGTCTTATGACATTGATTTCGTGGCTGAGGGATATTCCATCGTACGTATGTTCCACAATGTTTGGAACCATTTTTATACTTCCTGGGATATTTCAGGTGTACCCAGGTTGAGGTTCCTGTAAGCAGTGCAGCCCTCAATTTGGGGTTGGCTCTGTCTTATGGATTTTCAGTTTTCCCAAGGTATATTCCCTAGACTGGAAGTGCCCTTGGCTCTGTAGCTCTGTTGTTTACTTGTTTTAGGGGACACAATGCACTCCTCCAGTGAGGCAGTTGGCAACTTACATCCTGCCCATCAGCATAACAAGGCTCCCTGTTCTCCAGGGCCTGTCTTGCCTTTCTGGTTTTTACACATTTTGTGGATGTCCCTTTTGACCGGTGGGAAGTGATACTCCTTTGTAGTGCAGATTTGCATTGCCCGCTTGCTTGCTTGGCCAAAAAGGGCGTATGCGTTTTCTCCTGAATATATTCAGGAGAAAACGCATACGCCCTTTTTGGCCAAGTGCATCATTGTCGAAGTTGTGCCCCTCTTCCTGTGCTTTACAGGCGATTCCAACGTACCTCTTGAAATCTGTTTCCTGCTATTCTGCCTCGCTTTCAAGTCCGCCTCGTTGCCTTCCCTCAACAGATTTTTGGACGATAGTTGGCCTTGATTACTCTGCCAGTTTGTGAATTGCTGTGCCCCTGAGCTCCATTTTTCAACTCGTTTTTTGTGAGCTGAACGCAAGTCCAAACTTTTGGTTCAGGACGTCTACTGCTTCCCGGTGGGTGGCTGAGACTTTGGTTCATTCTTCTTCCTGCCGGGAAATTAGAGTGACATGTGCCCATCCAAATGCCTAACAGCTACTCTCTCATTGGTTTTCCCTCTTCCCTTTCATCCTCTGCCAAATTGGCAACCTGTGCGAACCAGGAGCTTAAAGGGGCTGTCTCTCCAAGTTGGGAGATTGATAGGAAAGCAGTTGGAAAGTCAAACCGGAGCACCAGGAGAGGGGCTCTTCGTTGAGTTTTAGAAACCTTTCGTATTCACAGTGTGTCCATTCTCTAGGTTTCCCGTACACGTTATAGCTGTAGTAATATTCCCTTCCACCTGGAGAGCTGGGACCCATGGAATGGGTGCCATGCATTAATGCTTTAAAGGGTCTGCATTTGCTCACCCAATCTCACCAATCCTCTCAGTCCCAAGTGTCCAGCCTTATGCCACATCCAGCTGTCATTGTAGATAGGGTCATTCCAGGTTGCATCAGAGACCCTGAAGGAATTGTAAAGAATTTCCCTGTTTCTTTGTTCTGTTTTTGAAATTCCTTTTTAGAGTGGGTTTGAGCTGATTCTCGCGGCCATGTTTATGCCAGTCTAGACACACTTGATTCCCTTACGGAGACATATCAATACATAGGTTTTAAGATTCTTACTAGTCAGATCTATTCCTCTGCGGGAAATATGGGGTTTTGAGTCCCTTTCACTGAGGAAGGTGTAGGTCTTGTCTATTCCATAGTTGGTTTTTGGAACGGTACCTGTGCTTATATCAAAGTCTGGTTTGATGCATCACCCCACCTCTCCTTCCCCCTTAAGCAGGCATAAGAGTGTTTTCTAAATGTGAGACTCTGTTCTCTTGCCTAACTCAGTTCATGTGTAGCCATGTTTACAGGATCTTCCTAAGTGATATCTTATGATAAGTTTCTTTTCCCGTGTGACTTCTTTCACTTAGAATCATCGTACCTGAATCCACTCATTTTGCTGCTACTGGTCTTATGACATTGATTTCGTGGCTGAGGGATATTCCATCGTACGTAAGTTCCACAATGTTTGGAACCATTTTTATATTTCCTGGGATATTTCAGGTGTACCCAGGTTGAGGTTCCTGCAAGCAGTGCAGCCCTCAATTTGGGGGTGGCTCTGTCTTATGGATTTTCAGTTTTCCCAAGGTATATTCCCTAGACTGGAAGTGCCCTTGGCTCTGTAGCTCTGTTGTTTACTTGTTTTAGGGGACACAATGCACTCCTCCAGTGAGGCAGTTGGCAACTTACATCCCGCCCATCAGCATAACAAGGCTCCCTGTTCTCCAGGGCCTGTCTTGCCTTTCTGGTTTTTACACATTTTGTGGATGTCCCTTTTGACCGTTGGGAAGTGATACTCCTTTGTAGTGCAGATTTGCATTGCCCGCTTGCTTGCTTGGCCAAAAAGGGCGTATGCGTTTTCTCCTGAATATATTCAGGAGAAAACGCATACGCCCTTTTTGGCCAAGTGCATCATTGTCGAAGTTGTGCCCCTCTTCCTGTGCTTTACAGGCGATTCCAACGTACCTCTTGAAATCTGTTTCCTGCTATTCTGCCTCGCTTTCAAGTCCGCCTCGTTGCCTTCCCTCAACAGATTTTTGGACGATAGTTGGCCTTGATTACTCTGCCAGTTTGTGAATTGCTGTGCCCCTGAGCTCCATTTTTCAACTCGTTTTTTGTGAGCTGAACGCAAGTCCAAACTTTTGGTTCAGGACCTCTACTGGTTCCCGGTGGGTGGCTGAGACTTTGGTTCATTCTTCTTCCTGCCGGGAAATTAGAGTGACATGTGCCCATCCAAATGCCTAACAGCTACTCTCTCATTGGTTCTCCCTCTTCCCTTTCATCCTCTGCCAAATTGGCAACCTGTGCGAACCAGGAGCTTAAAGGGGCTGTCTCTCCAAGTTCGGAGATTGATAGGAAAGCAGTTGGAAAGTCAAACCGGAGCACCAGGAGAGGGGCTCTTCGTTGAGTTTTAGAAACCTTTCGTATTCACAGTGTGTCCATTCTCTAGGTTTCCCGTACACGTTATAGCTGTAGTAATATTCCCTTCCACCTGGAGAGCTGGGACCCATGGAATGGGTGCCATGCATTATTGCTTTAAAGGGTCTGCATTTGCTCACCCAATCTCACCAATCCTCTCAGTCCCAAGTGTCCAGCCTTATGCCACATCCAGCTGTCATTGTAGATAGGGTCATTCCAGGTTGCATCAGAGACACTGAAGGAATTGTAAAGAATTTCCCTGTTTCTTTGTTCTGTTTTTGAAATTCCTTTTTAGAATGGGTTTGAGCTGATTCTCGCGGCCATGTTTATGCCAGTCTAGACACACTTGATTCCCTTACGGAGACATATCAATACATAGGTTTTAAGATTCTTACTAGTCAGATCTATTCCTCTGCGGGAAATATGGGGTTTTGAGTCCCTTTCAGTGAGGAAGGTGTAGGTCTTGTCTATTCCATAGTTGGTTTTTGGAACGGTACCTGTGCTTATATCAAAGTCTGGTTTGATGCATCACCCCACCTCTCCTTCCCCCTTAAGCAGGCATAAGAGTGTTTTCTAAATGTGAGACTCTGTTCTCTTGCCTAACTCAGTTCATGTGTAGCCATGTTTACAGGATCTTCCTAAGTGATATCTTATGATAAGTTTCTTTTCCTGTGTGACTTCTTTCACTTAGAATCATCGTACCTGAATGCACTCATTTTGCTGCTACTGGTCTTATGACATTGATTTCGTGGCTGAGGGATATTCCATCGTACGTAAGTTCCACAATGTTTGGAACCATTTTTATATTTCCTGGGATATTTCAGGTGTACCCAGGTTGAGGTTCCTGTAAGCAGTGCAGCCCTCAATTTGGGGGTGGCTCTGTCTTATGGATTTTCAGTTTTCCCAAGGTATATTCCCTAGACTGGAAGTGCCCTTGGCTCTGTAGCTCTGTTGTTTACTTGTTTTAGGGGACACAATGCACTCCTCCAGTGAGGCAGTTGGCAACTTACATCCCGCCCATCAGCATAACAAGGCTCCCTGTTCTCCAGGGCCTGTCTTGCCTTTCTGGTTTTTACACATTTTGTGGATGTCCCTTTCGACCGGTGGGAAGTGATACTCCTTTGTAGTGCAGATTTGCATTGCCTGCTTGCTTGCTTGGCCAAAAAGGGCGTATGCGTTTTCTCCTGAATATATTCAGGAGAAAACGCATACGCCCTTTTTGGCCAAGTGCATCATTGTCGAAGTTGTGCCCCTCTTCCTGTGCTTTACAGGCGATTCCAACGTACCTCTTGAAATCTGTTTCCTGCTATTCTGCCTCGCTTTCAAGTCCGCCTCATTGCCTTCCCTCAACAGATTTTTGGACGATAGTTGGCCTTGATTACTCTGCCAGTTTGTGAATTGCTGTGCCCCTGAGCTCCATTTTTCAACTCGTTTTTTGTGAGCTGAACGCAAGTCCAAACTTTTGGTTCAGGACCTCTACTGGTTCCCGGTGGGTGGCTGAGACTTTGGTTCATTCTTCTTCCTGCCGGGAAATTAGAGTGACATGTGCCCATCCAAATGCCTAACAGCTACTCTCTCATTGGTTCTCCCTCTTCCCTTTCATCATCTGCCAAATTGGCAACCTGTGCGAACCAGGAGCTTAAAGTGGCTGTCTCTCCAAGTTGGGAGCTTGATAGGAAAGCAGTTGGAAAGTCAAACCGGAGCACCAGGAGAGGGGCTCTTCGTTGAGTTTTAGAAACCTTTCGTATTCACAGTGTGTCCATTCTCTAGGTTTCCCGTACACGTTATAGCTGTAGTAATATTCCCTTCAACCTGGAGAGCTGGGACCCATGGAATGGGTGCCATGCATTATTGCTTTAAAGGGTCTGCATTTGCTCACCCAATCTCACCAATCCTCTCAGTCCCAAGTGTCCAGCCTTATGCCACATCCAGCTGTCATTGTAGATAGGGTCATTCCAGGTTGCATCAGAGACCCTGAAGGAATTGTAAAGAATTTCCCTGTTTCTTTGTTCTGTTTTTGAAATTCCTTTTTAGAGTGGGTTTGAGCTGATTCTCGCTGCCATGTTTATGCCAGTCTAGACGCACTTGATTCCCTTACGGAGACATATTAATACATAGGTTTTAAGATTCTTACTAGCCAGATCTATTCCTCTGCGGGAAATATGGGGTTTTGAGTCCCTTTCACTGAGGAAGGTGTAGGTCTTGTCTATTCCATAGTTGGTTTTTGGAACGGTACCTGTGCTTATATCAAACTCTGGTTTGATGCATCACCCCACCTCTCCTTCCCCCTTAAGCAGGCATAAGAGTGTTTTCTAAATGTGAGACTCTGTTCTCTTGCCTAACTCAGTTCATGTGTAGCCATGTTTACAGGATCTTCCTAAGTGATATCTTATGATAAGTTTCTTTTCCCGTGTGACTTCTTTCACTTAGAATCATCGTACCTGAATCCACTCATTTTGCTGCTACTGGTCTTATGACATTGATTTCGTGGCTGAGGGATATTCCATCGTACGTAAGTTCCACAATGTTTGGAACCATTTTTATATTTCCTGGGATATTTCAGGTGTACCCAGGTTGAGGTTCCTGTAAGCAGTGCAGCCCTCAATTTGGGGGTGGCTCTGTCTTATGGATTTTCAGTTTTCCCAAGGTATATTCCCTAGACTGGAAGTGCCCTTGGCTCTGTAGCTCTGTTGTTTACTTGTTTTAGGGGACACAATGCACTCCTCCAGTGAGGCAGTTGGCAACTTACATCCCGCCCATCAGCATAACAAGGCTCCCTGTTCTCCAGGGCCTGTCTTGCCTTTCTGGTTTTTACACATTTTGTGGATGTCCCTTTCGACCGGTGGGAAGTGATACTCCTTTGTAGTGCAGATTTGCATTGCCCGCTTGCTTGCTTGGCCAAAAAGGGCGTATGCGTTTTCTCCTGAATATATTCAGGAGAAAACGCATACGCCCTTTTTGGCCAAGTGCATCATTGTCGAAGTTGTGCCCCTCTTCCTGTGCTTTACAGGCGATTCCAACGTACCTCTTGAAATCTGTTTCCTGCTATTCTGCCTCGCTTTCAAGTCCGCCTCGTTGCCTTCCCTCAACAGATTTTTGGACGATAGTTGGCCTTGATTACTCTGCCAGTTTGTGAATTGCTGTGCCCCTGAGCTCCATTTTTCAACTCGTTTTTTGTGAGCTGAACGCAAGTCCAAACTTTTGGTTCAGGACCTCTACTGGTTCCCGGTGGGTGGCTGAGACTTTGGTTCATTCTTCTTCCTGCCGGGAAATTAGAGTGACATGTGCCCATCCAAATGCCTAACAGCTACTCTCTCATTGGTTCTCCCTCTTCCCTTTCATCCTCTGCCAAATTGGCAACCTGTGCGAACCAGGAGCTTAAAGGGGCTGTCTCTCCAAGTTGGGAGATTGATAGGAAAGCAGTTGGAAAGTCAAACCAGAGCACCAGGAGAGGGGCTCTTCGTTGAGTTTTAGAAACCTTTCGTATTCACAGTGTGTCCATTCTCTAGGTTTCCCGTACACGTTATAGCTGTAGTAATATTCCCTTCCACCTGGAGAGCTGGGACCCATGGAATGGGTGCCATGCATTATTGCTTTAAAGGGTCTGCATTTGCTCACCCAATCTCACCAATCCTCTCAGTCCCAAGTGTCCAGCCTTATGCCACATCCAGCTGTCATTGTAGATAGGGTCATTCCAGGTTGCATCAGAGACCCTGAAGGAATTGTAAAGAATTTCCCTGTTTCTTTGTTCTGTTTTTGAAATTCCTTTTTAGAGTGGGTTTGAGCTGATTCTCGCTGCCATGTTTATGCCAGTCTAGACGCACTTGATTCCCTTACAGAGACATATCAATACGTAGGTTTTAAGATTCTTACTAGCCAGATCTATTCCTCTGCGGGAAATATGGGGTTTTGAGTCCCTTTCACTGAGGAAGGTGTAGGTCTTGTCTATTCCATAGTTGGTTTTTGGAACGGTACCTGTGCTTATATCAAAGTCTGGTTTGATGCATCACCCCACCTCTCCTTCCCCCTTAAGCAGGCATAAGAGTGTTTTCTAAATGTGAGACTCTGTTCTCTTGCCTAACTCAGTTCATGTGTAGCCATGTTTACAGGATCTTCCTAAGTGATATCTTATGATAAGTTTCTTTTCCCGTGTGACTTCTTTCACTTAGAATCATCGTACCTGAATCCACTCATTTTGCTGCTACTGGTCTTATGACATTGATTTCGTGGCTGAGGGATATTCCATCGTACGTAAGTTCCACAATGTTTGGAACCATTTTTATATTTCCTGGGATATTTCAGGTGTACCCAGGTTGAGGTTCCTGTAAGCAGTGCAGCCCTCAATTTGGGGGTGGCTCTGTCTTATGGATTTTCAGTTTTCCCAAGGTATATTCCCTAGACTGGAAGTGCCCTTGGCTCTGTAGCTCTGTTGTTTACTTGTTTTAGGGGACACAATGCACTCCTCCAGTGAGGCAGTTGGCAACTTACATCCCGCCCATCAGCATAACAAGGCTCCCTGTTCTCCAGGGCCTGTCTTGCCTTTCTGGTTTTTACACATTTTGTGGATGTCCCTTTTGACCGGTGGGAAGTGATACTCCTTTGTAGTGCAGATTTGCATTGCCCGCTTGCTTGCTTGGCCAAAAAGGGCGTATGCGTTTTCTCCTGAATATATTCAGGAGAAAACGCATACGCCCTTTTTGGCCAAGTGCATCATTGTCGAAGTTGTGCCCCTCTTCCTGTGCTTTACAGGCGATTCCAACGTACCTCTTGAAATCTGTTTCCTGCTATTCTGCCTCGCTTTCAAGTCCGCCTCGTTGCCTTCCCTCAACAGATTTTTGGACGATAGTTGGCCTTGATTACTCTGCCAGTTTGTGAATTGCTGTGCCCCTGAGCTCCATTTTTCAACTCGTTTTTTGTGAGCTGAACGCAAGTCCAAACTTTTGGTTCAGGACCTCTACTGGTTCCCGGTGGGTGGCTGAGACTTTGGTTCATTCTTCTTCCTGCCGGGAAATTAGAGTGACATGTTCCCATCCAAATGCCTAACAGCTACTCTCTCATTGGTTCTCCCTCTTCCCTTACACCCTCTGCCAAATTGGCAACCTGTGCGAACCAGGAGCTTAAAGGGGCTGTCTCTCCAAGTTGGGAGATTGATAGGAAAGCAGTTGGAAAGTCAAACCGGAGCACCAGGAGAGGGGCTCTTCGTTGAGTTTTAGAAACCTTTCGTATTCACAGTTTGTCCATTCTCTAGGTTTCCCGTACACGTTATAGCTGTAGTAATATTCCCTTCAACCTGGAGAGCTGGGACGCATGGAATGGGTGCCATGCATTAATGCTTTAAAGGGTCTGCATTTGCTCACCCAATCTCACCAATCCTCTCAGTCCCAAGTGTCCAGCCTTATGCCACATCCAGCTGTCATTGTAGATAGGGTCATTCCAGGTTGCATCAGAGACCCTGAAGGAATTGTAAAGAATTTCCCTGTTTCTTTGTTCTGTTTTTGAAATTCCTTTTTAGAGTGGGTTTGAGCTGATTCTCGCGGCCATGTTTATGCCAGTCTAGACACACTTGATTCCCTTACGGAGACATATCAATACATAGGTTTTAAGATTCTTACTAGTCAGATCTATTCCTCTGTGGGAAATATGGGGTTTTGAGTCCCTTTCACTGAGGAAGGTGTAGGTCTTGTCTATTCCATAGTTGGTTTTTGGAACGGTACCTGTGCTTATATCAAAGTCTGGTTTGATGCATCACCCCACCTCTCCTTCCCCCTTAAGCAGGCATAAGAGTGTTTTCTAAATGTGAGACTCTGTTCTCTTGCCTAACTCAGTTCATGTGTAGCCATGTTTACAGGATCTTCCTAAGTGATATCTTATGATAAGTTTCTTTTCCTGTGTGACTTCTTTCACTTAGAATCATCGTACCTGAATCCACTCATTTTGCTGCTACTGGTCTTATGACCTTGATTTCGTGGCTGAGGGATATTCCATCGTACGTAAGTTCCACAATGTTTGGAACCATTTTTATATTTCCTGGGATATTTCAGGTGTACCCAGGTTGAGGTTCCTGCAAGCAGTGCAGCCCTCAATTTGGGGGTGGCTAAGTCTTATGGATTTTCAGTTTTCCCAAGGTATATTCCCTAGACTGGAAGTGCCCTTGGCTCTGTAGCTCTGTTGTTTACTTGTTTTAGGGGACACAATGCACTCCTCCAGTGAGGCAGTTGGCAACTTACATCCCGCCCATCAGCATAACAAGGCTCCCTTTTCTCCAGGGCCTGTCTTGCCTTTCTGGTTTTTACACATTTTGTGGATGTCCCTTTTGACCGGTGGGAAGTGATACTCCTTTGTAGTGCAGATTTGCATTGCCCGCTTGCTTGCTTGGCCAAAAAGGGCGTATGCGTTTTCTCCTGAATATATTCAGGAGAAAACACATACGCCCTTTTTGGCCAAGTGCATCATTGTCGAAGTTGTGCCCCTCTTCCTGTGCTTTACAGGCGATTCCAACGTACCTCTTGAATTCTGTTTCCTGCTCTTCTGCCTCGCTTTCAAGTCCGCCTCGTTGCCTTCCCTCAACAGATTTTTGGACGATAGTTGGCCTTGATTACTCTGCCAGTTTGTGAATTGCTGTGCCCCTGAGCTCCATTTTTCAACTCGTTTTTTGTGAGCTGAACGCAAGTCCAAACTTTTGGTTCAGGACCTCTACTGGTTCCCGGTGGGTGGCTGAGACTTTGGTTCATTCTTCTTCCTGCCGGGAAATTAGAGTGACTTGTGCGCATCCAAATGCCTAACAGCTACTCTCTCATTGGTTCTCCCTCTTCCCTTTCATCCTCTGCCAAATTGGCAACCTGTGCGAACCAGGAGCTTAAAGGGGCTGTCTCTCCAAGTTGGGAGATTGATAGGAAAGCAGTTGGAAAGTCAAACCGGAGCACCAGGAGAGGGGCTCTTCGTTGAGTTTTAGAAACCTTTCGTATTCACAGTGTGTCCATTCTCTAGGTTTCCCGTACACGTTATAGCTGTAGTAATATTCCCTTCCACCTGGAGAGCTGGGACCCATGGAATGGGTGCCATGCATTATTGCTTTAAAGGGTCTGCATTTGCTCACCCAATCTCACCAATCCTCTCAGTCCCAAGTGTCCAGCCTTATGCCACATCCAGCTGTCATTGTAGATAGGGTCATTCCAGGTTGCATCAGAGACCCTGAAGGAATTGTAAAGAATTTCCCTGTTTCTTTGTTCTGTTTTTGAAATTCCTTTTTAGAGTGGGTTTGAGCTGATTCTCGCTGCCATGTTTATGCCAGTCTAGACGCACTTGATTCCCTTACAGAGACATATCAATACGTAGGTTTTAAGATTCTTACTAGCCAGATCTATTCCTCTGCGGGAAATATGGGGTTTTGAGTCCCTTTCACTGAGGAAGGTGTAGGTCTTGTCTATTCCATAGTTGGTTTTTGGAACGGTACCTGTGCTTATATCAAAGTCTGGTTTGATGCATCACCCCACCTCTCCTTCCCCCTTAAGCAGGCATAAGAGTGTTTTCTAAATGTGAGACTCTGTTCTCTTGCCTAACTCAGTTCATGTGTAGCCATGTTTACAGGATCTTCCTAAGTGATATCTTATGATAAGTTTCTTTTCCCGTGTGACTTCTTTCACTTAGAATCATCGTACCTGAATCCACTCATTTTGCTGCTACTGGTCTTATGACATTGATTTCGTGGCTGAGGGATATTCCATCGTACGTAAGTTCCACAATGTTTGGAACCATTTTTATATTTCCTGGGATATTTCAGGTGTACCCAGGTTGAGGTTCCTGTAAGCAGTGCAGCCCTCAATTTGGGGGTGGCTCTGTCTTATGGATTTTCAGTTTTCCCAAGGTATATTCCCTAGACTGGAAGTGCCCTTGGCTCTGTAGCTCTGTTGTTTACTTGTTTTAGGGGACACAATGCACTCCTCCAGTGAGGCAGTTGGCAACTTACATCCCGCCCATCAGCATAACAAGGCTCCCTGTTCTCCAGGGCCTGTCTTGCCTTTCTGGTTTTTACACATTTTGTGGATGTCCCTTTTGACCGGTGGGAAGTGATACTCCTTTGTAGTGCAGATTTGCATTGCCCGCTTGCTTGCTTGGCCAAAAAGGGCGTATGCGTTTTCTCCTGAATATATTCAGGAGAAAACGCATACGCCCTTTTTGGCCAAGTGCATCATTGTCGAAGTTGTGCCCCTCTTCCTGTGCTTTACAGGCGATTCCAACGTACCTCTTGAAATCTGTTTCCTGCTATTCTGCCTCGCTTTCAAGTCCGCCTCGTTGCCTTCCCTCAACAGATTTTTGGACGATAGTTGGCCTTGATTACTCTGCCAGTTTGTGAATTGCTGTGCCCCTGAGCTCCATTTTTCAACTCGTTTTTTGTGAGCTGAACGCAAGTCCAAACTTTTGGTTCAGGACCTCTACTGGTTCCCGGTGGGTGGCTGAGACTTTGGTTCATTCTTCTTCCTGCCGGGAAATTAGAGTGACATGTTCCCATCCAAATGCCTAACAGCTACTCTCTCATTGGTTCTCCCTCTTCCCTTACACCCTCTGCCAAATTGGCAACCTGTGCGAACCAGGAGCTTAAAGGGGCTGTCTCTCCAAGTTGGGAGATTGATAGGAAAGCAGTTGGAAAGTCAAACCGGAGCACCAGGAGAGGGGCTCTTCGTTGAGTTTTAGAAACCTTTCGTATTCACAGTTTGTCCATTCTCTAGGTTTCCCGTACACGTTATAGCTGTAGTAATATTCCCTTCAACCTGGAGAGCTGGGACGCATGGAATGGGTGCCATGCATTAATGCTTTAAAGGGTCTGCATTTGCTCACCCAATCTCACCAATCCTCTCAGTCCCAAGTGTCCAGCCTTATGCCACATCCAGCTGTCATTGTAGATAGGGTCATTCCAGGTTGCATCAGAGACCCTGAAGGAATTGTAAAGAATTTCCCTGTTTCTTTGTTCTGTTTTTGAAATTCCTTTTTAGAGTGGGTTTGAGCTGATTCTCGCGGCCATGTTTATGCCAGTCTAGACACACTTGATTCCCTTACGGAGACATATCAATACATAGGTTTTAAGATTCTTACTAGTCAGATCTATTCCTCTGTGGGAAATATGGGGTTTTGAGTCCCTTTCACTGAGGAAGGTGTAGGTCTTGTCTATTCCATAGTTGGTTTTTGGAACGGTACCTGTGCTTATATCAAACTCGGGTTTGATGCATCACCCCACCTCTCCTTCCCCCTTAAGCAGGCATAAGAGTGTTTTCTAAATGTGAGACTCTGTTCTCTTGCCTAACTCAGTTCATGTGTAGCCATGTTTACAGGATCTTCCTAAGTGATATCTTATGATAAGTTTCTTTTCCTGTGTGACTTCTTTCACTTAGAATCATCGTACCTGAATCCACTCATTTTGCTGCTACTGGTCTTATGACCTTGATTTCGTGGCTGAGGGATATTCCATCGTACGTAAGTTCCACAATGTTTGGAACCATTTTTATATTTCCTGGGATATTTCAGGTGTACCCAGGTTGAAGTTCCTGTAAGCAGTGCAGCCCTCAATTTGGGGGTGGCTCTGTCTTATGGATTTTCAGTTTTCCCAAGGTATATTCCCTAGACTGGAAGTGCCCTTGGCTCTGTAGCTCTGTTGTTTACTTGTTTTAGGGGACACAATGCACTCCTCCAGTGAGGCAGTTGGCAACTTACATCCCGCCCATCAGCATAACAAGGCTCCCTGTTCTCCAGGGCCTGTCTTGCCTTTCTGGTTTTTACACATTTTGTGGATGTCCCTTTTGACCGGTGGGAAGTGATACTCCTTTGTAGTGCAGATTTGCATTGCCCGCTTGCTTGCTTGGCCAAAAAGGGCGTATGCGTTTTCTCCTGAATATATTCAGGAGAAAACGCATACGCCCTTTTTGGCCAAGTGCATCATTGTCGAAGTTGTGCCCCTCTTCCTGTGCTTTACAGGCGATTCCAACGTACCTCTTGAAATCTGTTTCCTGCTATTCTGCCTCGCTTTCAAGTCCGCCTCGTTGCCTTCCCTCAACAGATTTTTGGACGATAGTTGGCCTTGATTACTCTGCCAGTTTGTGAATTGCTGTGCCCCTGAGCTCCATTTTTCAACTCGTTTTTTGTGAGCTGAACGCAAGTCCAAACTTTTGGTTCAGGACCTCTACTGGTTCCCGGTGGGTGGCTGAGACTTTGGTTCATTCTTCTTCCTGCCGGGAAATTAGAGTGACTTGTGCCCATCCAAATGCCTAACAGCTACTCTCTCATTGGTTCTCCCTCTTCCCTTTCATCCTCTGCCAAATTGGCAACCTGTGCAAACCAGGAGCTTAAAGGGGCTGTCTCTCCAAGTTGGGAGATTGATAGGAAAGCAATTGGAATGTCAAACCGGAGCACCAGGAGAGGGGCTCTTCGTTGAGTTTTAGAAACCTTTCGTATTCACAGTGTGTCCATTCTCTAGGTATCCCGTACACGTTATAGCTGTAGTAATATTCCCTTCCACCTGGAGAGCTGGGACCCATGGAATGGGTGCCATGCATTATTGCTTTAAAGGGTCTGCATTTGCTCACCCAATCTCACCAATCCTCTCAGTCCCAAGTGTCCAGCCTTATGCCACATCCAGCTGTCATTGTAGATAGGGTCATTCCAGGTTGCATCAGAGACCCTGAAGGAATTGTAAAGAATTTCCCTGTTTCTTTGTTCTGTTTTTGAAATTCCTTTTTAGAGTGGGTTTGAGCTGATTCTCGCTGCCATGTTTATGCCAGTCTAGACGCACTTGATTCCCTTACGGAGACATATCAATACGTAGGTTTTAAGATTCTTACTAGTCAGATCTATTCCTCTGCGGGAAATATGGGGTTTTGAGTCCCTTTCACTGAGGAAGGTGTAGGTCTTGTCTATTCCATAGTTGGTTTTTGGAACGGTACCTGTGCTTATATCAAAGTCTGGTTTGATGCATCACCCCACCTCTCCTTCCCCCTTAAGCAGGCATAAGAGTGTTTTCTAAATGTGAGACTCTGTTCTCTTGCCTAACTCAGTTCATGTGTAGCCATGTTTACAGGATCTTCCTAAGTGATATCTTATGATAAGTTTCTTTTCCTGTGTGACTTCTTTCACTTAGAATCATCGTACCTGAATCCACTCATTTTGCTGCTACTGGTCTTATGACCTTGATTTCGTGGCTGAGGGATATTCCATCGTACGTAAGTTCCACAATGTTTGGAACCATTTTTATATTTCCTGGGATATTTCAGGTGTACCCAGGTTGAGGTTCCTGCAAGCAGTGCAGCCCTCAATTTGGGGGTGGCTAAGTCTTATGGATTTTCAGTTTTCCCAAGGTATATTCCCTAGACTGGAAGTGCCCTTGGCTCTGTAGCTCTGTTGTTTACTTGTTTTAGGGGACACAATGCACTCCTCCAGTGAGGCAGTTGGCAACTTACATCCCGCCCATCAGCATAACAAGGCTCCCTGTTCTCCAGGGCCTGTCTTGCCTTTCTGGTTTTTACACATTTTGTGGATGTCCCTTTTGACCGGTGGGAAGTGATACTCCTTTGTAGTGCAGATTTGCATTGCCCGCTTGCTTGCTTGGCCAAAAAGGGCGTATGCGTTTTCTCCTGAATATATTCAGGAGAAAACACATACGCCCTTTTTGGCCAAGTGCATCATTGTCGAAGTTGTGCCCCTCTTCCTGTGCTTTACAGGCGATTCCAACGTACCTCTTGAATTCTGTTTCCTGCTCTTCTGCCTCGCTTTCAAGTCCGCCTCGTTGCCTTCCCTCAACAGATTTTTGGACGATAGTTGGCCTTGATTACTCTGCCAGTTTGTGAATTGCTGTGCCCCTGAGCTCCATTTTTCAACTCGTTTTTTGTGAGCTGAACGCAAGTCCAAACTTTTGGTTCAGGACCTCTACTGGTTCCCGGTGGGTGGCTGAGACTTTGGTTCATTCTTCTTCCTGCCGGGAAATTAGAGTGACTTGTGCCCATCCAAATGCCTAACAGCTACTCTCTCATTGGTTCTCCCTCTTCCCTTTCATCCTCTGCCAAATTGGCAACCTGTGCGAACCAGGAGCTTAAAGGGGCTGTCTCTCCAAGTTGGGAGATTGATAGGAAAGCAGTTGGAAAGTCAAACCGGAGCACCAGGAGAGGGGCTCTTCATTGAGTTTTAGAAACCTTTCGTATTCACAGTGTGTCCATTCTCTAGGTTTCCCGTACACGTTATAGCTGTAGTAATATTCCCTTCCACCTGGAGAGCTGGGACCCATGGAATGGGTGCCATGCATTATTGCTTTAAAGGGTCTGCATTTGCTCACCCAATCTCACCAATCCTCTCAGTCCCAAGTGTCCAGCCTTATGCCACATCCAGCTGTCATTGTAGATAGGGTCATTCCAGGTTGCATCAGAGACCCTGAAGGAATTGTAAAGAATTTCCCTGTTTCTTTGTTCTGTTTCTGAAATTCCTTTTTAGAGTGGGTTTGAGCTGATTCTCGTGGCCATGTTTATGTCAGTCTAGACACACTTGATTCCCTTACGGAGACATATCAATACATAGGTTTTAAGATTCTTACTAGTCAGATCTATTCCTCTGCGGGAAATATGGGGTTTTGAGTCCCTTTCACTGAGGAAGGTGTAGGTCTTGTCTATTCCATAGTTGGTTTTTGGAACGGTACCTGTGCTTATATCAAAGTCTGGTTTGATGCATCACCCCACCTCTCCTTCCCCCTTAAGCAGGCATAAGTGTGTTTTCTAAATGTGAGACTCTGTTCTCTTGCCTAACTCAGTTCATGTGTAGCCATGTTTACAGGATCTTCCTAAGTGATATCTTATGATAAGTTTCTTTTCCCGTGTGACTTCTTTCACTTAGAATCATCGTACCTGAATCCAATCATTTTGCTGCTACTGGTCTTATGACCTTGATTTCGTGGCTGAGGGATATTCCATCGTACGTAAGTTCCACAATGTTTGGAACCATTTTTATATTTCCTGGGATATTTCAGGTGTACCCAGGTTGAGGTTCCTGTAAGCAGTGCAGCCCTCAATTTGGGGGTGGCTCTGTCTTATGGATTTTCAGTTTTCCCAAGGTATATTCCCTAGACTGGAAGTGCCCTTGGCTCTGTAGCTCTGTTGTTTACTTGTTTTAGGGGACACAATGCACTCCTCCAGTGAGGCAGTTGGCAACTTACATCCCGCCCATCAGCATAAAAAGGCTCCCTGTTCTCCAGGGCCTGTCTTGCCTTTCTGGTTTTTACACATTTTGTGGATGTCCCTTTTGACCGGTGGGAAGTGATACTCCTTTGTAGTGCAGATTTGCATTGCCCGCTTGCTTGCTTGGCCAAAAAGGGCGTATGCGTTTTCTCCTGTATATATTCAGGAGAAAACGCATACACCCTTTTTGGCCAAGTGCATCATTGTCGAAGTTGTGCCCCTCTTCCTGTGCTTTACAGGCGATTCCAACGTACCTCTTGAAATCTGTTTCCTGCTATTCTGCCTCGCTTTCAAGTCCGCCTCGTTGCCTTCCCTCAACAGATTTTTGGACGATAGTTGGCCTTGATTACTCTGCCAGTTTGTGAATTGCTGTGCCCCTCAGCTCCATTTTTCAACTCGTTTTTTGTGAGCTGAACGCAAGTCCAAACTTTTGGTTCAGGACCTCTACTGGTTCCCGGTGGGTGGCTGAGACTTTGGTTCATTCTTCTTCCTGCCGGGAAATTAGAGTGACTTGTGCCCATCCAAATGCCTAACAGCTACTCTCTCATTGGTTCTCCCTCTTCCCTTTCATCCTCTGCCAAATTGGCAACCTGTGCGAACCAGGAGCTTAAAGGGGCTGTCTCTCCAAGTTGGGAGATTGATAGGAAAGCAGTTGGAAAGTCAAACCGGAGCACCAGGAGAGGGGCTCTCCGTTGAGTTTTAGAAACCTTTCGTATTCACAGTGTGTCCATTCTCTAGGTTTCCCGTACACGTTATAGCTGTAGTAATATTCCCTTCCACCTGGAGAGCTGGGACCCATGGAATGGGTGCCATGCATTATTGCTTTAAAGGGTCTGCATTTGCTCACCCAATCTCACCAATCCTCTCAGTCCCAAGTGTCCAGCCTTATGCCACATCCAGCTGTCATTGTAGATAGGGTCATTCCAGGTTGCATCAGAGACCCTGAAGGAATTGTAAAGAATTTCCCTGTTTCTTTGTTCTGTTTTTGAAATTCCTTTTTAGAGTGGGTTTGAGCTGATTCTCGCTGCCATGTTTATGCCAGTCTAGACGCACTTGATTCCCTTACGGAGACATATCAATACGTAGGTTTTAAGATTCTTACTAGCCAGATCTATTCCTCTGCGGGAAATATGGGGTTTTGAGTCCCTTTCACTGAGGAAGGTGTAGGTCTTGTCTATTCCATAGTTGGTTTTTGGAACGGTACCTGTGCTTATATCAAAGTCTGGTTTGATGCGTCACCCCACCTCTCCTTCCCCCTTAAGCAGGCATAAGAGTGTTTTCTAAATGTGAGACTCTGTTCTCTTGCCTAACTCAGTTCATGTGTAGCCATGTTTACAGGATCTTCCTAAGTGATATCTTATGATAAGTTTCTTTTCCTGTGTGACTTCTTTCACTTAGAATCATCGTACCTGAATCCACTCATTTTGCTGCTACTGGTCTTATGACCTTGATTTCGTGGCTGAGGGATATTCCATCGTACGTAAGTTCCACAATGTTTGGAACCATTTTTATATTTCCTGGGATATTTCAGGTGTACCCAGGTTGAGGTTCCTGCAAGCAGTGCAGCCCTCAATTTGGGGGTGGCTCTGTCTTATGGATTTTCAGTTTTCCCAAGGTATATTCCCTAGACTGGAAGTGCCCTTGGCTCTGTAGCTCTGTTGTTTACTTGTTTTAGGGGACACAATGCACTCCTCCAGTGAGGCAGTTGGCAACTTACATCCCGCCCATCAGCATAACAAGGCTCCCTGTTCTCCAGGGCCTGTCTTGCCTTTCTGGTTTTTACACATTTTGTGGATGTCCCTTTTGACCGGTGGGAAGTGATACTCCTTTGTAGTGCAGATTTGCATTGCCCGCTTGCTTGCTTGGCCAAAAAAGGGCGTATGCGTTTTCTCCTGAATATATTCAGGAGAAAACGCATACGCCCTTTTTGGCCAAGTGCATCATTGTCGAAGTTGTGCCCCTCTTCCTGTGCTTTACAGGCGATTCCAACGTACCTCTTGAATTCTGTTTCCTGCTATTCTGCCTCGCTTTCAAGTCCGCCTCGTTGCCTTCCCTCAACAGATTTTTGGACGATAGTTGGCCTTGATTACTCTGCCAGTTTGTGAATTGCTGTGCCCCTGAGCTCCATTTTTCAACTCGTTTTTTGTGAGCTGAACGCAAGTCCAAACTTTTGGTTCAGGACCTCTACTGGTTCCCGGTGGGTGGCTGAGACTTTGGTTCATTCTTCTTCCTGCCGGGAAATTAGAGTGACATGTGCCCATCCAAATGCCTAACAGCTACTCTCTCATTGGTTCTCCCTCTTCCCTTTCATCCTCTGCCAAATTGGCAACCTGTGCGAACCAGGAGCTTAAAGGGGCTGTCTCTCCAAGTTGGGAGATTGATAGGAAAGCAGTTGGAAAGTCAAACCGGAGCACCAGGAGAGGGGCTCTTCATTGAGTTTTAGAAACCTTTCGTATTCACAGTGTGTCCATTCTCTAGGTTTCCCGTACACGTTATAGCTGTAGTAATATTCCCTTCCACCTGGAGAGCTGGGACCCATGGAATGGGTGCCATGCATTATTGCTTTAAAGGGTCTGCATTTGCTCACCCAATCTCACCAATCCTCTCAGTCCCAAGTGTCCAGCCTTATGCCACATCCAGCTGTCATTGTAGATAGGGTCATTCCAGGTTGCATCAGAGACCCTGAAGGAATTGTAAAGAATTTCCCTGTTTCTTTGTTCTGTTTTTGAAATTCCTTTTTAGAGTGGGTTTGAGCTGATTCTCGCTGCCATGTTTATGCCAGTCTAGACGCACTTGATTCCCTTACGGAGACATATCTATACGTAGGTTTTAAGATTCTTACTAGCCAGATCTATTCCTCTGCGGGAAATATGGGATTTTGAGTCCCTTTCACTGAGGAAGGTGGAGGTCTTGTCTATTCCATAGTTGGTTTTTGGAACGGTACCTGTGCTTATATCAAAGTCTGGTTTGATGCATCACCCCACCTCTCCTTCCCCCTTAAGCAGGCATAAGAGTGTTTTCTAAATGTGAGACTCTGTTCTCTTGCCTAACTCAGTTCATGTGTAGCCATGTTTACAGGATCTTCCTAAGTGATATCTTATGATAAGTTTCTTTTCCCGTGTGACTTCTTTCACTTAGAATCATCGTACCTGAATCCACTCATTTTGCTGCTACTGGTCTTATGACCTTGATTTCGTGGCTGAGGGATATTCCATCGTACGTAAGTTCCACAATGTTTGGAACCATTTTTATATTTCCTGGGATATTTCAGGTGTACCCAGGTTGAGGTTCCTGTAAGCAGTGCAGCCCTCAATTTGGGGGTGGCTCTGTCTTATGGATTTTCAGTTTTCCCAAGGTATATTCCCTAGACTGGAAGTGCCCTTGGCTCTGTAGCTCTGTTGTTTACTTGTTTTAGGGGACACAATGCACTCCTCCAGTGAGGCAGTTGGCAACTTACATCCCGCCCATCAGCATAACAAGGCTCCCTGTTCTCCAGGGCCTGTCTTGCCTTTCTGGTTTTTACACATTTTGTGGATGTCCCTTTTGACCGGTGGGAAGTGATACTCCTTTGTAGTGCAGATTTGCATTGCCCGCTTGCTTGCTTGGCCAAAAAAGGGCGTATGCGTTTTCTCCTGAATATATTCAGGAGAAAACGCATACGCCCTTTTTGGCCAAGTGCATCATTGTCGAAGTTGTGCCCCTCTTCCTGTGCTTTACAGGCGATTCCAACGTACCTCTTGAATTCTGTTTCCTGCTATTCTGCCTCGCTTTCAAGTCCGCCTCGTTGCCTTCCCTCAACAGATTTTTGGACGATAGTTGGCCTTGATTACTCTGCCAGTTTGTGAATTGCTGTGCCCCTGAGCTCCATTTTTCAACTCGTTTTTTGTGAGCTGAACGCAAGTCCAAACTTTTGGTTCAGGACCTCTACTGGTTCCCGGTGGGTGGCTGAGACTTTGGTTCATTCTTCTTCCTGCCGGGAAATTAGAGTGACATGTGCCCATCCAAATGCCTAACAGCTACTCTCTCATTGGTTCTCCCTCTTCCCTTTCATCCTCTGCCAAATTGGCAACCTGTGCGAACCAGGAGCTTAAAGGGGCTGTCTCTCCAAGTTGGGAGATTGATAGGAAAGCAGTTGGAAAGTCAAACCGGAGCACCAGGAGAGGGGCTCTTCATTGAGTTTTAGAAACCTTTCGTATTCACAGTGTGTCCATTCTCTAGGTTTCCCGTACACGTTATAGCTGTAGTAATATTCCCTTCCACCTGGAGAGCTGGGACCCATGGAATGGGTGCCATGCATTATTGCTTTAAAGGGTCTGCATTTGCTCACCCAATCTCACCAATCCTCTCAGTCCCAAGTGTCCAGCCTTATGCCACATCCAGCTGTCATTGTAGATAGGGTCATTCCAGGTTGCATCAGAGACCCTGAAGGAATTGTAAAGAATTTCCCTGTTTCTTTGTTCTGTTTTTGAAATTCCTTTTTAGAGTGGGTTTGAGCTGATTCTCGCTGCCATGTTTATGCCAGTCTAGACGCACTTGATTCCCTTACGGAGACATATCTATACGTAGGTTTTAAGATTCTTACTAGCCAGATCTATTCCTCTGCGGGAAATATGGGATTTTGAGTCCCTTTCACTGAGGAAGGTGGAGGTCTTGTCTATTCCATAGTTGGTTTTTGGAACGGTACCTGTGCTTATATCAAAGTCTGGTTTGATGCATCACCCCACCTCTCCTTCCCCCTTAAGCAGGCATAAGAGTGTTTTCTAAATGTGAGACTCTGTTCTCTTGCCTAACTCAGTTCATGTGTAGCCATGTTTACAGGATCTTCCTAAGTGATATCTTATGATAAGTTTCTTTTCCCGTGTGACTTCTTTCACTTAGAATCATCGTACCTGAATCCACTCATTTTGCTGCTACTGGTCTTATGACCTTGATTTCGTGGCTGAGGGATATTCCATCGTACGTAAGTTCCACAATGTTTGGAACCATTTTTATATTTCCTGGGATATTTCAGGTGTACCCAGGTTGAGGTTCCTGTAAGCAGTGCAGCCCTCAATTTGGGGTTGGCTCTGTCTTATGGATTTTCAGTTTTCCCAAGGTATATTCCCTAGACTGGAAGTGCCCTTGGCTCTGTAGCTCTGTTGTTTACTTGTTTTAGGGGACACAATGCACTCCTCCAGTGAGGCAGTTGGCAACTTACATCCCGCCCATCAGCATAACAAGGCTCCCTGTTCTCCAGGGCCTGTCTTGCCTTTCTGGTTTTTACACATTTTGTGGATGTCCCTTTTGACCGGTGGGAAGTGATACTCCTTTGTAGTGCAGATTTGCATTGCCCGCTTGCTTGCTTGGCCAAAAAGGGCGTATGCGTTTTCTCCTGAATATATTCAGGAGAAAACGCATACGCCCTTTTTGGCCAAGTGCATCATTGTCGAAGTTGTGCCCCTCTTCCTGTGCTTTACAGGCGATTCCAACGTACCTCTTGAAATCTGTTTCCTGCTATTCTGCCTCGCTTTCAAGTCCGCCTCGTTGCCTTCCCTCAACAGATTTTTGGACGATAGTTGGCCTTGATTACTCTGCCAGTTTGTGAATTGCTGTGCCCCTGAGCTCCATTTTTCAACTCGTTTTTTGTGAGCTGAACGCAAGTCCAAACTTTTGGTTCAGGATCTCTACTGGTTCCCGGTGGGTGGCTGAGACTTTGGTTCATTCTTCTTCCTGCCGGGAAATTAGAGTGACTTGTGCCCATCCAAATGCCTAACAGCTACTCTCTCATTGGTTCTCCCTCTTCCCTTTCATCCTCTGCCAAATTGGCAACCTGTGCGAACCAGGAGCTTAAAGGGGCTGTCTCTCCAAGTTGGGAGATTGATAGGAAAGCAGTTGGAAAGACAAACCGGAGCACCAGGAGAGGGGCTCTTCGTTGAGTTTTAGAAACCTTTCGTATTCACAGTGTGTCCATTCTCTAGGTTTCCCGTACACGTTATAGCTGTAGTAATATTCCCTTCCACCTGGAGAGCTGGGACCCATGGAATGGGTGCCATGCATTATTGCTTTAAAGGGTCTGCATTTGCTCACCCAATCTCACCAATCCTCTCAGTCCCAAGTGTCCAGCCTTATGCCACATCCAGCTGTCATTGTAGATAGGGTCATTCCAGGTTGCATCAGAGACCCTGAAGGAATTGTAAAGAATTTCCCTGTTTCTTTGTTCTGTTTTTGAAATTCCTTTTTAGAGTGGGTTTGAGCTGATTCTCGCTGCCATGTTTATGCCAGTCTAGACGCACTAGATTCCCTTACGGAGACATATCAATACGTAGGTTTTAAGATTCTTACTAGCCAGATCTATTCCTCTGCGGGAAATATGGGGTTTTGAGTCCCTTTCACTGAGGAAGGTGTAGGTCTTGTCTATTCCATAGTTGGTTTTTGGAACGGTACGTGTGCTTATATCAAAGTCTGGTTTGATGCATCACCCCACCTCTCCTTCCCCCTTAAGCAGGCATAAGAGTGTTTTCTAAATGTGAGACTCTGTTCTCTTGCCTAACTCAGTTCATGTGTAGCCATGTTTACAGGATCTTCCTAAGTGATATCTTATGATAAGTTTCTTTTCCCGTGTGACTTCTTTCACTTAGAATCATCGTACCTGAATCCACTCATTTTGCTGCTACTGGTCTTATGACATTGATTTCGTGGCTGAGGGATATTCCATCGTACGTAAGTTCCACAATGTTTGGAACCATTTTTATATTTCCTGGGATATTTCAGGTGTACCCAGGTTGAGGTTCCTGCAAGCAGTGCAGCCCTCAATTTGGGGGTGGCTCTGTCTTATGGATTTTCAGTTTTCCCAAGGTATATTCCCTAGACTGGAAGTGCCCTTGGCTCTGTAGCTCTGTTGTTTACTTGTTTTAGGGGACACAATGCACTCCTCCAGTGAGGCAGTTGGCAACTTACATCCCGCCCATCAGCATAACAAGGCTCCCTGTTCTCCAGGGCCTGTCTTGCCTTTCTGGTTTTTACACATTTTGTGGATGTCCCTTTTGACCGGTGGGAAGTGATACTCCTTTGTAGTGCAGATTTGCATTGCCCGCTTGCTTGCTTGGCCAAAAAGGGCGTATGCGTTTTCTCCTGAATATATTCAGGAGAAAACGCATACGCCCTTTTTGGCCAAGTGCATCATTGTCGAAGTTGTGCCCCTCTTCCTGTGCTTTACAGGCGATTCCAACGTACCTCTTGAATTCTGTTTCCTGCTATTCTGCCTCGCTTTCAAGTCCGCCTCGTTGCCTTCCCTCAACAGATTTTTGGACGATAGTTGGCCTTGATTACTCTGCCAGTTTGTGAATTGCTGTGCCCCTGAGCTCCATTTATCAACTCGTTTTTTGTGAGCTGAACGCAAGTCCAAACTTTTGGTTCAGGATCTCTACTGGTTCCCGGTGGGTGGCTGAGACTTTGGTTCATTCTTCTTCCTGCCGGGAAATTAGAGTGACTTGTGCCCATCCAAATGCCTAACAGCTACTCTCTCATTGGTTCTCCCTCTTCCCTTTCATCCTCTGCCAAATTGGCAACCTGTGCGAACCAGGAGCTTAAAGGGGCTGTCTCTCCAAGTTGGGAGATTGATAGGAAAGCAGTTGGAAAGTCAAACCGGAGCACCAGGAGAGGGGCTCTACGTTGAGTTTTAGAAACCTTTCGTATTCACAGTGTGTCCATTCTCTAGGTTTCCCGTACAAGTTATAGCTGTAGTAATATTCCCTTCCACCTGGAGAGCTGGGACCCATGGAATGGGTGCCATGCATTATTGCTTTAAAGGGTCTGCATTTGCTCACCCAATCTCACCAATCCTCTCAGTCCCAAGTGTCCAGCCTTATGCCACATCCAGCTGTCATTGTAGATAGGGTCATTCCAGGTTGCATCAGAGACCCTGAAGGAATTGTAAAGAATTTCCCTGTTTCTTTGTTCTGTTTTTGAAATTCCTTTTTAGAGTGGGTTTGAGCTGATTCTCGCTGCCATGTTTATGCCAGTCTAGACGCACTTGATTCCCTTACGGAGACATATCAATACGTAGGTTTTAAGATTCTTACTAGCCAGATCTATTCCTCTGCGGGAAATATGGGGTTTTGAGTCCCTTTCACTGAGGAAGGTGTAGGTCTTGTCTATTCCATAGTTGGTTTTTGGAACGGTACCTGTGCTTATATCAAAGTCTGGTTTGATGCATCACCCCACCTCTCCTTCCCCCTTAAGCAGGCATAAGAGTGTTTTCTAAATGTGAGACTCTGTTCTCTTGCCTAACTCAGTTCATGTGTAGCCATGTTTACAGGATCTTCCTAAGTGATATCTTATGATAAGTTTCTTTTCCCGTGTGACTTCTTTCACTTAGAATCATCGTACCTGAATCCACTCATTTTGCTGCTACTGGTCTTATGACCTTGATTTCGTGGCTGAGGGATATTCCATCGTACGTAAGTTCCACAATGTTTGGAACCATTTTTATATTTCCTGGGATATTTCAGGTGTACCCAGGTTGAGGTTCCTGTAAGCAGTGCAGCCCTCAATTTGGGGGTGGCTCTGTCTTATGGATTTTCAGTTTTCCCAAGGTATATTCCCTAGACTGGAAGTGCCCTTGGCTCTGTAGCTCTGTTGTTTACTTGTTTTAGGGGACACAATGCACTCCTCCAGTGAGGCAGTTGGCAACTTACATCCCGCCCATCAGCATAACAAGGCTCCCTGTTCTCCAGGGCCTGTCTTGCCTTTCTGGTTTTCACACATTTTGTGGATGTCCCTTTTGACCGGTGGGAAGTGATACTCCTTTGTAGTGCAGATTTGCATTGCCCGCTTGCTTGCTTGGCCAAAAAGGGCGTATGCGTTTTCTCCTGAATATATTCAGGAGAAAACGCATACGCCCTTTTTGGCCAAGTGCATCATTGTCGAAGTTGTGCCCCTCTTCCTGTGCTTTACAAGCGATTCCAACGTACCTCTTGAAATCTGTTTCCTGCTATTCTGCCTCGCTTTCAAGTCCGCCTCGTTGCCTTCCCTCAACAGATTTTTGGACGATAGTTGGCCTTGATTACTCTGCCAGTTTGTGAATTGCTGTGCCCCTGAGTTCCATTTTTCAACTCGTTTTTTGTGAGCTGAACGCAAGTCCAAACTTTTGGTTCAGGACCTCTACTGGTTCCCGGTGGGTGGCTGAGACTTTGGTTCATTCTTCTTCCTGCCGGGAAATTAGAGTGACTTGTGCCCATCCAAATGCCTAACAGCTACTCTCTCATTGGTTCTCCCTCTTCCCTTTCATCCTCTGCCAAATTGGCAACCTGTGCGAACCAGGAGCTTAAAGGGGCTGTCTCTCCAAGTTGGGAGATTGATAGGAAAGCAGTTGGAAAGTCAAACCGGAGCACCAGGAGAGGGGCTCTTCGTTGAGTTTTAGAAACCTTTCGTATTCACAGTGTGTCCATTCTCTAGGTTTCCCGTACACGTTATAGCTGTAGTAATATTCCCTTCCACCTGGAGAGCTGGGACCCATGGAATGGGTGCCATGCATTATTGCTTTAAAGGGTCTGCATTTGCTCACCCAATCTCACCAATCCTCTCAGTCCCAAGTGTCCAGCCTTATGCCACATCCAGCTGTCATTGTAGATAGGGTCATTCCAGGTTGCATCAGAGACCCTGAAGGAATTGTAAAGAATTTCCCTGTTTCTTTGTTCTGTTTTTGAAATTCCTTTTTAGAGTGGGTTTGAGCTGATTCTCGCTGCCATGTTTATGCCAGTCTAGACGCACTTGATTCCCTTACGGAGACATATCAATACGTAGGTTTTAAGATTCTTACTAGCCAGATCTATTCCTCTGCGGGAAATATGGGGTTTTGAGTCCCTTTCACTGAGGAAGGTGTAGGTCTTGTCTATTCCATAGTTGGTTTTTGGAACGGTACCTGTGCTTATATCAAAGTCTGGTTTGATGCATCACCCCACCTCTCCTTCCCCCTTAAGCAGGCATAAGAGTGTTTTCTAAATGTGAGACTCTGTTCTCTTGCCTAACTCAGTTCATGTGTAGCCATGTTTACAGGATCTTCCTAAGTGATATCTTATGATAAGTTTCTTTTCCCGTGTGACTTCTTTCACTTAGAATCATCGTACCTGAATCCACTCATTTTGCTGCTACTGGTCTTATGACATTGATTTCGTGGCTGAGGGATATTCCATCGTACGTAAGTTCCACAATGTTTGGAACCATTTTTATATTTCCTGGGATATTTCAGGTGTACCCAGGTTGAGGTTCCTGTAAGCAGTGCAGCCCTGAATTTGGGGGTGGCTCTGTCTTATGGATTTTCAGTTTTCCCAAGGTATATTCCCTAGACTGGAAGTGCCCTTGGCTCTGTAGCTCTGTTGTTTACTTGTTTTAGGGGACACAATGCACTCCTCCAGTGAGGCAGTTGGCAACTTACATCCCGCCCATCAGCATAACAAGGCTCCCTGTTCTCCAGGGCCTGTCTTGCCTTTCTGGTTTTCACACATTTTGTGGATGTCCCTTTTGACCGGTGGGAAGTGATACTCCTTTGTAGTGCAGATTTGCATTGCCCGCTTGCTTGCTTGGCCAAAAAGGGCGTATGCGTTTTCTCCTGAATATATTCAGGAGAAAACGCATACGCCCTTTTTGGCCAAGTGCATCATTGTCGAAGTTGTGCCCCTCTTCCTGTGCTTTACAGGCGATTCCAACGTACCTCTTGAAATCTGTTTCCTGCTATTCTGCCTCGCTTTCAAGTCCGCCTCGTTGCCTTCCCTCAACAGATTTTTGGACGATAGTAGGCCTTGATTACTCTGCCAGTTTGTGAATTGCTGTGCCCCTGAGCTCCATTTTTCAACTCGTTTTTTGTGAGCTGAACGCAAGTCCAAACTTTTGGTTCAGGACCTCTACTGGTTCCCGGTGGGTGGCTGAGACTTTGGTTCATTCTTCTTCCTGCCGGGAAATTAGAGTGACTTGTGCCCATCCAAATGCCTAACAGCTACTCTCTCATTGGTTCTCCCTCTTCCCTTTCATCCTCTGCCAAATTGGCAACCTGTGCAAACCAGGAGCTTAAAGGGGCTGTCTCTCCAAGTTGGGAGATTGATAGGAAAGCAATTGGAATATCAAACCGGAGCACCAGGAGAGGGGCTCTTCGTTGAGTTTTAGAAACCTTTCGTATTCACAGTGTGTCCATTCTCTAGGTATCCCGTACACGTTATAGCTGTAGTAATATTCCCTTCCACCTGGAGAGCTGGGACCCATGGAATGGGTGCCATGCATTATTGCTTTAAAGGGTCTGCATTTGCTCACCCAATCTCACCAATCCTCTCAGTCCCAAGTGTCCAGCCTTATGCCACATCCAGCTGTCATTGTAGATAGGGTCATTCCAGGTTGCATCAGAGACCCTGAAGGAATTGTAAAGAATTTCCCTGTTTCTTTGTTCTGTTTTTGAAATTCCTTTTTAGAGTGGGTTTGAGCTGATTCTCGCTGCCATGTTTATGCCAGTCTAGACGCACTTGATTCCCTTACGGAGACATATCAATACGTAGGTTTTAAGATTCTTACTAGCCAGATCTATTCCTCTGCGGGAAATATGGGGTTTTGAGTCCCTTTCACTGAGGAAGGTGTAGGTCTTGTCTATTCCATAGTTGGTTTTTGGAACGGTACCTGTGCTTATATCAAAGTCTGGTTTGATGCATCACCCCACCTCTCCTTCCCCCTTAAGCAGGCATAAGAGTGTTTTCTAAATGTGAGACTCTGTTCTTTTGCCTAACTCAGTTCATGTGTAGCCATGTTTACAGGATCTTCCTAAGTGATATCTTATGATAAGTTTCTTTTCCTGTGTGACTTCTTTCACTTAGAATCATCGTACCTGAATCCACTCATTTTGCTGCTACTGGTCTTATGACCTTGATTTCGTGGCTGAGGGATATTCCATCGTACGTAAGTTCCACAATGTTTGGAACCATTTTTATATTTCCTGGGATATTTCAGGTGTACCCAGGTTGAGGTTCCTGCAAGCAGTGCAGCCCTCAATTTGGGGGTGGCTCTGTCTTATGGATTTTCAGTTTTCCCAAGGTATATTCCCTAGACTGGAAGTGCCCTTGGCTCTGTAGCTCTGTTGTTTACTTGTTTTAGGGGACACAATGCACTCCTCCAGTGAGGCAGTTGGCAACTTACATCCCGCCCATCAGCATAACAAGGCTCCCTGTTCTCCAGGGCCTGTCTTGCCTTTCTGGTTTTTACACATTTTGTGGATGTCCCTTTTGACCGGTGGGAAGTGATACTCCTTTGTAGTGCAGATTTGCATTGCCCGCTTGCTTGCTTGGCCAAAAAGGGCGTATGCGTTTTCTCCTGAATATATTCAGGAGAAAACGCATACGCCCTTTTTGGCCAAGTGCATCATTGTCGAAGTTGTGCCCCTCTTCCTGTGCTTTACAGGCGATTCCAACGTACCTCTTGAATTCTGTTTCCTGCTCTTCTGCCTCGCTTTCAAGTCCGCCTCGTTGCCTTCCCTCAACAGATTTTTGGACGATAGTTGGCCTTGATTACTCTGCCAGTTTGTGAATTGCTGTGCCCATGAGCTCCATTTTTCAACTCGTTTTTTGTGAGCTGAACGCAAGTCCAAACTTTTGGTTCAGGACCTCTACTGGTTCCCGGTGGGTGGCTGAGACTTTGGTTCATTCTTCTTCCTGCCGGGAAATTAGAGTGACTTGTGCCCATCCAAATGCCTAACAGCTACTCTCTCATTGGTTCTCCCTCTTCCCTTTCATCCTCTGCCAAATTGGCAACCTGTGCGAACCAGGAGCTTAAAGGGGCTGTCTCTCCAAGTTGGGAGATTGATAGGAAAGCAGTTGGAAAGTCAAACCGGAGCACCAGGAGAGGGGCTCTTCGTTGAGTTTTAGAAACCTTTCGTATTCACAGTGTGTCCATTCTCTAGGTTTCCCGTACACGTTATAGCTGTAGTAATATTCCCTTCCACCTGGAGAGCTGGGACCCATGGAATGGGTGCCATGCATTATTGCTTTAAAGGGTCTGCATTTGCTCACCCAATCTCACCAATCCTCTCAGTCCCAAGTGTCCAGCCTTATGCCACATCCAGCTGTCATTGTAGATAGGGTCATTCCAGGTTGCATCAGAGACCCTGAAGGAATTGTAAAGAATTTCCCTGTTTCTTTGTTCTGTTTTTGAAATTCCTTTTTAGAGTGGGTTTGAGCTGATTCTCGCTGCCATGTTTATGCCAGTCTAGACGCACTTGATTCCCTTACGGAGACATATCAATACGTAGGTTTTAAGATTCTTACTAGCCAGATCTATTCCTCTGCGGGAAATATGGGGTTTTGAGTCCCTTTCACTGAGGAAGGTGTAGGTCTTGTCTATTCCATAGTTGGTTTTTGGAACGGTACCTGTGCTTATATCAAAGTCTGGTTTGATGCATCACCCCACCTCTCCGTCCCCCTTAAGCAGGCATAAGAGTGTTTTCTAAATGTGAGACTCTGTTCTCTTGCCTAACTCAGTTCATGTGTAGCCATGTTTACAGGATCTTCCTAAGTGATATCTTATGATAAGTTTCTTTTCCCGTGTGACTTCTTTCACTTAGAATCATCGTACCTGAATCCACTCATTTTGCTGCTACTGGTCTTATGACCTTGATTTCGTGGCTGAGGGATATTCCATCGTACGTAAGTTCCACAATGTTTGGAACCATTTTTATATTTCCTGGGATATTTCAGGTGTACCCAGGTTGAGGTTCCTGTAAGCAGTGCAGCCCTCAATTTGGGGGTGGCTCTGTCTTATGGATTTTCAGTTTTCCCAAGGTATATTCCCTAGACTGGAAGTGCCCTTGGCTCTGTAGCTCTGTTGTTTACTTGTTTTAGGGGACACAATGCACTCCTCCAGTGAGGCAGTTGGCAACTTACATCCCGCCCATCAGCATAACAAGGCTCCCTGTTCTCCAGGGCCTGTCTTGCCTTTCTGGTTTTTACACATTTTGTGGATGTCCCTTTTGACCGGTGGGAAGTGATACTCCTTTGTAGTGCAGATTTGCATTGCCCGCTTGCTTGCTTGGCCAAAAAGGGCGTATGCGTTTTCTCCTGAATATATTCAGGAGAAAACGCATACGCCCTTTTTGGCCAAGTGCATCATTGTCGAAGTTGTGCCCCTCTTCCTGTGCTTTACAGGCGATTCCAACGTACCTCTTGAAATCTGTTTCCTGCTATTCTGCCTCGCTTTCAAGTCCGCCTCGTTGCCTTCCCTCAACAGATTTTTGGACGATAGTTGGCCTTGATTACTCTGCCAGTTTGTGAATTGCTGTGCCCCTGAGCTCCATTTTTCAACTCGTTTTTTGTGAGCCGAACGCAAGTCCAAACTTTTGGTTCAGGATCTCTACTGGTTCCCGGTGGGTGGCTGAGACTTTGGTTCATTCTTCTTCCTGCCGGGAAATTAGAGTGACTTGTGCCCATCCAAATGCCTAACAGCTACTCTCTCATTGGTTCTCCCTCTTCCCTTTCATCCTCTGCCAAATTGGCAACCTGTGCGAACCAGGAGCTTAAAGGGGCTGTCTCTCCAAGTTGGGAGATTGATAGGAAAGCAGTTGGAAAGTCAAACCGGAGCACCAGGAGAGGGGCTCTTCGTTGAGTTTTAGAAACCTTTCGTATTCACAGTGTGTCCATTCTCTTGGTATCCCGTACACGTTATAGCTGTAGTAATATTCCCTTCCACCTGGAGAGCTGGGACCCATGGAATGGGTGCCATGCATTATTGCTTTAAAGGGTCTGCATTTGCTCACCCAATCTCACCAATCCTCTCAGTCCCAAGTGTCCAGCCTTATGCCACATCCAGCTGTCATTGTAGATAGGGTCATTCCAGGTTGCATCAGAGACCCTGAAGGAATTGTAAAGAATTTCCCTGTTTCTTTGTTCTGTTTTTGAAATTCCTTTTTAGAGTGGGTTTGAGCTGATTCTCGCTGCCATGTTTATGCCAGTCTAGACGCACTTGATTCCCTTACGGAGACATATCAATACGTAGGTTTTAAGATTCTTACTAGTCAGATCTATTCCTCTGCGGGAAATATGGGGTTTTGAGTCCCTTTCACTGAGGAAGGTGTAGGTCTTGTCTATTCCATAGTTGGTTTTTGGAACGGTACCTGTGCTTATATCAAAGTCTGGTTTGATGCATCACCCCACCTCTCCTTCCCCCTTAAGCAGGCATAAGAGTGTTTTCTAAATGTGAGACTCTGTTCTCTTGCCTAACTCAGTTCATGTGTAGCCATGTTTACAGGATCTTCCTAAGTGATATCTTATGATAAGTTTCTTTTCCTGTGTGACTTCTTTCACTTAGAATCATCGTACCTGAATCCACTCATTTTGCTGCTACTGGTCTTATGACCTTGATTTCGTGGCTGAGGGATATTCCATCGTACGTAAGTTCCACAATGTTTGGAACCATTTTTATATTTCCTGGGATATTTCAGGTGTACCCAGGTTGAGGTTCCTGTAAGCAGTGCAGCCCTCAATTTGGGGGTGGCTCTGTCTTATGGATTTTCAGTTTTCCCAAGGTATATTCCCTAGACTGGAAGTGCCCTTGGCTCTGTAGCTCTGTTGTTTACTTGTTTTAGGGGACACAATGCACTCCTCCAGTGAGGCAGTTGGCAACTTACATCCCGCCCATCAGCATAACAAGGCTCCCTGTTCTCCAGGGCCTGTCTTGCCTTTCTGGTTTTTACACATTTTGTGGATGTCCCTTTTGACCGGTGGGAAGTGATACTCCTTTGTAGTGCAGATTTGCATTGCCCGCTTGCTTGCTTGGCCAAAAAGGGCGTATGCGTTTTCTCCTGAATATATTCAGGAGAAAACGCATACGCCCTTTTTGGCCAAGTGCATCATTGTCGAAGTTGTGCCCCTCTTCCTGTGCTTTACAGGCGATTCCAACGTACCTCTTGAAATCTGTTTCCTGCTATTCTGCCTCGCTTTCAAGTCCGCCTCGTTGCCTTCCCTCAACAGATTTTTGGACGATAGTTGGCCTTGATTACTCTGCCAGTTTGTGAATTGCTGTGCCCCTGAGCTCCATTTTTCAACTCGTTTTTTGTGAGCTGAACGCAAGTCCAAACTTTTGGTTCAGGACCTCTACTGGTTCCCGGTGGGTGGCTGAGACTTTTGTTCATTCTTCATCCTGCCGGGAAATTAGAGTGACATGTGCCCATCCAAATGCCTAACAGCTACTCTCTCATTGGTTCTCCCTCTTCCCTTTCATCCTCTGCCAAATTGGCAACCTGTGCGAACCAGGAGCTTAAAGGGGCTGTCTCTCCAAGTTGGGAGATTGATAGGAAAGCAGTTGGAAAGTCAAACCGGAGCACCAGGAGAGGGGCTCTCCGTTGAGTTTTAGAAACCTTTCGTATTCACAGTGTGTCCATTCTCTAGGTTTCCCGTACACGTTATAGCTGTAGTAATATTCCCTTCCACCTGGAGAGCTGGGACCCATGGAATGGGTGCCATGCATTATTGCTTTAAAGGGTCTGCATTTGCTCACCCAATCTCACCAATCCTCTCAGTCCCAAGTGTCCAGCCTTATGCCACATCCAGCTGTCATTGTAGATAGGGTCATTCCAGGTTGCATCAGAGACCCTGAAGGAATTGTAAAGAATTTCCCTGTTTCTTTGTTCTGTTTTTGAAATTCCTTTTTAGAGTGGGTTTGAGCTGATTCTCGCTGCCATGTTTATGCCAGTCTAGACGCACTTGATTCCCTTACGGAGACATATCAATACGTAGGTTTTAAGATTCTTACTAGCCAGATCTATTCCTCTGCGGGAAATATGGGGTTTTGAGTCCCTTTCACTGAGGAAGGTGGAGGTCTTGTCTATTCCATAGTTGGTTTTTGGAACGGTACCTGTGCTTATATCAAAGTCTGGTTTGATGCATCACCCCACCTCTCCTTCCCCCTTAAGCAGGCATAAGAGTGTTTTCTAAATGTGAGACTCTGTTCTCTTGCCTAACTCAGTTCATGTGTAGCCATGTTTACAGGATCTTCCTAAGTGATATCTTATGATAAGTTTCTTTTCCCGTGTGACTTCTTTCACTTAGAATCATCGTACCTGAATCCTCTCATTTTGCTGCTACTGGTCTTATGACCTTGATTTCGTGGCTGAGGGATATTCCATCGTACGTAAGTTCCACAATGTTTGGAACCATTTTTATATTTCCTGGGATATTTCAGGTGTACCCAGGTTGAGGTTCCTGTAAGCAGTGCAGCCCTCAATTTGGGGGTGGCTCTGTCTTATGGATTTTCAGTTTTCCCAAGGTATATTCCCTAGACTGGAAGTGCCCTTGGCTCTGTAGCTCTGTTGTTTACTTGTTTTAGGGGACACAATGCACTCCTCCAGTGAGGCAGTTGGCAACTTACATCCCGCCCATCAGCATAACAAGGCTCCCTGTTCTCCAGGGCCTGTCTTGCCTTTCTGGTTTTTACACATTTTGTGGATGTCCCTTTTGACCGGTGGGAAGTGATACTCCTTTGTAGTGCAGATTTGCATTGCCCGCTTGCTTGCTTGGCCAAAAAGGGCGTATGCGTTTTCTCCTGAATATATTCAGGAGAAAACGCATACGCCCTTTTTGGCCAAGTGCATCATTGTCGAAGTTGTGCCCCTCTTCCTGTGCTTTACAGGCGATTCCAACGTACCTCTTGAAATCTGTTTCCTGCTATTCTGCCTCGCTTTCAAGTCCGCCTCGTTGCCTTCCCTCAACAGATTTTTGGACGATAGTTGGCCTTGATTATTCTGCCAGTTTGTGAATTGCTGTGCCCCTGAGCTCCATTTTTCAACTCGTTTTTTGTGAGCTGAACGCAAGTCCAAACTTTTGGTTCAGGATCTCTACTGGTTCCCGGTGGGTGGCTGAGACTTTGGTTCATTCTTCTTCCTGCCGGGAAATTAGAGTGACTTGTGCCCATCCAAATGCCTAACAGCTACTCTCTCATTGGTTCTCCCTCTTCCCTTTCATCCTCTGCCAAATTGGCAACCTGTGCGAACCAGGAGCTTAAAGGGGCTGTCTCTCCAAGTTGGGAGATTGATAGGAAAGCAGTTGGAAAGTCAAACCGGAGCACCAGGAGAGGGGCTCTTCGTTGAGTTTTAGAAACCTTTCGTATTCACAGTGTGCCCATTCTCTAGGTTTCCCGTACAAGTTATAGCTGTAGTAATATTCCCTTCCACCTGGAGAGCTGGGACCCATGGAATGGGTGCCATGCATTATTGCTTTAAAGGGTCTGCATTTGCTCACCCAATCTCACCAATCCTCTCAGTCCCAAGTGTCCAGCCTTATGCCACATCCAGCTGTCATTGTAGATAGGGTCATTCCAGGTTGCATCAGAGACCCTGAAGGAATTGTAAAGAATTTCCCTGTTTCTTTGTTCTGTTTTTGAAATTCCTTTTTAGAGTGGGTTTGAGCTGATTCTCGCTGCCATGTTTATGCCAGTCTAGACGCACTAGATTCCCTTACGGAGACATATCAATACGTAGGTTTTAAGATTCTTACTAGCCAGATCTATTCCTCTGCGGGAAATATGGGGTTTTGAGTCCCTTTCACTGAGGAAGGTGTAGGTCTTGTCTATTCCATAGTTGGTTTTTGGAACGGTACCTGTGCTTATATCAAAGTCTGGTTTGATGCATCACCCCACCTCTCCTTCCCCCTTAAGCAGGCATAAGAGTGTTTTCTAAATGTGAGACTCTGTTCTCTTGCCTAACTCAGTTCATGTGTAGCCATGTTTACAGGATCTTCCTAAGTGATATCTTATGATAAGTTTCTTTTCCCGTGTGACTTCTTTCACTTAGAATCATCGTACCTGAATCCACTCATTTTGCTGCTACTGGTCTTATGACATTGATTTCGTGGCTGAGGGATATTCCATCGTACGTAAGTTCCACAATGTTTGGAACCATTTTTATATTTCCTGGGATATTTCAGGTGTACCCAGGTTGAGGTTCCTGCAAGCAGTGCAGCCCTGAATTTGGGGGTGGCTCTGTCTTATGGATTTTCAGTTTTCCCAAGGTATATTCCCTAGACTGGAAGTGCCCTTGGCTCTGTAGCTCTGTTGTTTACTTGTTTTAGGGGACACAATGCACTCCTCCAGTGAGGCAGTTGGCAACTTACATCCCGCCCATCAGCATAACAAGGCTCCCTGTTCTCCAGGGCCTGTCTTGCCTTTCTGGTTTTTACACATTTTGTGGATGTCCCTTTTGACCGGTGGGAAGTGATACTCCTTTGTAGTGCAGATTTGCATTGCCCGCTTGCTTGCTTGGCCAAAAAGGGCGTATGCGTTTTCTCCTGAATATATTCAGGAGAAAACGCATACGCCCTTTTTGGCCAAGTGCATCATTGTCGAAGTTGTGCCCCTCTTCCTGTGCTTTACAGGCGATTCCAACGTACCTCTTGAAATCTGTTTCCTGCTATTCTGCCTCGCTTTCAAGTCCGCCTCGTTGCCTTCCCTCAACAGATTTTTGGACGATAGTTGGCCTTGATTACTCTGCCAGTTTGTGAATTGCTGTGCCCCTGAGCTCCATTTTTCAACTCGTTTTTTGTGAGCTGAACGCAAGTCCAAACTTTTGGTTCAGGATCTCTACTGGTTCCCGGTGGGTGGCTGAGACTTTGGTTCATTCTTCTTCCTGCCGGGAAATTAGAGTGACTTGTGCCCATCCAAATGCCTAACAGCTACTCTCTCATTGGTTCTCCCTCTTCCCTTTCATCCTCTGCCAAATTGGCAACCTGTGCGAACCAGGAGCTTAAAGGGGCTGTCTCTCCAAGTTGGGAGATTGATAGGAAAGCAGTTGGAAAGTCAAACCGGAGCACCAGGAGAGGGGCTCTTCGTTGAGTTTTAGAAACCTTTCGTATTCACAGTGTGTCCATTCTCTAGGTTTCCCGTACAAGTTATAGCTGTAGTAATATTCCCTTCCACCTGGAGAGCTGGGACCCATGGAATGGGTGCCATGCATTATTGCTTTAAAGGGTCTGCATTTGCTCACCCAATCTCACCAATCCTCTCAGTCCCAAGTGTCCAGCCTTATGCCACATCCAGCTGTCATTGTAGATAGGGTCATTCCAGGTTGCATCAGAGACCCTGAAGGAATTGTAAAGAATTTCCCTGTTTCTTTGTTCTGTTTTTGAAATTCCTTTTTAGAGTGGGTTTGAGCTGATTCTCGCTGCCATGTTTATGCCAGTCTAGACGCACTTGATTCCCTTACGGAGACATATCAATACGTAGGTTTTAAGATTCTTACTAGCCAGATCTATTCCTCTGCGGGAAATATGGGGTTTTGAGTCCCTTTCACTGAGGAAGGTGGAGGTCTTGTCTATTCCATAGTTGGTTTTTGGAACGGTACCTGTGCTTATATCAAAGTCTGGTTTGATGCATCACCCCACCTCTCCTTCCCCCTTAAGCAGGCATAAGAGTGTTTTCTAAATGTGAGACTCTGTTCTCTTGCCTAACTCAGTTCATGTGTAGCCATGTTTACAGGATCTTCCTAAGTGATATCTTATGATAAGTTTCTTTTCCCGTGTGACTTCTTTCACTTAGAATCATCGTACCTGAATCCACTCATTTTGCTGCTACTGGTCTTATGACATTGATTTCGTGGCTGAGGGATATTCCATCGTACGTAAGTTCCACAATGTTTGGAACCATTTTTATATTTCCTGGGATATTTCAGGTGTACCCAGGTTGAGGTTCCTGCAAGCAGTGCAGCCCTGAATTTGGGGGTGGCTCTGTCTTATGGATTTTCAGTTTTCCCAAGGTATATTCCCTAGACTGGAAGTGCCCTTGGCTCTGTAGCTCTGTTGTTTACTTGTTTTAGGGGACACAATGCACTCCTCCAGTGAGGCAGTTGGCAACTTACATCCCGCCCATCAGCATAACAAGGCTCCCTGTTCTCCAGGGCCTGTCTTGCCTTTCTGGTTTTTACACATTTTGTGGATGTCCCTTTTGACCGGTGGGAAGTGATACTCCTTTGTAGTGCAGATTTGCATTGCCCGCTTGCTTGCTTGGCCAAAAAGGGCGTATGCGTTTTCTCCTGAATATATTCAGGAGAAAACGCATACGCCCTTTTTGGCCAAGTGCATCATTGTCGAAGTTGTGCCCCTCTTCCTGTGCTTTACAGGCGATTCCAACGTACCTCTTGAAATCTGTTTCCTGCTATTCTGCCTCGCTTTCAAGTCCGCCTCGTTGCCTTCCCTCAACAGATTTTTGGACGATAGTTGGCCTTGATTACTCTGCCAGTTTGTGAATTGCTGTGCCCCTGAGCTCCATTTTTCAACTCGTTTTTTGTGAGCTGAACGCAAGTCCAAACTTTTGGTTCAGGACCTCTACTGGTTCCCGGTGGGTGGCTGAGACTTTGGTCCATTCTTCTCCCTGCCGGGAAATTAGAGTGACATGTGCCCATCCAAATGCCTAACAGCTACTCTCTCATTGGTTCTCCCTCTTCCCTTTCATCCTCTGCCAAATTGGCAACCTGTGCGAACCAGGAGCTTAAAGGGGCTGTCTCTCCAAGTTGGGAGATTGATAGGAAAGCAGTTGGAAAGTCAAACCGGAGCACCAGGAGAGGGGCTCTTCGTTGAGTTTTAGAAACCTTTCGTATTCACAGTGTGTCCATTCTCTAGGTTTCCCGTACACGTTATAGCTGTAGTAATATTCCCTTCCACCTGGAGAGCTGGGACCCATGGAATGGGTGCCATGCATTATTGCTTTAAAGGGTCTGCATTTGCTCACCCAATCTCACCAATCCTCTCAGTCCCAAGTGTCCAGCCTTATGCCACATCCAGCTGTCATTGTAGATAGGGTCATTCCAGGTTGCATCAGAGACCCTGAAGGAATTGTAAAGAATTTCCCTGTTTCTTTGTTCTGTTTTTGAAATTCCTTTTTAGAGTGGGTTTGAGCTGATTCTCGCGGCCATGTTTATGCCAGTCTAGACACACTTGATTCCCTTACGGAGACATATCAATACATAGGTTTTAAGATTCTTACTAGTCAGATCTATTCCTCTGCGGGAAATATGGGGTTTTGAGTCCCTTTCACTGAGGAAGGTGTAGGTCTTGTCTATTCCATAGTTGGTTTTTGGAACGGTACCTGTGCTTATATCAAACTCGGGTTTGATGCATCACCCCACCTCTCCTTCCCCCTTAAGCAGGCATAAGAGTGTTTTCTAAATGTGAGACTCTGTTCTCTTGCCTAACTCAGTTCATGTGTAGCCATGTTTACAGGATCTTCCTAAGTGATATCTTATGATAAGTTTCTTTTCCCGTGTGACTTCTTTCACTTAGAATCATCGTACCTGAATCCACTCATTTTGCTGCTACTGGTCTTATGACATTGATTTCGTGGCTGAGGGATATTCCATCGTACGTAAGTTCCACAATGTTTGGAACCATTTTTATATTTCCTGGGATATTTCAGGTGTACCCAGGTTGAGGTTCCTGTAAGCAGTGCAGCCCTGAATTTGGGGGTGGCTCTGTCTTATGGATTTTCAGTTTTCCCAAGGTATATTCCCTAGACTGGAAGTGCCCTTGGCTCTGTAGCTCTGTTGTTTACTTGTTTTAGGGGACACAATGCACTCCTCCAGTGAGGCAGTTGGCAACTTACATCCCGCCCATCAGCATAACAAGGCTCCCTGTTCTCCAGGGCCTGTCTTGCCTTTCTGGTTTTTACACATTTTGTGGATGTCCCTTTTGACCGGTGGGAAGTGATACTCCTTTGTAGTGCAGATTTGCATTGCCCGCTTGCTTGCTTGGCCAAAAAGGGCGTATGCGTTTTCTCCTGAATATATTCAGGAGAAAACGCATACGCCCTTTTTGGCCAAGTGCATCATTGTCGAAGTTGTGCCCCTCTTCCTGTGCTTTACAGGCGATTCCAACGTACCTCTTGGAATCTGTTTCCTGCTATTCTGCCTCGCTTTCAAGTCCGCCTCGTTGCCTTCCCTCAACAGATTTTTGGACGATAGTTGGCCTTGATTACTCTGCCAGTTTGTGAATTGCTGTGCCCCTGAGCTCCATTTTTCAACTCGTTTTTTGTGAGCTGAACGCAAGTCCAAACTTTTGGTTCAGGACGTCTACTGGTTCCCGGTGGGTGGCTGAGACTTTGGTTCATTCTTCTTCCTGCCGGGAAATTAGAGTGACATGTGCCCATCCAAATGCCTAACAGCTACTCTCTCATTGGTTCTCCCTCTTCCCTTTCATCCTCTGCCAAATTGGCAACCTGTGCGAACCAGGAGCTTAAAGGGGCTGTCTCTCCAAGTTGGGAGATTGATAGGAAAGCAGTTGGAAAGTCAAACCGGAGCACCAGGAGAGGGGCTCTTCGTTGAGTTTTAGAAACCTTTCGTATTCACAGTGTGTCCATTCTCTAGGTTTCCCGTACACGTTATAGCTGTAGTAATATTCCCTTCCACCTGGAGAGCTGGGACCCATGGAATGGGGGCCATGCATTATTGCTTTAAAGGGTCTGCATTTGCTCACCCAATCTCACCAATCCTCTCAGTCCCAAGTGTCCAGCCTTATGCCACATCCAGCTGTCATTGTAGATAGGGTCATTCCAGGTTGCATCAGAGACCCTGAAGGAATTGTAAAGAATTTCCCTGTTTCTTTGTTCTGTTTTTGAAATTCCTTTTTAGAGTGGGTTTGAGCTGATTCTCGCTGCCATGTTTATGCCAGTCTAGACGCACTTGATTCCCTTACGGAGACATATCAATACGTAGGTTTTAAGATTCTTACTAGCCAGATCTATTCCTCTGCGGGAAATATGGGGTTTTGAGTCCCTTTCACTGAGGAAGGTGTAGGTCTTGTCTATTCCATAGTTGGTTTTTGGAACGGTACCTGTGCTTATATCAAAGTCTGGTTTGATGCATCACCCCACCTCTCCTTCCCCCTTAAGCAGGCATAAGAGTGTTTTCTAAATGTGAGACTCTGTTCTCTTGCCTAACTCAGTTCATGTGTAGCCATGTTTACAGGATCTTCCTAAGTGATATCTTATGATAAGTTTCTTTTCCCGTGTGACTTCTTTCACTTAGAATCATCGTACCTGAATCCACTCATTTTGCTGCTACTGGTCTTATGACATTGATTTCGTGGCTGAGGGATATTCCATCGTACGTAAGTTCCACAATGTTTGGAACCATTTTTATATTTCCTGGGATATTTCATGTGTACCCAGGTTGAGGTTCCTGTAAGCAGTGCAGCCCTCAATTTGGGGGTGGCTCTGTCTTATGGATTTTCAGTTTTCCCAAGGTATATTCCCTAGACTGGAAGTGCCCTTGGCTCTGTAGCTCTGTTGTTTACTTGTTTTAGGGGACACAATGCACTCCTCCAGTGAGGCAGTTGGCAACTTACATCCCGCCCATCAGCATAACAAGGCTCCCTGTTCTCCAGGGCCTGTCTTGCCTTTCTGGTTTTTACACATTTTGTGGATGTCCCTTTTGACCGGTGGGAAGTGATACTCCTTTGTAGTGCAGATTTGCATTGCCCGCTTGCTTGCTTGGCCAAAAAGGGCGTATGCGTTTTCTCCTGAATATATTCAGGAGAAAACGCATACGCCCTTTTTGGCCAAGTGCATCATTGTCGAAGTTGTGCCCCTCTTCCTGTGCTTTACAGGCGATTCCAACGTACCTCTTGAAATCTGTTTCCTGCTATTCTGCCTCGCTTTCAAGTCCGCCTCGTTGCCTTCCCTCAACAGATTTTTGGACGATAGTTGGCCTTGATTACTCTGCCAGTTTGTGAATTGCTGTGCCCCTGAGCTCCATTTTTCAACTCGTTTTTTTGAGCTGAACGCAAGTCCAAACTTTTGGTTCAGGACGTCTACTGGTTCCCGGTGGGTGGCTGAGACTTTGGTTCATTCTTCTTCCTGCCGGGAAATTAGAGTGACATGTGCCCATCCAAATGCCTAACAGCTACTCTCTCATTGGTTCTCCCTCTTCCCTTTCATCCTCTGCCAAATTGGCAACCTGTGCGAACCAGGAGCTTAAAGGGGCTGTCTCTCCAAGTTGGGAGATTGATAGGAAAGCAGTTGGAAAGTCAAACCGGAGCACCAGGAGAGGGGCTCTTCGTTGAGTTTTAGAAACCTTTCGTATTCACAGTGTGTCCATTCTCTACGTTTCCCGTACACGTTATAGCTGTAGTAATATTCCCTTCCACCTGGAGAGCTGGGACCCATGGAATGGGTGCCATGCATTATTGCTTTAAAGGGTCTGCATTTGCTCACCCAATCTCACCAATCCTCTCAGTCCCAAGTGTCCAGCCTTATGCCACATCCAGCTGTCATTGTAGATAGGGTCATTCCAGGTTGCATCAGAGACCCTGAAGGAATTGTAAAGAATTTCCCTGTTTCTTTGTTCTGTTTTTGAAATTCCTTTTTAGAGTGGGTTTGAGCTGATTCTCGCTGCCATGTTTATGCCAGTCTAGACGCACTTGATTCCCTTACGGAGACATATCAATACGTAGGTTTTAAGATTCTTACTAGCCAGATCTATTCCTCTGCGAGAAATATGGGGTTTTGAGTCCCTTTCACTGAGGAAGGTGTAGGTCTTGTCTATTCCATAGTTGGTTTTTGGAACGGTACCTGTGCTTATATCAAAGTCTGGTTTGATGCATCACCCCACCTCTCCTTCCCCCTTAAGCAGGCATAAGAGTGTTTTCTAAATGTGAGACTCTGTTCTCTTGCCTAACTCAGTTCATGTGTAGCCATGTTTACAGGATCTTCCTAAGTGATATCTTATGATAAGTTTCTTTTCCCGTGTGACTTCTTTCACTTAGAATCATCGTACCTGAATCCAATCATTTTGCTGCTACTGGTCTTATGACATTGATTTCGTGGCTGAGGGATATTCCATCGTACGTAAGTTCCACAATGTTTGGAACCATTTTTATATTTCCTGGGATATTTCAGGTGTACCCAGGTTGAGGTTCCTGTAAGCAGTGCAGCCCTCAATTTGGGGGTGGCTCTGTCTTATGGATTTTCAGTTTTCCCAAGGTATATTCCCTAGACTGGAAGTGCCCTTGGCTCTGTAGCTCTGTTGTTTACTTGTTTTAGGGGACACAATGCACTCCTCCAGTGAGGCAGTTGGCAACTTACATCCCGCCCATCAGCATAACAAGGCTCCCTGTTCTCCAGGGCCTGTCTTGCCTTTCTGGTTTTTACACATTTTGTGGATGTCCCTTTTGACCGGTGGGAAGTGATACTCCTTTGTAGTGCAGATTTGCATTGCCCGCTTGCTTGCTTGGCCAAAAAGGGCGTATGCGTTTTCTCCTGAATATATTCAGGAGAAAACGCATACGCCCTTTTTGGCCAAGTGCATCATTGTCGAAGTTGTGCCCCTCTTCCTGTGCTTTACAGGCGATTCCAACGTACCTCTTGAAATCTGTTTCCTGCTATTCTGCCTCGCTTTCAAGTCCGCCTCGTTGCCTTCCCTCAACAGATTTTTGGACGATAGTTGGCCTTGATTACTCTGCCAGTTTGTGAATTGCTGTGCCCCTGAGCTCCATTTTTCAACTCGTTTTTTGTGAGCTGAACGCAAGTCCAAACTTTTGGTTCAGGACCTCTACTGGTTCCCGGTGGGTGGCTGAGACTTTGGTTCATTCTTCTTCCTGCCGGGAAATTAGAGTGACTTGTGCCCATCCAAATGCCTAACAGCTACTCTCTCATTGGTTCTCCCTCTTCCCTTTCATCCTCTGCCAAATTGGCAACCTGTGCGAACCAGGAGCTTAAAGGGGCTGTCTCTCCAAGTTGGGAGATTGATAGGAAAACAGTTGGAAAGTCAAACCGGAGCACCAGGAGAGGGGCTCTTCGTTGAGTTTTAGAAACCTTTCGTATTCACAGTGTGTCCATTCTCTAGGTTTCCCGTACACGTTATAGCTGTAGTAATATTCCCTTCCACCTGGAGAGCTGGGACCCATGGAATGGGTGCCATGCATTATTGCTTTAAAGGGTCTGCATTTGCTCACCCAATCTCACCAATCCTCTCAGTCCCAAGTGTCCAGCCTTATGCCACATCCAGCTGTCATTGTAGATAGGGTCATTCCAGGTTGCATCAGAGACCCTGAAGGAATTGTAAAGAATTTCCCTGTTTCTTTGTTCTGTTTTTGAAATTCCTTTTTAGAGTGGGTTTGAGCTGATTCTCGCTGCCATGTTTATGCCAGTCTAGACGCACTAGATTCCCTTACGGAGACATATCAATACGTAGGTTTTAAGATTCTTACTAGCCAGATCTATTCCTCTGCGGGAAATATGGGGTTTTGAGTCCCTTTCACTGAGGAAGGTGTAGGTCTTGTCTATTCCATAGTTGGTTTTTGGAACGGTACCTGTGCTTATATCAAAGTCTGGTTTGATGCATCACCCCACCTCTCCTTCCCCCTTAAGCAGGCATAAGAGTGTTTTCTAAATGTGAGACTCTGTTCTCTTGCCTAACTCAGTTCATGTGTAGCCATGTTTACAGGATCTTCCTAAGTGATATCTTATGATAAGTTTCTTTTCCCGTGTGACTTCTTTCACTTAGAATCATCGTACCTGAATCCACTCATTTTGCTGCTACTGGTCTTATGACATTGATTTCGTGGCTGAGGGATATTCCATCGTACGTAAGTTCCACAATGCTTGGAACCATTTTTATATTTCCTGGGATATTTCAGGTGTACCCAGGTTGAGGTTCCTGCAAGCAGTGCAGCCCTGAATTTGGGGGTGGCTCTGTCTTATGGATTTTCAGTTTTCCCAAGGTATATTCCCTAGACTGGAAGTGCCCTTGGCTCTGTAGCTCTGTTGTTTACTTGTTTTAGGGGACACAATGCACTCCTCCAGTGAGGCAGTTGGCAACTTACATCCCGCCCATCAGCATAACAAGGCTCCCTGTTCTCCAGGGCCTGTCTTGCCTTTCTGGTTTTTACACATTTTGTGGATGTCCCTTTTGACCGGTGGGAAGTGATACTCCTTTGTAGTGCAGATTTGCATTGCCCGCTTGCTTGCTTGGCCAAAAAGGGCGTATGCGTTTTCTCCTGAATATATTCAGGAGAAAACGCATACGCCCTTTTTCGCCAAGTGCATCATTGTCGAAGTTGTGCCCCTCTTCCTGTGCTTTACAGGCGATTCCAACGTACCTCTTGAAATCTGTTTCCTGCTATTCTGCCTCGCTTTCAAGTCCGCCTCGTTGCCTTCCCTCAACAGATTTTTGGACGATAGTTGGCCTTGATTACTCTGCCAGTTTGTGAATTGCTGTGCCCCTGAGCTCCATTTTTCAACTCGTTTTTTGTGAGCTGAACGCAAGTCCAAACTTTTGGTTCAGGACCTCTACTGGTTCCCGGTGGGTGGCTGAGACTTTGGTTCATTCTTCTCCCTGCCGGGAAATTAGAGTGACATGTGCCCATCCAAATGCCTAACAGCTACTCTCTCATTGGTTCTCCCTCTTCCCTTTCATCCTCTGCCAAATTGGCAACCTGTGCGAACCAGGAGCTTAAAGGGGCTGTCTCTCCAAGTTGGGAGATTGATAGGAAAGCAGTTGGAAAGTCAAACCGGAGCACCAGGAGAGGGGCTCTTCGTTGAGTTTTAGAAACCTTTCGTATTCACAGTGTGTCCATTCTCTAGGTTTCCCGTACACGTTATAGCTGTAGTAATATTCCCTTCCACCTGGAGAGCTGGGACCCATGGAATGGGTGCCATGCATTATTGCTTTAAAGGGTCTGCATTTGCTCACCCAATCTCACCAATCCTCTCAGTCCCAAGTGTCCAGCCTTATGCCACATCCAGCTGTCATTGTAGATAGGGTCATTCCAGGTTGCATCAGAGACCCTGAAGGAATTGTAAAGAATTTCCCTGTTTCTTTGTTCTGTTTTTGAAATTCCTTTTTAGAGTGGGTTTGAGCTGATTCTCGCTGCCATGTTTATGCCAGTCTAGACGCACTTGATTCCCTTACGGAGACATATCAATACGTAGGTTTTAAGATTCTTACTAGCCAGATCTATTCCTCTGCGGGAAATATGGGGTTTTGAGTCCCTTTCACTGAGGAAGGTGTAGGTCTTGTCTATTCCATAGTTGGTTTTTGGAACGGTACCTGTGCTTATATCAAAGTCTGGTTTGATGCATCACCCCACCTCTCCTTCCCCCTTAAGCAGGCATAAGAGTGTTTTCTAAATGTGAGACTCTGTTCTCTTGCCTAACTCAGTTCATGTGTAGCCATGTTTACAGGATCTTCCTAAGTGATATCTTATGATAAGTTTCTTTTCCCGTGTGACTTCTTTCACTTAGAATCATCGTACCTGAATCCACTCATTTTGCTGCTACTGGTCTTATGACATTGATTTCGTGGCTGAGGGATATTCCATCGTACGTAAGTTCCACAATGTTTGGAACCATTTTTATATTTCCTGGGATATTTCAGGTGTACCCAGGTTGAGGTTCCTGTAAGCAGTGCAGCCCTGAATTTGGGGGTGGCTCTGTCTTATGGATTTTCAGTTTTCCCAAGGTATATTCCCTAGACTGGAAGTGCCCTTGGCTCTGTAGCTCTGTTGTTTACTTGTTTTAGGGGACACAATGCACTCCTCCAGTGAGGCAGTTGGCAACTTACATCCCGCCCATCAGCATAACAAGGCTCCCTGTTCTCCAGGGCCTGTCTTGCCTTTCTGGTTTTTACACATTTTGTGGATGTCCCTTTTGACCGGTGGGAAGTGATACTCCTTTGTAGTGCAGATTTGCATTGCCCGCTTGCTTGCTTGGCCAAAAAGGGCGTATGCGTTTTCTCCTGAATATATTCAGGAGAAAACGCATACGCCCTTTTTGGCCAAGTGCATCATTGTCGAAGTTGTGCCCCTCTTCCTGTGCTTTACAGGCGATTCCAACGTACCTCTTGAAATCTGTTTCCTGCTATTCTGCCTCGCTTTCAAGTCCGCCTCGTTGCCTTCCCTCAACAGATTTTTGGACGATAGTTGGCCTTGATTACTCTGCCAGTTTGTGAATTGCTGTGCCCCTGAGCTCCATTTTTCAACTCGTTTTTTTGAGCTGAACGCAAGTCCAAACTTTTGGTTCAGGACGTCTACTGGTTCCCGGTGGGTGGCTGAGACTTTGGTTCATTCTTCTTCCTGCCGGGAAATTAGAGTGACATGTGCCCATCCAAATGCCTAACAGCTACTCTCTCATTGGTTCTCCCTCTTCCCTTTCATCCTCTGCCAAATTGGCAACCTGTGCGAACCAGGAGCTTAAAGGGGCTGTCTCTCCAAGTTGGGAGATTGATAGGAAAGCAGTTGGAAAGTCAAACCGGAGCACCAGGAGAGGGGCTCTTCGTTGAGTTTTAGAAACCTTTCGTATTCACAGTGTGTCCATTCTCTAGGTTTCCCGTACACGTTATAGCTGTAGTAATATTCCCTTCCACCTGGAGAGCTGGGACCCATGGAATGGGTGCCATGCATTATTGCTTTAAAGGGTCTGCATTTGCTCACCCAATCTCACCAATCCTCTCAGTCCCAAGTGTCCAGCCTTATGCCACATCCAGCTGTCATTGTAGATAGGGTCATTCCAGGTTGCATCAGAGACCCTGAAGGAATTGTAAAGAATTTCCCTGTTTCTTTGTTCTGTTTTTGAAATTCCTTTTTAGAGTGGGTTTGAGCTGATTCTCGCTGCCATGTTTATGCCAGTCTAGACGCACTTGATTCCCTTACGGAGACATATCAATACGTAGGTTTTAAGATTCTTACTAGCCAGATCTATTCCTCTGCGGGAAATATGGGGTTTTGAGTCCCTTTCACTGAGGAAGGTGTAGGTCTTGTCTATTCCATAGTTGGTTTTTGGAACGGTACCTGTGCTTATATCAAAGTCTGGTTTGATGCATCACCCCACCTCTCCTTCCCCCTTAAGCAGGCATAAGAGTGTTTTCTAAATGTGAGACTCTGTTCTCTTGCCTAACTCAGTTCATGTGTAGCCATGTTTACAGGATCTTCCTAAGTGATATCTTATGATAAGTTTCTTTTCCCGTGTGACTTCTTTCACTTAGAATCATCGTACCTGAATCCACTCATTTTGCTGCTACTGGTCTTATGACATTGATTTCGTGGCTGAGGGATATTCCATCGTACGTAAGTTCCACAATGTTTGGAACCATTTTTATATTTCCTGGGATATTTCAGGTGTACCCAGGTTGAGGTTCCTGTAAGCAGTGCAGCCCTCAATTTGGGGGTGGCTCTGTCTTATGGATTTTCAGTTTTCCCAAGGTATATTCCCTAGACTGGAAGTGCCCTTGGCTCTGTAGCTCTGTTGTTTACTTGTTTTAGGGGACACAATGCACTCCTCCAGTGAGGCAGTTGGCAACTTACATCCCGCCCATCAGCATAACAAGGCTCCCTGTTCTCCAGGGCCTGTCTTGCCTTTCTGGTTTTTACACATTTTGTGGATGTCCCTTTTGACCGGTGGGAAGTGATACTCCTTTGTAGTGCAGATTTGCATTGCCCGCTTGCTTGCTTGGCCAAAAAGGGCGTATGCGTTTTCTCCTGAATATATTCAGGAGAAAACGCATACGCCCTTTTTGGCCAAGTGCATCATTGTCGAAGTTGTGCCCCTCTTCCTGTGCTTTACAGGCAATTCCAACGTACCTCTTGAAATCTGTTTCCTGCTATTCTGCCTCGCTTTCAAGTCCGCCTCGTTGCCTTCCCTCAACAGATTTTTGGACGATAGTTGGCCTTGATTACTCTGCCAGTTTGTGAATTGCTGTGCCCCTGAGCTCCATTTTTCAACTCGTTTTTTGTGAGCTGAACGCAAGTCCAAACTTTTGGTTCAGGACGTCTACTGGTTCCCGGTGGGTGGCTGAGACTTTGGTTCATTCTTCTTCCTGCCGGGAAATTAGAGTGACATGTGCCCATCCAAATGCCTAACAGCTACTCTCTCATTGGTTCTCCCTCTTCCCTTTCATCCTCTGCCAAATTGGCAACCTGTGCGAACCAGGAGCTTAAAGGGGCTGTCTCTCCAAGTTGGGAGATTGATAGGAAAGCAGTTGGAAAGTCAAACCGGAGCACCAGGAGAGGGGCTCTTCGTTGAGTTTTAGAAACCTTTCGTATTCACAGTGTGTCCATTCTCTAGGTTTCCCGTACACGTTATAGCTGTAGTAATATTCCCTTCCACCTGGAGAGCTGGGACCCATGGAATGGGTGCCATGCATTATTGCTTTAAAGGGTCTGCATTTGCTCACCCAATCTCACCAATCCTCTCAGTCCCAAGTGTCCAGCCTTATGCCACATCCAGCTGTCATTGTAGATAGGGTCATTCCAGGTTGCATCAGAGACCCTGAAGGAATTGTAAAGAATTTCCCTGTTTCTTTGTTCTGTTTTTGAAATTCCTTTTTAGAGTGGGTTTGAGCTGATTCTCGCTGCCATGTTTATGCCAGTCTAGACGCACTTGATTCCCTTACGGAGACATATCAATACGTAGGTTTTAAGATTCTTACTAGCCAGATCTATTCCTCTGCGGGAAATATGGGGTTTTGAGTCCCTTTCACTGAGGAAGGTGTAGGTCTTGTCTATTCCATAGTTGGTTTTTGGAACGGTACCTGTGCTTATATCAAAGTCTGGTTTGATGCATCACCCCACCTCTCCTTCCCCCTTAAGCAGGCATAAGAGTGTTTTCTAAATGTGAGACTCTGTTCTCTTGCCTAACTCAGTTCATGTGTAGCCATGTTTACAGGATCTTCCTAAGTGATATCTTATGATAAGTTTCTTTTCCCGTGTGACTTCTTTCACTTAGAATCATCGTACCTGAATCCACTCATTTTGCTGCTACTGGTCTTATGACATTGATTTCGTGGCTGAGGGATATTCCATCGTACGTAAGTTCCACAATGTTTGGAACCATTTTTATATTTCCTGGGATATTTCATGTGTACCCAGGTTGAGGTTCCTGTAAGCAGTGCAGCCCTCAATTTGGGGGTGGCTCTGTCTTATGGATTTTCAGTTTTCCCAAGGTATATTCCCTAGACTGGAAGTGCCCTTGGCTCTGTAGCTCTGTTGTTTACTTGTTTTAGGGGACACAATGCACTCCTCCAGTGAGGTAGTTGGCAACTTACATCCCGCCCATCAGCATAACAAGGCTCCCTGTTCTCCAGGGCCTGTCTTGCCTTTCTGGTTTTTACACATTTTGTGGATGTCCCTTTTGACCGGTGGGAAGTGATACTCCTTTGTAGTGCAGATTTGCATTGCCCGCTTGCTTGCTTGGCCAAAAAGGGCGTATGCGTTTTCTCCTGAATATATTCAGGAGAAAACGCATACGCCCTTTTTGGCCAAGTGCATCATTGTCGAAGTTGTGCCCCTCTTCCTGTGCTTTACAGGCGATTCCAACGTACCTCTTGAAATCTGTTTCCTGCTATTCTGCCTCGCTTTCAAGTCCGCCTCGTTGCCTTCCCTCAACAGATTTTTGGACGATAGTTGGCCTTGATTACTCTGCCAGTTTGTGAATTGCTGTGCCCCTGAGCTCCATTTTTCAACTCGTTTTTTTGAGCTGAACGCAAGTCCAAACTTTTGGTTCAGGACGTCTACTGGTTCCCGGTGGGTGGCTGAGACTTTGGTTCATTCTTCTTCCTGCCGGGAAATTAGAGTGACATGTGCCCATCCAAATGCCTAACAGCTACTCTCTCATTGGTTCTCCCTCTTCCCTTTCATCCTCTGCCAAATTGGCAACCTGTGCGAACCAGGAGCTTAAAGGGGCTGTCTCTCCAAGTTGGGAGATTGATAGGAAAGCAGTTGGAAAGTCAAACCGGAGCACCAGGAGAGGGGCTCTTCGTTGAGTTTTAGAAACCTTTCGTATTCACAGTGTGTCCATTCTCTAGGTTTCCCGTACACGTTATAGCTGTAGTAATATTCCCTTCCACCTGGAGAGCTGGGACCCATGGAATGGGTGCCATGCATTATTGCTTTAAAGGGTCTGCATTTGCTCACCCAATCTCACCAATCCTCTCAGTCCCAAGTGTCCAGCCTTATGCCACATCCAGCTGTCATTGTAGATAGGGTCATTCCAGGTTGCATCAGAGACCCTGAAGGAATTGTAAAGAATTTCCCTGTTTCTTTGTTCTGTTTTTGAAATTCCTTTTTAGAGTGGGTTTGAGCTGATTCTCGCTGCCATGTTTATGCCAGTCTAGACGCACTTGATTCCCTTACGGAGACATATCAATACGTAGGTTTTAAGATTCTTACTAGCCAGATCTATTCCTCTGCGGGAAATATGGGGTTTTGAGTCCCTTTCACTGAGGAAGGTGTAGGTCTTGTCTATTCCATAGTTGGTTTTTGGAACGGTACCTGTGCTTATATCAAAGTCTGGTTTGATGCATCACCCCACCTCTCCTTCCCCCTTAAGCAGGCATAAGAGTGTTTTCTAAATGTGAGACTCTGTTCTCTTGCCTAACTCAGTTCATGTGTAGCCATGTTTACAGGATCTTCCTAAGTGATATCTTATGATAAGTTTCTTTTCCCGTGTGACTTCTTTCACTTAGAATCATCGTACCTGAATCCACTCATTTTGCTGCTACTGGTCTTATGACATTGATTTCGTGGCTGAGGGATATTCCATCGTACGTAAGTTCCACAATGTTTGGAACCATTTTTATATTTCCTGGGATATTTCAGGTGTACCCAGGTTGAGGTTCCTGTAAGCAGTGCAGCCCTGAATTTGGGGGTGGCTCTGTCTTATGGATTTTCAGTTTTTCCAAGGTATATTCCCTAGACTGGAAGTGCCCTTGGCTCTGTAGCTCTGTTGTTTACTTGTTTTAGGGGACACAATGCACTCCTCCAGTGAGGCAGTTGGCAACTTACATCCCGCCCATCAGCATAACAAGGCTCCCTGTTCTCCAGGGCCTGTCTTGCCTTTCTGGTTTTTACACATTTTGTGGATGTCCCTTTTGACCGGTGGGAAGTGATACTCCTTTGTAGTGCAGATTTGCATTGCCCGCTTGCTTGCTTGGCCAAAAAGGGCGTATGCGTTTTCTCCTGAATATATTCAGGAGAAAACGCATACGCCCTTTTTGGCCAAGTGCATCATTGTCGAAGTTGTGCCCCTCTTCCTGTGCTTTACAGGCGATTCCAACGTACCTCTTGAAATCTGTTTCCTGCTATTCTGCCTCGCTTTCAAGTCCGCCTCGTTGCCTTCCCTCAACAGATTTTTGGACGATAGTTGGCCTTGATTACTCTGCCAGTTTGTGAATTGCTGTGCCCCTGAGCTCCATTTTTCAACTCGTTTTTTTGAGCTGAACGCAAGTCCAAACTTTTGGTTCAGGACGTCTACTGGTTCCCGGTGGGTGGCTGAGACTTTGGTTCATTCTTCTTCCTGCCGGGAAATTAGAGTGACATGTGCCCATCCAAATGCCTAACAGCTACTCTCTCATTGGTTCTCCCTCTTCCCTTTCATCCTCTGCCAAATTGGCAACCTGTGCGAACCAGGAGCTTAAAGGGGCTGTCTCTCCAAGTTGGGAGATTGATAGGAAAGCAGTTGGAAAGTCAAACCGGAGCACCAGGAGAGGGGCTCTTCGTTGAGTTTTAGAAACCTTTCGTATTCACAGTGTGTCCATTCTCTAGGTTTCCCGTACACGTTATAGCTGTAGTAATATTCCCTTCCACCTGGAGAGCTGGGACCCATGGAATGGGTGCCATGCATTATTGCTTTAAAGGGTCTGCATTTGCTCACCCAATCTCACCAATCCTCTCAGTCCCAAGTGTCCAGCCTTATGCCACATCCAGCTGTCATTGTAGATAGGGTCATTCCAGGTTGCATCAGAGACCCTGAAGGAATTGTAAAGAATTTCCCTGTTTCTTTGTTCTGTTTTTGAAATTCCTTTTTAGAGTGGGTTTGAGCTGATTCTCGCTGCCATGTTTATGCCAGTCTAGACGCACTTGATTCCCTTACGGAGACATATCAATACGTAGGTTTTAAGATTCTTACTAGCCAGATCTATTCCTCTGCGGGAAATATGGGGTTTTGAGTCCCTTTCACTGAGGAAGGTGTAGGTCTTGTCTATTCCATAGTTGGTTTTTGGAACGGTACCTGTGCTTATATCAAAGTCTGGTTTGATGCATCACCCCACCTCTCCTTCCCCCTTAAGCAGGCATAAGAGTGTTTTCTAAATGTGAGACTCTGTTCTCTTGCCTAACTCAGTTCATGTGTAGCCATGTTTACAGGATCTTCCTAAGTGATATCTTATGATAAGTTTCTTTTCCCGTGTGACTTCTTTCACTTAGAATCATCGTACCTGAATCCACTCATTTTGCTGCTACTGGTCTTATGACATTGATTTCGTGGCTGAGGGATATTCCATCGTACGTAAGTTCCACAATGTTTGGAACCATTTTTATATTTCCTGGGATATTTCAGGTGTACCCAGGTTGAGGTTCCTGTAAGCAGTGCAGCCCTCAATTTGGGGGTGGCTCTGTCTTATGGATTTTCAGTTTTCCCAAGGTATATTCCCTAGACTGGAAGTGCCCTTGGCTCTGTAGCTCTGTTGTTTACTTGTTTTAGGGGACACAATGCACTCCTCCAGTGAGGCAGTTGGCAACTTACATCCCGCCCATCAGCATAACAAGGCTCCCTGTTCTCCAGGGCCTGTCTTGCCTTTCTGGTTTTTACACATTTTGTGGATGTCCCTTTTGACCGGTGGGAAGTGATACTCCTTTGTAGTGCAGATTTGCATTGCCCGCTTTCTTGCTTGGCCAAAAAGGGTGTATGCGTTTTCTCCTGAATATATTCAGGAGAAAACGCATACGCCCTTTTTGGCCAAGTGCATCATTGTCGAAGTTGTGCCCCTCTTCCTGTGCTTTACAGGCGATTCCAACGTACCTCTTGAAATCTGTTTCCTGCTATTCTGCCTCGCTTTCAAGTCCGCCTCGTTGCCTTCCCTCAACAGATTTTTGGACGATAGTTGGCCTTGATTACTCTGCCAGTTTGTGAATTGCTGTGCCCCTGAGCTCCATTTTTCAACTCGTTTTTTGTGAGCTGAACGCAAGTCCAAACTTTTGGTTCAGGACCTCTACTGGTTCCCGGTGGGTGGCTGAGACTTTGGTTCATTCTTCTTCCTGCCGGGAAATTAGAGTGACTTGTGCCCATCCAAATGCCTAACAGCTACTCTCTCATTGGTTCTCCCTCTTCCCTTTCATCCTCTGCCAAATTGGCAACCTGTGCGAACCAGGAGCTTAAAGGGGCTGTCTCTCCAAGTTGGGAGATTGATAGGAAAGCAGTTGGAAAGTCAAACCGGAGCACCAGGAGAGGGGCTCTTCGTTGAGTTTTAGAAACCTTTCGTATTCACAGTGTGTCCATTCTCTAGGTTTCCCGTACACGTTATAGCTGTAGTAATATTCCCTTCCACCTGGAGAGCTGGGACCCATGGAATGGGTGCCATGCATTATTGCTTTAAAGGGTCTGCATTTGCTCACCCAATCTCACCAATCCTCTCAGTCCCAAGTGTCCAGCCTTATGCCACATCCAGCTGTCATTGTAGATAGGGTCATTCCAGGTTGCATCAGAGACCCTGAAGGAATTGTAAAGAATTTCCCTGTTTCTTTGTTCTGTTTTTGAAATTCCTTTTTAGAGTGGGTTTGAGCTGATTCTCGCTGCCATGTTTATGCCAGTCTAGACGCACTTGATTCCCTTACGGAGACATATCAATACGTAGGTTTTAAGATTCTTACTAGCCAGATCTATTCCTCTGCGGGAAATATGGGGTTTTGAGTCCCTTTCACTGAGGAAGGTGTAGGTCTTGTCTATTCCATAGTTGGTTTTTGGAACGGTACCTGTGCTTATATCAAAGTCTGGTTTGATGCATCACCCCACCTCTCCTTCCCCCTTAAGCAGGCATAAGAGTGTTTTCTAAATGTGAGACTCTGTTCTCTTGCCTAACTCAGTTCATGTGTAGCCATGTTTACAGGATCTTCCTAAGTGATATCTTATGATAAGTTTCTTTTCCCGTGTGACTTCTTTCACTTAGAATCATCGTACCTGAATCCACTCATTTTGCTGCTACTGGTCTTATGACATTGATTTCGTGGCTGAGGGATATTCCATCGTACGTAAGTTCCACAATGTTTGGAACCATTTTTATATTTCCTGGGATATTTCAGGTGTACCCAGGTTGAGGTTCCTGTAAGCAGTGCAGCCCTGAATTTGGGGGTGGCTCTGTCTTATGGATTTTCAGTTTTCCCAAGGTATATTCCCTAGACTGGAAGTGCCCTTGGCTCTGTAGCTCTGTTGTTTACTTGTTTTAGGGGACACAATGCACTCCTCCAGTGAGGCAGTTGGCAACTTACATCCCACCCATCAGCATAACAAGGCTCCCTGTTCTCCAGGGCCTGTCTTGCCTTTCTGGTTTTTACACATTTTGTGGATGTCCCTTTTGACCGGTGGGAAGTGATACTCCTTTGTTGTGCAGATTTGCATTGCCCGCTTGCTTGCTTGGCCAAAAAGGGCATATGCGTTTTCTCCTGAATATATTCAGGAGAAAACGCATACGCCCTTTTTGGCCAAGTGCATCATTGTCGAAGTTGTGCCCCTCTTCCTGTGCTTTACAGGCGATTCCAACGTACCTCTTGAAATCTGTTTCCTGCTATTCTGCCTCGCTTTCAAGTCCGCCTCGTTGCCTTCCCTCAACAGATTTTTGGACGATAGTTGGCCTTGATTACTCTGCCAGTTTGTGAATTGCTGTGCCCCTGAGCTCCATTTTTCAACTCGTTTTTTGTGAGCTGAACGCAAGTCCAAACTTTTGGTTCAGGACCTCTACTGGTTCCCGGTGGGTGGCTGAGACTTTGGTTCATTCTTCTTCCTGCCGGGAAATTAGAGTGACTTGTGCCCATCCAAATGCCTAACAGCTACTCTCTCATTGGTTCTCCCTCTTCCCTTTCATCCTCTGCCAAATTGGCAACCTGTGCGAACCAGGAGCTTAAAGGGGCTGTCTCTCCAAGTTGGGAGATTGATAGGAAAGCAGTTGGAAAGTCAAACCGGAGCACCAGGAGAGGGGCTCTTCGTTGAGTTTTAGAAACCTTTCGTATTCACAGTGTGTCCATTCTCTAGGTTTCCCGTACACGTTATAGCTGTAGTAATATTCCCTTCCACCTGGAGAGCTGGGACCCATGGAATGGGTGCCATGCATTATTGCTTTAAAGGGTCTGCATTTGCTCACCCAATCTCACCAATCCTCTCAGTCCCAAGTGTCCAGCCTTATGCCACATCCAGCTGTCATTGTAGATAGGGTCATTCCAGGTTGCATCAGAGACCCTGAAGGAATTGTAAAGAATTTCCCTGTTTCTTTGTTCTGTTTTTGAAATTCCTTTTTAGAGTGGGTTTGAGCTGATTCTCGCTGCCATGTTTATGCCAGTCTAGACGCACTTGATTCCCTTACGGAGACATATCAATACGTAGGTTTTAAGATTCTTACTAGCCAGATCTATTCCTCTGCGGGAAATATGGGGTTTTGAGTCCCTTTCACTGAGGAAGGTGTAGGTCTTGTCTATTCCATAGTTGGTTTTTGGAACGGTACCTGTGCTTATATCAAAGTCTGGTTTGATGCATCACCCCACCTCTCCTTCCCCCTTAAGCAGGCATAAGAGTGTTTTCTAAATGTGAGACTCTGTTCTCTTGCCTAACTCAGTTCATGTGTAGCCATGTTTACAGGATCTTCCTAAGTGATATCTTATGATAAGTTTCTTTTCCCGTGTGACTTCTTTCACTTAGAATCATCGTACCTGAATCCACTCATTTTGCTGCTACTGGTCTTATGACATTGATTTCGTGGCTGAGGGATATTCCATCGTACGTAAGTTCCACAATGTTTGGAACCATTTTTATATTTCCTGGGATATTTCAGGTGTACCCAGGTTGAGGTTCCTGTAAGCAGTGCAGCCCTCAATTTGGGGGTGGCTCTGTCTTATGGATTTTCAGTTTTCCCAAGGTATATTCCCTAGACTGGAAGTGCCCTTGGCTCTGTAGCTCTGTTGTTTACTTGTTTTAGGGGACACAATGCACTCCTCCAGTGAGGCAGTTGGCAACTTACATCCCGCCCATCAGCATAACAAGGCTCCCTGTTCTCCAGGGCCTGTCTTGCCTTTCTGGTTTTTACACATTTTGTGGATGTCCCTTTTGACCGGTGGGAAGTGATACTCCTTTGTAGTGCAGATTTGCATTGCCCGCTTGCTTGCTTGGCCAAAAAGGGCGTATGCGTTTTCTCCTGAATATATTCAGGAGAAAACGCATACGCCCTTTTTGGCCAAGTGCATCATTGTCGAAGTTGTGCCCCTCTTCCTGTGCTTTACAGGCGATTCCAACGTACCTCTTGAAATCTGTTTCCTGCTATTCTGCCTCGCTTTCAAGTCCGCCTCGTTGCCTTCCCTCAACAGATTTTTGGACGATAGTTGGCCTTGATTACTCTGCCAGTTTGTGAATTGCTGTGCCCCTGAGCTCCATTTTTCAACTCGTTTTTTGTGAGCTGAACGCAAGTCCAAACTTTTGGTTCAGGACGTCTACTGGTTCCCGGTGGGTGGCTGAGACTTTGGTTCATTCTTCTTCCTGCCGGGAAATTAGAGTGACATGTGCCCATCCAAATGCCTAACAGCTACTCTCTCATTGGTTCTCCCTCTTCCCTTTCATCCTCTGCCAAATTGGCAACCTGTGCGAACCAGGAGCTTAAAGGGGCTGTCTCTCCAAGTTGGGAGATTGATAGGAAAGCAGTTGGAAAGTCAAACCGGAGCACCAGGAGAGGGGCTCTTCGTTGAGTTTTAGAAACCTTTCGTATTCACAGTGTGTCCATTCTCTAGGTTTCCCGTACACGTTATAGCTGTAGTAATATTCCCTTCCACCTGGAGAGCTGGGACCCATGGAATGGGTGCCATGCATTATTGCTTTAAAGGGTCTGCATTTGCTCACCCAATCTCACCAATCCTCTCAGTCCCAAGTGTCCAGCCTTATGCCACATCCAGCTGTCATTGTAGATAGGGTCATTCCAGGTTGCATCAGAGACCCTGAAGGAATTGTAAAGAATTTCCCTGTTTCTTTGTTCTGTTTTTGAAATTCCTTTTTAGAGTGGGTTTGAGCTGATTCTCGCTGCCATGTTTATGCCAGTCTAGACGCACTTGATTCCCTTACGGAGACATATCAATACGTAGGTTTTAAGATTCTTACTAGCCAGATCTATTCCTCTGCGGGAAATATGGGGTTTTGAGTCCCTTTCACTGAGGAAGGTGTAGGTCTTGTCTATTCCATAGTTGGTTTTTGGAACGGTACCTGTGCTTATATCAAAGTCTGGTTTGATGCATCACCCCACCTCTCCTTCCCCCTTAAGCAGGCATAAGAGTGTTTTCTAAATGTGAGACTCTGTTCTCTTGCCTAACTCAGTTCATGTGTAGCCATGTTTACAGGATCTTCCTAAGTGATATCTTATGATAAGTTTCTTTTCCCGTGTGACTTCTTTCACTTAGAATCATCGTACCTGAATCCACTCATTTTGCTGCTACTGGTCTTATGACATTGATTTCGTGGCTGAGGGATATTCCATCGTACGTAAGTTCCACAATGTTTGGAACCATTTTTATATTTCCTGGGATATTTCAGGTGTACCCAGGTTGAGGTTCCTGTAAGCAGTGCAGCCCTCAATTTGGGGGTGGCTCTGTCTTATGGATTTTCAGTTTTCCCAAGGTATATTCCCTAGACTGGAAGTGCCCTTGGCTCTGTAGCTCTGTTGTTTACTTGTTTTAGGGGACACAATGCACTCCTCCAGTGAGGCAGTTGGCAACTTACATCCCGCCCATCAGCATAACAAGGCTCCCTGTTCTCCAGGGCCTGTCTTGCCTTTCTGGTTTTTACACATTTTGTGGATGTCCCTTTTGACCGGTGGGAAGTGATACTCCTTTGTAGTGCAGATTTGCATTGCCCGCTTGCTTGCTTGGCCAAAAAGGGCGTATGCGTTTTCTCCTGAATATATTCAGGAGAAAACGCATACGCCCTTTTTGGCCAAGTGCATCATTGTCGAAGTTGTGCCCCTCTTCCTGTGCTTTACAGGCGATTCCAACGTACCTCTTGAAATCTGTTTCCTGCTATTCTGCCTCGCTTTCAAGTCCGCCTCGTTGCCTTCCCTCAACAGATTTTTGGACGATAGTTGGCCTTGATTACTCTGCCAGTTTGTGAATTGCTGTGCCCCTGAGCTCCATTTTTCAACTCGTTTTTTGTGAGCTGAACGCAAGTCCAAACTTTTGGTTCAGGACGTCTACTGGTTCCCGGTGGGTGGCTGAGACTTTGGTTCATTCTTCTTCCTGCCGGGAAATTAGAGTGACATGTGCCCATCCAAATGCCTAACAGCTACTCTCTCATTGGTTCTCCCTCTTCCCTTTCATCCTCTGCCAAATTGGCAACCTGTGCGAACCAGGAGCTTAAAGGGGCTGTCTCTCCAAGTTGGGAGATTGATAGGAAAGCAGTTGGAAAGTCAAACTGGAGCACCAGGAGAGGGGCTCTTCGTTGAGTTTTAGAAACCTTTCGTATTCACAGTGTGTCCATTCTCTAGGTATCCCGTACACGTTATAGCTGTAGTAATATTCCCTTCCACCTGGAGAGCTGGGACCCATGGAATGGGTGCCATGCATTATTGCTTTAAAGGGTCTGCATTTGCTCACCCAATCTCACCAATCCTCTCAGTCCCAAGTGTCCAGCCTTATGCCACATCCAGCTGTCATTGTAGATAGGGTCATTCCAGGTTGCATCAGAGACCCTGAAGGAATTGTAAAGAATTTCCCTGTTTCTTTGTTCTGTTTTTGAAATTCCTTTTTAGAGTGGGTTTGAGCTGATTCTCGCTGCCATGTTTATGCCAGTCTAGACGCACTTGATTCCCTTACGGAGACATATCAATACGTAGGTTTTAAGATTCTTACTAGCCAGATCTATTCCTCTGTGGGAAATATGGGGTTTTGAGTCCCTTTCACTGAGGAAGGTGTAGGTCTTGTCTATTCCATAGTTGGTTTTTGGAACGGTACCTGTGCTTATATCAAAGTCTGGTTTGATGCATCACCCCACCTCTCCTTCCCCCTTAAGCAGGCATAAGAGTGTTTTCTAAATGTGAGACTCTGTTCTCTTGCCTAACTCAGTTCATGTGTAGCCATGTTTACAGGATCTTCCTAAGTGATATCTTATGATAAGTTTCTTTTCCCGTGTGACTTCTTTCACTTAGAATCATCGTACCTGAATCCACTCATTTTGCTGCTACTGGTCTTATGACATTGATTTCGTGGCTGAGGGATATTCCATCGTACGTAAGTTCCACAATGTTTGGAACCATTTTTATATTTCCTGGGATATTTCAGGTGTACCCAGGTTGAGGTTCCTGTAAGCAGTGCAGCCCTCAATTTGGGGGTGGCTCTGTCTTATGGATTTTCAGTTTTCCCAAGGTATATTCCCTAGACTGGAAGTGCCCTTGGCTCTGTAGCTCTGTTGTTTACTTGTTTTAGGGGACACAATGCACTCCTCCAGTGAGGCAGTTGGCAACTTACATCCCGCCCATCAGCATAACAAGGCTCCCTGTTCTCCAGGGCCTGTCTTGCCTTTCTGGTTTTTACACATTTTGTGGATGTCCCTTTTGACCGGTGGGAAGTGATACTCCTTTGTAGTGCAGATTTGCATTGCCCGCTTGCTTGCTTGGCCAAAAAGGGCGTATGCGTTTTCTCCTGAATATATTCAGGAGAAAACGCATACGCCCTTTTTGGCCAAGTGCATCATTGTCGAAGTTGTGCCCCTCTTCCTGTGCTTTACAGGCGATTCCAACGTACCTCTTGAAATCTGTTTCCTGCTATTCTGCCTCGCTTTCAAGTCCGCCTCGTTGCCTTCCCTCAACAGATTTTTGGACGATAGTTGGCCTTGATTACTCTGCCAGTTTGTGAATTGCTGTGCCCCTGAGCTCCATTTTTCAACTCGTTTTTTTGAGCTGAACGCAAGTCCAAACTTTTGGTTCAGGACGTCTACTGGATCCCGGTGGGTGGCTGAGACTTTGGTTCATTCTTCTTCCTGCCGGGAAATTAGAGTGACATGTGCCCATCCAAATGCCTAACAGCTACTCTCTCATTGGTTCTCCCTCTTCCCTTTCATCCTCTGCCAAATTGGCAACCTGTGCGAACCAGGAGCTTAAAGGGGCTGTCTCTCCAAGTTGGGAGATTGATAGGAAAGCAGTTGGAAAGTCAAACCGGAGCACCAGGAGAGGGGCTCTTCGTTGAGTTTTAGAAACCTTTCGTATTCACAGTGTGTCCATTCTCTAGGTTTCCCGTACACGTTATAGCTGTAGTAATATTCCCTTCCACCTGGAGAGCTGGGACCCATGGAATGGGTGCCATGCATTATTGCTTTAAAGGGTCTGCATTTGCTCACCCAATCTCACCAATCCTCTCAGTCCCAAGTGTCCAGCCTTATGCCACATCCAGCTGTCATTGTAGATAGGGTCATTCCAGGTTGCATCAGAGACCCTGAAGGAATTGTAAAGAATTTCCCTGTTTCTTTGTTCTGTTTTTGAAATTCCTTTTTAGAGTGGGTTTGAGCTGATTCTCGCTGCCATGTTTATGCCAGTCTAGACGCACTTGATTCCCTTACGGAGACATATCAATACGTAGGTTTTAAGATTCTTACTAGCCAGATCTATTCCTCTGCGGGAAATATGGGGTTTTGAGTCCCTTTCACTGAGGAAGGTGTAGGTCTTGTCTATTCCATAGTTGGTTTTTGGAACGGTACCTGTGCTTATATCAAAGTCTGGTTTGATGCATCACCCCACCTCTCCTTCCCCCTTAAGCAGGCATAAGAGTGTTTTCTAAATGTGAGACTCTGTTCTCTTGCCTAACTCAGTTCATGTGTAGCCATGTTTACAGGATCTTCCTAAGTGATATCTTATGATAAGTTTCTTTTCCCGTGTGACTTCTTTCACTTAGAATCATCGTACCTGAATCCACTCATTTTGCTGCTACTGGTCTTATGACATTGATTTCGTGGCTGAGGGATATTCCATCGTACGTAAGTTCCACAATGTTTGGAACCATTTTTATATTTCCTGGGATATTTCAGGTGTACCCAGGTTGAGGTTCCTGTAAGCAGTGCAGCCCTCAATTTGGGGGTGGCTCTGTCTTATGGATTTTCAGTTTTCCCAAGGTATATTCCCTAGACTGGAAGTGCCCTTGGCTCTGTAGCTCTGTTGTTTACTTGTTTTAGGGGACACAATGCACTCCTCCAGTGAGGCAGTTGGCAACTTACATCCCGCCCATCAGCATAACAAGGCTCCCTGTTCTCCAGGGCCTGTCTTGCCTTTCTGGTTTTTACACATTTTGTGGATGTCCCTTTTGACCGGTGGGAAGTGATACTCCTTTGTAGTGCAGATTTGCATTGCCCGCTTGCTTGCTTGGCCAAAAAGGGCGTATGCGTTTTCTCCTGAATATATTCAGGAGAAAACGCATACGCCCTTTTTGGCCAAGTGCATCATTGTCGAAGTTGTGCCCCTCTTCCTGTGCTTTACAGGCGATTCCAACGTACCTCTTGAAATCTGTTTCCTGCTATTCTGCCTCGCTTTCAAGTCCGCCTCGTTGCCTTCCCTCAACAGATTTTTGGACGATAGTTGGCCTTGATTACTCTGCCAGTTTGTGAATTGCTGTGCCCCTGAGCTCCATTTTTCAACTCGTTTTTTGTGAGCTGAACGCAAGTCCAAACTTTTGGTTCAGGACCTCTACTGGTTCCCGGTGGGTGGCTGAGACTTTGGTTCATTCTTCTTCCTGCCGGGAAATTAGAGTGACTTGTGCCCATCCAAATGCCTAACAGCTACTCTCTCATTGGTTCTCCCTCTTCCCTTTCATCCTCTGCCAAATTGGCAACCTGTGCGAACCAGGAGCTTGAAGGGGCTGTCTCTCCAAGTTGGGAGATTGATAGGAAAGCAGTTGGAAAGTCAAACCGGAGCACCAGGAGAGGGGCTCTTCGTTGAGTTTTAGAAACCTTTCGTATTCACAGTGTGTCCATTCTCTAGGTTTCCCGTACACGTTATAGCTGTAGTAATATTCGCTTCCACCTGGAGAGCTGGGACCCATGGAATGGGTGCCATGCATTATTGCTTTAAAGGGTCTGCATTTGCTCACCCAATCTCACCAATCCTCTCAGTCCCAAGTGTCCAGCCTTATGCCACATCCAGCTGTCATTGTAGATAGGGTCATTCCAGGTTGCATCAGAGACCCTGAAGGAATTGTAAAGAATTTCCCTGTTTCTTTGTTCTGTTTTTGAAATTCCTTTTTAGAGTGGGTTTGAGCTGATTCTCGCTGCCATGTTTATGCCAGTCTAGACGCACTTGATTCCCTTACGGAGACATATCAATACGTAGGTTTTAAGATTCTTACTAGCCAGATCTATTCCTCTGCGGGAAATATGGGGTTTTGAGTCCCTTTCACTGAGGAAGGTGTAGGTCTTGTCTATTCCATAGTTGGTTTTTGGAACGGTACCTGTGCTTATATCAAAGTCTGGTTTGATGCATCACCCCACCTCTCCTTCCCCCTTAAGCAGGCATAAGAGTGTTTTCTAAATGTGAGACTCTGTTCTCTTGCCTAACTCAGTTCATGTGTAGCCATGTTTACAGGATCTTCCTAAGTGATATCTTATGATAAGTTTCTTTTCCCGTGTGACTTCTTTCACTTAGAATCATCGTACCTGAATCCACTCATTTTGCTGCTACTGGTCTTATGACATTGATTTCGTGGCTGAGGGATATTCCATCGTACGTAAGTTCCACAATGTTTGGAACCATTTTTATATTTCCTGGGATATTTCAGGTGTACCCAGGTTGAGGTTCCTGTAAGCAGTGCAGCCCTCAATTTGGGGGTGGCTCTGTCTTATGGATTTTCAGTTTTCCCAAGGTATATTCCCTAGACTGGAAGTGCACTTGGCTCTGTAGCTCTGCTGTTTACTTGTTTTAGGGGACACAATGCACTCCTCCAGTGAGGCAGTTGGCAACTTACATCCCGCCCATCAGCATAACAAGGCTCCCTGTTCTCCAGGGCCTGTCTTGCCTTTCTGGTTTTTACACATTTTGTGGATGTCCCTTTTGACCGGTGGGAAGTGATACTCCTTTGTTGTGCAGATTTGCATTGCCTGCTTGCTTGCTTGGCCAAAAAGGGCGTATGCGTTTTCTCCTGAATATATTCAGGAGAAAACGCATACGCCCTTTTTGGCCAAGTGCATCATTGTCGAAGTTGTGCCCCTCTTCCTGTGCTTTACAGGCGATTCCAACGTACCTCTTGAAATCTGTTTCCTGCTATTCTGCCTCGCTTTCAAGTCCGCCTCGTTGCCTTCTCTCAACAGATTTTTGGACGATAGTTGGCCTTGATTACTCTGCCAGTTTGTGAATTGCTGTGCCCCTGAGCTCCATTTTTCAACTCGTTTTTTGTGAGCTGAATGCAAGTCCAAACTTTTGGTTCAGGACCTCTACTGGTTCCCGGTGGGTGGCTGAGACTTTGGTTCATTCTTCTTCCTGCCGGGAAATTAGAGTGATTTGTGCCCATCCAAATGCCTAACAGCTACTCTCTCATTGGTTGTCCCTCTTCCCTTTCATCCTCTGCCAAATTGGCAACCTGTGCGAACCAGGAGCTTAAAGGGGCTGTCTCTCCAAGTTGGGAGATTGATAGGAAAGCAGTTGGAAAGTCAAACCGGAGCACCAGGAGAGGGGCTCTTCGTTGAGTTTTAGAAACCTTTCGTATTCACAGTGTGTCCATTCTCTAGGTTTCCCGTACACGTTATAGCTGTAGTAATATTCCCTTCCACCTGGAGAGCTGGGACCCATGGAATGGGTGCCATGCATTATTGCTTTAAAGGGTCTGCATTTGCTCACCCAATCTCACCAATCCTCTCAGTCCCAAGTGTCCAGCCTTATGCCACATCCAGCTGTCATTGTAGATAGGGTCATTCCAGGTTGCATCAGAGACCCTGAAGGAATTGTAAAGAATTTCCCTGTTTCTTTGTTCTGTTTTTGAAATTCCTTTTTAGAGTGGGTTTGAGCTGATTCTCGCTGCCATGTTTATGCCAGTCTAGACGCACTTGATTCCCTTACGGAGACATATCAATACGTAGGTTTTAAGATTCTTACTAGCCAGATCTATTCCTCTGCGGGAAATATGGGGTTTTGAGTCCCTTTCACTGAGGAAGGTGTAGGTCTTGTCTATTCCATAGTTGGTTTTTGGAACGGTACCTGTGCTTATATCAAAGTCTGGTTTGATGCATCACCCCACCTCTCCTTCCCCCTTAAGCAGGCATAAGAGTGTTTTCTAAATGTGAGACTCTGTTCTCTTGCCTAACTCAGTTCATGTGTAGCCATGTTTACAGGATCTTCCTAAGTGATATCTTATGATAAGTTTCTTTTCCCGTGTGACTTCTTTCACTTAGAATCATCGTACCTGAATCCACTCATTTTGCTGCTACTGGTCTTATGACATTGATTTCGTGGCTGAGGGATATTCCATCGTACGTAAGTTCCACAATGTTTGGAACCATTTTTATATTTCCTGGGATATTTCAGGTGTACCCAGGTTGAGGTTCCTGTAAGCAGTGCAGCCCTCAATTTGGGGGTGGCTCTGTCTTATGGATTTTCAGTTTTCCCAAGGTATATTCCCTAGACTGGAAGTGCACTTGGCTCTGTAGCTCTGCTGTTTACTTGTTTTAGGGGACACAATGCACTCCTCCAGTGAGGCAGTTGGCAACTTACATCCCGCCCATCAGCATAACAAGGCTCCCTGTTCTCCAGGGCCTGTCTTGCCTTTCTGGTTTTTACACATTTTGTGGATGTCCCTTTTGACCGGTGGGAAGTGATACTCCTTTGTTGTGCAGATTTGCATTGCCTGCTTGCTTGCTTGGCCAAAAAGGGCGTATGCGTTTTCTCCTGAATATATTCAGGAGAAAACGCATACGCCCTTTTTGGCCAAGTGCATCATTGTCGAAGTTGTGCCCCTCTTCCTGTGCTTTACAGGCGATTCCAACGTACCTCTTGAAATCTGTTTCCTGCTATTCTGCCTCGCTTTCAAGTCCGCCTCGTTGCCTTCTCTCAACAGATTTTTGGACGATAGTTGGCCTTGATTACTCTGCCAGTTTGTGAATTGCTGTGCCCCTGAGCTCCATTTTTCAACTCGTTTTTTGTGAGCTGAACGCAAGTCCAAACTTTTGGTTCAGGACCTCTACTGGTTCCCGGTGGGTGGCTGAGACTTTGGTTCATTCTTCTTCCTGCCGGGAAATTAGAGTGATTTGTGCCCATCCAAATGCCTAACAGCTACTCTCTCATTGGTTGTCCCTCTTCCCTTTCATCCTCTGCCAAATTGGCAACCTGTGCGAACCAGGAGCTTAAAGGGGCTGTCTCTCCAAGTTGGGAGATTGATAGGAAAGCAGTTGGAAAGTCAAACCGGAGCACCAGGAGAGGGGCTCTTCGTTGAGTTTTAGAAACCTTTCGTATTCACAGTGTGTCCATTCTCTAGGTTTCCCGTACACGTTATAGCTGTAGTAATATTCCCTTCCACCTGGAGAGCTGGGACCCATGGAATGGGTGCCATGCATTATTGCTTTAAAGGGTCTGCATTTGCTCACCCAATCTCACCAATCCTCTCAGTCCCAAGTGTCCAGCCTTATGCCACATCCAGCTGTCATTGTAGATAGGGTCATTCCAGGTTGCATCAGAGACCCTGAAGGAATTGTAAAGAATTTCCCTGTTTCTTTGTTCTGTTTTTGAAATTCCTTTTTAGAGTGGGTTTGAGCTGATTCTCGCTGCCATGTTTATGCCAGTCTAGACGCACTTGATTCCCTTACGGAGACATATCAATACGTAGGTTTTAAGATTCTTACTAGCCAGATCTATTCCTCTGCGGGAAATATGGGGTTTTGAGTCCCTTTCACTGAGGAAGGTGTAGGTCTTGTCTATTCCATAGTTGGTTTTTAGAACGGTACCTGTGCTTATATCAAACTCTGGTTTGATGCATCACCCCACCTCTCCTTCCCCCTTAAGCAGGCATAAGAGTGTTTTCTAAATGTGAGACTCTGTTCTCTTGCCTAACTCAGTTCATGTGTAGCCATGTTTACAGGATCTTCCTAAGTGATATCTTATGATAAGTTTCTTTTCCCGTGTGACTTCTTTCACTTAGAATCATCGTACCTGAATCCACTCATTTTGCTGCTACTGGTCTTATGACCTTGATTTCGTGGCTGAGGGATATTCCATCGTACGTAAGTTCCACAATGTTTGGAACCATTTTTATATTTCCTGGGATATTTCAGGTGTACCCAGGTTGAGGTTCCTGCAAGCAGTGCAGCCCTCAATTTGGGGGTGGCTAAGTCTTATGGATTTTCAGTTTTCCCAAGGTATATTCCCTAGACTGGAAGTGCCCTTGGCTCTGTAGCTCTGTTGTTTACTTGTTTTAGGGGACACAATGCACTCCTCCAGTGAGGCAGTTGGCAACTTACATCCCGCCCATCAGCATAACAAGGCTCCCTGTTCTCCAGGGCCTGTCTTGCCTTTCTGGTTTTTACACATTTTGTGGATGTCCCTTTTGACCGGTGGGAAGTGATACTCCTTTGTAGTGCAGATTTGCATTGCCCGCTTGCTTGCTTGGCCAAAAAGGGCGTATGCGTTTTCTCCTGAATATATTCAGGAGAAAACACATACGCCCTTTTTGGCCAAGTGCATCATTGTCGAAGTTGTGCCCCTCTTCCTGTGCTTTACAGGCGATTCCAACGTACCTCTTGAATTCTGTTTCCTGCTCTTCTGCCTCGCTTTCAAGTCCGCCTCGTTGCCTTCCCTCAACAGATTTTTGGACGATAGTTGGCCTTGATTACTCTGCCAGTTTGTGAATTGCTGTGCCCCTGAGCTCCATTTTTCAACTCGTTTTTTGTGAGCTGAACGCAAGTCCAAACTTTTGGTTCAGGACCTCTACTGGTTCCCGGTGGGTGGCTGAGACTTTGGTTCATTCTTCTTCCTGCCGGGAAATTAGAGTGACATGTGCCCATCCAAATGCCTAACAGCTACTCTCTCATTGGTTCTCCCTCTTCCCTTTCATCCTCTGCCAAATTGGCAACCTGTGCGAACCAGGAGCTTAAAGGGGCTGTCTCTCCAAGTTGGGAGATTGATAGGAAAGCAGTTGGAAAGTCAAACCGGAGCACCAGGAGAGGGGCTCTTCATTGAGTTTTAGAAACCTTTCGTATTCACAGTGTGTCCATTCTCTAGGTTTCCCGTACACGTTATAGCTGTAGTAATATTCCCTTCCACCTGGAGAGCTGGGACCCATGGAATGGGTGCCATGCATTATTGCTTTAAAGGGTCTGCATTTGCTCACCCAATCTCACCAATCCTCTCAGTCCCAAGTGTCCAGCCTTATGCCACATCCAGCTGTCATTGTAGATAGGGTCATTCCAGGTTGCATCAGAGACCCTGAAGGAATTGTAAAGAATTTCCCTGTTTCTTTGTTCTGTTTTTGAAATTCCTTTTTAGAGTGGGTTTGAGCTGATTCTCGCGGCCATGTTTATGCCAGTCTAGACACACTTGATTCCCTTACGGAGACATATCAATACATAGGTTTTAAGATTCTTACTAGTCAGATCTATTCCTCTGCGGGAAATATGGGGTTTTGAGTCCCTTTCACTGAGGAAGGTGTAGGTCTTGTCTATTCCATAGTTGGTTTTTGGAACGGTACCTGTGCTTATATCAAAGTCTGGTTTGATGCATCACCCCACCTCTCCTTCCCCCTTAAGCAGGCATAAGTGTGTTTTCTAAATGTGAGACTCTGTTCTCTTGCCTAACTCAGTTCATGTGTAGCCATGTTTACAGGATCTTCCTAAGTGATATCTTATGATAAGTTTCTTTTCCCGTGTGACTTCTTTCACTTAGAATCATCGTACCTGAATCCAATCATTTTGCTGCTACTGGTCTTATGACCTTGATTTCGTGGCTGAGGGATATTCCATCGTACGTAAGTTCCACAATGTTTGGAACCATTTTTATATTTCCTGGGATATTTCAGGTGTACCCAGGTTGAGGTTCCTGTAAGCAGTGCAGCCCTCAATTTGGGGGTGGCTCTGTCTTATGGATTTTCAGTTTTCCCAAGGTATATTCCCTAGACTGGAAGTGCCCTTGGCTCTGTAGCTCTGTTGTTTACTTGTTTTAGGGGACACAATGCACTCCTCCAGTGAGGCAGTTGGCAACTTACATCCCGCCCATCAGCATAACAAGGCTCCCTGTTCTCCAGGGCCTGTCTTGCCTTTCTGGTTTTTACACATTTTGTGGATGTCCCTTTTGACCGGTGGGAAGTGATACTCCTTTGTAGTGCAGATTTGCATTTCCCGCTTGCTTGCTTGGCCAAAAAGGGCATATGCGTTTTCTCCTGAATATATTCAGGAGAAAACGCATACGCCCTTTTTGTCCAAGTGCATCATTGTCGAAGTTGTGCCCCTCTTCCTGTGCTTTACAGGCGATTCCAACGTACCTCTTGAAATCTGTTTCCTGCTATTCTGCCTCGCTTTCAAGTCCGCCTCGTTGCCTTCCCTCAACAGATTTTTGGACGATAGTTGGCCTTGATTACTCTGCCAGTTTGTGAATTGCTGTGCCCCTGAGCTCCATTTTTCAACTCGTTTTTTGTGAGCTGAACGCAAGTCCAAACTTTTGGTTCAGGACCTCTACTGGTTCCCGGTGGGTGGCTGAGACTTTGGTTCATTCTTCTTCCTGCCGGGAAATTAGAGTGACATGTGCCCATCCAAATGCCTAACAGCTACTCTCTCATTGGTTCTCCCTCTTCCCTTTCATCCTCTGCCAAATTGGCAACCTGTGCGATCCAGGAGCTTAAAGGGGCTGTCTCTCCAAGTTCGGAGATTGATAGGAAAGCAGTTGGAAAGTCAAACCGGAGCACCAGGAGAGGGGCTCTTCGTTGAGTTTTAGAAACCTTTCGTATTCACAGTGTGTCCATTCTCTAGGTTTCCCGTACACGTTATAGCTGTAGTAATATTCCCTTCCACCTGGAGAGCTGGGACCCATGGAATGGGTGCCATGCATTATTGCTTTAAAGGGTCTGCATTTGCTCACCCAATCTCACCAATCCTCTCAGTCCCAAGTGTCCAGCCTTATGCCACATCCAGCTGTCATTGTAGATAGGGTCATTCCAGGTTGCATCAGAGACCCTGAAGGAATTGTAAAGAATTTCCCTGTTTCTTTGTTCTGTTTTTGAAATTCCTTTTTAGAGTGGGTTTGAGCTGATTCTCGCGGCCATGTTTATGCCAGTCTAGACACACTTGATTCCCTTACGGAGACATATCAATACATAGGTTTTAAGATTCTTACTAGTCAGATCTATTCCTCTGCGGGAAATATGGGGTTTTGAGTCCCTTTCACTGAGGAAGGTGTAGGTCTTGTCTATTCCATAGTTGGTTTTTGGAACGGTACCTGTGCTTATATCAAAGTCTGGTTTGATGCATCACCCCACCTCTCCTTCCCCCTTAAGCAGGCATAAGTGTGTTTTCTAAATGTGAGACTCTGTTCTCTTGCCTAACTCAGTTCATGTGTAGCCATGTTTACAGGATCTTCCTAAGTGATATCTTATGATAAGTTTCTTTTCCCGTGTGACTTCTTTCACTTAGAATCATCGTACCTGAATCCACTCATTTTGCTGCTACTGGTCTTATGACCTTGATTTCGTGGCTGAGGGATATTCCATCGTACGTAAGTTCCACAATGTTTGGAACCATTTTTATATTTCCTGGGATATTTCAGGTGTACCCAGGTTGAGGTTCCTGTAAGCAGTGCAGCCCTGAATTTGGGGGTGGCTCTGTCTTATGGATTTTCAGTTTTCCCAAGGTATATTCCCTAGACTGGAAGTGCCCTTGGCTCTGTAGCTCTGTTGTTTACTTGTTTTAGGGGACACAATGCACTCCTCCAGTGAGGCAGTTGGCAACTTACATCCCGCCCATCAGCATAACAAGGCTCCCTGTTCTCCAGGGCCTGTCTTGCCTTTCTGGTTTTTACACATTTTGTGGATGTCCCTTTTGACCGGTGGGAAGTGATACTCCTTTGTAGTGCAGATTTGCATTGCCCGCTTGCTTGCTTGGCCAAAAAGGGCGTATGCGTTTTCTCCTGAATATATTCAGGAGAAAACACATACGCCCTTTTTGGCCAAGTGCATCATTGTCGAAGTTGTGCCCCTCTTCCTGTGCTTTACAGGCGATTCCAACGTACCTCTTGAAATCTGTTTCCTGCTATTCTGCCTCGCTTTCAAGTCCGCCTCGTTGCCTTCCCTCAACAGATTTTTGGACGATAGTTGGCCTTGATTACTCTGCCAGTTTGTGAATTGCTGTGCCCCTGAGCTCCATTTTTCAACTCGTTTTTTGTGAGCTGAACGCAAGTCCAAACTTTTGGTTCAGGACCTCTACTGGTTCCCGGTGGGTGGCTGAGACTTTGGTTCATTCTTCTTCCTGCCGGGAAATTAGAGTGACTTGTGCCCATCCAAATGCCTAACAGCTACTCTCTCATTGGTTCTCCCTCTTCCCTTTCATCCTCTGCCAAATTGGCAACCTGTGCGAACCAGGAGCTTAAAGGGGCTGTCTCTCCAAGTTGGGAGATTGATAGGAAAGCAGTTGGAAAGTCAAACCGGAGCACCAGGAGAGGGGCTCTTCGTTGAGTTTTAGAAACCTTTCGTATTCACAGTGTGTCCATTCTCTAGGTTTCCCGTACACGTTATAGCTGTAGTAATATTCCCTTCCACCTGGAGAGCTGGGACCCATGGAATGGGTGCCATGCATTATTGCTTTAAAGGGTCTGCATTTGCTCACCCAATCTCACCAATCCTCTCAGTCCCAAGTGTCCAGCCTTATGCCACATCCAGCTGTCATTGTAGATAGGGTCATTCCAGGTTGCATCAGAGACCCTGAAGGAATTGTAAAGAATTTCCCTGTTTCTTTGTTCTGTTTTTGAAATTCCTTTTTAGAGTGGGTTTGAGCTGATTCTCGCTGCCATGTTTATGCCAGTCTAGACGCACTTGATTCCCTTACGGAGACATATCAATACGTAGGTTTTAAGATACTTACTAGCCAGATCTATTCCTCTGCGGGAAATATGGGGTTTTGAGTCCCTTTCACTGAGGAAGGTGTAGGTCTTGTCTATTCCATAGTTGGTTTTTGGAACGGTACCTGTGCTTATATCAAAGTCTGGTTTGATGCATCACCCCACCTCTCCGTCCCCCTTAAGCAGGCATAAGAGTGTTTTCTAAATGTGAGACTCTGTTCTCTTGCCTAACTCAGTTCATGTGTAGCCATGTTTACAGGATCTTCCTAAGTGATATCTTATGATAAGTTTCTTTTCCCGTGTGACTTCTTTCACTTAGAATCATCGTACCTGAATCCACTCATTTTGCTGCTACTGGTCTTATGACCTTGATTTCGTGGCTGAGGGATATTCCATCGTACGTAAGTTCCACAATGTTTGGAACCATTTTTATATTTCCTGGGATATTTCAGGTGTACCCAGGTTGAGGTTCCTGTAAGCAGTGCAGCCCTCAATTTGGGGGTGGCTCTGTCTTATGGATTTTCAGTTTTCCCAAGGTATATTCCCTAGACTGGAAGTGCCCTTGGCTCTGTAGCTCTGTTGTTTACTTGTTTTAGGGGACACAATGCACTCCTCCAGTGAGGCAGTTGGCAACTTACATCCCGCCCATCAGCATAACAAGGCTCCCTGTTCTCCAGGGCCTGTCTTGCCTTTCTGGTTTTTACACATGTTGTGGATGTCCCTTTTGACCGGTGGGAAGTGATACTCCTTTGTAGTGCAGATTTGCATTGCCCGCTTGCTTGCTTGGCCAAAAAGGGCGTATGCGTTTTCTCCTGAATATATTCAGGAGAAAACGCATACGCCCTTTTTGGCCAAGTGCATCATTGTCGAAGTTGTGCCCCTCTTCCTGTGCTTTACAGGCGATTCCAACGTACCTCTTGAAATCTGTTTCCTGCTATTCTGCCTCGCTTTCAAGTCCGCCTCGTTGCCTTCCCTCAACAGATTTTTGGACGATAGTTGGCCTTGATTACTCTGCCAGTTTGTGAATTGCTGTGCCCCTGAGCTCCATTTTTCAACTCGTTTTTTGTGAGCCGAACGCAAGTCCAAACTTTTGGTTCAGGATCTCTACTGGTTCCCGGTGGGTGGCTGAGACTTTGGTTCATTCTTCTTCCTGCCGGGAAATTAGAGTGACTTGTGCCCATCCAAATGCCTAACAGCTACTCTCTCATTGGTTCTCCCTCTTCCCTTTCATCCTCTGCCAAATTGGCAACCTGTGCGAACCAGGAGCTTAAAGGGGCTGTCTCTCCAAGTTGGGAGATTGATAGGAAAGCAGTTGGAAAGTCAAACCGGAGCACCAGGAGAGGGGCTCTTCGTTGAGTTTTAGAAACCTTTCATATTCACAGTGTGTCCATTCTCTAGGTATCCCGTACACGTTATAGCTGTAGTAATATTCCCTTCCACCTGGAGAGCTGGGACCCATGGAATGGGTGCCATGCATTATTGCTTTAAAGGGTCTGCATTTGCTCACCCAATCTCACCAATCCTCTCAGTCCCAAGTGTCCAGCCTTATGCCACATCCAGCTGTCATTGTAGATAGGGTCATTCCAGGTTGCATCAGAGACCCTGAAGGAATTGTAAAGAATTTCCCTGTTTCTTTGTTCTGTTTTTGAAATTCCTTTTTAGAGTGGGTTTGAGCTGATTCTCGCTGCCATGTTTATGCCAGTCTAGACGCACTTGATTCCCTTACGGAGACATATCAATACGTAGGTTTTAAGATTCTTACTAGTCAGATCTATTCCTCTGCGGGAAATATGGGGTTTTGAGTCCCTTTCACTGAGGAAGGTGTAGGTCTTGTCTATTCCATAGTTGGTTTTTGGAACGGTACCTGTGCTTATATCAAAGTCTGGTTTGATGCATCACCCCACCTCTCCTTCCCCCTTAAGCAGGCATAAGAGTGTTTTCTAAATGTGAGACTCTGTTCTCTTGCCTAACTCAGTTCATGTGTAGCCATGTTTACAGGATCTTCCTAAGTGATATCTTATGATAAGTTTCTTTTCCTGTGTGACTTCTTTCACTTAGAATCATCGTACCTGAATCCACTCATTTTGCTGCTACTGGTCTTATGTCATTGATTTCATGGTTGAGGGATATTCCATCGTACGTATGTTCCACAATGTTTGGAACCATTTTTATATTTCCTGGGATATTTCAGGTGTACCCAGGTTGAGGTTCTTGTAAGCAGTGCAGCCCTCAATTTGGGGGTGGCTCTGTCTTATGGATTTTCAGTTTTCCCAAGGTATATTCCCTAGACAGGAAGTGCCCTTGGCTCTGTAGCTCTGTTGTTTACTTGTTTTAGGGAACACAATGCACTCCTCCAGTGAGGCAGTTGGCAACTTACATCCCGCCCATCAGCATAACAAGGCTCCCTGTTCTCCAGGGCCTGTCTTGCCTTTCTGGTTTTTACACATTTTGTGGATGTCCCTTTTGACCGGTGGGAAGTGATACTCCTTTGTAGTGCAGATTTGCATTGCCCGCTTGCTTGCTTGGCCAAAAAGGGCGTATGCGTTTTCTCCTGAATATATTCAGGAGAAAACGCATACGCCCTTTTTGGACAAGTGCATCATTGTCGAAGTTGTGCCCCTCTTCCTGTGCTTTACAGGCGATTCCAACGTACCTCTTGAATTCTGTTTCCTGCTATTCTGCCTCGCTTTCAAGTCCGCCTCGTTGCCTTCCCTCAACAGATTTTTGGACGATAGTTGGCCTTGATTACTCTGCCAGTTTGTGAATTGCTGTGCCCCTGAGCTCCATTTTTCAACTCGTTTTTTGTGAGCTGAACGCAAGTCCAAACTTTTGGTTCAGGACCTCTACTGGTTCCCGGTGGGTGGCTGAGACTTTGGTTCATTCTTCTTCCTGCCGGGAAATTAGAGTGACATGTGCCCATCCAAATGCCTAACAGCTACTCTCTCATTGGTTCTCCCTCTTCCCTTTCATCCTCTGCCAAATTGGCAACCTGTGCGAACCAGGAGCTTAAAGGGGCTGTCTCTCCAAGTTGGGAGATTGATAGGAAAGCAGTTGGAAAGTCAAACCGGAGCACCAGGAGAGGGGCTCTTCATTGAGTTTTAGAAACCTTTCGTATTCACAGTGTGTCCATTCTCTGGCTTTCCCGTACACGTTATAGCTGTAGTAATATTCCCTTCCACCTGGAGAGCTGGGACCCATGGAATGGGTGCCATGCATTATTGCTTTAAAGGGTCTGCATTTGCTCACCCAATCTCACCAATCCTCTCAGTCCCAAGTGTCCAGCCTTATGCCACATCCAGCTGTCATTGTAGATAGGGTCATTCCAGGTTGCATCAGAGACCCTGAAGGAATTGTAAAGAATTTCCCTGTTTCTTTGTTCTGTTTTTGAAATTCCTTTTTAGAGTGGGTTTGAGCTGATTCTCGCGGCCATGTTTATGCCAGTCTAGACGCACTTGATTCCCTTACGGAGACATATCTATACGTAGGTTTTAAGATTCTTACTAGCCAGATCTATTCCTCTGCGGGAAATATGGGATTTTGAGTCCCTTTCACTGAGGAAGGTGTAGGTCTTGTCTATTCCATAGTTGGTTTTTGGAACGGTACCTGTGCTTATATCAAAGTCTGGTTTGATGCATCACCCCACCTCTCCTTCCCCCTTAAGCAGGCATAAGAGTGTTTTCTAAATGTGAGACTCTGTTCTCTTGCCTAACTCAGTTCATGTGTAGCCATGTTTACAGGATCTTCCTAAGTGATATCTTATGATAAGTTTCTTTTCCCGTGTGACTTCTTTCACTTAGAATCATCGTACCTGAATCCACTCATTTTGCTGCTACTGGTCTTATGACCTTGATTTCGTGGCTGAGGGATATTCCATCGTACGTAAGTTCCACAGTGTTTGGAACCATTTTTATATTTCCTGGGATATTTCAGGTGTACCCAGGTTGAGGTTCCTGTAAGCAGTGCAGCCCTCAATTTGGGGTTGGCTCTGTCTTATGGATTTTCAGTTTTCCCAAGGTATATTCCCTAGACTGGAAGTGCCCTTGGCTCTGTAGCTCTGTTGTTTACTTGTTTTAGGGGACACAATGCACTCCTCCAGTGAGGCAGTTGGCAACTTACATCCCGCCCATCAGCATAACAAGGCTCCCTGTTCTCCAGGGCCTGTCTTGCCTTTCTGGTTTTTACACATTTTGTGGATGTCCCTTTTGACCAGTGGGAAGTGATACTCCTTTGTAGTGCAGATTTGCATTGCCCGCTTGCTTGCTTGGCCAAAAAGGGCGTATGCGTTTTCTCCTGAATATATTCAGGAGAAAACGCATACGCCCTTTTTGGCCAAGTGCATCATTGTCGAAGTTGTGCCCCTCTTCCTGTGCTTTACAGGCGATTCCAACGTACCTCTTGAAATCTGTTTCCTGCTATTCTGCCTCGCTTTCAAGTCCGCCTCGTTGCCTTCCCTCAACAGATTTTTGGACGATAGTTGGCCTTGATTACTCTGCCAGTTTGTGAATTGCTGTGCCCCTGAGCTCCATTTTTCAACTCGTTTTTTGTGAGCTGAACGCAAGTCCAAACTTTTGGTTCAGGACCTCTACTGGTTCCCGGTGGGTGGCTGAGACTTTGGTTCATTCTTCTCCCTGCCGGGAAATTAGAGTGACATGTGCCCATCCAAATGCCTAACAGCTACTCTCTCATTGGTTCTCCCTCTTCCCTTTCATCCTCTGCCAAATTGGCAACCTGTGCGAACCAGGAGCTTAAAGGGGCTGTCTCTCCAAGTTGGGAGATTGATAGGAAAGCAGTTGGAAAGTCAAACCGGAGCACCAGGAGAGGGGCTCTTCGTTGAGTTTTAGAAACCTTTCGTATTCACAGTGTGTCCATTCTCTAGGTTTCCCGTACACGTTATAGCTGTAGTAATATTCCCTTCCACCTGGAGAGCTGGGACCCATGGAATGGGTGCCATGCATTATTGCTTTAAAGGGTCTGCATTTGCTCACCCAATCTCACCAATCCTCTCAGTCCCAAGTGTCCAGCCTTATGCCACATCCAGCTGTCATTGTAGATAGGGTCATTCCAGGTTGCATCAGAGACCCTGAAGGAATTGTAAAGAATTTCCCTGTTTCTTTGTTCTGTTTTTGAAATTCCTTTTTAGAGTGGGTTTGAGCTGATTCTCACTGCCATGTTTATGCCAGTCTAGACGCACTAGATTCCCTTACGGAGACATATCAATACGTATGTTTTAAGATTCTTACTAGCCAGATCTATTCCTCTGCGGGAAATATGGGGTTTTGAGTCCCTTTCACTGAGGAAGGTGTAGGTCTTGTCTATTCCATAGTTGGTTTTTGGAACGGTACCTGTGCTTATATCAAAGTCTGGTTTGATGCATCACCCCACCTCTCCTTCCCCCTTAAGCAGGCATAAGAGTGTTTTCTAAATGTGAGACTCTGTTCTCTTGCCTAACTCAGTTCATGTGTAGCCATGTTTACAGGATCTTCCTAAGTGATATCTTATGATAAGTTTCTTTTCCCGTGTGACTTCTTTCACTTAGAATCATCGTACCTGAATCCACTCATTTTGCTGCTACTGGTCTTATGACCTTGATTTCGTGGCTGAGGGATATTCCATCGTACGTAAGTTCCACAATGTTTGGAACCATTTTTATATTTCCTGGGATATTTCAGGTGTACCCAGGTTGAGGTTCCTGTAAGCAGTGCAGCCCTCAATTTGGGGGTGGCTCTGTCTTATGGATTTTCAGTTTTCCCAAGGTATATTCCCTAGACTGGAAGTGCCCTTGGCTCTGTAGCTCTGTTGTTTACTTGTTTTAGGGGACACAATGCACTCCTCCAGTGAGGCAGTTGGCAACTTACATCCCGCCCATCAGCATAACAAGGCTCCCTGTTCTCCAGGGCCTGTCTTGCCTTTCTGGTTTTTACACATTTTGTGGATGTCCCTTTTGACCGGTGGGAAGTGATACTCCTTTGTAGTGCAGATTTGCATTGCCCGCTTGCTTGCTTGGCCAAAAAGGGCGTATGCGTTTTCTCCTGAATATATTCAGGAGAAAACGCATACGCCCTTTTTGGCCAAGTGCATCATTGTCGAAGTTGTGCCCCTCTTCCTGTGCTTTACAGGCGATTCCAACGTACCTCTTGAAATCTGTTTCCTGCTATTCTGCCTCGCTTTCAAGTCCGCCTCGTTGCCTTCCCTCAACAGATTTTTGGACGATAGTTGGCCTTGATTACTCTGCCAGTTTGTGAATTGCTGTGCCCCTGAGCTCCATTTTTCAACTCGTTTTTTGTGAGCTGAACGCAAGTCCAAACTTTTGGTTCAGGACCTCTACTGGTTCCCGGTGGGTGGCTGAGACTTTGGTTCATTCTTCTCCCTGCCGGGAAATTAGAGTGACATGTGCCCATCCAAATGCCTAACAGCTACTCTCTCATTGGTTCTCCCTCTTCCCTTTCATCCTCTGCCAAATTGGCAACCTGTGCGAACCAGGAGCTTAAAGGGGCTGTCTCTCCAAGTTGGGAGATTGATAGGAAAGCAGTTGGAAAGTCAAACCGGAGCACCAGGAGAGGGGCTCTTCGTTGAGTTTTAGAAACCTTTCGTATTCACAGTGTGTCCATTCTCTAGGTTTCCCGTACACGTTATAGCTGTAGTAATATTCCCTTCCACCTGGAGAGCTGGGACCCATGGAATGGGTGCCATGCATTATTGCTTTAAAGGGTCTGCATTTGCTCACCCAATCTCACCAATCCTCTCAGTCCCAAGTGTCCAGCCTTATGCCACATCCAGCTGTCATTGTAGATAGGGTCATTCCAGGTTGCATCAGAGACCCTGAAGGAATTGTAAAGAATTTCCCTGTTTCTTTGTTCTGTTTTTGAAATTCCTTTTTAGAGTGGGTTTGAGCTGATTCTCGCTGCCATGTTTATGCCAGTCTAGACGCACTTGATTCCCTTACGGAGACATATCAATACGTAGGTTTTAAGATTCTTACTAGCCAGATCTATTCCTCTGCGGGAAATATGGGGTTTTGAGTCCCTTTCACTGAGGAAGGTGTAGGTCTTGTCTATTCCATAGTTGGTTTTTGGAACGGTACCTGTGCTTATATCAAAGTCTGGTTTGATGCATCACCCCACCTCTCCTTCCCCCTTAAGCAGGCATAAGAGTGTTTTCTAAATGTGAGACTCTGTTCTCTTGCCTAACTCAGTTCATGTGTAGCCATGTTTACAGGATCTTCCTAAGTGATATCTTATGATAAGTTTCTTTTCCCGTGTGACTTCTTTCACTTAGAATCATCGTACCTGAATCCACTCATTTTGCTGCTACTGGTCTTATGACCTTGATTTCGTGGCTGAGGGATATTCCATCGTACGTAAGTTCCACAATGTTTGGAACCATTTTTATATTTCCTGGGATATTTCAGGTGTACCCAGGTTGAGGTTCCTGTAAGCAGTGCAGCCCTCAATTTGGGGGTGGCTCTGTCTTATGGATTTTCAGTTTTCCCAAGGTATATTCCCTAGACTGGAAGTGCCCTTGGCTCTGTAGCTCTGTTGTTTACTTGTTTTAGGGGACACAATGCACTCCTCCAGTGAGGCAGTTGGCAACTTACATCCCGCCCATCAGCATAACAAGGCTCCCTGTTCTCCAGGGCCTGTCTTGCCTTTCTGGTTTTTACACATTTTGTGGATGTCCCTTTTGACCGGTGGGAAGTGATACTCCTTTGTAGTGCAGATTTGCATTGCCCGCTTGCTTGCTTGGCCAAAAAGGGCGTATGCGTTTTCTCCTGAATATATTCAGGAGAAAACGCATACGCCCTTTTTGGCCAAGTGCATCATTGTCGAAGTTGTGCCCCTCTTCCTGTGCTTTACAGGCGATTCCAACGTACCTCTTGAAATCTGTTTCCTGCTATTCTGCCTCGCTTTCAAGTCCGCCTCGTTGCCTTCCCTCAACAGATTTTTGGACGATAGTTGGCCTTGATTACTCTGCCAGTTTGTGAATTGCTGTGCCCCTGAGTTCCATTTTTCAACTCGTTTTTTGTGAGCTGAACGCAAGTCCAAACTTTTGGTTCAGGACCTCTACTGGTTCCCGGTGGGTGGCTGAGACTTTGGTTCATTCTTCTTCCTGCCGGGAAATTAGAGTGACTTGTGCCCATCCAAATGCCTAACAGCTACTCTCTCATTGGTTCTCCCTCTTCCCTTTCATCCTCTGCCAAATTGGCAACCTGTGCGAACCAGAGGCTTAAAGGGGCTGTCTCTCCAAGTTGGGAGATTGATAGGAAAGCAGTTGGAAAGTCAAACCGGAGCACCAGGAGAGGGGCTCTTCGTTGAGTTTTAGAAACCTTTCGTATTCACAGTGTGTCCATTCTCTAGGTTTCCCGTACACGTTATAGCTGTAGTAATATTCCCTTCCACCTGGAGAGCTGGGACCCATGGAATGGGTGCCATGCATTATTGCTTTAAAGGGTCTGCATTTGCTCACCCAATCTCACCAATCCTCTCAGTCCCAAGTGTCCAGCCTTATGCCACATCCAGCTGTCATTGTAGATAGGGTCATTCCAGGTTGCATCAGAGACCCTGAAGGAATTGTAAAGAATTTCCCTGTTTCTTTGTTCTGTTTTTGAAATTCCTTTTTAGAGTGGGTTTGAGCTGATTCTCGCTGCCATGTTTATGCCAGTCTAGACGCACTTGATTCCCTTACGGAGACATATCAATACGTAGGTTTTAAGATTCTTACTAGCCAGATCTATTCCTCTGCGGGAAATATGGGGTTTTGAGTCCCTTTCACTGAGGAAGGTGTAGGTCTTGTCTATTCCATAGTTGGTTTTTGGAACGGTACCTGTGCTTATATCAAACTCGGGTTTGATGCATCACCCCACCTCTCCTTCCCCCTTAAGCAGGCATAAGAGTGTTTTCTAAATGTGAGACTCTGTTCTCTTGCCTAACTCAGTTCATGTGTAGCCATGTTTACAGGATCTTCCTAAGTGATATCTTATGATAAGTTTCTTTTCCCGTGTGACTTCTTTCACTTAGAATCATCGTACCTGAATCCACTCATTTTGCTGCTACTGGTCTTATGACCTTGATTTCGTGGCTGAGGGATATTCCATCGTACGTAAGTTCCACAATGTTTGGAACCATTTTTATATTTCCTGGGATATTTCAGGTGTACCCAGGTTGAGGTTCCTGTAAGCAGTGCAGCCCTCAATTTGGGGGTGGCTCTGTCTTATGGATTTTCAGTTTTCCCAAGGTATATTCCCTAGACTGGAAGTGCCCTTGGCTCTGTAGCTCTGTTGTTTACTTGTTTTAGGGGACACAATGCACTCCTCCAGTGAGGCAGTTGGCAACTTACATCCCGCCCATCAGCATAACAAGGCTCCCTGTTCTCCAGGGCCTGTCTTGCCTTTCTGGTTTTTACACATTTTGTGGATGTCCCTTTTGACCGGTGGGAAGTGATACTCCTTTGTAGTGCAGATTTGCATTGCCCGCTTGCTTGCTTGGCCAAAAAGGGCGTATGCGTTTTCTCCTGAATATATTCAGGAGAAAACGCATACACCCTTTTTGGCCAAGGGCATCATTGTCGAAGTTGTGCCCCTCTTCCTGTGCTTTACAGGCGATTCCAACGTACCTCTTGAAATCTGTTTCCTGCTATTCTGCCTCGCTTTCAAGTCCGCCTCGTTGCCTTCCCTCAACAGATTTTTGGACGATAGTTGGCCTTGATTACTCTGCCAGTTTGTGAATTGCTGTGCCCCTGAGCTCCATTTTTCAACTCGTTTTTTGTGAGCTGAACGCAAGTCCAAACTTTTGGTTCAGGACCTCTACTGGTTCCCGGTGGGTGGCTGAGACTTTGGTTCATTCTTCTCCCTGCCGGGAAATTAGAGTGACATGTGCCCATCCAAATGCCTAACAGCTACTCTCTCATTGGTTCTCCCTCTTCCCTTTCATCCTCTGCCAAATTGGCAACCTGTGCGAACCAGGAGCTTAAAGGGGCTGTCTCTCCAAGTTGGGAGATTGATAGGAAAGCAGTTGGAAAGTCAAACCGGAGCACCAGGAGAGGGGCTCTTCGTTGAGTTTTAGAAACCTTTCGTATTCACAGTGTGTCCATTCTCTAGGTTTCCCGTACACGTTATAGCTGTAGTAATATTCCCTTCCACCTGGAGAGCTGGGACCCATGGAATGGGTGCCATGCATTATTGCTTTAAAGGGTCTGCATTTGCTCACCCAATCTCACCAATCCTCTCAGTCCCAAGTGTCCAGCCTTATGCCACATCCAGCTGTCATTGTAGATAGGGTCATTCCAGGTTGCATCAGAGACCCTGAAGGAATTGTAAAGAATTTCCCTGTTTCTTTGTTCTGTTTTTGAAATTCCTTTTTAGAGTGGGTTTGAGCTGATTCTCGCTGCCATGTTTATGCCAGTCTAGACGCACTTGATTCCCTTACGGAGACATATCAATACGTAGGTTTTAAGATTCTTACTAGCCAGATCTATTCCTCTGCGGGAAATATGGGGTTTTGAGTCCCTTTCACTGAGGAAGGTGTAGGTCTTGTCTATTCCATAGTTGGTTTTTGGAACGGTACCTGTGCTTATATCAAAGTCTGGTTTGATGCATCACCCCACCTCTCCTTCCCCCTTAAGCAGGCATAAGAGTGTTTTCTAAATGTGAGACTCTGTTCTCTTGCCTAACTCAGTTCATGTGTAGCCATGTTTACAGGATCTTCCTAAGTGATATCTTATGATAAGTTTCTTTTCCCGTGTGACTTCTTTCACTTAGAATCATCGTACCTGAATCCACTCATTTTGCTGCTACTGGTCTTATGACCTTGATTTCGTGGCTGAGGGATATTCCATCGTACGTAAGTTCCACAATGTTTGGAACCATTTTTATATTTCCTGGGATATTTCAGGTGTACCCAGGTTGAGGTTCCTGTAAGCAGTGCAGCCCTCAATTTGGGGGTGGCTCTGTCTTATGGATTTTCAGTTTTCCCAAGGTATATTCCCTAGACTGGAAGTGCCCTTGGCTCTGTAGCTCTGTTGTTTACTTGTTTTAGGGGACACAATGCACTCCTCCAGTGAGGCAGTTGGCAACTTACATCCCGCCCATCAGCATAACAAGGCTCCCTGTTCTCCAGGGCCTGTCTTGCCTTTCTGGTTTTTACACATTTTGTGGATGTCCCTTTTGACCGGTGGGAAGTGATACTCCTTTGTAGTGCAGATTTGCATTGCCCGCTTGCTTGCTTGGCCAAAAAGGGCGTATGCGTTTTCTCCTGAATATATTCAGGAGAAAACGCATACGCCCTTTTTGGCCAAGTGCATCATTGTCGAAGTTGTGCCCCTCTTCCTGTGCTTTACAGGCGATTCCAACGTACCTCTTGAAATCTGTTTCCTGCTATTCTGCCTCGCTTTCAAGTCCGCCTCGTTGCCTTCCCTCAACAGATTTTTGGACGATAGTTGGCCTTGATTACTCTGCCAGTTTGTGAATTGCTGTGCCCCTGAGTTCCATTTTGCAACTCGTTTTTTGTGAGCTGAACGCAAGTCCAAACTTTTGGTTCAGGACCTCTACTGGTTCCCGGTGGGTGGCTGAGACTTTGGTTCATTCTTCTTCCTGCCGGGAAATTAGAGTGACTTGTGCCCATCCAAATGCCTAACAGCTACTCTCTCATTGGTTCTCCCTCTTCCCTTTCATCCTCTGCCAAATTGGCAACCTGTGCGAACCAGGAGCTTAAAGGGGCTGTCTCTCCAAGTTGGGAGATTGATAGGAAAGCAGTTGGAAAGTCAAACCGGAGCACCAGGAGAGGGGCTCTTCGTTGAGTTTTAGAAACCTTTCGTATTCACAGTGTGTCCATTCTCTAGGTTTCCCGTACACGTTATAGCTGTAGTAATATTCCCTTCCACCTGGAGAGCTGGGACCCATGGAATGGGTGCCATGCATTATTGCTTTAAAGGGTCTGCATTTGCTCACCCAATCTCACCAATCCTCTCAGTCCCAAGTGTCCAGCCTTATGCCACATCCAGCTGTCATTGTAGATAGGGTCATTCCAGGTTGCATCAGAGACCCTGAAGGAATTGTAAAGAATTTCCCTGTTTCTTTGTTCTGTTTTTGAAATTCCTTTTTAGAGTGGGTTTGAGCTGATTCTCGCTGCCATGTTTATGCCAGTCTAGACGCACTTGATTCCCTTACGGAGACATATCAATACGTAGGTTTTAAGATTCTTACTAGCCAGATCTATTCCTCTGCGGGAAATATGGGGTTTTGAGTCCCTTTCACTGAGGAAGGTGTAGGTCTTGTCTATTCCATAGTTGGTTTTTGGAACGGTACCTGTGCTTATATCAAAGTCTGGTTTGATGCATCACCCCACCTCTCCTTCCCCCTTAAGCAGGCATAAGAGTGTTTTCTAAATGTGAGACTCTGTTCTCTTGCCTAACTCAGTTCATGTGTAGCCATGTTTACAGGATCTTCCTAAGTGATATCTTATGATAAGTTTCTTTTCCCGTGTGACTTCTTTCACTTAGAATCATCGTACCTGAATCCACTCATTTTGCTGCTACTGGTCTTATGACATTGATTTCGTGGCTGAGGGATATTCCATCGTACGTAAGTTCCACAATGTTTGGAACCATTTTTATATTTCCTGGGATATTTCAGGTGTACCCAGGTTGAGGTTCCTGTAAGCAGTGCAGCCCTGAATTTGGGGGTGGCTCTGTCTTATGGATTTTCAGTTTTCCCAAGGTATATTCCCTAGACTGGAAGTGCCCTTGGCTCTGTAGCTCTGTTGTTTACTTGTTTTAGGGGACACAATGCACTCCTCCAGTGAGGCAGTTGGCAACTTACATCCCGCCCATCAGCATAACAAGGCTCCCTGTTCTCCAGGGCCTGTCTTGCCTTTCTGGTTTTTACACATTTTGTGGATGTCCCTTTTGACCGGTGGGAAGTGATACTCCTTTGTAGTGCAGATTTGCATTGCCCGCTTGCTTGCTTGGCCAAAAAGGGCGTATGCGTTTTCTCCTGAATATATTCAGGAGAAAACGCATACGCCCTTTTTGGCCAAGTGCATCATTGTCGAAGTTGTGCCCCTCTTCCTGTGCTTTACAGGCGATTCCAACGTACCTCTTGAAATCTGTTTCCTGCTATTCTGCCTCGCTTTCAAGTCCGCCTCGTTGCCTTCCCTCAACAGATTTTTGGACGATAGTTGGCCTTGATTACTCTGCCAGTTTGTGAATTGCTGTGCCCCTGAGCTCCATTTTTCAACTCGTTTTTTGTGAGCTGAACGCAAGTCCAAACTTTTGGTTCAGGACCTCTACTGGTTCCCGGTGGGTGGCTGAGACTTTGGTTCATTCTTCTTCCTGCCGGGAAATTAGAGTGACTTGTGCCCATCCAAATGCCTAACAGCTACTCTCTCATTGGTTCTCCCTCTTCCCTTTCATCCTCTGCCAAATTGGCAACCTGTGCAAACCAGGAGCTTAAAGGGGCTGTCTCTCCAAGTTGGGAGATTGATAGGAAAGCAATTGGAATGTCAAACCGGAGCACCAGGAGAGGGGCTCTTCGTTGAGTTTTAGAAACCTTTCGTATTCACAGTGTGTCCATTCTCTAGGTATCCCGTACACGTTATAGCTGTAGTAATATTCCCTTCCACCTGGAGAGCTGGGACCCATGGAATGGGTGCCATGCATTATTGCTTTAAAGGGTCTGCATTTGCTCACCCAATCTCACCAATCCTCTCAGTCCCAAGTGTCCAGCCTTATGCCACATCCAGCTGTCATTGTAGATAGGGTCATTCCAGGTTGCATCAGAGACCCTGAAGGAATTGTAAAGAATTTCCCTGTTTCTTTGTTCTGTTTTTGAAATTCCTTTTTAGAGTGGGTTTGAGCTGATTCTCGCTGCCATGTTTATGCCAGTCTAGACGCACTTGATTCCCTTACGGAGACATATCAATACGTAGGTTTTAAGATTCTTACTAGTCAGATCTATTCCTCTGCGGGAAATATGGGGTTTTGAGTCCCTTTCACTGAGGAAGGTGTAGGTCTTGTCTATTCCATAGTTGGTTTTTGGAACGGTACCTGTGCTTATATCAAAGTCTGGTTTGATGCATCACCCCACCTCTCCTTCCCCCTTAAGCAGGCATAAGAGTGTTTTCTAAATGTGAGACTCTGTTCTCTTGCCTAACTCAGTTCATGTGTAGCCATGTTTACAGGATCTTCCTAAGTGATATCTTATGATAAGTTTCTTTTCCCGTGTGACTTCTTTCACTTAGAATCATCGTACCTGAATCCACTCATTTTGCTGCTACTGGTCTTATGACCTTGATTTCGTGGCTGAGGGATATTCCATCGTACGTAAGTTCCACAATGTTTGGAACCATTTTTATATTTCCTGGGATATTTCAGGTGTACCCAGGTTGAGGTTCCTGCAAGCAGTGCAGCCCTCAATTTGGGGGTGGCTCTGTCTTATGGATTTTCAGTTTTCCCAAGGTATATTCCCTAGACTGGAAGTGCCCTTGGCTCTGTAGCTCTGTTGTTTACTTGTTTTAGGGGACACAATGCACTCCTCCAGTGAGGCAGTTGGCAACTTACATCCCGCCCATCAGCATAACAAGGCTCCCTGTTCTCCAGGGCCTGTCTTGCCTTTCTGGTTTTTACACATTTTGTGGATGTCCCTTTTGACCGGTGGGAAGTGATACTCCTTTGTAGTGCAGATTTGCATTGCCCGCTTGCTTGCTTGGCCAAAAAGGGCGTATGCGTTTTCTCCTGAATATATTCAGGAGAAAACGCATACGCCCTTTTTGGCCAAGTGCATCATTGTCGAAGTTGTGCCCCTCTTCCTGTGCTTTACAGGCGATTCCAACGTACCTCTTGAATTCTGTTTCCTGCTATTCTGCCTCGCTTTCAAGTCCGCCTCGTTGCCTTCCCTCAACAGATTTTTGGACGATAGTTGGCCTTGATTACTCTGCCAGTTTGTGAATTGCTGTGCCCATGAGCTCCATTTTTCAACTCGTTTTTTGTGAGCTGAACGCAAGTCCAAACTTTTGGTTCAGGACCTCTACTGGTTCCCGGTGGGTGGCTGAGACTTTGGTTCATTCTTCTTCCTGCCGGGAAATTAGAGTGACATGTGCCCATCCAAATGCCTAACAGCTACTCTCTCATTGGTTCTCCCTCTTCCCTTTCATCCTCTGCCAAATTGGCAACCTGTGCGAACCAGGAGCTTAAAGGGGCTGTCTCTCCAAGTTGGGAGATTGATAGGAAAGCAGTTGGAAAGTCAAACCGGAGCACCAGGAGAGGGGCTCTTCATTGAGTTTTAGAAACCTTTCGTATTCACAGTGTGTCCATTCTCTAGGTTTCCCGTACACGTTATAGCTGTAGTAATATTCCCTTCCACCTGGAGAGCTGGGACCCATGGAATGGGTGCCATGCATTATTGCTTTAAAGGGTCTGCATTTGCTCACCCAATCTCACCAATCCTCTCAGTCCCAAGTGTCCAGCCTTATGCCACATCCAGCTGTCATTGTAGATAGGGTCATTCCAGGTTGCATCAGAGACCCTGAAGGAATTGTAAAGAATTTCCCTGTTTCTTTGTTCTGTTTCTGAAATTCCTCTTTATAGTGGGTTTGAGCTGATTCTCGCGGCCATGTTTATGCCAGTCTAGACACACTTGATTCCCTTACGGAGACATATCAATACATAGGTTTTAAGATTCTTACTAGTCAGATCTATTCCTCTGCGGGAAATATGGGGTTTTGAGTCCCTTTCACTGAGGAAGGTGTAGGTCTTGTCTATTCCATAGTTGGTTTTTGGAACGGTACCTGTGCTTATATCAAAGTCTGGTTTGATGCATCACCCCACCTCTCCTTCCCCCTTAAGCAGGCATAAGTGTGTTTTCTAAATGTGAGACACTGTTCTCTTGCCTAACTCAGTTCATGTGTAGCCATGTTTACAGGATCTTCCTAAGTGATATCTTATGATAAGTTTCTTTCCCCGTGTGACTTCTTTCACTTAGAATCATCGTACCTGAATCCAATCATTTTGCTGCTACTGGTCTTATGACCTTGATTTCGTGGCTGAGGGATATTCCATCGTACGTAAGTTCCACAATGTTTGGAACCATTTTTATATTTCCTGGGATATTTCAGGTGTACCCAGGTTGAGGTTCCTGTAAGCAGTGCAGCCCTGAATTTGGGGGTGGCTCTGTCTTATGGATTTTCAGTTTTCCCAAGGTATATTCCCTAGACTGGAAGTGCCCTTGGCTCTGTAGCTCTGTTGTTTACTTGTTTTAGGGGACACAATGCACTCCTCCAGTGAGGCAGTTGGCAACTTACATCCCGCCCATCAGCATAACAAGGCTCCCTGTTCTCCAGGGCCTGTCTTGCCTTTCTGGTTTTTACACATTTTGTGGATGTCCCTTTTGACCGGTGGGAAGTGATACTCCTTTGTAGTGCAGATTTGCATTGCCCGCTTGCTTGCTTGGCCAAAAAGGGCGTATGCGTTTTCTCCTGAATATATTCAGGAGAAAACGCATACGCCCTTTTTGTCCAAGTGCATCATTGTCGAAGTTGTGCCCCTCTTCCTGTGCTTTACAGGCGATTCCAACGTACCTCTTGAATTCTGTTTCCTGCTATTCTGCCTCGCTTTCAAGTCCGCCTCGTTGCCTTCCCTCAACAGATTTTTGGACGATAGTTGGCCTTGATTACTCTGCCAGTTTGTGAATTGCTGTGCCCATGAGCTCCATTTTTCAACTCGTTTTTTGTGAGCTGAACGCAAGTCCAAACTTTTGGTTCAGGACCTCTACTGGTTCCCGGTGGGTGGCTGAGACTTTGGTTCATTCTTCTTCCTGCCGGGAAATTAGAGTGACATGTGCCCATCCAAATGCCTAACAGCTACTCTCTCATTGGTTCTCCCTCTTCCCTTTCATCCTCTGCCAAATTGGCAACCTGTGCGAACCAGGAGCTTAAAGGGGCTGTCTCTCCAAGTTGGGAGATTGATAGGAAAGCAGTTGGAAAGTCAAACCGGAGCACCAGGAGAGGGGCTCTTCATTGAGTTTTAGAAACCTTTCGTATTCACAGTGTGTCCATTCTCTAGGTTTCCCGTACACGTTATAGCTGTAGTAATATTCCCTTCCACCTGGAGAGCTGGGACCCATGGAATGGGTGCCATGCATTATTGCTTTAAAGGGTCTGCATTTGCTCACCCAATCTCACCAATCCTCTCAGTCCCAAGTGTCCAGCCTTATGCCACATCCAGCTGTCATTGTAGATAGGGTCATTCCAGGTTGCATCAGAGACCCTGAAGGAATTGTAAAGAATTTCCCTGTTTCTTTGTTCTGTTTCTGAAATTCCTTTTTATAGTGGGTTTGAGCTGATTCTCGCGGCCATGTTTATGCCAGTCTAGACACACTTGATTCCCTTACGGAGACATATCAATACATAGGTTTTAAGATTCTTACTAGTCAGATCTATTCCTCTGCGGGAAATATGGGGTTTTGAGTCCCTTTCACTGAGGAAGGTGTAGGTCTTGTCTATTCCATAGTTGGTTTTTGGAACGGTACCTGTGCTTATATCAAAGTCTGGTTTGATGCATCACCCCACCTCTCCTTCCCCCTTAAGCAGGCATAAGTGTGTTTTCTAAATGTGAGACTCTGTTCTCTTGCCTAACTCAGTTCATGTGTAGCCATGTTTACAGGATCTTCCTAAGTGATATCTTATGATAAGTTTCTTTCCCCGTGTGACTTCTTTCACTTAGAATCATCGTACCTGAATCCAATCATTTTGCTGCTACTGGTCTTATGACCTTGATTTCGTGGCTGAGGGATATTCCATCGTACGTAAGTTCCACAATGTTTGGAACCATTTTTATATTTCCTGGGATATTTCAGGTGTACCCAGGTTGAGGTTCCTGTAAGCAGTGCAGCCCTCAATTTGGGGGTGGCTCTGTCTTATGGATTTTCAGTTTTCCCAAGGTATATTCCCTAGACTGGAAGTGCCCTTGGCTCTGTAGCTCTGTTGTTTACTTGTTTTAGGGGACACAATGCACTCCTCCAGTGAGGCAGTTGGCAACTTACATCCCGCCCATCAGCATAACAAGGCTCCCTGTTCTCCAGGGCCTGTCTTGCCTTTCTGGTTTTTACACATTTTGTGGATGTCCCTTTTGACCGGTGGGAAGTGATACTCCTTTGTAGTGCAGATTTGCATTGCCCGCTTGCTTGCTTGGCCAAAAAGGGCGTATGCGTTTTCTCCTGAATATATTCAGGAGAAAACGCATACGCCCTTTTTGGCCAAGTGCATCATTGTCGAAGTTGTGCCCCTCTTCCTGTGCTTTACAGGCGATTCCAACGTACCTCTTGAAATCTGTTTCCTGCTATTCTGCCTCGCTTTCAAGTCCACCTCGTTGCCTTCCCTCAACAGATTTTTGGACGATAGTTGGCCTTGATTACTCTGCCAGTTTGTGAATTGCTGTGCCCCTGAGCTCCATTTTTCAACTCGTTTTTTGTGAGCTGAACGCAAGTCCAAACTTTTGGTTCAGGACCTCTACTGGTTCCCGGTGGGTGGCTGAGACTTTGGTTCATTCTTCTTCCTGCCGGGAAATTAGAGTGACTTGTGCCCATCCAAATGCCTAACAGCTACTCTCTCATTGGTTCTCCCTCTTCCCTTTCATCCTCTGCCAAATTGGCAACCTGTGCGAACCAGGAGCTTAAAGGGGCTGTCTCTCCAAGTTGGGAGATTGATAGGAAAGCAGTTGGAAAGTCAAACCGGAGCACCAGGAGAGGGGCTCTTCGTTGAGTTTTAGAAACCTTTCGTATTCACAGTGTGTCCATTCTCTAGGTTTCCCGTACACGTTATAGCTGTAGTAATATTCCCTTCCACCTGGAGAGCTGGGACCCATGGAATGGGTGCCATGCATTATTGCTTTAAAGGGTCTGCATTTGCTCACCCAATCTCACCAATCCTCTCAGTCCCAAGTGTCCAGCCTTATGCCACATCCAGCTGTCATTGTAGATAGGGTCATTCCAGGTTGCATCAGAGACCCTGAAGGAATTGTAAAGAATTTCCCTGTTTCTTTGTTCTGTTTTTGAAATTCCTTTTTAGAGTGGGTTTGAGCTGATTCTCGCTGCCATGTTTATGCCAGTCTAGACGCACTTGATTCCCTTACGGAGACATATCAATACGTAGGTTTTAAGATTCTTACTAGCCAGATCTATTCCTCTGCGGGAAATATGGGGTTTTGAGTCCCTTTCACTGAGGAAGGTGTAGGTCTTGTCTATTCCATAGTTGGTTTTTGGAACGGTACCTGTGCTTATATCAAAGTCTGGTTTGATGCATCACCCCACCTCTCCTTCCCCCTTAAGCAGGCATAAGAGTGTTTTCTAAATGTGAGTCTCTGTTCTCTTGCCTAACTCAGTTCATGTGTAGCCATGTTTACAGGATCTTCCTAAGTGATATCTTATGATAAGTTTCTTTTCCTGTGTGACTTCTTTCACTTAGAATCATCGTACCTGAATCCACTCATTTTGCTGCTACTGGTCTTATGACCTTGATTTCGTGGCTGAGGGATATTCCATCGTACGTAAGTTCCACAATGTTTGGAACCATTTTTATATTTCCTGGGATATTTCAGGTGTACCCAGGTTGAGGTTCCTGCAAGCAGTGCAGCCCTCAATTTGGGGGTGGCTCTGTCTTATGGATTTTCAGTTTTCCCAAGGTATATTCCCTAGACTGGAAGTGCCCTTGGCTCTGTAGCTCTGTTGTTTACTTGTTTTAGGGGACACAATGCACTCCTCCAGTGAGGCAGTTGGCAACTTACATCCCGCCCATCAGCATAACAAGGCTCCCTGTTCTCCAGGGCCTGTCTTGCCTTTCTGGTTTTTACACATTTTGTGGATGTCCCTTTTGACCGGTGGGAAGTGATACTCCTTTGTAGTGCAGATTTGCATTGCCCGCTTGCTTGCTTGGCCAAAAAGGGCGTATGCGTTTTCTCCTGTATATATTCAGGAGAAAACGCATACACCCTTTTTGGCCAAGTGCATCATTGTCGAAGTTGTGCCCCTCTTCCTGTGCTTTACAGGCGATTCCAACGTACCTCTTGAAATCTGTTTCCTGCTATTCTGCCTCGCTTTCAAGTCCGCCTCGTTGCCTTCCCTCAACAGATTTTTGGACGATAGTTGGCCTTGATTACTCTGCCAGTTTGTGAATTGCTGTGCCCCTGAGCTCCATTTTTCAACTCGTTTTTTGTGAGCTGAACGCAAGTCCAAACTTTTGGTTCAGGACCTCTACTGGTTCCCGGTGGGTGGCTGAGACTTTGGTTCATTCTTCTCCCTGCCGGGAAATTAGAGTGACATGTGCCCATCCAAATGCCTAACAGCTACTCTCTCATTGGTTCTCCCTCTTCCCTTTCATCCTCTGCCAAATTGGCAACCTGTGCGAACCAGGAGCTTAAAGGGGCTGTCTCTCCAAGTTGGGAGATTGATAGGAAAGCAGTTGGAAAGTCAAACCGGAGCACCAGGAGAGGGGCTCTTCGTTGAGTTTTAGAAACCTTTCGTATTCACAGTGTGTCCATTCTCTAGGTTTCCCGTACACGTTATAGCTGTAGTAATATTCCCTTCCACCTGGAGAGCTGGGACCCATGGAATGGGTGCCATGCATTATTGCTTTAAAGGGTCTGCATTTGCTCACCCAATCTCACCAATCCTCTCAGTCCCAAGTGTCCAGCCTTATGCCACATCCAGCTGTCATTGTAGATAGGGTCATTCCAGGTTGCATCAGAGACCCTGAAGGAATTGTAAAGAATTTCCCTGTTTCTTTGTTCTGTTTTTGAAATTCCTTTTTAGAGTGGGTTTGAGCTGATTCTCGCTGCCATGTTTATGCCAGTCTAGACGCACTTGATTCCCTTACGGAGACATATCAATACGTAGGTTTTAAGATTCTTACTAGCCAGATCTATTCCTCTGCGGGAAATATGGGGTTTTGAGTCCCTTTCACTGAGGAAGGTGTAGGTCTTGTCTATTCCATAGTTGGTTTTTGGAACGGTACCTGTGCTTATATCAAAGTCTGGTTTGATGCATCACCCCACCTCTCCTTCCCCCTTAAGCAGGCATAAGAGTGTTTTCTAAATGTGAGTCTCTGTTCTCTTGCCTAACTCAGTTCATGTGTAGCCATGTTTACAGGATCTTCCTAAGTGATATCTTATGATAAGTTTCTTTTCCTGTGTGACTTCTTTCACTTAGAATCATCGTACCTGAATCCACTCATTTTGCTGCTACTGGTCTTATGACCTTGATTTCGTGGCTGAGGGATATTCCATCGTACGTAAGTTCCACAATGTTTGGAACCATTTTTATATTTCCTGGGATATTTCAGGTGTACCCAGGTTGAGGTTCCTGCAAGCAGTGCAGCCCTCAATTTGGGGGTGGCTCTGTCTTATGGATTTTCAGTTTTCCCAAGGTATATTCCCTAGACTGGAAGTGCCCTTGGCTCTGTAGCTCTGTTGTTTACTTGTTTTAGGGGACACAATGCACTCCTCCAGTGAGGCAGTTGGCAACTTACATCCCGCCCATCAGCATAACAAGGCTCCCTGTTCTCCAGGGCCTGTCTTGCCTTTCTGGTTTTTACACATTTTGTGGATGTCCCTTTTGACCGGTGGGAAGTGATACTCCTTTGTAGTGCAGATTTGCATTGCCCGCTTGCTTGCTTGGCCAAAAAGGGCGTATGCGTTTTCTCCTGTATATATTCAGGAGAAAACGCATACGCCCTTTTTGGCCAAGTGCATCATTGTCGAAGTTGTGCCCCTCTTCCTGTGCTTTACAGGCGATTCCAACGTACCTCTTGAAATCTGTTTCCTGCTATTCTGCCTCGCTTTCAAGTCCGCCTCGTTGCCTTCCCTCAACAGATTTTTGGACGATAGTTGGCCTTGATTACTCTGCCAGTTTGTGAATTGCTGTGCCCCTGAGCTCCATTTTTCAACTCGTTTTTTGTGAGCTGAACGCAAGTCCAAACTTTTGGTTCAGGACCTCTACTGGTTCCCGGTGGGTGGCTGAGACTTTGGTTCATTCTTCTCCCTGCCGGGAAATTAGAGTGACTTGTGCCCATCCAAATGCCTAACAGCTACTCTCTCATTGGTTCTCCCTCTTCCCTTTCATCCTCTGCCAAATTGGCAACCTGTGCGAACCAGGAGCTTAAAGGGGCTGTCTCTCCAAGTTGGGAGATTGATAGGAAAGCAGTTGGAAAGTCAAACCGGAGCACCAGGAGAGGGGCTCTTCGTTGAGTTTTAGAAACCTTTCGTATTCACAGTGTGTCCATTCTCTAGGTTTCCCGTACACGTTATAGCTGTAGTAATATTCCCTTCCACCTGGAGAGCTGGGACCCATGGAATGGGTGCCATGCATTATTGCTTTAAAGGGTCTGCATTTGCTCACCCAATCTCACCAATCCTCTCAGTCCCAAGTGTCCAGCCTTATGCCACATCCAGCTGTCATTGTAGATAGGGTCATTCCAGGTTGCATCAGAGACCCTGAAGGAATTGTAAAGAATTTCCCTGTTTCTTTGTTCTGTTTTTGAAATTCCTTTTTAGAGTGGGTTTGAGCTGATTCTCGCTGCCATGTTTATGCCAGTCTAGACGCACTTGATTCCCTTACGGAGACATATCAATACGTAGGTTTTAAGATTCTTACTAGCCAGATCTATTCCTCTGCGGGAAATATGGGGTTTTGAGTCCCTTTCACTGAGGAAGGTGTAGGTCTTGTCTATTCCATAGTTGGTTTTTGGAACGGTACCTGTGCTTATATCAAAGTCTGGTTTGATGCATCACCCCACCTCTCCGTCCCCCTTAAGCAGGCATAAGAGTGTTTTCTAAATGTGAGACTCTGTTCTCTTGCCTAACTCAGTTCATGTGTAGCCATGTTTACAGGATCTTCCTAAGTGATATCTTATGATAAGTTTCTTTTCCCGTGTGACTTCTTTCACTTAGAATCATCGTACCTGAATCCACTCATTTTGCTGCTACTGGTCTTATGACCTTGATTTCGTGGCTGAGGGATATTCCATCGTACGTAAGTTCCACAATGTTTGGAACCATTTTTATATTTCCTGGGATATTTCAGGTGTACCCAGGTTGAGGTTCCTGTAAGCAGTGCAGCCCTGAATTTGGGGGTGGCTCTGTCTTATGGATTTTCAGTTTTCCCAAGGTATATTCCCTAGACTGGAAGTGCCCTTGGCTCTGTAGCTCTGTTGTTTACTTGTTTTAGGGGACACAATGCACTCCTCCAGTGAGGCAGTTGGCAACTTACATCCCGCCCATCAGCATAACAAGGCTCCCTGTTCTCCAGGGCCTGTCTTGCCTTTCTGGTTTTTACACATTTTGTGGATGTCCCTTTTGACCGGTGGGAAGTGATACTCCTTTGTAGTGCAGATTTGCATTGCCCGCTTGCTTGCTTGGCCAAAAAGGGCGTATGCGTTTTCTCCTGAATATATTCAGGAGAAAACGCATACGCCCTTTTTGGCCAAGTGCATCATTGTCGAAGTTGTGCCCCTCTTCCTGTGCTTTACAGGCGATTCCAACGTACCTCTTGAAATCTGTTTCCTGCTATTCTGCCTCGTTTTCAAGTCCACCTCGTTGCCTTCCCTCAACAGATTTTTGGACGATAGTTGGCCTTGATTACTCTGCCAGTTTGTGAATTGCTGTGCCCCTGAGCTCCATTTTTCAACTCGTTTTTTGTGAGCTGAACGCAAGTCCAAACTTTTGGTTCAGGACCTCTACTGGTTCCCGGTGGGTGGCTGAGACTTTGGTTCATTCTTCTTCCTGCCGGGAAATTAGAGTGACTTGTGCCCATCCAAATGCCTAACAGCTACTCTCTCATTGGTTCTCCCTCTTCCCTTTCATCCTCTGCCAAATTGGCAACCTGTGCGAACCAGGAGCTTAAAGGGGCTGTCTCTCCAAGTTGGGAGATTGATAGGAAAGCATTTGGAAAGTCAAACCGGAGCACCAGGAGAGGGGCTCTTCGTTGAGTTTTAGAAACCTTTCGTATTCACAGTGTGTCCATTCTCTAGGTTTCCCGTACACGTTATAGCTGTAGTAATATTCCCTTCCACCTGGAGAGCTGGGACCCATGGAATGGGTGCCATGCATTATTGCTTTAAAGGGTCTGCATTTGCTCACCCAATCTCACCAATCCTCTCAGTCCCAAGTGTCCAGCCTTATGCCACATCCAGCTGTCATTGTAGATAGGGTCATTCCAGGTTGCATCAGAGACCCTGAAGGAATTGTAAAGAATTTCCCTGTTTCTTTGTTCTGTTTTTGAAATTCCTTTTTAGAGTGGGTTTGAGCTGATTCTCGCTGCCATGTTTATGCCAGTCTAGACGCACTTGATTCCCTTACGGAGACATATCAATACGTAGGTTTTAAGATTCTTACTAGCCAGATCTATTCCTCTGCGGGAAATATGGGGTTTTGAGTCCCTTTCACTGAGGAAGGTGTAGGTCTTGTCTATTCCATAGTTGGTTTTTGGAACGGTACCTGTGCTTATATCAAAGTCTGGTTTGATGCATCACCCCACCTCTCCGTCCCCCTTAAGCAGGCATAAGAGTGTTTTCTAAATGTGAGACTCTGTTCTCTTGCCTAACTCAGTTCATGTGTAGCCATGTTTACAGGATCTTCCTAAGTGATATCTTATGATAAGTTTCTTTTCCCGTGTGACTTCTTTCACTTAGAATCATCGTACCTGAATCCACTCATTTTGCTGCTACTGGTCTTATGACCTTGATTTCGTGGCTGAGGGATATTCCATCGTACGTAAGTTCCACAATGTTTGGAACCATTTTTATATTTCCTGGGATATTTCAGGTGTACCCAGGTTGAGGTTCCTGTAAGCAGTGCAGCCCTGAATTTGGGGGTGGCTCTGTCTTATGGATTTTCAGTTTTCCCAAGGTATATTCCCTAGACTGGAAGTGCCCTTGGCTCTGTAGCTCTGTTGTTTACTTGTTTTAGGGGACACAATGCACTCCTCCAGTGAGGCAGTTGGCAACTTACATCCCGCCCATCAGCATAACAAGGCTCCCTGTTCTCCAGGGCCTGTCTTGCCTTTCTGGTTTTTACACATTTTGTGGATGTCCCTTTTGACCGGTGGGAAGTGATACTCCTTTGTAGTGCAGATTTGCATTGCCCGCTTGCTTGCTTGGCCAAAAAGGGCGTATGCGTTTTCTCCTGAATATATTCAGGAGAAAACGCATACGCCCTTTTTGGCCAAGTGCATCATTGTCGAAGTTGTGCCCCTCTTCCTGTGCTTTACAGGCGATTCCAACGTACCTCTTGAAATCTGTTTCCTGCTATTCTGCCTCGCTTTCAAGTCCACCTCGTTGCCTTCCCTCAACAGATTTTTGGACGATAGTTGGCCTTGATTACTCTGCCAGTTTGTGAATTGCTGTGCCCCTGAGCTCCATTTTTCAACTCGTTTTTTGTGAGCTGAACGCAAGTCCAAACTTTTGGTTCAGGACCTCTACTGGTTCCCGGTGGGTGGCTGAGACTTTGGTTCATTCTTCTTCCTGCCGGGAAATTAGAGTGACTTGTGCCCATCCAAATGCCTAACAGCTACTCTCTCATTGGTTCTCCCTCTTCCCTTTCATCCTCTGCCAAATTGGCAACCTGTGCGAACCAGGAGCTTAAAGGGGCTGTCTCTCCAAGTTGGGAGATTGATAGGAAAGCAGTTGGAAAGTCAAACCGGAGCACCAGGAGAGGGGCTCTTCGTTGAGTTTTAGAAACCTTTCGTATTCACAGTGTGTCCATTCTCTAGGTTTCCCGTACACGTTATAGCTGTAGTAATATTCCCTTCCACCTGGAGAGCTGGGACCCATGGAATGGGTGCCATGCATTATTGCTTTAAAGGGTCTGCATTTGCTCACCCAATCTCACCAATCCTCTCAGTCCCAAGTGTCCAGCCTTATGCCACATCCAGCTGTCATTGTAGATAGGGTCATTCCAGGTTGCATCAGAGACCCTGAAGGAATTGTAAAGAATTTCCCTGTTTCTTTGTTCTGTTTTTGAAATTCCTTTTTAGAGTGGGTTTGAGCTGATTCTCGCTGCCATGTTTATGCCAGTCTAGACGCACTTGATTCCCTTACGGAGACATATCAATACGTAGGTTTTAAGATTCTTACTAGCCAGATCTATTCCTCTGCGGGAAATATGGGGTTTTGAGTCCCTTTCACTGAGGAAGGTGTAGGTCTTGTCTATTCCATAGTTGGTTTTTGGAACGGTACCTGTGCTTATATCAAAGTCTGGTTTGATGCATCACCCCACCTCTCCGTCCCCCTTAAGCAGGCATAAGAGTGTTTTCTAAATGTGAGACTCTGTTCTCTTGCCTAACTCAGTTCATGTGTAGCCATGTTTACAGGATCTTCCTAAGTGATATCTTATGATAAGTTTCTTTTCCCGTGTGACTTCTTTCACTTAGAATCATCGTACCTGAATCCACTCATTTTGCTGCTACTGGTCTTATGACCTTGATTTCGTGGCTGAGGGATATTCCATCGTACGTAAGTTCCACAATGTTTGGAACCATTTTTATATTTCCTGGGATATTTCAGGTGTACCCAGGTTGAGGTTCCTGTAAGCAGTGCAGCCCTGAATTTGGGGGTGGCTCTGTCTTATGGATTTTCAGTTTTCCCAAGGTATATTCCCTAGACTGGAAGTGCCCTTGGCTCTGTAGCTCTGTTGTTTACTTGTTTTAGGGGACACAATGCACTCCTCCAGTGAGGCAGTTGGCAACTTACATCCCGCCCATCAGCATAACAAGGCTCCCTGTTCTCCAGGGCCTGTCTTGCCTTTCTGGTTTTTACACATTTTGTGGATGTCCCTTTTGACCGGTGGGAAGTGATACTCCTTTGTAGTGCAGATTTGCATTGCCCGCTTGCTTGCTTGGCCAAAAAGGGCGTATGCGTTTTCTCCTGAATATATTCAGGAGAAAACGCATACGCCCTTTTTGGCCAAGTGCATCATTGTCGAAGTTGTGCCCCTCTTCCTGTGCTTTACAGGCGATTCCAACGTACCTCTTGAAATCTGTTTCCTGCTATTCTGCCTTGCTTTCAAGTCCGCCTCGTTGCCTTCCCTCAACAGATTTTTGGACGATAGTTGGCCTTGATTACTCTGCCAGTTTGTGAATTGCTGTGCCCCTGAGCTCCATTTTTCAACTCGTTTTTTGTGAGCCGAACGCAAGTCCAAACTTTTGGTTCAGGATCTCTACTGGTTCCCGGTGGGTGGCTGAGACTTTGGTTCATTCTTCTTCCTGCCGGGAAATTAGAGTGACTTGTGCCCATCCAAATGCCTAACAGCTACTCTCTCATTGGTTCTCCCTCTTCCCTTTCATCCTCTGCCAAATTGGCAACCTGTGCGAACCAGGAGCTTAAAGGGGCTGTCTCTCCAAGTTGGGAGATTGATAGGAAAGCAGTTGGAAAGTCAAACCGGAGCACCAGGAGAGGGGCTCTTCGTTGAGTTTTAGAAACCTTTCGTATTCACAGTGTGTCCATTCTCTAGGTATCCCGTACACGTTATAGCTGTAGTAATATTCCCTTCCACCTGGAGAGCTGGGACCCATGGAATGGGTGCCATGCATTATTGCTTTAAAGGGTCTGCATTTGCTCACCCAATCTCACCAATCCTCTCAGTCCCAAGTGTCCAGCCTTATGCCACATCCAGCTGTCATTGTAGATAGGGTCATTCCAGGTTGCATCAGAGACCCTGAAGGAATTGTAAAGAATTTCCCTGTTTCTTTGTTCTGTTTTTGAAATTCCTTTTTAGAGTGGGTTTGAGCTGATTCTCGCTGCCATGTTTATGCCAGTCTAGACGCACTTGATTCCCTTACGGAGACATATCAATACGTAGGTTTTAAGATTCTTACTAGTCAGATCTATTCCTCTGCGGGAAATATGGGGTTTTGAGTCCCTTTCACTGAGGAAGGTGTAGGTCTTTTCTATTCCATAGTTGGTTTTTGGAACGGTACCTGTGCTTATATCAAAGTCTGGTTTGATGCATCACCCCACCTCTCCTTCCCCCTTAAGCAGGCATAAGAGTGTTTTCTAAATGTGAGACTCTGTTCTCTTGCCTAACTCAGTTCATGTGTAGCCATGTTTACAGGATCTTCCTAAGTGATATCTTATGATAAGTTTCTTTTCCTGTGTGACTTCTTTCACTTAGAATCATCGTACCTGAATCCACTCATTTTGCTGCTACTGGTCTTATGACCTTGATTTCGTGGCTGAGGGATATTCCATCGTACGTAAGTTCCACAATGTTTGGAACCATTTTTATATTTCCTGGGATATTTCAGGTGTACCCAGGTTGAGGTTCCTGCAATCAGTGCAGCCCTCAATTTGGGGGTGGCTCTGTCTTATGGATTTTCAGTTTTCCCAAGGTATATTCCCTAGACTGGAAGTGCCCTTGGCTCTGTAGCTCTGTTGTTTACTTGTTTTAGGGGACACAATGCACTCCTCCAGTGAGGCAGTTGGCAACTTACATCCCGCCCATCAGCATAACAAGGCTCCCTGTTCTCCAGGGCCTGTCTTGCCTTTCTGGTTTTTACACATTTTGTGGATGTCCCTTTTGACCGGTGGGAAGTGATACTCCTTTGTAGTGCAGATTTGCATTGCCCGCTTGCTTGCTTGGCCAAAAAGGGCGTATGCGTTTTCTCCTGAATATATTCAGGAGAAAACGCATACGCCCTTTTTGGCCAAGTGCATCATTGTCGAAGTTGTGCCCCTCTTCCTGTGCTTTACAGGCGATTCCAACGTACCTCTTGAATTCTGTTTCCTGCTATTCTGCCTCGCTTTCAAGTCCGCCTCGTTGCCTTCCCTCAACAGATTTTTGGACGATAGTTGGCCTTGATTACTCTGCCAGTTTGTGAATTGCTGTGCCCCTGAGCTCCATTTTTCAACTCGTTTTTTGTGAGCTGAACGCAAGTCCAAACTTTTGGTTCAGGACCTCTACTGGTTCCCGGTGGGTGGCTGAGACTTTGGTTCATTCTTCTTCCTGCCGGGAAATTAGAGTGACATGTGCCCATCCAAATGCCTAACAGCTACTCTCTCATTGGTTCTCCCTCTTCCCTTTCATCCTCTGCCAAATTGGCAACCTGTGCGAACCAGGAGCTTAAAGGGGCTGTCTCTCCAAGTTGGGAGATTGATAGGAAAGCAGTTGGAAAGTCAAACCGGAGCACCAGGAGAGGGGCTCTTCGTTGAGTTTTAGAAACCTTTCGTATTCACAGTGTGTCCATTCTCTAGGTTTCCCGTACACGTTATAGCTGTAGTAATATTCCCTTCCACCTGGAGAGCTGGGACCCATGGAATGGGTGCCATGCATTATTGCTTTAAAGGGTCTGCATTTGCTCACCCAATCTCACCAATCCTCTCAGTCCCAAGTGTCCAGCCTTATGCCACATCCAGCTGTCATTGTAGATAGGGTCATTCCAGGTTGCATCAGAGACCCTGAAGGAATTGTAAAGAATTTCCCTGTTTCTTTGTTCTGTTTTTGAAATTCCTTTTTAGAGTGGGTTTGAGCTGATTCTCGCGGCCATGTTTATGCCAGTCTAGACGCACTTGATTCCCTTACGGAGACATATCAATACGTAGGTTTTAAGATTCTTACTAGCCAGATCTATTCCTCTGCGGGAAATATGGGGTTTTGAGTCCCTTTCACTGAGGAAGGTGTAGGTCTTGTCTATTCTATAGTTGGTTTTTGGAACAGTACCTGTGCTTATATCAAAGTCTGGTTTGATGCATCACCCCACCTCTCCTTCCCCCTTAAGCAGGCATAAGAGTGTTTTCTAAATGTGAGACTCTGTTCTCTTGCCTAACTCAGTTCATGTGTAGCCATGTTTACAGGATCTTCCTAAGTGATATCTTATGATAAGTTTCTTTTCCCGTGTGACTTCTTTCACTTAGAATCATCGTACCTGAATCCACTCATTTTGCTGCTACTGGTCTTATGACCTTGATTTCGTGGCTGAGGGATATTCCATCGTACGTAAGTTCCACAATGTTTGGAACCATTTTTATATTTCCTGGGATATTTCAGGTGTACCCAGGTTGAGGTTCCTGTAAGCAGTGCAGCCCTCAATTTGGGGGTGGCTCTGTCTTATGGATTTTCAGTTTTCCCAAGGTATATTCCCTAGACTGGAAGTGCCCTTGGCTCTGTAGCTCTGTTGTTTACTTGTTTTAGGGGACACAATGCACTCCTCCAGTGAGGCAGTTGGCAACTTACATCCCGCCCATCAGCATAACAAGGCTCCCTGTTCTCCAGGGCCTGTCTTGCCTTTCTGGTTTTTACACATTTTGTGGATGTCCCTTTTGACCGGTGGGAAGTGATACTCCTTTGTAGTGCAGATTTGCATTGCCCGCTTGCTTGCTTGGCCAAAAAGGGCGTATGCGTTTTCTCCTGAATATATTCAGGAGAAAACGCATACGCCCTTTTTGGCCAAGTGCATCATTGTCGAAGTTGTGCCCCTCTTCCTGTGCTTTACAGGCGATTCCAACATACCTCTTGAAATCTGTTTCCTGCTATTCTGCCTCGCTTTCAAGTCCGCCTCGTTGCCTTCCCTCAACAGATTTTTGGACGATAGTTGGCCTTGATTACTCTGCCAGTTTGTGAATTGCTGTGCCCCTGAGCTCCATTTTTCAACTCGTTTTTTGTGAGCTGAACGCAAGTCCAAACTTTTGGTTCAGGATCTCTACTGGTTCCCGGTGGGTGGCTGAGACTTTGGTTCATTCTTCTTCCTGCCGGGAAATTAGAGTGACTTGTGCCCATCCAAATGCCTAACAGCTACTCTCTCATTGGTTCTCCCTCTTCCCTTTCATCCTCTGCCAAATTGGCAACCTGTGCGAACCAGGAGCTTAAAGGGGCTGTCTCTCCAAGTTGGGAGATTGATAGGAAAGCAGTTGGAAAGTCAAACCGGAGCACCAGGAGAGGGGCTCTTCGTTGAGTTTTAGAAACCTTTCGTATTCACAGTGTGTCCATTCTCTAGGTTTCCCGTACAAGTTATAGCTGTAGTAATATTCCCTTCCACCTGGAGAGCTGGGACCCATGGAATGGGTGCCATGCATTATTGCTTTAAAGGGTCTGCATTTGCTCACCCAATCTCACCAATCCTCTCAGTCCCAAGTGTCCAGCCTTATGCCACATCCAGCTGTCATTGTAGATAGGGTCATTCCAGGTTGCATCAGAGACCCTGAAGGAATTGTAAAGAATTTCCCTGTTTCTTTGTTCTGTTTTTGAAATTCCTTTTTAGAGTGGGTTTGAGCTGATTCTCGCTGCCATGTTTATGCCAGTCTAGACGCACTAGATTCCCTTACGGAGACATATCAATACGTAGGTTTTAAGATTCTTACTAGCCAGATCTATTCCTCTGCGGGAAATATGGGGTTTTGAGTCCCTTTCACTGAGGAAGGTGTAGGTCTTGTCTATTCCATAGTTGGTTTTTGGAACGGTACCTGTGCTTATATCAAAGTCTGGTTTGATGCATCACCCCACCTCTCCTTCCCCCTTAAGCAGGCATAAGAGTGTTTTCTAAATGTGAGACTCTGTTCTCTTGCCTAACTCAGTTCATGTGTAGCCATGTTTACAGGATCTTCCTAAGTGATATCTTATGATAAGTTTCTTTTCCCGTGTGACTTCTTTCACTTAGAATCATCGTACCTGAATCCACTCATTTTGCTGCTACTGGTCTTATGACCTTGATTTCGTGGCTGAGGGATATTCCATCGTACGTAAGTTCCACAATGTTTGGAACCATTTTTATATTTCCTGGGATATTTCAGGTGTACCCAGGTTGAGGTTCCTGCAAGCAGTGCAGCCCTCAATTTGGGGGTGGCTCTGTCTTATGGATTTTCAGTTTTCCCAAGGTATATTCCCTAGACTGGAAGTGCCCTTGGCTCTGTAGCTCTGTTGTTTACTTGTTTTAGGGGACACAATGCACTCCTCCAGTGAGGCAGTTGGCAACTTACATCCCGCCCATCAGCATAACAAGGCTCCCTGTTCTCCAGGGCCTGTCTTGCCTTTCTGGTTTTTACACATTTTGTGGATGTCCCTTTTGACCGGTGGGAAGTGATACTCCTTTGTAGTGCAGATTTGCATTGCCCGCTTGCTTGCTTGGCCAAAAAGGGCGTATGCGTTTTCTCCTGAATATATTCAGGAGAAAACGCATACGCCCTTTTTGGCCAAGTGCATCATTGTCGAAGTTGTGCCCCTCTTCCTGTGCTTTACAGGCGATTCCAACATACCTCTTGAAATCTGTTTCCTGCTATTCTGCCTCGCTTTCAAGTCCGCCTCGTTGCCTTCCCTCAACAGATTTTTGGACGATAGTTGGCCTTGATTACTCTGCCAGTTTGTGAATTGCTGTGCCCCTGAGCTCCATTTTTCAACTCGTTTTTTGTGAGCTGAACGCAAGTCCAAACTTTTGGTTCAGGATCTCTACTGGTTCCCGGTGGGTGGCTGAGACTTTGGTTCATTCTTCTTCCTGCCGGGAAATTAGAGTGACTTGTGCCCATCCAAATGCCTAACAGCTACTCTCTCATTGGTTCTCCCTCTTCCCTTTCATCCTCTGCCAAATTGGCAACCTGTGCGAACCAGGAGCTTAAAGGGGCTGTCTCTCCAAGTTGGGAGATTGATAGGAAAGCAGTTGGAAAGTCAAACCGGAGCACCAGGAGAGGGGCTCTTCGTTGAGTTTTAGAAACCTTTCGTATTCACAGTGTGTCCATTCTCTAGGTTTCCCGTACAAGTTATAGCTGTAGTAATATTCCCTTCCACCTGGAGAGCTGGGACCCATGGAATGGGTGCCATGCATTATTGCTTTAAAGGGTCTGCATTTGCTCACCCAATCTCACCAATCCTCTCAGTCCCAAGTGTCCAGCCTTATGCCACATCCAGCTGTCATTGTAGATAGGGTCATTCCAGGTTGCATCAGAGACCCTGAAGGAATTGTAAAGAATTTCCCTGTTTCTTTGTTCTGTTTTTGAAATTCCTTTTTAGAGTGGGTTTGAGCTGATTCTCGCTGCCATGTTTATGCCAGTCTAGACGCACTAGATTCCCTTACGGAGACATATCAATACGTAGGTTTTAAGATTCTTACTAGCCAGATCTATTCCTCTGCGGGAAATATGGGGTTTTGAGTCCCTTTCACTGAGGAAGGTGTAGGTCTTGTCTATTCCATAGTTGGTTTTTGGAACGGTACCTGTGCTTATATCAAAGTCTGGTTTGATGCATCACCCCACCTCTCCTTCCCCCTTAAGCAGGCATAAGAGTGTTTTCTAAATGTGAGACTCTGTTCTCTTGCCTAACTCAGTTCATGTGTAGCCATGTTTACAGGATCTTCCTAAGTGATATCTTATGATAAGTTTCTTTTCCCGTGTGACTTCTTTCACTTAGAATCATCGTACCTGAATCCACTCATTTTGCTGCTACTGGTCTTATGACCTTGATTTCGTGGCTGAGGGATATTCCATCGTACGTAAGTTCCACAATGTTTGGAACCATTTTTATATTTCCTGGGATATTTCAGGTGTACCCAGGTTGAGGTTCCTGCAAGCAGTGCAGCCCTCAATTTGGGGGTGGCTCTGTCTTATGGATTTTCAGTTTTCCCAAGGTATATTCCCTAGACTGGAAGTGCCCTTGGCTCTGTAGCTCTGTTGTTTACTTGTTTTAGGGGACACAATGCACTCCTCCAGTGAGGCAGTTGGCAACTTACATCCCGCCCATCAGCATAACAAGGCTCCCTGTTCTCCAGGGCCTGTCTTGCCTTTCTGGTTTTTACACATTTTGTGGATGTCCCTTTTGACCGGTGGGAAGTGATACTCCTTTGTAGTGCAGATTTGCATTGCCCGCTTGCTTGCTTGGCCAAAAAGGGCGTATGCGTTTTCTCCTGAATATATTCAGGAGAAAACGCATACGCCCTTTTTGGCCAAGTGCATCATTGTCGAAGTTGTGCCCCTCTTCCTGTGCTTTACAGGCGATTCCAACGTACCTCTTGAATTCTGTTTCCTGCTATTCTGCCTCGCTTTCAAGTCCGCCTCGTTGCCTTCCCTCAACAGATTTTTGGACGATAGTTGGCCTTGATTACTCTGCCAGTTTGTGAATTGCTGTGCCCATGAGCTCCATTTTTCAACTCGTTTTTTGTGAGCTGAACGCAAGTCCAAACTTTTGGTTCAGGACCTCTACTGGTTCCCGGTGGGTGGCTGAGACTTTGGTTCATTCTTCTTCCTGCCGGGAAATTAGAGTGACATGTGCCCATCCAAATGCCTAACAGCTACTCTCTCATTGGTTCTCCCTCTTCCCTTTCATCCTCTGCCAAATTGGCAACCTGTGCGAACCAGGAGCTTAAAGGGGCTGTCTCTCCAAGTTGGGAGATTGATAGGAAAGCAGTTGGAAAGTCAAACCGGAGCACCAGGAGAGGGGCTCTTCATTGAGTTTTAGAAACCTTTCGTATTCACAGTGTGTCCATTCTCTAGGTTTCCCGTACACGTTATAGCTGTAGTAATATTCCCTTCCACCTGGAGAGCTGGGACCCATGGAATGGGTGCCATGCATTATTGCTTTAAAGGGTCTGCATTTGCTCACCCAATCTCACCAATCCTCTCAGTCCCAAGTGTCCAGCCTTATGCCACATCCAGCTGTCATTGTAGATAGGGTCATTCCAGGTTGCATCAGAGACCCTGAAGGAATTGTAAAGAATTTCCCTGTTTCTTTGTTCTGTTTTTGAAATTCCTTTTTAGAGTGGGTTTGAGCTGATTCTCGCGGCCATGTTTATGCCAGTCTAGACACACTTGATTCCCTTACGGAGACATATCAATACATAGGTTTTAAGATTCTTACTAGTCAGATCTATTCCTCTGCAGGAAATATGGGGTTTTGAGTCCCTTTCACTGAGGAAGGTGTAGGTCTTGTCTATTCCATAGTTGGTTTTTGGAACGGTACCTGTGCTTATATCAAACTCGGGTTTGATGCATCACCCCACCTCTCCTTCCCCCTTAAGCAGGCATAAGAGTGTTTTCTAAATGTGAGACTCTGTTCTCTTGCCTAACTCAGTTCAGGTGTAGCCATGTTTACAGGATCTTCCTAAGTGATATCTTATGATAAGTTTCTTTTCCCGTGTGACTTCTTTCACTTAGAATCATCGTACCTGAATCCAATCATTTTGCTGCTACTGGTCTTATGACCTTGATTTCGTGGCTGAGGGATATTCCATCGTACGTAAGTTCCACAATGTTTGGAACCATTTTTATATTTCCTGGGATATTTCAGGTGTACCCAGGTTGAGGTTCCTGTAAGCAGTGCAGCCCTCAATTTGGGGGTGGCTCTGTCTTATGGATTTTCAGTTTTCCCAAGGTATATTCCCTAGACTGGAAGTGCCCTTGGCTCTGTAGCTCTGTTGTTTACTTGTTTTAGGGGACACAATGCACTCCTCCAGTGAGGCAGTTGGCAACTTACATCCCGCCCATCAGCATAACAAGGCTCCCTGTTCTCCAGGGCCTGTCTTGCCTTTCTGGTTTTTACACATTTTGTGGATGTCCCTTTTGACCGGTGGGAAGTGATACTCCTTTGTAGTGCAGATTTGCATTGCCCGCTTGCTTGCTTGGCCAAAAAGGGCGTATGCGTTTTCTCCTGAATATATTCAGGAGAAAACGCATACGCCCTTTTTGGCCAAGTGCATCATTGTCGAAGTTGTGCCCCTCTTCCTGTGCTTTACAGGCGATTCCAACGTACCTCTTGAAATCTGTTTCCTGCTATTCTGCCTCGCTTTCAAGTCCGCCTCGTTGCCTTCCCTCAACAGATTTTTGGACGATAGTTGGCCTTGATTACTCTGCCAGTTTGTGAATTGCTGTGCCCCTGAGCTCCATTTTTCAACTCGTTTTTTGTGAGCTGAACGCAAGTCCAAACTTTTGGTTCAGGACCTCTACTGGTTCCCGGTGGGTGGCTGAGACTTTTGTTCATTCTTCTCCCTGCCGGGAAATTAGAGTGACATGTGCCCATCCAAATGCCTAACAGCTACTCTCTCATTGGTTCTCCCTCTTCCCTTTCATCCTCTGCCAAATTGGCAACCTGTGCGAACCAGGAGCTTAAAGGGGCTGTCTCTCCAAGTTGGGAGATTGATAGGAAAGCAGTTGGAAAGTCAAACCGGAGCACCAGGAGAGGGGCTCTTCGTTGAGTTTTAGAAACCTTTCGTATTCACAGTGTGTCCATTCTCTAGGTTTCCCGTACACGTTATAGCTGTAGTAATATTCCCTTCCACCTGGAGAGCTGGGACCCATGGAATGGGTGCCATGCATTATTGCTTTAAAGGGTCTGCATTTGCTCACCCAATCTCACCAATCCTCTCAGTCCCAAGTGTCCAGCCTTATGCCACATCCAGCTGTCATTGTAGATAGGGTCATTCCAGGTTGCATCAGAGACCCTGAAGGAATTGTAAAGAATTTCCCTGTTTCTTTGTTCTGTTTTTGAAATTCCTTTTTAGAGTGGGTTTGAGCTGATTCTCGCTGCCATGTTTATGCCAGTCTAGACGCACTTGATTCCCTTACGGAGACATATCAATACGTAGGTTTTAAGATTCTTACTAGCCAGATCTATTCCTCTGCGGGAAATATGGGGTTTTGAGTCCCTTTCACTGAGGAAGGTGGAGGTCTTGTCTATTCCATAGTTGGTTTTTGGAACGGTACCTGTGCTTATATCAAAGTCTGGTTTGATGCATCACCCCACCTCTCCTTCCCCCTTAAGCAGGCATAAGAGTGTTTTCTAAATGTGAGACTCTGTTCTCTTGCCTAACTCAGTTCATGTGTAGCCATGTTTACAGGATCTTCCTAAGTGATATCTTATGATAAGTTTCTTTTCCCGTGTGACTTCTTTCACTTAGAATCATCGTACCTGAATCCACTCATTTTGCTGCTACTGGTCTTATGACCTTGATTTCGTGGCTGAGGGATATTCCATCGTACGTAAGTTCCACAATGTTTGGAACCATTTTTATATTTCCTGGGATATTTCAGGTGTACCCAGGTTGAGGTTCCTGTAAGCAGTGCAGCCCTCAATTTGGGGGTGGCTCTGTCTTATGGATTTTCAGTTTTCCCAAGGTATATTCCCTAGACTGGAAGTGCCCTTGGCTCTGTAGCTCTGTTGTTTACTTGTTTTAGGGGACACAATGCACTCCTCCAGTGAGGCAGTTGGCAACTTACATCCCGCCCATCAGCATAACAAGGCTCCCTGTTCTCCAGGGCCTGTCTTGCCTTTCTGGTTTTTACACATTTTGTGGATGTCCCTTTTGACCGGTGGGAAGTGATACTCCTTTGTAGTGCAGATTTGCATTGCCCGCTTGCTTGCTTGGCCAAAAAGGGCGTATGCGTTTTCTCCTGAATATATTCAGGAGAAAACGCATACGCCCTTTTTGGCCAAGTGCATCATTGTCGAAGTTGTGCCCCTCTTCCTGTGCTTTACAGGCGATTCCAACGTACCTCTTGAAATCTGTTTCCTGCTATTCTGCCTCGCTTTCAAGTCCGCCTCGTTGCCTTCCCTCAACAGATTTTTGGACGATAGTTGGCCTTGATTACTCTGCCAGTTTGTGAATTGCTGTGCCCCTGAGCTCCATTATTCAACTCGTTTTTTGTGAGCTGAACGCAAGTCCAAACTTTTGGTTCAGGACGTCTACTGGTTCCCGGTGGGTGGCTGAGACTTTGGTTCATTCTTCTTCCTGCCGGGAAATTAGAGTGACTTGTGCCCATCCAAATGCCTAACAGCTACTCTCTCATTGGTTCTCCCTCTTCCCTTTCATCCTCTGCCAAATTGGCAACCTGTGCGAACCAGGAGCTTAAAGGGGCTGTCTCTCCAAGTTGGGAGATTGATAGGAAAGCAGTTGGAAAGTCAAACCGGAGCACCAGGAGAGGGGCTCTTCGTTGAGTTTTAGAAACCTTTCGTATTCACAGTGTGTCCATTCTCTAGGTTTCCCGTACACGTTATAGCTGTAGTAATATTCCCTTCCACCTGGAGAGCTGGGACCCATGGAATGGGTGCCATGCATTATTGCTTTAAAGGGTCTGCATTTGCTCACCCAATCTCACCAATCCTCTCAGTCCCAAGTGTCCAGCCTTATGCCACATCCAGCTGTCATTGTAGATAGGGTCATTCCAGGTTGCATCAGAGACCCTGAAGGAATTGTAAAGAATTTCCCTGTTTCTTTGTTCTGTTTTTGAAATTCCTTTTTAGAGTGGGTTTGAGCTGATTCTCGCTGCCATGTTTATGCCAGTCTAGACGCACTTGATTCCCTTACGGAGACATATCAATACGTAGGTTTTAAGATTCTTACTAGCCAGATCTATTCCTCTGCGGGAAATATGGGGTTTTGAGTCCCTTTCACTGAGGAAGGTGTAGGTCTTGTCTATTCCATAGTTGGTTTTTGGAACGGTACCTGTGCTTATATCAAAGTCTGGTTTGATGCATCACCCCACCTCTCCTTCCCCCTTAAGCAGGCATAAGAGTGTTTTCTAAATGTGAGACTCTGTTCTCTTGCCTAACTCAGTTCATGTGTAGCCATGTTTACAGGATCTTCCTAAGTGATATCTTATGATAAGTTTCTTTTCCCGTGTGACTTCTTTCACTTAGAATCATCGTACCTGAATCCACTCATTTTGCTGCTACTGGTCTTATGACATTGATTTCGTGGCTGAGGGATATTCCATCATACGTAATTTCCACAATGTTTGGAACCATTTTTATATTTCCTGGGATATTTCAGGTGTACCCAGGTTGAGGTTCCTGTAAGCAGTGCAGCCCTCAATTTGGGGGTGGCTCTGTCTTATGGATTTTCAGTTTTCCCAAGGTATATTCCCTAGACTGGAAGTGCCCTTGGCTCTGTAGCTCTGTTGTTTACTTGTTTTAGGGGACACAATGCACTCCTCCAGTGAGGCAGTTGGCAACTTACATCCCGCCCATCAGCATAACAAGGCTCCCTGTTCTCCAGGGCCTGTCTTGCCTTTCTGGTTTTTACACATTTTGTGGATGTCCCTTTTGACCGGTGGGAAGTGATACTCCTTTGTTGTGCAGATTTGCATTGCCCGCTTGCTTGCTTGGCCAAAAAGGGCATATGCGTTTTCTCCTGAATATATTCAGGAGAAAACGCATACGCCCTTTTTGGCCAAGTGCATCATTGTCGAAGTTGTGCCCCTCTTCCTGTGCTTTACAGGCGATTCCAACGTACCTCTTGAAATCTGTTTCCTGCTGTTCTGCCTCGCTTTCAAGTCCGCCTCGTTGCCTTCCCTCAACAGATTTTTGGACGATAGTTGGCCTTGATTACTCTGCCAGTTTGTGAATTGCTGTGCCCCTGAGCTCCATTTTTCAACTCGTTTTTTGTGAGCTGAACGCAAGTCCAAACTTTTGGTTCAGGACCTCTACTGGTTCCCGGTGGGTGGCTGAGACTTTGGTTCATTCTTCTTCCTGCCGGGAAATTAGAGTGACTTGTGCCCATCCAAATGCCTAACAGCTACTCTCTCATTGGTTCTCCCTCTTCCCTTTCATCCTCTGCCAAATTGGCAACCTGTGCGAACCAGGAGCTTAAAGGGGCTGTCTCTCCAAGTTGGGAGATTGATAGGAAAGCAGTTGGAAAGTCAAACCGGAGCACCAGGAGAGGGGCTCTTCGTTGAGTTTTAGAAACCTTTCGTATTCACAGTGTGTCCATTCTCTAGGTTTCCCGTACACGTTATAGCTGTAGTAATATTCCCTTCCACCTGGAGAGCTGGGACCCATGGAATGGGTGCCATGCATTATTGCTTTAAAGGGTCTGCATTTGCTCACCCAATCTCACCAATCCTCTCAGTCCCAAGTGTCCAGCCTTATGCCACATCCAGCTGTCATTGTAGATAGGGTCATTCCAGGTTGCATCAGAGACCCTGAAGGAATTGTAAAGAATTTCCCTGTTTCTTTGTTCTGTTTTTGAAATTCCTTTTTAGAGTGGGTTTGAGCTGATTCTCGCTGCCATGTTTATGCCAGTCTAGACGCACTTGATTCCCTTACGGAGACATATCAATACGTAGGTTTTAAGATTCTTACTAGCCAGATCTATTCCTCTGCGGGAAATATGGGGTTTTGAGTCCCTTTCACTGAGGAAGGTGTAGGTCTTGTCTATTCCATAGTTGGTTTTTGGAACGGTACCTGTGCTTATATCAAAGTCTGGTTTGATGCATCACCCCACCTCTCCTTCCCCCTTAAGCAGGCATAAGAGTGTTTTCTAAATGTGAGACTCTGTTCTCTTGCCTAACTCAGTTCATGTGTAGCCATGTTTACAGGATCTTCCTAAGTGATATCTTATGATAAGTTTCTTTTCCCGTGTGACTTCTTTCACTTAGAATCATCGTACCTGAATCCACTCATTTTGCTGCTACTGGTCTTATGACATTGATTTCGTGGCTGAGGGATATTCCATCGTATGTAAGTTCCACAATGTTTGGAACCATTTTTATATTTCCTGGGATATTTCAGGTGTACCCAGGTTGAGGTTCCTGTAAGCAGTGCAGCCCTGAATTTGGGGGTGGCTCTGTCTTATGGATTTTCAGTTTTCCCAAGGTATATTCCCTAGACTGGAAGTGCCCTTGGCTCTGTAGCTCTGTTGTTTACTTGTTTTAGGGGACACAATGCACTCCTCCAGTGAGGCAGTTGGCAACTTACATCCCGCCCATCAGCATAACAAGGCTCCCTGTTCTCCAGGGCCTGTCTTGCCTTTCTGGTTTTTACACATTTTGTGGATGTCCCTTTTGACCGGTGGGAAGTGATACTCCTTTGTAGTGCAGATTTGCATTGCCCGCTTGCTTGCTTGGCCAAAAAGGGCGTATGCGTTTTCTCCTGAATATATTCAGGAGAAAACGCATACGCCCTTTTTGGCCAAGTGCATCATTGTCGAAGTTGTGCCCCTCTTCCTGTGCTTTACAGGCGATTCCAACGTACCTCTTGAAATCTGTTTCCTGCTATTCTGCCTCGCTTTCAAGTCCGCCTCGTTGCCTTCCCTCAACAGATTTTTGGACGATAGTTGGCCTTGATTACTCTGCCAGTTTGTGAATTGCTGTGCCCCTGAGCTCCATTTTTCAACTCGTTTTTTGTGAGCTGAACGCAAGTCCAAACTTTTGGTTCAGGACGTCTACTGGTTCCCGGTGGGTGGCTGAGACTTTGGTTCATTCTTCTTCCTGCCGGGAAATTAGAGTGACATGTGCCCATCCAAATGCCTAACAGCTACTCTCTCATTGGTTCTCCCTCTTCCCTTTCATCCTCTGCCAAATTGGCAACCTGTGCGAACCAGGAGCTTAAAGGGGCTGTCTCTCCAAGTTGGGAGATTGATAGGAAAGCAGTTGGAAAGTCAAACCGGAGCACCAGGAGAGGGGCTCTTCGTTGAGTTTTAGAAACCTTTCGTATTCACAGTGTGTCCATTCTCTAGGTTTCCCGTACACGTTATAGCTGTAGTAATATTCCCTTCCACCTGGAGAGCTGGGACCCATGGAATGGGTGCCATGCATTATTGCTTTAAAGGGTCTGCATTTGCTCACCCAATCTCACCAATCCTCTCAGTCCCAAGTGTCCAGCCTTATGCCACATCCAGCTGTCATTGTAGATAGGGTCATTCCAGGTTGCATCAGAGACCCTGAAGGAATTGTAAAGAATTTCCCTGTTTCTTTGTTCTGTTTTTGAAATTCCTTTTTAGAGTGGGTTTGAGCTGATTCTCGCTGCCATGTTTATGCCAGTCTAGACGCACTTGATTCCCTTACGGAGACATATCAATACGTAGGTTTTAAGATTCTTACTAGCCAGATCTATTCCTCTGCGGGAAATATGGGGTTTTGAGTCCCTTTCACTGAGGAAGGTGTAGGTCTTGTCTATTCCATAGTTGGTTTTTGGAACGGTACCTGTGCTTATATCAAAGTCTGGTTTGATGCATCACCCCACCTCTCCTTCCCCCTTAAGCAGGCATAAGAGTGTTTTCTAAATGTGAGACTCTGTTCTCTTGCCTAACTCAGTTCATGTGTAGCCATGTTTACAGGATCTTCCTAAGTGATATCTTATGATAAGTTTCTTTTCCCGTGTGACTTCTTTCACTTAGAATCATCGTACCTGAATCCACTCATTTTGCTGCTACTGGTCTTATGACCTTGATTTCGTGGCTGAGGGATATTCCATCGTACGTAAGTTCCACAATGTTTGGAACCATTTTTATATTTCCTGGGATATTTCAGGTGTACCCAGGTTGAGGTTCCTGTAAGCAGTGCAGCCCTCAATTTGGGGGTGGCTCTGTCTTATGGATTTTCAGTTTTCCCAAGGTATATTCCCTAGACTGGAAGTGCCCTTGGCTCTGTAGCTCTGTTGTTTACTTGTTTTAGGGAACACAATGCACTCCTCCAGTGAGGCAGTTGGCAACTTACATCCCGCCCATCAGCATAACAAGGCTCCCTGTTCTCCAGGGCCTGTCTTGCCTTTCTGGTTTTTACACATTTTGTGGATGTCCCTTTTGACCGGTGGGAAGTGATACTCCTTTGTAGTGCAGATTTGCATTGCCCGCTTGCTTGCTTGGCCAAAAAGGGCGTATGCGTTTTCTCCTGAATATATTCAGGAGAAAACGCATACGCCCTTTTTGGCCAAGTGCATCATTGTCGAAGTTGTGCCCCTCTTCCTGTGCTTTACAGGCGATTCCAACGTACCTCTTGAAATCTGTTTCCTGCTATTCTGCCTCGCTTTCAAGTCCGCCTCGTTGCCTTCCCTCAACAGATTTTTGGACGATAGTTGGCCTTGATTACTCTGCCAGTTTGTGAATTGCTGTGCCCCTGAGCTCCATTTTTCAACTCGTTTTTTGTGAGCTGAACGCAAGTCCAAACTTTTGGTTCAGGACGTCTACTGGTTCCCGGTGGGTGGCTGAGACTTTGGTTCATTCTTCTTCCTGCCGGGAAATTAGAGTGACATGTGCCCATCCAAATGCCTAACAGCTACTCTCTCATTGGTTCTCCCTCTTCCCTTTCATCCTCTGCCAAATTGGCAACCTGTGCGAACCAGGAGCTTAAAGGGGCTGTCTCTCCAAGTTGGGAGATTGATAGGAAAGCAGTTGGAAAGTCAAACCGGAGCACCAGGAGAGGGGCTCTTCGTTGAGTTTTAGAAACCTTTCGTATTCACAGTGTGTCCATTCTCTAGGTTTCCCGTACACGTTATAGCTGTAGTAATATTCCCTTCCACCTGGAGAGCTGGGACCCATGGAATGGGTGCCATGCATTATTGCTTTAAAGGGTCTGCATTTGCTCACCCAATCTCACCAATCCTCTCAGTCCCAAGTGTCCAGCCTTATGCCACATCCAGCTGTCATTGTAGATAGGGTCATTCCAGGTTGCATCAGAGACCCTGAAGGAATTGTAAAGAATTTCCCTGTTTCTTTGTTCTGTTTTTGAAATTCCTTTTTAGAGTGGGTTTGAGCTGATTCTCGCTGCCATGTTTATGCCAGTCTAGACGCACTTGATTCCCTTACGGAGACATATCAATACGTAGGTTTTAAGATTCTTACTAGCCAGATCTATTCCTCTGCGGGAAATATGGGGTTTTGAGTCCCTTTCACTGAGGAAGGTGTAGGTCTTGTCTATTCCATAGTTGGTTTTTGGAACGGTACCTGTGCTTATATCAAAGTCTGGTTTGATGCATCACCCCACCTCTCCTTCCCCCTTAAGCAGGCATAAGAGTGTTTTCTAAATGTGAGACTCTGTTCTCTTGCCTAACTCAGTTCATGTGTAGCCATGTTTACAGGATCTTCCTAAGTGATATCTTATGATAAGTTTCTTTCCCCGTGTGACTTCTTTCACTTAGAATCATCGTACCTGAATCCACTCATTTTGCTGCTACTGGTCTTATGACCTTGATTTCGTGGCTGAGGGATATTCCATCGTACGTAAGTTCCACAATGTTTGGAACCATTTTTATATTTCCTGGGATATTTCAGGTGTACCCAGGTTGAGGTTCCTGTAAGCAGTGCAGCCCTCAATTTGGGGGTGGCTCTGTCTTATGGATTTTCAGTTTTCCCAAGGTATATTCCCTAGACTGGAAGTGCCCTTGGCTCTGTAGCTCTGTTGTTTACTTGTTTTAGGGGACACAATGCACTCCTCCAGTGAGGCAGTTGGCAACTTACATCCCGCCCATCAGCATAACAAGGCTCCCTGTTCTCCAGGGCCTGTCTTGCCTTTCTGGTTTTTACACATTTTGTGGATGTCCCTTTTGACCGGTGGGAAGTGATACTCCTTTGTAGTGCAGATTTGCATTGCCCGCTTGCTTGCTTGGCCAAAAAGGGCGTATGCGTTTTCTCCTGAATATATTCAGGAGAAAACGCATACGCCCTTTTTGGCCAAGTGCATCATTGTCGAAGTTGTGCCCCTCTTCCTGTGCTTTACAGGCGATTCCAACGTACCTCTTGAAATCTGTTACCTGCTATTCTGCCTCGCTTTCAAGTCCGCCTCGTTGCCTTCCCTCAACAGATTTTTGGACGATAGTTGGCCTTGATTACTCTGCCAGTTTGTGAATTGCTGTGCCCCTGAGCTCCATTTTTCAACTCGTTTTTTTGAGCTGAACGCAAGTCCAAACTTTTGGTTCAGGACCTCTACTGGTTCCCGGTGGGTGGCTGAGACTTTGGTTCATTCTTCTTCCTGCCGGGAAATTAGAGTGACATGTGCCCATCCAAATGCCTAACAGCTACTCTCTCATTGGTTCTCCCTCTTCCCTTTCATCCTCTGCCAAATTGGCAACCTGTGCGAACCAGGAGCTTAAAGGGGCTGTCTCTCCAAGTTGGGAGATTGATAGGAAAGCAGTTGGAAAGTCAAACCGGAGCACCAGGAGAGGGGCTCTTCGTTGAGTTTTAGAAACCTTTCGTATTCACAGTGTGTCCATTCTCTAGGTTTCCCGTACACGTTATAGCTGTAGTAATATTCCCTTCCACCTGGAGAGCTGGGACCCATGGAATGGGTGCCATGCATTATTGCTTTAAAGGGTCTGCATTTGCTCACCCAATCTCACCAATCCTCTCAGTCCCAAGTGTCCAGCCTTATGCCACATCCAGCTGTCATTGTAGATAGGGTCATTCCAGGTTGCATCAGAGACCCTGAAGGAATTGTAAAGAATTTCCCTGTTTCTTTGTTCTGTTTTTGAAATTCCTTTTTAGAGTGGGTTTGAGCTGATTCTCGCTGCCATGTTTATGCCAGTCTAGACGCACTTGATTCCCTTACGGAGACATATCAATACGTAGGTTTTAAGATTCTTACTAGCCAGATCTATTCCTCTGCGGGAAATATGGGGTTTTGAGTCCCTTTCACTGAGGAAGGTGTAGGTCTTGTCTATTCCATAGTTGGTTTTTGGAACGGTACCTGTGCTTATATCAAAGTCTGGTTTGATGCATCACCCCACCTCTCCTTCCCCCTTAAGCAGGCATAAGAGTGTTTTCTAAATGTGAGACTCTGTTCTCTTGCCTAACTCAGTTCATGTGTAGCCATGTTTACAGGATCTTCCTAAGTGATATCTTATGATAAGTTTCTTTTCCCGTGTGACTTCTTTCACTTAGAATCATCGTACCTGAATCCACTCATTTTGCTGTTACTGGTCTTATGACATTGATTTCGTGGCTGAGGGATATTCCATCGTACGTAAGTTCCACAATGTTTGGAACCATTTTTATATTTCCTGGGATATTTCAGGTGTACCCAGGTTGAGGTTCCTGTAAGCAGTGCAGCCCTCAATTTGGGGGTGGCTCTGTCTTATGGATTTTCAGTTTTCCCAAGGTATATTCCCTAGACTGGAAGTGCCCTTGGCTCTGTAGCTCTGTTGTTTACTTGTTTTAGGGGACACAATGCACTCCTCCAGTGAGGCAGTTGGCAACTTACATCCCGCCCATCAGCATAACAAGGCTCCCTGTTCTCCAGGGCCTGTCTTGCCTTTCTGGTTTTTACACATTTTGTGGATGTCCCTTTTGACCGGTGGGAAGTGATACTCCTTTGTAGTGCAGATTTGCATTGCCCGCTTGCTTGCTTGGCCAAAAAGGGCGTATGCGTTTTCTCCTGAATATATTCAGGAGAAAACGCATACGCCCTTTTTGGCCAAGTGCATCATTGTCGAAGTTGTGCCCCTCTTCCTGTGCTTTACAGGCGATTCCAACGTACCTCTTGAAATCTGTTTCCTGCTATTCTGCCTCGCTTTCAAGTCCGCCTCGTTGCCTTCCCTCAACAGATTTTTGGACGATAGTTGGCCTTGATTACTCTGCCAGTTTGTGAATTGCTGTGCCCCTGAGCTCCATTTTTCAACTCGTTTTTTGTGAGCTGAACGCAAGTCCAAACTTTTGGTTCAGGACCTCTACTGGTTCCCGGTGGGTGGCTGAGACTTTGGTTCATTCTTCTTCCTGCCGGGAAATTAGAGTGACTTGTGCCCATCCAAATGCCTAACAGCTACTCTCTCATTGGTTCTCCCTCTTCCCTTTCATCCTCTGCCAAATTGGCAACCTGTGCGAACCAGGAGCTTAAAGGGGCTGTCTCTCCAAGTTGGGAGATTGATAGGAAAGCAGTTGGAAAGTCAAACCGGAGCACCAGGAGAGGGGCTCTTCGTTGAGTTTTAGAAACCTTTCGTATTCACAGTGTGTCCATTCTCTAGGTTTCCCGTACACATTATAGCTGTAGTAATATTCCCTTCCACCTGGAGAGCTGGGACCCATGGAATGGGTGCCATGCATTATTGCTTTAAAGGGTCTGCATTTGCTCACCCAATCTCACCAATCCTCTCAGTCCCAAGTGTCCAGCCTTATGCCACATCCAGCTGTCATTGTAGATAGGGTCATTCCAGGTTGCATCAGAGACCCTGAAGGAATTGTAAAGAATTTCCCTGTTTCTTTGTTCTGTTTTTGAAATTCCTTTTTAGAGTGGGTTTGAGCTGATTCTCGCTGCCATGTTTATGCCAGTCTAGACGCACTTGATTCCCTTACGGAGACATATCAATACGTAGGTTTTAAGATTCTTACTAGCCAGATCTATTCCTCTGCGGGAAATATGGGGTTTTGAGTCCCTTTCACTGAGGAAGGTGTAGGTCTTGTCTATTCCATAGTTGGTTTTTGGAACGGTACCTGTGCTTATATCAAAGTCTGGTTTGATGCATCACCCCACCTCTCCTTCCCCCTTAAGCAGGCATAAGAGTGTTTTCTAAATGTGAGACTCTGTTCTCTTGCCTAACTCAGTTCATGTGTAGCCATGTTTACAGGATCTTCCTAAGTGATATCTTATGATAAGTTTCTTTTCCCGTGTGACTTCTTTCACTTAGAATCATCGTACCTGAATCCACTCATTTTGCTGCTACTGGTCTTATGACCTTGATTTCGTGGCTGAGGGATATTCCATCGTACGTAAGTTCCACAATGTTTGGAACCATTTTTATATTTCCTGGGATATTTCAGGTGTACCCAGGTTGAGGTTCCTGTAAGCAGTGCAGCCCTCAATTTGGGGGTGGCTCTGTCTTATGGATTTTCAGTTTTCCCAAGGTATATTCCCTAGACTGGAAGTGCCCTTGGCTCTGTAGCTCTGTTGTTTACTTGTTTTAGGGGACACAATGCACTCCTCCAGTGAGGCAGTTGGCAACTTACATCCCGCCCATCAGCATAACAAGGCTCCCTGTTCTCCAGGGCCTGTCTTGCCTTTCTGGTTTTTACACATTTTGTGGATGTCCCTTTTGACCGGTGGGAAGTGATACTCCTTTGTAGTGCAGATTTGCATTGCCCGCTTGCTTGCTTGGCCAAAAAGGGCGTATGCGTTTTCTCCTGAATATATTCAGGAGAAAACGCATACGCCCTTTTTGGCCAAGTGCATCATTGTCGAAGTTGTGCCCCTCTTCCTGTGCTTTACAGGCGATTCCAACGTACCTCTTGAAATCTGTTTCCTGCTATTCTGCCTCGCTTTCAAGTCCGCCTCGTTGCCTTCCCTCAACAGATTTTTGGACGATAGTTGGCCTTGATTACTCTGCCAGTTTGTGAATTGCTGTGCCCCTGAGCTCCATTTTTCAACTCGTTTTTTGTGAGCTGAACGCAAGTCCAAACTTTTGGTTCAGGACCTCTACTGGTTCCCGGTGGGTGGCTGAGACTTTGGTTCATTCTTCTTCCTGCCGGGAAATTAGAGTGACTTGTGCCCATCCAAATGCCTAACAGCTACTCTCTCATTGGTTCTCCCTCTTCCCTTTCATCCTCTGCCAAATTGGCAACCTGTGCGAACCAGGAGCTTAAAGGGGCTGTCTCTCCAAGTTGGGAGATTGATAGGAAAGCAGTTGGAAAGTCAAACCGGAGCACCAGGAGAGGGGCTCTTCGTTGAGTTTTAGAAACCTTTCGTATTCACAGTGTGTCCATTCTCTAGGTTTCCCGTACACGTTATAGCTGTAGTAATATTCCCTTCCACCTGGAGAGCTGGGACCCATGGAATGGGTGCCATGCATTATTGCTTTAAAGGGTCTGCATTTGCTCACCCAATCTCACCAATCCTCTCAGTCCCAAGTGTCCAGCCTTATGCCACATCCAGCTGTCATTGTAGATAGGGTCATTCCAGGTTGCATCAGAGACCCTGAAGGAATTGTAAAGAATTTCCCTGTTTCTTTGTTCTGTTTTTGAAATTCCTTTTTAGAGTGGGTTTGAGCTGATTCTCGCTGCCATGTTTATGCCAGTCTAGACGCACTTGATTCCCTTACGGAGACATATCAATACGTAGGTTTTAAGATTCTTACTAGCCAGATCTATTCCTCTGCGGGAAATATGGGGTTTTGAGTCCCTTTCACTGAGGAAGGTGTAGGTCTTGTCTATTCCATAGTTGGTTTTTGGAACGGTACCTGTGCTTATATCAAAGTCTGGTTTGATGCATCACCCCACCTCTCCTTCCCCCTTAAGCAGGCATAAGAGTGTTTTCTAAATGTGAGACTCTGTTCTCTTGCCTAACTCAGTTCATGTGTAGCCATGTTTACAGGATCTTCCTAAGTGATATCTTATGATAAGTTTCTTTTCCCGTGTGACTTCTTTCACTTAGAATCATCGTACCTGAATCCACTCATTTTGCTGCTACTGGTCTTATGACCTTGATTTCGTGGCTGAGGGATATTCCATCGTACGTAAGTTCCACAATGTTTGGAACCATTTTTATATTTCCTGGGATATTTCAGGTGTACCCAGGTTGAGGTTCCTGTAAGCAGTGCAGCCCTCAATTTGGGGGTGGCTCTGTCTTATGGATTTTCAGTTTTCCCAAGGTATATTCCCTAGACTGGAAGTGCCCTTGGCTCTGTAGCTCTGTTGTTTACTTGTTTTAGGGGACACAATGCACTCCTCCAGTGAGGCAGTTGGCAACTTACATCCCGCCCATCAGCATAACAAGGCTCCCTGTTCTCCAGGGCCTGTCTTGCCTTTCTGGTTTTTACACATTTTGTGGATGTCCCTTTTGACCGGTGGGAAGTGATACTCCTTTGTAGTGCAGATTTGCATTGCCCGCTTGCTTGCTTGGCCAAAAAGGGCGTATGCGTTTTCTCCTGAATATATTCAGGAGAAAACGCATACGCCCTTTTTGGCCAAGTGCATCATTGTCGAAGTTGTGCCCCCCTTCCTGTGCTTTACAGGCGATTCCAACGTACCTCTTGAAATCTGTTTCCTGCTATTCTGCCTCGCTTTCAAGTCCGCCTCGTTGCCTTCCCTCAACAGATTTTTGGACGATAGTTGGCCTTGATTACTCTGCCAGTTTGTGAATTGCTGTGCCCCTGAGCTCCATTTTTCAACTCGTTTTTTGTGAGCTGAACGCAAGTCCAAACTTTTGGTTCAGGACCTCTACTGGTTCCCGGTGGGTGGCTGAGACTTTGGTTCATTCTTCTTCCTGCCGGGAAATTAGAGTGACTTGTGCCCATCCAAATGCCTAACAGCTACTCTCTCATTGGTTCTCCCTCTTCCCTTTCATCCTCTGCCAAATTGGCAACCTGTGCGAACCAGGAGCTTAAAGGGGCTGTCTCTCCAAGTTGGGAGATTGATAGGAAAGCAGTTGGAAAGTCAAACCGGAGCACCAGGAGAGGGGCTCTTCGTTGAGTTTTAGAAACCTTTCGTATTCACAGTGTGTCCATTCTCTAGGTTTCCCGTACACGTTATAGCTGTAGTAATATTCCCTTCCACCTGGAGAGCTGGGACCCATGGAATGGGTGCCATGCATTATTGCTTTAAAGGGTCTGCATTTGCTCACCCAATCTCACCAATCCTCTCAGTCCCAAGTGTCCAGCCTTATGCCACATCCAGCTGTCATTGTAGATAGGGTCATTCCAGGTTGCATCAGAGACCCTGAAGGAATTGTAAAGAATTTCCCTGTTTCTTTGTTCTGTTTTTGAAATTCCTTTTTAGAGTGGGTTTGAGCTGATTCTCGCTGCCATGTTTATGCCAGTCTAGACGCACTTGATTCCCTTACGGAGACATATCAATACGTAGGTTTTAAGATTCTTACTAGCCAGATCTATTCCTCTGCGGGAAATATGGGGTTTTGAGTCCCTTTCACTGAGGAAGGTGTAGGTCTTGTCTATTCCATAGTTGGTTTTTGGAACGGTACCTGTGCTTATATCAAAGTCTGGTTTGATGCATCACCCCACCTCTCCTTCCCCCTTAAGCAGGCATAAGAGTGTTTTCTAAATGTGAGACTCTGTTCTCTTGCCTAACTCAGTTCATGTGTAGCCATGTTTACAGGATCTTCCTAAGTGATATCTTATGATAAGTTTCTTTTCCCGTGTGACTTCTTTCACTTAGAATCATCGTACCTGAATCCACTCATTTTGCTGCTACTGGTCTTATGACCTTGATTTCGTGGCTGAGGGATATTCCATCGTACGTAAGTTCCACAATGTTTGGAACCATTTTTATATTTCCTGGGATATTTCAGGTGTACCCAGGTTGAGGTTCCTGTAAGCAGTGCAGCCCTCAATTTGGGGGTGGCTCTGTCTTATGGATTTTCAGTTTTCCCAAGGTATATTCCCTAGACTGGAAGTGCCCTTGGCTCTGTAGCTCTGTTGTTTACTTGTTTTAGGGGACACAATGCACTCCTCCAGTGAGGCAGTTGGCAACTTACATCCCGCCCATCAGCATAACAAGGCTCCCTGTTCTCCAGGGCCTGTCTTGCCTTTCTGGTTTTTACACATTTTGTGGATGTCCCTTTTGACCGGTGGGAAGTGATACTCCTTTGTAGTGCAGATTTGCATTGCCCGCTTGCTTGCTTGGCCAAAAAGGGCGTATGCGTTTTCTCCTGAATATATTCAGGAGAAAACGCATACGCCCTTTTTGGCCAAGTGCATCATTGTCGAAGTTGTGCCCCTCTTCCTGTGCTTTACAGGCGATTCCAACGTACCTCTTGAAATCTGTTTCCTGCTATTCTGCCTCGCTTTCAAGTCCGCCTCGTTGCCTTCCCTCAACAGATTTTTGGACGATAGTTGGCCTTGATTACTCTGCCAGTTTGTGAATTGCTGTGCCCCTGAGCTCCATTTTTCAACTCGTTTTTTGTGAGCTGAACGCAAGTCCAAACTTTTGGTTCAGGACCTCTACTGGTTCCCGGTGGGTGGCTGAGACTTTGGTTCATTCTTCTTCCTGCCGGGAAATTAGAGTGACTTGTGCCCATCCAAATGCCTAACAGCTACTCTCTCATTGGTTCTCCCTCTTCCCTTTCATCCTCTGCCAAATTGGCAACCTGTGCGAACCAGGAGCTTAAAGGGGCTGTCTCTCCAAGTTGGGAGATTGATAGGAAAGCAGTTGGAAAGTCAAACCGGAGCACCAGGAGAGGGGCTCTTCGTTGAGTTTTAGAAACCTTTCGTATTCACAGTGTGTCCATTCTCTAGGTTTCCCGTACACGTTATAGCTGTAGTAATATTCCCTTCCACCTGGAGAGCTGGGACCCATGGAATGGGTGCCATGCATTATTGCTTTAAAGGGTCTGCATTTGCTCACCCAATCTCACCAATCCTCTCAGTCCCAAGTGTCCAGCCTTATGCCACATCCAGCTGTCATTGTAGATAGGGTCATTCCAGGTTGCATCAGAGACCCTGAAGGAATTGTAAAGAATTTCCCTGTTTCTTTGTTCTGTTTTTGAAATTCCTTTTTAGAGTGGGTTTGAGCTGATTCTCGCTGCCATGTTTATGCCAGTCTAGACGCACTTGATTCCCTTACGGAGACATATCAATACGTAGGTTTTAAGATTCATACTAGCCAGATCTATTCCTCTGCGGGAAATATGGGGTTTTGAGTCCCTTTCACTGAGGAAGGTGTAGGTCTTGTCTATTCCATAGTTGGTTTTTGGAACGGTACCTGTGCTTATATCAAACTCGGGTTTGATGCATCACCCCACCTCTCCTTCCCCCTTAAGCAGGCATAAGAGTGTTTTCTAAATGTGAGACTCTGTTCTCTTGCCTAACTCAGTTCATGTGTAGCCATGTTTACAGGATCTTCCTAAGTGATATCTTATGATAAGTTTCTTTTCCCGTGTGACTTCTTTCACTTAGAATCATCGTACCTGAATCCACTCATTTTGCTGCTACTGGTCTTATGACATTGATTTCGTGGCTGAGGGATATTCCATCGTACGTAAGTTCCACAATGTTTGGAACCATTTTTATATTTCCTGGGATATTTCAGGTGTACCCAGGTTGAGGTTCCTGTAAGCAGTGCAGCCCTCAATTTGGGGGTGGCTCTGTCTTATGGATTTTCAGTTTTCCCAAGGTATATTCCCTAGACTGGAAGTGCCCTTGGCTCTGTAGCTCTGTTGTTTACTTGTTTTAGGGGACACAATGCACTCCTCCAGTGAGGCAGTTGGCAACTTACATCCCGCCCATCAGCATAACAAGGCTCCCTGTTCTCCAGGGCCTGTCTTGCCTTTCTGGTTTTTACACATTTTGTGGATGTCCCTTTTGACCGGTGGGAAGTGATACTCCTTTGTAGTGCAGATTTGCATTGCCCGCTTGCTTGCTTGGCCAAAAAGGGCGTATGCGTTTTCTCCTGAATATATTCAGGAGAAAACGCATACGCCCTTTTTGGCCAAGTGCATCATTGTCGAAGTTGTGCCCCTCTTCCTGTGCTTTACAGGCGATTCCAACGTACCTCTTGAAATCTGTTTCCTGCTATTCTGCCTCGCTTTCAAGTCCGCCTCGTTGCCTTCCCTCAACAGATTTTTGGACGATAGTTGGCCTTGATTACTCTGCCAGTTTGTGAATTGCTGTGCCCCTGAGCTCCATTTTTCAACTCGTTTTTTGTGAGCTGAACGCAAGTCCAAACTTTTGGTTCAGGACCTCTACTGGTTCCCGGTGGGTGGCTGAGACTTTGGTTCATTCTTCTTCCTGCCGGGAAATTAGAGTGACTTGTGCCCATCCAAATGCCTAACAGCTACTCTCTCATTGGTTCTCCCTCTTCCCTTTCATCCTCTGCCAAATTGGCAACCTGTGCGAACCAGGAGCTTAAAGGGGCTGTCTCTCCAAGTTGGGAGATTGATAGGAAAGCAGTTGGAAAGTCAAACCGGAGCACCAGGAGAGGGGCTCTTCGTTGAGTTTTAGAAACCTTTCGTATTCACAGTGTGTCCATTCTCTAGGTTTCCCGTACACGTTATAGCTGTAGTAATATTCCCTTCCACCTGGAGAGCTGGGACCCATGGAATGGGTGCCATGCATTATTGCTTTAAAGGGTCTGCATTTGCTCACCCAATCTCACCAATCCTCTCAGTCCCAAGTGTCCAGCCTTATGCCACATCCAGCTTCATTGTAGATAGGGTCATTCCAGGTTGCATCAGAGACCCTGAAGGAATTGTAAAGAATTTCCCTGTTTCTTTGTTCTGTTTTTGAAATTCCTTTTTAGAGTGGGTTTGAGCCGATTCTCGCTGCCATGTTTATGCCAGTCTAGACGCACTTGATTCCCTTACGGAGACATATCAATACGTAGGTTTTAAGATTCTTACTAGCCAGATCTATTCCTCTGCGGGAAATATGGGGTTTTGAGTCCCTTTCACTGAGGAAGGTGTAGGTCTTGTCTATTCCATAGTTGGTTTTTGGAACGGTACCTGTGCTTATATCAAACTCTGGTTTGATGCATCACCCCACCTCTCCTTCCCCCTTAAGCAGGCATAAGAGTGTTTTCTAAATGTGAGACTCTGTTCTCTTGCCTAACTCAGTTCATGTGTAGCCATGTTTACAGGATCTTCCTAAGTGATATCTTATGATAAGTTTCTTTTCCCGTGTGACTTCTTTCACTTAGAATCATCGTACCTGAATCCACTCATTTTGCTGCTACTGGTCTTATGACATTGATTTCGTGGCTGAGGGATATTCCATCGTACGTAAGTTCCACAATGTTTGGAACCATTTTTATATTTCCTGGGATATTTCAGGTGTACCCAGGTTGAGGTTCCTGTAAGCAGTGCAGCCCTCAATTTGGGGGTGGCTCTGTCTTATGGATTTTCAGTTTTCCCAAGGTATATTCCCTAGACTGGAAGTGCCCTTGGCTCTGTAGCTCTGTTGTTTACTTGTTTTAGGGGACACAATGCACTCCTCCAGTGAGGCAGTTGGCAACTTACATCCCGCCCATCAGCATAACAAGGCTCCCTGTTCTCCAGGGCCTGTCTTGCCTTTCTGGTTTTTACACATTTTGTGGATGTCCCTTTTGACCGGTGGGAAGTGATACTCCTTTGTAGTGCAGATTTGCATTGCCCGCTTGCTTGCTTGGCCAAAAAGGGCGTATGCGTTTTCTCCTGAATATATTCAGGAGAAAACGCATACGCCCTTTTTGGCCAAGTGCATCATTGTCGAAGTTGTGCCCCTCTTCCTGTGCTTTACAGGCGATTCCAACGTACCTCTTGAAATCTGTTTCCTGCTATTCTGCCTCGCTTTCAAGTCCGCCTCGTTGCCTTCCCTCAACAGATTTTTGGACGATAGTTGGCCTTGATTACTCTGCCAGTTTGTGAATTGCTGTGCCCCTGAGCTCCATTTTTCAACTCGTTTTTTGTGAGCTGAACGCAAGTCCAAACTTTTGGTTCAGGACCTCTACTGGTTCCCGGTGGGTGGCTGAGACTTTGGTTCATTCTTCGTCCTGCCGGGAAATTAGAGTGACATGTGCCCATCCAAATGCCTAACAGCTACTCTCTCATTGGTTCTCCCTCTTCCCTTTCATCCTCTGCCAAATTGGCAACCTGTGCGAACCAGGAGCTTAAAGGGGCTGTCTCTCCAAGTTGGGAGATTGATAGGAAAGCAGTTGGAAAGTCAAACCGGAGCACCAGGAGAGGGGCTCTTCGTTGAGTTTTAGAAACCTTTCGTATTCACAGTGTGTCCATTTTCTAGGTTTCCCGTACACGTTATAGCTGTAGTAATATTCCCTTCCACCTGGAGAGCTGGGACCCATGGAATGGGTGCCATGCATTATTGCTTTAAAGGGTCTGCATTTGCTCACCCAATCTCACCAATCCTCTCAGTCCCAAGTGTCCAGCCTTATGCCACATCCAGCTGTCATTGTAGATAGGGTCATTCCAGGTTGCATCAGAGACCCTGAAGGAATTGTAAAGAATTTCCCTGTTTCTTTGTTCTGTTTTTGAAATTCCTTTTTAGAGTGGGTTTGAGCCGATTCTCGCTGCCATGTTTATGCCAGTCTAGACGCACTTGATTCCCTTACGGAGACATATCAATACGTAGGTTTTAAGATTCTTACTAGCCAGATCTATTCCTCTGCGGGAAATATGGGGTTTTGAGTCCCTTTCACTGAGGAAGGTGTAGGTCTTGTCTATTCCATAGTTGGTTTTTGGAACGGTACCTGTGCTTATATCAAAGTCTGGTTTGATGCATCACCCCACCTCTCCTTCCCCCTTAAGCAGGCATAAGAGTGTTTTCTAAATGTGAGACTCTGTTCTCTTGCCTAACTCAGTTCATGTGTAGCCATGTTTACAGGATCTTCCTAAGTGATATCTTATGATAAGTTTCTTTTCCCGTGTGACTTCTTTCACTTAGAATCATCGTACCTGAATCCACTCATTTTGCTGCTACTGGTCTTATGACATTGATTTCGTGGCTGAGGGATATTCCATCGTACGTAAGTTCCACAATGTTTGGAACCATTTTTATATTTCCTGGGATATTTCAGGTGTACCCAGGTTGAGGTTCCTGTAAGCAGTGCAGCCCTCAATTTGGGGGTGGCTCTGTCTTATGGATTTTCAGTTTTCCCAAGGTATACTCCCTAGACTGGAAGTGCCCTTGGCTCTGTAGCTCTGTTGTTTACTTGTTTTAGGGGACACAATGCACTCCTCCAGTGAGGCAGTTGGCAACTTACATCCCGCCCATCAGCATAACAAGGCTCCCTGTTCTCCAGGGCCTGTCTTGCCTTTCTGGTTTTTACACATTTTGTGGATGTCCCTTTTGACCGGTGGGAAGTGATACTCCTTTGTAGTGCAGATTTGCATTGCCCGCTTGCTTGCTTGGCCAAAAAGGGCGTATGCGTTTTCTCCTGAATATATTCAGGAGAAAACGCATACGCCCTTTTTGGCCAAGTGCATCATTGTCGAAGTTGTGCCCCTCTTCCTGTGCTTTACAGGCGATTCCAACGTACCTCTTGAAATCTGTTTCCTGCTATTCTGCCTCGCTTTCAAGTCCGCCTCGTTGCCTTCCCTCAACAGATTTTTGGACGATAGTTGGCCTTGATTACTCTGCCAGTTTGTGAATTGCTGTGCCCCTGAGCTCCATTTTTCAACTCGTTTTTTGTGAGCTGAACGCAAGTCCAAACTTTTGGTTCAGGACCTCTACTGGTTCCCGGTGGGTGGCTGAGACTTTGGTTCATTCTTCTTCCTGCCGGGAAATTAGAGTGACTTGTGCCCATCCAAATGCCTAACAGCTACTCTCTCATTGGTTCTCCCTCTTCCCTTTGATCCTCTGCCAAATTGGCAACCTGTGCGAACCAGGAGCTTAAAGGGGCTGTCTCTCCAAGTTGGGAGATTGATAGGAAAGCAGTTGGAAAGTCAAACCGGAGCACCAGGAGAGGGGCTCTTCGTTGAGTTTTAGAAACCTTTCGTATTCACAGTGTGTCCATTCTCTAGGTTTCCCGTACACGTTATAGCTGTAGTAATATTCCCTTCCACCTGGAGAGCTGGGACCCATGGAATGGGTGCCATGCATTATTGCTTTAAAGGGTCTGCATTTGCTCACCCAATCTCACCAATCCTCTCAGTCCCAAGTGTCCAGCCTTATGCCACATCCAGCTTCATTGTAGATAGGGTCATTCCAGGTTGCATCAGAGACCCTGAAGGAATTGTAAAGAATTTCCCTGTTTCTTTGTTCTGTTTTTGAAATTCCTTTTTAGAGTGGGTTTGAGCCGATTCTCGCTGCCATGTTTATGCCAGTCTAGACGCACTTGATTCCCTTACGGAGACATATCAATACGTAGGTTTTAAGATTCTTACTAGCCAGATCTATTCCTCTGCGGGAAATATGGGGTTTTGAGTCCCTTTCACTGAGGAAGGTGTAGGTCTTGTCTATTCCATAGTTGGTTTTTGGAACGGTACCTGTGCTTATATCAAACTCTGGTTTGATGCATCACCCCACCTCTCCTTCCCCCTTAAGCAGGCATAAGAGTGTTTTCTAAATGTGAGACTCTGTTCTCTTGCCTAACTCAGTTCATGTGTAGCCATGTTTACAGGATCTTCCTAAGTGATATCTTATGATAAGTTTCTTTTCCCGTGTGACTTCTTTCACTTAGAATCATCGTACCTGAATCCACTCATTTTGCTGCTACTGGTCTTATGACATTGATTTCGTGGCTGAGGGATATTCCATCGTACGTAAGTTCCACAATGTTTGGAACCATTTTTATATTTCCTGGGATATTTCAGGTGTACCCAGGTTGAGGTTCCTGTAAGCAGTGCAGCCCTCAATTTGGGGGTGGCTCTGTCTTATGGATTTTCAGTTTTCCCAAGGTATATTCCCTAGACTGGAAGTGCCCTTGGCTCTGTAGCTCTGTTGTTTACTTGTTTTAGGGGACACAATGCACTCCTCCAGTGAGGCAGTTGGCAACTTACATCCCGCCCATCAGCATAACAAGGCTCCCTGTTCTCCAGGGCCTGTCTTGCCTTTCTGGTTTTTACACATTTTGTGGATGTCCCTTTTGACCGGTGGGAAGTGATACTCCTTTGTAGTGCAGATTTGCATTGCCCGCTTGCTTGCTTGGCCAAAAAGGGCGTATGCGTTTTCTCCTGAATATATTCAGGAGAAAACGCATACGCCCTTTTTGGCCAAGTGCATCATTGTCGAAGTTGTGCCCCTCTTCCTGTGCTTTACAGGCGATTCCAACGTACCTCTTGAAATCTCTTTCCTGCTATTCTGCCTCGCTTTCAAGTCCGCCTCGTTGCCTTCCCTCAACAGATTTTTGGACGATAGTTGGCCTTGATTACTCTGCCAGTTTGTGAATTGCTGTGCCCCTGAGCTCCATTTTTCAACTCGTTTTTTGTGAGCTGAACGCAAGTCCAAACTTTTGGTTCAGGACCTCTACTGGTTCCCGGTGGGTGGCTGAGACTTTGGTTCATTCTTCTTCCTGCCGGGAAATTAGAGTGACTTGTGCCCATCCAAATGCCTAACAGCTACTCTCTCATTGGTTCTCCCTCTTCCCTTTGATCCTCTGCCAAATTGGCAACCTGTGCGAACCAGGAGCTTAAAGGGGCTGTCTCTCCAAGTTGGGAGATTGATAGGAAAGCAGTTGGAAAGTCAAACCGGAGCACCAGGAGAGGGGCTCTTCGTTGAGTTTTAGAAACCTTTCGTATTCACAGTGTGTCCATTCTCTACGTTTCCCGTACACGTTATAGCTGTAGTAATATTCCCTTCCACCTGGAGAGCTGGGACCCATGGAATGGGTGCCATGCATTATTGCTTTAAAGGGTCTGCATTTGCTCACCCAATCTCACCAATCCTCTCAGTCCCAAGTGTCCAGCCTTATGCCACATCCAGCTTCATTGTAGATAGGGTCATTCCAGGTTGCATCAGAGACCCTGAAGGAATTGTAAAGAATTTCCCTGTTTCTTTGTTCTGTTTTTGAAATTCCTTTTTAGAGTGGGTTTGAGCCGATTCTCGCTGCCATGTTTATGCCAGTCTAGACGCACTTGATTCCCTTACGGAGACATATCAATACGTAGGTTTTAAGATTCTTACTAGCCAGATCTATTCCTCTGCGGGAAATATGGGGTTTTGAGTCCCTTTCACTGAGGAAGGTGTAGGTCTTGTCTATTCCATAGTTGGTTTTTGGAACGGTACCTGTGCTTATATCAAACTCTGGTTTGATGCATCACCCCACCTCTCCTTCCCCCTTAAGCAGGCATAAGAGTGTTTTCTAAATGTGAGACTCTGTTCTCTTGCCTAACTCAGTTCATGTGTAGCCTTGTTTACAGGATCTTCCTAAGTGATATCTTATGATAAGTTTCTTTTCCCGTGTGACTTCTTTCACTTAGAATCATCGTACCTGAATCCACTCATTTTGCTGCTACTGGTCTTATGACATTGATTTCGTGGCTGAGGGATATTCCATCGTACGTAAGTTCCACAATGTTTGGAACCATTTTTATATTTCCTGGGATATTTCAGGTGTACCCAGGTTGAGGTTCCTGTAAGCAGTGCAGCCCTCAATTTGGGGGTGGCTCTGTCTTATGGATTTTCAGTTTTCCCAAGGTATATTCCCTAGACTGGAAGTGCCCTTGGCTCTGTAGCTCTGTTGTTTACTTGTTTTAGGGGACACAATGCACTCCTCCAGTGAGGCAGTTGGCAACTTACATCCCGCCCATCAGCATAACAAGGCTCCCTGTTCTCCAGGGCCTGTCTTGCCTTTCTGGTTTTTACACATTTTGTGGATGTCCCTTTTGACCGGTGGGAAGTGATACTCCTTTGTAGTGCAGATTTGCATTGCCCGCTTGCTTGCTTGGCCAAAAAGGGCGTATGCGTTTTCTCCTGAATATATTCAGGAGAAAACACATACGCCCTTTTTGGCCAAGTGCATCATTGTCGAAGTTGTGCCCCTCTTCCTGTGCTTTACAGGCGATTCCAACGTACCTCTTGAAATCTGTTTCCTGCTATTCTGCCTCGCTTTCAAGTCCGCCTCGTTGCCTTCCCTCAACAGATTTTTGGACGATAGTTGGCCTTGATTACTCTGCCAGTTTGTGAATTGCTGTGCCCCTGAGCTCCATTTTTCAACTCGTTTTTTGTGAGCTGAACGCAAGTCCAAACTTTTGGTTCAGGACCTCTACTGGTTCCCGGTGGGTGGCTGAGACTTTGGTTCATTCTTCTTCCTGCCGGGAAATTAGAGTGACTTGTGCCCATCCAAATGCCTAACAGCTACTCTCTCATTGGTTCTCCCTCTTCCCTTTGATCCTCTGCCAAATTGGCAACCTGTGCGAACCAGGAGCTTAAAGGGGCTGTCTCTCCAAGTTGGGAGATTGATAGGAAAGCAGTTGGAAAGTCAAACCGGAGCACCAGGAGAGGGGCTCTTCGTTGAGTTTTAGAAACCTTTCGTATTCACAGTGTGTCCATTCTCTAGGTTTCCCGTACACGTTATAGCTGTAGTAATATTCCCTTCCACCTGGAGAGCTGGGACCCATGGAATGGGTGCCATGCATTATTGCTTTAAAGGGTCTGCATTTGCTCACCCAATCTCACCAATCCTCTCAGTCCCAAGTGTCCAGCCTTATGCCACATCCAGCTTCATTGTAGATAGGGTCATTCCAGGTTGCATCAGAGACCCTGAAGGAATTGTAAAGAATTTCCCTGTTTCTTTGTTCTGTTTTTGAAATTCCTTTTTAGAGTGGGTTTGAGCTGATTCTCGCTGCCATGTTTATGCCAGTCTAGACACACTTGATTCCCTTACGGAGACATATCAATACATAGGTTTTAATATTCTTACTAGTCAGATCTATTCCTCTGCGGGAAATATGGGGTTTTGAGTCCCTTTCACTGAGGAAGGTGTAGGTCTTGTCTATTCCATAGTTGGTTTTTGGAACGGTACCTGTGCTTATATCAAACTCGGGGTTGATGCATCACCCCACCTCTCCTTCCCCCTTAAGCAGGCATAAGAGTGTTTTCTAAATGTGAGACTCTGTTCTCTTGCCTAACTCAGTTCATGTGTAGCCTTGTTTACAGGATCTTCCTAAGTGATATCTTATGATAAGTTTCTTTTCCCGTGTGACTTCTTTCACTTAGAATCATCGTACCTGAATCCACTCATTTTGCTCCTACTGGTCTTATGACATTGATTTCGTGGCTGAGGGATATTCCATCGTACGTAAGTTCCACAATGTTTGGAACCATTTTTATATTTCCTGGGATATTTCAGGTGTACCCAGGTTGAGGTTCCTGTAAGCAGTGCAGCCCTCAATTTGGGGGTGGCTCTGTCTTATGGATTTTCAGTTTTCCCAAGGTATATTCCCTAGACTGGAAGTGCCCTTGGCTCTGTAGCTCTGTTGTTTACTTGTTTTAGGGGACACAATGCACTCCTCCAGTGAGGCAGTTGGCAACTTACATCCCGCCCATCAGCATAACAAGGCTCCCTGTTCTCCAGGGCCTGTCTTGCCTTTCTGGTTTTTACACATTTTGTGGATGTCCCTTTTGACCGGTGGGAAGTGATACTCCTTTGTAGTGCAGATTTGCATTGCCCGCTTGCTTGCTTGGCCAAAAAGGGCGTATGCGTTTTCTCTTGAATATATTCAGGAGAAAACGCATACGCCCTTTTTGGCCAAGTGCATCATTGTCGAAGTTGTGCCCCTCTTCCTGTGCTTTACAGGCGATTCCAACGTACCTCTTGAAATCTGTTTCCTGCTATTCTGCCTCGCTTTCAAGTCCGCCTCGTTGCCTTCCCTCAACAGATTTTTGGACGATAGTTGGCCTTGATTACTCTGCCAGTTTGTGAATTGCTGTGCCCCTGAGCTCCATTTTTCAACTCGTTTTTTGTTAGCTGAACGCAAGTCCAAACTTTTGGTTCAGGACCTCTACTGGTTCCCGGTGGGTGGCTGAGACTTTGGTTCATTCTTCTTCCTGCCGGGAAATTAGAGTGACTTGTGCTCATCCAAATGCCTAACAGCTACTCTCTCATTGGTTCTCCCTCTTCCCTTTGATCCTCTGCCAAATTGGCAACCTGTGCGAACCAGGAGCTTAAAGGGGCTGTCTCTCCAAGTTGGGAGATTGATAGGAAAGCAGTTGGAAAGTCAAACCGGAGCACCAGGAGAGGGGCTCTTCGTTGAGTTTTAGAAACCTTTCGTATTCACAGTGTGTCCATTCTCTAGGTTTCCCGTACACGTTATAGCTGTAGTAATATTCCCTTCCACCTGGAGAGCTGGGACCCATGGAATGGGTGCCATGCATTATTGCTTTAAAGGGTCTGCATTTGCTCACCCAATCTCACCAATCCTCTCAGTCCCAAGTGTCCAGCCTTATGCCACATCCAGCTGTCATTGTAGATAGGGTCATTCCAGGTTGCATCAGAGACCCTGAAGGAATTGTAAAGAATTTCCCTGTTTCTTTGTTCTGTTTTTGAAATTCCTTTTTAGAGTGGGTTTGAGCTGATTCTCGCTGCCATGTTTATGCCAGTCTAGACGCACTTGATTCCCTTACGGAGACATATCAATACGTAGGTTTTAAGATTCTTACTAGCCAGATCTATTCCTCTGCGGGAAATATGGGGTTTTGAGTCCCTTTCACTGAGGAAGGTGTAGGTCTTGTCTATTCCATAGTTGGTTTTTGGAACGGTACCTGTGCTTATATCAAAGTCTGGTTTGATGCATCACCCCACCTCTCCTTCCCCCTTAAGCAGGCATAAGAGTGTTTTCTAAATGTGAGACTCTGTTCTCTTGCCTAACTCAGTTCATGTGTAGCCATGTTTACAGGATCTTCCTAAGTGATATCTTATGATAAGTTTCTTTTCCCGTGTGACTTCTTTCACTTAGAATCATCGTACCTGAATCCACTCATTTTGCTGCTACTGGTCTTATGACATTGATTTCGTGGCTGAGGGATATTCCATCGTACGTAAGTTCCACAATGTTTGGAACCATTTTTATATTTCCTGGGATATTTCAGGTGTACCCAGGTTGAGGTTCCTGTAAGCAGTGCAGCCCTCAATTTGGGGGTGGCTCTGTCTTATGGATTTTCAGTTTTCCCAAGGTATATTCCCTAGACTGGAAGTGCCCTTGGCTCTGTAGCTCTGTTGTTTACTTGTTTTAGGGGACACAATGCACTCCTCCAGTGAGGCAGTTGGCAACTTACATCCCGCCCATCAGCATAACAAGGCTCCCTGTTCTCCAGGGCCTGTCTTGCCTTTCTGGTTTTTACACATTTTGTGGATGTCCCTTTTGACCGGTGGGAAGTGATACTCCTTTGTAGTGCAGATTTGCATTGCCCGCTTGCTTGCTTGGCCAAAAAGGGCGTATGCGTTTTCTCCTGAATATATTCAGGAGAAAACGCATACGCCCTTTTTGGCCAAGTGCATCATTGTCGAAGTTGTGCCCCTCTTCCTGTGCTTTACAGGCGATTCCAACGTACCTCTTGAAATCTGTTTCCTGCTATTCTGCCTCGCTTTCAAGTCCGCCTCGTTGCCTTCCCTCAACAGATTTTTGGACGATAGTTGGCCTTGATTACTCTGCCAGTTTGTGAATTGCTGTGCCCCTGAGCTCCATTTTTCAACTCGTTTTTTGTGAGCTGAACGCAAGTCCAAACTTTTGGTTCAGGACCTCTACTGGTTCCCGGTGGGTGGCTGAGACTTTGGTTCATTCTTCTTCCTGCCGGGAAATTAGAGTGACTTGTGCCCATCCAAATGCCTAACAGCTACTCTCTCATTGGTTCTCCCTCTTCCCTTTCATCCTCTGCCAAATTGGCAACCTGTGCGAACCAGGAGCTTAAAGGGGCTGTCTCTCCAAGTTGGGAGATTGATAGGAAAGCAGTTGGAAAGTCAAACCGGAGCACCAGGAGAGGGGCTCTTCGTTGAGTTTTAGAAACCTTTCGTATTCACAGTGTGTCCATTGTCTAGGTTTCCCGTACACGTTATAGCTGTAGTAATATTCCCTTCAACCTGGAGAGCTGGGACCCATGGAATGGGTGCCATGCATTATTGCTTTAAAGGGTCTGCATTTGCTCACCCAATCTCACCAATCCTCTCAGTCCCAAGTGTCCAGCCTTATGCCACATCCAGCTGTCATTGTAGATAGGGTCATTCCAGGTTGCATCAGAGACCCTGAAGGAATTGTAAAGAATTTCCCTGTTTCTTTGTTCTGTTTTTGAAATTCCTTTTTAGAGTGGGTTTGAGCTGATTCTCGCTGCCATGTTTATGCCAGTCTAGACGCACTTGATTCCCTTACGGAGACATATCAATACGTAGGTTTTAAGATTCTTACTAGCCAGATCTATTCCTCTGCGGGAAATATGGGGTTTTGAGTCCCTTTCACTGAGGAAGGTGTAGGTCTTGTCTATTCCATAGTTGGTTTTTGGAACGGTACCTGTGCTTATATCAAACTCTGGTTTGATGCATCACCCCACCTCTCCTTCCCCCTTAAGCAGGCATAAGAGTGTTTTCTAAATGTGAGACTCTGTTCTCTTGCCTAACTCAGTTCATGTGTAGCCATGTTTACAGGTTCTTCCTAAGTGATATCTTATGATAAGTTTCTTTTCCCGTGTGACTTCTTTCACTTAGAATCATCGTACCTGAATCCACTCATTTTGCTGCTACTGGTCTTATGACATTGATTTCGTGGCTGAGGGATATTCCATCGTACGTAAGTTCCACAATGTTTGGAACCATTTTTATATTTCCTGGGATATTTCAGGTGTACCCAGGTTGAGGTTCCTGTAAGCAGTGCAGCCCTCAATTTGGGGGTGGCTCTGTCTTATGGATTTTCAGTTTTCCCAAGGTATATTCCCTAGACTGGAAGTGCCCTTGGCTCTGTAGCTCTGTTGTTTACTTGTTTTAGGGGACACAATGCACTCCTCCAGTGAGGCAGTTGGCAACTTACATCCCGCCCATCAGCATAACAAGGCTCCCTGTTCTCCAGGGCCTGTCTTGCCTTTCTGGTTTTTACACATTTTGTGGATGTCCCTTTTGACCGGTGGGAAGTGATACTCCTTTGTAGTGCAGATTTGCATTGCCCGCTTGCTTGCTTGGCCAAAAAGGGCGTATGCGTTTTCTCTTGAATATATTCAGGAGAAAACGCATACGCCCTTTTTGGCCAAGTGCATCATTGTCGAAGTTGTGCCCCTCTTCCTGTGCTTTACAGGCGATTCCAACGTACCTCTTGAAATCTGTTTCCTGCTATTCTGCCTCGCTTTCAAGTCCGCCTCGTTGCCTTCCCTCAACAGATTTTTGGACGATAGTTGGCCTTGATTACTCTGCCAGTTTGTGAATTGCTGTGCCCCTGAGCTCCATTTTTCAACTCGTTTTTTGTGAGCTGAACGCAAGTCCAAACTTTTGGTTCAGGACCTCTACTGGTTCCCGGTGGGTGGCTGAGACTTTGGTTCATTCTTCTTCCTGCCGGGAAATTAGAGTGACTTGTGCTCATCCAAATGCCTAACAGCTACTCTCTCATTGGTTCTCCCTCTTCCCTTTGATCCTCTGCCAAATTGGCAACCTGTGCGAACCAGGAGCTTAAAGGGGCTGTCTCTCCAAGTTGGGAGATTGATAGGAAAGCAGTTGGAAAGTCAAACCGGAGCACCAGGAGAGGGGCTCTTCGTTGAGTTTTAGAAACCTTTCGTATTCACAGTGTGTCCATTCTCTAGGTTTCCCGTACACGTTATAGCTGTAGTAATATTCCCTTCCACCTGGAGAGCTGGGACCCATGGAATGGGTGCCATGCATTATTGCTTTAAAGGGTCTGCATTTGCTCACCCAATCTCACCAATCCTCTCAGTCCCAAGTGTCCAGCCTTATGCCACATCCAGCTGTCATTGTAGATAGGGTCATTCCAGGTTGCATCAGAGACCCTGAAGGAATTGTAAAGAATTTCCCTGTTTCTTTGTTCTGTTTTTGAAATTCCTTTTTAGAGTGGGTTTGAGCTGATTCTCGCTGCCATGTTTATGCCAGTCTAGACGCACTTGATTCCCTTACGGAGACATATCAATACGTAGGTTTTAAGATTCTTACTAGCCAGATCTATTCCTCTGCGGGAAATATGGGGTTTTGAGTCCCTTTCACTGAGGAAGGTGTAGGTCTTGTCTATTCCATAGTTGGTTTTTGGAACGGTACCTGTGCTTATATCAAAGTCTGGTTTGATGCGTCACCCCACCTCTCCTTCCCCCTTAAGCAGGCATAAGAGTGTTTTCTAAATGTGAGACTCTGTTCTCTTGCCTAACTCAGTTCATGTGTAGCCATGTTTACAGGATCTTCCTAAGTGATATCTTATGATAAGTTTCTTTTCCCGTGTGACTTCTTTCACTTAGAATCATCGTACCTGAATCCACTCATTTTGCTGCTACTGGTCTTATGACATTGATTTCGTGGCTGAGGGATATTCCATCGTACGTAAGCTCCACAATGTTTGGAACCATTTTTATATTTCCTGGGATATTTCAGGTGTACCCAGGTTGAGGTTCCTGTAAGCAGTGCAGCCCTCAATTTGGGGGTGGCTCTGTCTTATGGATTTTCAGTTTTCCCAAGGTATATTCCCTAGACTGGAAGTGCCCTTGGCTCTGTAGCTCTGTTGTTTACTTGTTTTAGGGGACACAATGCACTCCTCCAGTGAGGCAGTTGGCAACTTACATCCCGCCCATCAGCATAACAAGGCTCCCTGTTCTCCAGGGCCTGTCTTGCCTTTCTGGTTTTTACACATTTTGTGGATGTCCCTTTTGACCGGTGGGAAGTGATACTCCTTTGTAGTGCAGATTTGCATTGCCCGCTTGCTTGCTTGGCCAAAAAGGGCGTATGCGTTTTCTCCTGAATATATTCAGGAGAAAACGCATACGCCCTTTTTGGCCAAGTGCATCATTGTCGAAGTTGTGCCCCTCTTCCTGTGCTTTACAGGCGATTCCAACGTACCTCTTGAAATCTGTTTCCTGCTATTCTGCCTCGATTTCAAGTCCGCCTCGTTGCCTTCCCTCAACAGATTTTTGGACGATAGTTGGCCTTGATTACTCTGCCAGTTTGTGAATTGCTGTGCCCCTGAGCTCCATTTTTCAACTCGTTTTTTGTGAGCTGAACGCAAGTCCAAACTTTTGGTTCAGGACGTCTACTGGTTCCCGGTGGGTGGCTGAGACTTTGGTTCATTCTTCTTCCTGCCGGGAAATTAGAGTGACATGTGCCCATCCAAATGCCTAACAGCTACTCTCTCATTGGTTCTCCCTCTTCCCTTTCATCCTCTGCCAAATTGGCAACCTGTGCGAACCAGGAGCTTAAAGGGGCTGTCTCTCCAAGTTGGGAGATTGATAGGAAAGCAGTTGGAAAGTCAAACCGGAGCACCAGGAGAGGGGCTCTTCGTTGAGTTTTAGAAACCTTTCGTATTCACAGTGTGTCCATTGTCTAGGTTTCCCGTACACGTTATAGCTGTAGTAATATTCCCTTCAACCTGGAGAGCTGGGACCCATGGAATGGGTGCCATGCATTATTGCTTTAAAGGGTCTGCATTTGCTCACCCAATCTCACCAATCCTCTCAGTCCCAAGTGTCCAGCCTTATGCCACATCCAGCTGTCATTGTAGATAGGGTCATTCCAGGTTGCATCAGAGACCCTGAAGGAATTGTAAAGAATTTCCCTGTTTCTTTGTTCTGTTTTTGAAATTCCTTTTTAGAGTGGGTTTGAGCTGATTCTCGCTGCCATGTTTATGCCAGTCTAGACGCACTTGATTCCCTTACGGAGACATATCAATACGTAGGTTTTAAGATTCTTAGTAGCCAGATCTATTCCTCTGCGGGAAATATGGGGTTTTGAGTCCCTTTCACTGAGGAAGGTGTAGGTCTTGTCTATTCCATAGTTGGTTTTTGGAACGGTACCTGTGCTTATATCAAAGTCTGGTTTGATGCATCACCCCACCTCTCCTTCCCCCTTAAGCAGACATAAGAGTGTTTTCTAAATGTGAGACTCTGTTCTCTTGCCTAACTCAGTTCATGTGTAGCCATGTTTACAGGATCTTCCTAAGTGATATCTTATGATAAGTTTCTTTTCCCGTGTGACTTCTTTCACTTAGAATCATCGTACCTGAATCCACTCATTTTGCTGCTACTGGTCTTATGACCTTGATTTCGTGGCTGAGGGATATTCCATCGTACGTAAGTTCCACAATGTTTGGAACCATTTTTATATTTCCTGGGATATTTCAGGTGTACCCAGGTTGAGGTTCCTGTAAGCAGTGCAGCCCTCAATTTGGGGGTGGCTCTGTCTTATGGATTTTCAGTTTTCCCAAGGTATATTCCCTAGACTGGAAGTGCCCTTGGCTCTGTAGCTCTGTTGTTTACTTGTTTTAGGGGACACAATGCACTCCTCCAGTGAGGCAGTTGGCAACTTACATCCCGCCCATCAGCATAACAAGGCTCCCTGTTCTCCAGGGCCTGTCTTGCCTTTCTGGTTTTTACACATTTTGTGGATGTCCCTTTTGACCGGTGGGAAGTGATACTCCTTTGTAGTGCAGATTTGCATTGCCCGCTTGCTTGCTTGGCCAAAAAGGGCGTATGCGTTTTCTCCTGAATATATTCAGGAGAAAACGCATACGCCCTTTTTGGCCAAGTGCATCATTGTCGAAGTTGTGCCCCTCTTCCTGTGCTTTACAGGCGATTCCAACGTACCTCTTGAAATCTGTTTCCTGCTATTCTGCCTCGCTTTCCAGTCCGCCTCGTTGCCTTCCCTCAACAGATTTTTGGACGATAGTTGGCCTTGATTACTCTGCCAGTTTGTGAATTGCTGTGCCCCTGAGCTCCATTTTTCAACTCGTTTTTTGTGAGCTGAACGCAAGTCCAAACTTTTGGTTCAGGACCTCTACTGGTTCCCGGTGGGTGGCTGAGACTTTGGTTCATTCTTCTTCCTGCCGGGAAATTAGAGTGACTTGTGCCCATCCAAATGCCTAACAGCTACTCTCTCATTGGTTCTCCCTCTTCCCTTTCATCCTCTGCCAAATTGGCAACCTGTGCGAACCAGGAGCTTAAAGGGGCTGTCTCTCCAAGTTGGGAGATTGATAGGAAAGCAGTTGGAAAGTCAAACCGGAGCACCAGGAGAGGGGCTCTTCGTTGAGTTTTAGAAACCTTTCGTATTCACAGTGTGTCCATTCTCTAGGTTTCCCGTACACGTTATAGCTGTAGTAATATTCCCTTCCACCTGGAGAGCTGGGACCCATGGAATGGGTGCCATGCATTATTGCTTTAAAGGGTCTGCATTTGCTCACCCAATCTCACCAATCCTCTCAGTCCCAAGTGTCCAGCCTTATGCCACATCCAGCTGTCATTGTAGATAGGGTCATTCCAGGTTGCATCAGAGACCCTGAAGGAATTGTAAAGAATTTCCCTGTTTCTTTGTTCTGTTTTTGAAATTCCTTTTTAGAGTGGGTTTGAGCTGATTCTCGCTGCCATGTTTATGCCAGTCTAGACGCACTTGATTCCCTTACGGAGACATATCAATACGTAGGTTTTAAGATTCTTACTAGCCAGATCTATTCCTCTGCGGGAAATATGGGGTTTTGAGTCCCTTTCACTGAGGAAGGTGTAGGTCTTGTCTATTCCATAGTTGGTTTTTGGAACGGTACCTGTGCTTATATCAAAGTCTGGTTTGATGCGTCACCCCACCTCTCCTTCCCCCTTAAGCAGGCATAAGAGTGTTTTCTAAATGTGAGACTCTGTTCTCTTGCCTAACTCAGTTCATGTGTAGCCATGTTTACAGGATCTTCCTAAGTGATATCTTATGATAAGTTTCTTTTCCCGTGTGACTTCTTTCACTTAGAATCATCGTACCTGAATCCACTCATTTTGCTGCTACTGGTCTTATGACATTGATTTCGTGGCTGAGGGATATTCCATCGTACGTAAGCTCCACAATGTTTGGAACCATTTTTATATTTCCTGGGATATTTCAGGTGTACCCAGGTTGAGGTTCCTGTAAGCAGTGCAGCCCTCAATTTGGGGGTGGCTCTGTCTTATGGATTTTCAGTTTTCCCAAGGTATATTCCCTAGACTGGAAGTGCCCTTGGCTCTGTAGCTCTGTTGTTTACTTGTTTTAGGGGACACAATGCACTCCTCCAGTGAGGCAGTTGGCAACTTACATCCCGCCCATCAGCATAACAAGGCTCCCTGTTCTCCAGGGCCTGTCTTGCCTTTCTGGTTTTTACACATTTTGTGGATGTCCCTTTTGACCGGTGGGAAGTGATACTCCTTTGTAGTGCAGATTTGCATTGCCCGCTTGCTTGCTTGGCCAAAAAGGGCGTATGCGTTTTCTCCTGAATATATTCAGGAGAAAACGCATACGCCCTTTTTGGCCAAGTGCATCATTGTCGAAGTTGTGCCCCTCTTCCTGTGCTTTACAGGCGATTCCAACGTACCTCTTGAAATCTGTTTCCTGCTATTCTGCCTCGATTTCAAGTGCGTCTCGTTGCCTTCCCTCAACAGATTTTTGGACGATAGTTGGCCTTGATTACTCTGCCAGTTTGTGAATTGCTGTGCCCCTGAGCTCCATTTTTCAACTCGTTTTTTGTGAGCTGAACGCAAGTCCAAACTTTTGGTTCAGGACCTCTACTGGTTCCCGGTGGGTGGCTGAGACTTTGGTTCATTCTTCTTCCTGCCGGGAAATTAGAGTGCATGTGCCCATCCAAATGCCTAGCAGCTACTCTCTCATTGGTTCTCCCTCTTCCCTTTCATCCTCTGCCAAATTGGCAACCTGTGCGAACCAGGAGCTTAAAGGGGCTGTCTCTCCAAGTTGGGAGATTGATAGGAAAGCAGTTGGAAAGTCAAACCGGAGCACCAGGAGAGGGGCTCTTCGTTGAGTTTTAGAAACCTTTCGTATTCACAGTGTGTCCATTCTCTAGGTTTCCCGTACACGTTATAGCTGTAGTAATATTCCCTTCCACCTGGAGAGCTGGGACCCATGGAATGGGTGCCATGCATTATTGCTTTAAAGGGTCTGCATTTGCTCACCCAATCTCACCAATCCTCTCAGTCCCAAGTGTCCAGCCTTATGCCACATCCAGCTGTCATTGTAGATAGGGTCATTCCAGGTTGCATCAGAGACCCTGAAGGAATTGTAAAGAATTTCCCTGTTTCTTTGTTCTGTTTTTGAAATTCCTTTTTAGAGTGGGTTTGAGCTGATTCTCGCTGCCATGTTTATGCCAGTCTAGACGCACTTGATTCCCTTACGGAGACATATCAATACGTAGGTTTTAAGATTCTTACTAGCCAGATCTATTCCTCTGCGGGAAATATGGGGTTTTGAGTCCCTTTCACTGAGGAAGGTGTAGGTCTTGTCTATTCCATAGTTGGTTTTTGGAACGGTACCTGTGCTTATATCAAAGTCTGGTTTGATGCGTCACCCCACCTCTCCTTCCCCCTTAAGCAGGCATAAGAGTGTTTTCTAAATGTGAGACTCTGTTCTCTTGCCTAACTCAGTTCATGTGTAGCCATGTTTACAGGATCTTCCTAAGTGATATCTTATGATAAGTTTCTTTTCCCGTGTGACTTCTTTCACTTAGAATCATCGTACCTGAATCCACTCATTTTGCTGCTACTGGTCTTATGACATTGATTTCGTGGCTGAGGGATATTCCATCGTACGTAAGCTCCACAATGTTTGGAACCATTTTTATATTTCCTGGGATATTTCAGGTGTACCCAGGTTGAGGTTCCTGTAAGCAGTGCAGCCCTCAATTTGGGGGTGGCTCTGTCTTATGGATTTTCAGTTTTCCCAAGGTATATTCCCTAGACTGGAAGTGCCCTTGGCTCTGTAGCTCTGTTGTTTACTTGTTTTAGGGGACACAATGCACTCCTCCAGTGAGGCAGTTGGCAACTTACATCCCGCCCATCAGCATAACAAGGCTCCCTGTTCTCCAGGGCCTGTCTTGCCTTTCTGGTTTTTACACATTTTGTGGATGTCACTTTTGACCGGTGGGAAGTGATACTCCTTTGTAGTGCAGATTTGCATTGCCCGCTTGCTTGCTTGGCCAAAAAGGGCGTATGCGTTTTCTCCTGAATATATTCAGGAGAAAACGCATACGCCCTTTTTGGCCAAGTGCATCATTGTCGAAGTTGTGCCCCTCTTCCTGTGCTTTACAGGCGATTCCAACGTACCTCTTGAAATCTGTTTCCTGCTATTCTGCCTCGCTTTCAAGTCCGCCTCGTTGCCTTCCCTCAACAGATTTTTCGACGATAGTTGGCCTTGATTACTCTGCCAGTTTGTGAATTGCTGTGCCCCTGAGCTCCATTTTTCAACTCGTTTTTTGTGAGCTGAACGCAAGTCCAAACTTTTGGTTCAGGACCTCTACTGGTTCCCGGTGGGTGGCTGAGACTTTGGTTCATTCTTCTTCCTGCCGGGAAATTAGAGTGACTTGTGCCCATCCAAATGCCTAACAGCTACTCTCTCATTGGTTCTCCCTCTTCCCTTTCATCCTCTGCCAAATTGGCAACCTGTGCGAACCAGGAGCTTAAAGGGGCTGTCTCTCCAAGTTGGGAGATTGATAGGAAAGCAGTTGGAAAGTCAAACCGGAGCACCAGGAGAGGGGCTCTTCGTTGAGTTTTAGAAACCTTTCGTATTCACAGTGTGTCCATTCTCTAGGTTTCCCGTACACGTTATAGCTGTAGTAATATTCCCTTCCACCTGGAGAGCTGGGACCCATGGAATGGGTGCCATGCATTATTGCTTTAAAGGGTCTGCATTTGCTCACCCAATCTCACCAATCCTCTCAGTCCCAAGTGTCCAGCCTTATGCCACATCCAGCTGTCATTGTAGATAGGGTCATTCCAGGTTGCATCAGAGACCCTGAAGGAATTGTAAAGAATTTCCCTGTTTCTTTGTTCTGTTTTTGAAATTCCTTTTTAGAGTGGGTTTGAGCTGATTCTTGCTGCCATGTTTATGCCAGTCTAGACGCACTTGATTCCCTTACGGAGACATATCAATACGTAGGTTTTAAGATTCTTACTAGCCAGATCTATTCCTCTGCGGGAAATATGGGGTTTTGAGTCCCTTTCACTGAGGAAGGTGTAGGTCTTGTCTATTCCATAGTTGGTTTTTGGAACGGTACCTGTGCTTATATCAAAGTCTGGTTTGATGCATCACCCCACCTCTCCTTCCCCCTTAAGCAGGCATAAGAGTGTTTTCTAAATGTGAGACTCTGTTCTCTTGCCTAACTCAGTTCATGTGTAGCCATGTTTACAGGATCTTCCTAAGTGATATCTTATGATAAGTTTCTTTTCCCGTGTGACTTCTTTCACTTAGAATCATCGTACCTGAATCCACTCATTTTGCTGCTACTGGTCTTATGACCTTGATTTCGTGGCTGAGGGATATTCCATCGTACGTAAGTTCCACAATGTTTGGAACCATTTTTATATTTCCTGGGATATTTCAGGTGTACCCAGGTTGAGGTTCCTGTAAGCAGTGCAGCCCTCAATTTGGGGGTGGCTCTGTCTTATGGATTTTCAGTTTTCCCAAGGTATATTCCCTAGACTGGAAGTGCCCTTGGCTCTGTAGCTCTGTTGTTTACTTGTTTTAGGGAACACAATGCACTCCTCCAGTGAGGCAGTTGGCAACTTACATCCCGCCCATCAGCATAACAAGGCTCCCTGTTCTCCAGGGCCTGTCTTGCCTTTCTGGTTTTTACACATTTTGTGGATGTCCCTTTTGACCGGTGGGAAGTGATACTCCTTTGTAGTGCAGATTTGCATTGCCCGCTTGCTTGCTTGGCCAAAAAGGGCGTATGCGTTTTCTCTTGAATATATTCAGGAGAAAACGCATACGCCCTTTTTGGCCAAGTGCATCATTGTCGAAGTTGTGCCCCTCTTCCTGTGCTTTACAGGCGATTCCAACGTACCTCTTGAAATCTGTTTCCTGCTATTCTGCCTCGCTTTCAAGTCCGCCTCGTTGCCTTCCCTCAACAGATTTTTCGACGATAGTTGGCCTTGATTACTCTGCCAGTTTGTGAATTGCTGTGCCCCTGAGCTCCATTTTTCAACTCGTTTTTTGTGAGCTGAACGCAAGTCCAAACTTTTGGTTCAGGACCTCTACTGGTTCCCGGTGGGTGGCTGAGACTTTGGTTCATTCTTCTTCCTGCCGGGAAATTAGAGTGACTTGTGCCCATCCAAATGCCTAACAGCTACTCTCTCATTGGTTCTCCCTCTTCCCTTTCATCCTCTGCCAAATTGGCAACCTGTGCGAACCAGGAGCTTAAAGGGGCTGTCTCTCCAAGTTGGGAGATTGATAGGAAAGCAGTTGGAAAGTCAAACCGGAGCACCAGGAGAGGGGCTCTTCGTTGAGTTTTAGAAACCTTTCGTATTCACAGTGTGTCCATTCTCTAGGTTTCCCGTACACGTTATAGCTGTAGTAATATTCCCTTCCACCTGGAGAGCTGGGACCCATGGAATGGGTGCCATGCATTATTGCTTTAAAGGGTCTGCATTTGCTCACCCAATCTCACCAATCCTCTCAGTCCCAAGTGTCCAGCCTTATGCCACATCCAGCTGTCATTGTAGATAGGGTCATTCCAGGTTGCATCAGAGACCCTGAAGGAATTGTAAAGAATTTCCCTGTTTCTTTGTTCTGTTTTTGAAATTCCTTTTTAGAGTGGGTTTGAGCTGATTCTCGCTGCCATGTTTATGCCAGTCTAGACGCACTTGATTCCCTTACGGAGACATATCAATACGTAGGTTTTAAGATTCTTACTAGCCAGATCTATTCCTCTGCGGGAAATATGGGGTTTTGAGTCCCTTTCACTGAGGAAGGTGTAGGTCTTGTCTATTCCATAGTTGGTTTTTGGAACGGTACCTGTGCTTATATCAAAGTCTGGTTTGATGCGTCACCCCACCTCTCCTTCCCCCTTAAGCAGGCATAAGAGTGTTTTCTAAATGTGAGACTCTGTTCTCTTGCCTAACTCAGTTCATGTGTAGCCATGTTTACAGGATCTTCCTAAGTGATATCTTATGATAAGTTTCTTTTCCCGTGTGACTTCTTTCACTTAGAATCATCGTACCTGAATCCACTCATTTTGCTGCTACTGGTCTTATGACATTGATTTCGTGGCTGAGGGATATTCCATCGTACGTAAGCTCCACAATGTTTGGAACCATTTTTATATTTCCTGGGATATTTCAGGTGTACCCAGGTTGAGGTTCCTGTAAGCAGTGCAGCCCTCAATTTGGGGGTGGCTCTGTCTTATGGATTTTCAGTTTTCCCAAGGTATATTCCCTAGACTGGAAGTGCCCTTGGCTCTGTAGCTCTGTTGTTTACTTGTTTTAGGGGACACAATGCACTCCTCCAGTGAGGCAGTTGGCAACTTACATCCCGCCCATCAGCATAACAAGGCTCCCTGTTCTCCAGGGCCTGTCTTGCCTTTCTGGTTTTTACACATTTTGTGGATGTCCCTTTTGACCGGTGGGAAGTGATACTCCTTTGTAGTGCAGATTTGCATTGCCCGCTTGCTTGCTTGGCCAAAAAGGGCGTATGCGTTTTCTCCTGAATATATTCAGGAGAAAACGCATACGCCCTTTTTGGCCAAGTGCATCATTGTCGAAGTTGTGCCCCTCTTCCTGTGCTTTACAGGCGATTCCAACGTACCTCTTGAAATCTGTTTCCTGCTATTCTGCCTCGATTTCAAGTGCGTCTCGTTGCCTTCCCTCAACAGATTTTTGGACGATAGTTGGCCTTGATTACTCTGCCAGTTTGTGAATTGCTGTGCCCCTGAGCTCCATTTTTCAACTCGTTTTTTGTGAGCTGAACGCAAGTCCAAACTTTTGGTTCAGGACCTCTACTGGTTCCCGGTGGGTGGCTGAGACTTTGGTTCATTCTTCTTCCTGCCGGGAAATTAGAGTGACATGTGCCCATCCAAATGCCTAGCAGCTACTCTCTCATTGGTTCTCCCTCTTCCCTTTCATCCTCTGCCAAATTGGCAACCTGTGCGAACCAGGAGCTTAAAGGGGCTGTCTCTCCAAGTTGGGAGATTGATAGGAAAGCAGTTGGAAAGTCAAACCGGAGCACCAGGAGAGGGGCTCTTCGTTGAGTTTTAGAAACCTTTCGTTATTCACAGTGTGTCCATTCTCTAGGTTTCCCGTACACGTTATAGCTGTAGTAATATTCCCTTCCACCTGGAGAGCTGGGACCCATGGAATGGGTGCCATGCATTATTGCTTTAAAGGGTCTGCATTTGCTCACCCAATCTCACCAATCCTCTCAGTCCCAAGTGTCCAGCCTTATGCCACATCCAGCTTCATTGTAGATAGGGTCATTCCAGGTTGCATCAGAGACCCTGAAGGAATTGTAAAGAATTTCCCTGTTTCTTTGTTCTGTTTTTGAAATTCCTTTTTAGAGTGGGTTTGAGCTGATTCTCGCTGCCATGTTTATGCCAGTCTAGACGCACTTGATTCCCTTACGGAGACATATCAATACGTAGGTTTTAAGATTCTTACTAGCCAGATCTATTCCTCTGCGGGAAATATGGGGTTTTGAGTCCCTTTCACTGAGGAAGGTGTAGGTCTTGTCTATTCCATAGTTGGTTTTTGGAACGGTACCTGTGCTTATATCAAAGTCTGGTTTGATGCATCACCCCACCTCTCCTTCCCCCTTAAGCAGGCATAAGAGTGTTTTCTAAATGTGAGACTCTGTTCTCTTGCCTAACTCAGTTCATGTGTAGCCATGTTTACAGGATCTTCCTAAGTGATATCTTATGATAAGTTTCTTTTCCCGTGTGACTTCTTTCACTTAGAATCATCGTACCTGAATCCACTCATTTTGCTGCTACTGGTCTTATGACATTGATTTCGTGGCTGAGGGATATTCCATCGTACGTAAGTTCCACAATGTTTGGAACCATTTTTATATTTCCTGGGATATTTCAGGTGTACCCAGGTTGAGGTTCCTGTAAGCAGTGCAGCCCTCAATTTGGGGGTGGCTCTGTCTTATGGATTTTCAGTTTTCCCAAGGTATATTCCCTAGACTGGAAGTGCCCTTGGCTCTGTAGCTCTGTTGTTTACTTGTTTTAGGGGACACAATGCACTCCTCCAGTGAGGCAGTTGGCAACTTACATCCCGCCCATCAGCATAACAAGGCTCCCTGTTCTCCAGGGCCTGTCTTGCCTTTCTGGTTTTTACACATTTTGTGGATGTCCCTTTTGACCGGTGGGAAGTGATACTCCTTTGTAGTGCAGATTTGCATTGCCCGCTTGCTTGCTTGGCCAAAAAGGGCGTATGCGTTTTCTCCTGAATATATTCAGGAGAAAACGCATACGCCCTTTTTGGCCAAGTGCATCATTGTCGAAGTTGTGCCCCTCTTCCTGTGCTTTACAGGCGATTCCAACGTACCTCTTGAAATCTGTTTCCTGCTATTCTGCCTCGCTTTCAAGTCCGCCTCGTTGCCTTCCCTCAACAGATTTTTCGACGATAGTTGGCCTTGATTACTCTGCCAGTTTGTGAATTGCTGTGCCCCTGAGCTCCATTTTTCAACTCGTTTTTTGTGAGCTGAACGCAAGTCCAAACTTTTGGTTCAGGACCTCTACTGGTTCCCGGTGGGTGGCTGAGACTTTGGTTCATTCTTCTTCCTGCCGGGAAATTAGAGTGACTTGTGCCCATCCAAATGCCTAACAGCTACTCTCTCATTGGTTCTCCCTCTTCCCTTTCATCCTCTGCCAAATTGGCAACCTGTGCGAACCAGGAGCTTAAAGGGGCTGTCTCTCCAAGTTGGGAGATTGATAGGAAAGCAGTTGGAAAGTCAAACCGGAGCACCAGGAGAGGGGCTCTTCCTTGAGTTTTAGAAACCTTTCGTATTCACAGTGTGTCCATTCTCTAGGTTTCCCGTACACGTTATAGCTGTAGTAATATTCCCTTCCACCTGGAGAGCTGGGACCCATGGAATGGGTGCCATGCATTATTGCTTTAAAGGGTCTGCATTTGCTCACCCAATCTCACCAATCCTCTCAGTCCCAAGTGTCCAGCCTTATGCCACATCCAGCTGTCATTGTAGATAGGGTCATTCCAGGTTGCATCAGAGACCCTGAAGGAATTGTAAAGAATTTCCCTGTTTCTTTGTTCTGTTTTTGAAATTCCTTTTTAGAGTGGGTTTGAGCTGATTCTCGCTGCCATGTTTATGCCAGTCTAGACGCACTTGATTCCCTTACGGAGACATATCAATACGTAGGTTTTAAGATTCTTACTAGCCAGATCTATTCCTCTGCGGGAAATATGGGGTTTTGAGTCCCTTTCACTGAGGAAGGTGTAGGTCTTGTCTATTCCATAGTTGGTTTTTGGAACGGTACCTGTGCTTATATCAAAGTCTGGTTTGATGCATCACCCCACCTCTCCTTCCCCCTTAAGCAGGCATAAGAGTGTTTTCTAAATGTGAGACTCTGTTCTCTTGCCTAACTCAGTTCATGTGTAGCCATGTTTACAGGATCTTCCTAAGTGATATCTTATGATAAGTTTCTTTTCCCGTGTGACTTCTTTCACTTAGAATCATCGTACCTGAATCCACTCATTTTGCTGCTACTGGTCTTATGACCTTGATTTCGTGGCTGAGGGATATTCCATCGTACGTAAGTTCCACAATGTTTGGAACCATTTTTATATTTCCTGGGATATTTCAGGTGTACCCAGGTTGAGGTTCCTGTAAGCAGTGCAGCCCTCAATTTGGGGGTGGCTCTGTCTTATGGATTTTCAGTTTTCCCAAGGTATATTCCCTAGACTGGAAGTGCCCTTGGCTCTGTAGCTCTGTTGTTTACTTGTTTTAGGGGACACAATGCACTCCTCCAGTGAGGCAGTTGGCAACTTACATCCCGCCCATCAGCATAACAAGGCTCCCTGTTCTCCAGGGCCTGTCTTGCCTTTCTGGTTTTTACACATTTTGTGGATGTCCCTTTTGACCGGTGGGAAGTGATACTCCTTTGTAGTGCAGATTTGCATTGCCCGCTTGCTTGCTTGGCCAAAAAGGGCGTATGCGTTTTCTCCTGAATATATTCAGGAGAAAACGCATACGCCCTTTTTGGCCAAGTGCATCATTGTCGAAGTTGTGCCCCTCTTCCTGTGCTTTACAGGCGATTCCAACGTACCTCTTGAAATCTGTTTCCTGCTATTCTGCCTCGCTTTCAAGTCCGCCTCGTTGCCTTCCCTCAACAGATTTTTGGACGATAGTTGGCCTTGATTACTCTGCCAGTTTGTGAATTGCTGTGCCCCTGAGCTCCATTTTTCAACTCGTTTTTTGTGAGCTGAACGCAAGTCCAAACTTTTGGTTCAGGACCTCTACTGGTTCCCGGTGGGTGGCTGAGACTTTGGTTCATTCTTCTTCCTGCCGGGAAATTAGAGTGACTTGTGCCCATCCAAATGCCTAACAGCTACTCTCTCATTGGTTCTCCCTCTTCCCTTTCATCCTCTGCCAAATTGGCAACCTGTGCGAACCAGGAGCTTAAAGGGGCTGTCTCTCCAAGTTGGGAGATTGATAGGAAAGCAGTTGGAAAGTCAAACCGGAGCACCAGGAGAGGGGCTCTTCGTTGAGTTTTAGAAACCTTTCGTATTCACAGTGTGTCCATTCTCTAGGTTTCCCGTACACGTTATAGCTGTAGTAATATTCCCTTCCACCTGGAGAGCTGGGACCCATGGAATGGGTGCCATGCATTATTGCTTTAAAGGGTCTGCATTTGCTCACCCAATCTCACCAATCCTCTCAGTCCCAAGTGTCCAGCCTTATGCCACATCCAGCTGTCATTGTAGATAGGGTCATTCCAGGTTGCATCAGAGACCCTGAAGGAATTGTAAAGAATTTCCCTGTTTCTTTGTTCTGTTTTTGAAATTCCTTTTTAGAGTGGGTTTGAGCTGATTCTCGCTGCCATGTTTATGCCAGTCTAGACGCACTTGATTCCCTTACGGAGACATATCAATACGTAGGTTTTAAGATTCTTACTAGCCAGATCTATTCCTCTGCGGGAAATATGGGGTTTTGAGTCCCTTTCACTGAGGAAGGTGTAGGTCTTGTCTATTCCATAGTTGGTTTTTGGAACGGTACCTGTGCTTATATCAAACTCTGGTTTGATGCATCACCCCACCTCTCCTTCCCCCTTAAGCAGGCATAAGAGTGTTTTCTAAATGTGAGACTCTGTTCTCTTGCCTAACTCAGTTCATGTGTAGCCATGTTTACAGGATCTTCCTAAGTGATATCTTATGATAAGTTTCTTTTCCCGTGTGACTTCTTTCACTTAGAATCATCGTACCTGAATCCACTCATTTTGCTGCTACTGGTCTTATGACATTGATTTCGTGGCTGAGGGATATTCCATCGTACGTAAGTTCCACAATGTTTGGAACCATTTTTATATTTCCTGGGATATTTCAGGTGTACCCAGGTTGAGGTTCCTGTAAGCAGTGCAGCCCTCAATTTGGGGGTGGCTCTGTCTTATGGATTTTCAGTTTTCCCAAGGTATATTCCCTAGACTGGAAGTGCCCTTGGCTCTGTAGCTCTGTTGTTTACTTGTTTTAGGGGACACAATGCACTCCTCCAGTGAGGCAGTTGGCAACTTACATCCCGCCCATCAGCATAACAAGGCTCCCTGTTCTCCAGGGCCTGTCTTGCCTTTCTGGTTTTTACACATTTTGTGGATGTCCCTTTTGACCGGTGGGAAGTGATACTCCTTTGTAGTGCGGATTTGCATTGCCCGCTTGCTTGCTTGGCCAAAAAGGGCGTATGCGTTTTCTCCTGAATATATTCAGGAGAAAACGCATACGCCCTTTTTGGCCAAGTGCATCATTGTCGAAGTTGTGCCCCTCTTCCTGTGCTTTACAGGCGATTCCAACGTACCTCTTGAAATCTGTTTCCTGCTATTCTGCCTCGCTTTCCAGTCCGCCTCGTTGCCTTCCCTCAACAGATTTTTGGACGATAGTTGGCCTTGATTACTCTGCCAGTTTGTGAATTGCTGTGCCCCTGAGCTCCATTTTTCAACTCGTTTTTTGTGAGCTGAACGCAAGTCCAAACTTTTGGTTCAGGACCTCTACTGGTTCCCGGTGGGTGGCTGAGACTTTGGTTCATTCTTCTTCCTGCCGGGAAATTAGAGTGACTTGTGCCCATCCAAATGCCTAACAGCTACTCTCTCATTGGTTCTCCCTCTTCCCTTTCATCCTCTGCCAAATTGGCAACCTGTGCGAACCAGGAGCTTAAAGGGGCTGTCTCTCCAAGTTGGGAGATTGATAGGAAAGCAGTTGGAAAGTCAAACCGGAGCACCAGGAGAGGGGCTCTTCGTTGAGTTTTAGAAACCTTTCGTATTCACAGTGTGTCCATTCTCTAGGTTTCCCGTACACGTTATAGCTGTAGTAATATTCCCTTCCACCTGGAGAGCTGGGACCCATGGAATGGGTGCCATGCATTATTGCTTTAAAGGGTCTGCATTTGCTCACCCAATCTCACCAATCCTCTCAGTCCCAAGTGTCCAGCCTTATGCCACATCCAGCTGTCATTGTAGATAGGGTCATTCCAGGTTGCATCAGAGACCCTGAAGGAATTGTAAAGAATTTCCCTGTTTCTTTGTTCTGTTTTTGAAATTCCTTTTTAGAGTGGGTTTGAGCTGATTCTCGCGGCCATGTTTATGCCAGTCTAGACGCACTTGATTCCCTTACGGAGACATATCAATACGTAGGTTTTAAGATTCTTACTAGCCAGATCTATTCCTCTGCGGGAAATATGGGGTTTTGAGTCCCTTTCACTGAGGAAGGTGTAGGTCTTGTCTATTCCATAGTTGGTTTTTGGAACGGTACCTGTGCTTATATCAAACTCTGGTTTGATGCATCACCCCACCTCTCCTTCCCCCTTAAGCAGGCATAAGAGTGTTTTCTAAATGTGAGACTCTGTTCTCTTGCCTAACTCAGTTCATGTGTAGCCATGTTTACAGGATCTTCCTAAGTGATATCTTATGATAAGTTTCTTTTCCCGTGTGACTTCTTTCACTTAGAATCATCGTACCTGAATCCACTCATTTTGCTGCTACTGGTCTTATGACATTGATTTCGTGGCTGAGGGATATTCCATCGTACGTAAGTTCCACAATGTTTGGAACCATTTTTATATTTCCTGGGATATTTCAGGTGTACCCAGGTTGAGGTTCCTGTAAGCAGTGCAGCCCTCAATTTGGGGGTGGCTCTGTCTTATGGATTTTCAGTTTTCCCAAGGTATATTCCCTAGACTGGAAGTGCCCTTGGCTCTGTAGCTCTGTTGTTTACTTGTTTTAGGGGACACAATGCACTCCTCCAGTGAGGCAGTTGGCAACTTACATCCCGCCCATCAGCATAACAAGGCTCCCTGTTCTCCAGGGCCTGTCTTGCCTTTCTGGTTTTTACACATTTTGTGGATGTCCCTTTTGACCGGTGGGAAGTGATACTCCTTTGTAGTGCAGATTTGCATTGCCCGCTTGCTTGCTTGGCCAAAAAGGGCGTATGCGTTTTCTCCTGAATATATTCAGGAGAAAACGCATACGCCCTTTTTGGCCAAGTGCATCATTGTCGAAGTTGTGCCCCTCTTCCTGTGCTTTACAGGCGATTCCAACGTACCTCTTGAAATCTGTTTCCTGCTATTCTGCCTCGCTTTCAAGTCCGCCTCGTTGCCTTCCCTCAACAGATTTTTGGACGATAGTTGGCCTTGATTACTCTGCCAGTTTGTGAATTGCTGTGCCCCTGAGCTCCATTTTTCAACTCGTTTTTTGTGAGCTGAACGCAAGTCCAAACTTTTGGTTCAGGACCTCTACTGGTTCCCGGTGGGTGGCTGAGACTTTGGTTCATTCTTCTTCCTGCCGGGAAATTAGAGTGACTTGTGCCCATCCAAATGCCTAACAGCTACTCTCTCATTGGTTCTCCCTCTTCCCTTTCATCCTCTGCCAAATTGGCAACCTGTGCGAACCAGGAGCTTAAAGGGGCTGTCTCTCCAAGTTGGGAGATTGATAGGAAAGCAGTTGGAAAGTCAAACCGGAGCACCAGGAGAGGGGCTCTTCGTTGAGTTTTAGAAACCTTTCGTATTCACAGTGTGTCCATTCTCTAGGTTTCCCGTACACGTTATAGCTGTAGTAATATTCCCTTCCACCTGGAGAGCTGGGACCCATGGAATGGGTGCCATGCATTATTGCTTTAAAGGGTCTGCATTTGCTCACCCAATCTCACCAATCCTCTCAGTCCCAAGTGTCCAGCCTTATGCCACATCCAGCTGTCATTGTAGATAGGGTCATTCCAGGTTGCATCAGAGACCCTGAAGGAATTGTAAAGAATTTCCCTGTTTCTTTGTTCTGTTTTTGAAATTCCTTTTTAGAGTGGGTTTGAGCTGATTCTCGCTGCCATGTTTATGCCAGTCTAGACGCACTTGATTCCCTTACGGAGACATATCAATACGTAGGTTTTAAGATTCTTACTAGCCAGATCTATTCCTCTGCGGGAAATATGGGGTTTTGAGTCCCTTTCACTGAGGAAGGTGTAGGTCTTGTCTATTCCATAGTTGGTTTTTGGAACGGTACCTGTGCTTATATCAAACTCTGGTTTGATGCATCACCCCACCTCTCCTTCCCCCTTAAGCAGGCATAAGAGTGTTTTCTAAATGTGAGACTCTGTTCTCTTGCCTAACTCAGTTCATGTGTAGCCATGTTTACAGGATCTTCCTAAGTGATATCTTATGATAAGTTTCTTTTCCCGTGTGACTTCTTTCACTTAGAATCATCGTACCTGAATCCACTCATTTTGCTGCTACTGGTCTTATGACATTGATTTCGTGGCTGAGGGATATTCCATCGTACGTAAGTTCCACAATGTTTGGAACCATTTTTATATTTCCTGGGATATTTCAGGTGTACCCAGGTTGAGGTTCCTGTAAGCAGTGCAGCCCTCAATTTGGGGGTGGCTCTGTCTTATGGATTTTCAGTTTTCCCAAGGTATATTCCCTAGACTGGAAGTGCCCTTGGCTCTGTAGCTCTGTTGTTTACTTGTTTTAGGGGACACAATGCACTCCTCCAGTGAGGCAGTTGGCAACTTACATCCCGCCCATCAGCATAACAAGGCTCCCTGTTCTCCAGGGCCTGTCTTGCCTTTCTGGTTTTTACACATTTTGTGGATGTCCCTTTTGACCGGTGGGAAGTGATACTCCTTTGTAGTGCGGATTTGCATTGCCCGCTTGCTTGCTTGGCCAAAAAGGGCGTATGCGTTTTCTCCTGAATATATTCAGGAGAAAACGCATACGCCCTTTTTGGCCAAGTGCATCATTGTCGAAGTTGTGCCCCTCTTCCTGTGCTTTACAGGCGATTCCAACGTACCTCTTGAAATCTGTTTCCTGCTATTCTGCCTCGCTTTCAAGTCCGCCTCGTTGCCTTCCCTCAACAGATTTTTGGACGATAGTTGGCCTTGATTACTCTGCCAGTTTGTGAATTGCTGTGCCCCTGAGCTCCATTTTTCAACTCGTTTTTTGTGAGCTGAACGCAAGTCCAAACTTTTGGTTCAGGACCTCTACTGGTTCCCGGTGGGTGGCTGAGACTTTGGTTCATTCTTCTTCCTGCCGGGAAATTAGAGTGACTTGTGCCCATCCAAATGCCTAACAGCTACTCTCTCATTGGTTCTCCCTCTTCCCTTTCATCCTCTGCCAAATTGGCAACCTGTGCGAACCAGGAGCTTAAAGGGGCTGCCTCTCCAAGTTGGGAGATTGATAGGAAAGCAGTTGGAAAGTCAAACCGGAGCACCAGGAGAGGGGCTCTTCGTTGAGTTTTAGAAACCTTTCGTATTCACAGTGTGTCCATTCTCTAGGTTTCCCGTACACGTTATAGCTGTAGTAATATTCCCTTCCACCTGGAGAGCTGGGACCCATGGAATGGGTGCCATGCATTATTGCTTTAAAGGGTCTGCATTTGCTCACCCAATCTCACCAATCCTCTCAGTCCCAAGTGTCCAGCCTTATGCCACATCCAGCTGTCATTGTAGATAGGGTCATTCCAGGTTGCATCAGAGACCCTGAAGGAATTGTAAAGAATTTCCCTGTTTCTTTGTTCTGTTTTTGAAATTCCTTTTTAGAGTGGGTTTGAGCTGATTCTCGCGGCCATGTTTATGCCAGTCTAGACGCACTTGATTCCCTTACGGAGACATATCAATACGTAGGTTTTAAGATTCTTACTAGCCAGATCTATTCCTCTGCGGGAAATATGGGGTTTTGAGTCCCTTTCACTGAGGAAGGTGTAGGTCTTGTCTATTCCATAGTTGGTTTTTGGAACGGTACCTGTGCTTATATCAAACTCTGGTTTGATGCATCACCCCACCTCTCCTTCCCCCTTAAGCAGGCATAAGAGTGTTTTCTAAATGTGAGACTCTGTTCTCTTGCCTAACTCAGTTCATGTGTAGCCATGTTTACAGGATCTTCCTAAGTGATATCTTATGATAAGTTTCTTTTCCCGTGTGACTTCTTTCACTTAGAATCATCGTACCTGAATCCACTCATTTTGCTGCTACTGGTCTTATGACATTGATTTCGTGGCTGAGGGATATTCCATCGTACGTAAGTTCCACAATGTTTGGAACCATTTTTATATTTCCTGGGATATTTCAGGTGTACCCAGGTTGAGGTTCCTGTAAGCAGTGCAGCCCTCAATTTGGGGGTGGCTCTGTCTTATGGATTTTCAGTTTTCCCAAGGTATATTCCCTAGACTGGAAGTGCCCTTGGCTCTGTAGCTCTGTTGTTTACTTGTTTTAGGGGACACAATGCACTCCTCCAGTGAGGCAGTTGGCAACTTACATCCCGCCCATCAGCATAACAAGGCTCCCTGTTCTCCAGGGCCTGTCTTGCCTTTCTGGTTTTTACACATTTTGTGGATGTCCCTTTTGACCGGTGGGAAGTGATACTCCTTTGTAGTGCAGATTTGCATTGCCCGCTTGCTTGCTTGGCCAAAAAGGGCGTATGCGTTTTCTCCTGAATATATTCAGGAGAAAACGCATACGCCCTTTTTGGCCAAGTGCATCATTGTCGAAGTTGTGCCCCTCTTCCTGTGCTTTACAGGCGATTCCAACGTACCTCTTGAAATCTGTTTCCTGCTATTCTGCCTCGCTTTCAAGTCCGCCTCGTTGCCTTCCCTCAACAGATTTTTGGACGATAGTTGGCCTTGATTACTCTGCCAGTTTGTGAATTGCTGTGCCCCTGAGCTCCATTTTTCAACTCGTTTTTTGTGAGCTGAACGCAAGTCCAAACTTTTGGTTCAGGACCTCTACTGGTTCCCGGTGGGTGGCTGAGACTTTGGTTCATTCTTCTTCCTGCCGGGAAATTAGAGTGACTTGTGCCCATCCAAATGCCTAACAGCTACTCTCTCATTGGTTCTCCCTCTTCCCTTTCATCCTCTGCCAAATTGGCAACCTGTGCGAACCAGGAGCTTAAAGGGGCTGTCTCTCCAAGTTGGGAGATTGATAGGAAAGCAGTTGGAAAGTCAAACCGGAGCACCAGGAGAGGGGCTCTTCGTTGAGTTTTAGAAACCTTTCGTATTCACAGTGTGTCCATTCTCTAGGTTTCCCGTACACGTTATAGCTGTAGTAATATTCCCTTCCACCTGGAGAGCTGGGACCCATGGAATGGGTGCCATGCATTATTGCTTTAAAGGGTCTGCATTTGCTCACCCAATCTCACCAATCCTCTCAGTCCCAAGTGTCCAGCCTTATGCCACATCCAGCTGTCATTGTAGATAGGGTCATTCCAGGTTGCATCAGAGACCCTGAAGGAATTGTAAAGAATTTCCCTGTTTCTTTGTTCTGTTTTTGAAATTCCTTTTTAGAGTGGGTTTGAGCTGATTCTCGCTGCCATGTTTATGCCAGTCTAGACGCACTTGATTCCCTTACGGAGACATATCAATACGTAGGTTTTAAGATTCTTACTAGCCAGATCTATTCCTCTGCGGGAAATATGGGGTTTTGAGTCCCTTTCACTGAGGAAGGTGTAGGTCTTGTCTATTCCATAGTTGGTTTTTGGAACGGTACCTGTGCTTATATCAAACTCTGGTTTGATGCATCACCCCACCTCTCCTTCCCCCTTAAGCAGGCATAAGAGTGTTTTCTAAATGTGAGACTCTGTTCTCTTGCCTAACTCAGTTCATGTGTAGCCATGTTTACAGGATCTTCCTAAGTGATATCTTATGATAAGTTTCTTTTCCCGTGTGACTTCTTTCACTTAGAATCATCGTACCTGAATCCACTCATTTTGCTGCTACTGGTCTTATGACATTGATTTCGTGGCTGAGGGATATTCCATCGTACGTAAGTTCCACAATGTTTGGAACCATTTTTATATTTCCTGGGATATTTCAGGTGTACCCAGGTTGAGGTTCCTGTAAGCAGTGCAGCCCTCAATTTGGGGGTGGCTCTGTCTTATGGATTTTCAGTTTTCCCAAGGTATATTCCCTAGACTGGAAGTGCCCTTGGCTCTGTAGCTCTGTTGTTTACTTGTTTTAGGGGACACAATGCACTCCTCCAGTGAGGCAGTTGGCAACTTACATCCCGCCCATCAGCATAACAAGGCTCCCTGTTCTCCAGGGCCTGTCTTGCCTTTCTGGTTTTTACACATTTTGTGGATGTCCCTTTTGACCGGTGGGAAGTGATACTCCTTTGTAGTGCAGATTTGCATTGCCCGCTTGCTTGCTTGGCCAAAAAGGGCGTATGCGTTTTCTCCTGAATATATTCAGGAGAAAACGCATACGCCCTTTTTGGCCAAGTGCATCATTGTCGAAGTTGTGCCCCTCTTCCTGTGCTTTACAGGCGATTCCAACGTACCTCTTGAAATCTGTTTCCTGCTATTCTGCCTCGCTTTCAAGTCCGCCTCGTTGCCTTCCCTCAACAGATTTTTGGACGATAGTTGGCCTTGATTACTCTGCCAGTTTGTGAATTGCTGTGCCCCTGAGCTCCATTTTTCAACTCGTTTTTTGTGAGCTGAACGCAAGTCCAAACTTTTGGTTCAGGACCTCTACTGGTTCCCGGTGGGTGGCTGAGACTTTGGTTCATTCTTCTTCCTGCCGGGAAATTAGAGTGACTTGTGCCCATCCAAATGCCTAACAGCTACTCTCTCATTGGTTCTCCCTCTTCCCTTTCATCCTCTGCCAAATTGGCAACCTGTGCGAACCAGGAGCTTAAAGGGGCTGTCTCTCCAAGTTGGGAGATTGATAGGAAAGCAGTTGGAAAGTCAAACCGGAGCACCAGGAGAGGGGCTCTTCGTTGAGTTTTAGAAACCTTTCGTATTCACAGTGTGTCCATTCTCTAGGTTTCCCGTACACGTTATAGCTGTAGTAATATTCCCTTCCACCTGGAGAGCTGGGACCCATGGAATGGGTGCCATGCATTATTGCTTTAAAGGGTCTGCATTTGCTCACCCAATCTCACCAATCCTCTCAGTCCCAAGTGTCCAGCCTTATGCCACATCCAGCTGTCATTGTAGATAGGGTCATTCCAGGTTGCATCAGAGACCCTGAAGGAATTGTAAAGAATTTCCCTGTTTCTTTGTTCTGTTTTTGAAATTCCTTTTTAGAGTGGGTTTGAGCTGATTCTCGCTGCCATGTTTATGCCAGTCTAGACGCACTTGATTCCCTTACGGAGACATATCAATACGTAGGTTTTAAGATTCTTACTAGCCAGATCTATTCCTCTGCGGGAAATATGGGGTTTTGAGTCCCTTTCACTGAGGAAGGTGTAGGTCTTGTCTATTCCATAGTTGGTTTTTGGAACGGTACCTGTGCTTATATCAAAGTCTGGTTTGATGCATCACCCCACCTCTCCTTCCCCCTTAAGCAGGCATAAGAGTGTTTTCTAAATGTGAGACTCTGTTCTCTTGCCTAACTCAGTTCATGTGTAGCCATGTTTACAGGATCTTCCTAAGTGATATCTTATGATAAGTTTCTTTTCCCGTGTGACTTCTTTCACTTAGAATCATCGTACCTGAATCCACTCATTTTGCTGCTACTGGTCTTATGACATTGATTTCGTGGCTGAGGGATATTCCATCGTACGTAAGTTCCACAATGTTTGGAACCATTTTTATATTTCCTGGGATATTTCAGGTGTACCCAGGTTGAGGTTCCTGTAAGCAGTGCAGCCCTCAATTTGGGGGTGGCTCTGTCTTATGGATTTTCAGTTTTCCCAAGGTATATTCCCTAGACTGGAAGTGCCCTTGGCTCTGTAGCTCTGTTGTTTACTTGTTTTAGGGGACACAATGCACTCCTCCAGTGAGGCAGTTGGCAACTTACATCCCGCCCATCAGCATAACAAGGCTCCCTGTTCTCCAGGGCCTGTCTTGCCTTTCTGGTTTTTACACATTTTGTGGATGTCCCTTTTGACCGGTGGGAAGTGATACTCCTTTGTAGTGCAGATTTGCATTGCCCGCTTGCTTGCTTGGCCAAAAAGGGCGTATGCGTTTTCTCCTGAATATATTCAGGAGAAAACGCATACGCCCTTTTTGGCCAAGTGCATCATTGTCGAAGTTGTGCCCCTCTTCCTGTGCTTTACAGGCGATTCCAACGTACCTCTTGAAATCTGTTTCCTGCTATTCTGCCTCGCTTTCAAGTCCGCCTCGTTGCCTTCCCTCAACAGATTTTTGGACGATAGTTGGCCTTGATTACTCTGCCAGTTTGTGAATTGCTGTGCCCCTGAGCTCCATTTTTCAACTCGTTTTTTGTGAGCTGAACGCAAGTCCAAACTTTTGGTTCAGGACCTCTACTGGTTCCCGGTGGGTGGCTGAGACTTTGGTTCATTCTTCTTCCTGCCGGGAAATTAGAGTGACTTGTGCCCATCCAAATGCCTAACAGCTACTCTCTCATTGGTTCTCCCTCTTCCCTTTCATCCTCTGCCAAATTGGCAACCTGTGCGAACCAGGAGCTTAAAGGGGCTGTCTCTCCAAGTTGGGAGATTGATAGGAAAGCAGTTGGAAAGTCAAACCGGAGCACCAGGAGAGGGGCTCTTCGTTGAGTTTTAGAAACCTTTCGTATTCACAGTGTGTCCATTCTCTAGGTTTCCCGTACACGTTATAGCTGTAGTAATATTCCCTTCCACCTGGAGAGCTGGGACCCATGGAATGGGTGCCATGCATTATTGCTTTAAAGGGTCTGCATTTGCTCACCCAATCTCACCAATCCTCTCAGTCCCAAGTGTCCAGCCTTATGCCACATCCAGCTGTCATTGTAGATAGGGTCATTCCAGGTTGCATCAGAGACCCTGAAGGAATTGTAAAGAATTTCCCTGTTTCTTTGTTCTGTTTTTGAAATTCCTTTTTAGAGTGGGTTTGAGCTGATTCTCGCTGCCATGTTTATGCCAGTCTAGACGCACTTGATTCCCTTACGGAGACATATCAATACGTAGGTTTTAAGATTCTTACTAGCCAGATCTATTCCTCTGCGGGAAATATGGGGTTTTGAGTCCCTTTCACTGAGGAAGGTGTAGGTCTTGTCTATTCCATAGTTGGTTTTTGGAACGGTACCTGTGCTTATATCAAACTCTGGTTTGATGCATCACCCCACCTCTCCTTCCCCCTTAAGCAGGCATAAGAGTGTTTTCTAAATGTGAGACTCTGTTCTCTTGCCTAACTCAGTTCATGTGTAGCCATGTTTACAGGATCTTCCTAAGTGATATCTTATGATAAGTTTCTTTTCCCGTGTGACTTCTTTCACTTAGAATCATCGTACCTGAATCCACTCATTTTGCTGCTACTGGTCTTATGACATTGATTTCGTGGCTGAGGGATATTCCATCGTACGTAAGTTCCACAATGTTTGGAACCATTTTTATATTTCCTGGGATATTTCAGGTGTACCCAGGTTGAGGTTCCTGTAAGCAGTGCAGCCCTCAATTTGGGGGTGGCTCTGTCTTATGGATTTTCAGTTTTCCCAAGGTATATTCCCTAGACTGGAAGTGCCCTTGGCTCTGTAGCTCTGTTGTTTACTTGTTTTAGGGGACACAATGCACTCCTCCAGTGAGGCAGTTGGCAACTTACATCCCGCCCATCAGCATAACAAGGCTCCCTGTTCTCCAGGGCCTGTCTTGCCTTTCTGGTTTTTACACATTTTGTGGATGTCCCTTTTGACCGGTGGGAAGTGATACTCCTTTGTAGTGCAGATTTGCATTGCCCGCTTGCTTGCTTGGCCAAAAAGGGCGTATGCGTTTTCTCCTGAATATATTCAGGAGAAAACGCATACGCCCTTTTTGGCCAAGTGCATCATTGTCGAAGTTGTGCCCCTCTTCCTGTGCTTTACAGGCGATTCCAACGTACCTCTTGAAATCTGTTTCCTGCTATTCTGCCTCGCTTTCAAGTCCGCCTCGTTGCCTTCCCTCAACAGATTTTTGGACGATAGTTGGCCTTGATTACTCTGCCAGTTTGTGAATTGCTGTGCCCCTGAGCTCCATTTTTCAACTCGTTTTTTGTGAGCTGAACGCAAGTCCAAACTTTTGGTTCAGGACCTCTACTGGTTCCCGGTGGGTGGCTGAGACTTTGGTTCATTCTTCTTCCTGCCGGGAAATTAGAGTGACTTGTGCCCATCCAAATGCCTAACAGCTACTCTCTCATTGGTTCTCCCTCTTCCCTTTCATCCTCTGCCAAATTGGCAACCTGTGCGAACCAGGAGCTTAAAGGGGCTGTCTCTCCAAGTTGGGAGATTGATAGGAAAGCAGTTGGAAAGTCAAACCGGAGCACCAGGAGAGGGGCTCTTCGTTGAGTTTTAGAAACCTTTCGTATTCACAGTGTGTCCATTCTCTAGGTTTCCCGTACACGTTATAGCTGTAGTAATATTCCCTTCCACCTGGAGAGCTGGGACCCATGGAATGGGTGCCATGCATTATTGCTTTAAAGGGTCTGCATTTGCTCACCCAATCTCACCAATCCTCTCAGTCCCAAGTGTCCAGCCTTATGCCACATCCAGCTGTCATTGTAGATAGGGTCATTCCAGGTTGCATCAGAGACCCTGAAGGAATTGTAAAGAATTTCCCTGTTTCTTTGTTCTGTTTTTGAAATTCCTTTTTAGAGTGGGTTTGAGCTGATTCTCGCTGCCATGTTTATGCCAGTCTAGACGCACTTGATTCCCTTACGGAGACATATCAATACGTAGGTTTTAAGATTCTTACTAGCCAGATCTATTCCTCTGCGGGAAATATGGGGTTTTGAGTCCCTTTCACTGAGGAAGGTGTAGGTCTTGTCTATTCCATAGTTGGTTTTTGGAACGGTACCTGTGCTTATATCAAAGTCTGGTTTGATGCATCACCCCACCTCTCCTTCCCCCTTAAGCAGGCATAAGAGTGTTTTCTAAATGTGAGACTCTGTTCTCTTGCCTAACTCAGTTCATGTGTAGCCATGTTTACAGGATCTTCCTAAGTGATATCTTATGATAAGTTTCTTTTCCCGTGTGACTTCTTTCACTTAGAATCATCGTACCTGAATCCACTCATTTTGCTGCTACTGGTCTTATGACCTTGATTTCGTGGCTGAGGGATATTCCATCGTACGTAAGTTCCACAATGTTTGGAACCATTTTTATATTTCCTGGGATATTTCAGGTGTACCCAGGTTGAGGTTCCTGTAAGCAGTGCAGCCCTCAATTTGGGGGTGGCTCTGTCTTATGGATTTTCAGTTTTCCCAAGGTATATTCCCTAGACTGGAAGTGCCCTTGGCTCTGTAGCTCTGTTGTTTACTTGTTTTAGGGGACACAATGCACTCCTCCAGTGAGGCAGTTGGCAACTTACATCCCGCCCATCAGCATAACAAGGCTCCCTGTTCTCCAGGGCCTGTCTTGCCTTTCTGGTTTTTACACATTTTGTGGATGTCCCTTTTGACCGGTGGGAAGTGATACTCCTTTGTAGTGCAGATTTGCATTGCCCGCTTGCTTGCTTGGCCAAAAAGGGCGTATGCGTTTTCTCCTGAATATATTCAGGAGAAAACGCATACGCCCTTTTTGGCCAAGTGCATCATTGTCGAAGTTGTGCCCCTCTTCCTGTGCTTTACAGGCGATTCCAACGTACCTCTTGAAATCTGTTTCCTGCTATTCTGCCTCGCTTTCCAGTCCGCCTCGTTGCCTTCCCTCAACAGATTTTTGGACGATAGTTGGCCTTGATTACTCTGCCAGTTTGTGAATTGCTGTGCCCCTGAGCTCCATTTTTCAACTCGTTTTTTGTGAGCTGAACGCAAGTCCAAACTTTTGGTTCAGGACCTCTACTGGTTCCCGGTGGGTGGCTGAGACTTTGGTTCATTCTTCTTCCTGCCGGGAAATTAGAGTGACTTGTGCCCATCCAAATGCCTAACAGCTACTCTCTCATTGGTTCTCCCTCTTCCCTTTCATCCTCTGCCAAATTGGCAACCTGTGCGAACCAGGAGCTTAAAGGGGCTGTCTCTCCAAGTTGGGAGATTGATAGGAAAGCAGTTGGAAAGTCAAACCGGAGCACCAGGAGAGGGGCTCTTCGTTGAGTTTTAGAAACCTTTCGTATTCACAGTGTGTCCATTCTCTAGGTTTCCCGTACACGTTATAGCTGTAGTAATATTCCCTTCCACCTGGAGAGCTGGGACCCATGGAATGGGTGCCATGCATTATTGCTTTAAAGGGTCTGCATTTGCTCACCCAATCTCACCAATCCTCTCAGTCCCAAGTGTCCAGCCTTATGCCACATCCAGCTGTCATTGTAGATAGGGTCATTCCAGGTTGCATCAGAGACCCTGAAGGAATTGTAAAGAATTTCCCTGTTTCTTTGTTCTGTTTTTGAAATTCCTTTTTAGAGTGGGTTTGAGCTGATTCTCGCTGCCATGTTTATGCCAGTCTAGACGCACTTGATTCCCTTACGGAGACATATCAATACGTAGGTTTTAAGATTCTTACTAGCCAGATCTATTCCTCTGCGGGAAATATGGGGTTTTGAGTCCCTTTCACTGAGGAAGGTGTAGGTCTTGTCTATTCCATAGTTGGTTTTTGGAACGGTACCTGTGCTTATATCAAACTCTGGTTTGATGCATCACCCCACCTCTCCTTCCCCCTTAAGCAGGCATAAGAGTGTTTTCTAAATGTGAGACTCTGTTCTCTTGCCTAACTCAGTTCATGTGTAGCCATGTTTACAGGATCTTCCTAAGTGATATCTTATGATAAGTTTCTTTTCCCGTGTGACTTCTTTCACTTAGAATCATCGTACCTGAATCCACTCATTTTGCTGCTACTGGTCTTATGACCTTGATTTCGTGGCTGAGGGATATTCCATCGTACGTAAGTTCCACAATGTTTGGAACCATTTTTATATTTCCTGGGATATTTCAGGTGTACCCAGGTTGAGGTTCCTGTAAGCAGTGCAGCCCTCAATTTGGGGGTGGCTCTGTCTTATGGATTTTCAGTTTTCCCAAGGTATATTCCCTAGACTGGAAGTGCCCTTGGCTCTGTAGCTCTGTTGTTTACTTGTTTTAGGGGACACAATGCACTCCTCCAGTGAGGCAGTTGGCAACTTACATCCCGCCCATCAGCATAACAAGGCTCCCTGTTCTCCAGGGCCTGTCTTGCCTTTCTGGTTTTTACACATTTTGTGGATGTCCCTTTTGACCGGTGGGAAGTGATACTCCTTTGTAGTGCAGATTTGCATTGCCCGCTTGCTTGCTTGGCCAAAAAGGGCGTATGCGTTTTCTCCTGAATATATTCAGGAGAAAACGCATACGCCCTTTTTGGCCAAGTGCATCATTGTCGAAGTTGTGCCCCTCTTCCTGTGCTTTACAGGCGATTCCAACGTACCTCTTGAAATCTGTTTCCTGCTATTCTGCCTCGCTTTCAAGTCCGCCTCGTTGCCTTCCCTCAACAGATTTTTGGACGATAGTTGGCCTTGATTACTCTGCCAGTTTGTGAATTGCTGTGCCCCTGAGCTCCATTTTTCAACTCGTTTTTTGTGAGCTGAACGCAAGTCCAAACTTTTGGTTCAGGACGTCTACTGGTTCCCGGTGGGTGGCTGAGACTTTGGTTCATTCTTCTTCCTGCCGGGAAATTAGAGTGACTTGTGCCCATCCAAATGCCTAACAGCTACTCTCTCATTGGTTCTCCCTCTTCCCTTTCATCCTCTGCCAAATTGGCAACCTGTGCGAACCAGGAGCTTAAAGGGGCTGTCTCTCCAAGTTGGGAGATTGATAGGAAAGCAGTTGGAAAGTCAAACCGGAGCACCAGGAGAGGGGCTCTTTGTTGAGTTTTAGAAACCTTTCGTATTCACAGTGTGTCCATTCTCTAGGTTTCCCGTACACGTTATAGCTGTAGTAATATTCCCTTCCACCTGGAGAGCTGGGACCCATGGAATGGGTGCCATGCATTATTGCTTTAAAGGGTCTGCATTTGCTCACCCAATCTCACCAATCCTCTCAGTCCCAAGTGTCCAGCCTTATGCCACATCCAGCTGTCATTGTAGATAGGGTCATTCCAGGTTGCATCAGAGACCCTGAAGGAATTGTAAAGAATTTCCCTGTTTCTTTGTTCTGTTTTTGAAATTCCTTTTTAGAGTGGGTTTGAGCTGATTCTCGCTGCCATGTTTATGCCAGTCTAGACGCACTTGATTCCCTTACGGAGACATATCAATACGTAGGTTTTAAGATTCTTACTAGCCAGATCTATTCCTCTGCGGGAAATATGGGGTTTTGAGTCCCTTTCACTGAGGAAGGTGTAGGTCTTGTCTATTCCATAGTTGGTTTTTGGAACGGTACCTGTGCTTATATCAAAGTCTGGTTTGATGCGTCACCCCACCTCTCCTTCCCCCTTAAGCAGGCATAAGAGTGTTTTCTAAATGTGAGACTCTGTTCTCTTGCCTAACTCAGTTCATGTGTAGCCATGTTTACAGGATCTTCCTAAGTGATATCTTATGATAAGTTTCTTTTCCCGTGTGACTTCTTTCACTTAGAATCATCGTACCTGAATCCACTCATTTTGCTGCTACTGGTCTTATGACATTGATTTCGTGGCTGAGGGATATTCCATCGTACGTAAGTTCCACAATGTTTGGAACCATTTTTATATTTCCTGGGATATTTCAGGTGTACCCAGGTTGAGGTTCCTGTAAGCAGTGCAGCCCTCAATTTGGGGGTGGCTCTGTCTTATGGATTTTCAGTTTTCCCAAGGTATATTCCCTAGACTGGAAGTGCCCTTGGCTCTGTAGCTCTGTTGTTTACTTGTTTTAGGGGACACAATGCACTCCTCCAGTGAGGCAGTTGGCAACTTACATCCCGCCCATCAGCATAACAAGGCTCCCTGTTCTCCAGGGCCTGTCTTGCCTTTCTGGTTTTTACACATTTTGTGGATGTCCCTTTTGACCGGTGGGAAGTGATACTCCTTTGTAGTGCAGATTTGCATTGCCCGCTTGCTTGCTTGGCCAAAAAGGGCGTATGCGTTTTCTCCTGAATATATTCAGGAGAAAACGCATACGCCCTTTTTGGCCAAGTGCATCATTGTCGAAATTGTGCCCCTCTTCCTGTGCTTTACAGGCGATTCCAACGTACCTCTTGAAATCTGTTTCCTGCTATTCTGCCTCGCTTTCAAGTCCGCCTCGTTGCCTTCCCTCAACAGATTTTTGGACGATAGTTGGCCTTGATTACTCTGCCAGTTTGTGAATTGCTGTGCCCCTGAGCTCCATTTTTCAACTCGTTTTTTGTGAGCTGAACGCAAGTCCAAACTTTTGGTTCAGGACCTCTACTGGTTCCCGGTGGGTGGCTGAGACTTTGGTTCATTCTTCTTCCTGCCGGGAAATTAGAGTGACTTGTGCCCATCCAAATGCCTAACAGCTACTCTCTCATTGGTTCTCCCTCTTCCCTTTCATCCTCTGCCAAATTGGCAACCTGTGCGAACCAGGAGCTTAAAGGGGCTGTCTCTCCAAGTTGGGAGATTGATAGGAAAGCAGTTGGAAAGTCAAACCGGAGCACCAGGAGAGGGGCTCTTCGTTGAGTTTTAGAAACCTTTCGTATTCACAGTGTGTCCATTCTCTAGGTTTCCCGTACACGTTATAGCTGTAGTAATATTCCCTTCCACCTGGAGAGCTGGGACCCATGGAATGGGTGCCATGCATTATTGCTTTAAAGGGTCTGCATTTGCTCACCCAATCTCACCAATCCTCTCAGTCCCAAGTGTCCAGCCTTATGCCACATCCAGCTGTCATTGTAGATAGGGTCATTCCAGGTTGCATCAGAGACCCTGAAGGAATTGTAAAGAATTTCCCTGTTTCTTTGTTCTGTTTTTGAAATTCCTTTTTAGAGTGGGTTTGAGCTGATTCTCGCTGCCATGTTTATGCCAGTCTAGACGCACTTGATTCCCTTACGGAGACATATCAATACGTAGGTTTTAAGATTCTTACTAGCCAGATCTATTCCTCTGCGGGAAATATGGGGTTTTGAGTCCCTTTCACTGAGGAAGGTGGAGGTCTTGTCTATTCCATAGTTGGTTTTTGGAACGGTACCTGTGCTTATATCAAAGTCTGGTTTGATGCATCACCCCACCTCTCCTTCCCCCTTAAGCAGGCATAAGAGTGTTTTCTAAATGTGAGACTCTGTTCTCTTGCCTAACTCAGTTCATGTGTAGCCATGTTTACAGGATCTTCCTAAGTGATATCTTATGATAAGTTTCTTTTCCCGTGTGACTTCTTTCACTTAGAATCATCGTACCTGAATCCACTCATTTTGCTGCTACTGGTCTTATGACATTGATTTCGTGGCTGAGGGATATTCCATCGTACGTAAGTTCCACAATGTTTGGAACCATTTTTATATTTCCTGGGATATTTCAGGTGTACCCAGGTTGAGGTTCCTGTAAGCAGTGCAGCCCTCAATTTGGGGGTGGCTCTGTCTTATGGATTTTCAGTTTTCCCAAGGTATATTCCCTAGACTGGAAGTGCCCTTGGCTCTGTAGCTCTGTTGTTTACTTGTTTTAGGGGACACAATGCACTCCTCCAGTGAGGCATTTGGCAACTTACATCCCGCCCATCAGCATAACAAGGCTCCCTGTTCTCCAGGGCCTGTCTTGCCTTTCTGGTTTTACACATTTTGTGGATGTCCCTTTTGACTGGTGGGAAGTGATACTCCTTTGTAGTGCAGATTTGCATTGCCCGCTTGCTTGCTTGGCCAAAAAGGGCGTATGCGTTTTCTCCTGAATATATTCAGGAGAAAACGCATACGCCCTTTTTGGCCAAGTGCATCATTGTCGAAGTTGTGCCCCTCTTCCTGTGCTTTACAGGCGATTCCAACGTACCTCTTGAAATCTGTTTCCTGCTATTCTGCCTCGCTTTCAAGTCCGCCTCGTTGCCTTCCCTCAACAGATTTTTGGACGATAGTTGGCCTTGATTACTCTGCCAGTTTGTGAATTGCTGTGCCCCTGAGCTCCATTTTTCAACTCGTTTTTTGTGAGCTGAACGCAAGTCCAAACTTTTGGTTCAGGACCTCTACTGGTTCCCGGTGGGTGGCTGAGACTTTGGTTCATTCTTCTTCCTGCCGGGAAATTAGAGTGACTTGTGCCCATCCAAATGCCTAACAGCTACTCTCTCATTGGTTCTCCCTCTTCCCTTTCATCCTCTGCCAAATTGGCAACCTGTGCGAACCAGGAGCTTAAAGGGGCTGTCTCTCCAAGTTGGGAGATTGATAGGAAAGCAGTTGGAAAGTCAAACCGGAGCACCAGGAGAGGGGCTCTTCGTTGAGTTTTAGAAACCTTTCGTATTCACAGTGTGTCCATTCTCTAGGTTTCCCGTACACGTTATAGCTGTAGTAATATTCCCTTCCACCTGGAGAGCTGGGACCCATGGAATGGGTGCCATGCATTATTGCTTTAAAGGGTCTGCATTTGCTCACCCAATCTCACCAATCCTCTCAGTCCCAAGTGTCCAGCCTTATGCCACATCCAGCTGTCATTGTAGATAGGGTCATTCCAGGTTGCATCAGAGACCCTGAAGGAATTGTAAAGAATTTCCCTGTTTCTTTGTTCTGTTTTTGAAATTCCTTTTTAGAGTGGGTTTGAGCTGATTCTCGCTGCCATGTTTATGCCAGTCTAGACGCACTTGATTCCCTTACGGAGACATATCAATACGTAGGTTTTAAGATTCTTACTAGCCAGATCTATTCCTCTGCGGGAAATATGGGGTTTTGAGTCCCTTTCACTGAGGAAGGTGTAGGTCTTGTCTATTCCATAGTTGGTTTTTGGAACGGTACCTGTGCTTATATCAAACTCTGGTTTGATGCATCACCCCACCTCTCCTTCCCCCTTAAGCAGGCATAAGAGTGTTTTCTAAATGTGAGACTCTGTTCTCTTGCCTAACTCAGTTCATGTGTAGCCATGTTTACAGGATCTTCCTAAGTGATATCTTATGATAAGTTTCTTTTCCCGTGTGACTTCTTTCACTTAGAATCATCGTACCTGAATCCACTCATTTTGCTGCTACTGGTCTTCTGACATTGATTTCGTGGCTGAGGGATATTCCATCGTACGTAAGTTCCACAATGTTTGGAACCATTTTTATATTTCCTGGGATATTTCAGGTGTACCCAGGTTGAGGTTCCTGTAAGCAGTGCAGCCCTCAATTTGGGGGTGGCTCTGTCTTATGGAATTTCAGTTTTCCCAAGGTATATTCCCTAGACTGGAAGTGCCCTTGGCTCTGTAGCTCTGTTGTTTACTTGTTTTAGGGGACACAATGCACTCCTCCAGTGAGGCATTTGGCAACTTACATCCCACCCATCAGCATAACAAGGCTCCCTGTTCTCCAGGGCCTGTCTTGCCTTTCTGGTTTTACACATTTTGTGGATGTCCCTTTTGACTGGTGGGAAGTGATACTCCTTTGTAGTGCAGATTTGCATTGCCCGCTTGCTTGCTTGGCCAAAAGGGGCATATGCGTTTTCTCCTGAATATATTCAGGAGAAAACGCATACGCCCTTTTTGGCCAAGTGCATCATTGTCGAAGTTGTGCCCCTCTTCCTGTGCTTTACAGGCGATTCCAACGTACCTCTTGAAATCTGTTTCCTGCAATTCTGCCTCGCTTTCAAGTCCGCCTCGTTGCCTTCCCTCAACAGATTTTTGGACGATAGTTGGCCTTGATTACTCTGCCAGTTTGTGAATTGCTGTGCCCCTGAGCTCCATTTTTCAACTCGTTTTTTGTGAGCTGAACGCAAGTCCAAACTTTTGGTTCAGGACCTCTACTGGTTCCCGGTGGGTGGCTGAGACTTTGGTTCATTCTTCTTCCTGCCGGGAAATTAGAGTGACTTGTGCCCATCCAAATGCCTAACAGCTACTCTCTCATTGGTTCTCCCTCTTCCCTTTCATCCTCTGCCAAATTGGCAACCTGTGCGAACCAGGAGCTTAAAGGGGCTGTCTCTCCAAGTTGGGAGATTGATAGGAAAGCATTTGGAAAGTCAAACCGGAGCACCAGGAGAGGGGCTCTTCGTTGAGTTTTAGAAACCTTTCGTATTCACAGTGTGTCCATTCTCTAGGTTTCCCGTACACGTTATAGCTGTAGTAATATTCCCTTCCACCTGGAGAGCTGGGACCCATGGAATGGGTGCCATGCATTATTGCTTTAAAGGGTCTGCATTTGCTCACCCAATCTCACCAATCCTCTCAGTCCCAAGTGTCCAGCCTTATGCCACATCCAGCTGTCATTGTAGATAGGGTCATTCCAGGTTGCATCAGAGACCCTGAAGGAATTGTAAAGAATTTCCCTGTTTCTTTGTTCTGTTTTTGAAATTCCTTTTTAGAGTGGGTTTGAGCTGATTCTCGCTGCCATGTTTATGCCAGTCTAGACGCACTTGATTCCCTTACGGAGACATATCAATACGTAGGTTTTAAGATTCTTACTAGCCAGATCTATTCCTCTGCGGGAAATATGGGGTTTTGAGTCCCTTTCACTGAGGAAGGTGTAGGTCGTGTCTATTCCATAGTTGGTTTTTGGAACGGTACCTGTGCTTATATCAAAGTCTGGTTTGATGCATCACCCCACCTCTCCTTCCCCCTTAAGCAGGCATAAGAGTGTTTTCTAAATGTGAGACTCTGTTCTCTTGCCTAACTCAGTTCATGTGTAGCCATGTTTACAGGATCTTCCTAAGTGATATCTTATGATAAGTTTCTTTCCCCGTGTGACTTCTTTCACTTAGAATCATCGTACCTGAATCCACTCATTTTGCTGCTACTGGTCTTATGACCTTGATTTCGTGGCTGAGGGATATTCCATCGTACGTAAGTTCCACAATGTTTGGAACCATTTTTATATTTCCTGGGATATTTCAGGTGTACCCAGGTTGAGGTTCCTGTAAGCAGTGCAGCCCTCAATTTGGGGGTGGCTCTGTCTTATGGATTTTCAGTTTTCTCAAGGTATATTCCCTAGACTGGAAGTGCCCTTGGCTCTGTAGCTCTGTTGTTTACTTGTTTTAGGGGACACAATGCACTCCTCCAGTGAGGCAGTTGGCAACTTACA